>NC_138172.1:97190628-98516878 GCF_964165515.1 Mesoplodon bidens | reverse complement strand
CTGAGAATCTCTTTTTTGAAATACAAAATAAATATTTAGTGTACCGTAGAAGAAAAAGTTATTTCATACCACTACGAACAAAATCGAGGGAAAAATGTACTCAAGACATCTTTGACTTTCTCTAAAAAGGTGGGGAGAGGAAACCTATGTGGGTAAAAATTGCAACCAAAAACAAACTCACTTCAAGTAATATTTTAAGATTTTTATGAGAAAATACATGACAAATGTTAGAGAGAATTCCAGTAATTAGATTTTTTTTCTTTAGCTAAGGAATTCTGACATTTCATTTTACATCCAGAGTTAAAGTAGAATAAAGTATTCCGTGCATTGTTCTATTTAAAAGGTACGAATAATATCTAGAAGGTTGGTTCACAATCTGGTACAGATCCTAAAAATTGCTAAGATGCATGGTATTCTCCTCACATGGTAAAATGTGTGCTTAAGTAACAATAGAAAGTAAATACATTAATTTTCATACTTTCTCAATTTTTAATGTAAGAAGATTAGACTACATTCATTTAAAACTTGGTAAACTTTTAAAAACAGTAGTTCACAACTGCACTAAACGTCCCTACATTTTACTAAGAAAGAGGTTGACGTGGTGTTTTTTTCACAGCCTTCATCTGAGGTAACGGCAGATATTAGTTTTCTTGACATGGTTCAGTAATTTTGGCACCTCACTCCTTTCAGATCGAGTTAAACATGCTTTTAAATAGATGGATGTGGCCTATTAATAGACCTCATTTCCTTACTAAGGACTTCAAATGAAATTAAGTACTCTCTCCAATGTTAAAAGGGTCTCAGATATTTTCACAAGTTCACATATTCAAAAAGAAAGCAAAGTCTGATCGTACACTCCAGAGATAAAGTCTTTGAGAGGATTACCAAGTGATGGTTTATATTCTGTGACCTCTTTACTAGTAACACATGTTCAAGAGGAAATTGGGAGTGATTTCCGACTTCTCTCCTGTGTCAATTTCCTCACTCTTTTCTCTCCTTTACACATGGGCACCTTTAAGCGGTGTAAATTGCATTTTCCTCCACCCTCTTCTCAATTTAGATTCTCTCTTTCTTGATGAGATTTTATCTCTTTGGCTCATACTAAATAATCCTTCGGTTACATTTTACACCAATTCCTTCATTCATTACCACTTGATAAGTTAGCATACTCATGTGTTATTATTTTTAACAGGTTCACATTAATGTGTTAAGTATCCGTATTGTATCCCAAAAATTAAATTAAAGAAACAAAATTTATTCCCTAGTATCTTCCTGCTTCTCACTGATATCTATTTAGCTCTGAAAAAAGAAAGCAAAATATATAGAAGTCTTAACTAATACTACTATGGATATTCCTTATGGCTTTTTTCCTTCACATTTCTATTTAACTGATATAATATACTCTAACTTTAAAATCAAAATGACCACTTTCTAGTAACACAGTTATATGTGTGCTTAGTGATAAATCTATTTCTCTTACAGGTCTTTCTCTGAAATTTTGGGAAGGTTCTTCTATTAAATATAAGTATATGATAGAGTGTAGAAGAAAATAAGTAATACTTTGTGATCTGAACAAAGGGGGAAAAAAACTGCCTGAAATTTGTAAGAACTGACAGTGTTTTCGATGATATTTTCCTTTTCATTAAAAAGCAGCAAATATCTTTTGATGCCGACTCGCTCAACTCGAAAGGACATCAACGATCTAATAACAAACGCGCGCCACAGCAACAAACTCATTTCTAACCCGTGACAACCAAAACCTAGGAAGTTTTTAAAAGAACGTGATTGTCGTCAGGAGGCATCGGGTCCCCGGGTGCAGCGCCCAGCTCTGGCTGCCCTCACAGGCACGGCCGAGGGGCCCGGGCAGCGCGGCTCCAAGCCTGGTGGGCACAGACCAGCAAGAGAGTGAATTCTGCATACTGCACAGCTCATCGCTCAGTTCAGGGCAGTCAGATTGCATCTGGGATCAACCGATTGTGCTTCATGAAACCGTCAGCCCGCATCTGTGTCTGGCTGTTTTCTCCTGTCCGGCTGTAAACAAGGCCGGCTCTGGGGTCTTCGCCCTCCTTCACGTGCGCGGAGGACCCCGCAGTCAGACCCGCTCAGCAGCCTCAGAGCCAAAGTTAAAGTTCCTTCTTCCAGACAGCGGTTCCAGGGCGTACCGGGGAGTCATGGGAAGAAGCAACTTTGGAATGACAGACTCAGGGTCCCTTTTCAGAGATGCATACCTTAGATTCCTACGCAGCCTGGCGTGGCATGTCTCTTCCAAGAAATTAATTTAGGTGTTCCTAACATGAGCCACTGTTGTTGTTTTTTTCGGCCAACTAGCTCAGTAGCGTCATCATGATGAGGAGGAGGGGTGGTGGTGATTGTTTTTGTTGTTTCACTGCTCTGGGGCTTTGCTTGGATCAGCCAAAAAAAAAAAAAAAAAAGGCACAGATAGAAATACTCTCAATCTGGTCCACCTCCAGGAACCCAATCATGCCTGAATTGCTGCGAGGAGTGTAATGATGGTAAACAGGAACAGGTATGTTGGCTTCTGTTCTCACCCATTTCGGCCATCGTGTTGCCTTTACAATAAAGCAAAATACGGTTCGGAAGCAACATCATCTCAATAATAAAAGGTAGGGGGTGCCATGGAAGCCATCTTCCTTGGCAAGTGACATAAAGGTAACATTTAGTGTCCACGATATTGAATTCTCCTAGCCAGCTGGTGTGTCCCTGTTAAGACTTTCATTTATTCGGCTTGAGCTGGAACTCTTTTTGTTCTCCCAGTCTATTACTTTGTCGATTTAAGGGATAACAGCCAAAGTGAAACAGCTTGCAATTTGCACCTGTATGCTCTAAGCATTCCATGTTAGATTACGTGGGGAGCACACTCTTCACTTCTAATGAGAATAAGACTGGGTAGGGCTGAATGCAATTTTATTGGGGGGGCTTATAGGGTATTATAGTGTTTTTTCTTCTGTAAATGATCTGATAAGGACCTCTGCATTTTCATCTTTTAGAGTTCCCAGAGTAGAAGAATAACACTCAAAAAATATAAAGCTGCATATTCTTTTTTAAAAAATTAAATGTCATTTAACTATGAACTGAATTAATATTCAGCCTGAGTTGCCTCAGATGAGAAAGAAAACATTTCAATGCTAAATGATTTCCAAGTTGTTGTAAGATAAAACACCTATACAGACCTTTAATTTGTAAAACTGGCCATGAAAAAAAAAAGTAGATAAAAACTTTTTAGATATGTTTCAGAAATGGGACTAGCTTTGGAAAAAAATGTCAAGTGCTTGAAAGTCAACCAAAGTCCTCTGCTTATATTGCCTTTGAAAATTTAAGAACTGAATCGAAAATAAAACTTCAAGTGACTGACTTCCATATCATACATAGATATAGATATATTTATCTAAATCATTATCATGTGAATCACAGATTAAATTTCCAGCAAATGCAAAAATGTCAGCACATATGATTCTCTCCAACCTTTTCTAGAAGTTCTGTGCATCCCCCTCAGTTTTGATTCCTTTGAGGCATTATATCAGTGGGCTGTCATCTATGTTTCAAGAATTTAAATTAAGCTCATTGCAATGAAAGAACTTTAGTTATGGCTTATAGCATTTTCCCAAACCTTATGTATTTTTTTAAAAATCATCATAATAATGTTTGAATAATTTGGCAAAACATCCTTGAAGATGATCCAAAATTTACTAATTATATTTATATATCTTCTGTTAATCAAAGGGCCCATGTTACATTTGGATTCCACAAATTTCTCACATTGGCACTTCTTGTTGAAATAATCATGACAGGTTAAATGAAGTTGAGGTGTTCACAGACGTGGTCTCGCTGGTAATTACTCTAGTTTAATATGATTGTTGGCCCGCACCTCGCCTGACAGAGAACCTTCCAACTTGTCAGTGATGGACCCTTTCAGCACAGCTTCAGGAGCTCCGCCAGCCACTGCTGAGTCTGGTTAGGTCAAAGGGTTGAGCCATGTGTAATTCAGAACAGAGGAGGTCCCACGGTCACTCCACAAAAACAATTACACTACTTATTTCACTCTAGCCCTTGCCCAAAACTCACAGGCCTCACAGTTTCAGTGCAGTCAATCTAATTCTGCCCCTGGGCGATAAGCCACATGAAAATATGTGGTGCTGTGTTTATAAATCTAATCAAAAATAGAACAGTGGACAGGCACAGTGAAGCCCTACTATGGATTATGGGAATCCTTGGAAATTCTGAAGGCACTTCTGTTAAACTTCTAGAGACTCTTTTGCTATTACATTGTCTGCTACACTCGTTGATCATCCTCTTTATTCGTAAGTGCTGCAAAAGAGACTACATTTCTGCTCACCTCTGGACTTTCCCTCCACAGATAATATTATGAAAAATAAAGCTTAAAAGGCTGCTTTTAAAGTCAAAAATAAAAATCAAAGAAGGGGCTACTGTGTTATCAATCTTACCTGTCTATCCATGTTTCCGGCTCCTTGCCCTTGGCAATACACAGATTTAAGTCAAGTTCCTCTAAAAAAGAAAAATATTTGAAAACTAGAATAAATTGGTCCCATTTTAAGACATATTAAGCAATTTGGAGTAGGAGAGATAGAGCTATGATGCTTCTTAATGGTCCCCCCAAATCTCAGTATAAAGTCAATAGGATTTGATTTGGTGCCTTTTTAAAAAATTTTTAGCAAACTTTATTGAAGTATAGTTGATTTACAATGTCATGTTAGTTTCCAGTGTACAGCATAGTGATTCAATTATACATATACATATTCTTTTTCAAATTCTTTTCTCTTATAGGTTATTACAAAATATTGAGTATAGTTCGTCATGCTGTACAGATGGTAACTTGTTTTCATTGTTGTTGTTCTTGTTTGCTTAGCCAGACTACTAATAAACTGAGAGCTGGCAAATAGTCACAAGATGTTTTACAAAAGTAATCTGTAAGGAAAATTCAAACTTCATCTAGACAGCCTATACTTCCTGTTTTTATGCTTAAAATGTGGCCAGTACAGACTGCACTGAAGTTTATGATGAAAACTTGCTGTCACATGCTTTTGGTAGCTTTTATATTTCTCTTTTTAAAAATTAGAATCTGGTTCTGCGACTGTCATAGTAGATAATATCTGATAAAGTCAATGGTAGATATGTGTACTTAGGTACCAAGCAGATTAAATCCTGAGAACATTATCCAGCAAAGATATGGAACACACACACTTCACAAAAGGAAATGTGTTTGTAACACTCATAAAACTCCTAGAGTCATGCAATAAATTATCAAATTCAATCTGTAAGCTATTCCATTTGATATTATTTCAATTGATAAAAATACTACACTAGAATACAATCAGGGGCCAGATGATTATAATAAATGGGAAATGAGTGATAGTCCCAGCATTTATTAGATTACTGTAAATAGTCACCAAAAGAGCCTTTTAAACTTGGAATTTGCCCTTTTGAAATGGTTATCAGTATTTGGCAGTAAAACAAAGTACATCATGTATGAATGATATATATGACATATTTTTTTCATTCAGAGGTCTCAGTCATAGTTTTAAAAAGTCACTCCACAAAGGGCAAGTGAGCTCTTACATGGCAATCAATGTTGCAAAAGGAAAGATTTCAGTCCTTTTAGTATTAACTTTAAAACTCATTTTTATGTAAGAGCGACATGAAAGATGCAAAAGGTATATCGATTACTTCCTAAAATAAGGGAAATACACGTAAAATTATTTAAAAGAAAAAGCTGACATCAAAATGAGAAAATTTTAGTCAAGTAACAGAAATTGAAGTTCAACTTGCTTGTTTTTTCCATGACACAGTGACTGAAGAGGAATTTAAAAACATCTATTACTGGGAATTAACGTGAAGTGGAAATCTGTTTTCTTTTGTTTCCTTGAATTTGGTAGCAATCTAACAGTTAATATTTGTCTTTAAAATGTTTGTAATTTGTAAAGTTGGTCATGTTTTTCTCTTCATAAATTTATTTGGAGACATAGAATTCAACACATGCAAGCCAAGAAGTACAGGTTGGCTCTATTCACATCAATATAGTGCTCAGGAGACTTCCAAATGAGGCAGACCACTTCTCTCCCTTCACAGAAGGCTGCATTTTAAACATCGTTCTGCACCAATATTCAGAATGTAATACTGGTACAGTAAGACTGAGTACAGGTGTGAAGTAAGCTCATGATCCCTTCATTTTCTCATAGAAAGCATGTAGTTGAATCTAGAAAATACTTTGATAGAACCAAGTGGTGTATCATTTTAAAAGCAGGTTATCACTAGAGAAGTAAAACTGAGTATTCCTTGGTCTCATGAGTAAAAGGTGTGGCAGAAGTTCCCTCCCTGCTTGGAATCTCTGGGAGCTTAGATCAAGTATCATTTGCAATAACGAATGTCACTCTCCAAGGCTCCATGAGCTGGAATTTGGGGTTTGTAGTCATATGCCTTACAACTGAGAGACAGCCTGTCAAACAGAGGTAATAAAGAATAACCAATGAAAGTGGAGTGTTAAAGTCCCCTACTATGATTGTGTTACTGTCGATTTCCCCTTCTATGGCTGTTAGCTTTTGCCTTATGTACTGAGGTGCTCCTATGTGGGGTGCATAAATATTTACAATTGTCGTATCTTCTTCTTGGATTGATCCCTTGATCATTATGTAGTGTCCTTCCTTGTCTCTTGTAATAGTCTTTATTTTAAAGTCTATTTTGTCTGATATGAGAATTGCTACTCCAGCGTCCTTTTGATTTACGTTTGCATGGAATATCTTTTTCCATCCTCTCACTTTCAGTCTGTATGTGTCCCTAGGTCTGAAGTGGGTCTCTTGTAGATAGCATATATACAGGTCTTGTTTTTGTATCCATTCAGCCAGTCTATGTCTTTTGGTTGGAGCATTTAATCCAATTATATTTAAGGTAATTATCAATATGTATATTCCTATTGCCATTTTCTTAATTGTTTTGGGTTTGTTACTGTAGGTCTTTGCCTTCTCTTGTGTTTCCTGCCTAGAAAATTTCCTTTAGCATTTGTTGTAAAGCTGGCTTGGTGGTGCTGAATCCTCTTAGCTTTTGCTTGTCTGTAAAGGTTTTAATTTCTCCGTCAAATCTAAATGAGATCCTTGCTGGGTAGAGTAATCTTGGTTGTAGGTTTTTCCCTTTCATCACTTTAAATATGTCCTGCCACTCCCTTCTGGCTCTCAGAGTTTCTGCTGAAAGATCAGCTGTTAACCTTATGGGGATTCCCTTGTGTGTTTTTTGTTGTTTTCCTGTGCTGCTTTTAATACTTTTTCTTTGTATTTAATTTTTTTGTTTTTGTGGTAAGTGGGCCTCTCACTGTTGTGGCCTCTCCCGTTGCGGAGCACAGGCTCCGGATGCGCAGGCTCAACAGCCATGGCTCACGGGCCCAGCCGCTCCGCGGCATGTGGGATCTTCCCGGACCGGGGCACGAACCCGTGTCCCCTGCATTGGCAGGCGGACTCTCAACCGCTGCGCCACCAGGGAAGCCCCTGTATTTAATTTTTGATACTTTGCACAACAAAGGAAACCATAAACAAGACGAAAAGACAGCCCTCAGAATGGGAGAAAATATTTGCAAATGAAGCAACTGACAAAGGATTAACCTCCAAAATTTACAAGCAGCTCATGCAACTCAATATCGAAAAAACAAACAACCCAATCCAAAAATGGGCAGAAGACCTAAACAGACATTTCTCCAAAGAAGATATACAGATAGCCAACAAACACATGAAAGAATACTCAACATCACTAATCATTAGAGAAAGGCAAATCAAAAATACAATGAGGTATTACCTCACACCAGTCAGAATGGCCATCGTCAAAAATCTACAGACAATAAATGCAGGAGAGGGTGTGGAGAAAAGGGAACCCTCTTGCACTGTTGGTGGGAATGTAAATTGATACAGCCACTATGGAGAACAGTATGGAGGTTCCTTAAAAAACTAAAAATAGAACTACCATACCACCCAGCAATCCCACTACTGGGCATATAACCTGAGAAAACCGTTAATTCAAAAAGAGTTATGTATCACAATGTTCATTGCAGCTCTATTTACAATATCCAGGACATGGAAGCAACCTAAGTGTCCATCAACAGATGAATGGATAAAGAAGATGTGGCACATATATACAATGGAATATTACTCAGCCATAAAAAGAAACGAAATTGAGTTATTTGTAGGGAGGTGGATGGACCTAGAGTCTGTCATACAGAGTGAAGTAAGTCAGAAAGAGAAAAACAAATACCGTATGCTAACACATATATTTGCAATCTAAATTTTTTTTAAAAACTGGTTCTGAAGAACCTAGGGGCAGGACAGGAATAAAGACGCAGATGTAAAGAATGGACTTGAGGATGCAGGGAAGGGGACAGGTAAGCTGGGACGAAGTGAGAGAGTGGCATGGACATATATGCACTACCAAATGTAAAATAGATGGCTAGTGGGAAGCAACTGCATAGCCCAGGGAGATCAGCTCGGTGCTTTGTGACCACCTAGAGGGGTGGCATAGGGAGGGTGGGAGGGAGACGCAAGAGGGAGGAGATATGTGGATATATGTATAGGTATAGCTGATTCACTTTGTTATAAAGCAGAAACTAACACACCATTGTAAAGCAATTATACTCCAATAAAGATGTTAAAAAAAAAAAAAAGAATAATCGAGCCACCGTGAGCTGTAGAAGAATCAGAGAGCATGTGACCTGGCTGTAGGGCATAAAAAGACGTGGGCAATATATTGATTCTGGCCTAAACATTGATACCTGAATGTGTGTTCCCAGTGCAATTCCTGGGAATTTAATTTGAAGGCCTCCAAAGTAGGAAAGAACTGCTAAAAAGTAAAATATGACCCAGTTACTAAAAGTTGCGACAAGTAGATGAAGAAAATAGGTGTGAGGCCAGTGCCAGTGGCCAGATCTGTGAGAAGGACACACGGACAGCAGAGTGAAGTCTGAGGAGTGGGCAGGATTAGGAGCCAAATAGGAAAAGATGGACGGAGAAGAGCTATGAGCACAGAGGGGCGATGAAAATGAGAATGATAAGTTCAGAGAACAATGGGTAGAATCTGTCAGCAAATCATAATTTCAATAAATTAGTGCTTTATGAACAGCCACCACACCCCTAAAAACCTATCACTTGTATAACTCGCAAAAGATGGAGCCAATCAGAAAACTGATATATTTGCCAAACTATCTGTATGACCTATATTGTCAAGAAAGCCCAAAGTAGCGTTCTTTTCATTAGAAAAGAAAAAAGAAAGAAAAGAAAAATAACAGTTATAAACACTATCAATTTATCAAGCCAAACCTTGTTTTTGGCTTTTCAGGAACATTTGACTTAATGAACTAATGAGCACCATTATGGAATTTTCACTCTGGCTACAAATTTGGACCACGGAGTAGCATGTTTGTTGAAATTCAGGCAGCCTACAACAGGAATCACGTTTTAAAAGCTGGCCTCAAACTTGCAAGCAGGTTGATAACTGCAATATAACCTGCTTGCAAGTAACCCGTTGACCATATCCTCTTGGGCCCAGGTTAATAATCACTAAAAATCTAATTTGTACAGTCACTTTTTTTTTTTGGTTTGTTTTAAGGCTGATCTTAAAATGGCTTTCACTGAAATTGTTGACCTTGTATTGCAAATTAAATCCTGGCATTGCCAAATCTCTGACAACTGGTTCATTGCTTCCAGAGAAGGGAATTAGCATGGCTACAGCTGTCATTCCATTGCATTTTTCTTCTCAAGCAGACCAGCAAGGGCAAAAATGGTGTTAGACAGAGGTCGCAAGCCAGATTCTGTCTGCAAACATGTTTTGTTTGACCTCCACAGTAATTTAAAACATATTGAGCCAATATTTTAAAATAAGAAAATTGCAGTCAAAATCCGACTTCTGGCTTCTCTTGGAAAATTAAAAAATTCGGCAACATCGCGGGTGCGTGGTGGCAGCATGCTCTTTAGGCAGTGTTATTAGTGTCTAGGGTCCCCACTCTCCCTGTTGCAGACCACAAACCAAAATGTAAGCTCCATAAAGGCGAGTCTTGTTGACTTCATTGCTGCATCCTCAGAGCCTAGAATAGAGCCTGGCAAGTGGTGGGTGCTTGGCAAATATTTAATGTTGAAGGAAATGGTCTCAGGAGCAGACAGGTAACTTTAGTGGGTGACTTTTTAAAACAGTAGACAGTGCCCAGGAACTGTCACAACATGCCTCAATCTAAAAAAAAAAAAAAAAAAAAAAAGTGCAGGTCAAATAAATTCTGCCAGTCCTCGGGCAGAGAGAGAGACAGAGTATTCACATATCATTCTGCTTGCTCGGCTGTTTTTCTTATGAAGAAATATTTCTCTGTATCCCTGCCACTCTCAAAAGTAAAGCTACAAGTGTCAAGGAAAATGATAGTGATCACAGACCCAGCACACTTCACTCATTTATATTTCTTGCCTGGCCTCTACAGACATCTGAATTTGACACCTCTGGGAGAGAGATGAGAGTAGGCTGACACCCATAATAACAAACTGGTCTACTAGTACTCCTCTCTCATTCTGCCCAGTAGTTTTCTGTACTACAATCTAAATCTATATTAGAGCATAAATTAAAAGGGGACTATAAAACCTACCTGGGAAAGTCACTAGTTAAACCTAACACACTATCACTTAAATAAAGAGTCAGAATAACACTGTGGAATAAACTTGTGTTTACAGCTAGAAAGACACTGGTGCAAATCTCTTGCGCATGCGGAAGTTGCTTAACCTCTAAAAGTCTCCAATTTCTCTGCATAATAGTTGAGAAAATTTAAAAATTATATATGCCAGACTTCCAGCTTCCACTTAAGGTATAGAAAGCTGGAAAGGGTGTTGTTGCCAAACATAAAGAAAAAATAACATCCTGAATGTCTGCAAATTTACAACTTTTATGAAACCCACCAGGGAGCTGAAGTCACAGCGTAACCAACTAATCCAAAATCTAAGGAAAGAGCAATGCCTCTAAGGAGTAACAGGCTGCAAACACTTGCTTACTGGAGCAGACATGGAACCCTTTAGAAGCCAGTAAGGAGAATTCAGCTAAAAATTTTTAACAAATTTCTGAAATTGTTAACCAGGTCTGAATGTGACCTAGTGTGAGAATATAGAACTTGTGGGATCTTCAGACACAAGGGTAATTCACAGATGTTCACAGGCTCTTCTCCATGGACCTCCTGGGTTCTCAGGAGAAAACTGGGTGCAAGGTGAGAGTTCAGAGCAGTGATTCTAATTAGAGGGCAATTATACCTCCAAGAGGATATCTGGCAAAGTCTGGAGACATTTTTTATTTCCATACCTGGAAGGACGCTACTGGTGCCCAGTAGTTAGAGACCAGGAGCACTACTAAGCATTTTGCAATACATAGAATAACTCACTACAACAAAGAACTATCCAATCCAAAATGTCAATAAAGCTGCCGTTGAGAATCAGAGAAAACCTCTCTTGTGATGGAACAGAGTCACTGTAGAAAAATGCAAAGGCCCACCTGGATACTCCACCTTTATCTCCCTTCAGAAACAAAAGCCTTCATTTTCTGGAGAATGTCAGTAAACCCTGTTGTCCCCAGCCAAGGTTAAGATCCGTTGCAGCTGAGAGAAGAGAACAGAAAAATACCCTCTAGCCCTGGATTGGGGCAAGAAAACATCCTGGACCAAACTCTTAAAAGTCTCCTACCTAAGAAAGAGGGGCAGGATCTGAGATGACCCCATCCTTGGGGCACAGAGACACAGCTCCTTCCTGAGAAGAACACCTGCTCAGCTTACCATGAGGCTACCAGGCACTGAGCAGCAAGTAACATCAGTGTACAGCTGAGAGAGGGGAGACTATGGAGACTGATGCTCCCTCAAGTGCAGTCACAATGGAAAAACTTAAACTTGAGGCTTGAGCAGACATTGAGGAACCTTCTCTGAAAACCAGCCATCATTTTAAGCACAAGTTAAAACTAAGACTAAGACGGGAGCTAAGTCTGTGGTACACTGATGATAACCCTAATCCTAATCAAGCCCAGTTCAAGTACTCACGAGACAGATCAACCTCCCACATGGAAAGACTAACAAAATAAAAGATATGCCATTTCTGGGTGTGAATAATATCTACTTCAGTCTCTACTGTTCTACCCTAGATAATCAGCTTTCAAACACTGTTAGGTGACAAGGGGAAAAACAAAGAAAAACAAAACATCATGCCAAGAGACAAAGAGATCAAAAGAAGCCAACTTGGATCTGACCCAGATGTCAGAACTACCAGAGAGAGAATTTTAAATAATATAACTAGATAAAGTGACGTACGTCATCAAGATGGCAACATAGGTGATTCCTGACTTCAGTTCCCCTTTACAAGAAGATAGCAACTATCCGTGGACCAGACACCACCGTGAAAATCCCAAAACCCAGAGGGTGAGGCTGAAATATACCCCTGGACAACAGAGATCCAGAAGGACAGCATTACAAAGACAAGAGGAGCGGTTTCACTGACTGCATCAACCCTCCCCCAGGCCGACACAATGCTTAACCGAGGGCTCCCCTGGGCCTACAGTTTCCCCAGTATGAAAAAGAGAACCCAAGGTGGATATTCAGCTTCCCCAGCATTGAGGGATATTTGCTGGGAGACTCACTTGGGTCTGACCTCATAGGAATCACTGGGGGAACCTTTGGAGCTCAGCCACTGGGAATCAAATAGAGATGGAGAAGGTGTCAGAGCTTATAGCAACTACTGCTCAGATCTTGTTGATCTTGTTGACACCAGGTTCCTGCTCACCACAGTGTCCAAGAAGAGAGCCCAGCTAGTAGCTCTGCCCATCTTCAGAGCCAAGCTGGTGGCCCCATGTGGGCAGAAATCTCAGTTGACGGTTCTGTCTGTTCAAATCCCAAGCCAAAGAGCTAAGTGTCCATGGAGCACATCTTATGGCCCACCAAGCAAGGGTACAAACTTGCAGTCCCACCCAACTGCCGAGCATAACCTCCAGTCCTGCCCCATCAGGAAACATGGCCACAGATGCCCAGTAGGTGTAGAGCACATCCTATAGCCTATATTGGGCAGCGACCCAAGACAGCAGCCTTGCCCAGTTGTTGACCCTGACCCTGCATAATCACAGAGCCTGAATAGTGACCCAGAGCAGCCTCAGAGTCCAGTCTACAGTAATGCTCAGCTTCAGAGTCCAGCATACAACCCCACTCAACAGTGAAGCCCAGCATATGACCCTGCTTGATTGCTAAACACAGACTGTGGCTTTGCCCAGTCATGGAGTCACAGAGCATATAGCCTGCGATTCCACCCAACCCGGGATTACAGACAGCAACTTTGTCTAACTGTAGAGCATAGTCTCCAAGCCAACTCAACTGTGGGTACAGCTGGAGGCCCCACCTGACCAGAGAGCCAAATTAGCAATCACCCCCAACTGCAAACCACAGCCAGTGACCTACTGGATTGCATGAAAGTCATATATCTGATAATGGGTTAATATCCAAATTATATAAGGAACTCATGTAACTCAATAGTGAAAAAATATCAATTAAAATATGAGAAAAAGACCTGAATATACATTTTTCTAAAGAAGACATACAAATGACCAACAGGTACATGAAAGGGGGATCAACATCACCAATCATCAGGTAACTGCAAATAAAAACCACAGTGAGGGGGTTTCCCTGGTGGCGCAGTGGTTGAGAATCTGCCTGCCAATGCAGGGGACATGGGTTCGAGCCCTGGTCTGGGAAGATCCCACATGCCGTGGAGCAACTAGGCCCGTGAGCCACAACTACTGAGCCTGCGCTCCACAACAAGAGAGGCTGCAATAGTGAGAGGCCCACACATCGCGATGAAGAGTGGCCCCCACTTGCTGCAACTAGAGAAAGCCCTCGCACAGAAATGAAGACCCAACACAGCCAAAAATAAATAATAAATAAATAATAAATAAATTTTAAAAAAACCACAGTGAGGTATCACCTCACACCTGTTTGATAAGCTGTTATCAAAAAGACAAGTGATAACAAGTGCTGGTGACGACGTGGAGAAAAAGGAGACCTTGTACACTGTTGGTGGGAATGTAAATTGGTGCAGCCCCTATGGGAAACAGTATGGAGGGTCCTCAAAAAATTAAAATAGAACTACCATATGATCCAGCCATCCCACATCTGGGTATATACCTGAAGGAAACTAAATCACTATGTCAAAGAAGCATCTGCAACCCCATATTTACTGCAGCATTATTTACAATAGCTAAGACATCTAAACAACCTAAATGTCCATCAATAGATGAAGGGACAAAGAAGAAGTGGCTCATATATGCAATGGAATATTATTCAACCATAAAAAGTAAGGAAATTCAGACAGAGACAAATAATGTATGATCTCATTTATATGTGGAATCTGAAAAAAAAAAACGCACAATCAGAGACTGTGACATCACTAGTCAAAAATGAGCTTGTTAAAAAAAATAGAACTCAGGCCCACCAGACCTACTGAATCACAATCTGCACTTTTACAATCTCCCCAGTGTACTTTTGTACCCATGAATAGTTGAAAGGTTCATTTCTACCTCGACATGTCTTTTCTGTCTGAGAAATACACACATTTTATCCAGTTTGATATAAATAAAACACTCAAAAATGCAAAAAAAAAAAAAAACCCACAGAAACAGAAAGTAGGTTTGTCACTGCTGGGGTGGAAGTATGGATGTGGGGGAAATGGCTGAAGGTGGTCAAAGTGTATAAACTTCCAGTTCTAAAATAAATAAGTTATGTGATCTAACTTATAGCATGGTAAATATACAGTACATGGTAAAAATACAGTACTGTATTTTTTACTTGAAACTTAAGTGAGTAGATGTTGAAAGTTCTCATTACCAAAAAAAGTAAGTATGTGAAGTGATGGATGTATTAACTAACCTTACTGCGGTAATCATTTTGCAAAATCTGTGTATATCAAACCATCATTCTGTATACCTTAAAATTACATGGTGTTATATGTCAATTATATCTCAGTAAAGATGGAAGAAAACATGTAATTAATGTGTTAAAAGCTCTAGTATAAAAAGTCGGCAACATAATGAATATATGAGGAATTTCAGCAGAGAGATAGAATAATAAAGAATCAGATGGAAATGTAGAAATGAGCAATATGGTAAGAGAAATGCAGAATGCCATCAACAGACTTATTAGTAGTCTCAGTACAACTGAGAATAAAATCAGTTGAACTCAATCTATCAGCAACAGAAATTACCCAAATTAAAACAGAAAGATAAAAAGACAGCAAAAAAAAAAAAAAAAAAAAACAAAATAGAGCAGAGTATCCAAAAGTAGTAGGAAAATTCCAAATGGACCAACACACCTGTAATTTTGAATATAGAAAAAAAAGACAGATAGGCAAAAAAATCATCAAAGGAATAATGACTAAAAATTCCCTCAAATTAATTACAGGCACCAAAGCAGAGATTAAAGGAGTTCAGAAAACACCAAGTAGGATAAAACACACACATGTATACACATCATATAAACCATTGAAAACCAACAGCAAAGAAGAAATCTTGAAGCTAATCAGAGAAAACAGGCATATCACACATAGAGGAACAGAATTAAGAATTATAATAGACTTCTCATCAGAAACTCTGCAAGCCAGAAGAGTGTGGACAGACATCTTTAAAGTGCAGAAAGAAAAACAACGCTAAGTTTAAAAATTCTATACCCAAGGAAAATATCTTTCAAAAATGATGATGAGGGATATAGATATGGCAGAATGAAGAGATGGTCAAATCCTAGCCCCCAAGAAACAATCTAAAATTGGAAGGGGGAAAGATCCAAAACAATAAATTCAGTCTCTGGAAAAAGACCAGAGGCAAACAACAGATGGAGAAACATGCATTTGTGGAAAACTGCAGAAATTAAGGAAAGTACTATGGGTACACCCTTGACCAAGGCTGCTCCAATATCTGCAGTGCCCCCTCACACCACTCCAGCTGGGCCAATGTAGTAGTGCTTCCGAGGAAGGACTGGCAATAAAAACCAGCAGTTTCACTGTTGTGGAAGGGGATTTGGTGCTGAGGACAGAAACCCCATACTCAGTTACACTGTGAGTGAGAGTAGCAAAATCAGTGGGAAACAATTGATGACAGCCCATGGCTCTATTACCCTGAGTTGCAGTCCCACTTGGGGTGAGCAGTAGACCGTTCAACTCATCAGAAATTTGACAAGGAGATCCTGGAGTTGAGAGAGCCAAAGAAGGGCTAAATGGGTACTCCACGGATCCCTGTTGACCGGGAGGCTGCGCACATGTGCAGGGAAGACTCAAGAATATCCAAGCTATCTGCACATCCCCAGTTGACTTGGATGCTATGCAGATCTGTAGGAAAGACCTGGGAGGACCTGGCAGAAAGTAAGACTGTGAATTTTTGAAAACTGAATTTTAAACATGTTCCCAGTCCCACACCCAGATCCATCAGCAGAGGAGGGAGATCTTACAGACTCAAGGTGTCTGTGGACCATCATTGGTTGACCACCGTGCTATGCAGACACGGAAGAGCCTCTATAAAGCCAAGCTAAGACTGTTTATTAAAGTTTTTAAAAAACTGAGCAGAGACAGAAGCAGCCACACATCACAGGGAAGACAGACTCAACAGATTAAGTTCAGAAACATTACTAAAAACAAAATAAATGAAAACAAGCCAAACAACAAAAGCAAAATAAAACAACAGCAATAGTCATCCTCAAGGCAAAAACTCAAAATCATATTTGCTACACCATATTATCTAAGATTCAGGTTTTCAACAAAAATTTATAGGACAGTGAAGAAATAGAAAAGTGTGACCTATATTCAGGAAAATAAGCTGTCAACAAAAATTAACTCTGAGCGGGTAAGGAAGTTGTATTCAGTAGACAAAGACTTCAAAGCATTTTTTATAAAATGTTCAAAGAATTCAAAGAAACCATGGCTAAGAAATTCAAGGAAAATGTATTAACAGAATCAAATATAAGAAATCTTAAAAAAAAATAGAACCTATATAAACGGTCAGATGGAAATTCCAGAATTGAAAGATGTAATGATTACAATGAAAAATTCACTAGAGGGGTTCAACAACTCGTGAAATGAGATAATAGAGAAGGAATTAAGAATATTAAAGATAGACCCATAGAAATTATCCAATTCGAAGAGAAAGGAAAAATGTGGAGAAAAATGAACAGAGCTTCAGAGACCTATGAGATATCAAGCATAAGCAACGTACATGTAATGAGAGTCCTAGGAAGAGATAAGAAATATAAAGGGGTAGAGAAGATATCTGAAAAAATAATGACCTAACAGCAAAACATCAAAATCCATGAAATGAGACTGACAGCGAAAGAAGAAATAATTCAACAACATAATCGGACACTCAGTAACTGATAGGACTAGAAAGAAAATCAAAGAGGATATAGAAGAACACCTCTCTTAACCAACTTAACTTACCTGAGTTTTATGAGAACATCTAACCAACAACAGCAGAATAAACATCTTTTAAGTGCAGGTGGAACAATCTCTAGGAGATACCATATGCTAGGCCATAAAATAAGTATCAAAAAGTTAAAGAATTAAAATAATTCAAAGTATGTTCTCTGACATCAAATGAATTAAATTAGAAATCAAAAACAACAAAAATTGAAAATCCATAATATTTGAAAATGAAACAACCCACTCTAAATAACTCAAGTTTCAAAGAAGAAACTGCAAATGAACTTAAAAAATAATTTTAACTGAACTAAAAAGAAAACACAAGATATCAAAAAACATGGGATGCAGAAAATAGTGTTTAAAGAGAAATTTATAGCTTAAAATAGCTGCATTATAAAAGGAGGTCTTAAATCATTAATCTACATTTTCACTTTAATGAACTAAAAAAAGAGTAACAAATTAAATTCAAAGCAAGAAAAAAAGGAAAAATTTAAATTAAAGTGAAAATCAATAAAAAAGAGAAACAATAGAGAAATTTATTGAAACCAAAAGTTAGTTCTTTTAAAAGATCAACAAAATTGATACAACTTAAACCAGACTGACCAAGAAAAAAAGAGAAAAGACATAAATTATAAGAATTAGCAATGCAAGTGGGACATCACTATAGACCCTAATCAAAGTTTAAAAGACTATAAGGGAATATTCTGAATGACTTTATACTAATATATTAGAAAACTTAGAGAAAAAGGGCAAATATGTAGAAATTACCCAACTTGGTTCAAGAAAAAAATAGAAATTAAATGTACTTAAAACAAGTAAAGCAGTAAAGAATTTAAATTAGTAATTTTAAATATTCCCATTAAAAAAAAAAAAAAAAACAGCCCTGGTCCAAATGACATCAGTGGACTGAATTTGATCAAATATTCAAATAGTATCCATTCTTCACAAACTCTTTCAGAAAATAAAAGAGGAAAGAACAGTTGCCAAATTTATTTTATGATACCAAAGCCAGGCAAACACTCTGCAAGGAAAGAAAACTACAGATCAATACCCTTTATCAACATAAATGTGAAAATCCTTAACAAAATATTAGTAAACCAAATTCAGCAAAAAAACAAAAGAATGAACTTATATCCAGTACTGGGTTGAACAGTGTCCCTCCAAAATTCATGTCCACCTGGAACCTCAGTATGTGACCTTATTTGAAAATAAAATGTTTGCAGATATAATTAGTTAAGATGAGGATATACTGGATCAGGGGTGAGCCTTAAAGCCAGTGCCGGGTATCCTTATAAGAGGGAGGAGAGAGCACACATGGAGACACAATGAAAAAGTCCATTTGAAGGTTCAGGCCAAGATTGGAGTTATGCTGCCACAAGCCAAGGAGCACGGAGGGTTATTGGCAACCACCAGAAACCAGAAGAGGCAAGAAAAGATTCTTCTCTAGAGGCTTTGAAGGGAGTATAGCCCTGCTGACACCTTAATTGCAGACCTCTGAAGTAACTGAAAAATTAAATGCAGAACTGGGAGAGAATAAATGTCTGTCATGGTCTTTTATTATGGCAGTCCAAGGAAACTAATAGGGATCCTTACCTAACACCATCCACAAAAATTAACTCAAAATGGATCATAGATCTAAATGTAAAAGCTAAAACTATAAAAATTCTAGAAGAAAACATAAAAGAAAATGTTTGTGACATTGTCCTATTTACAATTAGGTATAACACCAAAAGAATGATCCATTGAAAAAATGGGAGAATTGGTGTTCAGATTAAAATTTTCTGCTCTTTAAAGATACTTGTATTAGTTTTTCATTGTGACATAACCATCACCAAAAACTCAGCAGCTTGAAACAGCATCCATTTATTACTATAGATCAAAAATCTGGCATGGCATGGCTGGGTTCTCTGCTTAGACTGAAATCAAGATGTCAGCTGGCTATATTCTCATCTGGTTTGAGGTCTTTTTTAAGCTTATTCACATTAATGTCAGAATTCAGTTATTTGCACCCATAGGACCGAAGTCCTGAATTCTTGCTGGCTGTCAGTTGGAAACCATTTTCAGCTTCTAGAGGCAACCACATTTCTTATCATGTGGCCCTCCTGTCTGCAAGACAGCAATAGTATATCGAATCTTTCTCATAATTTGAATCTCTTTGACTTCTACTTCTACAACCAGCCAGAGAAAACTTTCTGCTTCTAAAGGGCGCATGTGATTAGATTTGCCTACCTGGATTATCTCTATATCTTTTGATCAACCGACTTGGGACTTTAATTATTGCAAAATCCCTTCACAGCAGTACCTATATTAGTGTTTGATTAAATATCCAGGGGACAGAAATCTTGGAGTACCTTTATACAAGGGAAATTTGGACACAAAGACAGCTATGCATAGAGGGAAGACTATGTGAAGACACTGGAGGAACGCCGTCTATAAGCCAAGGAACACCTAAAGCTACCAGAAGCTAGAAGAAAAGAGTGGAACAGATTCCCCTTGTGGTACTTTGTTATGACAGTCCTAGCAAACTAGTATGTTATGCATCATTAAAATGTATCTCATTTATACTCTTCTCCTTTCCCCTTCTCTCTGCATCACTTCAAATTATGGACGTAATTGGATTCCACTATTGTCATACTTTCTAATGGTTACATTGAATAATATTGAACCTCTATTATTCCATAACATACAAAGTATCTCATCACTTCCTACTTTTATAAGATGAGCATCTTAGGGTCCACATCCCTCGTACACCTTTCTTTCAATCTTTTATCTCCAATCTCTTTCAACTATACCTTCACTTTTTTTCAAGAATGGAAATGTACATTCTGTTATAACAATAATAATTATAACATTTTTTGCTTTGTCTATAAATTGATTCTAACAACCAAAACCTGATAAGCTTTATAATTGTGACTGTATTAATAAAACTTATGGCAAGATTGTGTTGTTCGATAAATTATTTCTCCTCTTATTACAATGTCATGACCCCTGTGCTACTCAAAGGAGAATGTATTGGGCGTCAAGGTTAAATGGCCCTTTCATCTAATGTTTATGATTCTCACTTCCCCATCAATTTTGTTCCTCTCTTTCTCTGAAACTTCAATTCATCAAATATTTGATTCCCTGGGTGGAATCTCTGCTTCATTTAACTATCTTTCCCATATTTTCTAAATCTTTGACAGCTTTTTTTTCTACATCCTGGAACATTTCTTTAACTTTGTCTTACAACTCTTTTATTGAGTCTTTTTTTTTCTTTTTTTTTTTTAATTTCCAGTTAGACTTAATTTCTAAGAGTTCTTTTTGTTATCTGATTTTTTTAGGCATCCTATTATTGTTTTAGGAATGCAATACCTTCTTTAATTTCTCCAAGGAGAGTTTGTTTTGATTTGTTTTGTTGTAATTTCTCCACTATCTTAATTGCCTCCATTGCTCAGGATAAGGTGTTTAGTTTGCTTTTCACGGTCTTTCCATTTCATACTGCTGTTTTTCCTCAAATATTTGACGAATCCTTGGTTGACCATCTACATTTACGTACAAGAGAATTGAAAGGCTAACAAATTCTTGTGTATGCGAGTGCAACCTCTTTTTAAGGTAGACAGCCATAACTTCAAGATAGAAAGATAAGTAGGCAGCCATTAAACTGTCCTCTTACATGTGAGCATAAAGTCCCAGGATCTGTAAAACTTGTCCAAATATTCTCAGACAACTGCTTCAAAACATTTAAAGAAGAATCTCTTCAGTTTCCTCCTATTGATAAATGCCTGACTGGCCACCATTCCAAGGATTTTAATTATGTTTTGTTTGTTGTCATATCCCCAAAAAGAACTCTAAAAACTATGTATCATTTAGATGACTTTGGGTTGACATACAAAATGTTTCATCATAAAGTAAACACTTGCTACAAATGTAATTTCTCGTATACTGTAAATAGTGAAATTTTTAAATAACCCTGTTACATCACTTTTACAGACCTCATAAATGTATCCAATGGAATCTAAATGCAATAATATTCGATACCCTCTATTGCCCATTTTCAAAATACATGAACTAGCTCTTCTTTATTGTAGATAACTTGTAACATCCCTTTTTCAACTTGGACCCCTATTTCTATTTCACTTCCCCTATGGAAATTTATTGTTATATTCTCATTTGTTATATATTTGTGCTTGAATAAACATATATTTTGTTGAACACTCAATATTCATCTGCAACAAAAATATATATACAAATTGGAATTATACTTTTTTCTGCATTCTATAATCCTAGAATCCTTTATTAACTTTTTCTTCTCAATTAAGCTATAATTAGTTCACAATTGAGCAAAAGTATAAATACAGCATATAACAACTATTGATACATAATTATCAAACACAAAATGTAAAAATGTCCCTAAATAAAAGGAATGATACGGGGTCCCTCTGTTCAGTTCAGCATCTTACGCCCTGCACAACTGCTGGGGGTGCCATTCAACCCAAAGCCTGTGTGAGCATCATCCTTGAAGTAGTGCATCTGTACACGTATAAGCAGCAGCCACGTGTGGGATGTTTTGTTTAATCAGCTCATTTGTTTAGAATATTACTGACATATATTTCAGCCTCAATTTGGTTGCTATTTTTCTGGATATACACACTGAAAAACATTGTTCACATAAATAAAGGAATGAAAATGGAAGGACTTTTGTTACAATTCATGGAATCATCAAATTATTTTTAATAATCTATGAGTTGGCTCTATCTGTGCCTGAAGACCCCCTCCCCATACCCCTTTACATGCAAGAGTAAGCACTGTGTGTGAAGGAGATACAGAGGTGGCAGGGGAGAACTCTGGTTTTGTTCTCAACTTTCAAATAGACCTTGTATTTGCAATTCTGCTCTCTTCTACTGGCCAACTCCCTGGGGTGTTGCTGGATCTACTGGTTCCCTCTCCTCCAGCCACTTCCTCCAGGTGATCACTTTTTTGATCCTGCTTCTTCAACCAATGCGGTTCAACTATTTTTCCTTTTCCAGAAATTCATTGTCATCTCTTACCTGCAGATCCCTACCATCCTACATGCTTTTATTAGTCTTTTACTAACCTTTTAATAAAAACTCAAGAGAAATATGAGAAAAAATATATATATATCTTGAACCCAAAACTCATAAAAAGGCCATATTATATTCACCAGCTAAACTAAACAGACCATTAAAATATGTCCTACCCAGAGCAGTGAAGGTCTTTTTAGTGCCTGTTCAGGGCGGCCCAGCTGTTCCTTCCACCACTAAGCCTTGCCATTTTCATCATTAAAATGAACTTTGCCTAAAGGAGCCCACAAAGCACTACACTAGTGACTGTGATTAAAGTCATAGGGTCAATGAATACAAACCCATACCTGCTTTATCCTAGCAAGAATTCAGCTTTCAATTTTCCTAGCACCAAACAGAAGAAAAATTCCAAACTGCATTTACAAGGTAGTACCAATAGGGAGGAAAAGATCGCCTTTAGCAAGCACAAGCCTTTAGAAAGCACACCTGTTTCTTTGTTATTGATAGTGTGATTAATTGATCCTTAGAATCTGATTGAGAACATTGGTATATAAATCTTGTCACATGTACAGTTCCAGAAACATCACTGCTAGTGATGCATAGCACATTTCAACGGTTCCTGGCATGCATTTCTGGATTAGTGTCACATAGGGGTTCACGTGAAACAACAAGCGCCATTTGTTTATACAGTCACACTTCTATCCTTCATTTTACTTCAGATTCAACTTGACATGGGCTTTACGTATCAATAAACACATCGGTGTGGGTTTACATTTCTTCGTCAGGTATCCAGGAACAAAATATAGATTGATTCACAAGTAAAGGGGAATTAATGTCATGAAAGGATATTTTTGTTACCAAAAGAAGCAAATATTATTACTTATTCAGTGTGCCCACTACCTGAACTGTTCACTTGTTTATCCTCTCAGTCATTCCACACATATTTATTGGGCACCTAGTATATGAAGGACACTGTTCCAATGCAGTGGGAGACAATGATCCCAGTCCCTAAGGAAATTACAGCCTAGGGGAAAAATAACTAGCACATAAATAATAACAACTTCAAATAGAAAGACACAACCAATGAGATAAAAATGACGTAACTAGTCATAAGGAAACCACTGAGAAGTTGACCAAAGCCTGAGAGCCCTCAAAAAATTAGACAGAGGTGGAAAAAAAAATTCAAATTCATTGGAGATGTAAGTGTTAACAACATGGTGATTGATTAAGGACTGAGGCTTTACATATATGATATCATTTCATCCTCACTACAACCCATAAGGGAGGGTTACATTATCCCCACTTTACAGATAAGGACACTGAAACTCCCAAGAGGTTAGGTGACATGCCCAAGGCCACCTAGGAAGCTTGATCCAGGTTTCAAAGGCCAGTATGCCTTCACTGCACACTGCACACACTAAGACCACACTCTTAGCTGAGTTACTCACCTGTCACTTAGCATCTTTGACAGGCATTAAGGCCTAGAGTTGCTCCATGTGAGGTAAGTGGGGAAAAGCAAATGAAAAATTTATTATGACTGAAAAATGTGTCTTTTAACCAAGGGAAAACTAAAACCTCTTACATTGATTCCTAAGTGAATTTTTGACTAACATTCATGTGTCTAAGTTCCCCAGTTAAAGTTCTAAACTGGCCCAAAACATTAATATTTACAAATGAAAACTAGCTCTGAAAATTCCACAGATTGTAAAGAACTTAAGGCAATGTCCCCCATCTTCCTGGTTCACATAACTTCATATCCAGTGGTCAGTTGGGAAAATAGGAAAGACAGCTCATAACTATTGGAACTCTGTCTTTCTAGTTCACAGTAAACTACAAAATATTCGGTCTGACTAAACTGTTTCTTTGATTGCTATTTTGTTATTCCCACTATTATAACCACACACACACACAAATAGATTTTCACATATATATGTGGGTTTTTTGGTGGCTTACTTTTAACAAGCTGTTAAGAAGAAAATTCACTTTTTCTATCCTCTGAATGCTATCTAAAGGGAGGTTATTATCTAGAATCTGCCTTATTGTGTGTGTGTGTGTGCTGTATATACTTGTTTCAATGGATAAAACCAAAATCTTAGAACTGTCTGTATTTTTAAAATACTTCTTTTGAATCTATGAAAATCACAAAAATAATGTAACCTTTTCAAACTGTGCTAAATAATTTAGATCCAGTTTCTATTATTCTTTTGTCTCCTGGGTCACAGAGATATGGGTGGTTTGTAATCTAAGCCAGTGGCTCTCAAACTTTAGTGTACATGCAAATCACCTAGAGGGCTGCTGGGCCGGCCCACTGAATTTATACCACTAGCAACTTTGGAGGTGATACTGATGCTACTGGTTCAAAGACTAGCCTGTCAGAACCACAGCATTAAACCAATCTGAACAAGAAAGAGCACTGAACTAGGAATCAAGAGACCCAGACTCTAATACTAGATCTGTCACTGTCTTGCCAGGTAACTTTACTGAAGTCATTTGACCTCTCTCAGATTCTGTTTCTCCATTAAATTACATACTTTAATTAAATAACTTCTAAAAATCCCATGTCATTCTATAATTCTGTAACTGACCCAGAAGATAGAGACTACTCGACCATGCATACCAAATGATTTGAAAGATCAGTTCTTAACAGCTAATCCAGTCATTCTGTTTCAAGAAAAAAATATGCTATTGTCCCATTCTGTCAGTTCTGCAATAATGCCATATATGCATTCCTAAAAATCATCACATTATGCCAAACTGTGAAAAAAAGGAAAAGAGCATGATTTATGGGTAAAATGGGATTAGGGACACAACCCTAAAAAATGTTAATCAGTGACTCATAGGGAAAAAAATATAGGAACCTAATAACAGTAGCAGGGTTTCCTACAGTTTCAATGGTTAAGCAATGCACAAATGCTACAATAAATATGACACTTTACCTTGGAAAAGACTTGAAGTTTGCTGTGGACTTGGGGTGGGAAGAGTTTCAGCCTGTGAATTATTTTGAAGTGGTGGAAGGAAGGTGATCTGAAATAGAAAGTTGTAACAGCAGATGTGGTCAGATGTAGCCGATTTATCTCACTTGGGAGTTGGCACGAACATCACAGTTCAACAATCTTTTGCAGCCTTAAACCCCGGGGCATGTTTTCCTGTCTTGGAGATGAAGGTCCTTCAAAGCATGCATCTACAGTAGATACCTGTTTCATCAAATTTGAAAATTAGGTCCAATGTGTAGCCTCCTTCTTCAATTAACTTCTGTATCACTGCTGGAAATACTTTGGTGACTTTCTCATCTGTGCTCACAACTTTGCCCAACAGTCGAGGGTTTTGAAAATTGCAGCAACATTTAAAGCTACTACAGCAGTCACTACTGGCACCAAAAGGACCTGGATTTGGCAATTTCCATTTAAGGTCTTCAAGTATAAATAGTGCTTTCCTTTTGTACATGCTTGGCGACTTGAACCAAAACGCTTAGATTCATCTGGGGTGTTGAATGAGGTGAGTTGGGGTTTTTTTCTTTAATGTAGAAAATAATCACAAACTGAAAGAATAGGAAAAGACAACCTTCAAGTTTAATGCTACCTGGGAGATGTCTGAGGTGTGTCCGTGTGTGTGTGCTTTGTGTATTTCTACATGTTTTGGTTTATGGAAGAAATATGCTTAAACAAACTCAAAATTCACATTTTACTAAAATTATTCCATAACATCATTCACATTCATATTTCCAAAACAAGTGCTTGGCAAAATGAATGCACTTTTGATGACAAATATTACAGCCTTGATGTTGGAAATGCCATAGGGTCAGGTATAGAATATTGCGAATATCCCATAGTCTCTCATAAGTGGGATTGAAGACATTTAGGAAATGACTTCTATTACATGGGGAACAACCCATGAGAGTCATGACTTTAATACAATTAGTCATAGTATAGATGAGGATGTAAGGGCTGGGCCTTAAAAGGAAGGTCCAGACTAAGGTCAGGTGTTTATTAAGGTTAATGCTACCTGAGATAGTTTCTGATGATGCTCAAAGATACAGAGCCATTTCCACAACAACTGAAGTTTCCAACAAAATTGGCCCTTTTTCTTCTCTTCACTTACCTGTCAGAGAACATGGTGCTTATCTCTCTCCAAATTTTCATCAATTGAAAACAGTTTCCTCTTGATTACCCCTGTGTAACTTCTTTATGGGAATTGTTTTCCCATACTTATTATGAACATTTTAATAGAATGTTAAAAAAAAAAAGTAGAAGAATTTCAGAAAACAGCCATAGGAAATATTGAAGGTGTGTAAACATTTTCCACAAGCATAAGAAGAATCTGCCTGGGTGATTCAGACTCACAGAAGAAGAGTCAAAGGAGCAGTTTAACAACCCAGGTATTTTTCTTGACCTCTCTATTGCACTTACACGTCACATTCTGTCTGTCAGGAAATCCTGTTGTCTTGCATATTCCAATACATCTACAATTCTATAACTTCTCACCACCTCTACTGTTAATCCTCTGGTCCAAGCCACTTCCATCTTCCCCCCGAAACAGTAAACTAGCTGGTCTCCTTGCTTCCATCTTGACCCCTCTCCTAGCTATTCTCAAACCAGCAGCCGTAGCTGTCCTTTTAAGCTATGCAATGGTTCCACATTTCATTCAGGATAAAAGACAACTCATCTCCTCTCTCTTTCTCTCATATCATACTGGTTTGTTGATATTCCTGGAACATACCAGGCATGTCCCAACTCTACTTCAAGGTTTTGCTCACATATCACTGCCTCAATGAGAATCACCCTGACTAATCTATTTAAAAATTGTAAGCTACTCTTCAACTCTCCCACACACACATACGTACACTCACTCGAGTAATTCCCTTCAGGTTGTTCCTTTTTATCCCCCCATAGCGTGTATTTCCTTCCACAATGTCAGGTAATTTACTGTGAACCATGATTATTGCCTATCATCTCTCTTCCCCTGACTGGTGTATGAGCGTCATGAAGACAATGGATCTTCGCTGTCGTAATAATGTATTGTATCAAGAATAGTACCTGGCATATAACAAGTGCTCAATAAATATCCAATGTATGAACCATTTTCAAATTAATGGAAACTAATATGAGGAAGAAGTCTGTTGATCTTCATGATAGAGAAAACAAGAAATAAAGGGAAGTGTATAAAAAGAAAATAACAGAATTAGAAAAAGCTTTTTTCAAAACTACTAAAATGAGCTACCTGGAGGAAACTTCTTTTGATTGACCAGGTGATTTTTGAGAGATAATATGGCTTCATTGGTTAATAACCAGTAAGGAAAAAGAAAAGAAGCAGGAAATATGGGGTAAAATCCCAATTTCTATTCTCAGTGAGAATTAGACATTGGCCATGTATTTCTACAGAGAGATCTCTGCTGCTCCTCTCTTTTTCAAAAAGGATGTCACTGGCTGAGTGGATTAAAACTTTACAACTTAATGATTTCCATCACTTCTGTCAGGGTGGGGCTTAACTGTATATAGCATTACATTTTATGCTATGAATACTTGAAAATACCCTGTCCCAATAAACTAAATGGAAAGTTCATGTGCACTGATTATTTACCCACTTTAAGGTGAGGGTAAATATCTCATTTCCTATTGTATAGAAATAAAATAACCAAAAAAATAAATCCTCTATTTTAATATACTTAGGGAGGTCCCTAATTAAGATTCGAGAGATAAATGAAAATATTCTACGTGCAAATATTCTAGCTATTCACAAAGAACAAAAACAGAAACAGAAATAATTTGATTTAAGGAGCTATTTTGTAGGTTTAAAAGGAGAAATTCTATATTAAACTATTATCAGTCTGGTGATGAATAGGCTTCATATGACAGAAAGAAAAATTAATACCATCACTTATCATCTAAATTGCCATTTTACACTTAAGCATTATAGGTAACCAAATGAAAATTTAAGAAAAACAAAATGAATTTTCAAAATTATATATGACTTTTTTTCAAGTGAGATTAATGTAGAAATTCAGATATAGAAAAGTAAATAAGCATAAATAAGCAATCTGAATAATTCTACCAAACCAACATTTCCCTTACAATAAAAAAGCTTTTTAATCAGTAATGTGAAGGCTATTTCTTTAGATTTCAAATAATCTTGGTCAATATAAAAGCAATCCTAAGTCTCTTCAGAAATCAAAGTATATCTAAGGAAACAAAATTATATTTTGCAAAATTTATAAAAACAACAAAAAATGTGATTTTTATTATTTTAACACTTATTTAAATAGAGAACTCAATTTAGAGATCGAATTCAAGAACTATTTCAAATGTATTTTTTTCACAATTTTTACATTTTAAATATTTAAAGGTAGAGAATAGGTGAAGGAAGAGTACAATAAACCACCATATTCCCTTCACCTAGATTGAACAAATGTTGATATTTTGCCATATTTGCATTAGGTCCATATACACTTACATATGTATAAATTTTTATGTATAGATTTTAACCATATTTTTGAACCTCACTGTATATTTTCCCAAGAGCGATAATTCCCTCTTCTCTTCTGTGTTAAATATAAACCATTCAACAAATACTTGTGAGTATCTGTTAAGTTCCTTGTGCTGATGCCACAAACAAGATTTTTCCCTGTAGTTAAAGGGCTTGTGATCTACTGAGTGAAGAAAAACACATAAACAAGTAGATAAAGTTTAACATGTTAGTAGGTGCTCTGATAGATTTATGTGTTGGAAAGTTCTGGAACATAAAGGTACAAGTAAGGGGTCAATTCAAACCAGGGGAAATGGGGAGAAGACAACCTCATGGAGGAGATGTACAGAAACCCAGAGGAATGTCAGCAGATTGGTTTTGCATATTCAGCCTAGATTCAGTGCACATCTTCTAATGAAGCAAGTGAGAGTGATATGGCTTAGTCATTCCCTGCACCATCTTCCCTGCTTCTGCTGTTCCTTTCACCTCTCAGCTGGATATACTAACATCCATCCATCCACTGTGTGTAGCTTCCTTATCTTTCTGTTTTCTGACTCATGGCAGGTCAAGATAAGACAAGAAGTACAGTAACAAATGACTATATTGTTTCAAATTAAATTCTAGATTAGTGGTTATCAAAGTTTCATCCAGGGAGCTTTAAAAATACTAATACTAACACTGGGTTCTACTCCTAGAGGTTCAGATTTCATTGGTCTGATATGAGACTCCCCCAAAATTACAATACGAAGCCAATGCTTCATACCACTGAGATCATAGTAATTGTACCACTAGTAAGATTCTCCAACTTTAGAATACATGCACATTATGTGGGTATCTTGTTAAAATAACAATTCTAGTTCTGGAGCGTGGCCTGAGATTCTAGTTTTCTAACAAGCATCCAGGTGATGCTATGCTGTTGGTCTGAGGGGCCTAGTTTGTGTAGCAAGATTCTAGATCATAGCACTTGACCACAGCTGCTATTCTCTGAGTTGTCACAGTGTCACTTCAACCTAGGGCCTCACTCATGAGCCCACCACGCCTGTTTTGCCTCCTTTTTCCTCCACTATTTACCTAGTCTAGTGGTACTTAAAATATGGCCCTGGACCAGCAGCATCATGATGACCCAGAAATTAGTGTGAAATTCAAATTCTCAGAACTTACACCCCAGACTTAATAAATCAGAAATTCTGGGGATAGGAGCAGGCTTCTGTGTTTTAATATCCAAGTGATACTGACCTAGGCTGTATGTTTAAGGATCTTTCCTCCTCCCCTTTTCGTACGTCTGACCAACTACTCTCAATCAGTGATTCTATCTGATTTCACTTTGGAATCACTTAAAGAATCTTTATAATATGCCTAATCCCCTCCCCTGAATCTCTAGGAAGAGGTCCAGTTATGAAAATATTCACATGAACGCTCCCCAGGTGATTCTAAGATACACTTGGGGCTGAGAATCATTGTTCTAAATAACATCTGGGTGTTCTCTTATATGCAATCTCTTCCTTTAGCCAGTCTCAATTTCTGGAATCTAATGACTCATGAACAGATTTCCCAGATTATCAACTATCTTCCTCTTCCAATATTGTTGGCTGACTTCTGAATTCCCTTTCACAATAATTCCCATTGATAATATTAGAGGGACATGACTCAGGAACACTCAGAATCCCTTTTGCCTTACTCAATCTGAGATTAGGGTATCTGATCTGAAAATTTTCCTAAATGCATGCCTGTTCATTTAACTCATCATTTGTTTTTCCAAATATTGCTTTTTACAAGTTTGCCATGGGTCTGATTAAGGGCTTTCTAGTTGCAGGGGGTGGAGCTACAATCAGGTCTTTTTTATTTTTCTCTCTAAGTAAACCTGTCTTCACACAGACTAGTAACCCAATCAAAGAACAAGCATATCTTGAGGTTGCTGCCTGCCCAGGCTCCCAAATGGTGCCTGCAGGTTCCCAATGAAATGGGCTGTACTGTGACCAGCCAGAGAAACATCGATTAGGTCTCAGCAAGTACAAAGGTGGGAGTACAAGCCTCTCTGAGATTTGTATGGTGGTCCTAAGTGTAGGCCTAATCCACATTGAGGGTGACCACACTTACAGGACCAGGCACAAAAAAATCCAAATAAGAAGCTAAGAGCCAATCCCATTCTTTCATTTCAAGCATAGCGTTGTGTAAACTCAAAATGCTCTGCTAAATCATGTTGCATCAACCAGCTTTGTAGCTAAGACCTGCAGACTTTAATTACTTTAAGAGGAAAGCGTGGTATCCAAAGAAAGTTTCATTACAAACTGGCATTTGCTCAGAGGTGGAAGGAGGCCCAGAAATGAGGCTGTCTCGGGGTTCCTTTACTAAATCAAATGTCTGTTCATCCTTCCTAGTGACCAGACTGGTGATCTACATAATTAATATAGGCTCACATTGAAGTAAACATGAAATGATTAAACAGGAAGCATGTGAGGAGGGAAACAAGAGAAGGAATTAATGGGCAACAGAATCTTAGAAACAGGGGAGAGCACTACACGTTATTCTGAAACTAATTTTTGTTCTCGTCCAAAACCTAATTGGTTTTTAAACTTCTTTCTCCACAACAGCCCAGACAAGGTGGTTTGGAACATGTGTTATACACAAAACATTTACATCGTAGCTCTTGTAGCCTAGTCAGCAATTTGTGGAATAGTAAATTTAAAAAGCAGTACTGTAATAAAAATAATAGTTGCATAACCTGCATTCCTTACAGACCGAACTTGGAGGACCAGCAATAGAAATCTTGAGAAGCCACTACCATTGGCATTTAAACAGCAGCTCTGATGTGGTAGGAAGAGTCAAGGTAGGGATTTTTATTTACATTTATCGAGTCTGCTAGGAACCAGGCACCACGCTAAATGCTGGGAATGTGCAATCTCATTTAACAATAAAAGAAACATCTTATGTAAACTCTCTGATATCCTCATGCAGGACACACAACACAGGGGGCTAGTAAATGAGAACTATTAAGCAAAGCGATGCAAGATACGCATGGCCCATAGGGGTGAGATAGAGAGGGTGGGAGGGAGACGCAAGAGGGAGGAGATATGGGGATATATGTATATGTATAGCTGATTCACTTTGTTATAAAGCAGAAACCAACACACCATTGTAAAGCAATTATACTCCAATGAAGATGTTAAAAAAAAGAAAAGATAAATGACATCAAAGTTGGGGAAAACATTGATACCTGCAGTATCTCTTGCTTAAAGCCTCCTTGTCTAGAAATTATGAAATTATGCTTGCTTGCTTTTTAATGTTTGATTAAGAAATTAAGTTAAAAGGAACAATAAACCCCTTTCCTGAAGTTTTCTTCATCAGGAAAAAAAGTTATGTTTGGATGCCAGCTCTGATCCTTCCTCAAATGAAGAGCTATGGTTGGATGTCACCAAGGGTTCATAATACAGGGTGGAGCCTACTCAGGGGTCTTTTCCTGCCCAAGACAGAAAGAATCACACATTTGCCAGGGACTGATGTCAGAGTGAGTTATACTATATTTAATAGGAATCCTGAAAGAAACACCCAAAACCCTTCGGTTTTTTCCTGTCTCATCATCTCCTAGAACTTCCGTTGAATAATAGTTTTTGTTTGTTTGTTTGTTTCATTTTAAGTTAAGCAAGACCCAGCACATGAGAGGAGGCATCTGGTAATTTTGCTATTGTCCTAAAATACAGCCTTTTGAGGAAGGCACTAAATGACATCACCGTTAGCACAGGGAAGGAAACACGCTAGGAGAAGCTGACTTCCTGGTTATCACCACAGGCAGTAAAAATCAGAAGTTGAAGCCAGGAAGTTCATCCCATATGTGTGCCCTAGACACTTCCCTGCACCCCTGTCATAGGGGTGGTGCCATTTGCATATGGACGAATATTTAGTAAATATAAACTGTCTTCGGTCGTGAGTTCAGAAACATACCATAGGCCAACAGAAAATCAGAAAGATGGAAAAAGTAGGGGACTCAGGACAGTAATTCTTAGCAATACTGTAACTGATCATCAAAAGGGAAGGTATGGTTTTTTACTAAGAGAATCAGTCTGGAGGGATGTGGAATTTGTAGTTCATTCCTTCCTGAAGTTTCAATTATTTCCAGGTAATCTTTTTATTAGTAGTATTATATATTAATAAAGACTTATACCTGAACCAGGTATAAATCTCAATTGATGTTTTCCTTCAAGACCTAGAACATATGCTGGAAAGACTAGTAAGCAACCCTTAAGAAATGGGTCTGGGGGCTTCCCTGGTGGTGCAGTGGTTGAGAGTCCGCCTGCCGATGCAGGGGACACAGGTTCATGCCCCGGTCCGGGAAGATCCCACATGCCGCGGAGCGGCTGGGTCCGTGAGCCATGGCCGCTGAGCCTGTGCGTCCAGAGCCTGTGCCCCACAACGGGAGAGGCCACAACAGTGAGAGGCCCACGTACCGCAAAAAAAAAAAAAAAAAGAAATGGGTCTGGAACACAGCCTGAACCCTTTGAGCTGAGTGCTGTTGGGCAGCTTGATCTACCTTCCCCTGATTCCAGGAATAATACTGGAAGAGGAAAGGGACAAAGGAGCCGTCCTACAAACACAGCTCTTGTTTTTTGAATTTCATTTTCATGGAGACTGGTGTCTGACAGAGGAGGTGGGGTCTACTTTCCATAGACAAGTGCTTGTATTTTCTCATTCTTATTATCATGGGAAAGGTGCAAAAAGGAGTAGAGAATAACTACAATGCAATTGTTTTAGGTGTAAATTTTGAAAGCTGGATGGAATTTTGCTGGACATCTTGCATTTGGAAAGCTCATTATCTTGGCTCCAAAATTAGGAAAGCATGTCTTATTTTCTGAAATAAACATAATTTTTGTAACTACAAAACATTTAAAAAATCAATTCCAAGGCTGGACAAGTTTAACCCAACTTCCTAAAAACCATTGTGTCACCCAAGGGCAGTGCAACGGAACAGAGGAACAAAATGTGCATAAAATGTCTCTCTAAATAAGTGCAATTGGCAAGACCCTTTATCCACCACCTCCCAGCACCAGGCACGCCCTCCAAACAAGGCAGACAGTAAATAGGAACAACATGGTAAGGCTTTGCTCATGCCACACATCTGTTCACTTACTTGGATTGTGTTTTATATTTAGGCATAACAAGTTTGGATTGTCTTTATGTACAGTGACAACAGTGCAAAGAATGTTGTTTGAACTCTGAATTGTATAAATACGGAGACATGTTGATTTGAGAAGAGAAAACAAGGCATGTGAAAATTGGCATAATACCCATTTTAAGAATTATAGACTCTTCTTTAAAAAAAAATAGACAAGAAACTCAATGGGCAGGCCACCCACAAAGTACTATTAAGATCTAAACAACATGAAGAAAAGGCAATGTGCTCTAGCCAGTACAATTTTTGAAAGCATTAAGTTTAAAAATCCTTTAGTTTAATCCAGAGACCTTAACATAGTTCCTAAAATTACAGACTCCTTTTGGGTATTCACATATGTGAAATAAATCGGGATAATTAGATAAAGATAATAATAATAATAATAGGTGCTAGTATATATAGGACACCTTCTATGCACCCAACTGAAACATCATATATGTTACCTTATTTAGTGCTACAAAATAACCCCCATAAAATAAATATTAAATGAAACAAGACCTCATTTTTCAGATAAAGAAGCAGAGGCTAAGAGACTAAATAAATTGAATAAAGTTCACCTAGCAAGGTCAGTAGTAGAAGATGGATTCAAACTCAAGCCCATCTGTTTCTAAGACATGTGGCCTTGTCATTACAATGCCCTGACACTCAAAAACTCCTTTCTACAGTAGGTTTAATTAGCATACAATGAATCAAATTCCTTATTAACAATAAAACAAGAATACCTAATCGAAAATAAGGACTCATTTCCTAGAAGAAGAAATTTCATTGACATAATCTTCCAAGGAAACAAATAAGCAATTAAATTAGGCAAATGTGCACTCTATTTAAAAGAAACAAAAAGAGGAAAACGTCCAACAGTAATGCAAAATAAATCTGTCTCAAGCAATGAAAAGGTAATGAATAGAATGATCCAAGTGTTTTCTGTCTATGAGTTAGCTGTCTGCAGGGCTAATAAGTGTACCTGTCTTTAGAGAGACTTTAATTAAATATGGGGCAATGCCCTTTGCCCCTATATTTCTCTGATGATCCTGGCCACCAATACTGATTCTTTTTTTCCGCTTTCCTACTGCACTTAATATCTGAATGACTCATTAACTTTGTATTATAAATTTACTTTTATATGTACAGACCTCTACCGTGAGTTTTAAGCTCCTCAAAGGAAGCAAGTACATTCTGCACCTCTTTGTATGTCCCATAATTCCTTGCACATAATAAATGCTCAACTAATCGTTGGTTTAATTCAGGGCAAGTCTTCTGCCACTAAGATTATCCAGACCCAGCAAATTTGACTAAAATGTAAGATAATGGTCCTAGCTACCTGGGCGACCTTTGAGACATTTTGCAATGCAGCTTGTATTTTCCGCTCAAGGTGTCCAATATTTTGCAACGAACATCATCCTTTTCCTCTTTAAGAGACAGATCACCTTATATGAGAGTAGTAGGTACAGGTGAAGCTTCCTTTTTATATTAACTCTGTGTTTCAAAAGTTGTATTTCATTTTAATTTCTACCATTCAAGAATTCCTCAAGGAAGCTCTAAGGGGAACAACAGATTACAGGATCCACTGCAAAGCAGAAAAGATCATGGCTGGACCGATGGAAAAAAGGGAGTGGATCAAAGCTTGAAAAATAATGCCGTAAAGAATAGATCCCGGGAGAGTGGACCCTTAAACCCCATAAATCAGAGCAACCAGAAAAGAAAAAACGGACAAAAAGAGAGAGAAGATGAAGCAATGGGACCAAGACATTAAGATTTGTAAGTGAGAGTTAAGGTTTAAGATGTTCTATAAACGTTTATTGAGTGACTGAAAGAATGAATGTATAATATCAGAGTTCCTGCACTTCATTGAGCTCGGGAGAGCAGAGGCGTAATGATAGGCTAGTAAAAGGGGATTGAAGGTCAGAGTTAAAAGGCACTTAAAGAATACAATTAGGCTGAAACAACCCAGAGTTCTTTGGGAGCTGTACAGAAAACCTGAACATGTTGTATTGCTTTTGAAAACTCCCAAGAAGTTTTGGGCAATGTTGGCTACGAAGCAACACATTGAAGAGTCATGGTCACACTGTACCTCTCAAAGTCATCCAGGTGGTTGGATGGAAACGGGGTGCACCACTTAGCAAACTACTTCACCAGTTGTCTCTATGTGTGAATTTTGAAGCTGCCAAACTGTACATGAATGGCATGTTGGCCTCGACAGCCACACAAGTGCAGTGAGCCCCTGACTATAGCAGATGTGCTGTGTTCACACAATATCCACAGTGGCTAGAGGGCAGCTCACTTCCTCAGAGGATGCTGGGTGCAGCCACTGCCGGTGACAGCAATAGAATCAGATAGGTTCTGCCCTGTAGTTTTTAAGTGCTGCCTGCTTTTCAAAGGCAGAGCCTGCAAATAATACAGGAGCTAACAATTTTGCAAAGGAAATGCACTTGCAATATGGAAACAAGAGCAGCTGGATATCCAACTGTGTAAAGAAATTCAGAGAGCTCTTCTTTTCCCTCAAATTGATATTACTCACTCAAGTTTTATAGAGTCAAAAGCATATGCTTAAGTGCTCACAACCATATAAATGGAATATTCAATTCCACCTACGTGGTGACTATGTGAGTTTTTTGCTTGGATATTCCTGATGAGTATGATAAACCAATGGCTCTGGAGGTGACAATTTTAAATTAATTTGTAAAATGAAATGTTTCGTACATACAAATATGTATGACACTGTACGTAAAGAAACTAAAACAAATGCCAAGTACTCATCATTCAGATTAAGAAAGAACCAGTACAATTCAAGTGCCCTCTTTCTCTCTCCGTATGTGTAGCCCCAGGACTGGCTATATAATTTGAGGAACACAATGCAAAATAAAAATGCAAGGCCCCTTGTTCAAAATTATCAAGAATTTCAAGACGGTGATAGCAGAGCATTAAACCAAGCATAGGGCCTTCTAAACTTGGGACCCTGTGTGACTGCACAGGTGATGCCTCTGTGAAACTGGTCCTAGTAGTTCCCTCTGTCATCACACAAACAGAGAGAATCCCTACACTGAATTTTCTAGATATGAATTCCACAGTTTTTGTAGGCTTTATTACATATGTGTTAAGTATATTCTGCTTTATGTATGTTTGAAATTTATAAACATGCTATATGTCCAACAGTAGGTTTTTGAGATTCAATCATGTTGGCCTGTATGGTTGTCATTCATCTATTTTTATTGTTTACATTGTGCCAAATAATTAATTAATGTGGGACAATGTATTTAAACATTTTCCTATTGAAGGGTATTTGGATTGTGTCCAGTTTTCTTTGTTTGTTTCTATAACTAACAATGCTTCTAGGAACGCTTTTGTGCCTGTCTCCCAGTACACATATGCAGAAGTTCCATATGTTTTAGTTGTGTCTCTTGTAAAAAGCACAGAACTACATTTTATTTTTATGAAATCTGACAATATGTCTTGTTTCTGATGAAACTGATCCATTTACATGTACTATGTGATATATTTTGATTCATCTCTATCATGTTATTCTATGCTTCCTGTTTGTCCCGCTTTGTCCATGCTTCTTTTTTTTTTTCCCCTATCTTACCTTGATTTTTATTTCAATTTTTCTCTACTGATTTAATTTAATCCTTTACTACTTTACCCTTGGAATTGTAGCATACCTACATGTCAAAGTTGAAGGTTAATCATTATCTAAACTCTACAGCCAAATGATGCAGAAGCCATAGAATGTTTTAACTCTTGTCTACCCTCCTCCAAACTTATAAGATATTGTCATTTAGTATTTTAGTTATGTCTTGTTGTTTTGCCCCACAAAATAGATGTTGTTAGTATTATTTTACACTGACTTTATCTACATGTTTACAACTTCTCTGCTCATCTTCCTTCTTGCAGGTCAGACGTGCCTTCTGGGGTCATTTTTATCCCTCCTGAAATATAGCTTTTGAAAGTTCTTTCATTTAGAGACTTTTAATGGTAAACTCTCAGTTTTTATCTAAAAATGTGTTTTGTTTTGAAATACCATTTTGCTTGGTAAACAATTAAGGATTGATAAATACTTGTCTCAACACAGCATCCATGCTTGTTATCAGTCTAATTGTTGTTTCTTCTCTTTTCTACCTGAATCATTTTAAGATCTTCCCTGTGTTTGGTGCTCCTTGGTGCCACTACAATTGCACAGAGGTGTAGATTTCTCTTTATTTATCTTGTTTGGAATTATTTGTGCTTCTAATCTCTGATGATTCGAGTCTATAATCAATTCTAAAAACATCAGGTAGTTCTGAAAACTACCTATCCAAATATTGCCTCTCCTAATTCTCTCTGTTGTCTCCTGCTAGAACTCAAATTTAAAATATTACATCTTCTCATCATATCCTCTATTTCTCTTAACCTCAATTTTATATTGCCAGTCTCCTTGTTCTATGAGCTACATTCTGGTTTATTTCTCTATATTTATCTTCCTATTTACTAATTCTCTCTTTGGCTCTGTCTAGTTACTGCTAAACCATTCATGAAATATTTTATTACAACATATTTTTCATTTTTGAGTTTTATTGTGTCTTTAATAGGCAAAATTAATTCAAAGCTAGAAACTAAGAGAGACATGTTTCTATTTCCCCAAGTTCAACATCTGATCCTAGTCCAGAAGGAGGCTTCCTGGGGCATGGGTTGCTGGAGGATGAGACCAACTAGTCATTCTATTTGTCTTCAGTTCAACAAGTTAGTGAAGATGACATTAATAATCTCATGCAGATGATAGCTCTATCATCTCTGTATCAAAGGGGTGCCTTTTGCATGGTGTTAGCAAGGTTCTTTTGACTCTGCTGTCACGTTTGAATGGGTAACAGGCTAGGACTGACTAAAATCCAGCAAATGCAGAAAGGAAAAGGCAGCAGATCTTTGGTGAAGTCTGGGCAGTTACAAACGAGTGCTTGAAGATGTTGAAGCAGATTAGAGGAAGATGTGGAGTCCGTGTAGCCAGGCAATGTGGAGGAGGAAGAAGAAGAAAATTGAAGTGGAAAAAACGATAGGCAGTGGACTCAGTCCTAGTGGCTTGGTGTCAGGAAATGTGTGATGGAGCCATTAAACTTAAAACCACAAAGCACTGATTTTCTTAGAGAACTCTTTATCCTCTAAGATTGTGTGTGTGTGTGTAGGTATGTACATGTGTAACTTAAAACCTATTTTATACAAAATAATATACATATTTTAAACCTAAACTATAGGGTAACCTTAGTATCATATTTGATATTTAATAATACTATAATACTATATGCTGAGAACATGGTGGAGATACAACATGCCAATTACATTTATAGCAGTCATACCAAAAATGAATATTTCATGAGAAACATAAAGGAATTACTTTTCCAATTTCTTCATTGAGGAAAGAAGGCTATCTTCCAAAGAGGCAACTTAAAGGGGCTTTTTGGATGTTGTAAAGGGCCATCAAGTTTATTATTCGTGACATTAATGGAAACTTTTTAAGTAGATTATGTTCTGACATAAAGGATTCCAGTTAAGACACCAGATTGCAAGGAAAGACGCAAACAGCTGCTGCAGCTTTGAAACTGTACTTACTGCTCAGTTTGTTCACAAAAATGTTTAGATCAGCTTCACTACTTTTAAATTTTCTGTAGACAAGTGGCATGGATGCATTACAGGCCCAGGAAACAGTTTCAGAAACAATCAAAGGCTGACAGCAAAGCCAGGAAGTGTTCAGGGGACAAAACTTCCCCTTCGTGACCAAATGAAGCACTCACTACAAAAACCAGTATATCACTGAAGAAAGCATGGGCAGCCAACCTAAGAAACAAAATGAAAACATCAACCATAATGAAATCACTGCTCGTGTTATAGCAAGAAGCAGTCCCCAGAGAATCAATAAACAATTTGGTTTCCAAAGAATATGAATCCCACTTGCCAAAGAGAATCAGAGGGACCAATTTCTTTTTTGATGTTATTCTCTTTACCCAATTTCTGCTTCTCTGTGGTCTAGCCATCCTTCAACACCTAGATCAGCTTTCACTCCTTCGGAAAGTCTTATCTCATCAGTGCCTTCAAATTCCTGTAGCACATAGTACGTGCCTCCATTTGTGTTGTGACCTCGAATTCTGTAATTTGCATCACTACTACACCTGCCGTATAATTATGTCAGCCAGAAAACTTCAGAGGTTATAAATCTTGCTGTTATACCCCATCTCATTTGTTGTTTTAACAATTCTGTCATGCCAGTGGGAAAACGTTATTACTATTACCTCATTGTACATTTGACACATAGAAGATAATAAATATGAGTTAAATCTGTTTAAATTTTTGACAAGGAAATGAAAGCCCATGTTTCATTCACGTTTACACAGTTAAGAAACAGTAAAACCAGGCCTTAGCACCTAGATTTTCTGATTCCAAATCCAGAGTTCTTTTCCATTGTGAGCGCCACCTCTCACAGTCTTCCTTGTTCTTACACACTCACACAAACAAGCACATACACACTCACACACACACACACACATTCACACCACAGCTTACCTGTAAGATCGAAATCTCTTACCTACAACGTTGAAATTCTGCTACAGTGTGAAAGACTAGTGAGAACTGGTTTCTGGTGCACCAACAGTGAGGCTCACAAATGAATTGTTTATTGAATTGAAATAAAAGAAATACCTACTCAATGACAATAAACATGCTACATTATCCTGTGAGGTAACTTAAGTAAACTATAGTAAACCAAAGTCCTTATTTCCTTTCTTAAAGCTCTGTTGTGTCCTACTGATATGAAGAAAAGGACAAGAAAATAACCCAGGGGTGACCTGAAAGGAAGGTATAAAATCCAGAGAAATGAGCTCCGAAGATGATTCAGCCCACTTTCCCTTATGCCCTTCTGGGGGAATTTGAACCCCCTTCTCTGCCAAGGCTTCACAGCTGCAATGTTGGGGACCACCAACAGAGGTGACGTTACCCCAAAGAGGAGCAGCAGTGAAGGAGGAAGCGGGGTCCTGGTGGGTCCAGAATGGCCTCCATAATCTCCCAAATCTTTAGCTTCTGCATCCATCCCAAAGCGCTGACTTTGGGAATATTCCTTAGACCCCTCGGTGGGGTGTCACTCCCACTACAATGCTGACTAAGGTAGCAGGTTTCTTGGTGATCTCAGATAATAATACCCTAAAAAATAAACGTTTAAATGTTTGCTGGTGAAACATATCATCTCTGCATAAAAATGCACCCCTTGTAGCAGACCATGCTGGTGGTCTCACTAAGTTTCTCTAGCTATTACCCTAGGCAATGAATATTTTCAAAAATAGTATTTGGGAGTTGCCAGTTAAATCAGCTAGTCTGAGGTATCACAGTCCTTGAATTAGCTGATTGGAGGGAGGGGGCAGGTAATGAGCAAGAGTCAGAAGAACAGATGGAACCAAAGGAGCATCGCCAACCTCAAGTCCAGAATCAGGATTTTTATCAGGTTCCCTGAGGAGTGAAGTGACTGCGCCCGAGGGCAGTGACATCTAAAATAAATTAATTAAAAGTGCCTACAGAGTGGCCAAGCATTACAACTGTTTTTAGTCTGTTTCTAAGAATTATCTCATCACTAACTTACATTGGTGATCTTGTAAATAAACAAATAAAAAGAATCCCAAATTATGAAGGCTCTAAGTTTTTATTCTAACATATAACAAATGAACAACTTTTTTTTTCAAGATAAGAAACATCTTGGGAGTCACGTTTATTGACTCGAAGTGCTCTCCCTCGGAATTACAGGAAAAACCTAAAGGTGCCTCTAAGGCTGGTCGTAAGCATGTTTTGGACATGAATAAGTTTTTAAGTATTAATAATAAATATGATTATTATAAAAGCACTGTGGATAATGATGTAGCTCATTTAGTCCTCACAACAGCCCATGATATTATTCCCATTTTAAAGCTCAATTTTTAATTCTTTTTCAATATTTAAATTTTAAAATTTTAAGTTATACCCATTTGAAGCTCAGCAAAGTTTAGAGGCTTTCCCAAGGATGCACAAGCTACTCTGCGGCAGATACAGTCTGGATACAAACCAGATCTTCTCATTTTAAATCAAGTCCATCTTGGAAGTGATGGAGGCATAAAAGGATTCCATGTCTTTTAACCGAAATCTAGTTCTCGTTACACAACAGCACAGCTGACAAATTAAAATATGATCCCCAGAGGCTCATAGGTGAAAATAATGACAAAGATTTTTTAATGAACAACTGTTGTTTAGTTCAAAGGAAATCATGAAGCCGTCTCATGTCTAATCATTTAAAGGTTAGAGACAGTGGAAGGATAGGAACACTTTCTGGGCCAGTTTTGGATCTAAGTATTTGTATGATTTGATCAGGGTTTCTCAACAGCAGCACTGTTGAAATTTGGGGTCAGATATATCTTTAATGTGGGGTCATCATAACATATTTGGCAGCATCCTGGCCTCTACCCCGTGGATGCCAATGGTGACAACTGAGAACGTCTCCAGCATTGCCTCCCTGGGAGTCTAAATTAGCCTTCCTCCCCAATCAAAAACCACAGGCTTAGAGGAAGTATGATTTTTTTCTGTGCCTGAAAGAAGTTCTATTTTTTCTTAATTGTAACATGTTACTGAGAAATGTTCCAAACTTCCTTCAGATGTAGAAGAAATTCAAGAACAGATTGTTCTCCCCACTAAAAGAATTGCCTTAACAAATACTGCCAATATGACTGTCTTATAGTTGATTTTGAATTTCCTGTCCTTTGAATTCTGCCATTGATGGCACATTCACCATAGGCTGTATCCTGATGACACAAAACCACGCTGTGAATAGTAACATACTTGGAAGATATTAAACAGAAGGGGAATTTTTTTCATCCACATAATTGTAGGTGGAATATAACAAACATATGAAATGTGATGCTCGGTGCCACAGTGAGATACCACTACACATGCATTAGATTGGCTAACATTAAAAAGACTGACTGACTATACAAAATGTTGGTAAGGATAGAGAGGATCTAGAACTCTCATACGATGCTAGTGGGAATGCAAAATGGGGCAAACACTTTGGAAAGCAGTTCATCCATTTCTTAAAATGAGAAACTCGGGGCTTCCCTGGTAGCGCAGTGGTTGAGAATCTGCTTGCTAATGCAGGGGACATGGGTTCGAGCCCTGGTCTGGGAGGATCCCACATGCCGCAGAGCAACCAGGCCCGTGAGCCACAACTACTGAGTCTGCGCGTCTGGAGCCTGTGCTCCGCAACAAGAGAGGCTGCGATAGTGAGAGGCCCGCGCACCCGATGAAGAGTGGCCCCCACTTGCCACAACTAGAGAAAGCCCTCGCACAGAAATGAAGACCCAACCCAGCAAAAATTAATTAATTAATAAACTCCTACCCCCAACATTAAAAAAAAAAAAAAAAAGCATGTTTATCCTCTTTTCCATATTTGGCCGCCTTGGGTATCGTTTCTTTTTTGGAAAAAAAAAAAACTATAGGACTTGAATACATAAGTTAGGTGAATTGTACCTTTGAACTCAGAAAATAACTACAATTCTGTGGTTTACAATAACATTTTGGGCTTCCTTTGTTTCTCTCTAACAATGGTAAATTATATATTATTATGTCACAAGTTAGGCATCACATGGATTTAGGGTAAACTGACTGATTCTGAGCCTGCAATATCAGGCTCTTTCTGCAGAAACTGAATATTACTACATCTGGCCAGTGTAGAAGTAAATGAAAACAATATATTCAGAGACATTTTACCCTATTTATTCTTCACTCCAAGATCAGTTACTATCTTGAGGCAAATGATATTGTAATCCAGAATGAGGCTTGGCACATAGGAAGTAAAATGAGGCAAAAGACAAACAAAACTGGTCAGAAGGAAGGAAAAAGGAATGTAATAGACAAATGAACTAGAATAGGATGAACTTCACAAAAATCTAAATTTAAAAAGCAAGGTTTCCAGGTACAAGTAGACAAAATAAAGGCAGGGGCACAAATATCAAAAGAAGGGTCTCAAATAAATATATGTAAACCTACCCTAATTATTTTTTTAAATGGAAGTAATGATAGCCAAAGTAAAGAACATACTGTGATTTAAACACACACACACACACGAACACACACACACATCATGAAGGGAGGAAGCTTGCTTTATGGCTTTCTAACTCTGTGATCTTGGTCAAGCTATTTAATTCTACTCTGCTTCAGTTTCCCCTGTTAAATGGGAATAATACAATAAAACCAAAGGGCTGTAACTATATGAATTAATGAGATGAAGTTGATTGAGCCCTTAACAGAGAGTGAGGAACATTGTAAATACAATAAATTTTAGACAGTATTATAAACTTTATTAGGCATTATAATGGAGGAAAAACTAATGGAGGAACATATCAGTTACGCTAAAGAAGTATTAGTGCTGGGCTTCCCTGGTGGCGCAGTGGTTGAGAGTCCGCCTGCCGATGCAGGGGACACGGGTTCGTGCCCCGATCCCGGAAGATCCCACATGCCGCGGAGCGGCTGGGCCCGCGAGCCATGGCCGCGGAGCCTGTGTGTCCGGAGCCTGTGCTCCGCAACGGGAGAGGCCACAGCAGTGAGAGGCCCGCGTACCGCAAAAAAAAAAAAAAGAAGTATTAGTGCTACATGCCTATATCACTAGTATTTACAAAAAATGGTAGTAGTCATATAAGGGAAACTGAGAAAATGGTCCTAAATAATCCACAATAATATACGTGATCCAAATGATTAATATTAAAGATATTAGATGGGGCTTCCCTGGTGGCGCAGTGGTTGAGAGTCTGCCTGCCGATGCAGGGGACCCGGGTTCGTGCCCCGATCCGGGAAGATCCCACATGCTGCCGAGCTGCTGGGCCCGTGAGCCATGGCTGCTGAGCCTGTGCGTCCGGAGCCTGTGCTCCGCAACGGGAGAGGCCACGACAGTGAGAGGCCCACGTACCGCAAAAAAAAAAAAAAAAAAAAAAATATTAGATGAAACAGAAGGGACCCGAAGTGAAATTAAAACCCATTTTCCCAAATTGAAAGACAGTTAAACACAGATTCAGAGAGGGCCTAGAAAACCCCCCAAGAATAATGCCAAAAGAAAGACATCACCTAATTGCCAGATGTTTAAACCTGAAAGATAAAAACCTTATTTGGGAAGGGGAGGGTGGGACAAATTCAGAGAGTAACATGAACATATATACACTACCATGTGTAAAATACATAGCTAGTAGGAAGCTGCTGTACAGCACAGGGAGATTAGTTTGGTGCTCTGTGATGACCTAGAGGGGTGGGATGGGGGGGTGGGAGGGAGGCTCAAGAGGAAGGGGATACATGTATACATATAGCTGATTCACTTTGTTCTACAGCAGAAACTAGCACAACATTGTAAAGCAATTATACTCCAATTTTTTTAAAAAACATATTTTACCAGCTGCAAATGAGGGAGAAAGGCTTAAGAATTCAAAAAAAGGCACATGAAATTCACTCTCTGAAATTTACAAAAAGAAAGCCAAGAGAACTAGAGCTATCGCCACAACTACCGTAACTGAGGAAGGGCATCTCTGTGAATACAAGTGAAAACGCTTTCTTTCTAAACTCAAGATGAAACAATGGCAAAGAGCAATAACAAACCAGCAGCAGCAAAGATGAAGTCGGGAGGTAATGTATATCTGAGGACAAATGAAAAATGATGCCTTAAAAAAAATAAGAGACTTTTAGAACCTGAACAAATGGCAAGCTTAATGATAGAACTTTAAATGCTTAAGTAGATCAGACAAAACCATGTGCAAGAGGCAGAGAACTTGAGCATCCCCTGAATCACCTCCCATAGTGTGCATTTTGCTCTGCCTAGTTTTTACTTGCCCCCATGACTCTTTTCCTTGCCTTCCACCCTAGCTTTACTTCTTTTCTTGACCAGGGCAAGATCCCTCCCCACTCAGAGCCTTGAACCTGTGGATTCCACGCAGGACGCTCCTCTCTCAGAAGAGCTTGACTCGTCACCGTCCAGGTCTCAACACAAGTTCACCTCTCATCAAGGCTGTTTATGGCCACCCAAACTAAAGTGCCCCCCATACACTTTATCACACTTATCCCTTTTCTTTTTCTCATAGCACTTATTCAAAATTCCTTATTATTTTATTAGCTTATTTATTATTATTTTTTAAAGATCTAGTTTTTCCGAGCAGTTTTACGTTCACAGCAAAATTCAGAAGAAGCTACAGAGAGTTCCCATATAATCCCTGCCCCACCCAACCACAGCCTTCCCCATTGCCGACCTAACCCACCAGAGTAGGACATTTGTCACAGTTCATGAACCCACACTGACACCTTTATATCTCTTAATTAGTTACTTTGACTTTATCTTCTATATCACTCACCCTTAGAATATTAGATTCATGAAAGCAGAAACCTTGTCTGGGGACTTCCTTGGTGGCGCAGTGGTTGAGAGTCCGCCTGCCAATGCAGGAGACATGGGTTTGATCCCTGGTCCAGGAAGATCCCCCATGTTGCAGAGCAACTAAGCACATGCGCCACAACTACTGAGCCTGTACTCTAGAGCCTGTGAGCCACAACTACTGAAGCCCACCCGCCTAGAGCCCGTGCTCCGCAACAAGAGAAGCCACTGCAATGAGAAGCCCGCGCACCGCAATGAAGAGTAACCCCGGTTTGCTGCAACTAGAGAAAGCCGGCGTGCAGCAATGAAGGCCCAACGCAACCAAAAATAAATAAATAAATTTATTTTTTTTAAAAAACAAAAAAACCTTGTCTGTCAGGCTCACCAAGCCAAAAACAGTACCCAAAATTTTAGTGTTTTAGTCAATATGTGTTCAGAAATTGAATTTTTAAAATTCCTATGATGTCTCTGCTTCATTTGTTCTTTGACCCCACAGAAATTGCTTTGGCTTCTTCCTTCACTCTTCTTTTCCTGGACTATTACAATCTGCTCGTGATTGTTCTAATTTTTTTATTGGGCCTTCATTCATTGGACCTTGCTCCATACTATTGGTGAACAATTTTTTTTGAGAGATGAAAATATAATCAACTATTTTCTTACTGACACTGACTTAGGTACAGGGACTCCTTGTTCAAGATAGTGTACTCCAATTATGTGATCATTTCCTTTCTTCCCTGAGGATCCACCAAATTTACAGTAAGGAATAAAAAAGGAACAGTCCGACATTAACAAAGAGATTAGGTGGGGCAGTAAACCTGAGATCAACACTATCTAAAACAACTTGCTTTATTCTGGACTTATTCTGAGCCCACCAGTCAATGAAAGGCTTTGTTCCTCCCCAAATCCTTTAAAGAACCTTGAATTATGAAGGCAGAAGTGAGTGAAGAGCAGAGAAACATGCATGGTTAAGCTTGGCTGACTGATATGTTATGAGCCTAAAAATCAGAACTATAAACTACTTGGTTCTCCAAATTTGCTACTTGGTTCTCCAAATTTGGGGCTGTACTGTGAGTCAAAGCCTCTTAAATATCTCACTGACACATTCTCCGACTTCTGATTTTATATGTGCTATGGGGGCTTAGTGGGTAATTGGATAATAGGTTTCTCATTTTTTTTAAAAAAAAGTATAATATTTATCAAGCATCTTAAATATTTATGAGGCAGAAAAGATCTTTTCTGGTCTCCGGTGTTCAGAGGGCTGCAGATAAACCATCACAGAATGTAGATACCCATCATATTTTTGGAGATTTACAATAAACAAGATAAAATACAGCTCCATAGAAACCCCATGTCACAGAATTTACTATGCAGCAGTCAATTCTGTATAGAGTTTCTCCACATTGCCACTACTGCTAGTTTGGGCTGGATAATCCTCCATCGTGGAGGACTATCCTGTACAATGTAGGAAGTTTAGCTCATCCTTGACCTCTAGATGACAGTATCACCTCCTGCTCACCAGTTGTAACAATCAAAACTATTCCAGGCATTGCCAAATGTCCTCTGGGAGGCCAAATAGCTCCAGTTGAGAACCACTGGTATAAACTCATCAATTTGGTGACCTTGAAGAGTCATCCAGAAGACTGGGGTGGTGACGATTTCTGTATTTCGCAAGCACACACCTACTTTCTAGAATTATGCTCCTCAATACAGTAGCCACTAGACACACGTAGTCTTGAAGCACTTGAACTGTGACTAGTCAGAATTGAGTTGCGCTGGGAACATAACACAAATGCCAAATTTCAAAGACTTGGACCTAAAAAAGTAAAGCATCTCATTAAAAATTTTACATTGATTACATGTTGAAATGAAAATATTTTGAATATATTAGGTTAAGTAAAATATATTATTAAAATCAATTTCAACCTTCTACTTTTTAAATGCAGCTACTAGAGAATTTGAAATTACAAGTGTGGCTTGCATTGTATTTCTGTTGGGACTGTGCTCTTCTAGGGAGGCAAAGCACTTTGCATGTGAAGGACTTTTGTTTCTCATTAAGCCAACAGTATTCAAAGAAAGTCCATGGTGTGTGCCTAAGGTTGCATTCATTGCTTTTGGCTACATCTATCTGAGGTAAATTCGTTGATGTCAAGGGTTGTAATTTCATTTTGCAGGTAGAAAAGTAGGAGCTAAAGAGGTAAATCACCTAAAATCATTCTCCCAATTGTAACGCCAGAACTAATTAAATACAACCTATTGCTCCCCATCCCCAAATAGTTTTTAGTCACCAGATATCTTTGTCCCTAAAAAACAACCAGTATTTTCCTTCTTCTCTAATTATTATAGAGATAAAAATCAAATTCCAAAGAGAACAATTTCCAGACACCTTAAGACAATAAAGCCAGCATTTGTTTGAAGAGAAAACAAAAACAAGATGGGAGACTCAAAAGGCATTACTTTGTATAATAATTTAATTAATATCATGTTGAGAAAAGAAAAACATTTTCCATCACTTTTGACTTCCTTTTGTGGAGACTTAGGCAATCTGTTGTAGTCACTGCAGGTCTCTTGCTTTTTATAATGCATGCTGGATTTGCATAATGTGCTATGATGCCTCATGGGCACTCACTTAAGATCAACTGAGTTAATTTGCTTTCTTAACTCAGGTTTAGGTGTTTCATAGGCACTAAACTTAAGATCAACTGAGTTAATTTGTTGGCTTAACTCAGAAAATTACAATCATGGTTGCCCCATTTTCTTTTAAGCATAATTGTAATCATGGTCATTTGACTAAGCAGAGGTCCAAAATCTGTGTCTATTCTTCACCAGTTAGAAGAGCCAAAGACACAGGAAAGGAAAAATGCCACAAATGTGTTACCTGTGAACAAGAATGACAGGTGACAACTATTGCTAAAACTAGTAAGTTATGTTGAGTAGCCATGGTCCAACATTTTTCTAGCCAAGAGGGTATAATCTGCTAAAAGACTTATTACCCTTTCTAGGAGGCCACTCTTATATTCCTTCACAGTACCCGGGGTATCTGAGAAATGTTGCATGCCTTTGAAAAAGCAAAGATGACACCCTGATCAAGAAATATGCAACCGAGACCAGTAGAAAGCAAGACTGAATGGGAAGGCTCATTTCAGAGAAAGAGAGGAATTCAGAAGAGGCCTCCCAGTGCATATGAGTGTGGCATCTCCAAGAGAGGCATTATATATCCACCAGACTATGTGATTGGGGGAGAAAGCAAGGCTACCAGCGTGGGTATATATTTACGTATTCACATTCATTTATTTATTCATTTGTTCTCCTATTTTTCAAAAAACATGTGTCAGGCACTGTGTTAAATGCCCTGGGTTTCTTGGTAAAAGGAAGAGATGAGTAGGTAGCAATAGGCATTAATCAATACCAGACAATTACTATATTAAAAAATGTTTGCAACTTGAATTTGAATACCCACAAATATGAATGCTGAACTGTCTATCAGAGCAATATAGTACAAGTGTTTCCAAATGTTGCTTTATGCTGAAAGAAATACTATATCCAGCCTTTTGTGTTACGAGTACCAATGGTCTAATTCTTTCACCATTTGCTTATTCATTCATTCAATAATTATTTAATTCAATTTGTTTTCCTGAAATAGTTAAATTGGTCAATGTGTCTTCCTCTTTGGTTTTGATAGAAGATTCATTGGCATGAGAAGATCTGCAGGAATTAATAAAAACTGCTTCTTATTTTTCTTATATCAATGGGATGAATTACATCAATTCATAAATTTGATGTTTTAAACATAATACATTATGAAAGAATATGAGAACTTGATGAGTTGTGCCTAGTTGAAATTGAATGGATTATATCGACTCATAAATTTGATTGTTTTTAACATCATACAATCATGAGAACATATGAGGACTTGATGATGTGTGCCTAGTTGAAATTCCTCGGCTTTCAGCAACGAGCACATCTGACCAAAACAAGCCAATGAGTCTATTCCTATTCATCAGATAGCTCAGCTTTGCAAACTCTAACAAAAGAGTTTCTTCCATATTTCCTTACAATGCTGACCTCTCCTTATTCCAATATCCGCCAAACCATTTAAAATTCCATAAATGTTCAAAGAAGCATGTACCCCAAATTAGAAACACTATTCCAGTTTCATTCCTCTAGCAGATATTATAGAAGCCAGATTTTACTGTTGTGGTGTTTGTAATTCAGAGTTAGTAATAAGCAATGAAATGGCACCAACTTGAGTAAGTCCAAGGTAAGATTTGATCTGCAGGCATGGTGCTTCTTAGAAGTGGGTTCTAGTGAGAAATGTGACTCATGCTAATAAAATTAACTCCAGAAATCAGTGCTCAAGGCTCTACTAGGCTAAAATTCCATTTATTGCAAATTGTGCTATTTCCAATTTCTTTTAGTAATAAAATGCATGAATAGCCCAAAAAGGCTATAAATAGTCAACAATGCCAAGAGCTTTTTATCAGAAGCTCTAGTAGAACGGAGGGACCAGAGCTCTCTGATCCTGTTCTCTCTTCCCTTGGGCAATACTCCACAATAACTCATTAATCATTAATAATTTCTTTGCCCATTTAGTTTCAATGAATACATAAATCAACTGTTTACTCTAGGATGAGACATGGGAAATTGTTTGAAGCCAAAATTCTTTTGGGCATCGGCAGTATGTAAATTACATCCTCTTCTGTTTGAACTCTGAATAAATAAAGGAAAAGAAGGAAGAAAGGAGAATAATAAGACTCTGAGTGGTAGGTAATTTGTTCTGTGCCTTTGTTTATCTAACGTTGTACTTTTAGGTTGGTTCAACACCATGTTGATAAAACAAAAGAAAGTGATGCCTACTGACTTTTGACCAGGTTCAGTGTTGTGGCGTACTGTGAAGGTGAACAGTTTCTGTGTTTGAATTTCATCATTTTATTTTTTCCTAAGCTGTTCGGTAGTTCAAACATAAAGTATTTAGTTTAAGTAGACAAAGACCGTAGATGTTATCTTATTTACTGTCCTCAACACTATATTGAACCAACCTAAAAGCATGACATTAGATAAACAAAGGAATACACAGATTACCTAAGGTTCAGAGTCTTATTTTTGCCATTGCTTTGTCAAAATAAGATGTTATTAGAAAGAAGGTAAAATGCAACTAAAATGACAATAAAACAGACAGACATAACCCCATCCAATATAAGATATTTGAAGAGTACGACCACTTGTCGCTTCAAAACAAACAAATCCAATGATTAAATGACTGGTTTCATGATTACAAAATGCAAAAATAACATCTTTCAACTTTGACGCAGTGTGAGTGTTACTTTCTCACCTTGGTGGCTTGTAAAATGCCATCTTCAACAAGATCTAACATAGTATAATCCCTTCTGAAAACCCTGGGGGAATTATGTAATATAAGTAATTCAGGAAAGTGTCAAAGTTTTATTTCTTCTACCCTTAGGCAGGTTCAAAATACTCTTTAAAATTCCTCACTATCACCAAAGTTTAATTTATGACTGAGAAGTCTTTGAAAATCCTACCTGTCTCTCGGTTCCAGGCAAGGTTTTCCAGTTGAAACTGTATCTCTGACTCTACTGTGGTTTCTATAGTGACAATCGTGTCTGAGTTGCATGGTGAGAAGATCTTTGGTACATTCAATAGGACCGGAAGTGGCTTCACTGCGCCCGTGCTCTTTGGCCTGATAGAGCCCTGTGACATTAAAAGACAGATTCTCTCTGAAAATAATATTCCTAATTTTATCTTTTTGGAAATGAGTACAATTATAGCAAATAAGAAAAAAAAAGTTTACAATAGATGTGTATGATTACAAGTTTATTCAAACAGACGAATAAACCTTCCCTCTTCACCAAGAAAATAGAAATATATATATATATATATATATACATATAAATGCATGTGATAGAATTTTAGAAACAAAAGTTGGAAGATATCTTTGAGATTATCTAATCTGCTATTAATAAATACACAGTTAAGCAAAGAGAATATTAAAGAAAAAAAGATCATTTCCTGCTTCCTGGGAATATGAACTACCGAAACATCAATGATGCCTGCATAAGAAATAGGCAGAGACAGGCATCAAGGAGGGGACGGTTTTTTTTCTCAGTTCCAACGCATCGGAGGTAAAAATTAATAGGCAAAGTGTATCAAAAAAACAGATGCTCTGCTGAAAAGCCTTCAGGCAGAATTGCATCAGCTGGCTTTCTCTGGTGAGGCAGGACTTCAGCGACTCACAGAATAATTGCTACATACCCCAGCTGAAGCATTTTACTGTACCTGGCTTTACGCTCAGGCAACCATCCGTTGATGGGGAGGGGGTAGCCATGGGGGCTAGAGTGACTGCCAGAAGATGCATGTGACTTTAGATTATGTTCCTTTTAATTTGAAAATTGCCATCTCTCTGCTTCCTAAATGATCAGAAGCCTCAACAATTCCTTCCCTCTTTTTTTAACCTAAGTGAAAACAGTGACAAGCATTATTTGTAGAATCGTAGGACTCGGAGAAAGGGTGTGATATAATTCTTAAATGTATAATAGGTGGGTATGTCAGTAAAAACCACAGAAATAGTCAGAACGTTGTAGCTGAAAAAAACAGAAGTGATTAAAATAATTTCCACATACAGATAACTTATGATGAAATTAACAAGGCAAAAGAATGCAAGGATATTATGAAAATTATTTTAACCTGAACAAAAATCTTTTTTATGTCTCCCATAGTATAGTAGCATTGCCTAGTACAGTGGTTCTCAAAATGTGGTCCCTGGACCAGCAACATCAGAGTCACCAAGGACCTCGTTAGAAATGCAACTTCTCAGGCCTCTCCCAACTAACTAAGTGAGAACTCTGGGGCCAGAAATCTGTGTTGTAACAAGCCATGCAGGTAATTCCCTTGACTGCTAAAGTTTGAGAGGCTCTGGCCTAGTACAGTTCTCAAATTTGGGTATATTGTAAGGATCACTGGATACACATTAATATTTCTGATTCAACAGGACTCACTCTGCAGAAATTTTGACTCAGTAGATATTTTTAATCACACCCTTTGTGATTTTGATCCAGCAGGACATCTGACCACAAATTTGCAAACACTGGCTTAATGTTTAAGAATGTGGTAAACCCGGTTAAAAGCATACAAATGACCATTTCTTACCTCTAGGCTAGTTAGCTTGGAGCTTGTTTGCTCATTGTAAATAATAATGACACCTATTCTGAAGGATGGTAGTGAGGATTAGGGGAGATAAAGTATAAAGTTGGCACAGCAGGGTGCCCGGCACAAGGCAAGTGCTAAGGCAATGATAACTTAATATGGCCTATCAGTTTCCACGTGGTTGACTATTTATCATAAATGCCTAAAATTATCAATAGCCTCTAACTTAATCCAACAGGGTAAAAGCCATTCAACCATTTGTAGACATCTCTGGGCCTCCTTGAAATTCAAAAGAGATACCAATTCACTAGTCTTCTCCAAGAAACAAGAAACTATCAAATGAAAACACAGAAGATTCTGTTTTCTGTAATTTAAAAAAAAATCTTTATTTCAAATACAACAAAATACTATAATAGTTAAGAGCACAAACTATGGTTCCAGAATCCCTAAGTTCAGACCCTGGCTCTGCCACTCATGGGCTATATGACCTTGGTGAAAACCCACGTACCTCGGTTTTGTCAGGAGTAAAATGGGGATAATAAGAAGTACTTACTTCATGGCATTGCAGGGAGAATTAAGTCAGTTAATTTAATGTGTGTCATGGACTTATGATAGTGCTAGGTATAAACCTTCAACAAAGATTAAATATAGTTATTACCCAGAAAAATCACCAAAGTTAGTTTTCTATGTACTGATTATGGTACATTTGGAACCAAATTCAAACTTGAATTCTTGTCTTAGTGATTCAATAGAATTACTAGTAAGGTAGCAATGTTTTAATTATGAATAAATGCAGATTTTGAAACTTTTACATTATTAATACTGAGTACACATTTTAAAAATGAGAACACCTTCTTGTTTGCCCCTAAAATGGAGACTTGAGTAATGCCTCAGGTCAAGGGAACTATAACGGCATTGCATTATCTACTGTTGAGTACTCAGGAGTGACTGGAGTCCCATTAGCAGACCTGAATAAAGTGTAAAAGAAATTCCTCTCTAAATATATGAGAAACCATCCTGATGACCTAGTTTTTAATTAAAATTTTACTAGATATGTAAACTCTGGGAGAATCAAAGGCACGGCTTCACAACTGAAATAAATCCATGTTTGATATACTTACGATATCTGAAAACCTAAAATACTCTGACAGTAAGCCAACAATAGTGAAAAATAACTTGTAAGCAAACTGCATAAAGAGAAACAGCCACCATCATGCATTTGCCGAGAACACTGTATATAATCCCAGATAACTTAAGAAAAGGTAACCTCTTTGCAGCTTAGAAACCCACAAATTTTTGGAGACCTGGTTCTCCTTCAAATACGTCATATTGGAAAGTCAGCCATGGTAAGTTCTTTCAACGTTTAATCCATAAAAAGAAGGTTTGTATTATCCTCCATCTTGTTTCTTATCTTAAATAAAATATCTGATAAACCTTAGGAGGCATAGTTCATTGGGGTTCCTTCTAAAGTCAAGCATAAGTCTTGCATTATATGTTTTGAGATATGCATAAAGCAATAACGTCACAGCACGCACTTCTCAAAAGCTCAGTCACATTCCACTTCTTTATGCAACTGATAGCCTTCGAATAGTAAGATATCAACAAAGACTTTCTTTCATCTTTTGTTGAGAAAATTGCAATCATATCATTACGTAGCATCAAGTCTTAAAATTGGTCAATTTTAGTCTTTTATTGCAAGAAACAGGTTCTTAAAATGTAGACTATCAACACTAGATTATCTGCAAGCATCTTACAGCAGACTCAAGATGCAAGTTAAAAAAAAACCAAAACAGTTTGTATGTATTGGAGGGCATACTGAGTTTTCACATCTACTAGTAAAGTTAAAACGTTGAAAATAAATATCTGCCTAGAGTCATTTTTCACTTTTATTCAAGTGTTAGGGTAGAGAAGGATTGGGTAGAATTAGTTTAGGTTAGGTCTAAGATAATACTAGGCAAAATTTCAAAATGAATCTAAATTTCCAGATCCCTTCTTGAGTTTGAATTGTATGAGACTGACATTTTTGTAGTTAAAAAAGAGTGAATTTTGGCAATTTTTATGATTCAGCCTTAATACATCACAATGCTCTCTCTCCCAGCATACAGGTGCCAGTTGCTTTTCTCTTATATAAAGCCCCAAATCCCAGTTGTATCACATCACACTGGCTTGTTGGCTTTCAAATCCCTCATACTTCAAAATCAGCTATCACCTGCTCCAAGTAAATTCTTAAGCAGAGGAAGTTTACATAAAGTTAAGGACTTTCGTCCATGAGGGAAATATTTATAGATGGGTCTTCCGAGAGTACTTAAAACAAACTTTATACATATGCCCATATAGGTCATTACAGAGTATTGAATAGAGTTCCCTGTGCTATTTAGTAGGTTCTTATTAGTTATCTATTCTGTATATAGTAGTGTGTGTATATGTCAACTAAAAAAGAGTGGATATATGTGTATGTATAACTGACTCACTTTGCTGTACAGCAGAAACACACAACATTGTATATACTATACTCCAATAAAAAAATTAATTTAAAAAAAAGGAAGTTTGTCATTATGCTCAACTCAAGTCTTTCTGAGGAGGAATGGGTTGGATAAATATCACACTAAATTATTATTTTTTGTTATTTTGTCACATCATTGTGTTATTAACAGCTCATAGTGATTTTAATTATCATTGTTAATAACTACTAAATATATCCTATATACCTAATCAAAAGACAAAAATCATATACATAGCCAAACTCTCTACCCTACATACCTACAAAAAAAAATACAAAACAAAATTATTTCACTGTAGCTACTAGCAAGCCTGCATGTTATAATAATGGAATTCAAGCATATACCTATAGAGATCACTTCTCTTTCAGCTGAAGTCTAGAAAAATTGTTGGCAGTTAAAATATTTATTTAACTCAAGAGTTCTTTGGGTGATTTCTTTTCATTTCAGACCTATTCTTCCAAGTGAGCCTAATTCAAACTTATGAACATGTCATGGATAAAATATTTTTGATGTCATTTCAAGTTTCTGTTTCCTTATCACTAATCCAATTCCTCTCTGCCCGGCCACATCTGCCATTATTTTGTATGAGAGTCAGTGTAGCATGATGACAAGAAGCCTGGACCCCAGGCCTGTGGAGGTTTACATCATGACTGTGCCACATAGCATCTGTGTGGCTTTGGGAAATTTACTTGACTTTCTGTGCCTCAACGTCCTCTTCTGCAGAGGAAGGCCAATACTATTTATCCCATAGGGATGTTCCAAGGATTATGTGAATTCAACTAAATGAACTAATATTTATAAGTGTCTAGCAGAGTAACCGGCCTACAATTCAATGTTTGTTAAATAAACTGTAGCCACTGGAAAAGGGGGAGGAGAAGGAAGGAAGTTATGACCTAGGAAACTGGTCCACCTGGGTCAAAACATTGAAAAAGTTCACGCTTTCTAGGAGAAAGAGGCCAAAGAAGTAGGGAAATCCTGTGCCATATCAGGTCCTAAGCCTCAGAAAGGAGAGGCATTTTATACAGGATGAGAGAAAAGAGAAAAACAAGGGTGTTATTGTTCCAATAACCAACTTGCCCGGTGTTATCCCCACAGCTCAAAGGAGCCATCGTTAGGCATGGAGAAAGCTTAATTTATCACTCCTGTGTCATACTTAGTCCTCACGTTGTGTGTCTGTGACCCTGAAATTCCTGCTTGTATTTTTCAGGGGTGGAGTGTTGATCACTGGATCTGGTTGCAAAGCTTTTCAGACGAAGTTGTTTTAGTAACAGGGTAAAGGGACCATGGAGACAAGGGTGATCAATCATCAATAAACTGGGGGTTACCAGGGGTATCCCACTGAGATAGTACAGTGCCGAGAGAGTTGATATGGGGCCACATTAAAGAAGTCCATCAGGTTTGACCAAGTCAAGGGAGGAGAGACCACACATCACTGTAGATATCAGAGCAGACGTGCAGAGTCCTCAGAAACAGAACCAGACAAACTACACCCCAGGGGACATCAGCTCTCCCACCTCTAAAGACCAACTCCACCATAACATATCATTTCTCCAAACCCCCCAAACCCACATTGAAGGCGAGCAGGAGGAAGGAAAGACTAAATGAAAAACTAACTTGTCCAAGAATGATAGAGCTACCCAAGAGGCTGCTTAAAGTTTTGCTAAGTTTACCAAATTAAATTTCATTTCATTTTCTCCACTACCCAAAACAGTGGGGCTCATGAAGAATATTATATTAGCTCTGAAAAATAATGAAACTATATCTTCTTTGCACTTTTGACTGTACCAGAGGTAACTTGCTCACCCTGCTAAAAACACAATGGGAGAAGAGCGCATTTGATTTTTAGACTAATTTGGACCGTTTAAAGACTCTTTTGTTTCATAGAACTATCTGTAAAGGGGAAGACCATATAATATAATGTCCAGAGCACACACTTTGGAATCTGGTTGCCTTAATTCAAATTCCAATTCTATCCCTTTCTTAGGTGGGTGCCCTAGGGCAAGTTACTTAACTTCTTGGTGTCTTAGTGTCTACACCTATAAAAAGAGGACAGCAACCTTGCCTACCTCACATGATTGCTGTGACACAACTCATGCCCATCATGATAGCACTGCTCAAGCAAAAACTCGAAACAGTGCCTGGCATGTAGTATGTGCTCAGCTAAGATTAGCAATAAATACACCATTCAGTAGAATTGTTTGGGTCAAAAGAAAGTGGATATTCAGCCAGGTAACATTTAAAGAAAAAGATTCTTCCAAACTGCCATTTGACAGGAATATGGACAGCCCTCTAGCCTGACTTTAAGTGGCATGCATGTGGTTAGACTGCTCTTTTAAAAGTATCCTTTCATTATTTATGTCCACCCTAAGCATGTACTTTATATGATTTTTAACCTTGAATTTACGCAGTGATTCTGTAGAAGTGGAGATAAGGGCAGGTTCTTTAAATGAAATTACCTCTTGGAACCAAATGACTGGGAATAATTTACTTTGAACTTAGAAAAGCAGAAAAAGTGGGATTTTCATTAATTATTTACCTTTTATCTCTCTAACCATTAACCCAGTGGTTAGAGCATTGTCTTCTTAAGATCTGGAACAATTTGAATGACAGGTGGTTGGAAGAATTTTACAAACTATTAGCCTTGTTTATTTGTTTCCATTTGATAATGAGTCTGCTAATAGTCATTTGGTAAACATCTATTGATTGCCTACCATAGTTTGACAATATACTAGGTACATGATGATGGGAGAAGTTAGGGGAGAAGAGGGAGGTTAAAAGAAACAGAGGATACGTTTGCTACTCTCGAAGGTCTCCTGGTTTAGTTCTAACCCTCTCCCACCCAGCCACAAGCCAAAGAGAATGACCATGAAACAATATATACAAAATAACATTGTAAAAAAATGAGTAAATACAAATGCTAAGAGGATATGGAATCCAGAAATAAAGGAGTAGAAATTATTGTATAGAGACAAGACACATATATATAAAATTATTTATTTTCTTAAACTTTATACCAATCTTAAAAGAAAAGTGGTAAGATATACATTGTATGTATGACATTACATATATATGTGTATATATATACACACATTTATATATACACACACACACCAGGACAGTGAATTGGCCTTTCTGTTTTAAAATCTGTTATTTGAAGCAACCTGCAGAAGAATGGACCTCATTCCAGAAGACTATAGGAAACCAATGCTGTGTAACTTACTTCAAAAATGTATGAATTCAAATCTAATTTCTACCTTCCTTATTTTTTTAACCATAGTTTCTCTCTTTAACCTGCAATTCACATATTGATGTTATCTGACTGCATTGTAGATATATAAAATAGACTACGTAGGCTGCATGAACAGTGAACAAAGATGAAAGCTCAGTACCATACATAAATATTTCTAAATTATGATATAAAAGGAGAATACTGAGAAACATAATAAAAATGCACTATTAATAACAACTCAGCAAATAATTATTGCATTTTGTTGGTTTGAGATTTAATTTTACAGAGTAGCACTCTTCAGACTCTGCCTGATCATGTCCAATGACCATGTCCAGTATTTTGAGGGCTAACTCATTCCATTATTTGCTAGTTCTCTTTGTAAGAAAATATGTCTTTATACTGAGCTCACATAGCCCTCTCCAATTTTAACTTGTTGATTCCCTTTAACCAAACAACATAAACTGATTTTGCCTAAAATAGTAGCCAATACAATGGACATAAAATAATCAGAATTATAATTTCACATTATTGAATGCTTACCATATCCCATAGAGCTAAGTATTTCACCCATATTAAATTACTTAATCCTCACAATAACCACATAAGGTAACTATGATTATCGTCCCCATGTAACCACTGAGAAAACTCAGGAATAGAGTTAAATTAATTTTCCAAGGACACATGGCCAGCACTTTAGCCACAGCAAGCTCTAACCTCAGACAGTCTGATTACAGAATCTACTGTGCTGCCTCACCAAAATAGTTAGGCAATAAGACCCATGGCATATTTAACAGGCCTGCATAGGAAGTATTACCACATGCATAGCCCTCCCTGTGAAGGAGCATTTCGAAGGTCAGTCTAAATCTGGATTCTGTCCTATCTGGCAAAATAAATCAAGATTTTAAACTAGTCATTTTACAAGCATGTGAGGCAGAACATGAAAAGCTAAGGCAGAGGCAAACACAGAGCAAATGAAACAATGCTGGTTTCCAAAGGCAATAGCTGACACCCATTAATTTGAGAACTGCAGTCTTCCTTACATATAGTTGATGAGGGCATCTTCACTGAACACTGAGCTTTTTTTTTTTTTTAATTTTTCTTTATTTTTAATTTTTTTTTTGCTTTATAACAAATTTAATCAGTTATACATATACATATGTTCCCATATCCCTCCCTTTTGCGTCTCCCTCCCACCCTCCCTATCCCACCCCTCCAAGTGGTCACAAAGCACCGAGCTGATCTCCCTGTGCTATGTGGCTGCTTCCCACTATCTATCTACCTGAACACTGAGCTTTGAGCAATTGCAGCTGCAGAGTGCAAGAATTCCCTGTAAACACTGACAAGAAGCAGGAAAAAAATGGGAAGTGGTCATCTTAGCACAGACCAGTGAGACACAGTAAATGTTTGAACACATTTTATGGAGTGTCAGCAGAACTTAGAAGCTGAAAGAATAGAAATCTGAAATAAGATAAGCCCTTAAGCAACATTAGTTAAAAACTTCACCAAGCTCCTAGTGAAAAGGAAATGAAATCAGTCAGTTCAACAATATAGTTTTTATAATTGGTTGCATATATACTTATGTTAAAAATAAATGCCAAGCTACCCTTAGAGCCCAGCAAACAGTGACCCAGCCCTAGGTCTAACTCATTAGAGGGCCCAGTTCTGGGAGTTTCTGGCTGCACTTTCCTTCAGCCTGAGCTTTAGAAGAAAGATGTGATAGAAAGCTGTAGCCAATCAGCACTGGACATGCTGTACAAGAAAATGTAAACTTGTATGTTTGTAAATCACCAAGATATAGGGATTGTTTGTTACCACTGCATTACTTAGCTGACTGATACAATTAGTTACCTTGGATGTGAATGCTGCGAGTCTGGATGTGAAGGAGGAGAGAGGTAGGAAAACTCTTCTTTTTTTCCCCTTTTTATTCTTCTGGATTATTTTAATTACTTTTTAATTATTATTATGGTATTTTATTTTTCTACCAAAAAGCTGGTTTTAAAAACACAGTGTGGATTCAGATGTACTCAGTTAAACATTTGACTTTTTTATATCCTGCACTAAACAACCATTTTAGGTATTATTATATAGCTAGCTAAAGCAGGGAGACCTTACCCAAGTGAAAAAATAATAATAATTTTTCCTGATTATTAAAGTAATACCTGTTGATAAAGGAAAATTAGAAAATGCAAAAGACCTTACAGGACAAAATGCAAATCATCGTTAATCCCACCATCTGGCGATAACCACTGTTTTGGTAAATTAGTATTTGTATGTTCTTTCTCTTATGGTTTCTATTTATATAATTACAAATTGGCAACTTTTTGTAATTCAATTTTGCATTCTACTTTTTCACTTAACATTATTTTCCCAAATCATACAATATTTTTGAAAATATATTTTAATGTATACACACCCTACCATTTAATGAACATACAATTGTTTATTCAGCCATTTTCCTATTATTAAATGAAAAATAATGTGATGGGATCATAATTGTGACATAACCAAAGAATCAGATGAATGCAAACAAAGAAGTACATAGTTCTATTTGGGAGAATAAAAGGTAGCTTTAAAGAGGTCGTGTCCTGTTAGACGGTTCTGAAAAATGACAAGAATTTCATGTGTGGACCAGGGAGGCAAGGGCATTGCATGCAAAGGAAATAGCTTGAACAAAAGCATCAACACTTAAAAGCACATGAACATTTTACTAACGTCAAGTACTGTCAAGGAACAAGTACACTCAGACCGTGGTGTGAATGATGGCGAAGAGGATGAGTCCTAAAGGAACCATAAAGGCAGATTGTAAAGGGTCCCGTGAACAATTCTAAGCAACCTAAAGTTTATCCTATGAGCAAGACGGAGGGACCAACACTTTGAAAGAGATGTGGATTAGATCCATGTTTTAGAAGCACATTGCACAGAGGAAAGAACACTCCTTTTGGAATCAAGGGACCCGTTTCTCCTGAGCCAATTTCCCCATATGTGAAATTATATTTCATGGAGTTGCTTTGAGGATTAAGTGATCTGAATTAGTAGGTACCCAGCAAATGATACTTATATGTGAATTGGCTACAAGTGCAGAGCTTGTCTTAAAGGAGGAAGAAGGTAAAAATCGGGTTCTAGAAATACTAATACTCCAGGCAGGAAATGGTAACTAAACTAGGAAAATGGTGGTAGGGAAGCAAGTAACCAAAGGGCTCAGAAACGTTTCAGGTAGGACTAAAAGACAGGACTTGATAACCAGCTGGATGTGGGTCGTGGGAACAATGGAAAAATGGAAATGAAATCATGGGGCGTTACTAAAATGACTAGTGAACGAGAATAGAAACAGAAGGAAATTCTACAGAGAAAAAAAAAGTCTTGAAACCTTGAGCAAAATTAACACCATGTTTCCATTGGCTATATTAGATGGAAAGTAAAGTTGAAATTGGGTGAATTTGATCAATATCAGTAACATAGATAATTCAGGCACTAAAACACTTTTCTATCCACAGTTCCAGGATGAAAGAATGGGCAAGGGCAGTAATTTATCTGAAAAAAATTCATATTTTGGCTTTTGGATTTTGAGGTAAGGTAAAAATGAATATCAAACAGCTCAGGCATGGTTTGCAAAATCAGTATTCCTTACTTTAATCCTCCCTTCAGGGACTTCCCTGGAGGTCCAGTGGTTAAGACTCAATGCTCCCAATGCAGAGGGCCAGGGTTCAATCCCTGGTCGGGGAGCTAGATCCCACATGTCGCATGTTCAACTAAAGATCCCGCATGCCACAAGTAAAAAGATCCTGCACACCGCAGTGAAGATCCCATGTGCCGCAACTAACACCCAGCACAGCCAAGTAAATAAATATTTTTTTTAAAAAGCCTCCCTTCACCTACTCCTTGGAGAAGATGTTTGATGTAGTTGTATGAGTATGGCAATAATACATAATACACATACACACAGAAACACATATATACATATACAGACACATACACCTACTATATAGACTAATATACAGGCTATGTATATTTATGTGATATGTGTGTATATAGCCTAAGAGATATATATGTATATATATATGTGTGTATGAGTTTCATGAGCATGGCAATAAAACAAAAACAACTATGAATAGATAGATGGATCCATAGATACATATACACAAACACATCCATGTACAAACATACACACAATATATAAACACATATTTACTATATATTTATCTGGTGTATACATTTAGCTGAAGATATATATGTGTACATATGTGTGCATATATAAACTATATTAAATTATACACATATACAAACTCTATTAAGTTATGTAAATATATAAACTATATGTATTAAAAATTGCATAGGCTTGAGGCCAAGGAATAAAAGATTTCCTTACTTCTATCCTTCTGTGCCTACAGAAAAAGATGAGGAATCCAGACTCATGAGACTGTTCTGAGCATCTTGAAGCTGCTATTCTAGAGCAGCTGTGTCCTTTACACAAGGGAAGCTTTCCCCTTGTATCCTAATTGGGCATGAAATCTGACTCACCAGCACAAGTTATATTGGAACGGCCAACAGAGCAGCTGCGTGTGAAACCCCTTGAATAACCCTCATCCAGTGACTGAAATTGATGTGGAGGGAAACATGGGGCTCACGTTAACCTGGCAGATGCTACAAGGAATTCGAATCACCTCAGTGCTCACCATGCACTGCACTGAATCGTCCTAGTTTGTCTGCCCTCACAGCTTTTCAAAGGCCAGAAGTAGAACAAGAGCCCAGATACTTTTATCGTGATGGTATATTTCGAGACAAAATATTGGCCTGGTAAGTGCCTTTTTACATACTAACTCATCCCGTTAGAGATTAGGGAACACGCTCCTAGTGAAGAGTTTGGTCTCGAGAGAATGTGATCCACTGAAGACGTGAAGGTTGGCATCTCACTAACCACCTGTGGTTAGTGTCTATTACTGGCAGGTCCCTGCCAGGCTCTAGGCAAACATTCTGTACTGAAGGCAGAATCCCATAGTGCTTAAAATTTCAGGATTTGGAATCACACCATCTAGACTCAGGTCTAACAATTATCTCTGGGTGATGCTGAGCAAGTTACTTAACCTCTCTGAGCTTCAGCTGTCTCCTCAGAGGTCGCATATTATTTTTAACACATGGTATTGTTGTGAGTTAATTAATATAGTGGGTATAAAGTGCCTGCTATGTAGGAAGAGCTCACTAATGTAAGATATTGATACTAGTTGGCATTATTTTTCATTAAAACGGTCACAGAGTCAAGATTGGTTTTAGAAATGCAGGGGGACAAAAGCAAGGGATCTCTTACACAAAACTATCTCCCCTACTGACATACATTTCCAACATTAGCAATTCCTCGTTTTTATTTTTTGAAAACATTTCATTCTTAAGAACTCATTCTCACAATATAAACCTCTCTTCTGTAGACCCCAGATAAAAGAAATGAGCTCATTTGTATTCTAGAGATCTTCAAAAAAGAAACTCCATTCCCACACATGCTACTTTGTTCCAAAGAAAAAGTTTGGACTTTGAGGAAATGGCTTTCAACATTTCTCAGGATGTCTAATGAAAATTATTGATTTATATTCCCTTCTGATCACTAATTAGAGTTCACGCAACTTAATGACCCAGCTTCTCTCCAAACTACTTATCAAGACAGGGACACCCTGAGAAGCTGCAGATGCTGATACCAGACACCCCGGTAAGAGACTAAATAATCATGCCCTGAATACCAGAGTTACTAAGAACAGGGAATTCTGGTGAGTTTGATATGGAAAAGCCTATTTTATTTTTTTCAATAATTGTTGTACTGAAAATCATTTCGACCTTATTCAACACACAGATATGGACATATGTCTTGATGGTGCTCCATAAATCTTAGCGCTCTAAGGAATGTCAGAGAACATCTAGTCCAATCTCTCATTTATAGATAAAGAATCTGAGGCACAGGAGAGTTGAGTAACTGTTCAAGCTCCACAGCTACTTCATAGCAAGGTAGAGTTTTAACTCAAGTTTCCCAAGCCTCCCTATATTGTGTTCCCGTTTTGATTTTTCTTTAAAGATTCCTGATGTTGAAATGTCTCTGGTTCTCAGTGAGGGAGTTGGATTCTGAACATCTAGGAATTCGGGGCAGACATGACAGGAGATTGAGCACAGTCTGAAATGCCCGGGTTACATCCTAATACTAAAGCCCTAATACGTCTCTGAGAGCCACTTACCGTATGTCTCTTTCTCCTAGAAGTGCAAATTGTGGCAGATGGTGGGGGGGGGGATCCAGTTACCTAAAGAGTTGGGGTAATAAGCTTCTCGTTAAGTCAAGCTGTCCTCAATGGTAATGCCCTAATGACCCGCAGGAGTTGATGCACTCCTAAAATTCCTTTCCTTGTTGCATTTTCTTGGGACTGTGTGTTTGGAAAAAACATTTTCTGCAAGCAGATGTTTCCGTACTCTTAAACAGTCTGTCCTCAGAGGGGGTCCTCATACACCAGGGCCCCTGGGGACATTCCAGGAGAGCCCCAGGGTCAGAAGCTGTGGTCTCAATGGCTGTGGGGAGATGGGGGCAGCCCGTCCTTAGCAGAGCCTTCTCTTCTCACCCACCTGAGGGGCCGTTCGCCTTTCCTGACCACAGTCTCAGTAGGTCGTCCACATATATTGAGCCCTCACCTCCACCATTATCACTTTGTTCCCTTCCTGGTCAACCCTATTACCACCTCTGTGTCGTGGACTACAGAGAAAAATAAATTATAATTGCTCTAGCCTTCACAACAGCTTGATGGACTTGCTGGTTTGGAAATTGCTTAACTCAGAAAATGGGCTCAGAGAGGAGCAAGTGTACACAGGTGAGAAGGGAGAACAATACTGGCATGCATTATTATGGGGACCACCAATGGCGATGCCATGAGGCAGACAAAGCAATTACTGCCTAATGGTTTACATGAGAAATATACACACACACAAACACACACACTCCACTTCACATAGGCTTACCTGTGATCAGATTTGTTTAAAACTAGCTGATGGACTTGGAGGGCATAATGCTAAACGAAGTAAGTCAGACAGAGAAAGACAAATACTGTATGATATCACTTATATGTGGAACCTAAGAAATACAGCAAACTAATGAATAAAACAAAAAAGAAGCAGACTCACGGATACAGAGAACAAACTAGTGGTTACCCGTAGGAGGAGGGGCAGTATAGGGGCGGAGGAGAAGGAGGTACAAACTATTGGGTGTAAGACAGGCTCAAGGATGTATTGCACAACACAGAGAATATAGCCAATATTTTGTAATAACTGTAAATGGAGTGTAACCTTTAAAATTGTGTTAAAATAAGTTTCAAAAAATCAGTTGCTCTTCATTCCCTAAAACAGATTAAAAACAACACTCCTTGATACAATGTAATCTCATATGGATAAATATTAAAGAGTTATTTCCAAAATTTAAGACAATTCTCTTGTTATTAGTAAGGTATCCTTAAAAACAAACAAGCAAAACTTTTTTCATACACACCAACTGAGAAACGTATTCAGGCTTAGGGCCATCTCTATGCATGTTGTACTTTTCAAATGTCTGCCCTCGGGAAATTCTCCTATAGCCCTTTTGAGTAACTTATCCATAAAATTCCTTTCCCTTTTCTTGTCATTCATTAACAAGCTTCATAAATGGAGTGACAGTCCTCCTAAATTAAGTACTGTATATTTCAGGCTAATTTTATGTTTTTTATCACAATAGCAAGGCAGTATTAGCAGCCTATTATTTTGTCAACTTTCTCATTTAGCAAAGCAGCTTCAATTTATTAACAGTGAGTAGTGTGCATGAATCAATATGTTTCATTGGGCAATGTGTCATTTGTTAATCGGATATTGATGAGATTATTGACGCACAGCTAATTAATCTCCAGCCCACTGCCAGCCTTCATATGTTTCCTTAATTATGTCCTTCATCTTAGTCTCCTGGCTTGAGCACCCAGACGCGGGGCTATAGACAGTGAGTGAGGTAAGCTGTCAGAGGCTCTTTTCACACATTTACAATCCTTTGGCAGTGAAATTATTTTCTTAGTTGTAAATAGGTATCAAAGAGATATTTAATAACATTTGTCAGCAGATTGATATTGATTGGTGTGGATTGGCTTCAAATCCAACAGCCACGGATTTTGCCTGTGAAGGAGGCTATTAAAAAGGAGAATGCTTAATTAGTGATCAGCAATTGCACGAGTCAGTTGTCATCCACCCTCTGGAATTTAAACATTGCTCTTCTATGGACATTGTTTGTATAGCCTTGGTTCAATATTTCAGATCACTGTGTTTTCTTTTTCACTTTAACTCTTTATTGCCACCTTTCTTAGCCATGGACAGCCTTGTTGGGCATAGAAAATTCAGAGAGGACCCAAATCTCTTGTAGCTTTTAAAACTTAATGCAGCCACGATTCAATAACAGTTATAATTCCTCTGCCTGCACCTAACAAGAGCCTAAACAGAAATCTTTATATTCAATGAGTCCTTCACTTCCCTTTCCTGGACTTCTGAGTGAAAGTGGAAAGTGCAAGATCCCATCATATTCATTAGTTCTGTCCCTCTTTGACACACGATAACCATTCTGAGTCTTAATTTACTCATCTGCGAAATGGGACAAGGGTTCCTGATTTAACTCACTAGATCATTCTGAGGTTCCATGAAGTCATGTGTGTGAGAACACAGGATTTCTAGGATGCTAGCCGATTACTAGGTGTTATTTGTTCTGGTGCCTTATTTACAAGTGTTCCAAAGTTCATGTCGAACTCGTTTGATGAATGTAATAGATATGTGATAATTAGCTTGTTATTCTATTTCTGTCCATTTATTAATTCCTCACGCAAGGTCACAGGGCATCCCTTGGCAGAGAGAGAGAGCGAGTTGGTATTGGTGACAGGGGTTAGACAAATGCTCCCCTCACTCATGGTTTCCTCATGTCTAAGATGCGAGAAGGAATACCTCTCCGTGAAGCTCCTTTAGCGCTTCAACAAATCTAACATAAAACATCCTTTCCTAGACGTGTGGCTTTTAATAAGGAGCCCCTGATGAAAACACATTTATTTCAAAGGGGTCTTTAAACAATTATAGTTTCAAATCCAGAGCTAGACTTAAAATCAAAACGCATGGATTTCCCAGCTTCTCTTCCTCACTGTGCACATTAGATAATGATGTCCACTCTTTCTTCTGAACTCATAGAGGACTACTGAGTCTAGCAGGGGGCAATTTCAATACTTCTATGATTTCTTGACCAAAAAGCTTCTCCCTCGCCATGGTTTATGTATGTATGCGACTATGAAGAGGATTTTTTAAAAAGGAAAATAAAAAGATGAAGATTAAGAAAAAGGAAAAGAAAGAGAAGAAAGATGTGAGCCAATGAGAGTTGATTAGAAAATTCCCCTTCTTATAACATTACATGAAGTAGGTATTTAAAGATGTTAATGGTACATGGATGGCACCACATGTTTCACCAGTGGTGCAGCTATAGGCTTCAGAGTGCAACTATAGAGTCTGCAAATTGAACTAAATGGCTACCAAAACTTTACTTGTATGTTCTTCTCTTCAACATACAGCCTTGCACATAGTAGGTGTTCAATTAAGGTTTTTAAAAAATTGATTATGCCTATATGGACATCTGGGAAAATATTGTTCATGAAAACAAGGTAATGGTCAGCATCTCAAAAGCAACCCCAGGGAGGACTTCAGGCAATTTTTTTACTCCATGTCGTTCATATAGATCAGGGTGAAGAGAGACACAGAATCAGTAAGGTGTCAAGAAGACAGGATTAATATCACTGTATTAGCTTGATTTTCCCTGACACAAAACGAATCAGATTGTCCCTCCTTAAATGCTAGTCTTTCCTAATCTTCTTGAACTTCTGATGGTGGTCCTCCTTTTCCCACTACACACTCCCCATGAATGACTTTATCCCTAACCCTAGCCTCAAATACCAGCTGCATATTGACAACACTCAGTCCATATTTCCAGACACAACCTGTCTGTGGAACACCTGATCCACATCTCCATCTTCCTGTAGAAAATGTCAACTTAGATGTTGCAGGAATAAGCACCTCAAAATCCTTCTCACTCATCTTTAAATGCAATCAGTACCGACTCCTGTCACATCTGCATTTTATCTCTCAAATCCTTTCCCTTTTCTCTCTCCTCGGTCAATTCCCTGCATCATCTCCCATCACCTCCTGCCTAGATTACTGGACAGCTGCCTGAACTCTCCCAGTCATGATCCACGCCCCCTGTCCCTGGTGACTGTCCAGAACGGGGTAAATGTTACTCCTGCACTTAAAACACATACATGGCTGCTTATTATCCTTAGGATCAAATCCAAATTTATTACCTCCTTAGCCCTGCTTGATCACACTTATCTCTCTGTTTTCACCCCCAAATGTTTCATTCCTTGACATCTAATCTACAGTCATGCTGAATGCCTTTCAGTTTCTTAAATTCCCTCAGCTTCCAACCATGCTGTTCTGGCTAGAATGTTCACCAACTTGACTCAAATAATACCTACTTGCCTTTGTTCCTGAGATCATTTTACCTCTGTTGTGTCTGGTGGAAACACTATATAATGACATGCTACTGTGCATTCAGTGACATCATGTTCATAAGTTCAAATAGACTATGGTGAGAATACTAACACCATAAGAATCAACAAATGCTAAAAATTAGAGCTCTTTTTTTTTTTTTTTTTTTGTGGTACGCGGGCCTCTCATCGTTGTGGCCTCTCCCGTTGCGGAGCACAGGCTCCGGACGCGCAGGCTCAGTGGCCATGGCTCACGGGCCCAGCCGCTCCGCGGCACGTAGGATCTTCCCGGACCGGGGCACGAACCCGTGTCCCCTGCATCGGCAGGCGGACTCTCAACCACTGCGCCACCAGGGAAGCCCTAGAGCTCTTTTTTTTGAGAACAGGTTTTAACCATCTAGACAAGCACACCACTGCTCTCAGTGTGAATCCTGGTCTGGCCAAATGGCCCCTGTTTACAGTCTGTCCATGTCCTCTGCCTGCCCCTCCAATTAATTCACACACTTCTCCAGGAATGCTTTTTCTAAAACACATATGTGAAAAGTCACTCCTCTGCTTAAAACTTCACCATACTGCTCCCACCAACATACCCAAGACCTGACTCCTTAGCGTGGTTTATAAGATGCTTCAGTGACCCAGACCTGTTTTTCAAGCCTCCTCTCCCACATCCAAGGCTCTGGCCATTCTGTACCTCTTATAATTGTGTTTTTTTTAACCTCTTCCCATGTTGTTCCTTCTCTCTAGACTGCATTCACCCACCTTGTATACTTGGCAAACTCCTGGACATCATTGGAGACTCTGTTCAAATATCAAGTATTTGTTGATGTGATTCTCAAGGTAGAATAAAGGTTTCTTCTCACATGCGCCCCCCACCATCATTGTGTGAACACAATAATCATATCACTTTCAATATTACAGTATTTGTGGGTGTTCATATGTCTCCTCCACTTCACAGAGTCCCTTCAGGGCAAGGACAACATGACCATCATCAGCTTTGTCATTTATTGAGTGCTTACTAAATGTTGGTTGGAAGAAAGAGAGGAAGGGTAGGGAAGAGAAGAGAAGAGAAGAGAAGAGAAGAGAGAAGGAAGAGTGGAGGGTAAACGAGGTTACAACCATTTATGAAGAAAATGAGCTTTTCAACCACAAAGGTCATGGAGATGACAATAGTACCATACTGGCCAAGACATTAATGAGTTGACAAAATAGATATTATCCAAGGACATCCCCAAGAATTCTAGAGGAGTTCAGGCCTTACCCTCTCCTCACAACATGTTTTTATGGAGATTAAGCCAAGTTTAAATTAGCAACAGTAATTTCAAGGAGAAAACAAAGTCATTGAATGCAACTACATCCTGAGTCATGTATAGAAAAGAGAAGTGTAACTATATTTGCATTGCTTATTGACAACAGAAAATTTAAGGACAATTGTACAGTAACCTCAGGTGGTCTACTACAATTGCTGTCTTCTCTTGTGGCAGTTGTGACTCTCAACCCCAGTCAACAGCAGTTTGATGTCTGAGATAATGCATATCCTTCAAGAAAAGACTCAATTCACTGTACAGTAAATGCTCCCATTGCTTCGTGCTAAGTTTCATTCCTTCCCTTTGCTGACCCTGACCACTTTATGATTGGTGGATTCTTTCTGCCAGTCTGGTACTCTGATCTCACTATCTTTCCAAATATTTTCTTTTTATCAAGATGTATATCTAATCTGTTAATTCCCTCCATTAAAAAATTTGACTATCAGAAGCTCCTAGTTTTCCTTCTACAGTCTCACTGGTCAGTTGACAGAGAACATAAAACATTAAGAAGAAATGTATTCAAGGAATGCCATCTAGGTATTCATTGTCATTCACCCCTACCCTAACAAGGACAACAAGGCTGTCTAATCAGAATCAGACCTATAATTCCACTGATGACAAAGTTAGAGACTGAACTCAAGGAAAAAACAATCATAGATTTATTCTCTCCAAGACTTTCCCAAATCCTAGTGAGATAATCACTACAAACAGTCTACAAACTTACTTGTGGGTTAGGGTTCATAGATCTAGCTGCAAGCCTGCCATCTATTCTCAGCTAACACTATGCAGAAGACACATGGAAAGTGAAATAGTTGATAATTACATGGTAAATCTAAAAATGGTACATGGTAGAGATGTATCTAGTTCAAATCACAAATGATTTATTTACTGAGATAGAGAAGAAAATATGATTATACGTTATGATTCATACACTCAAGTAAGTAGAGGGGAATAGAGTTTCAATCATATAATCAAATATTAAACCAGGTCTAGATACACACATTAAAGACCAAACTCTCCAGTGCTACTTAACCATCCATTTCATTTTGGTGTTCACATCTGCCCATAATATTGAAAAAAATTACGGACTTAGTCTTTTATCTAAAAGCATCAATACAGTAGAACAAAACAAAGAAAAGCAAGAACACGTATTAAGGGTAATAGTAATTTAATTGGCAGATGAAATATATGGGTTAAACTAATTAAGAATGGACTAGGTAATTTTTTACAACCCAAATAACTCATGAAAGACCCCTGGGAAGTCTTCCTCACTGAGAAAGGAAGAATAATTTTTCATTAAGCCAATCCTAGATATCAATATAAGGGAAGACAAATAAAGAATGGTAAGATTTACTTAGCTCGGCATTGTCCAACGGAAACAAAATGTAAGTTACAAATGTAACTTTAAATTTTCTAGTAGCCACTTTTTAAAAAAGTATAAAGATGGGCTTCCCTGGTGGCACAGTGGTTGAGAGTATGCCTGCTGATGCAGGGGACACGGGTTCATGCCCCGGTCCGGGAAGATCCCACATGCCGCGGAGCGGCTGGGCCCATGGGCCACAGCCGCTGAGCCTGTGCTCCGCAACGGGAGAGGTCACAACAGTGAGAGGCCCGCGTATCGCAAAAAAAAAAAAAAGTATAAAGAAATAGGTCAAAATTATTTTAATAATATATGTAATTTACCATATATTTCCAAAGTATTATCATTTCAGCATATATCAAATATTTTAAAATTAGCAAGCTCTTTAATCTTCTTATTTTGTACAAAATCTTCAAAATCAGATATGTGTTTTAAACATTTTCGTTTTCATAGAAAACACTTGAACTATGTTTAGATTTCATAACATTTATAGTTGAAAAAGTAGATTTGCATAGTCACATTTTCCAGACATTCTTAAAATTTTCCAGTAACTGAATCAACCATGCCCCCCAAAATGTCATTTTTTAAATAATGTTTGTATCCACTTTAACAAAACTGGCTGGTTCATCACATTTAAAAGACTTATTTGACTTCAACCAAAAGCACATTAATTTCAAAATTATGTCTGTACAAGTAAACCCACTAACTCTTGTGTCAACTCAGTATTATTAACACTGAATTCAAAAAGGTATTATATAGGGCTTCCCTGGTGGCGCAGTGGTTGAGAGTCCGCCTGCCAATGCAGGGGACACGGGTTCGTGCCCCGGTCCGGGAAGATCCCACATGCTGTGGAGCGGCTGGGTCTGTGAGCCATGGCTGCTGAGCCTGTGCGTCCGGAGCCTGTGCTCCACAACGGGAGAAGCCACAACGGTGAGAGGCCCGCGTACCGCAAAAAAAAAAAAAAAAAAAAGGTATTATATAAACTGAAAGGCAACTTTGTCAATATCAACAAAGTTTTTTCAAGTTTTTTGTAGTTTCATTAGCCAATGTACATAATGCTGTTGATTACAGTTAAAATATTCTGCAAATTGATTCTTCTTAGAAAAAAATGTATAAAATCATTATTATTGTTCATAAAGTCATTATTATTGATTTCAATGTAAATTCTTGTACCTGCCTACTGAAGTCACAGATGAGCTTTCTTTGTGACTTTGGAGCTTCAAATTTGGCTCATTTATATGCTATGTATTTTTGGTGAGACAGTGTAAATCACGTTGCTAGTTTTGCCTTTGATTATTGAATATTGAATACATTGAGCATTCTTTATGTTGGAGTTACCAGAGCAATAAACCTTTGTAAACCTCTTCTATGATTCTGCCAGTCAGCAGTGACAAAAACATAGATCATTAAATTCATGGTCTTCTATTTCTTTCAACATTTCTACAAACTGGTGATAATTCATGGCATTTGCACATCTCTATGGAATGATTTTCATAACCATAGTCATGGCATTTTTCATAGAATCTGTTTCAGAAAACCCTGCACAAATATTTCCAATATGTATTGTACAGTGGAACAAAGAAATAAGAGAAACATCAGTCTTTGGTTTTAAAATTCCAGCAAAACTTGATTTTTTATCTAACATAGCTGGAACAGTGTCAATTATTATAAAAACTAAAACTTTTATATCTAGGTGAAATTCCTTGATAGATGTCGGATGCACCATCATCCTGCACCATCAGTTCAATTTTTTTTAAGCCATGAATTGACAACATTTCTTCATAAATGTCAAAGTCCTTTGAGAAAAAAATGTACCCAAAGTATTGAAAGGACAGAGTCTTATATCTCACAACTCCTCTAAAGCTTAAAAATAGTATTTGAAATTTATAAAATTTTGACTAAATTGATCTCTGATATTGTTAGTGTGGTCTTGCATTCTACAGGCAATTATTTGGTAGCTTAACTGAAGATCTTTTACTTTGTATAAAATGTCATTTAGTCTTATCCTCATAATCTTCTCACAAAATTTCCATAACTGAAATAGTTTCTTTTATCGTCTCTCCAGCTAAAAATGGAGACTTTGGATGTGTGTGTAAGAATCCACGCTCTCTTGAAACTAGTCAGTTTTACAAGCTTAGATACTGTTAGAAATCGCTTAAAAATAGTTTTTTGGACATTCAATTTTGCTTTCAGGCACCTAATTTCATTGATTCCTTTTGACTGTTGAGAGGAAACTTCTTATCAAATTCACTACATATGCCAGAAAATGTCTCCTTACACTGTCAACTTTATCATCTTAAAAAATTTGTTTTCACAGCAAACAAACCAGCTTCTCTGATGTGCTCTGTTGAAGTAAATTGCATTTGTCATTCTTGATAAAATTGTGACACCTTCTTCCGATCTCTTTTTTCATTTACTGTTCCAGTTCTTTTGTATCTCCACTCAGTTCTGCATCAGTGGCATGCCTTTGTCTCGAATTTTTTAAATGTGCCCATTCTTAACTTTTAACTATAATATCCTTTATTTCAAGATAATTAAAATAATAAGTATGTCAATGTGATTACCAGTTATAATTTACATCATTATCACTGTAATTCATGCAGTCTTCATAAAATAGTCAAATAAATATATTACAACACTACTTTGGTAAATTAAAAAAAAAAAATTCAAGTTGAATCAACCGGTTGACACAGACCAGATCAGTAATGTATTTCTATGTTATACTAGAAAAAAACGCACGTACCCAAAATGTTCACTAGAATGCACCAGTGATATCTCACACAGTTCAACAATTGAAGAGAAATGTAGTCCTACCAAAAAAGAAATTGTGTTTAGCAGAAAATATTGTATACTGCTTCAGGTTTTAAAATTAAGTTAAAATCAGTTAAAATTAAATAAAATTTAAAATGTAGTCTCTCATGCATGCTACTCACATTTCAGGTGTTCAATACCCACAGGTGGCTAGTGCCTGCCATGCTGGACAGGTGAGTCCAGGTGGAAAGGAGGGAGGAAGGGCAAGTTCTTGCTTTAAACACTAAGAGCTGTTAGGTTAAAACAAATTCCTGCACTCAGAGGCAGATGTGAATTAGGTTTAGAATATATACGAATATCCCATCTCAAACAACCATAATTTTTCATTTATCACCAAGTTAAAAATAATTGTCTACTATTTTTAAATTACTCATATAGCATTAGGAGCTAACTAGAGTATAATATCAGTATCTTGAACACTGTCAATTTTTCCACAAAGTACACATTTTAATTCTTCATGAAAGTCACTAGATCTTACCATGTTATAAGACAATGATAATTTGTCATGTCACCAATTGACCCAATCCTTTTGGTAGTGTCACAGGAAGTTCAAACATAATGTGTCCAAAGTCTAAGCCATCAATCACGCCCTCCCCAAAAAATCTCCCTGTACCTCTTCATGAGTTCTTTATACCCAGTATCCAGTACAGGATACAGATTAGGACTCTCAATAAATAGCTGTTGAATGATTAAATATATGAACTTAATGAATTTAATTGCATTCGTAAGCTGAAGTTCTTAAGCGGTTCTACAAGTTGATAAACTCAAATTTTATATAAAGTTTTACATATATACAAAAAGTAATCTGTCATTTTAAATTTATAACGGAGGGGAAGGGAACAGACTATAAAAATAAATTCCATACTAAGCCAAGAAATCTGACATCAACAATTACATACCATACTGCAACAGCAAGCCAATCAGATAGAGCTCTCAAACACCGTGATCTCGGATTATATATTGCTACAAAAATCAGATCGTCACTTGCTTTTTTACATTTATAGTATTTTACAGCTAAGAAGGGATCCACAATCTCTGTTTTTGAGATAATCAGCAGTGCTCGTTTAAATTTGGTTTAAAGTTTATAAACAAAGACTTGTATTAACTTGATTCATACTGAGAACCTCCTCAATAAGATGCATGTAAGATACAAGAAAAGAAGAAAATAATAGTGTTTCTTCTGAGTAGTCTCAGGAGAAATATTACCCTGTTTTTTATCCCATTTCAAGGTACAGTCTGCAATCGATGAAATCAGTATGGGTCAATCTCAGTGAATTGAACCACAAATTCCCTTTCTCTGGCACATTAAACTTTCAGTGTCTTCAGTTATATTTGGGCATTAGATTCTTCCTCAACTTTCTGGGGTGGGTAGGACAGATACACTTAACCTCATCTGTCTAACGAAGAAATGAGGGCACGAGATTTCGGATGACCAGCTTAAGTCACACAACTAGATGGACATGGATTTAAAGAACGCAGATCTCCTTTGTCAAACCTAGCACTCTTTCCACTGGATTCCATTTACAGGAATTGCCTAATATTGACAGATTCTGTAGAGACAAGGGGAGAAAGTCTCATCCAAACCAAAGAAAGCTGAGGACAGAATGCAGACCTAGGGAAAAACACTGGAGTTTTTGAGTTGTTTAGAAATAAGAGTATTAGAAGGTGAAAAAGCAGTTCTCAGAAAGAGAAAATCCCAAACAATTCTGTTCTGGTAGCACCTTGGAACTTTTCCGCATTTAACAACATAGAAAGGGGGAGGAAAACATGATGTGACCTAAATGAAGCAGTTTCACTTAATGAATTTGGACAAGCCACATTTCTTCAAAGCATTCCATTAACCGTGTTTTGTCCCTCCGTTTATGTAAAAATATCATATTGTATAAGTGCCTGTGTTTGGACGTGTAGATAATTAAAGTAGAGGTTTAATGTCCTTTTGGCTTTACAAAGTTATGACATTTCCTATACAAAGTCAGGGGCTTATTTCCTTCCTAATTCATTTGATAACTTGCACTGATGGTAATATAAGTTGTGTGTTTTAAGATACTATTTGTTTAGCCCAGTGGTAATGTAAATTCTGAAATTTAAAAGCTACAACTCTAACGATCTGAATAATAACAGTCTAGATTTATACGTGGCCAAGTTAATGCCCTTTATATTTTGTTTTCTCTAGATTTTCAACTGGAACATTAAAAAAAAAAATCCAAAGAACAGACCTCCAACCATTTTATGTATACAAAGTCTGCTACCAGTGCCCTATGCGCTTTTTCCCTTTCCTACCACTGAATCCATCCTGTATACCCAACATTTGCAAGTAGTTTTCTATTTTACATTTTCTTAATTCTAATTAAACAAATCTTAATCTTGACTTTAATGGTTGCAATTATGATACTTCATTATGTTAAATGTTAGTTGCAACATAAGAATAAATTGTATAAACAGTTTAGCTGCAATTGCATGGTGTCTAACTGTACATTACTCATTAACAAGATGTGGGTAGCAGCAATTATAACATTTCCTCCTAATGTCCCCATTTATTGAGTCACAGCAGCAAGCCCCCTTTTCACAACACACACTGATTGACGATAGTGGCTTTTGTACTCGTGGAGAACAGGCGCTATAACCCGCTGTGTGTCTCCAACTCAGATCGATGAAAGTACACATTAGCTCTTAGCCTCACAGGCCGGAGTTCTTGAAGGTCAAAATAGCCATCAGCATCACTGTAGGGTATAAAAATCATTTCACGAACTGTGAACAAAAACAACACAACTTGCTTTGCAGTTTGATTATTGTTTATAGATACAGCAAGCCAAGAATTAAAGCATAGCCTTGGGGCAGCATAATTATTTACAGCTGAAGACTCATATCATTATTAGCATTCCCCTAATTGCTTGAAGTTATATCAATGTTAGTTGATTTAACACATTTTTTATAACATGAATGGAAATTGTTTTCTCTGCATAAGGAGTGTCAGTTTAACTGGTAGATGGTTTCTTAATTTATCAAGGTTTTTTCCTTCTTCTTCTTCTTCTAATTGTTCATTTTTCTTTGAGGGAAGATTTCCTGTTAGCCACAATGGAGAGAAGAGTTGAAGCTGAGCTTCAGTTTGTCTACTGTATCTTAATGCTAACAATACTACAATGGTTTTGTTTCATTTTCATTAAAATTTGAATCCATAAAGCCACAACATCCTCAATTAGGAAATGACTCAAACTTTCCCCCAGGTGGTTTGTACTCATCTTTTTTTCTTGAACACCTAACCTGACATTTGGTTTAACATGAACAGCAGACCCATGTAGCTCACAGAAGCCTTTAATGATGTTGAAGTCATGAAACTTTTCATACATTGTAAAATCTCAAAATCTAGATCAACCTGCCAAGTTTTTAAAATACACATAAGGAAAATAAAGCTAACTATGTATCTATAATATAGATGAAAATCTTCAGTAATATTGGAAGAAGGAAAAGAAAAGAAAAACATTCAGGTATATCATTGTAGATGGAGTTTGGAATTTGTAGGGGTTTAAATGAATTCCTGTTCTTTTTTTGATGTTCTTTACCTGGATATGTCACTTTCTTTTTGGCAATATATTTTCTACCTATAGGTGGCGACACTTGTACTGTTTCCTTTTGAACTGTTCCTTGATTGTGCCTGGGAACAAATGGACTGCTACAAGATAGAGACCATAGAGTCAAAGGCTTTCAAGACCAGAAAAGATCTTAGCAACCAAGTAGTCAATCCCTACATACAACATCCTATAGCTGAGGGAACTAAGGCCCCAAGGGATTAAGCTAAATGCCCAAGATCACATAACAAGTTAGTGATAGAGGTGGGAAAATAAAGAAGAAACTAGATTCAGAGATAATAAACAGGGACAAACTTGCCAAATATCACTTAGAACACTATTTGCACCAAGCAAAATAATCCAAATAAATTATATGTATTTAAGCCCAAATCCCATCATTCTTTTTTTTTCTTGCTTCACAATAAATGGCTCTCCACAATATTATGATAAAAGAGCTGAAGTCTTTTATTTGAGAAAATGTAAATGTTTATGAAAATGCTTCCCAAAGGGAAATATCAATTTAATGGCTAATGTATGTTTTTACAAAATTGATCACCGCTTGCAAATATGAAACTACTTGAGAATATCTGAGAAAATTGCTAATGGAGCTTATTGTTTAGAAGTATGTGAAAGCAAATACCAAAGACTTTGATTCTGGGTCATGGAGGTTACCCAGAGATCTTATGAAATTTAAGCTGTGATTGTTAACCTGCTAAAAGTTACCACATTACTTAACACTTGTGATCTTATCTAAGAGACATATGGTAGGAATATTTCCAAAGATTTCTCAGGACAATTTTGTTTTATCAAAGCGAATATTATTTAACAATTCTCTGTGTTTGATGGGCCTTTAGCAAAACTCTTGCTGCTGCCTGGAAGAAATAGAAAACTTTAAAATGGTATTTTAGATTAATTTAATTTAGATTTTCTTTGAACAAATTACAGTCTCTATAGCGACCCTGGTGGGTTGCTTCTGGGGTCTGCAGCTTGCCTCAGTCCCAGCTGCCCTGTGAACATGACTCTGGGAAAATGGAAAGAAAGCGAGATTTGGAGAGTGGTTTGCAAAAGCCAGCATCACTGATCGGTAATGTCAGAGTCATCTGCTTTCCTGAGAGTTTAAAAATGCTTTTCCTTCTATAGACAGAAATGATCTTAAACAGAAGAGATTAAGCCAGCACAGAAAGACCATTTTACATTGATTTTTAAAAGTATACCTTGATATATAATTTTCATGTTTTACATTTTTTCCCTCTTTTGTCTGTATTTGGGAAGATGATAAAACAAAATTAATTCATTGGAGAAATAAAAGCAGTAAGGGCAAAGTAAGCAGTTTTTAAATTAGCATTCCCACTAAATACTGCATTAAAGTATTTCCTTCTCAAAGATACTTCCATATTTTTCACAGACTAGCAAATTGATCTTCTCTCTTTTGTCTTTCACAGCCATCCAACTTGATGTTACTTTTTCAGTTCCAAGTTTCATTTATACAAGTTATGCATCTTAACTTTCACCTTTCAGTTTGGGGTGAAATAACTGCTTGTTTTTTGCTGTTGGCAACTGTCTTTGCTTTATACCAATAATTCATATCAGGTAGTAACCGTGTTTATATTTACTCTATCCTGATATAAAAGGTCAATTTGGTACAATGTTACTTAATTTTTACACCTATAAGACTTCATTCTTCCATGAAAATGGTGGTTAAAAAAATTTTAGCTGCAAAAATGGTTTGATTGTGGTAGACACTGAGAAGTTGGAAAATTACTATTCTGCAGGTCCCAACTTGCATAAAAATGTCTCTTTTATGAAACGTGATGTAGGAAAAATGTATCTTGCCATCGTTTGCATAGAATCAAATTCCTTAAGACCCATAAGGTAAGTATTCACTTTTTAAACTGTGTTGAAACAACTATCATCAAATACTGGTTGTGACAGATTACAGCCTATACCTCATGTTAACATAAAATGGCTACTTTTTCATGCCCTTTTGTGTTTCAATCTGTGTCTTCTGTTCTCAGTGCTCCCTTTGGAAGGACTGTGCGCCCCAGTGCAGAGGGGCTGGTGGGAGGGGTAGTGGAGCAGGGTGGGAACAAGTCTCAGAATCTTCTAGGTTACAACATATGCTGGGCAGATAACATCTGCAGATAATGACAGGGCAGGGGTGAAGGGTGGAAAGGCCAAGCCATGGAAGAGTGATGAAGCATGGGGAAAGGAGGAAGCTCTCTGGCAAGTGCTTTGCTGCAGACACCACTGAATCATTCATTTGCAACTTCACCATTTAACCTGTGCTGCGTAGAGGGGTATTGTATCTCCAACCGCTGGAAGTTGTTTAACTTCTTTTTCCACTTGCAGGAAAAAGAAAGGACACTGATGGCAATGACATGGGATGCTTGAGCAATTTGATCTGCGATGAGTAGCACGTCCACTACTTTTAACAGTTTTGCTTCCCTCTCCTAACTGGAGCTGTGCGGCACTGAAGTGAGAGAAAGCTAATACAGTAAATGGAAACCGCTCTCGGTAGGAACCAGATTCGTCAGTCCTTATAGCAAAAGTGGATTTCAGATAACAGCTCAAGCATGACCACTCCGATCACAGGCCAGTGTTTATGTATACAGAGGAACAATGAAGTGGCCTGGCAATTACTGGAAATACATTCCTCAAGCTTTCAGGCAATGCCAGGCTGAAAATTGTGGTCAAAGCATGTGGGAGAAGCAAGACCCACTCAGAATTCACTGCGGCAATTGTAATTAAATCACATATTTTGTCTCTCTCTCCGTGCTAAGTGTGTAACTATTTAAACCCCTGTGAACATGTCAGACGCCATGACTGGAATTCTCCCAGGTAGAATCTTTTCCTTTCTATTCGTGGAATCAAACCGTCAAGAGGAAAAAAGGTCACACCAGCTGTCCTGACCTTGATGGTAACTTTACACAAAACCATACCAATCTTTCCTGAGCTTGTATTTGTTACTTAAAATGTTACTTAAAATGTTTGCAAAATTTGTTACTTAAAATGTTTGCAAAAATGATTCAGTGGTGTCTGCAGCAAAGCACAAGTAATAAAGCAGGATTCATCAACAAACAAGGGAAAAATTTAAGTTCACTGGTAATAACAGCAAATTAAGACACGGATGTGTTTTTTGCCTAATAACTTTAAAATGTTTAATGATTGCACACAGTGCCCACACTGTTGTGGAAAATCAGGTCTGGCTTATTAATAAAAATAATAGGCTTTAAGAGGATCTGACCTCGAGCTGCCTGATTTCCCATCTTACCAACTGAGTAAACTTGGGCAAGTTACTTAACCTCACAGCACCTCAGTTTCCTCAGTGGAAAATGAGGACAAGGATTCTGTCTGCTTCACTGTGCCATGGTGAGGACTAAATATTAAAATGCAGAATAAAGTATTTAGCACTGCTTGCCATTCCACACACACCAGCTATTATGTCCATTAACACTGTCATTTTGCAAACATTACCTCACTGTCTTCTCAAGCATAACTCAAACTGTATTATGGTTGCGACCACATCGTTATGTGTCTATGGCTATGAATAAAAAATGGAGGAAAAGTCACATAATTAAAAATACTCAAAATTAAAAGGTGAGACAATGCTCTTTTTCTCTTTTTCAAAAAAAAATCCTTTACATTATTACATCGTTGACAAAAGAGAGGCAAAAGTATATATGCAATTCTTATTGCTAAACGTTTGCTGTAAGAATTTTATTCCCTAATAGACTAATTAACAAGGGGAAATAAATGTCTTTAGAGATAGCAGCTTAAGAGAACAAGTATTGATGGCATGGGAAGCACACTAAGTAACCTCCCTGACAATGAAAAAAATATATACCAAACACATCCTACCAATTAGAGATTGGATCTGGTTGACAAATTCACCTTTTAAGGAGTAAATATCCATTAGCAGATATTTCCTATTAGTCACACACATGTTAGTATGAATTATTTAAACCTCACAGATCAACATCTAGCTAAAATCAGAGGTTCTCAGTTGATAACATTTTTGATGAAGGAATAAATGTGGAATTTGTCTGAGATCCCTGGGTCTTGAAGAGTAGCAGGCTTTAAAAAATGAGGAATTTTAGACAGCCAGAAATCTCCACAAGTGCTATGCTATTGGTTTGAGTGAGTCATCACAAATACATGTACCTCCTGCCAATGGAAAAATATAAATAAAGAAATGCTTCTACTCTCACTGACCCTCTTCAGAGTTATCCCCCTATTATTAACACTTTCTGATATCATATGTTCTTCATGTTTTTCCCTAAAAATACTTCCCTCCACAGTGCTGGGGATCTCCTTTATCAGGGAGTATTGAAGGGGCTTAGAAAGGCAGTAACATGGTCCCTGACCTCAGGGTTAGCCATGTTCAGGTGTTGCAGAAGTTCTGCAGATGGATCATTGTAGAATATAACATAACAAGTTCTGATTTCTCTTCTGCCACCTAATGTGTGAACACCCAGTGTTAATGTTTTGCATTAACATAAAACTCAGTCAAGGCTAATTAATTTTTTTCCATCTAGGCATTTTGTTTCACTTTAGTTTCCTGAATTTTCAATGGCTGATATTTTTTAAACTAGTTTCCACATTTAAATAAAAGTAAAAAATAATTTAAGAGCTACTGAGATTTCTGATTATGGGAAATCTCCATAAGTAATGCTCCCAAAGTAATGAACTCCAGAAATACCGGTAAACTCTAATTAAGCATGATACAACAATGGAAATTAAAAATGGAGAGGGGGCATCACAAACCCAGCCCTAAGGTGATTGCCCACGTTTAATCTCCAGAATGAAAAATGAAGGTCTCCTCTCCCAACCAACGTGTTTTTAACTCAGGCATTTCCTGTCAGTAAATTAGCTTCTCAAAAGTTTCCATTATTTTTTTTCTCTCTGATATACATAGAAATGTAGCTGTCTATGGTAATAAATATGATCTCTGTCATCTATGGCTATCAATAGTCATAGAAATTTCTGTTTTCATCTCATGTGGTTGTGATGAGCTTTCACATTTAGCTGCAAGCGCTCTTCCCTTTTAAGCTGGATTCAGATGCTATTGGACAATAATAACCATTAACTATTACTTTAACAATATCTGAGACATAGCGATTAGCCCTCTAGCTTGCTAGTAATCAAAAATTGCAACATCCAGGACAGCGTTTTTCATCTTCATTCAATATCCCACAACTTTGCTCAACTGCACCAAACGTATAAAATGTCACCACAGTTCCATCTTTGCAGCCATAAAACTGCAGTGTTTTTGGATTCACACTGCTGTCTCTTATTCTGACTGCTGTGTGTGTGTCAAATCCTAATTTAAAAAAAAAAGTCTCAGCCCTTCTAGATTCATCTCTTCTTTATCGCTTAAACCCTTCAAGGATCTGCTGACATACAACCTCTCACCTTCTCTGGGTGTCTCTTTTCTGGGTCTGCTTTCTTTCCTGAATGCAGATGGAGTTCATCGCTGGCTTTCTTATCAACACATCCCACAGAGCCAAGGGGACCAGACCTTGTTTCATTTGCCCTTGTATCTCTAGCATAGTAACTAACAGCAATAAACATTCGTTAGTTTTCATTGAGATGCTAAATGACTGAAGGAGGGAAAAGAAAAATCTACCACCCTTCCTCTTGGAGAACTTCGGTGTATGAACTAGTTCTCAAGCATCCTGAAAACTTACTGTTAATGTAGCTTTGAGCGTAATAATGTTTAGGGTTACTTCGGAACAGGGAGGGTAGAAAGAGTCTCATATGGGTGACAAAGAACACCCACCACACTGTTTCACCCACACGTTTCTCTTACAACCCTTCCGTGCATCCTTTGTGTTTCTTATTATATTTAAACTTTTTATCACATCCCCACTCCCCCAGGTCTTCTCCCAAGTAGGACTTCACATCTAGCATGCTCTGCAGACCCCACGCAGCAAGTTCTCTTGTTTCCATCATTCAAACAACTTCTGAAATCCTATTTCCTCCATCAAGCTTCTGACTAACTGGAAAAGAGGGAGTAATTTCCCCTAGAAGGGCAGTTCCCACCCCTGTCTCTCCACGGAACTCCATGCCAAGGGCCAGGTGCCTCTGGGCACTGACACATTGCTCTGAAGATTTGCTTTATACAGAGCTTTCTGTCTAAAAAGGTAAGTTCAGAGAACATAGAGAACTGTGAAGAGTACCTTGAATTTTTCCCTGAACAAATAGTGTCTTCATAAATGCTTTAAAAGAAAATGAGAGGGCTTCCCTGGTGGCGCAGTGGTTGAGAATCTCACTGCTAATGCAGGGGACACGGGTTCGAGCCCTGGTCTGGGAGGATCCCACATGTCACGGAGCAACCAGGCCTGTGAGCCACAACTACTGAGCCTGCGCGTCTGGAGCCTGTGCTCCACAAGAGAGGCCGCCATAGTGAGAGGCCCGTGCACCGCGATGAAGAGTGGCCCCCGCTTACCACAACTAGAGAAAGCCCTCACACAGAAACGAAGACCCAACACAGAAAAAAAAAAATTAATTAATTAATAAGCTCCTACCCCCAGCATCTTCTTTAAAAGAAAAAAAGAAAATGAGATGTAAAAAATTTTCAAATTGCCAATTTCTTCTTTAGCTCCACTTCACCTAGAGTCAATGATTCAATAATATGGTTTTCAAAATGAAACCCTTTTGGTGCTCTCATCTGATACTACTGTTCATAAAGCAGAATTGATAGTTGATATTCTCCTCAGTAGCATCACCTAGTGCCATTAATTTGTAAAGAATAAGGAGATCCAGGACAATGGAGGTTGGTCTTATACCAAAAGATGAAGTTTCACTCTCTCCCAAAATATGCACTTCTTACTCATTTTTCACAAAGGAAGAGACTTTGACAGCTAATCCAGATCAAAAATTTTGCATTTGATCAAATGGCAGATCCCAGGCCGAAAGCCATACCCCACTAGCTGCCAGCCTTTCAACTTGGGCACATCATCTCACCTCAAAGAAGTATATTAGGATAAAATTCATGAGGAAGAATTTGTATAGGTCACATAATGTCTCCCTTTTATTCTTTGATTTCCGAAGTTGGAATCACCCAGCATCAATACAGCTATGAAGACTCTAAAGTCATAGGGCCTTTTGTCTGTTCAAAATACAATTGGATCCAGAAAAAGACTAACATAATTGATTTCAAGGTCTTTTCAACACTTTTCCTGAGGACACACCTTTTTTTTTTAACAAGATGCCATTATTCTGTACATCTACAAATGAAAACACTGACATGCATTGATACGCTGTGTGAATGCTTCTTTGATCCTTTGCAAAGTACTATAGTAACCAGAAAGCAAAAGGAAAATGAGTGGAGGGAAGCCCTGAGGAACGGTGCTTTATAAATGAGAATTTCCATGCCATTTATAGATGAGTTCACTGGGTACCATGTTAGAATATAAATGCATAGCAAAAGAAGTACCAGAACTCATCATTTTTATATCTAAAATATGCTACACATATTACTCATCTAAATGTAACATGTTGATATCCCCTCCTTCTTCGGACATATTGAGGTAGATGTTCCCTTCACTTAAGCTACTCCCTAATCGTGTATTACAGGCCATTTTTGCAACTGTATTTCAGGCCATTTGATGAGTGCAGCGAAGTACCATAGTACAACAAAAACAAGTTCTACAACTTCTGAAAGAACCTAAGGGCAAACAAGGAGAGTAGCCAGCATTTGACATCATTTGATTCTAAAAATAAAATGTCGGAACTTCCCTGGTGGCGCAGTGGTTCAGAATCCACCTGCCAATGCAGGGGACACGGGTTCGAGCCCTCTTCCAGGAAGATCCCACATGCCATAGAGCCCATGCTCTGCAACAAGAGAAGCCACCGCAATGAGAAGCCTGCACACCGCAACGAAGAGTAGCCCCCGCTCGCCGCAACTAGAGGAAGCCCGCGTGCATCAATGAAGACCAAACACAGCCAAAAAATAAATAAATAAATAAATAAATAAAATTTATTTTTTTAAATAATAAAATAAAATGTCTATCCTTCATTAAATGCTTCGCTGTATTTAGTGGAGCTCTCTGATTGTTTTGTACCAGCCATGGTAACTTCTTTTTGATATGTTAGCTTTACTGAGATATAACTCACATACCATACAAATCACCCATTTCAAGTGTACTATTCAGTGGATTTTAGAATAACCACAGAGTTGTGCACAGGTGTGGTAATTTTTAATCTGGCTATTTTAGAAATATATGAAGTTGATATCAGTACAAATTGAAATCTTAGTGAATTCATATAAACCATATTAACATTTAACTATATTTGCCAACCTTTTTGCTCTTTTTTTACATTTTTGGAAGAAAAACATATTATGAAGAAAATGAGAATTAGCATATTCAGATATACTAATAATTGCTAACATTTATAGAGAACAGATGGTTTGACATGTACAGTGTTAAGTGCTTTACCTGCATTATCTCATTCATTTCATCATCAGAGCAGCCCTATGAGATAAATACTATGACTAGCCCCATTTTATAGTTAAGAGAACCAAGAGTAAGTTGCTTGTCCAAGGTGAGCTAGGAAGAGGTGGAAACAAAGCTACCCCCATTTATATAATCCTACATACCAATCCCATAATTCCTTGTCCCACACTTATTTTATTTTATTTTTTTTTGCCTCTACTGTTACAAATTAAGAAGCTCTATGAAGGTCAGTGATGGACTTGCTTATCCAGTGCACCATACAAATAAATAATACATCAGAGAGAAAGAATCAGAGTGTGGTATGGCCCTAATGTTGGCTTCAAAAACTATGGCTTTACCACTTATTAGCTTTGTGACTTTCAGGCAAGTTACCAAACTTCTTTGGGCCTTAGTTTCCTCACTTGTAAAATGGGATATTGGTATTGATGTTAGAATAAATTAGTTCAGGATCAGCACATAGTCATTGCTCAATACCTTATTTATCTGTTACCTAGTAGACAGAAACCAACTTTGTTTACAGAGGAGAGGATAAGATTTTGAGATAAAAACATATAGTCTGATTTTCCCAAAGAATGTGGTAACTTCTGGGAACATACTAGGCTCCAGCTACTATTTTTCTATTTAAAAACTGATACAAGTTGTAGATGCATTAAAATTATTCTAACAATGTCCTAAGGACAGTGGTAATGAGTAATTTTTTGAATTCCAAAGCTGTGGTTCTCATTCTTTGGGGGGTTAGGTCTCCTTTAAGATTCTGATGAAAGCTCCTATGAGTCTTCTTCAGAAAAATTCAAATGTGCACACAAGTAAACTTTTGCATATAATTTCAAGTTTCCAGAGATCCCTGAAGCTCATGGACCCTCATAAAGAATCCCTGCCTCAGAGGGATGTGATTGAGACAGAAAACCCATGTTCTATTGTGCCCTTGCTAACCAGTGAAAGGACCTTGAAAAAAATTTTCAGCATCTCCAAACTAAATGTTCTTACTTCCACCTTAAAATAAGAGGATTGGAGTGGATGATCTCTAAAATTCCTTTCAACCCTATTCTATAATTCTAACTTCTGAATTACATAACAAATTCTGTTAACCAAGCAATTTCAGTAATTTATTATTCTTCTCCCTAGGTTTCTTAATTAATATTGATCTTACTTTAGCTAGTGCTGCCAATTCTGAAGAAAATGGAATATTACCTTAATCTTTATAGGCGTCTTCTAGATTTAGAATTTATAATTTACTGCCCAATTTCATCCAAGTTTGTATAAATGAAATTTACGTATTTATGTGCTCTATCAATTATTTGATTATTAATGCGCAAATCATGATCTGAGCTGCCTGCAAATACAGTACATGGATAGGAATTTAATTCTTCCTCAAAATATTCATCACTTTGGTGGTACTGGTTATCTCTACCCCAAAACTAATTTGTTTGGCAGATTAAAGATGGGGGAGAAAGAAACTAGACACTATTTATCAGCTCACAACTTCACAGAACGCCCTTGTGGCTTGTTAAGTTTTAAGTGTGGTTATTCTGATAATAATACTATACACAGTTTTATAATCCTGTGTATCTACAAAATCCTGTCGTGTATATCATCTCAATGGTCATAATCTTTTATTTTTTTTCTTTTGTTTTGGAATAAATTTAGATTTACAGAAAAGTCACCAAGATAGCAGAGTCCCCATAACCCTTCACTCAGCTCACCCTAATGTTACCATCTTACTTAACTACAGTGCATTTGTCCAAACTAAGAAATTAGCATTGGTACAATACTACTAACTAAACACACTTCTCTCAGATTGCAACAGTTTTTCTGCAAATGTCATTTTGTGTTCTAGGATCCAATTCAGAACACCACATAGCATTTATCCATCATGCCTCCTTCATCTCCTCGTGTCTGGGACAGTTTCTCCGCCTTTCCCTGTTTTTCATGACATGACACTTTTGAAGAGTGTGGATCAGGTGGTTTATAGAATGGCCCTCAATTGTGTTTGGTGTTCATTCATGATTAGACTAGGGTTGTTATGTTTTGCGAGGAGGACTATTACCGGGGTAAAGTGTCAGATTCATTAAATAATCTCATGGGGCTGTGTGATATCAACCTATCACTGGTGATGTTGACTTGGATCGCTTGGTTAAGACTGTATTTGCCAGTTTTCCCTACTTTAGAGTTATAATATTTACCTTTCCTTAACCTATTCATTGGAAACAAGTCATTAAGTACAGTCCATATTTAAAGGGAGAAGAATTAAGCCCTAAGTCCTGGAGGAGGGGTGTGTCTACGTATAGCATTTGGAATTCTTCTATAGAAAACCACCTTTTGTTTTTTTAATTTTTAAAATTTTTTTAAATTTTTTTAAAATTTTTATTGGAGTATAGTTGATTTACAATATTGTGTTAGTTTCTCCTGTGCAGCAAAGTGAATCAGTTATACATATACATATATCCACTGTTTTTTAGATTCTTTTCCCATATAGGTCATTACAGAGTATTGAGAAGAGTTCCCTGTGCTATACGGTAGGTCCTTAGTTATCTATTTTTTATAGAATAGTTTGTATATGTCAATCCCAACCTCCCAATTTATCCCTTTTAAAGCACGTACTACTCTTTCCACCTGTATAGATGAAGACTGGGCTCAGACTGACCAAATCACATAGTGAGGACATAGTAGAGCTCCTTTGTGAAACCAGCTCTTCTAATTCCAAATCCATTCATTTTTTCCATGACACCATAGCATCTCTATTTAGATAAAATTCTTTGCCCTGTGTCTTAGGAGGAGTCCAGTGATGTGCACCTCAACTTTTGACTTGTTTTAAGTTGACAATTGAAATATCTTTTAGACGATATCATTTGAATGTAGCCGAAAGGGTCAATGTGTTTTCCAAACTCTGCTTTAAGGTGTAGCACATGATCTGGGAGGCCCTGGCTTACTTGAGATCCACTGTATCTTCATTCTAGGATCCAGTCAGCCTCCTGTCTCCTCAAACAGATTTTCTTCTACTAGAAGAATATCCAATCAAAATAGAGACTTCATCTTTATAACATTAATAAAAGGCAGAACTAACACTTTTAGTCCTTGCCTCAGACAGAGGAAAGATTTGCTGTCCTCAGACTCAGTTTGTTACCTACCAAGATGAATATCCTTCACAATGGACTCCCAGTTCTTCATAGACTGATCTGAATTATCTAAGCAACCCAGGCAAATTTACGGATTGAGGCTATTACCCTCCCAATGTCAGCAGCATTCTACATTTCACTTTGGTTACAGACACCAGGCTTGGGAGAGCTGTCAGCTGGTAATGATTTTCAGTCGTGGCAAAGGGAGGCCAAATTGTAACAGGTGACACAAAGGGGAAAGATTCTGTATCAGGTTACTAATTCCCAAGAGCTACCCCCGGTCACTGGACTTTCCACGTGTGAAATGCAGGAATTTATAGACATTTTAAAATTAGCATTTCTTCTGGTACAATTACTTGTCTTATCAGTCACTCAAGTAATGTGTAATAAGCACTCCCCTGCTTGTGGTGATTCACTAAGCCTGTGGGAGAATTAATCCTGAATGACAGGGTCTCCGCCCACTGGGCACTTACATTCTAATACAAAGACAACAGACCCGCACATAATGGGAGACATTCCATCCAAACACGAAAGGGAGGGTTTGTTTTATATTGACTGTGTTGGGGGTTCTTAGCTTTTGTTGTCTAATTTAGAGTTATGTGTGTGTGTGTGCACGTGTATGGAAAAAAAGAATGAGAGGCAAGATTACAAGCACTGAAAATTTAAGGAACCAGCGTAAGAAAGCAGAGTTTGCTGGTCATTATTTTCCAGTTTCATGAATTCTCTCCTGTGCTTAACACAGCAAATATAGAGGTTTTACAAGGTAAAAGCACCAAATATCAAAACTGACATGAACTTATCCTGTGTATATCTCCTCACACCCCCCATCTCTGTGTATTTTCTGCCCTCCTGTACCCATGCCCCTTGTCCTGCAGATATCTTTAATACACCTGAAGCATGGAGTCACATTCCCTAAAGAGAGGTAATAGTCTGGATTTGGTGTTTCTATTGATAAAAGCTCTGTCCATGTTCTCTTTGGTATAATGGAAGCAGCTAGTCGAGAAGTCTGAGACTTATTTCTACAGATATTTTATCTCTCAGCCTCAACTTTCTGGTCTGTAAAATGTGGATAATATTTATAAATTTATTGTGAGGGTTTAAAAAATATATGTCTACAAGCATTTTATAAACTGTGAAATGCTATTTACATATAGGGAAACATTGAAGAATCTTAGATTTGAGCATGTATATGACATATGTTTCAAATCAAGTGGCAATCACCATTTTCACCTCTTTTCAGGAATTGTCTTAAGTTTGGGTCATACATTTAGTTTTCTTATGAATTAAGCTACTGATTTATTTTCACAAGTATTTAGTATATGTGCTGCCAAAGTGAGCAGTTCACAAGTATTTAAAATGGACTATACTAAAATAAAATTGGCTTATATATTATTCAACTGTAATAAATACAATAAAGTAAAAGCCCTGGGAAGAGTCATACTGTTAACTTGGAAAACACATTTTTCTCATTTTTAAAATTGTGGTTAAATATACATAATACAAAATTTATTAGTTTAACCATTTTTCCGCTTATGGTCCTGTGGTATTAAGCACTTTCACACTGCTGTGCAAACGTCATCATCATCCATCTCCAGAACTTTCTGATCTTCCCCAACTATAACTCTGGGCTTATTAAACAACACCTCCCCATCCCCTGGCAACCACCACCCTACCTTCTGTCTCTATGAATTTGACTCCTGTAGGTACTTCATACAGGTGGAAATTCAGTGATCTGCAACTTTTTGCACCAGGGACCAGTTTCATGGAAGACAATTTTTCCACGGGGAAGGGGGCTGGGGTTGGTGCAGGCGGTAATGCACGCGATGGGGAGCAATGGGGAGCAACATATGAAGCTTCACCTCCTACTGCACGGCCTGCTTCCCAACAGGCTGCAGACAGGTACCGGGGATTGGGGACACCTGGGTGGAATCACACTGTATTTGAATTTTGTGACTGGAACATTCACTTACCATATACCCTCATTTCATCCATGTTGTACTATGAAACACATGGGTTTTTCTTTTCTTTTCTTTTCTTTTTTTTTTTTGTGGGCCTCTCACTGTTGGGGCCTCTCCCGTTGCAGAGCACAGGCTCCGGACGCGCAGGCTCAGCAGCCATGGCTCACGGGTCCAGCTGCTCCGCGGCATGTGGGATCTTCCCGGACCGGGGCACTAACCCGTGTCCCCTGCATCGGCAGGCGGACTCTCAACCACTGCGCCACCAGGGAAGCCCCAACACATGGGTTTTCAGTAAAAGAATCCAAAGCTTCAATTCCATCTCTACCACTTATTACCAACATAAAAAACTATAGATGATTTAACCAAAAACAAAATTGTCAAGGAAATAATTTGATCAAAACAATAAGCTGAACTAGGAAGAATACACAAATACACACACACACACACACACACACATATACCAGGGAAGTTGACTTAATGTAAACATAATCTCTGTCTCTGGAGATCAAACACAGGCAGCCTCTTTTTGGCTAAATTTGAAGAATCATGTACACACCATGCAGATGGTCTCCTTGCTTTTTATATGAAATCCTCAGCTCCGGCCCTTCCACTCCAAGAATCCTCAGCTTTCCCTTGGAATTGTTATATTTACACCTACTCTCATCAACACAGGAGCAAAAGGAATTAAACATTTGAAAACAGCAAAAATCTTCCAACAGTGACCACACGTGATAGTCACTGCAGGCTGAGTTTAGAACTTTTCTTGGTATTGTTTTGTTTACCTAACAAATATGTATATATTTGCTTTATTATATGTATGTATACATATGTAAATATAGCAATGTCAGACTTAAAGACCAGAAGTAAATTTGCCTTCTAATTCTAGCTTCTTACACGCACAGCTAAACTTTCATCTAGTTCCTTTTTTTAATTATAAAACAAGTTCTTTGCAGTTATAGACAATCCAAAAATGTATAGAGAATCAGGGACAAGAGATAAATTATGCTTGTGAAAAATTATTTGGGCATAGGGCATAAAAATTCATGAGAGAAAACACCCCAAGGTCAAAAATCCCTTCTGAATCCTTCACTGTGTGTATATTGAATTCAGTACATTTAGGAAAAGAGCATAAAACATTTAACAAGAAATTAAAGACAGAATGAATACATCCAGGGAAGGCTATATCCAAATGCATATATAAAAATATATTCCTTAAAAACAAATGCACTAAGTAAGAGTTCTTGCCACAAAAACTTGCAACTTTTTTCCGTTGAGTGGCAGATTGCTTTTTGCCTAAAAGTCATGAAAGAGCCGAAAGGCTGCCCAGAACAACACACACAGGCATTACCAGCTGCTTTCTACCCAGCATGGTTTGGCTTCAATTTCTAGCCATTATGAGATCACCCCATTTGTGACAAGCAGCCTTTCCTTATCAAGTATAGTCCAGGGTGATCCTGAAACTTTGAAAGTAGAACAAAAATGTCCTCTGCCTTTCCTGTGTTGGGAGAAAACACTTTAAGGTAATTGTGCAAGAGAAATCTTTTTTGACTTCAGTGAGTCAAGTTTTACTAAAGCTGAGGACTCAACCTTCTTTGTATGTCAGGCTTCCCAGCAGAGCTTCTTAAAAATGTGAATGTCCAGATTTCAGCCCCGGAGATTCTAATTAATTGTCTGGATGGGGTCTGGACATCAGTACTTTCAAAAGCTTCCCCAGGGACTTTGAATGCATCCAGGTTTGGGAACCACTGCACTAAAGCTTCCCAACATGCCACCCAATCATAAGAGTAGTGCTTACTGGGTGGCACTTGTTCCCAAGAATATGACACAAATTCTGTCTTCACTGCTTTTCATACTAAACCTTCCAGATACCCCTGGCCCCTCTCCAGTCACCCACACAGTTCTGCATCCCTCAGGCCAGTGGTTGATTCATCAAGAGTCAGGTCTGCTCTTGTTTATGTCACGTGTGATATACCTATAATGGGGCAATCTGATTTAAATATTTACTAAATTAAGTATGGGTGCAAAAAGAGAAAGAGTACTTTCAATGAAAATTGAGATGGAAACATTTTTTAAATAAAGGCAAGTCACCAGGAAAAAATGTTGTCAAATTAAATATGGATGAAAAAATCGTAAAGACAGAAAAAACAACAAAAATCAGAAAAATATCTAGACAATTTCTGCACTTATTTTGTTCCACTTTAAAGAAACATAAGCTGGAAATCATAAATGAAGCTTTAAGGGTGTGATTTATCCAAAGAGAGAGAGACAGACAGACAGAAGGAATTCCAACCATGTCCAACAAATAAATTAGCATTTTTATCTCAACTGCTTTGAACAAGTTCAGATGCTGTATTATATCTCTAGAAAAAAAAAGTATATGTTTGTATGTGCAGTTATGCTGTTGAATAAATAATCAGGAACTCCAACAAAAATCCTTCTTCCTTCTCCTCCCCCTCCTTTTTCTTCTTCTGTGTCATAAATGATACTAAGAAAACTGAAAGAAATAAGGAATATGACACGTGAATGAAACTTGCCTGTCAGGTATGACTCCGGAAATAAAGGCTTGAGAATCATGGCTTGAGCAAACAACTTCTAAGCAACTCTATGGATTCGATGGCTTACTGGTGATGAAAAAACTCAGTGCAAATCTGCTGATTTTCTGAATTTTAATCAAATAATTGAGAAAAGGAGTTTCCAAGGAAATGAATGGGGTGAGAGGACAGCAAGGGGAAGAAAAACATTTGAGGTAGCAGAAGAGAAGTCTCTATGTAAAGTGACTTCACCCTTTGGGGGATTTTCTTAAAATAAAGCAACACCTGCTGCAATTCTCCCAGTGCACAGGTCCTGTAATTCAGTAGCTAAAAGGGCACTCTTGTGGGTGCACATTCATTCCATAAACAAAAGTGCTTATCACAGACAGCAGCTCGTGCACTGCACAGATTTGATTCAACAAATATTAAATAATAGCCCATTTGAAAAGAAAAAGACAAATATGGGGTATGTGTGACAAAGGTTCCATTCTGTGTTAATTTTAGCAGACGAAGGCATGCGGCTTTCACAGCGTTTTCTTTCAGTCAGACTTTAATGCAAAGCCGGATATTTTTTTGACAGAGTAAAATCCTTAAAAAGCCTTCATTTGAAGCTTCGGATTGATTTGTCATTATATTCGAAGTCATTGCCTTTATATTAGACTTAACAACATGCTAACATTGTATGGAAAGAAGACCTGTTTCTACAAGTAAGTTCTTCATGGAACTCAGAGTAGCAGGCAGAAACGTCTTACCCACAGTCACCACACACACACTCGTACACACACACACATACCCATACACACACCTGCACGTGCACACACACACACACACATATCCCCTTGAGAGAATTTTAAATCCTTCAAACTTTTCAACCTTTTATAGTATAATTAAACAAAGATAGTTCTGTGGACATTTTTTTCCCCTCTGTCTGAAATTTCATCATGAGCTCTGAAAAATCTTACTCACTGTAACATATGTATACCTACATCCATACACACATATTCATTCATGTAACAGAATTCTGCAAACATGATATACTGTGCACTCTGAAAGAATAAAGTCTCTAGGAAATTTTTTTTTAAATCACCAGAATATGTCCTGAATAGTGTTTTTGACTTTCACTTTTATAGCAAAGGGTCCTCAATAATAAGCATGATGAAATGTATTAGCCTTGATTAAGGACCTGCCATTTCAGTAGAATAATAAAACAGGGTCACTGGCACATTAATAAAAAGTACCTTTGAACTCAGACTAGGTGAAAGACCCCAAGCCAGCTGAGGCAAAGCATATAAAGATGAGTAGTGGGATCGCTGATTTCTGGATGGGGTTCGCTTGTTTAATTTCCCTCAGACCACGCTCACCTTCTCAGTTTCAAAGCATCACGAAGCCATTTTGCTATCAAAGGTCCTCACGTGTTGAAAAGGGAGAGCAGGGAAGACAGGATCCACAGTGATGCCGAGGCCTCACTGTACCACGGGTAAGCACCTCGATTAAATCTTTCCAGCCCTGATCCTCATCCTTCCCAGGCCCTGCGTTTAAGGGAATCAGTGAATTCATTAAGTAGCACAGCTGACAAAAGAAATGTTTCATGGTGATAATACACGTTCATACACTCAGAGTACTTCCTGCTGTGCTCAGCGGACTGGTGCTGGTGTTAACTCGTGAATGCTAAAGGCTACGATAAAGATATCGACAGTGTCCGATTTTGTCTGAGAACGGCAAAATGCATGGCACACATTGTCAAGCATCCCGTTTGAAGTATGAAGCAAACATCACCAGCCCTAGTTTCTTCAAGGATAAATCAAGCTAAAGACTGTCAAAACAACTTGCTCAACATCCACTGGCAAATCGGTGGAAGCATTTGAGACGGGAGTCGTATCGCCCATGCCTCGTCATTCCACATATTTATTTTTGCAGTTTTTGAAATTATCCTTTACAAAGCTGCCTCAGGGAACACATGCAGACAGAATTATAACAAATAAAACTCTCTTGAAACAACAGGAAGAACTCACACTAATTTATTCAAAGTGCTTAAACACTTGGTGTTGGCTTGCTACAGAAGACAACAGTTTTTTTTTTGATGGTGCTCCCTGGAGGTGTGCAGTGCACAACCTGAGCAACTGAGCAGCTGTATGAAGCAGCCTTACTTGGCGATGTTTGATGTATTAACTAATCTGAACTAATCTAACTAATCATAACTAGAGGATCTTGTGTCAAAACCTGAACTGTCAATATGATAGCTAATTTTTCACGCAGTAATGCCTCTGCTATGAATACATTTTTGTGATGTCTATCATTGCTTTTTGTTGGCTTAATGCTTCTTGCCCAAATTTCCAAGTTCTCTGAGATATAGGGGTCTGGGTGGCAGGTAACTGCCAGGATAATGACTACTGACTAGTATTTCATAAACTGTTTCTTCTTTTCTAGGCATGTTGAAATCTCTAATTACCCAAATGGTCCATTAAAATGGATTTTAGTTCCTTTACTAAGAGGTAAAAAAATGTTTAGGTTCAAGATTTGCCTAGTATTGAGAAAATGTAAATAAACTCTACAGAAATAATTTATCTTATTTTGAGAAGTGGATTATTGGTTTAATAAATAGAAATAGCTATATTTCAACTTCATTACATGCCAAGAGCAAACAACCAAAAGGAAGACTTTCCTAGCTGCTTCCAATTATAACAATAAAAGGATTGAGGTTTAGAGCAAATGTTCGTTTACCTTATTATTATAAAGTAATTTCAACCTAAATATTTTGGTTTATGTCTTCTGTAGCCCCCAAGTGCCTGACACAGCATTTTGCTATGATAACAACTTACAGAAAATTAGAAACTAAAATTAGATAGGAAGACTGTACATTTTGGTAACAAGTCAAGGCCCAATAAAAATATCTGAAATCTCAAAGGATTATTCACTTTTCCGATATATTGGAAAGGAATGTCCAGCTTCAAAGATTTAACGCTTTATTTAAAAGCAGTTGTTCGACCATTCAAAAATTCATACAGATATTCAAAAATATCATTCAACTAATTTCTTTAAATGATACAGAATAAATGGGCTTCTCCTAAAAAAAAACTGCAATTAACCAAACAGCTTCTGTAACTAAGAGGGAACATTGTTTAAGATGGAAAAAGAAATTAGCCCTATCTTTATATTTACATCTCAGAGACAACTTGATTTTCCATGTTAGCTAGACAGAATTGAGGTAAAAATTAAGCCCTATGAATAATGGAATAGGGAGCTATTGCCATTCTGCTAGTTATATTGGAGAACAAGGGTCAGTGGAAAAACCAGTGAGCCAGATCTTTGTCCTACACCTGCTTCTGCCCATTCTTCCCCAGTAAACAAAAAGGTTTGTGCTAACCTGTGGTCTCTCAACTTGTTATTGGAGGGTAGGGGCCAGGAGGGAAGATGGTGATTAGTTTGTTTTCAGAGGGAGAGTGGGATTATTTCAAAATCTAGCCTCCTTAGATTCCAATATTTTTCCTCTCCAAAATGACATCTTCCATCTTTCTTGATTTGAGCATCACTTTACTCAAGCCAACGTCCCTCACGTGCTGGCACCTAGAAAAGTAGACATCTTCTGGAGATGACCTATAATATCCGTTAAGTCGTACAATTCCATGACACATACTACTTCAAGACAAATAAGTTCACCTACAAAGGAAAATATTCATAATATAATATTAAATAAAAATAATATCACATAAAACATAACTAGTGTGAGTAAAAATAAATAAATAAAATATTAACAGTGCTGTTTATAGGTGATTTCTTATTTATATTTATGCCTTTCTGTAATTGTCTGTGAGTAAAATGTGTTAATTTATAATAAAATGCATAATAATTTCAAAATAGTAGACCTTTTATTATTGAATCAAATAAAAAATAAATAAGATGAACATTTATCCAAGCTTAAATTTTGAAAGATTAACCTTATACAAAAGCTCAAAACCTAACATGATTAACAAAGGCCTTCATGAACTAGTTCTGTTTATGTCTAGTATGCTTCTTATCACACAACACAACCACACACACACACACACACACACACATGCAGAGACATATCAAACATCCTGTGTCAGCTAAGGAGCCACTTAAGCTTCTTGACATGATCTCCAGGGATTTTCCAGCTCTCTGTTCTTAGAATGTTGTTCTCAGTCACGTAGTTTCAACAGTGTCTATCCATGTTTATCTCAGCCTAGGCAACATTTTCTCCAAAAAGCCTTTTGCTGGCCACCATCTTCCTAAGACAGATAGTCTCCCAAGTATCCTAATAAGTTCCCATACTTACTTCTGATGTAGCCCTTACCACACTATTTTATAATGCTCTATCCCCTACACTCTACCACCAGTTTTTTGAAGGTATTTTATTCAGAGTTGTTCTCAAAGGAAATAGCAAGTGCCTGGCCCATAGTCGGAACTCAATGAGTATTTTTAGAAAGAATGAGTGAATAGAGACTCTTTTCAAAAGTGATGGTGTAAGTCATTTAAAACCCATTCCCTCACATGCTAAACCTCTCTGTCTGCATGGTCACTATCATCAATACTGAGGTTTTGATTCTCCAAAGGAAGAAACTACAAACTTGTCTCTTTCCACTTCACGTCCATCCCCTCGTGGTAGAATCTTGTTTTATTATCAGAGACAGTTACTCTAGAGGGGAGAGACAATAACAATAAAACAGCAAAAAACAGAATGATGGAATTCAGCACACCCTTTTGATTTGTGTATTATGTGTGCATTCATTTACTTATTTTTTGCTCATGTGTTTACCCAACCTCACTAAGCTCCAAATGGGCAGTAGTTATATCTGTTTCCTTCACCAGGACCAAGTACAGTGCTTGGAGCAGAGACAATGGTCAGATGATGTTTGTGATTCACAACTGTTGTTTTTTCACTGATGCTGCTTCAGACACTAAGAAACAACATTACAAACTACCTGAGAATGAAGCCACTGATTTTCTATATTGGATGAACTCATAAAGAAACAGAAACTCAGGAATAAATGACCAGAATAATTCCAAATACCCTTGATTCTGTTCAATTAAATTTTTATAATTTAAGCTACACATGTTTTTTAAGCAAATAGATCATCTTTAATTTTATGTTACAAAATCTAACTCCCATCCTTGAATGGAAAGAAAATCAAATTGGCAAATACTGCAAATCCCAAAACTTGGAATAATTCAATCAATTCATGAGACCCAAAGTAAACTATTGGTGGTGTGTGCATATGTGTGTATGTAAGCCTGCATATTGACATATGTATAATCTTTTTATGTCTTTATTTTCTCAGTTCTTCATTGCTTGGATTGCATATTTCATTGACTGGTCCCTATTTCAAATATAAAAGATTCCTAATTGTTTGGCATTGTAAGAATAGAATGAGAGTATAAGTGCAGGTTTCAAAACCACAGGATACATATATATGTTTTTCTAAATATTATAATATCCTAGATATGCTTTCTATTTATCTGGATTACATTTTAAAAATATGACTATTTCTTAAATATTGTCTGAGGTGTTCCTCTGTATTCACGTGATCCTTTGGGGACTCTGGTATTTCAGCACTAACAGAAATACGTTTCGTGTAATGTTATTTCTAGTCCAAAAGACAACTGGTATAGTTTCTGGAAAGAAAATTACTCTGGTGCCTGTTGTGACTTTAGAAGCCAACTCTTAAGGCACCTGCAAGACAGAAGAAAATCTTAAAGCTGGCCACAGGTAGAGAAATAACCATTTGTAGAATGTGGACCGTGAGATCCTGAAGTGCAAAGCTACAAACCCAACCATCATTAGATAAACAAGTCCAAATCTACAATAACAGCCACAAAACATTTACACAGAAGCACAGCTGCTGTTAAGAATTGGACTCTGGACTTTTGTTATAACTAGTTTTTCCTTGAAAAGGAACGTGTAGGTGAGTGAGAACCCAGACTCATTCAATATCAACCCCTTCAAGATACTCCAAACTTCAAATCCACATCTGATTCATGAAGGAATCCTTTCTTTATCATCTAGAAAAAGGTAATATAGGTCTCTTTTTTTATTCTAGAGCCAATAAATCATTAAATTTCAGGTAATACCCATGTAAATGATGATTTCTCCCAATATTACATAGAAAATTTCTGTACTTATAAATCAGCTTTTCTCTCACACTTATTTAAAAGTGAAAGAAGGAGGCTTTTGAAAAGATGGCAGATAGGAAGCACCAGGAATCCATCTCCTCAACTAGACAGCAATTTTGTTAGCAGTATCAGTCTGATGTAACTACTTGGTAACTCCGGGGTCTATATGAAGACTTATAACTTCCAGGGGAAGTTTTCACTGGTAAATTGTGCTTGATTTTGGTCAATTTAACTTCTTAGCAAAGTAAAATTTATCCATCTCCCATCCTCTAGTCCAGTGACAAGCAAATGTGCACATGTTTCTGGGGCAGTTTACACACAGGGTGGGCAGTTAGGACCCTGCCCTACAAATACCAAGAGTCTATGCTCTAATCAATGATTGCTGCTTGATTGCAGAGGCACAGACACAGAAGTGGGCAGCCATATGGCAAGCCTCTCCTCTTCCTGCTGAAGTGACTTCCAAGAAATTTAAAAGGCTGCACATTTTCCCCCTTCTTTTTTCTCTTTTCCTCCTTTTAGGAGCCAGAGAACATTGAAAAACAATTGCATAAACAGGGGAATTTAAAAAACTCACTGTACATGCCCTAGGAAAGGTGCAGGCTCAGAAAAGACCCCAAAAGATGTTAAGTTTATACCTCAGGCTGATCCCCAGCACAGAGACAGTGTAAAAGTGAGGGAGAGAGAGAGAAAACAAAACCAAAAAAACAGCAACCTCTAGGGAAGAGGGAAAATTCTAATTTCTAGACTTGCCACATTATAAGATTCAAATATCCAGTTCCAAAAAAAAGAAAAAAAATCACAAAGAATATGAATAAATAGAAAAATATGACCCATTCAGAGAAAAATAAATCAACAGAAACTATACCTGAGAAAGACTAGATAGCAAACTTACCAGACAAAGACTTTAAAAAGACTGTCTTAAAGATACACAAAGAACCAAAAGATGTGGGAAAAGTCAAGAAAACATCACATGAACAAAATAGAAATATCAATAAAGACATTAAAAACATAAAAAGAAACCAAGAGGAAATTCTGGGACTGAAAATTACAATAACTAAAATAAAACTTTCACTAAATGGATTCAGAATCAGATTTGAGCAGTCAGATGTAAGTGGTGAACTTGAAGACAATTGAAATTATTTACTCTGAGGAACAGAAAGAAAAAAGATTGAAGAAAAGTGAACAGAGCCTAAGGGACCTGTGGGACACCATCAAGTGGACCAACATACACATTGTGGGAGTCTCAGAAGAAAAGAGAGAGAAAGAGGCAGAGGGATTATTTAAAGAAATATTGGTTAAAACCTTTTCAAACTTGATGAAGGACATGAATATAAATATATAAGAAGCTCAAAAAACTTTAAGTAGTATGAATTCAAAGAGATCCAGACCAAGACACTTATAATCAAATTGTCAAAAGCCAAGTCAAAAAGAAAATATTGAAAACAACAAGAAAGAAGCAATACTTCACAAGCAAAGGATCCTTAATAAGGTAATCAGCAGATTTCTCATCAGAAACCTTGGAGCAATGGGCTAATATATTCAAAATTCTAAAAGAAAAACCTGTCAATCAAAAATCCTCTATGTGGCAAAACTATCCTTCAAAAGTAAGGGAGAAATTCAGATATTCCCAGATAACAAAAATCTCATAGATCGTTAGCACTAGATCTGACCTACAAGAAATGCCACAGGGGATCCTTCAGGTTGAAAAGACACTAGAAATAAAAGTCTCAGCAAAAGTCAATTATAAAAGCTAGCATAGTAACTTTAGTTTGTAACTCCAATTTTTGTTTTCTATATGATTTAGGAAAGGCTACTACACCATCTAAAATAATTAGTCAATGTTTTTGGACACAAAATGTATAAAGATATAAATTTGTGACATGAATAACCAAAAGGGGTTGGGCACAGAGCTGCATAGGATCAGAGTTTTTATATGTAATTGAGTTAAGCTGGTATAAATTCAAATTAGAATATCATAAATTTAGGTTATTAAATGTAATCCTCATGGTAACCACAAAGAGAATAGCTATAGAATATATACAAAAGGAAATGAGAATTTAAACATTTCACTATAAAAAATCAACTAAACACAAAATAAGACAGTAATGAAGGAACTGAGGGACAAAAAAAGCTATAAAGCATGTAGAAAACAAGTAGCAAAATGACAAAACTAAGTTGACAAACTAAGTCCCCCCTTTAAGTAATTACTTTAAATGTAAATGGATTAAACTCTTCCAGAAAAAAACAGAGATTGGTAGAATGATTTTTTTTTAAAAATTATTCAATTATCTGCTGTCTACAAGAACTCACATTTGATTCAAAGACACAAATAAATTGAAAGTGAAAGAATGGAAAAATATATTACATGCAAATAGAAACCAAGAGAGCAGAGATGGCTATACTAATATCAGACAAAATAGACTTTAAATTTTTAAAAACTGTTATGAGACAAAGAAGGACATTCTATATTAATAAAAGGTTCAATATAGAAAGAAGGTATAAAAATTATAAACATTTGTGTACCAAATAACAGACCCCCAAAATATATGAGGAAAAAATTGGCAGAATTGAAGGGAGAAATAGACAGTTCCACAATAAGGGTTGGAAACTTCAATGCCCCACTCTCAATAATACATAGAGCAACCAGGCAGAAGGTAAGTAAGAAAATAGAGGATTTGAACAATACAATAAACCAGCTCACTCTAACAGATATATACAGAACAATGTACTCAACAACAACAAAATACACGTTCTTCTCAAGTGCACATGGGACATCCTCCAGCTTAAACCATATGTTAGACCACAAATTAAGCCTCAATAGATTTTAAAAGATAGATATACATATATACCATGATGTGATGAAGTTAGAAGTCAATAACAGAAGGAAAACTGGAAAATATACAAATTTGTGGAAATGAAATACACACTTTTAAACAACACTAATGAATCAAAGAAAAAGTCACAAGAGAAATTAGGAAACACTCAGAGATGCATGAAAACAAAAATACCACATAACAAAACTCATGGGATGCAGTGAAAGCAGTACTAAGGAGGAAATTGATAACTCTAAACACATTTTTTTTAAAAAATGTCCCTTATCAACACCCTAACTTTACAACTGAAAGAACTAGAAAAAAAAAGAAAAAAACTTTTTAAATTAAAAAAATAATATCTCCTTTATCCATTCATCTGCCGATGGACACTTAGGTTGCTTCTATGTCTTGGCTATTGTAAATAGTGCTGCTAAACACTGGGGTGCATGTTTCTTTTCAAATTATAATTTTTGTCTTTTCTGGTTATATGCCCAGGAGTGGGATTGCTGGATAATATGATAACTCTATTTTTAGCTTTTTAAGGAACCTCCGTACAGTTCTCCACAGTGGCTGCACCAATTTACATTACCACCAACAGTGTAGGAGGATTCCTTTTTCAAAAATGAGTGACATTTTTATATACTAACAATAAACATCTGAAAGCAAAATTAAAGAAACAACTCCATGTACCATAACATCAAAAGTAATAAAATACAGTTGACTTTTGAACAACAGAGATTTGAACTGTGTGAGTCAACTTATAAGATAATTTTTTTTCAATAAATACTATGCTCTATCACGTAACAGTCACTTGCCCCAAGGACTTTGTAAATTGGAAAGCACTCTACAGATACAAATTTCTATTGGCGATGGTGGTGATAATTGTGGTGGTGTTATTATGATCATTGTTGTCATTAATATCATTATCAATCTAGGATGGCATGAGACTGCAGAGCAGTGAAATAAAAAAGCCTAAGGAGAAAGACAGACTTGTATTTGAACCTTGTATTTGAACCTGGTTTGTGCACTTATGAAATGTGTGACTAGAAAATTGCACTTTTATTGTTTGAGCTTCATTTTCTTCACATAAGAAAAGGTAAATGTAATACTTCTCTACAGAACTGCAGTAAGAATTAGAAATAATTTAGGTGAAGTACCTAGCATGTTGCCCAAACATTGGCACATAATAGATATTCAATACACTGTAACTATTATTATTTTGTTAATAGTAGTATATGTAAATAATAGTAGTAGTGTAGGTAAATAGGGAATAAGATAATCCACATTAATACAATTCCTGGTACCTAGTGAGCACTCAATAAATCTCAACTTTTCATCATCATCATCATCACCACCATCACCATCCTAATACTAAGATGCCTTTTTTTTTTCTTTGTCTTCCTTTTCACATTGTTTGTTTCCAATTTAGGTGCAACTATAACCAGCGATCCTAGACAAGATGTTTTAAAGGCAAGTTTTTTATCTTATTTCCAGAAAAACTTATTTTCAATTTTAGCAGAATGTATTTAGTCTAGAATAAATACACCAAAATATAAAGTAATACACCAATAACTTCAAATAGTAATTTTCAATGCATGATGGCTTAATTCTCTTCTCTCCAAATATTTGGGAATCTATGAAAAAGAAAATTTAAATTCTCTTGTGTTTTTAAATCAGAAAGTATGGGTTTTCTGTAGTTTGTCTTAAATAATCAATATTTGTCAACATGTCTGTTCTCTCCAGAGGGGAGTAATTAGAACTGAGTAGTAAATTATCATTAATGTACATAAATGTTAGTGTCATATGTATCTTGTAAAATAAACAGCTGGTGAAAGTCTTGAGTGAATCTATACATTATAAAATGGAAAGCATTTTTCAATGCATCCTAGAAGCCTAAATAACTTTTATTTCTTTCCTAAAATTGGGACTTTCTAAATAACATCATTCCTAGTTTATAATCTTCATATTTTTCCACAGCTCCCCATTCTCCCATCTTTCCTTCCCTCCATATGTCTGAAACACAGTCATTTAAAACAGCAAGCTTTTGTAAATTACCAGAGACAAGTGTTAATGGATTTTAATTTTGCTTTATTAGAATTTATGCAATTTTCACTGCTTTAAGATTCCAAATAAAATCCTTGCAGTCACAACTTTTTTTTTTTTTTTACTGTTGACTTTACTTTGTAGAAGGGGATGGAGAAAGTTTTAATTAGTATTTGGTGATAGGAACTGTTGATAGCAATATTCTTATAACAAGAAATAGGTGTCATAAAGTTATCTTTAAAACTGTGTGTTTTCAATGGTGAAAAACTGAAACCACTTCCACTAAGATGAGGAACAAGATAAGGTTGCCCACTCTCACCACTATTATTCAACGTAGCTTTGGAAATTTTAGCTACAGCAATGAGAAGAAAAATAAATAAAAGGAATCCAAATCAGAAGAGAAGTAAAACTGTCACTGTTTGCAGATGACATGATACTATACGGAGAAAATCCTAAAGATGTTACCAGAAAACTACTAGAGCTAATCAATGAATTTGGTAAAGTATCAGGATACAAGATTAAAACACAGAAATCTCTTGCATTCCTATACACTAGAGATGAAAAATCTGAAAGAGAAATTAAGGAAACACTCCCATTTACCACTGCAACAAAAAGAATAAAAAACCTAGGAATAGGGCTTCCCAGGTGGCGCAGTGGTTGAGAGTCCACCTGCCCATGCAGGGGACACGGGTTCGTGCCCTGGTCCGGGAGGATCCCACATGCCGCGCAGCGACTGGGCCCGTGAGCCATGGCCACTGAGCCTGCACGTCCGGAGCCTGTGCTCCGCAACGGGAGAGGCTACAACAGTGAGAGGCCCGCGTATGGCAAAAAACAAACAAACAAAAAGTGATACTGTGTGCAAAGTCCTTAACTTAGTTCCTAATACATAGTGAAAGCTCAATAAATGCTAATTCTTACAGTTAGTAGTAGTAGCAGTAGAACTGTAGGAGGGCAGAGGAGTAAAATTGGGCTTTGTGAGAGTAACACTTTGAGTGCTGGTGGGTCCTGGGACCCACCAGATATTAAAGTTGTGGGACCCAGAGGAGCCTGCAGAGTTGCATGGGGCCCAGAGACTCCATGGGCCCCGGACGGGTGGGACCTGGAGATTCCCAGATGCAGATAATCCAGTGGCCAGTGAAGTCACCTAGTAGAGCATGTGGAGCTTCTCATCCCACAAAGCATGAGTTCAGACTTTCATAGTCATTTACATGATATACTGAGAAGAATGGCAACTAAGATTGTGTGGAGTTTGGGTCAGGAGGAACATAAGAGATCCACAAGGTGGTAAGAAACAAGGCATATGTTGCACCAACGACCAAGTACAAGAGCTGTGGCTGAATAACAATTGTACTGTTGCTACCACTTGGAATGGTGGCCTGTTTCTTAGGACAAAGAGTAAAAGTCCCTATTATACAAAAACAAAGAGCCTGTAACTCGACTTTCAGGAATGAGTTTTCCAAGAATGGGACATGACGTGTTATTTAACCTTGCCCATGCTATTCATCTCAGACTTTTACCACTTATGCCCGCATTAAGTACTCTCTTCCTCCTAAGAGGAGATGCTAAGCCTTCTCTAAACTGACAGCTCACGATCTTAAAAAGCAGGATTTGGAAATGGCAACAGTGACCACTATTATAATTAAGGCCAGACATCTTCAAAGACCTTCTTTCACCTACAAGTGAAACTAATTACTAGTCTTTTTGGCTGGGAATCCCTCACTGAGTTATGCAGAAACAGCAACAGCTGGGTCATCCCTTGCAGTTATTCTCAAAGGCCTTTCGATAAATCTGTTTTGAATTCTATGGCCCACCCTTCCACCACTACCTAAAAGAAATTTTAGGATTTCAGGAAATAGAACCTAGTAAAGTGATTTATAGCAGCCCACAGTCTGGTGGGGAACATGCCAGTATTGAGCCAATGAATTCCAGCCCCCTTGACCATGCCCAGGTGTAAACAAACAGAGTTAAAAGAACCAGGTAGGAACCATGGCACTCCATCAAAACTCTTAAGGCAAAGAACTGGAAAGAGAATGAACAGTGCTAACCTTTAAAAACTTTATTTATAGAACACCTAAGGAAACAAAAAGATTTTAAAGAATTTTGGGACTGGAACAGACCTTTGAGACCTTTATGTTCATCCAACATCATTGTTCAATTTCTCTCCATGCCACCCACCACCCTCGATTCAAAACAGCAAGAATTGAGGCTCCAAGGGGTTAGTGGTTCCCTCCATGCCAAGGAGACCAGAGGCCAATCCTTTTGACTGCTAATCTAATTCTCTTCTGACTACATTAACGTTTACGAAATGCAGATGAATGGGCTGAGCAACCTAAATCGGAATAGTTCTTTCTCAGACACAGTGTATAGTTCCTTCTACTTACCTGGCTTTTCAATTCTGAGCGTCAATATAAGGACTATCAGAGTCACTCAGACATTCACAGTGCCGGAGGGGTTCTTTTAATGTGCAAATTTATAAAGGCAAAAAAAAAAAATACATTGAGAAAAACGACATCCACATCTGGAATGTATGCAGGTTACTAGAAAGTTAATACATAATTATAAAGACTCCTCCCTGACAGGCAGCATGGTTGTGATTCTAACTAATATCCTTCCAGCCTAGCCAAGGTATACATGAGGCCTTGGAAAGGAGTGTCAGGGAAATATCTCTAATTTTTTCTCATTCTTCCTCTTCCCTTACCAATTTCCTCTTTGTCTTCTGATTGACTGCCTTACAGTTCACTATTAAAACTACCTGCAACATGCAGCCAGGCAGTATTAGCTTTCTTGTTGGTATCATTGCCTGACTATTCAATCTTTGCTGTGTTCTGTGTACTTATTGATGAAAGAGTGTCAGTGACCAGCTCCAAATGCCATTCCTTCAGATACCCAAGGGCAAAAGTAGAATTGAAGAAGATAAAGCAAAACAAGGAGCAAGAAGAAGTAGAGAGAGAAAGAATGAGAGTCTACCTAAGGACAGGTTTTCTTCCAGACTCCTGAAATGGTCATCTCTCCCCCTCTGCTGAAGCCAAGGTCATGGTCAGCAGAATAAAGGGTAGGATTTAGACCCAAAGGGTGCTAGGTGAGCAAGAATGACAATCTGAGAAGAGAAAAAGGCAAAGAAGAATTTTCTAGGAATAGGGCTTATCACCAAAATTATGATACCCTTCATCCAGTTTTCCTAGCATCTTCTACAAGAGTGGTTCTTAAGTTTAAGTGTGTATTAAGAATCACCTGGGGAGCTGGTTAAATATTGAGATTTCAAAGTCTCTCACAGAAATGTTGATCCAACAAGTCCTTCATGAGGCTCAGGAATCTGGGTTTTTAACAAGCCCCATATGTCATGATTCTGATCCAGGTAATCTCATACTATAGTTTTAAAACTATGTTCTACAATAAAACTACCCATTTCTGAAAAAGAAGGAAGTAAGATAGGGAGTGTGAAATGATAGAAAATATATACCTTGATGTCTCCCCCCAGTTCCTGGCACAGAGCTCTTAATATCCTTGTAATTTCCTAAGGGATGAGAACATTAGGAATATTTTTTTCTAATATTTGGTCTTTGACCCCCATTCCCGACACATAGAGCTCCTAAATCCCTTCCTGGGTGATAGGAGTGTCTTTTGTTCTAAAGAGGCAATGCTTGGTGGGGTCCTGAATACCTTCAGGATGAGGACTGGTCACCAGGAAGACCAAACCATGATTAGAAGCTAGGAATTTTCCACCCCACACACTCATCCTTCAGGAAAGGGAGAGGGAATAAGACTGAAGTAATGATCAATCATGATGAAAACTCCATAAAAATCCCAAAAGCACAGGGTTTGGAGAACTTCCAGGTTGGTGAACATGTGGAAGTCCTAAGAGAGAGGCGTGCCGGGAGAAAGCATGGAGGCTCCGAGCACCTTCCCACATACCTTGCCCTATGTGTCTCTTCATCTGGCTGTTCTTCTGTATCCTTTATTATATCCTTTATAATAAACCAGTAAGCATAAATGTTTCCCCGAATTCTGTGAACAACTCTAGCAAATTATTGAACCCAAGAAGGGGGTCATGGGAACCAGTCCGTCAGAAGTACAGATGACAACCTAGGATTGCATTTGGCATCTGAAGTGGGATCAGTCTTGGACTGAATCCTTAACTTGTGGGATCTGACCCTAACTCTAGGTAGGTAGTGTCAGAACTGAATTGATTATAGGACACTCAGTTGGTGTCACAGAGAGTTGCTTGGTGTGTGGAAAATTCAAATATCTGTTGTTAGAAGTATTTCGAATGTAAGAGTAAAGGGAACACACAGGAGAAGTGTGTTCTTCCTAGACAGAGAGAAAGAGCAATGAAAGGAAAAAGTTACTTGTTAAAAGATTTTTTCTCTTTTTTTCCAAATCTGAAGTCCTTAAAAATGTATACATATATATAAATAACAAGGACCTGCTGTATAGCACAAGAAACTATATTCAATATCTTGTAATAATCTATAATGGAAAAGAATCTGAAAAATAATAGATACATATATTTATATATATATATGTACAACTGAATCACTTGGCTGTACATCTGAAAGACTGTAAATCAGCTACACTTCAATTTTTAAAATTAAATATATATATAAAAACCCAAAATGTAATAAAAATTTAAGTAAATATGAACTGAACACTTGTATTAAAAATCTATTTTCATAGAATCAGCATAGATCATTTAACTTATAAAGAAGAATGAAAAAGATCACTTCATTATGCAGCACACAGTTGTATTTTTTAAGTGAGTAAATGCATTTTCCTTGAAAATAATAAAAAATGGAAAAGCCACACCATCAAATACTTCTTTTCACCCTTTTCATGAAACAATTCACAGCCAAATACATTTAGCACATTGGGTCTTTGATCTCCAATTTCAACTAACCAATAGGATAATAGTTATATTTGAGGTCATGTTGAGGTCTTGACCTCCCTTATGCCTTTTTTCTTCAAGGAAACTTCCATTTTCTTAATCAACTTCCAAATAATGCACTAGTTGCTCAAGTTTTAATACCTTACATCAGAGCAAATAAGTGAGCCTGAGTGAGTGCTGGCAGCATTCACTAAAATATTGTTTTCCAACTTGGTTTCTTATTAGAGTGTGGGTAATGCACAGGTAGCTAAACTCTTGAGCAGCAAGGGAAACCCATACATTTCCACAATATTAAGGTGTTCTATGCATATTATACCTGTGCACAAAAGTAAATTAGTTATTCGACACTGTGTTGTAATATCATTATTTCTTAAGTCACCTTAGTTCTCATATAGAAACAGGATGTCATCAATTTATTCTGATGCAAAAACCAACTTGACATTCACAGCCTACAAAAGTATATTGAAAAATGAAATTAGAAATTGGAACATGGGAAGAAATCTCATTCAAAAATGTTTTATACACTCAAATGCTATTTTTTTTTAGAAAGCAAGGGTGAGAATTGGCACATGCAAATTTTGCTGCCTGACTTCCCCATGACTGATTATAGCTGGTGGACAGTTCATAAAAGAGCAAAGCTAACTGTCAAAGCACATTAGCAGCTGCAAAGGAGGAGACAAAAGAATAATGCCACCATTATTATTTATAGTTGTTCACTGGGGTGAGTTGAGTCCTACTTTCTCCTACCTGAGCAGTGGAGAGAACATGCGGTCTCTAAATATTGTGTTCATCTCTTGATACTGTGTTTTTGTTCATGTCAGCATTCAGTATAGTTTTAAAATGTTTGTCACCAACAAAAGTGAGCAAAGTAGATGTCAAATTCAAAATTCCTTGAGGTCGTTAATTGTCTACATTATTCTAAGAGTAAATATATCTTAATCAAACACATAGAGTGAAAAAAAGTAGTTCTTGCAATCAGACTTGTGACTGAGTATGGTTGGTGATATTGAACAGTGTGATATCGAGGGTGTAAAATGGTAAGTAGAAAAGTATGAGGCCTTCACCTTCAGAGAGCTTACAATCTAGTGTGAGAGACAGATATTAATTAAATGTGTACCTATTAACTGCACAGGGTGAACTGAGAATAGTGTATGAGAACACAATACAGAGTAAACTAATATAGAGGGTCAGGGAAGACTTAGATAAGGAAATAATATTTGAGTTGGGCTCTGAAGGGTGAGTAGGAGTTAACCAGACAAAAGGTTAACCAAGGGAGAGTCTGGGAAGAGAAGCAATGGGAATTCTACAGTTGGAGGCAAATATCTGTGAAGGTCAAGGCTTACAGGAGTATGATGTGTCCAAGAGAAAGTTCATATAGCTGAGGTACACAAAGTTGAGGGAAAATAACACAACATCAAGTCAGGGCAAGTTTGGCAGCGCACACAGGGGCTTGCTTGTTGTATTGGAGATTTCAGTCTTTATCTTAGAAGTTGAGAGCCACTGGAAGGTTTTGTGGTTCTGTGTGAGCTAGAGTGAGTGTGTGTGTGTGTGTGGATTGCATATACACACTGTATTTGGAGGCTTTGGAGGAAGGGTAGTACATAATCATACTCTAAGCACTTCAACTCAGTCTCCCTGGCTGGGACACAGAGAAGAAATTGAAGTGGACATCAGACTACATGTCGGGACTGGATAGGAAGCAAATGCCTTGATCCAGGTAAAAGGTAATGTAAACCTGGCCTGAGATAACCGGTTCAGAATGAAAAGCTGGCTCGGAACTGGATGGATGGTCCATAGGGCCAGTGGACCAGATTTTGGAGGAAGAAGATAGGTTATGACTTTGGTGTTGAACCTGTTGACTTTGAGCTGCCTTTGAGACAGCCAAGTGGAAATGAGAGTAGAAACCTGACTAGTACAACTAAGAGCCTCCACATCGACTAAGGCTAAAATCATTTGATCTGTGAGGTGAGTTCAAGGCTAAAGTTATGTGAGCTGTGAAGTGAGTTCTAACGAATGCATAGGATTTTAATATATGGGGACTGAAGGACATTCCAGAAAGAGATTTGTAATCATACTAAAGCAGGAACATATTGGGTCTGCTCTTTCATTAGCCACTAATGTAAAGCATTTTCTTTTATAACATAATTTAATCAAGACTTTAAAAAAATTATGCCCTAAAAAGGCATTAATCCATTATTCTCTTTCCTTAGTCCAATGGAATGTTAATTTTAGAGTAGGCTTACTTAATAGATGAAGTAACTGCCTTATAAAGGGTGAGTTCCTACATCCTATGAAATTTACAACCCTCTTCCTATAATCACAATTTGTTCAAAATTTCCTTCAACATTATGCTTTTTTTAAAGGCAAAATAAAAGTACCTTTTAAGCTTCTCAACTATTTCTGTAATTTGTTATAATATTTGATAAACTTTTGCCTCTGATTTTTTTTTCTTTTTTTTTACTCAGACCCAGTGTATAGAATGCCCGTTTGGTCAGCTATAATCCACAATTAATTTTTTAAAAATCCACAAAGTTTGCAAACAAGTTAATTCTTTATTAAATGAGTTTCATTCAAGGTTATCCTTTTAATTAAGATCAATCCCTTTAGTTACGTATAAATATGCTTTTTCGAGAGACAGTAAGTGTGTGGAGAAACAAGAAAACTCACCTGCATCACAGACCACAGGTGTCAGATATGTGACTGTCATCTCTCATCTGTGCTGTGGTGGAAGAAGTTGAGAACTGCTCTAAACACTAAAGTGTAGAATGTTATGAGCAATACTGCACACATTTCTCTTTCTATGCAGGTCAGAAGAAAAATTCTGAAAAAAAAGTCATTACAAATAGTAGACTGATCTATTGTTTTCAGATACAGAGGAAGAATAAATTTTGATGGCAGCATATACTAATTTTTTTCCAACTAAGGAAAAACTAAAAAGCACAAGTAGATTTACCTTCTGCAAACTCCTTGCAAAACAATTCCAATATTTAATTTAATTGCTTAATTTGATGTGACATGAAAGAGAATGCCATCAACACAGATTCGTTTAACTGAGCACACTTATTATACCCAAGAAGCCAGCTACTGGTTTCTTTCAGTTTTCTGTGTAGTAAAACCTAGAACACCGACTATGTCCTTTAACACATTTATCACCGGGAAATTGTGAAAAACAGCAAGTACTGCTATGAATTATGAGAAAGATTTCTTTTTCAACTTGTTAAAAAGGTTTCCTTAGCAGTTCCAGAGGGTTTCCTTGTTGACATAAAATTTATGTTCCAAACATGAACTCTTGAAAGGATGGCATATATTTGAATGCAAAGATATTAGTCTGTAACAACTTTTTCTTATATTTCTTTATTTCAATGTATATATTATTTTAAAGTTATTAGCATTATAAACTTGCTATTTAATCCATTTTCTCAGGTTTAGAAACACGAAAATTTGCCAATCCTTTGGAACAGGTGCCATGCAATCAGCAATTTAATAAATTTTTTGAGCACCTGCCATGTTCATGTTCTCCTCTAGATCCAGGAGAACCAGAGATTTAAAAATAAACAGTCCCTGCTATCAAGGGACAAAAATCTATTGAGAGAGAACAAGACATATAAACAAAAGAAATAATTACCTTATAGAAGCAGAGTAAAAAGACTGGGAAAGCGATCAGAAGTAATGTCACAGTGATGTAAATTTTGAGTGTAAATCTGAAAAACCAACAAGAATTTGGCAAGTATACAATTTGAGGGAGGACATTGGGGTGAGAAGGCACAATATGCCCAAGGAGAGTGGACCTAAAAGACCTTGAATGTTTATGGAGCCATACTTAATTATGGATGACTGAAATTCAGGAAGACTCTAAAGGGCATTGTACCAGAAAAGCAGATTTGCAAGTCAACTGCAAGAACATATATTACTGAGTAAATGATGGAAAGTCATTAAGCAGTTTTCATAGAGAAGTGACAAGATTTTATTTAGATTTTAGATAGATGACCCCAGTAGCAATGGGCAGAATGAAATCTATCTCAACACTGGCAATTAATAGCACATTTTTAAAAAACACAATTAATTAAAAAGTCAATCCTTTCTAATGATCTATGGTTTAATGAAACTGAATTCAAATGTCAATAAAGTTGTTGTTGTCATGTTTTGTTTTGGTGGAGAAAACATGAAAATGATTCTCAAATTCATCTTAAATTGCTAAGCTAATTGCTTTATATTAAATATCTCATTTGATCCAGCAACCTTAAGAAGTAAATATCATAATTATGCCCATTTGTCAGATAAAAATTCTGAAGATAGGCAAGTTAAATAATTTATCCAAAATAACTTTGACCCCATAGCTTATTATCTTAAAAATATGGCATATGACTTCCTTATGGCAATATTAATAATACCAGAAATTTAAAAATAATCTAAATGTAAAGCTATAGGAAAACAGATACATAAATTATGGCATATTCATAGAAATTATATTATAAAATCATGAAAATATACTTTGAAACATACTAATGACATGGGAAAATGTTTATAATGATGATTAGAGGATAAATGCAGGAAAAATTTTAGATATATTATTATCAAATTACAAGGAAGAGAAAAATGAAGGAGAAAGAGGAGGATGAAGATGAGATAGGATGAGAAAAGGAGACAGAGTAGGGATGGGGGGCATGGAAAGTGGAGAAACAATGAAAAAATTATGCAAGATAAAACTCAAAATAAATGAGTAATTATGATAAACATAAAAGTCTACACATAATAGTTTTATAACAGACAATTAAAATCAAGTTATATGCTGTTTCTAAGAGATATGCCTAAAACATAAAGATTCAGAAAGATTGAAAGCAAAAGGATAGGAAAAAATTCTTAGGAAAAAATACTAACCAAAAGAAACTGACTCAAATTAAAACCATATTAATACCAGATAAAAAGATTTAATCAAAATCATTCCAGAATAAAAAGATTATTATATAATCATAAAGAGATCTTTTCATCTAGAGAAAAATAACTAATTCTAAATATATATGCACCCAACAAGATAGCCTCAAAATATATAAGGCAAAAACTGATGGAATTATAAGAAACTGACAAATACACCATGAGAGTGGAGGTTTTTAACACATTTTTCCCAGTATCAGGCAGACAAAAAATTTTTTAATGTAGATGTGAACAGTACAAAAATAAGTTTGATCTGACATATATAAACGTTGCACCAACAATTTCTTTTCAAGTATACGTTCAAGTATATATGGAATATTTATAACACTGACCATGTAAAAGGCCACAAAATAACTTCAACAAACTTCAAAAAATTAGAAGCATGTAGATCACAATCTCTGATTGCAATGCTATTAAGTCAAACTTGACAACAAAAAAGTAAATTAAATCTCTACCTGTATCTTTGAAAACAAATAATAAATAAACTTCTATACTACTAAATGTATGAATAACTGATATTTTAAAAATTGGGTTTATAATGTTGTTTTTTATCATTGATTAACACCCAAAGCTATTAAAAGTACATAAGTTTGTAAGAGAAATATTGAGACCATGATAGATAACTGCTAAAGCACCTAAATACCTGAAAGGAAAATCAATAAAAAAAAAACATAAAAAGGAAGGTCTAATCTCAGAGTTTAGGAAACACAGATTAACCCAACACCAAAATATTATGTTATACCGATTAAATTATCAAATTTTTAATTAATTTCAGTCCTCATTGCTGATCTAGATGACAATGAAATTGTAATATTTACACATCATGGATGACTGTGCATCCTGGTGTGATTTTGGAATACAATATGGAAATATGGCTCAAGAACTGTAAATATATTCCTAATCTTTTTTTTTTTTTTTGCGGTACGCAGGCCTCTCACTGTTGTGGCCTCTCCTGTTGCGGGGCACAGGCTCCGGACGTGCAGGCTCAGCAGCCATGGCTCACGGGCCCAGCCGCTCCGCGGCATGTGGGATCTTCCCGGACTGGGGCACGAACCCGCATCCCCTGCATCGGCAGGCGGACTCTCAACCACTGTGCCACCAGGGAAGCCCCCTAATCTTTGATATAGCAATTCCACTACTGAAAATGTTGCCTAAACCAAAAGATGGTGAAAATCTACATATACAAAGATGTTTGTTGCAGCATTATTTACAAATATTTGGAAATCATTCAGTAGAGAAGAAGTTAAGTAAATTAGGATACAGCTACTCTGTGGAATATAAGACATTAAAAGGATAATTCTGAAGACTGTGTAACAACGCAGACAATGAAGTTTCTGAGTTTAAAAAAACCAAAATATAAAAATTCTCTCTGCTCTGCCATGATGTAGAATGTGTACAATTAAGGATAACGTCTTTGAAAAACCTCAGACTACTGCCCAGTAAACTTGATTGGGATTAAGATTAAGATTTTTCCTTTTCTTTGTTTAGAAATCCATTTACATGGTTATGATATTTGTGTAATAAATGTAACTACATTATTTCATGCACTCGAAGATTGTCCAATACAATTTATAAAGAGATCTTGTAAAGATTGTTTTCAAAACTGATCTTTAGAGATCACTCTATTTTCTATTTTCTAGAAGAGTAGGCATTATTCCTAACTCTGCCCTTATTGGTTTCTTATTCTTCTCAAGAATTTGTTTTAATAACTTTTGAAATGGATGTTAAACTTTTACTAGAGAAAAAAAGTAAACCTGAGAAAATAAACTAATATCAAAGGTTTAATGTACTCTAAAACAACTTTAGTTAAGTGTATGTGTAAATGAATAAATAAATGGAGGGAAAAACAATTAAAATGTGTTACTTCATGACACTTTGATATTAAATACTTTAATAATACAAATTACTGGCAGAGTGGGCTAGTTTTATTGGTATGCTGACTCCTGGGTACCCAAGAACCTAAATGAAGCTGAGCACACTCCCAGGTGATAAGAGTAGACAGAAATTATGACCTAATTCCATACAAAGAATGAGGCAATGTTCTAATCATGGGATTCTTTAGTTTGATTTTAGTATTTCCCAAACTTCAATCAGTGGAATACTAATGATCCTCACTCTGTACATGAACATCCTTTAAAAATAGTGTGGGGCTTCCCTGGTGGCGCAGTGGTTGAGAGTCCGCCTGCCGATGCAGGGGACACGGGTTCGTGCCCTGGTCCGGGAAGATCCCACATGCCGCAGAGCGGCTGGGCCTGTGAGCCATGGCCTCTGAGCCTGCACGTCCAGAGCCTGTGCTCCACAACGGGAGAGGCCACAGCAGTGAGAGGCCCACGTAACGCAAAATAAATAAATAAATAAATAAAATAAAATAAAATAGTGCGGTTAGAAGTTAAATAAGATGAGAAACATTGCATGTTGCATCTTTTTCTTGGAGATTCCTAACGCACTTCAGTATTTTACTCCTATGATAAAGAGATTTGTTTTAACCCAACAGTTTCCAAGCCTATTTACCAGAAATTCTTTTATTGATTGATGGATCAATCTATTAATATCTATGGGATTCTAGGAATATCAATCTGTTAGTATCTCATGGGCTACTAGGAATACAATTTAGAAAAGAGTTCCTTTAATATAACTGGCTTATCCTTGTTTGATTGTAGGAGCTTTGCTTTTGCCACAGCTATTGGAAAAATTTTGTTTCCTTCATCCAGAGGAAAACAGTACCCATTTCTTCCATTAACTTCAAATAGCAACATCCCTGTAAAAGGCAAACATACCATTTTAAAAAAAGTATTGGACTATGTACCACTAGGTAAGTATGGGAAATGCAGAATAGGGCCACGATCATGTATGTTCTATGTTGCACAAGTAACATATATTTTGCACCAACAGTTATTATTCCCTATAAGGAAAATGCATGTAACAGGTCCCAAAATGAATGAAGAGAATGTTTGTAGTTTTGTACATTACTCTGTTCTTGGCTAGTCTTAGATTATCACTCTGGGAGGTTTTCTTCTTGGTTTGTTTTGAGGAGAAGGAGAGTGGCAAGTGAACTTGTCTTTTTCTAAAAAAACTATAGTAAAAAATTTCAAAACCCTCATGTAGTCCAGCCTACACAGATGAGAGTTTATTATATTCGTGATATATTATTATTATATTTATTATATTCATTCTAGTGGCCATGTTAGCCATGTGTGGGAGGAACTTGGATCCATGACCTCTGCAGTCATGGTGGAACTGGATAGACCAGGGTGTAGGGGGCATAGAACAATAAACAAGATGGCCTCGGGGTATTGCACGTCTTGCCATAACACTGAGTATCCTTGGAATTCATTGGATCTTCCTTCCTGGTACCCAGTTATACTAAAAGGTAACAACAAAGCTATACCAATGGATAGTAACCAATGGATGGCTCAGACAGGAGTAGAAATGCTTTTTCTCCCTATACTACTAAATTTAGAGCAGTTTTTCAAAACCACTGTACTCCAAGCCCACAGACATGTGCAATGGAGAGTTGGGTTTATAAGAGAATTACGTTTGTAGGAAAATTATCATTTATTTAGTGTTTGTTGTGTGCCAGACTATGTTGATTGTTTTGCATGTATTATTTCATTGAATCTTCACAGCAACCCATGGCATAGACCATTTCATTTTCACCATCTTAAAGATGAGAAAACTGAGGCACAGAGAGGTTTAGTAACTTGGTCCAGGGCACATAGCCTAGTAGGAGAAGAAGTCTGGATTCCAATGAAGAGGAGGTTGTAGGCATCATCATTACCCCCCTCTTTAATGACAGAAAACCCGAGACTCAAATATTAATTCTTGGCCAGCTAGGTAAGCCCTTTCTATATCTAACAAGGGCTTCTAAACATGTAAATAAAAATGCCATTAACATCTTCAATAACTTTTCATCAGTTTAACTTGTCGATTTATTGCTCTGCTAAAATGCAAGGTGATTTAACAAGTTCTACAAAGAGTTACCCCAATTTCTATAGCCCAGTCTGATTAATAAGTAAATTAATACTGTGGAGAAAAGAGGCTCATTGGTAAATTTTTTGCAAATAATGATTAATTTCATGGCCTAAGAAATTGCTTGTCTTGCTAAATTGCTACATCAATCTGTATTAGACATTGAAAATGTACATTTGAAAGGTACGGTTTTGAGACTTACTTTTCTCGTTAGAGTTGTAGGAATGTAATTACCATCAATTTCAACATCTGGACATAATGTGATAAAAATTCAACATTTTTGAAATTTCTGTGATTTTAGATTATTTATTTTAAATAGCTAAATTGATTTCTTCTTTTCAAAAAACAAAATTGTAGGGGGAAAAATTCTCCCAGGCTAAGACCTGATGAGCAGAGTTTTAGCCTAGAGCAAATTTTTACAGCTCAGTTATAAAGCCCTGAAATAGGAGTTCATAATGGAAACAGCTGCTCAACCTTAACTCTTGCGGGTGCCACTATAATAAAACCGGCAGGAGTTCACATTAACATTGGCTTCCCCTTACACTCTTTCCTGTTACCCATCCATTAACCAAACTACACTACCTAATGGAAGTAAAGACTGCAGCTTTATTCCCAACAAAAATAACAAGAGAGGCAACTTACAGGTGGTAAATAACATATTCCCCTGAACATCAGAGGGTGCAAATAAGCCCTGGAGGCTACTCTCCAATCTAGAGAATAACATCCCACTCCAATGATTTCAAATTAGGAATAATATCCCGGCCCAGAAAACACTAAACAATGACACCTATTTCCTGTTTATTTTTTGAAATGTATTACATTTGAAGTACTTCTGGAGAGAATATATTTTTTTTTAAAAAAAAACCTCTCTTTTATAATGGGGCTATCTTTGTAATACATTCATAGAATGCTGACAGGTAGATGATTTCCTGAAAATAGAAACAATATTTGAATTGAAGTAACTGAATATTTCACTCATCAATACCACCACAGTGTGATCCAGACTAAAATACAGAGGAGTTTCACTTGACTGCCATCTTGGAAATCCCTAAGAATGAAGAAAGGACCAATATTTTTGAGTGCTGATAATATACCAGATGCTTTGCATCTATTATTCAATTCTTAAAACAAAACCCTACTATTACACCTCCCATTTACCTACGAAAAAACTGAGGCTCAGATTTTTCTGAGGCAGAAATACCTCTCAACCATTGCAAAAAATACAGTGGTAAATAAATTTTTCTTTTCATAAGAAGTTTCTTTTCATAGTAAGTACAGGAGTAGCATAAGCTGCAGCTTTTGTCTGATGGTAAAATAACTGTGCAGTTCATTTATGAGAGAAAGGAGAAAGGCACCATATACATCAATTTTTTTTAATCCGAAGATAATTGCCATGGAGAGCTTTAACATTTGAAGACATTATTCTGAGAGTCTGTAAGGAGTACTAGGTGATTTTATTATGGTTGCATAGAATTGGCAGCCAAGCCCCTTGTGCTCACCAAGAGGACTGACCCTTCCAAGATTTCTCATGGCTTTTAAAAGCCTGGCAAACTCCCCATCCACTGAATGCCTGCCTCCCTGGGTAAATATGATGCTGTGGAATTGTTTCATGGGCACCTTCCTTACAATAATACCCTTTTTGGACTTCCCTGGTTGCGCAGTGGTTAAGAATCCACCTGCCAATGCAGGGGACACAGGTTCAATCCCTGGTCCGGGAAGATCCCACATGCCACGGAGCAACTAAGCCCATGAGCCACAACTATTGAAGCCCACGTGCCTAGAGCCCGTGCTGCTCAACAAGAGAAGCCACAGCAATGAGAAGCCTGTGCACCCAACGAAGAGTAGCCCCCGCTCGCCACAACTAGAGAAAGCCCGCGTGCAGCAATGAAGACACAACACGGTCAAAAATGTTTTAAACATTAAAAAAATAAAAAATAAAATTCAGTTAATTAAAAAATAATAATAATAATATCCTTTTTGAATCTTTAGTACAAGCAACCTCTCCCACCACTTGATGTGTTTTCTTTATATAATTTTTATTGGGGTATAGTTGATTTACAATGTTGTGTTACTCTCTGCTGTACAGCAAAGTGAATCAGTTATACATATACATATATCCACTCTTTTTTAGATTATTTTCTCAAATAGCCCATTACAGAGTATTGAGTAGTGTTCCCTGTGCTAGAACAGTAGATTTTGAGTTCCATTCTGTAGATGACAATGTGACAATAGCAAAGTTCTGGCACACAATTCCCAGTCTGTTTCCACATGAAGGTGAGCTTTGTTCTGACATCACTTCAAACCTATTACCAACCTGTATTCCATTTGAAAGCCTTTAAATCAAAGACATCACTGAATGAAATAGAAACATTCAAATGTCTATTATTTTAAGGTAACCATTCTCTAGACCATTTTCAAAAAAACTGATAGCTTAAGGGTAGAAGGAATGAAGATTAAAATCCCACAGTCCCCGTGAAGCCATCTTGACAAACTGGAAGTGGGGTGTTGATTTCTACTCAACAAAATTCTGTCTGAGCAACATCCCTGCCTCTCAACCATCGCAAAAAATACTGTGCTGCCATTGTCTCTAGATGTTTATGTGGTTTCTGAACTGAGCCTTCGTTTATATTGTCATCTGTATATCCTATGATTTTTTTTTCTTTTTCCAAATTGATTTTTAAAAGTAAGGGAGCAACTACCACATTTTGATTTATTTTGGGGACACAGCCCAGCATCATATCCAGGTGGATATTTTAAATCAATAGTTTTAATAAATATTGTCATGATTTTAAAAATAGCTGGTATTAGCATATACAGATTTGTCTATATTACAGGTATAATTTCTAAAATTAAAAAATATTTATTAGCTGAATAGATCTGGGAAGCTCTTGGAAGTAAAAGAGCCTATTTCTGGAAAATGTACAATTCACACATATATATACAATATTTTATATATGATTTCAGGGAAGTTAAAAGATCTCTTTGCCTACCTTTGGACCTCCCAGACATACAAAAACACAAATTTAAGACCCTTGACTTTAGGGACTACAGTAAATGTAATCATTTTCAAAGATTCTGCAGGAATATGTATGAGAAATGAAATTCAGGGAGAGGAATTTAGATTCTGTTCTTAAATCTCTTACTTCATGACTTAAAAAACAACTTTTTTACCCTTCTTGACCAGTCTTCTACCTTCCACCATGATAGGACTGGGGGTAGTGAGGGCTCAACTCAGCACATTTTTACATCAGATAATTTATAGGGGGAGAAAATAATGGAAAGGCATCTGAATTACTCAATGCACGCACATATATACATATATGCATATACAAGCACATGTACACATATACTATATATATAACTTTTTAGGGCAGAAGATATTTGCCTTGGAAAGCTCTAAAATTTGAGGGTGTTATTCTAAAATGTTATAAATTGTATTTACATAGGTTTCGTATGATCTCTTTGAAGCTCTTTTGGCAAGCAGGTCCCCGTGCTTAACAAAAGGACTGAACATGCTAAGTGTTGGCCAAAAAGTTCTTTCGGGTTTGTCCATGAGATCGTATGGACAAACCTGAACGAACTTTATGGCCAACCCAATACTTGACCTCGGAAAATACAGAGAACTCAACCCCTCATCTCGTCAAACAGTATTGCACAACACTAAACTAGCGGCTCTCAAATTGAGGCCCCAGACCAGCAGCCAGCAGCAATATGTAGGAACTTGTCAGCCATGTAAATTCTCAGCCCAACCCAAGACCTGCAGAAACTATGGGGAGGGGGCCCAGGAGGCGTTCCAGGGGATTCTGATTGGGAATCACCACACTACAGCCATTTCGCTTCCACAGGAAGCTGTATTCTAGCAGTAACCTGAGCCCCCAGGCACCCCTCAGCCCCAGTAAAGACCACTCCAGTCTCCTCAACTCCCCAAGGCTGACAAACTTGTCCCCTTAACTACGCCCCCTCCCCCCAGCTGTCGACATTAAAACTTGCTCTGAACTCTCTGTCCGTAACAAGATGCAAAAGACTAAGTTTAAAAGGATCAAACAGACTAATCTCTGGGCATTTGAAGGAGATGTAAGTTTGCTGCAGGACAAAACTCTTTTCAAATGACATCTTCCTACTGCTTAGATGAGTAAAGACAATCCAATGTAAATCAGCGAATGCACCTATTGTTCTTTTAAAAAATAGACACATATTTGGTTGTTTAATTTTTGGTTTAGACTCTTCACTTTATAAAAGTCCAAGTGAATTTTACTAGCAATTTCCCCCAGAGAATCACAGATGATAATTATCACTGAAGAAAAATCCCAACACTTTAAATTACAGTTAGAAATCATATAATTTTTTTTACTTTTAACTTTCACCATATTGTACAAATACATCTAATTATTCTCACTCTATATTGTATGCTATAAAGCACCTTAAGGGACTGATTGGTTTATCAATTCAATTAGAAAGTTGGTTGTTTTGATTAACGTCAACTATTATCTATTATAATGAGTATCATAATGCCTTCTAATTAAGACAAAGAAAAAGCTTTAAAATTTCCAAACCTATTGCCTGTATGGGTAAAAATAAAAACAACAGGAAAAAGCTCTCTGGTTCCATTCAATATAGAAACAGTCCTACAAACCTCTGTCTTTCTCCGGAATCATTGAATTCTGAAGTCTGTAAAAACTGAACACTACTAGATATATAATAGATAACTGACAGGGACCTAATGTATAGCACAGGGAACTCTACTCAATATTCTTTAATAACCTATATGGGTAAAAAATCTGAAAAAGAATGAATAAATGTGTGTATATATAACTGAATCACTTTGCTGTGCACCTGAAACTAACACAGCATTGTAAATCAACTATACTCCAATAAAATTTTTTTAAAAAAACAGAAAAACAGCTGATCTACATGATGGCAATCCTGAGGCATCATGAAAGGGTTCAATCATGCCTGTTTGTTCTGTTGAAGAAGGCAGGGAAATGGAGCTGGTGAGAGGAAGTAGGGTTGAGTGTGTATTATTGGATTCAGAGCAGTAAGAAAATGAGGGGCAACCTTCCTTTTCCATGACAAATGCCCTAAAGCTAATATTTCCAAGGATACCTCAGTGCTTTCCTGCCCTGGGTCCCAGAGGATCTGGCAGACACCTCTTAGCAGCCGTGGGTGACTTAGGCAGTAATACTCTAGGACAGGACAGAATGGCAGGGTCATCTGCCCACTACCCACCACTAGAGTGTTCCACCAGAATCTCCAGAATCCTGGGTACTCTGAAAGGAGAACTCCAGATGCCTGGGCTATATGTCCCTGGCATATACACACTTAATAGTTGTGTGCCTCCATTGTCCTTTCAATATGGGATTGTCTGAGAACTATTATAAGAGGAAATTGATGATCCATTTGGAGGCTTGTTGAAGAGTACAAAGTAATAACAGAATACTACAGATGTGGGGAGTTCCCTGGTGGCGCAGTAGTTAAGACTCTGTGCTCCCAATGCAGGGGTCCTGTGTTCGATCCCTGGTCAGGGAACTAGATCCCATATGCATGCCGCAACCAAGGAGCCTGCCTGCCACAACTAAGACCTGGTGGGAAGGAAGGAAGGGAGGAAGGGAGAGAGGGAGGGAGGGAGTGAGGAAGGAAGGAATGGAGGGAGAAAGAAAGAAAGTAAATAGTTTAAAACAAAATACTACAGATGTGGTAGCTTAAACAATAGAAATGTATTTCTCACAAACCTGGAGGCTGAAAGTCCAAGATCAAGATCTCAGCTGATTTGTTCCTGGTAAGAAGTCTCTGCCTGGCTTGCATTCAGCTGCCTTCTCGTTGTGTCTTCACATGGCAGAGAGAGAGAGAGAAGTCTTGTGTCTCTTTTCTTATAAGGACAACAATTCTCTCGGAGCAGAGCCCCACCCTTATGACCTTATTTAACCTTACTTATTCCAAATACAGTCACATTGGGGGTTAGGGCTTCAACTTATGAATTTGGGAGGGACACAATTCAGTCCATATCAAGAACTATACAAATGCAGACTTTTTAACCCTATAGGACCAATCCAGAGATAGTACACAGCTCACACAGCATTCTAATTTTTAGCTATGGCAAAATCCTATTTTTCAAGTTTCCTACCTGAGGAAAAAGAAACTTAGAGTAGTTAGTTAAGGTTGATGAGAGGGCAGAGTGTTCTGAATAGGGACAAGTCAGACTTAAATGGGAAATGTTACCAAATAGTTATATAACTGAGACATTTCTTTGGGTTGTGCCTGAATGTCCTGAATTGTCCCTGCAATTCTCAGTGTGTTTATGCTTCACTAACTTCCCTCTTTGCCTGTGGATGTTAAAATGATCATTTCAGGGCTTCCCTGGTGGCGCAGTGGTTGGGGGTCCGCCTGCCGATGCAGGGGACACGGGTTCGTGCCCCGGTCCAGGAAGATCCCACGTGCTGCAGAGCGGCTGGGCCCGTGCGCCATGGCCGCTGAGCCTGCGCGTCCGGAGCCTGTGCTCCGCAATGGGAGAGGCCACAACAGTGAGAGGCCCGCGTACCGCAAAAAAAAAAAAAGTTTGGGTATTTCATTTCATTTTCGGATACATACCTCTGTGGGGAAGTGGTTTTGATGATAAAACTTACGTTGAATGAAAAGGCTTTTGGACCAAGTTCCTAGACTGAAATGATATTTTTTGTTTGTTTCTGGTCTAGATCAGTCCTGAAACCAAAATCATCAGTATGTAACAACTGCATATGTATATGGACATGTATAGAGATATGCAGGTGTGTGTATGTAGTCACTTTACATATATGAATATACTTGTATATATATGCGTGTGTGTGTGTTTGTACACACAAGTGTGAGTGTATGATTTTTCAGTGGTAGTGTAATCTAATCTAATGTCTCTTTCCAATTCCCATGATCTATTGAAAACAACAGTTGGTTTTTGTCCCATGAAAGAACAAATTCAGGTGCAGACACTAGTTTCTTACTGGCAAAACCTGAGTGCTCCAGCAAGCTGATTCAGCAAAATGAACTCTCCGAATTGGTGTATTAGTCACAGTGAGAGGAAGTTACAAACCAGAATGGCTGTTCATTGCAGCACTAGTTACAATAGCCAGGACATGGAAGCAACCTAAGTGTCCATCAACAGATGAATGGATAAAGAAGACGTGGCACATATATACGATGGAATATTACTCAGCCATAAAATGAAACAAAATTGAGTTTTTTGTAATGAAGTGAATGGACCTAGAGTCTGTCATACAGAGTGAAGTAAGTCAGGAAGAGAAAAACAAATACCATATTCTAACACATATATATGGAATAAGTTTCTGATGAACCTATGGGCAGGACAGGAATAAAGACACAGACGTAGAGAATGGACTTGAGGACACAGGGAAGGAGAAGGGTAAGCTGGGATGAAGTGAGAGAGTGGCGTGGACATATACACACTACCAAATGTAAAATAGATAGCTAGTGGGAAGCAGCCACATAGCACAGGGAGATCAGCTCGGTGCTTTGTGACCACCTAGAGGGGTGGGATAGTGAGGGTGGGAGGGAGACACAAGAGGGAGGGGATATGGGGATATACGTATGCATACAGCTGATTCACTTTGTTATACAGCAGAAACTAACACAACATTGTAGAGCATTTATACTCCAATAAAGATGTTAAAAAATAAAAAAATAAAGATGGAAAGTGGTCTTTGAGAGAATGGTTCTTCTTTCCACCTTTGATCATATTTCCTCTTGTGACTGACAGGTGTCAGCTGTCAGGCAGCCAAATTCACCTGGAAAATGTTGCTGGCATAGGATGAACTCAAGTCTATGGTTCAATACTGTTTTAGACAGAAGTAGTGCAGATGCTTATGGATAACTTTATTTTCTCCTATTTTTCCTTCCCCCATGTCACAAAGTTGCAAGGCTCCCAAACACTTCCCATCCACATCCCTGTGGCCTCCCAGGCAAAATAAATGCTACACATCTTCTCATTTCATACTGGTTGCGTGTCTGTGAAACTGCTTAAACAGAGCTATGATTCTTTACTACATTTTTCCTGGATTCCTTCAGGTTGAATCATTTGTGGGTTAACAAACTATAATGATTTAGAGACTTTTAGAACAAGAAGTTCATTTGCCTCATGTAAATACTACATGATCAAAAAAAATGTGTGTGTGTAAGATTATGAAGAAAAGTCAATATATGAGGAAAAATGAGAAGCTTGATCTACATGAATAAGGCAGCACTTTTTCATGATGCCTTGATGTTGTCTTTTTATTTTAAAATGTGCTTTGTAAGGCAGAGAAATGTCTAAATTCATATTCCATGGAATCTGTGAGCTTAGCTACTGCTTCTTCTTTAATGTAATGTCTTCAGGACATGAACCCATTATGATAATGATCTGATTGGTAAAGAGAGTTCATTAGATAGTTTTCTCCAAAGAAATAGCTGCCAGAAAGGCACAGTGATTAGAGGTAGAAAAGCTTTTTTAAATCTTCCTGTTTTGCCATTTTATCCATAATAAAAAATTTATTCTTCCATGCTCAATAAATTCCCAAGAGAGTTTGGAGTTCAGATAATAGTAGATTTCTTTATATGCACAATATTTGTTGAAAACTCATTATGAATGGGTTTCCTAACTACATTTTTGATGCATGCATATTGTTTCAATGAATGAAAATGTGCATGCACTGGGGGACAAAATACATCAGGTTTTTATTTTGGAAGGAAGCTCAGTGTTTCCTACATATTTACAAGAAAATATATTTGTTGTGTCTTTTGCTGGAATTTTTCGTAACGTATTTAGGAAACAGGAAGTTTTTTAAAATTTCTTTTCTGAAACGTGACTAATACTACCATTGTGAAAATAAACCATAACAACCACATAGTTACAGACACCAGAACAAACCAACCAACAAAGCTGTTGCTTCTTTTGGGGAATTATAGTACCAGGACTGAGAAAGGATTAAGCCAGCTTGGGATCCAGCTAAATCCCCTTGTAATAGCTAGAGCAATGGCATAGGCGTAGCAGCTGTGGATCTGTGAGCTAGTACATCAGGGCAGCCACTACCAGGAGGGACAAACAGAAGTTTCAGATATTTAGGGAACAAAACAGAAGTCATATTGTCAAATTAGTGTTTGTGCCAATGCTCTGTAACTTGTAGTAGCAAGGGCATCTTCAACTAGTAAGCATGATACTGAGTACTTTGCTTTAAAATATCAAGCACAGCGCTTCCCTGGTGGCGCAGTGGCTGAGAGTCCGCCTGCCGATGCAGGGGACATGGGTTTGTGCCCCGGTCCGCGAAGATCCCACATGTCATGGAGCGGCTGGGCCCGTGAGCCATGGCCGCTGGGCCTGCGCGTCCGGAGCCTGTGCTCTGCAACGGGAGAGGCCACAACAGTGAGAGGCTCGCGTACCGCAAAAAGAAAAAAAAAAAAAAATCAAGCACAATGTACTTCCCTGGAGGTCCAGTGGTTAAGACTCTCAAGCTTCCACTGCAAAGGGCACAGGTTCGATCCCTGGTCAGGGAATTAAGATCCCACATGGCATGGCCAAAAAAATAAATAATAAATAAAACAAAAAAAAATTTTTAATAAATAAAGAAAATACCAAGCACAGAAAAAAAAAGAGATCAAGCTACTTGAATAATCTATTCTAACAAATATAAAACCTACCAAGTTCACTTAATTATTACTCATTTTATATATATTCCTTTTCAGATTTAGGGCATATATCTGAATATTTCCAGCTCCTTTTTGACTTCATAAACTGGAAATGCTCACTAAAAGGTCACGAGCCTTCAACTGAAGGTGATCAAATATAAGTTATTGTTACCACACATGAGGGTATTCTCTGTATTTTTAAATCACAGCAATGGATTCAGATGAGTTCTTTCGCAAAAGGTTTTTGAATGTGTGACCTAGAAAAATTAGGAGAAGTGGGCACTGGAGGAGTGTTTCAAACAGAATTCATTGTTGATGGACAGGTCAGTAAGTAGCTCAGACTCTGAAACTAGAATTTGATAAATAAATCTTCAGCAAATGGTAACAGAGGGCTCAGGTGAAGGAAAGTGTTTCTATGAATCACTTGGTTAAATAATATTTATTTAGTACTCACTATGGGCCAGACAAGAATCCTTGCCATCATGAAGCCTACAATCTTGTGGAATTTACATCCTAGTGAAATTTCTAGCAGATTTTGCATCACTCTAAAAGGCATGGAGTCATTGGAGAAACTCATTCCAGATGCTAGTTTTTAAAAAGTTAAACAAATTGTGACCGAGTTCACAATAAATGAACTCACCAAGTGATATCAAAAGAATAAATCTCAAGTTAGTGAACATATTTCAGGAGAAATAAATCACAGAGATTTAGAGAGAGAGAGAGAAAATAGAGTTGAAATATAAGGGTTTAATCAGTTTTCTTGATTTTTGTTGGGAAGGTGGTAACTTTTGACCTTTATGTTATCTCAGTGTTTCTTGCCTGTTGTTTTATTTTTCTTCTGCTGTGTAACAAATTACTATAAACTTAGCAGCTAAACACCAAAAAAATATTATCTCACAATTTTTGTGGATCAGGAATCCGGTCTCACCAGGTTGAAAGCAAGTTGTTGGCAGGGGCTTGACCTCATCTGAAGTTCAGCGTCCTCTTCCAGGCTCACGGGTTGTGGGTGGAATTCATTGCCTTGTGCTTGTAGGATTGAGGTCCCCAGTTCCTTGCAGACTGTTGGCTAGAGGTTACTCTCAGCTCCCAGGTGCCTCCTACTCGCAGGCACTCTCATAACATGGCTGTTGACCATACCAGCCTGTTCTTAACATGCTGAACAGGCTTAAGGGCTCAACTGATTGGGCAAGGCTGACCTAGTTGATGAACTCAAAGTCAACTGATTTACAAAATCCCTTCACTTTTGATATATCATGTCATATAATGTAACCTAATCACAAGAGTGACAGCCCATCATATTCACAGGTCCTCTGTTCACCCAAGGGGAGGGGACCACACCAGGTGTATACAGGTGGGGATTGTCAGGGGACCATCTTAGAGGTCTGACTACCACGTGGCCAGTCCAACACCAGCCCTTCTGTGGTTACCTCCAGAGCCATACTACCTCTCTCCCACTTACCCAGTGGCAAGAGTTTACTTACCTAGAGTAAGGTGAAAGTGGTACCACTTAGTGCTTAAATAAATGACTTTGGCATCAGACAGACTTCATCCAGCTTGACTTATAACACTGCCTCCTGACCTCAGAGCCCTCCCTTATAAAATGGGCAAAGAGTTGTTAGGAGGATAAAAGGAGGATGTACCCAAAGCACTTAGCACAGGGCCTGACACACAGCTCCATGTGGGGAAGAACCATATCCTTTTATTTCTCCTTTCACTGCTCAGAGTGTCTGGCACAGAGCTGGTCTTCAATAAATATTTGTTAAATGACTAAGTAATTAACTAAATAATTAACTTGAAATGATAGTTATTGTTTTCTTAGGTGTTTCATAGACACCAAAACATGACATATGCAGAGTTTCATATATAACTTACCAAATATTAATAGTAAGACAAAAATCCTTCCATATAAATTTCTTGCAAAATTTTTTTTTCCCTTTTTATGTCTTCTTGGTTTTAGTATTTGAAGTTGTGAATCACTCCTCGTAGGCCTGATTACTAAAAGAAAGAACTGCAGAGGTGAAAAAGAGAAGTAATGAAGAAGGCAGAGTAGGAGTGCTGGTTTTTTGCAATGAAATCTTGGGGAAGATGAAGGAAGATGATGGACAGAAGATCTTGGCCATGGGCATCTCTCCTTAACTTCTGTCAAGGGAGAGATAGCTGAGAAGTGTGTAGAGGGGTAAATAGCTCATGTTTTTTTTTGGGGGGGGGTTGGTTTGTTTTAATTTATTTCATTTTTACTTATTTTTGGCTGTGTTGGTTCTTTGTTGCTGCACGTGGGCTTTCTCTAGTTGTGGTTAGAGGGGTCTACTCTTCGTTGCAGTGCGTGGGCTTCTCATTGCGGTGGCTTCTCTTGCTGCGGAGCACCGTCTCTAGGCACACAAGCTTCAGCAACTGCAGCACATGGGCTCAGTGGCTCTGGCTCGTGGGCTTTAGAGTGCAGGCTCAGTAGTTGTGGCGAACGGGCTTAGTTGTTCCATGGCATGTGGGATTTTCCCGGACCAGGACTCGAACCCGTGTCCCCTGCATTGGCAGGTGGATTCTTAACCACTGCACCACCAGGGAAGCCCATGGCTCGTGTTTTAGTGTGAGATTTTGGGGGGCAGCCAAGTTACTGGATATCCCCAAGGTCTCAGTAGGATCCTAAAATATGCTCAGAGGCAAGATGCCTAAAATCAGGAAGACACTGAACATTTGGACGGAGGACCAGACAAAAGTTTGCCACATTGACTTCAACAAAGCTAAATGATTTGCTAAGCTGCAATTCATTAAAAATTCTGTGAAGAGAGTTGCTGAAAAGTTTCTAGGTGAGCAAAGGATGACAAATGAAATGAACAGAACTACACGCTGTATTATAAAATATCATTGCTTTGGGATCTATTTAGTGTTAGTAAAGTTCTGGTCACCTATTACAATGTGTGTGTGTTTGGGTGGGGGATCCTCACACTAGCAGGCAATGCTCCAAGACCTACTGAGTGAGCATCCTACAATTCAACTCAATTCTGACACTCTTTACTCAGAGACTGTCTCAGATTTCACAGGTTAAGGGCTCAGTTCCGCAAGGCTTGCCCCACTTTAGATCCACTTACAAGTCCAGGTTATTACCTGTGCTTCTGACCAATTGGCTATAAATCAGAGCTTCTCAAAACCCCCTCCTTGGGTTCAATTAATTTGTTAGCGTGGTTCACAGAACTCAGAGAAACATTTTGCTCACGAGATCCTCAGTTTATTCTAAAAGGATATAACTCAGGAAGAGCCTGATTGAAGAGTTGAATAGGGCAAGGTATGGGGAAAGGGCACAGAGCTTCCCTGCCCTCTCCAAGCCCCCCACTCTCCCCTAATCTCCAAGTGTTTACCAACCCGGAAGCTCTCCAGACCCTCTCCTTTGGGGGTTTTATAAAGGCTTTATTACATAAGCATGATGGATTAAGTCATTGACCACTGGCCATCAATTCAACCTCCAGCCCCTCTCCCCTCCCAGGTGGTCGGGGGACTGGACCGAAGGTTCCAGGCCTCTAATCACCTGGTTGGCTCCCCAGGGAACCAGCCCCTTCTTAGGTTACCTAGGTGATTTCCAGAAGTCACCTCATTAACATAAAAAAGGCACATTTATCCTATCGCTCTCAAGGCTTAGGAAATTCCAAAGGTTTTAGGAGTCCTGTGCCAAAAACAGGGACAAAGATGAAATATTTATTTCTTGTTATAAATCACAATATCACAGTTGGTATTTATTGTTTATATTAATGAAATTCATAGCATCGCAAAAGTCACTTTGACTTCAGTTCCTCAACCATATGCTTTTCTTAAGGTCTCAAGGACTTCAGAATTTCTAGGGACAACTGTGTATGTGTCCTTTTCTGTGTGCATGCATGTGCACTGTGTTGGTTTAAAACATATAGGTGTATACATATGTATGTATATGTGTTTGATGATATATACATGATATATATTTTATATATATTTATATGCATGTTTGAGTATATATGTTATTATATATACATGTACATATACACACAAACGCTGAGTATCTTGTTCTCCTTTAGAATGCCGAAACCTCTGACAGAGCGTCTGTATCATATGGTTCTCATATAGTGCAACATTTATAGCATTGGTTAAGTACTCAGCACAAGATGAACACTTAACAGATGCTAAAAATGTTTTTTAACTTTAAGAGAGAAGAAGTTTAAAAATCCAGTCCATTTTAAAGGGTTTAAAGTAGCATAAAAATTCAAAGGCAGAGAGGTACTGTTTGGTTAATTAGAGCATCTTCTAGTAAAACCTTTGATACGGCTGACTGAACATTAAGTGGCAAAATGGCAGCTTTCACAGGCTAATCCTGAACACAAAAATTCCTGAGACAGAGGAAAACCCTTGGAAATATTTCTCTCTAAATTAATTCAACATTGTACAGTGTCTTCTAATTTTTATTATTCTTTCTAAAGACTAGAAGGTGGAAAGAGTAATCACCAGAATTTATTTGAACAACTGAGAAAATATTTCCTTAAACGGTTTATAGGTGGAAAGAGATACATGGTATTGGAAACACAGGAAGGAAGGAGGGAGTGGAGGAGGGACAGAAAGATGGAAAGCAAAGAAACAAAAAGGCCAGGAAAGAAACACTGGATTGAATTAATGACAGACCAGAGTACCTGCTTTCTTCATCTTAGGTACCCTTAATACATTCTTGAAACCTCCAGAGATATCTCCATAGTTAAATAGGCCACCATAGTCAAAGGAACGTCCACAATACCCTTGTCCAAAGGTCAAACTCCTTTAAGGAGATTTAAAGATATCCCCTGAGGGGGGCATTCAGGGGTGAGGAATGAGAATGTTAGCTTATTTGTACCTATATCCCCAAGACTGCACAAGCTCCCCTTCTTAAGAATATAACCTTTTAAGATGCAGGAAGAAGGGGAAGCAGAAGGAAGTAAAACATACTAATGTCTCAGCAGCTTGATTGTGCATCTGAGAGAGATTTGACAGGAGACTCAGTACATCCTGTCAATCTCACTCTAAAACCAAAATTCTGATGTCATATAGAGATGACACACTGAAAGTCACTGGGCTTAAGTGATTTCTCATCATACTTGTTTGGACACTATCCCTTTTTAAAGTCTTGGTCTGTCTCCTGTTTGACGAACACTCAACAGGGAGAGAGTAAGTCTATCATATCCCTTGCAGAATTAACATAAAATGCCTATACAGATACATAACAAGGCCCTGGGTCTTGCCAGCAGTGTGGGTAAAAATTCTCAGCAGGCCCTCCCTTAGTGGGCTTCAGACCCTGTAGCAAGGACCTTGGGTCCAAAGGGACTCACAGGGAGAAAGGTCTGAAGGTAAAGAAGTTGGTCTCAACCCTACAAGAATGTGAGCCAGACCAGAAGTGACGGAGGGAAAGGAAGGTGGCAGTATTTAACCACCTCAGTTCTAGAAAATTCAACGCTCCTTTCACCACCACACCACCGTCACTCCCTCTTGCTCAACATGGTGTGTCAAAGGAGATGGGTAAAGGGTGGGTCGCAGGCAGTAGGATTGAATACAACCTTGGCTCTCCAGGCCACCTGGATTGCCAAATAGCTGTCAACTCATCCTCTCTGTCTTGCGGCTTCTGAGTTGCCCAAAACAAAGCCCAGCTGCTGGTGAACCAGGGCCTTTGATCTACTATCAGGGCTTTCCCCAGCCCCCCATCCCTTTTTTCTGTCTTTCTCCAAAACTTTGAAGATAATGAGTCTTACACATTTGCAAGTAATTAGAAGGTGTGGCTGCCAAGGAAAAGTGAGTAGTTTTCTTTCAAATGGGCTTTTCACACATGTCTAATTATATCACATGCATTTATGTGGTCCCTGATAAATTGATCTGGCCCTGTAGGAAGACCACACCTAGGAACTAATGAGCCCCTCCTGCAACAATAATAGCCATTATGAACCGAGAAGCCCAGTGTCATCATGAGTCAATTATTTATCATTTACTGACAACTTCATCCTTCAACTTGCTTTTCAGCTTCGATTCATTAACAGCTGAGGGCAGGGGACTGTATACTCCCCTACAGAAAAAAAAAAAAAAAAAAAGATGACTTAAGAAAATACTATATGCAGTCCCTTTTGTTATTATACATATAAACAACTTGACCGAAAAGAAAAGCACCATCTATCTCTATGTTCATTTTCAGTACTTCCATAGTATATGTGTTTGTGTGTGTAACAAAAGGACACGTACAATGTGAATCATGAGCAATTCTTTATTCTCCATTGCTAATGGAGAAAGGATCAGAAAGGCCTAAAAGAAGAAAAGGCATAAATAAACAGATCACTAGGATAAACCTCCTCACCCATAAGAATTATCAGCTACCCTCAAGGAAAAATACAAAAGTGATGGCTTGGTTTATTCAGTCATTCTCTCACTTGATGAATCCATCTCACAGGGTAGGGAATAACAGATGATGAAATGGTCAAAAACGAGCAAAAACAAGCAAAACAAAAAGGTTGGGAGGATGCTCAAAATCATCTCACCCTGTGGGCTTGGCCAAGGTCTATGTGGTAAGCTTGCCTCTCTCATTTCTGTCTCAGATGCAGAAGGACGTTTAAGGTCACTTAGCCCAATGCCTTCATTTTGCAAGGAGTAAACTGAGTCACAGAGAGAGGCTGTTTACATGGCCCAGGATCACACAATCAGTTGAGGACAGATTCAGAGTCTCTTCCGGTCCCACGTCAATGTCGCCTTTGTCCTTCCGCAGATCTAGCCCATGTTCCCCTTCAGCAGGACGCCCCAGCTGCTGAGAACGCTCAGAGAGCAGCACCCAGGAAGCTGGGTAGTTAACTAAAAGCACCTGAAGTCTTTCATAGTGATTCTCCTTTTAATTTTGTAAAAGAAAGTATACATTTGGAGATAATCATCAAAGTAGCAGCGTGCGCTTCTTCGTCTTCTCAAATATGTGACCATGTGGTGACTCACTTATCCTTGGAACTTCTTCTGTCTTTTAAATGTCTCATTGTCCTTACCATTTCAAAGTGTGTGTGTGTGTGTGTGCGCGCGCGCTACACAGGTATGTTTGTGTATAAATATTTTTTTCCCTGTTTAAACTCCCCAGTTCAGGTGGGCACATGAAAAGACAACACTTGTCTCACCTTTTTGAGTGTTGACATTAACCCAAATATGTAAGAGGGGTTTTCCTTGATGAGCTGCTGCTATAGCTTCTCAATTTTTCACCTGAATGCAGTTCCCGAAGACAAAATAAGGTCACATAATAACTTTGGAAAGGGGGCCTGTTTGTTTTAGTTTTTTGTAGGAATTCAAAGTAGACAGGGAAAGAACCCAGAGGTCCTTAGGTCATCAAAAGCAGAGGTACCCACAGACACTGTCATGAAGGAACTATATTGTTTCATTCCTACATTCCCACCTCGTGACTTAGTATCCTTTCGCCTGAGAAACATGGGAGCATGAGGCGTTTTAGCACTTGATCAATCTCTTAGAATTGAAGAAAAAGCCAAAAAACTTTGAAAGCAAATAAATCATCGAGTAATAAATGCAACTAGATTTAAATCCCATGCTTCTTTGATGTCAGTCACTGTTTTAAACTTTTGACATGTATTAACTCATTTAATCCCCATGACAACCCTACCAGACAGGTACTATTATTATACTCACATATTAGATAAGGAAACTGAGACCCTGAGAAGTTAGACAACAAGGTTACACAGCTGGTTGGCACAAGATCTGGGATTTGCGCCTGCCCTTTACCCCATTCCACATAGGCTCCTGGTATCAGGGCTGGCTTAGTTCAAGACTCCAGGAAACATCAAAGTTGGCATCCTAAAAATGGAAAGATTCTGGAAGCTTCAGGGGCCTCTTCTTTTGAACACTCTTCCCTACTCACACCCTGATCTAAATTAGGCTTGAGAAATCCAGGTAAGTTCGGAATGTCTACAGGGGTAGATTTCTTGCAGGACCGTATAGGTGAAAAGGGCTATGGCTGGTCCTGATGCCAATTCGTTCTGAACTAAAGCAGAAATCTTTCTTCCCGGTGGTTGCCTCTCTTACTTTCAGTTCCCAACCCTGTTGGCCCAAGAATTGTCTCATAAATTTTGAGGATGGGATGAGTTTTCATCAACTTTTAGGGAGTGACTATGGACAAGGAAAGTAGTTGTTCCAGAAGCAGATCCAGCCAGGGCTACTGACTTCAGTTCAACTCAACACAGCTCTGCCAGGTGAAGAAACAGACACATAAATAACTCAGTACAAGACAGGCCATGAAAAATGTGGTAACCAAACTGCAAGGTGCCAGGGAGTATAGGAGGACAGCTCATGAAGAAATCAGGGCCCCTCCTTCCCTCCCACTCATTCCACTCCTGGTTCCATGGAAGGGAGGCGTTTCATGCATGGTATTTTTCACCAGGCACACAACAGAGTTAGGTAATTTCAGAAAGAAAGAGAGGATCCAAATAAGGAGAGGACTGATGGAGTGAGCTAACAATGTGCATTCTTGGGTGGGGAGAATATAAAACATGCAACACTGAAAATATTCAGTTCATCAAAAGGGAGTGTGTATATTTCAAGCTATTTCTGCTTCCATGTAGTCTCAATTAAAAAATATCAGTTACACAACATTATAAATGAACTATACTTCAATTTAAAAAGCATAAAAATTTTTAAATAATTTTTTTAAAAAAGGAAAAACAAACAAAAAATGGGTTAGAACGTTACATATGTCTGTTTTGAAATTTCCCAACTTATTTTTCAAAGAAGTTTGTCAAATCCTATGCCAGTCTCTATCTTTGTTAATTTAGGAATGTTATATACTCACCAAAGTAATAGGATGAAAAAAGTATTTTTTAAAGAGAGAGCAAATGTTCTCCTTTTCAGATGTATCTTTTAAAGGAATAATTAGACTAGAAAGAATTTCCATATTAAAGTATAGAAGCACTTTAATAAATACACTCATAAAGAATAGAGCTACTGCAAAATATAAACTAACCAACATAATAATATACCTTTGTATCTCTAGAAGAATTTATGGATTTTTAAGATTAAAAAAAAAAACCACACAATTCAAACTTTAAAACTTAAAGAGCTTAAAGTCTCTCTTTTTTTCCAGCCTCTAAACATGAAATTCATGGATTAGATGTCACTATCTAAAGCTGAATGCAGATAAAAAACAGTAGGTTGAATTTTTACATACATATGTAAACATTTTATTTGATGAACTATTTTAGCTTTTATTCCACACCTGTGGATTTTGACTGTTTCAGCAATCTGTATCTAAGAATGCAGTGGGGAAGTGGCAGTAATTTTCAGAAGATTTTTTTAGCACTTATGTAACGCTTGTTTCCATTGGATTCTGACAGCACTGGGAGGCATTTTCCAGCTTGACTCTCAGAGAGTTTGTTCAATCTGATAAGGAGGTTCTTATCTCTTTTCTGGCTTTTTCTCAACCAAAGAAGAGCTTTGGCCCACCAGAAAGAAACTGAATTGAAAAATGCAAATTTTTGCACCCAGCTCAATGAAGTTGGGATGACTTGATATTCAGGTTTGGTTAAGAGTGATGTATAATTTAGGCCATTAAGTCAATGGACACCTCACTGCATTAAAGAAAAAAAAAAAAATGGAATTGATCCTTAATAAAATTTTGCCTTCAGTTTACATACATATATATGTGTGTACGTAATAAACACGTAAATGTAAATCTGCCCGACCTAAGGAAATAAAATACTCTATTAACTTTGAGGTACACATAAACAATAGATCTCCATTTTTCAAAGAAACATTTTTCTTTTCCATCCTGCCAACAGAGCAGTTCCGTATTTATCCCATGCGGAGAGGCAGTGTTATGATGGAAATCAGCAAGCAACCCTTGTCCCACCTTGGTTCTCATCTCTAAGTCCTCCTGTTGGAGTTAAGATGCTCGCTGACTTGTTGGAGGGCAAGAGAATAGAGCTAGTTATTGAAAACTGGATGGACGATCCATTCAGCATGGAAAAGTGAAAGCTGACTTTGTATCCAATCATAGAAAGGTCACAACGAAGAAAGAGAAAGAGCTTTGCAAGGAGGAAATAATATAGATAGTTCCATGTATTCTGACTTTTTATCTGTTTGTTGTCACAGAAATGACAATTATTTACTCTGAGGGCCCTACTCCTAAAAGATGAGTTGACGATTATTAAATCATTACCATCAGCTACTTCCAGAAAGGCCAAAGTAGAGACTAGCAACCTTGAAGGTTCCTTCCAGTTTGACCCCCGTAGTTATCAAGTTCATAGAGAGTAACCACTGCTCCAATGGTGAACATTATAGCCCCTTCTAGAAAAACAATCTGTGTTTGCCTTCAAATCCATACACACCTAAGTAAGAGAAACGACTGCACTGTAAGAGCCGCAAAATGTTCAAAACCAGCAGCGTCGCTGGTCTCTAGGAAAGGTATTTGTCCTGAAATCAAAAACCTGGGCACTTTCTGGTAGTGGGTGCCCTCAGGCTAAATCCTAAATCTGTATTTCTGCCTCTCAGCGCCACAATGTTTGCTTTTGCTTGAAGTTCATAAAATGTATTCAGGCTCTCGGCAAAACCAAAAAGTTCGATCATTAGACTTTTCTACCCTTGAACACTGTGTTTTATTGAAAATAAGCCCAGAAAAGGGAACTCTAACCCAGCTCCCTTGTCTCAGTGAGAACTCACGTCCCTTCTGCAGTCTCCCTTGGCAGCCTCCTTCCCCTCGGTGTTCCTTCCTACACTGGCAAAGCTGTAAGGACTTGTTGAGAGGACAAAGTCTGAAGCTCACCCCATCTGATCCTGCCAGAGGGTGGGAAGAGAGCCTAGAATGTTGTTCCCTATACAATATGGCTCAGACCACTTTATGCGCTGGCTCTTCTAGTCAAGGTCTGAAAGCAACTATTCTTCCAAGATCAGTGTCAAAACCCGATAATTTTAAAATTCTGCTGGTGGCCTTTGAAAATTGCTATTTCTAGCATTTTTTACATCTAGACCATAAAACCCACCATTTAAAAATTGATGCATTTTCTCCTCATCAGTTATTTATCATTCTCAGACATATTCGTTTGCTTACTGTTCAGCCACAGTATTGATATTCATAGGTAATAGGAATAAAAATTGCAGAGGAGAAAAAATTCTGGCCAATTGCTAGTGATTACATTACACATAAATAATAATTATATAATAGTGTGGTTTGTGGTAATAAAATGTATTGTGCTTACTGAGCCTACAATTAGCACCAACGTTTTTAATACCAGCCTAATGAATTTCATCGTTGACATTTCCAGCACCTATTAGTAATTTGCAGTCTTTTGGCTTCAAATTCCAGCACCACCTACTGATGCCGGAGAATGTTTAGAAGTACTGATGACATTGAACTAGAACTTCAGAATTCTATTTTTTATAACCTTATTCCATGGTTGCCTCTTTTGATGTTCTTTTAAAGTTCTGACAGTTCTTGTTTTCTTGGAGTCCTCTGAAATATAATAAATAGATAGCTGATAGGTACATAAATAAAAAAATGTTAAACACCCTGAATAGAATTGGACAGCTGATTGCCCAAAATGGACTGTTGCTCAAAATGCCAGAAGGAGAGACTCAATATTTTCACTTTTCCAAATCTTGATTTTCATAAGAGTGTTTTATGATAGGTTGTCTTTAAGAAAATGCAAGGGTCTTGGAGCATGACAGGCGTCCCCTCAAGACTGGAATGTGGGTCTGAGCTTCCCAATGACCTGGCCGGTGGATCACACAGGAAACTTGCTGCACTGATTGCCTCTTTAGAGCAGGAGAGGGTGAATGCTGTTACTGTTGTTTAAAGAACAAGTACCAGATGAGAAAGGAAGGCCAGTGAATTTACTATTAGTTTCCTGGAGGTGAGTAATGGTGGTGAGTCTGGAGGGAGGAAAGGGTACTTGGGAAAATTAGAATAGATTCTGCTGATATTAGGATGTGTTTCCTGCTTGATCAGAACAGACAGAGAGGCTGAAAATACATAGAGCAGGAATTTCCAAATGTGTCAGGATGAAGTCATTTGTTTAATCTCCCAAAGTCACATTGCATCTGGAAGAGGACGGGTAAGGGTGTAGCAGTGGAGCTGATGAACAGTGGGAAGGAACAGCACATCATGTGCAAAACAAACTGGTGAAACTTGGAGGCCCACCAAGAGAGTCTGCCTGGAGATGGATTTTCTGGAGAGTACAGCAAGTGCTGGCCTTTTCCCCTCTTCACCTCATTGCTTCAGGACCAACAGGTGCAGTGGAAAGAGCCCAGGCACTGTAGGCTAAGATTCAACTCCAAGACTGGTCCTCACTAGCCATCTGATCTTGAGAAATTGACATATTTTATCTCGGTTTTCCCATTAATAATACAGGCTACTACATGACTCACTTGATTGTTCATTTCTTTCACTGCTGTAGGTCCTGCTCTCCTTCACTTTGTTGGGAGAGGTAGAACAGGGCTGCTCTGAAGTCAGCTTATATCTTGCTTACGTGGGATATGGAAAATTACCTGTAAGGATGTAATTCCCTTTCAAAAGCCATAGTCTTACAACCATTCCAGCTTGTACGTTTAAGTCATCGAGACGCTTTTTAATAACATTGCCACACAAATGGAAAACACTGAAATGAATCTGATTAAAGATTTTTATACTAATAGTGGATTTTATTTCTGTCTGTATTTCAATCAGTACACTTGTTTTCTATTTATCTGAAACAAGGAAAAACAATCATGTATTACTGATTGGAAAGGTTTTGTTGTGACTTATAAAACTAAAAGCCTGATTCTGGGACATTCTTTTTACTAAGTTTAAAGTTTTAAAAACGTTATGCTCTTGAAAACATAGGACAATTAAATAAGATTTGGTATGTTTTGGAAGCAAATAGCTACAACACAAGGTACCCTAGAGGACCAAAACCTAGGTATCTTTTTTTACATAATATATATGTGTGTATATATATATATATATATATATATATATATATATATATACATATACACACATATAAATATATAATTAGATTATATTTTATCAAAAGAATGTAAAGTTTTTTTCAAATAGTAAACTGTATTTTTCTTTTTCACTGCAGCCAGGCAAGTTAGATAAGGGCTGTGGTCTGCTTCACGTTTCAAAGTGGAAAATGAAGTAGAGGCAGAAATAAGGGCAGAAGCCAATGCCTCCTAACTCCTATTCTTTGTGCAAATTTTTGGACTGTCCATCTGTTTCTCTGGTGATCTTGGCAATCTGTTGGTCAAACACAAATAACTTCTCCACAGAAAGAGGCTTAATTAGGATCATAGACTCTTGAACCTATGAAGGTCTCACAGCAAGAGAATGCTGTTCACCTACCGAGGACAGAATGGAAAGCAAAGCAAAACAGTAAAGCCTTTCTCAACATCAGATAGTCTGTTAGCAACAGCACCAAGTCAGAACCTATGTCTTCTTATTTTTTGGATTGGAGGAGTCAATGCATTTTCCGAAGAATCTGACTTTCCCTCAGTAAGAATCCACCTGATAAAATAAAATTCTCAATTGGTTCATAGTGAAATTGGTTCATAGTAAATTCATCGTATCCTGATTGAACAACTTGGTTATAACAAGTTTTAATGCCTTATTACATCACATTTTCTACATCTCAATTTTTAATTACAGCCTAGTTGTTTGGACCCCTGAATTTAAAATTTTAGCGGTGCTTGTTTAATTTATCTCAACATATGACCTTGTAAATCTTTTCTCTTGGTTCTTTGTGATAAGTGGTCAGTGCTGAGCAGTAAACCTTCAATGAGAAACGTCTACCAAATAGACTTCTCTTGTCTCCTTCAGAGTAAAGACACTGTAACATCTCTGCATTTTACCTGGCATTTCATGCCTTGTCATTTCTGTTCAATGGTTTGTATCAATAAAATGGAAAATTGGCATCATGTGCTAGCTAGATGTTACTATCCTTAACTTTTAATGAGTGTCAACAGTGCTCTGGGCTCTACACAAAAGAGAAAGAGAACACCACCTCTATTTAATCGGTCTAAATAATAGATTGAAGAGCAGGTTGTACATGTGAATATTAATCAATATGCATTTACTGCTGCTATAAATGACACTAAAACACAGCTACTCCCAGGTGTCATTACCACCCACAATAGCCCAATGGGCATTTTCCTACTTTGTATTATTAAGTGTTCCTGAAAAGTCGCATGTAAATCAAATAATGTCAAATGCTGTTGAGGAACCCATTATCCTATGGAGAGTTCTTCTATGAAGCAATAGGTAGCATATTATTAACTTACAGAAATTTGATATAAAATTCTGGACTTTTCTCCTGTAATCACCTATTTGGAAATCTGTAAAGCAGGACTTCCCTTGTGGCGCAGTGGTTAAGAATCCGCCTGCCAATGCAGGGGACACGGGTTCAATCCCTGGTCCACGAAGATCCCACATGCCACGGAGTAACTAAGCACATGTGCCACAACTGTTGAAGCCCACGCGCCCTAGAGCCCGCGCTCCGCAACAAGAGAAGCCACCGCAATGAGAAGCCCGCGCACCGCAACGAAGAGTAGGCCCCGCTTGCCGCAACTAGAGAAAGCCGCGCACAGCAACAAAGACCCAATACAGCCAAAAAAAAAAAAACTGTACAGCAATTCTTTTCATTCAACATTGTTAAATTCCCACTATATACAAGGCCATATAGAACAGAATGCCTACTTCAAAAATAGGAGAGAAAAGCCATATCTATAACAAAGGGGAAAAGGATGCATTCCAAAAGCTGTAACAACTCAAGTACTATAGAGGTATTAGAAAAATTCAAAGTGAAAAACAAACCTGACAAGTTAAAACTGCATTTACAGAAATTCTAACATTTTATAGACAATCAAAGATGACTACTATTAGAGAGAAGTTTATGTAAGTTTTTAGTTTCATTAACTCACTGATGAATATGTCTGGATGCAATACTTAAATCTCAAAATGAAATTAATGTACATCAGTGGAGAGAATGGCACCCACTGAACCCTTCACCGGATATACAGTGTTGCTAACTCTGCCATAACATGAACCAGCTATTTGGACCCACTGATAAAGTGTCTGTTAATTTAAAAGAACCTGTTTGTTAATTGCTTTCAACCCAAGTCATTTTTTTCCTGCACTTTGAACCCCAAAAGTAGTTTGGAATAAATGCATCTGGGAATAAGAAGTAATTCATTCAAGCAGGCAGCCGTGGCTGCAAGAGCTGGGGATGGAGCTGCAACTGGTGCGTGTGCTCTGAGGCCCTGATCCCGCTGGTCTGCTGTTAGATTTTTTTTTTTTTCCTTTCCCTTCTGCAGTCTGGTTGCACGCTACAACTGGAGCCTTCTGCCAAAGCCGGCTAGCCCCCCAGCCCTCTGGCACACTGCGTTGATCAGTAGATAAGACCTTCCCAGCAGTCAGAGCAGCCCCTGCCATCCACGAAGCCACAGCGGTGTGCAGGGGACTCTGCGGAGCTCACCAACAGCTGCTCACCTGCCTCACCTCCCTGGCACCCCCAAGTTCTCCTTGGTGCTGGTAGTCATGGTGGTTGCTTGACCTTGGGCCTTGCAGCTGGCTGGCCTCCAGAAAGTTCCTCTGACGACAAGTGTGCTGAAGATTGTTTTCACGGCATGCAGGCACAGAGCAGGGGGGTGGGAAGGAAGACCTGCTGCTATTACCCCCAGCCCCGGCCCCGGCTCTCCCCTCGCAGGCAGACAGGATGCAGCTTTCTCCGCCCCTCCCCACCCCACGCCCCCCACCCCCAGCATCCTGGAGACAGTGCAAGACCAGACTGTGAGAAACAGCAAAAAAATAAAAACAAAAAATGAGAGAAAGAAAAGAATTATAGTTTGCTGGTCTGTCAAAGATCATTTTGCTGCACGCTCCAAAAAGAAAGGAAAGAAAAAAAAACTGACCTGCCAGCTATTTAAGCGTGACCGTAGCATTTGAAAACATAGGCCACTCACACTGGTTTTTATCTGATTGATGCTTCTCTAACTCTTTGAAGACCTCGGGCCATCTAGAAAGTTACATCCACTTATAATTTTCCAGTGACTCCGTGTGTGTGTGTGTGTGTGTGTGTTCCCAAATGAAGAACTGGCATTAGGGCGATGGTTGCTGTAATATTCGTTGGTATGGTTGACAGCAAAAATTGCACTCAAAAGATTGAGCTGAGGTGGAACCAGCCAGACTAGTTTTCCCACAACAAGTGCTACACCCTCTGTGAAGAGCTGCTTTTTCTTGGCAAACTCATTTTTGCTTTAATGGAACAGGGAGGCGTGTGTCATATTGGGATGATTATGCCCAGTTTAACCAAGACTGGGAATTGGGAGAACTTTAGACAAAACTGGAAGAGCCTTTCCTAAGTTAAACCCAACATTCTGCCAAAATTATAGAAATGTGATAAAATAGTTGGATTGGTACCTTTTTTTTTTTTTTTTTTTTTTGCTGTACACGGGCCTCTCACTGTTGTGGCCTCTCCCGTTGCGGAGCACAGGCTCCACGCGCAGGCTCAGTGGCCGTGGCTCACGGGCCCAGCCGCTCCACGGCATGTGGGATCCTCCCGGACCGGGGCATGAAGCCGTGTCCCCTGCATCGGCAGGCGGACTCTCAACCACTGCTCCACCAGGGAAGCCCGGATGGGTACCTTTTATTTAAAGATTCCTCTCTCAAAGGACTCAATTTGGGGACCTTAAATATATAACATCTGTTTTTTTATCTTAAAGAACTCAAAGCAATGGTAATATTGGCCTGTTCCTCCAATCTGAGTCAAACAGCAATTTGTATTCTGTTCCTCTCTTTTTAAAAAAATAGCTTTTTCTTGAAGTTTCAAGAAAAAAGTGATTGGAATTTCACCTGTGTTTTTGAACCAAACGATGTTGAAATAAACAGATTTTGAATAGAAAAAAATAGGCTTCAAAGCCCTTTCTAACCTTTTTTTTAGTTGGATTGTAACAAAACTCCGGTGAGAAATTACTTTCTGCAGGTGTGTAATATGAGACTGGGAATAACAAAAGAATGGCAGTTACCCTGACTGATAAATGGTGGCCCTGGGATTCAAACACAAACTCTTCAAACTCCAGAGTGCAATTTTCAGCTTTGCGTCAAAAATTCTCCATCTTGGGCTTCACTGGTGGCGCAGTGGTTGAGAGTCCTCCTGCCAATGCAGGGGACGCCGGTTCGTGCCCCGGTCCGGGAGGATCCCATATGCCACGGAGCGGCTGGGCCCGTGAGCCATGGCCACTGAGCCTGCGCGTCTGGAGCCTGTGCTCCACAACGGGAGAGGCCACAACAGTGAGAGGCCCGCGTACCGCCAAAAAAAAAAAAAAAAAAAAAAATTCTCCATCTTTTCCTAGCTTCTCTGGTCTAAAGATAGTACAGGGTCACAGTAGCCCCTGCTCGGGACAGACCCTCACCTTTGGGCCTGGGAATTAATCAAACTGGCCTAAAATGGCACAGAAGGTAGTGTGCTCTTTGCCAGAGTATTCATGCCCACGACAAAGTTTGGCTTTTCATCATACTCTGTTAATCCATCTTTGTCTCCTTTTTCTTTCATCACTTATTTATCAGGACCAGCCCTGAGGCAAAGTGAAATGCCAATTCCACTTTGTACGTTTTTGTTCTCTTGAATTATTTTTTGTCATCGTTGTCACCATACAAGTCCACAAGCAACCTCTGCATTAGTTTTCTTATGCATTTGTTTGATTAATCAAAAACTTAGGAAGGGTTAAGTATGTTCAAAACTATATAGGTCAGGGTTGCATTTTTATTTTATGATGACTCATATCCATATCCCATAAGAAGCAACTGATTATTATCAAGTTGAAAGAAAAAAAAATGTCTGGAATATATTACAAACTTGCCCCAACACCTGCCGGTATTTTTTAAATTGAGATTTTCCTTCTCAGAGAGTCACTCAAAGGAATAACATTAATTTTCACAGCTATGAAGTTAGCAAAAGCCTCCCTCCCACATCAGATTCCTGGAAAGATTTTTAAATTCATCTTCCTAAGTGAGTGCAATTCACTCTCATTCCTTCCACACAGGATGTTTCCCATTTGTGCTCTCCCCGTTTTTAAAGTCACTCCCTTCACTTCCAAAGCTTCTCTTCTGCCCTGCATTTGCTGCACATCTCTCTTCCTCTTATTTTAAAAAGCCTTCCTAAAACTCCACTTCTTCTGTGAGGCTTTCCATGCCTAAGGCATGAGAAGGCCATACCTGGAGACACGTCCTTTTGCACAATAACACACACACGCAATCTGGACTACGCTATCCAGAAACTCTGTCTTTCACCAACCTGCCATGCTCACCATCCGTAGATGGAGAGAGAAAATTCTACATCAAGGCTGAATGGCGCTCAGAGACTGGTTCCACACTAGGGCTCCCTGGAGTGTACGTAGCGCCTCTCTTCCAAGGTGCCCAAAGTGCTCCGTAAGTACTTTGCACATTTTTTGCAACTTCTCTTTGACATAGCTTGTCAACAAACCTCACTATTCACAGATAGGAGCTGGTGGTGACAGAGCTTTGGGGAATCAGGCAGCTCAGAGCCAAAGCAGGACAGAGATTCTACATCAAACAGAATCAGAGCAAACCACACACGTGGCAGAGACTCCAGTGAAATACAGTCAGTCCAGGGACAAGGCAAAATGGTTAAACAAACAGACAAACAAACTACTTTCTGTACCACAAACAATCTCTGTGAACAACTCCTCCAGAGTCAAAATGATAGTTAATAAAATAAAACTGACACCCATGTAAGACACTCCTTGCTAGACAATGGCCACTGAGCCATCAAGGAAAGGACAGAGAGAAAACACCGCACACTTTTTCTTTCCTGGGCCTCCCTGGGAAGACATCACTCGACTTACCTGAGACCTCTGGACACAGGTCACTCCATTTTTGCAAAGGACATCAACAAATCTTGGGTACTTTTCAGAACCAAAGAGGGGAGACGTTGCCTTTATGGCCTGTCTTTATATGAGACCAGACCGAAGGTCATGGGTACAAAATAATGCTAAATTGCTTTCATCTTTTCTTAGAGCTAGCCTGGGATTTATTTTGTTGCATGTAGTTTGTATCCATTTGGTCTATTTTAGAATCATATTAATAAGACATTTTCTACAACAGAAACCACGCCACCACTTCTGTTGATCACGACAGATGGTCAGATTCAAATGAAAGGCCTGGCTCTGTATCCAAGGCGGGGCATCAGTGCCGGACGTGTTGGGGACGCTATTGCTTCTTGTCACACGGAGGCGGGTGGCAGCGGTGGCCATCACGGTGCTTGCCTGTCTCTGGAACGCTAATTTCCGAGCAAGCTTTCCGAGGAAGATGAGCAGCGATGTCATCTCAGGCTCTTTAAGTACGCCACCAGAAGACGTTTGCCCATATCAATCTTTTCTCTACTTTTTATGCCTTTCTCTTAAAAAACTCCCTTCTTTGTATTGACATGTTTTGGGGTTAGGAAGTTTATTCAAAATCTATGATTTCTGCAGCTTCCAAAGAAAAGGGTGAGGGGAAAGCAACATGTTCCTTCTTTTTAGTGAATAAGGATCAAGAGCTATTTTTCTCATTTCATTATTGCTGACATTTCTATTCTCTTTCCATTTTAAGCTAGAAATTCAGCTTCACTTTATTTCTTGCGTAGATCTCATTTTTTATTCCATCCTTCTTTCAGAAATTTAGGAGTTGAAATCAATATGGTTTGTATGAACTATAACTTCCTTGCCAACTATTCTACAGAAACATTTTTTCATACATTTCACAAAGTGTTTTTATATCACTTATTCTTTTTTCGAAGTCTTTGGGAAGAAACTAAAGCCTGTTTCCCTAGGCAAATATTTCTGTTTGATGAGGGAAGAAAAGACTCTCTCATCTTTCTTCCCTTTCAATTTCATTGTTGCTTAAAAATATTTTTTTTTTCTGTCCAGATACTTTCTTAATCTACCTTGTGCTGTGTAGGCTTGACCTACAAGCATATGACGAGGGGGCTGAGGAAGGGTGCTGCCTTGAGAAACAAGCAGTGCCCCTCTCATGCATGGAGGAGGTGCCAAGTCATATACCCACAGGGAAGACCTGAAGAGCCCACAGGGAAGGGAAGGAAAGGACAAATTGACCTTTCACCCCTGCTCTCCTCCTATCCCGTCTCCACAAAGCGTCTCCACTTCAGTTTCTGATCGGTCCTACTGGAACCTTGTCCATTCTCTCTCTTTCCAGCACATCCAAATCCCTTTTAGCTCCACTACTCTGTTGGCAGGGATGGGGAGGGAAAAGGAGAGAGGGAAAAAGAGGGCGAGAGATTACAGTGCTCATTACCTCTAAGTGGGTTCAAACTCAATGTTCAGTTCAGTGTCAAGTGCCAGGAAGCTTCCAAAGGACTCTCAAGGGAGAATCCTCCTCCCCACGGAGCAGGTTTTCTCCTACACACTAAAATCCCATGTCCAAGACCCTCTAACTTCTAAAGAACAGCTTCCCACGGTACCTAACTGTTCTGTGCCTCAGTTTCCTCATCTGTGAAACAGGGATAATGATGATAATGGTACCTACCTCCCAGCATCATTGTGAGGGTCAAATAAAATAATACACAAGAAACACTTCGAACAGTGCCACATAGTAAATGCTGTATAATCATAAACTATTAGCACCAAAAATTGGAAGTAAGAAAGTATTCATCCAAACACTTTCAAGGACAATCACTAACATGGTAAACATTCCTTTCAATAGCATATTCTGACATTTCCAAAAGTCACCACTAATCCAGATGCTAGTCCAGGAGGCTAAATCCCTCTTTTCGTGAAGCCCACATTCATCCTACGGTGAGGGCAGAGGTCATGGGCACTGCTGGGGAGGAAGACGCGAGCGAACAGAGGGAGGACAGGGCATCTGCCATTCCTGCTGCAGACCCAGGACAGCAAGAGGCTGACAAGCACCAAGGCAGAGACAGTGTCAGGAATCGATTTCAAATCAGGTTCTTAAGGATAATGTACAGGATAATTATAATAATTATTGTTATTGTCATTATGCCTTGCAATTACCCTGACTTAATTAATTCAAACTTGTGAAGTGCTTTGAGATCCTCAGATGAAAGGTGCCATGTTACTCTGAAGTGTCATTATTCTTCTCTTCCTTTCATCCAAGGTGATTACAGCTCTTCATAAGCATTAATAAATCCTCTTAACAGGGCTTCCCTGGTGGCACAGTGGTTGAGAGTCCGCCTGCCGATGCAGGGGACGCGGGTTCGTGCCCCGGTCCGGGAAGATCCCACATGCCGCGGAGCAGCTGGGCCCGTGAGCCACGGTCGCTGGGCCTGCACGTCTGGAGCCTGTGCTCTGCAACGGGAGAGGCCACAACAGTGAGAGGCCCGCATACCACAAAAAAAAAAAAAAAAAAAAAAATCCTCTTAACAGCCCCAGAAAGTAGATAAGCATAGGAGTCATCCACACGGGGTCCAAGAGAGACATTTATCCAAGGGGTTTAGTGGTAGCTCTTCTATAGTTAAGTTGGGTCTTGGAAGGCCCCCAAATCACAGGACTTTGTGACTTGGGTGCCTGAAATGTGTACAAGCCTCCAAATTAGTAACAATTTAATGAGGAACAATATCGACATGGCCCTAATTTTTTAAAAATAATATGCAGCTTATACTCAAAGAGGTATCCTCAGAGGCTTAGTTATGAGGTAAGAATTAGAGAAAAATTACATCACCATCTAGTATTTTTTCAATGACCTAGGAACTTTATAATCAGACAAAAGAATTTCTCATTTTCTATAATAAAGGATTTGCCCAAGGTCATAAAACTATGGAACCTAAACTGGGAATTGACCTCAGTTCAAAGCCATAGACTGAGTTTGATTTTCACAGAGATCTATTAATTGTGGTCTTTTTTTCACTGCTGTTTATGCCCCTACTCTAAGATGAAGAGTACTTGAAAATAAAATACTGTGAGATACAAATTTTATAGACACAGGTTAATACCCTTTTAATAGAACTTCTTTGGGGAGATTTCGCTCCCTAACTTCTAATCTGTTTTCAGCACAAATATCCAGTGAGCAAAAGATTTGTTAAAAATAGGCTTTGCATCTTACTGACTCCCAGGGAACAGAGAGTGTATGGTGAAGCGTTTTGAGGGATGTTGAATACACCTGTTTTCTTCTGTTATTGAAGCTTTGGAATTCTTCTCCTACCTTTTGCTTAGAAACGTATATGAATATGTGAGGTCCTAATTTATGTCAGGCTGGGTCTTAGGACTACAACGAGGGACCAGAAAGTTCTGGTTCCCACTTTCACAGTATCCTCTGAAAAGTGCCTCTGTCCTCTACAGGGTGTGGCTGCGCCCTGGGTGCAGCCCTGGTGAGGAGGGAATAGATGGGCCCCTCAATCCATCTGCTGCCAAACCGCACTCTCCTGGCACCACAAACACCATTACTGCACAGTCCTGAATACTGATGACGATGGGTTTTTTTATCCTTACTATTGCCATTGCTGTTATCTCAAATACAATAAACTTTATAATTACTATTTGACATTCATTAAGCCTTACAAAGCACAGCCTCAAAACAGGCTCCATCAAAGGTTTATAATTTGGATAGGTAGAAATGGAAACTCCACCTAAGACCCACATTTTGAGTGGCCAGAATCTGTTTTTTCCACCACGGTTTGCTTTTCCAAAGAGTGTACAAAATTACTCACTGATTGTGTTTGCAAGCCCTGGGTTTGCTTTCTCTGTTAGTAGAAGGATAAGCTTTGAGAGAGTGCTCTATTGCCTTTCTCAGAACTTCTTGGAATGTAGTAAGTGCTCAATAAAAGTGTGGTGCCCACTTAAACTGAATGACATGAACACATGTGGTCCAGGTAGCATATTTTATTTAGGGTTAAAATGTCACTAAAACATATACTTATTTTTTAAATGTATTTCAATAGTTAAGTTCATGCTATATGATATCGATTAAATTATGCTCTTTCAAATAGTGCTTCACTGATTACCAACTGTCATAATGCTAAATATTAAGAATTGTCATGATCCTAGTATCACCAAAGAGGTGATATCTCACCAGCCACTATGATAACCACAAAATGTACAGACATTCCAAAGCAACTAATTGGGTAAGTGATACTGTGAAAGGACTGGCTTGCAGTGCTAGCTCAGCACATGATAAGGCCTCTTTTCCAATCTCAGTGCAGAAGACTGAAAATATTTCTCCATTGCAAATATTAAATATGCTTGAAAGATAAGTTTAAAGAGAGTCTTTTGAGTATACACTAAGGGTGACTGTATGGAAGGGTACAGGTAACTTTAAATAGTGTTAAACTTGCTGAGTTACAAGAAAAATTACTATTGCTTGCCTAACTTTCATCTCTAAAGAGTTCCACTGCTTATTTATTTATTTTTATTGAAATATTGTCTAGAATCAAAAAATTAAAATAAAATAAATAAATTATATTCGTCAATGAAATTTTAAAAAAAAGTTCCACTGCTTTACTTAATAACTTAAAAGCTAGTTCATCAAAGTTTCTTAGATTTTTCTAGTAAGAAATAACCAGGCCTACCTCTCTGTAATACTTTCGGACACTGTGAGTATGATTTCCCCATTAAGAGAAACTTCAATTTGTTTATTTGATTCGTCTAGGAATGTACTCGATAGATTCACCTGCATTTAGCTCACCTTTCCCCAAGTAAAACCAGATAAAAATACTGTGGCTGTAATTTTCCATTTGTCCCCCCAGATCCACACTTCACTCTTGTTTGCCCTGCTCTGTGTCCTGGTCACTCACCTCCATAGACCACATCATCTAAGTTCCCGTGACTTCTGGCTTCTGGGTGAGCTTGGTCAGTGGGAGGCACCAGCAGGATCTTGGAAGGAAGGAGAGAGAGACTGGGATGTGGATGCTTCTGCTCCTTCCCTTAAGGCCACAGTTTTGACAGCAGGGCCTTCCTCTGACCACAGGCAGGCCCCTTCCCAACCTCCTGCTCTCGACGTGTGCCAGTAACACCGCCCTCTCCCCTTGCACTTTTTTTTTAAATATAAAGTTATTTAATTTATGTATTTATTTTTGACTGCGTTGGGTCTTCATTGCTGAGCACAGGCTTTCTCTAGTTGTGGAGAACGGGGCTACTCTTCGTTGCGGTGCGTGGGCTTCAATAGTTGTGTCTCGAGGGCTCAGTAGTTGTGGCTCACAGACTCTAGAGCATAGGCTCAGTAGTGGTAGGCGCACGGGCTTAGTTGCTCCGTGGCAGGAGGGATCTTCCTGGACCAGGGCTCGAACCCGTGTCCCCTGCATTAGCAGGCAGATTCTTAACCACTGAACCACCAGGGACGCCCAACCCCTTGCCCTTTTAGAGCAGGTGTGGTAATAGCTTCCTCTGTTGCTAGTCCCTGGACGCCTCATCACCTCTTATTAGTTCTCTTAACTCTATCCCACACATCTCTAAATGTCCCTTTATTAAACTCAGTTCAGTTACCCCCTTGAGCGCTCCATATGTGTTTCCTGCCAGGATTCCAAGAAACACAAATATTACCGAGTTCTTCACAGGATGACCTCTTTTCCCCACTATGGTCCTTGAATTCGGCATATGATGGAATGTACTCATTGCAATAATGAGTGAAGATGTATATATACAACAAAAATGTGCCCTATGTTAATGTAAATATCCTTGGAGTTGTAACTCGTCATGTATATATTTCCATTCTAACGCCAGCTATTTGCTAAACTCTTAGACCATGGCCTATCTTAATATTAATAGATGGCTCCTACCTTGGATATCAACTTGACTAGTTGCTAATACCGTTTCCTGAGGATGAAGGTTCTAGACTAAAAGTGACAGAGGGGTGAGGACTGTCACTTTCAGGACTCTCTAGGCCAAAACACAGACTCTTTTATGTTTTTAAAGCAAGGATTCCTTCAATAGCCCTTTCCACATCTACACTCACACACACACACACACACAGATACTTCTCAAATCAGAGGGCTTGGTGCAGTGTGGGTCTCATCAGACTAACTTTGAACATGCTCCTCGAGTCCATGCCGTCCCTCCCCCTTCCCACCCTGCCCAGTCTTGCTCACTCTAGGTAAAAGGGCTCCTCTGGGAAGCTTCCTGAGCCCATACCCTCCCTTTCTGCTGGGTGTCTCCTCTAATGGACCTTGACAATTGCTTTCGGCTCCTAATCTGAGTCCATTTTCCACTGACCTATAAGGTGTTTTGTGCCATATCCATTATCACCAACAAACTTCCCCATTCTGCTGGCCTTCTAATTTGTGACTCTAGTTGCCCCATTGCCATAGTGTATCCAGCCCTTGGGTCACCACATTACCACACTCTGGTTTCCTCGTGCTGCTTTCCTGATCCGTGACTAGATATGATACTTAGAGACTGAGATGCGTGTGCCACCTCCTTAATTTCTGTGTCATCCAGACACTCCACATCCTACACCTTTCTTCCTATTCCCCCAAGTGGTGTCTGAACTATGGAGTAGATGGGCTCCATACGCCACTTTCCTAAACTGATACTCCCTGGACTCGTGTTCTTAAAGAGGCTGTAGAGCAAAGGGTAAAATTCTGGAAATGCCACAGGAGGAAATAATATGTACGTGTTCAAAGCATCCTTCAAGGCAGACAGTTGCTGCTTTGATGTGACAATCAGAAAAGCTGGCTTGACACTAACCTGTGGAAACTCCTGACAAAGCCTTTTATCTCACTAGATCTGCCTTTTTCCCATGGGTAAGGGTTAAGTTTAGAACTCAGTCTCTATCTAAACTGGTTCATTACAAATATGAGCAAACTAATATTTGGTGACTGGAAGTGTATACTAGAGAGATGGATTACACAGAAGCATATATAAAGAATGGATGATACATCTTGCAGGCAAGTTCCATTAGGTCTTTAAGGTTACCATGAGATGAATCATTTTTCTGAATGTACTTGAGTGGCATAAGAGACATCACAAAATGAAGTCTCCTACTTAAGGGTAGTATATACACAATTATTAAATACATAATAATTCAATTGAGTAAAACAATATGTAGAATAAATTCCATAACCCAGCACTCAATAGCAGAGAATATATTTCACACATGAATAAATGCTGAAGGTAATGTTCATTTATACTTTGTGGAATAATCATCAGAATTTCTGCCAGCTCATATCCCAAAGGAACCTCCTGCCTAAGGCCACTGCTGGTCTATATTTTGTCCCATGTAACCCTACCCACCTTCTGCCAGTGTTGAGTGGATGAGGAACGAGTACATGACCCAGGGAGACCCGAACCACAGGCTGTCCAAAGCCCATGTCCTGGGGCCACATGATGAACTGGCTCAATTCAATTCCTTTTGGGGAACTGGAAATAAGGACTTTGGGCTCGAGAGGCTAGTGAGAGCCAAAAAGATGAGGGAGCAGAAGCTCTGGGTGAACAGACGTATGAAGCATAGCTGAGTCACTTCAACAACAAAGCACTAGGTGATAAACCATATTCCCCTGATGCTGGGTTTCTGGATTCCGAATCACCCTCCCACTTGAGTATCTGTGAGGCTCAGCCATACTATAGGCCTAGATCTTAGCGCCCATAATAACCATTTCCTTATACTGGCTTCTTCCTCACAAAGCTTGATCCAGCTTGAGTGAGTCTCTATTCTTTTTAACCAAAAAATGTCCTGAAGCCCTGATTAAAATATATATATATATATATATATATATATATATATATATATATATACACTCTAAAGGTTTAAAAATCAAAGTGAATATTTTTTCTCATTGCAAAAGAGGGAAGTCAAAATGGTCAATATCATTAACACGTGCTCAGTATCATAAAATATCTGCATAACACTGAATTTCAGGGATGATGGCGTTGGGATTGGCCCCAACATGTGACTGATACAGGTATTTGTGTAACCTGTGTGAAGTTTGAGGGGAAAATGAAGGGTTTTCAGTCACACACACAAAATATTTCTGCCCTAAAGTTTAATGCTTCAAACCCATAGCTTCACCCTTCATATTTAACAATTCGATTCTTTTAATACAAATAGCCCAGGAGCAAGAGAGGCTTAATTCTTGAAGTACTGGTAGTCATTTACACCTTAGTAAGATTAAGGGAGAGTTTTTGCTGAGGGCAAAGGAAAGACACCATGAGGGCTCCTAAAGAAAAGTGACATGTAGACAGTACAAAGTAAGAAAAGAGTGGGAAGACTAGGGAGCTGACCTCATACCTCACTGTTTTTCCTAAAAATCAGACTTGTTAGTTTCAGGTAAAGAGGAACTATTAGCAGAAACTTTCACTTTGCTCCTCCTTGTTACAAGTAAACCTTTGACTTGATTGGCCTATAAATCAAGCTCACATTTGGTAAAACTACTTCCCCTTTCGCTCACCTGCATACTCTTTCCACTAAAGCTCATCAGTCACATTGCTTTTCTGGCTGTATAGGGCACCCCTTTTTTCTGAGCATGAAAGACAGCAAACCCCACAGGACTGTTAGGATTCGTGCTTAGAACGCAGGATGAATCCCGTGTCTATTTGTAAAAGATAATTACAATCCAGAGTGCTAAAGGCAGTCATCCCAGCGTTTCATTTATTGTATTGGTAAACAGATGGTCCTCAAAGTGTTTAAGCACATTTGAACACGCAAGATCCATTATTTATTGCACGAGATGGCGAAGAGAGGCGGAACTTAGTGTGAGCCGTTAGCAGGTACGGAAGGACTTCCCTGGTGGTGCAGTGGTTGAGAGTCCGCCTGCCAGTGCAGGGGGACGTGGGTTCAAGCCCTGGTCCGGGAAGATTCCACATGCCACGGAGCAGCTAAGCCCATGCGCCACAATTACTGAGCCTCTGCTCTGGAGCCCGCGAGCCACAACTACTGAGCCCGAGTGCTGCAACGGCTGAAGCCTGCGCACCTAGAGCCTGTGCTCCGCAACAAAGACAAGCCACCGCAATGAGAAGCCCACGCACTGCATCGAAGGGTAGCCCCCACTTGCCGCAACTAGAGAAAGCCCATGCACAGCAACGAAGACCTAACACAGCCAAACATAAATAAAATTTTTTAAAAGACCTTTATTTATTTTTAAATAATTTTTTTTTAAAAAAGAGCATACTGAGGCAGGTGGCTTCTGTGCAGCTAGAGAGAAAGCTATCCTCTTGTCGCATTAGTTTTCTAGTCACAGAGCTGTTGGACCAAAGCATACTTCCATCTCCTCCGGAAGCACTTTCTGGATTTCTGTGTATGTGAAAGTGAATCTGTCTCTTTTTGTTTTGCCAGAATTCATTGGCAAACATACAAGTTTACAAAGGGGAAGAGAAAAAAAAAAAAAACCTGGTGTTGGTTACCAAAAGGCTGGTTAAACTTAGACTGTGAAGGTCCAGAGAGTGGAAAGTGATTCATTCGGAAACGAAATGAGCAAAACATAACTTTCTCGAAAAGGAGTGCAGGCTTCACCCCCATACTCCCTCCTTCTCTCCCCATCTCCCCTCCTTCTTTATTATTGACACCTCTCTGCTTTTTGATCTCTGCACTCCTTTGTTTCGGCTTCCCAGGTGTCAAGGGAGAAAGACTAGCAGTGAGTCCTGTAGCTCCTTGGCCTCCCGCAGCCAGCCCCTCTGGCTCAGCCAGCTGGATCACACTGATTAGTCAAGTACTTCATTATCAACCCTCTCTACACATTCTGCTCCAGGTAATAAATGCCCAAACAAGAGAGCCAGTGCCTTCTGCTGCGCTGTCTGTGAAGTTCCAGGGTCCAGGCCCATCCAGCGGCTCAGCTCCGTGCCCTGGGAGGGAGGGCACCACTTTTCACCCCTAGCCTGCAGAGCCTCCCAACTGCATTCGGTCACAGTGGTTCTCTGACCCTGGAGCTGCGGATGACAGGGTGGCTGGGGAGCCCTCCGGAGGGCTGGGATCTCTCCCACGTGGAGCAGACAGAGCCGAGCTGGAGCCGGTTGGGAGACCCAGCCCAATTACCACGTTGGGACGGATGTCGTGTTCCGTGGAAGCTGCTCTTGTTAGCAGGCAGTGGGGCTTGGGGACCCGAGGCAAGGCCGTTCTGACAGTGGGCTGTCGAAAAGCAGATCCCTGGGCCTGGTGGGGAAAGCCACAGGGTGGAATTTTTAAAAAATTATAAAGTGGCCACCCTTCAAGACTCATGTCAGAATAAATCATGATGTGAACTGTATGGCCCTTTCCCCTATTAGTAGATATCCCGAAATAAGTGGCTGCTTCACCTTCAGGGGAAATTAGATCCAAGGTGAGACTTCCAAAACCAAGCAAATTTTCTCAGCAGAATTTTCTTCTGCCTGCCCTTTTGCCTTTTTCAGGAAGAATTTGGGTCCAGCTTCTGGCTCCCAGGCCTTCTCTCTGGTTGGGGTTTGGTGGGCGCTGTACCTAAACTCAATAGACTTGAGTTCTGCTTTGTTCCCTCTCTGCGAGTGCACTAGAGGGCCTTTTAAGGTGACCAAGCTCGCAATATCACAGAATTGTAAACGCATTTAAGAAAATTCGTCCAAAGAAACTAACATTTCAAAGATAACACTGCCTTAATGTAAATTAAGGGGAATAAAATGACCTCTAGGCAAGGTTAAAATTCAGGGTTGATGTGCAGCCCCTTTTTAAATCAAGGTATGATTTTTTTTTTTAACATTCCTGATCGAAGTATTAGGGGCAGATTCATGAAAGTTGAGAGGGGCTGAGTAGTTCAAATCTTATTACATCAACATTAACAGTACTTAGTATCAGAGAAGGAGCTCTGGGGTGAGTGATGGGGGTCCCTCCTTCCCTGCCTCTCTGCCTCCAAATCGGTACAGGACTGAAATGACAGAAAGGGGTTTGTCTGGTCACAGCAGCCTAGACTGCAGCATTTAGATAAAAATATCAACGGCAAAATACTGCTAATTTAATCCACCTTCTTTTGATTATTGATGTCCTACTGTTTTGTGCCTGAAACAACACACAAGATGCATCAGTCATTTATAAATTATTCATTCAGTTATTTTGGCTTTCAGTGCCTTTCCATTTATCAACTGATAAATGTACAGAAGATAAGAAGGGGAATTTTATAGTCCCTTGACATTTACCTTTGACATGATTTTCATATTTAATAAGGGGAAAACACTAATGAAATACGTTTGACAACACCAAAAGCATCACAGATGAACACCAGTGAAACGAGCCATGGGTATCTGATCTCCCGGCTTTGGCCAGGAGCTCCTAGAAGCTCACCAGCTCTCTCCTGTCTCCTACTTTGAGCTCTCAGCTATGTCTGCCCAACAGAAGTGGGCATAATTGGGGTTGTTGCCTTTGTTTTGTTTGTTGTTTATTTATTTGTTTGGTCTGAAAAGTTTTACGATGTGGCCTAAACAGGGGGAGGCATTGTTTATATTTGGGGGTTTTAGCTGGGTGGTGGTCTAAATAGTTTTATTTTCTAAAATGTATCTGCCAGGCAAATTGAATGGGTCTATAGGGAAGGGATTTGCCTAGTGGTTTTGTTATTTATGCCAAAGCAGCTCCCTATGCCAATCTCTCCCCACAATTCTTGAATAAAGTTGCAGTGGATAATCCCTTGGCTACCTACCTCTCCACGATAACTAGATCTTATCTCTGCCTGCATCTCACCTACCTTCTTGCTTGCCTTTCCATTCGACTACCCTTCCCTGACTAAAATTCATATGTGGGGTGATCTGGAGATAAGCAAGGTCACAGGTTATCAGATGACCCTCCAGGAACTGATCTAGGATCTGGGTTTGGGGCAGGAATTGTAGCCAAATGGAGTGGGTTGCAGAAGTTGAACTACTGGCTCTGGCCAATCCGAGGTCAAAAGAGATAAAAGTGGTAGTAGTTTCCTTCATGCTCACTAACTAATTGATTTATTTAAATGCTTCCCCTACATCCAAAAGCTTCATCCACATAATTTTGTAAAATATATAGTCATGTTATGAGAATAACCTAAATGGATTCCAGAAATGAGGTCAGATAGATAGACAATTTTCATTTGGCTGGCCTCTGGAAGGAACTAGGGATATAAATGTCATCTAATTTTAGAGTAACTGTGATACTGGACAAGAAACCAGGAATTCAGGAATAATACCTCATAGGTGAATTTATCAGGATCATTTAAGTAAAGTACATGATAATGTTTGTAATCAACAACGTTATACAACTATTCATTACTATTTCACTCAGAATTTTGTGATCTCCTTGAGAAAAGGAACCAAATTACACTCATATTAGTATCCTCATAACTTAGCACAATGTCAGGCAATTAATAGGCATTCAATAAATATATGTTTTACCTATTCAGTATTTATTAAGGGCTTACCATCTGGCAGGTGCTGTATTAAACACTTGGCATGAATTATTTTATTTCATCAGCCTCACAATACTATCAAGATTAGTTCTCAATACTATAAATCACTTAGAGATTAGGGAAATAAGATTTAGGGAGGGTAATTTTCCTAGGGTCCCACAGGACTAAATGGCGGAGCTAGGGTAAAAACATAGACAATCAGATGCCAGAGCCCACACACACCACCTTCTGGGCTAAAAATATAACACTAGAAAAGTGTGAAAGGCAGGTGCTGGGTCAGAAAACCAGCACAAAGCTGGCTTGATGCTTTTACTAAGTCACTGGGCTAAAGTCTGTTAAGTCTCTTACGTATTATCATCCCAAGGGGCTAAAGCAGGAGCCTCTGGAGGTATATAGAAAATGAAATGCACAAGTCAATACTTATACTTTTGTTTCTAACAGCCACTGTGGAGAACAGTATAGATGTTCCTTAAAAAGCTAAAAATAAAATTACCACATGACCCAGCAATCCCACCCCTGGGCATATACCCAGAAGAAAACATAATTCAAAAAGATACATGCACCCCAATGTTCATTGCAGCACTATTTACAATAATCAGGACATGGGAGCAACCTAAATGTCCATCAACAAAGGAATGGATAAAGAAGATGTGGTATATATATATGTAACGGAATATTACTCAGCCATAAAAAAGAATGAAATAATGACATTTGCAGCAACATAGATGGACCTAGAGATTGCCATACTGAGTGAAGTAAGTCAGACACAGAAAGACAAATATCATATGATATCGCTTATATGTGGAATCAAAAAAAAAGAGAGTACAAATGAACTTATTTACAAAACAGAAGTAGAGTCATGGATGTAGAAAACAAACTTATGGTTACCAGGGAATGAGGAGGGGAAGGATAAATTGGGAGATTGGGATTGACATATACACACTACTATATATAAAATAGATAACTAATAAGAACCTGCTGTATAGCACAGGGAACTCTAGTCAATACTCTGTAATGTCCTATATGGGAAAAGAATCTAAAAAGAAAAATGAGTGAATATATGTTATATGTATAACTGATTCACTTTGCTGTACTCCTGAAACTAACACAACATTGTAAATCAACTCTACACCAGTTAAAATTTAAAACAAGAACAACAACAACAACAAAATTGTACTTTTGTTTTTATAATGACAGGGGGGGAAATCACCCAAAAACAATACATAGAAAGAAAAAGAAAAGAAACTCTAAACTCTTTCTTTAATAAATCATTTAGAGTTGTAATACTACAACTCTAAATGATTTCTTTAAAGAAGTAACAAACACCAACCCCCAAGGAATTAGGAAGAGATGCCAGATGCAAAGGTCAAGCTATTGAGAGAGAAGGCCCTTGGCTACAGATCTCAGCAAGGCCAACGGGCACACTTCTTGAAGGCGAGTGGTCCTGCCTGAAAGGTAAAACCAACAACCATGTGTATTAGTTATCTATTGCTGTGTGACCTGTTACTTTATAACTTAGCGGCTTTAGCCATCATCATTTGTTGTCTCACAGTTTCTATAGGTCAGGAATCTGGGCATGGCCTAGCTGAGGCCTCTACTTCTGGATCTCTTCTGAGCTGCAGTCAAGGTGTTGATTTCCAATTTATGTTAAGACTTCTGCAGATTGGTCTTAGGATAAAGCTTATGTTCTCACTATGAAAAAACAATTTAAAGTAGCATATTTTTATGAAGGTATTTTAAACAAAGATGTAAGGTGACTTTTCCCCTCCTGCCTTCCTGTCTGTTTCATACTCCTGAGACATCTCCTTAGTCCCCAAGCTTGGCATGTCCCTATCAGTCACATACTGGTGAGAAGCTGGATGAGGTCATATCCAGTCATTAGTGTTGTCAAACTCAGGACTGAATAAACATAGATCAAATCTACCCCAAAATACATGGAAAAACAACAAGGTCACCATTCATGAAGCTAATTAGGTGGTATATTTTTGTCAGCCTATGCTTATAAAAAGAAAATGTACTATTTTATGAAACCAAGACAGAAAGGAATTCATGCTGCTGTGGTTAAAATTTGTGGGTCAAGGGTTATCATTATAACTTTCCAGATGGAGGCAGGTTTTTGAACCTCCCTGAGCCTCAGTTTCTTAATCTGTAAAATGAGAATAACAATAAATGGAGTTTTACTGAAGATGAAAGAACTGAGCATATAAAGGACAGGTAATAAGTGAGTGTTTCCTTCTGTCTTGTAATAAAGTTACCTTATTGACCTCTAAGATGTCAAATGAGAAGGAAGGCATCCTAAGGTCTGTTTCTCTGTCTCTCCCTCCTCTTTTCTGGTAGGTGAGTCCAAGCATCCAAGCATCTATGGTCATATGACAGCTACCTTAATTATAAGTTTGGATTCATGGAATGGAAAAAAAAGTCACAAAAAGTTGACTCTGTGAAGCAAAGCCTAAAAAATTACAGTGGGAACAAAAATTATTCTAGTGCTTCCTGGTGACTACATACTGCTTAGAAGGAGGATAATCTTGAAGGAATAACATGTGGGTCAAATCTAACTACACCAGGAGCTCAGCAGAGATGGGTGTATCTTCTTTTCCTGTTACGTTTGCCCAGCCAAGTTCAAATGATGTAAAAACATACAACATAGCTCTCCTCAAATAAGAAAAGCTTGTGTGTGTATATTTCATTTACACAGTCACTGAGTTTAAAAATTAAGACCTACACCTTACATTGTAAAGTTTCAGCCTTTAAAAATGACTTCTGCCTACCTGAATGAACTGTAATATATAATCAAATTTTTCAGACCTGAAAGATATGGAAACAATCCAGCTTTTACCAATCCTAATTTAAGTTTCCTGTTCTTTCTCTTAAGTACAATGGCAGCCAAATGAAAGAAGAATCTCCTTCTACCTAATTAGCACCACCCAAATGATCCTGAATTTGTGTCTCAAAGCTGTGGATTTTTCTTGACACATGATTTTCATTGTATCAATACCACTGAATTAACTCTAAGTGCATCAAGAGATCTCTTTACTCTTCAAATAGGTTCATTTTCAAGGGCTTGTTTCTTGTCTCATCCACATTTATCATATTCTCCCCAATAGCCATCGTTTTCAAGGGCTTGTTTTTTGTCTCATCCACATTTATCATATTCTCCCCGATATCCATACCTCCTCATAACGTCTCTATTCCTTTAAGGCCACCAGTCTTTCAGTTACTCAGGTAACTTCTTGCCTGGCTCCTTTTTGCTGTATTACAGGCACAGTAAGCTACCAAGTCCAGCTGATTCTACCAGTGGAGAAGGTGTACATCCCACCGTACCTCTTCCTTCCCACCACCAAAGAACTACTTCAGACTTTCATCACCTTCTGGCTTGTACCATTCTCAACAATTTTTTCACTAGGGATTCTGCTTCTTTTTCCATTTCTAATCCTCTCCACTACCTCTAGATTACAATTCCTAAAAGCACAACCTTGAATAAATGACTCCTGGCACAGTCATTCACTCAAAACATTTTAATGACACCAATTTGGCCTCTTAAAACATTTTAATGACATCTAAGTAAGTACTGAAGGCCCATGGTTAGCCAACCTCATTTTACACTTCCAGACTTTTCTCCATACTACTGCCTTTTTCTCACACCAAAGTCCACCTAAATTGTGCAGCATGCAAAACTACACCGTGCTTCCCGTCCTCTGTGCTTTTCCTGCTTTGCTCTTCCTGCTGCTTGAATGGAAGCATATATTCTTCCTTTCTTCTCTACCTCCCCTCACTACTTGAAATATTAGTCACACTTTAAAATTTAACATAAATCCTGTGAAGGACTGCCTGGTCTCTGGAGTTAGAAATAACTTTGCCTTCCTCTGAGCTTCCATACCATGTTGGATTTGTCTTTCCAGACTCAACCATTCATTTGAGTGATTTATGTACACATCTATATTTTCCTCTCTACATAGATATGAGTCAAGATCTGCCCACTGGGAGATAATGCTCCATGAATCTTTTGCTTCTGCACATCTTCCATGCAGAGACTGGCTGCATTTGTTTCAGATGATCTTCGCAAAGATGATGGTTGCAGAGCAGTGTTGGAAGACAGAGGTCATATCTCCCTTCAGACCACAGTCGCGCATGCTTCCTTCCTCTAATAAAAGATTCAGGCTTCCAGAGCTCAAAGTTCGTCTCCTGTAACACATCCCACTGTAGGTATAGGTATCGTCTGGCCCTTTCTACATTGTCCTTTGGGGACTGAGGCTCAGGGAACCAGCACAAATGCTGATACTGTGGCTACTCCTATTGCTGTGAAAAATCAAGTTTTTTGTCCCTGACCCAGGAGCCTCGTGCCTTCTGCAGCACCTGTGAAACTCGGACATACTCTGGGATATAAACTTACAGTAATCCCCATGGTCCCTATCTCTTCATATTAATGCCCTGTGCTGTGCTCTCCCAATATGTATGTAATATATTGTTGAGCCTATAACATATGGACAAGTAACATATTTGCCAATAACAGTGCAAAGGAGGTGGATAGGAGCAAAGCTGTATTAGGCTAAGGAAACGTCTCCAGATGGTAACTCAAATTCAGAAGAACAAATGAAAAGAACCAGAAATGATAAATGCAAAGTTTAATGTAATGAAAACTATATTCTGAGGAGATAAAAATGTTCTAAAATTGAATGTGGTGGTTGTTGCATACATCTGTGAATACACTAAAACCATTGAATTGTACATCTTAAATGAGTGAATTGTATGGTATGTGAATTACATCACAATAAAACTGTTTTTTATAAATTTATAAGTAAATACTATATCTGACTCAACTTTCACACAACTTAGTGAGGCAGTTTGGTCACTGAATGTGGCCGGATCCAGAAAATGATCATCTCTTCTCAGATCCTTCCTGGGAGATGATCAGAACAAAAAGTATAGAATCTTATATCAATCTATTTTGGGTTTTTTTTGTCTTTTTGAGTTTTATTTATGTTTTTATACAGCAGGTTCTTATTCGTTATCTATTTTATACATGTTAGAATAGATATGTTGATCCCAATCGCCCAGTTCATCCCATCACATAGATCTGCTTGGAAAATTCAGGATTCTACCCCAACAATTCCTGGATGTGATACTTCTTTTTCTCTCCCTTAATGGTGACCTCAGGCAGGCCTGCTTGTGTCACCCTCTAAGTAGCAGCCCAACCAAAATGGGGCAGATGGGGTTCAAACTTAATTCTGGCCCAGCCACCTGGATTCTCTTATCATATCGACATAGTTTTACACTAAAAGGATAATGACCACTTGCTTGCTGAGTCCCTCTAAAGTGGTCCACATGGGTCACAAAGGGTCCCTAATAGGTCTCTGTAAATTTTATAAAAACGTCCTTGCTTGTTTTATACCTGACCTTTCCAGGCAAAATGTATGGGTTGAGTAGAGGATGAATAAAATAAAGGCGAAGTTATATCTCCTGGAATAGGACACATCAGTTTCGTGGAGGTGTAAGTTGATCAACAGCCCCAACACCTGGAGAGGAAAAAACTTAGACTTGGGAGGTATTAGGGAGGGAGGAATATTAATAATCTTTGTTTTTCAGAACTGCCCTGAAGCCTTCTTTGCTGAGAAAGACCACCTTGTGTAGGTCTCCCAAACTATTGTAAGCTCCAAAACTTTAAGTGACTGCTGGGTCTGGCATCATCCATCTCCACAATTTGGTTACCATTCCTCTTGGCTTTACCAAGAGTTCCATCAGAAACAGCAAGGCATGGCTATAGCTTCCTGCACCTCCCAAACAAAACACCTGTCACCCCCCCAGATGGCTTTCCAACCCCCATTCCAGTAGCCTTTGATCAATCAATCATTCCAAGACACAGACAAATGACACGTGGCTGGTGGCATGGACAAACAGGACACGTGGACTCATTGCCCTTAGGCAGTCCCTGCAAAAACAATACTGTGCTCTATTATTTGAACCATAATAGGAACGTAAGGTCAACCAGTTGTCTAGAAGACCACATTGGAGGCGCTGTCCACCTGTGCCTCCAAACTGATAGAAATCCAACTTGGGAGTCCCCCAAATTGTAAACAACAATTTATTTCCAGGAATACCATATGTGGAAGCCAGTATTATCTTGCCTTCCTCCTGAAAACATGGTGACTTACACCATAGCTGGAGGGGTTGGTGGGTGGGGGTCATACAAAACCTTGAAGTGTTTAAAGAAACTCCACCAGTATATCATGTAGCTCTCAGGTGACTGTGGAGAGCTATCCTAATGAGCCTACCAAGGACTCACTCAGGGGAGCATGCCAGAAGGGAAACTGACCTGTTATTTATGCTCACTCTACAAGAAGTTATCCCTACGATAGGAGTATTCTAATTAGAAAAGGTGATACACATTTTGACCCTGATTTTATTAGAAGTGTTCACCACTACCATTCAGGTCAGTATAGCTCACTGGCCAGTGTTGTTATGAATGGTAGAATTGCCATAGGCTTCCTCTTTTCAGACCAAGGTAAAGTCTGTGCAGTCACTAATATATCCTACTGTACCTGGATTAACACCTTGGGCAGAGGAAAAAAGCCAATATGGAAAACTAAAGGAGAAATCTACCTGGTTTTCTAAGGTAGATAGATCTTGATAAATCATCAAAGGATTCAGTCAGCTAATTGAGTCTGGGGCCCTTGGGGTCATGGTGGGTCAATACTGCAGGTTGGCCTCATCCTGAAGCCAGGATGTCCTCTTGACAGAATGGAGCCCTATTGATAATAGTTTTGAGTAAATGCTGCATGAGATAAATTGAATCGATCTGGTCCCAGCCTTGGTTGGTCAGTTTAATCAGAGTGGCAGTTGGAGTGACATACGCATGAGTAAATTGACCAGAATCCAGGATGGTGTAGAAACAAGCAGTAGATACTGGGAGAAAACAATTTTCTATGGATCTCTCTTGTTTCTGTACTTGACTATTTTTGTTCCAAGATGTTTGTATAGTGAACAGCTTTGGAAGATAAGGATGTAGCCTCCCTTTGCAGCAAAGGGGAGGTGTGCTTACAATCCAGTATAATAAGGATAATGCTTCCTTCCTAGACAAGGGCAGGCATGCTTATTGTTTACTACAAAAGATTCATTCTCTAGGTTCAGGATTCTTCTTCTATAATTCAGCCTACTACATGTGCAGGTGTCACCTGGCCCGCTTTATGCTGCTCTGTGACAACTGGGATTCTGGGAACAAAAGCAAATTCTGGCTACTGCTCTTGCTGTGGCTAATAAAATCTTTTGTTTCTGACCTGAGAGTCTCATGTCTTCTGCCAACTTCTATGAAACTGGGGCAGCTAAACTTGTTCATGGTTTGTTTACAGTTCTGGACTATGCCTGTGGCCCACTCATCTTTGTACACTCCATTTCTTCTTACTAAATGAATAAATAAAGGAATCTGTATTTGAACCACGTACAGACACCCAAAAATATAGATGCGGTCCTTTGGTCAAATTCATGCCTCTTATGAGATATATACTCTAAGCACAACATATATGATTGAGTATGGTCCATGGAAGAATGAAATATCACTTCCAAAATATATATTTGCCCAAACAAAATCCTCAACATAGCATGTCTATTCATTTCAGCTATCATGAAAGTTTTCCTAATCCCCACAGCCGAATGGACAGTGACTGGGTCTTTAGGAGTCTCTAACATGGCTAAAATTAATGCATCAATGTCCAATACAGTTCATCTCATGCTCATCAAAAATTCTCCTTCTCATTCTCCCCCTCCTCTTCTTTTTTTCTCCCCTGCTGTCTTTGCATTCTTAAGATTCTCTGCATACTAAAAAGAATAATAATGATGACGTTTGAATCCTGAGTTAAAGGCTTATCAGAGTAGCTCCAATAATAACTTCATTGAACATATACATAAAACAAATCACATTAAGAGTAAAAACAGGGACTTCCCTGGTGGCTCAGTGGTTAAGAATCCACCTGCCAATACAGGGGACACGGGTCCGAGCCCTGGTCCGGGAAGATCCCACATGCCACGGAACAATTAAGCCTGTGCGCTACAACTACTGAGCCCAAATGGCACAACTACTGAAGGCTGCGTGCCTAGAGCCTGTGCTCCGCAACAAGAGAAGCCACTGCAATGAGAAGCCCGCACACTGCAACAAAGAGTAGCCCCCGCTCGCCGCAACTAGAGAAAGCCAGCGCAGCAATGAAGACCCAATGCAGCCAAAAAATAAAGATTTTTTTTAAAAAGTAAAAACAGCTTTCTTTACCCCATATAAATATTTGCCTCCTCAGATGAAATACTTGCTAACTTCCAAACCTTGTAGAAGAATTAGAAAGACAATATGTTGTCTATCTTTAAGTAGGCTTTTTTTTAAAGCTTTCATTTAAAGAGAATTATCAGTGAACCAAAATAGATTTAGAAAGATGATTCACCTCAGTTCAGCATCAATCAGATAAGCATCCTCCAGCCTCAGTCCTAGAAGCTATGATCCAGTGTGAAATGGTTTGAGGTAGTTAGAGGTAGGCTGGGGCCACAGTCAACTGGGAGATGTCTGGTGGAGGGTGTGCACAGCAGGAAGCCATCCAGTGTGGGTAATGCAGCAGTGGGTTCCTTCCTGCCGCCTTACTTCTATACTGAAGGTCAGCCTCATTCTGGGGATTTTGCTGCTCGCGGCCACTAGATTCCATCTGTTCAGAATAGCATTGCTCATTGTTGACCTTCCTGGACTTTGGGGTGAGAGGAGCGATGTCCATGGTCAAATCACACCACCTGCAAGGAAACAGTCCACATTCCTTTAAAGATTCATGAGAGGTGGCCTTTCCTGTTGTCCCCTGAGTTTCTGTGTCAAGTACCTGAGTGCTGCTCAGAAGAGAGGGGAGGAGAGTGAGAAGCTCTTGCATTCCATGCAGAAGTGCTGAAGTTACCCCTCTATCCATCCTGCTGGGGTATCGTGAGACTTCCTTAAGGTTTGTCACTCTTTGAAACCTTCAAATGAAAGTTGCTGAAGAAGTGCCAGGTAGTGATTACTGTCGCTTAGCTCTCTCTCTTTGGTTTGTAAATCAGCTAAGAATTTTCATAGGGTCAAAGTTTCTCATGAAACTTGGGGTACCAAGTCACTCTCCTTAAAAATATATACTCCCCTGTCCATTGATTTCCAATTCTGGGGTCTACTGGAAGCACACGCAGCAAAACAATCGAAGGTGAAAGTGTGCTCAGTAGTCAGACCTTATAATAGTGACACCATCTGCATCCATCAACACCACATTCCCAGACTAGGCCCTGCAAATCCTTCCCACCTTCTCACGCTTACTTTGTTTCTCTTTGGACTATTTCCGTTTCCATGAGCAAAAATGGGTCAGAAATAAAACTGTACACTGTGATGCCACTTTTCAGTTACACCTCCAGGACAGGTGTGTGTTCACCTTGCCAGTGAGGGTACTTTTCTTGCACTTGTTGATTTTACTGTGTGTTAGAGCACCTGTGAAATCATCATTTTTGGAAACAACTGTTTGCTGCCAGAAAACTAATCATCAAATTAATAAGCCCCAGAATCACAGAGCCCAGGACCTGCCTCATTCTGTTGCAATAAGGATCACGTCTCACTTCCTTTTGAAACTCGATTATAACAAACAAGGATTCACAAAGCTTAAAGGTCACCCTAAACGGCTCTGAAAGCCAAGCACGCCTGCCAAGATATTGCTGGTACCGTAGAGCATGGAAGGAGGGATGGAAGCTGGGGTTCTCCAGACTTGCCTGAGTCTGCAAACCAGGCTAAAAGAGGGAGAAAAGAGAAAGGTTTTTGAGTCCTCTGCCCTCTGCTTGGAAGTTTTCAGACGCCGTAGTTTAGACCAAAGAACCGTCTTGGGCCCATCTAACCCTGAACAAAATTGATTTTCCATCCAGCAGCTGCTCAAGCCCTGGGTTAGCTCATGCTCTCTCTCACAAAGTACCTTTGCTAAATATGGTACCATAACCCATAAGGGATCTTTTTTAAAGTTTCCCCAAGAGTGACTATACTCTCTTCCTATCTACCCCAGAGTTTTCTTTTGTCTGAAACTGCAACCCCATTTGTTGTAATCTCATGAATGAAAAACTATGAATATTTACTTTAGAAAGAATTTACGTTATGTGGCCACATTTGGTGATTTCTTAAATAAAGCTAAAGTTTTCTCTAAAGTATGGTAAACCCTAGGGCTCAGTTCAGATAAGTGTGCTGTGTTTCACTGCCAAAAATAACATCCGTTTTTTTCTACAGTCACCATAAACCAACCACCCTAGAAAAACCTGCTTTGTCGTCCGCAAGGCGCTATTATTGTTCAGAATATTTTGCATGTAAGTGAACCCTGAGAGTTGTTCTTCCTTTCTTTTATAATTTGTCACTGGGAACTTCCATTTTTATTTATTCTTCCACTTTTAGCACCTGAGTACTTATGGGATCTGCAAAAGTACATATTGAAATATGCAAATAGTATATAGCATGTGAATGTCAGATGCATGGAAATTAAATCAAATACAGGAGGGAAAAGGAAGCAGAGTGCATTAAAGCTAACTTTATGGCCCCAAGCTGTAGATAAATTGTGGTCTGTGGTAGTTAAACAACAGCTGTTCGGATTTAAAATAAAATTATGATAAGGATCCCCAGAAGATAACACTTCTTGAGGTAACAGCATTTACCTAAATGCATCTGTTAGCAACCAACACTGACAAGAGTGTTTATGTGAAAGTTTATTCCCATTTGTTTGCCTATGTTCTATCATTCCCATTTCCAACGGATAGCAATTCTCATGGAGTGAAATTTATGTTTAGGTTCTAGTACAGCCTTTCCTTCTATGTCTAGGCAGGTAAATTTCTGCTTCTAGCTGGTTGTGGTCCACAATGGCAAGGGAATGTCATCAAGAAAGACAACACAGTGCCGTAGTGCTGAGGAGAGAACAGCGGGGCTCACACTCTTGTACCAGGGGTCCATCCAATCAAACCCATTCAGTCGTTTTTTTTTTTTTAAGTGGTTCTTGTTTACATGTTTAATCTTAATAAACAGACCAACTCGGCACACTAATCTTCAGGCCACGAACAAGGAGTAGGCAGCTGGGCGACACAGCGGAAGTCTGCCAGTCAGTCTTACACCCTTGGTGAGCAGCCTTTCTTTAAGAGCTTTACACCCAATAAAATTTAAACTTTCATATATTTTTCTTCATTTATTGTGCAAGAGTTTTATTGCAGACACATAGGAAACCACCCAGATGGAATTGCTAAGAGTGGAAACTGCCATTTCCCTGGACACCTCAAACCTATGTTCATCTTTAAACCCAGCTGATTATTTTCTCTCTCTCTCCTGACTGGTTCCATCTTTTGTTCCCTCAGGATCTTGAATTCTGTCCCCTCTCACCATGTTCACCACCATCATATCCACCAAAGTGCATGTCCCATAGCAGAGAGGCTATATACCTAAAAATACATCTCTCCTCCTATATGTTCTTCAGTAAATAAAATATTTGCCCAAGCCACAAGAATGCATAAATTCTTTAAACAACTTATACTTTATTTGAAACATGACATTCATTTATATACTTTAAGGATATTCAAGAAATCAATTTTGAACTGAAAACGTTCCCACAAATCTTCAAGTCTATAGAGAGAGAAAATCGACATGTAGAAGCAGCCTCTTTGCCTGCCTGGAGCCAAGAAAAATCCTAATGGAGAATTTTCAAATACAAATGGATTTTGAAACACTTTGCTTTTTTCAAATTAACTTTTAAAAAATGCATTGGTGGGGCTTCCCTAGTGGCACAGTGGTTGAGAGTCCACCTGCTGATGCAGGGGACACGGGTTCATGCTCCGGTCTGGGAAGATCCCACATGCCGTGGAGCAGCTGGGCCCGTGAGCCATGGCCACTGAGCCTGCGCATCCGGAGCCTGTGCTCCGCAACGGGAGAGGCCACAACAGTGAGAGGCCCACGTACCGCAAAAAAAAAAAAAAAAAAAAATCCTAATCCCCAAGACAATGGTATTAGGAGATGCGGACATTGGCAGGTAATTAGGTCATGAGGATGGAGTCTTCACAAATGGGATTAGTGCCCTTATAAAAAGAGACCCCAGAGAGCTCCCTTGGTCCTTGTGCCACATGAGGATACAGTAAGAAGATGGCTTTCCATGACCAGTAAGTAGACTCTCACCAGACATCAAATGTGCCACGACCTTGATTGTAGACTTCCCAGCCTCCAGAACTATGAGAAATAAATTCTGCTGTTTATAAGCCACCTAGACTATTATATTCTGTTACTGCTGCCTGAAAGGACTAAGACACTCCACAAATCTATTTTATGTTTTATTTTTTTAATTTAACTACAGTTGATTTACAATATTGTGTTAGTTTCAGGTGTACAACTTCAAATTCTTTTCCATTGTAGGTTATTACAAGATATTGAATACACTTCCCTCTGTTATACAGTAAATCCTTGTCATTTAACTATTTTATATATAGTGATATATACCTGTTAATCCCATGCTCCTAATTTATCCCTCCCCTCTCTTTTCCCCTTTGGTAGTAACCATAAGTTTGTTTTCTATGTCTGTGAGTCTTTCTATTTTGTAAATAAGTTGATTTGTATTGTTTGTTTAGATTCCACATATAAGTGATATCATATGATATTTGTCTTTCTCTGTCTAGTTTACTTCAATTATTATGATAATCTCTAGGTCCATCCATGTTGCTGAGAATGGCAATATTTCATTCTTTTTTATGTCTGAGTAATATTTCATAGTATATGTGTACCACATCTTCTTTATCCATTCACCTGTCAATGGCACTTAAGTTGCTTCCACGTCTCAGCTATTGTAAATAGTGCAGCTATGAACATTGGTATGAATATCTTTTTGAATAAGAGTTTTTGTCTTTTCTGGTTATATGGCCAGGAATGGGATTGCTGGATCATATGGTAATCCTATTTCTAGTTTTTTAAGGAAACTCCATACTATTTTCCATAGTGGCTGTACTAATTGACATTCCCACCAACAGCATAGGAGGATTCTCTTTTCTCCACACCCTCTCCAGCATTTATTATTTATAGACTTTTTGATGATGACCATTCTAACTGGTGTGAGGTGATACTTCATTGTAGTTTTGATTTGCATTTCTCTAACAATTAGCAATGTAGAACATCTTTTCATATGTCTGTTGGCCATCTGTATGTCTTCTTTGGAGAAATGTCTATTTAGGTCTGACAATTTTTGATTGGTTTTTTTGGTTGGTTTTTTTTTTTTGATATTGAGTTGTATATTTTGGAAATTAAGCCCTTGACAGGTGGCATTATTTGCAAATATTTTCTCCCAGTCTTTTTGTTTTTTTATTACAAATCAATTTTAAAAAGACAACCCAATAGAAAAGTGGACAAAATATATAAACAGAGAATTTATGGAAGAGAACATTCAAATAGTCAAAAATATGAAAAAAATATTCAATCATAAAAAGAATTACAGATATGAAAATTAAAACCATGAGATTTCATACCCATCAGATTGATGAAATTTTTCCAATTCTAACAATGCATTGTATTAGCAAATACATGAAATGACAGGAGCTCTTATGTACAAGTGATGGGAGTATAAACTGTTACATGCAATTTGGAGAAAGTTTGTGGTTATACGTAGCAAATTTGAAACTACTCACAACCTATGACTCAGAAATTCCAAACCTGGAGAAACTCTTGTACATGTGCCCAAGAAGATATCCTCAAGAATTTTCAAAGCAGCATTGCTAATTAATGAAAAACTTAGAAAAAACCAAAGCTCCATCAAGGATGTAATGTATTAAAAATTGTGATATATTCATGAAAATTTTAAAATAGCTATAAAACATTATATATGTGTGTGTGTGTGTGTGTGTGTGTGTGTGTGTATATCAGCATGAATAAATCCCCAGAGCATAAAGTTGAGAGGAAAAAGTAAGTTGGAAGGACAAGTACAGTTCAATAATATTTATATAAAGTTTTAAAATACATGCAAAAAGCACTATGAATTACTTATTAATACTAACATCTATTATAAAAATAAACAATATGTATGGAGATGGTAGACACCAACTTCAGGAGACTAATGATCTCAGTTGAGGGAAGAGAAGAGGGCAAAAGGGTAGCGGCCTTAATTGGACTTGTAATGGTTTCTTTTTTAAGCTGAATGATGAGTACCTTGCTGTTCATCAGACTATTCATTATACTTTTTGTTTACTTAAAACATTTCATAATTGAAAAACAAAAAAGCCGTCTATCAGCCCCAGCACAGCCTTTCTAGCTTCCCACTAAAATACATAAATGAAGGTAAATAAAAAGACAATGTTCAAAATAATGCTTGTATTAGTTTACTCGGGCTGCCATTAAAAAAAAAAATACACAGACTGGGTCTCTTAAATAACACAAATATATTTTCTCACAATTCTGGAGACTGGAAGTCCAAGATCAAAGTGTTGACAGGGTTGATTAATTCTGAGGCCTCTTTCCTTGGTTTACGTATGGCTGCTGTGTCCTCACATGGTCTTCCCTCTGTGTGTACATCCTTGGTGTCTCTTTGTGTGTCCAAGTTTCTTCTTCTTATAAGGACACAAGACATATTGCATTACGGTCCACCCATATAACCTCATTTAACCTAAATTACCTCTTTAAAGGCCCTATGTCCAAATACAGTCACGTTCTGAGCTACTGGGTGTTAGAACTTCATCATATGGATTTTGGGGAGTACAATTTAGTCTACAACAATGTTGAAATCTAAGACAAATAGACAATTGATTCCTAGAATGTGGAAGGAAGTAACACTTATTACGAGGACGATGGAGCAGTTTGAAAATAAACGGTCGGTTACCCACGTTCTAGCTTAACAACCCGAGCAGTCCTTCTCCACCCCTACCTCCCATTACGTATTCTCACCTGAAAAGCAAGGTCTAGCCACAGTGTCTGTATCCATGGAGAATGCCAAGCCATTTTATAAAAAAAAAAAAAAATTGTTTTTACCTGAAATAAGTAATACTTTCTATTTCTCTGAGACTTCAAGGTGATTTTTCCCCCAATTCTGCAATATATTTTTGTAAGCCTCCTGTTGGTATGTTTCTTCTTTCTCATTTTCATAAAAAGATAAATTTTGTCAGCTAGAGATAGGATCTTATTCTACCCCGACTCCCTCACTTCCCCCAGAGTTTATCCTGAGCCAATGAAGTACATGGAAAACTCCATTTCCCAGAATGCCCCGTACCTGATAAGGACCACATCTCCCAGTATGCAGTGTACCCCCCGAAGTCTTCCCAACTGCCTGCACCATTTTCATTTGTTTTGTTTTTTAGTTAAATTCTCTAAAAGTATAAAGACAGAAATATCATCTGAGGTGGAATAAAAATCAAGCTGTCTTCAGATTTTTTCCCTTTAGCCCTAAATGCCAGAATACAGTGCAGCACTGTTTACAGAATTTTGAGAGAGAGAAAGAGAGGAAAAAACAACAACAAGAAAAAACCCTATGATCCTCGAATTTTTACCCTGTCAAGTTTTATTTGGTGGCAGAAGGCAACAGAAAGAACCTCCGTCGTGGGGCAGTTTATCGGTCTTTACTAGTTAAACAAAACCATAACTTTGCTTTTTCAATATACATTTTAAAGATACAGGAAAAATCATTACCCAAGAATGTTTTTTTTAACATTGATTCTGCATCCAACGAACAGAGCTTTTCTCTGCAGTGCTTCACCCAACTGTTCCTTTGCTGCTTCTGAAGCGTTAATTTCCCAACATCAGAAACGCTTTTTAAGCCACATGTTCTAGATTCTTGACTTCTTTGACAATCACTTAAAACAAGAAATAATGCTGTTCTGTGCCAGCATTTACTAACAATGACCAAACTTTTCACACGCCTGATACAAAGAGAGCTCTTTTCAAAAAAAAAAAAAAAAAAAAAGAGCTCTTTTCGCCCTGCACAAAAGCAGAACCACAAGCACCAGCAAAAAGGCCATTTGCATTGCCAAGTTTCTTGGATATTAATTTTTTTCTGCATCAGGAAGGGGAGGGTGGGACGAACTGGGAAATTATGATTGACATATATACACTAACATGTGTACAATAGAGAGCTAGTGGGAACCTGCTATAAAGCACAGGAAGCTCGGCTCGGTCCTCTGTGATGACCTAGATGGGGGGGATGGCGGGTGGGGTGGGGGGAGGGAGGTCCAAGAGGGAGGGGATATAGGTATACATACAGCTGACTCACTTCATTGTAAAGCAGAAGCTAACACAACATTGTAAAACATCTATACTCCAATTTAAAAAAAAAAGATGTATATTGAGACAGCTAAGTATGATTTTACATATACTTGGTCAAGACCAGTAAACGGGCCTATTTCATATTTTATCTGACACAATTCCCCCTCTACTACCATCTTCCTTCTAAGACTTGAGAATATTTCTACTTAATTATTCTTCTGAAGCAGTCTAGTCAATGGTACTGTCAGATTTCCTTTGCAAAGAACAAAATCCACCCTAGCTGGTTTAGCCGGAGTAGGTTTATTACAAGTTTTAAATGGGTTCCTGCATTGTTGGGAAGCCTGAGGAAACAGCCTCTGGGTTCAGTTTCGGGAATGACTCCCAAAGTCGCAAATCTCAGCCACCAAAGGAGCCTCTTCGGTGACGAGGAAAGCTCGCTCGTTGCAGAGGGGTAAGGAACCAGCTCCTGAACTTCACCACCACCATCCCACCCAAGAAGCTGCTATGATCTCCACCAGGCAATGGGCCTCCTCTCCACCCACCACCCACCCCCAGGTCGGTGTTTCAACAGCTACTGAGACTCCTGCTGTAGCAGAAGAACCAATTTCCCACCCACCTGTGCTTGCTAGGAAAATTAAGCACAGCGTCTACTGCCCCTCCACCTGCCATATCTTAGCTGAGTGCATCTAATTCATATACTTTCTGGAACCTAAATTACATTCAGAACCTTAGATACAAGGGATTCAGAGAAATGTACAAGAATACACACTAGAAAATGTTTGGAAAGGATACTGAGCGCTAATCTGTTATATCCACAATTATACAATCCTAATTGTATTCTTCAATAGATTATTTTAAAAAAGGCTAAGGACACATCATGATTCTAATGGTCCATTAGAGCTGCTTGTAACTGAGGATAAGGTTTACAATAGTAATAATTTTAATAATAATATCATTAATTGCTAACATTTGATTTCATGCTCTGTGTCAGCCGATATTCTATGTGCTTTATGGGCATTGCGTCATTTCATCCTTATAACAGCCCTAAAGTGTGAACTCTTTTTAGCCTTAATTTATAAATGAGAGAACTGCAGCTTCAAGAGGTGAAATAATATGCTCAAGGCGACATACTGCTAAGTGATGAAACCAAAAGAGTCTAACCTGGACGGTTCTACCCCCGAGACTGCCTCTCCGCTGGATATTTTATTCAGTAGTTCTGAGGCGGGGTCCAGGAGACTATGCTTTTAATAAGCTCTCCAGGGTGATTCTCATGGACAAAAGTTTTATTAACGTCCAGGATCTTCCCATTTCAGATAATCCTGTGTTCGTTTTATAACAAGAAAAATGCTCTAAAAATGACAACAAATGTAATTCTGCAAATGCCATATGATCATTGCTGTGTAAATAATCTACACACTGCAAGAAGACTGAAAGTGTTACCAGGGGTGATCTTTGTAGTATAGTGAAACAAGTGAACGATACTTTGCTATCTTCTACCTCTTGCATTTTCCAGGAGCTCAACTATAACATTACTTTTATTTCACATCTACACTGGTCAAGTTCCATCTCTCATTTCAGAGACCATTCACGCTGGCATCCAAGTGTTAAAGATGTAGTCTCTTTTTGCTTGTTTTTTACTTTTTTTCTCTTTCCCTTCCCAATGCAATTTTAAGTTTAAAATCCAGAACTGAAATGCTAACTTAAAATTTCCTAGTCTTTGACTCAGACTAAGACAAGAAAAAGAAAATATTGACCACATAAACTCAAGTCTTTTATTTCTATTTAATACATTAGACACTGTTAAAAAATTATTTGAGAAGCCAATTCTGAACATGTATAGCAAGACCTGTTGATCACACTATCTATGTTTCCTCTTTTTCCTGAGAACCTCCATCCCTTCTTGCCTGTAAGTCTACAGGAAACGTGACCATGCTGTGAATGTGGTGACCTTGGGAATGACAGCCAGGGCCGTGCACTGGGCCAGTCCAGCCACTGCACAGGCTCACGGCACCCTTGGCATCCGTGGCTTCAGCTAGCCTAGCTCAGCAACCCTAATGCACCATCCAAGCAAACATGAATATTTTACCTCAGTTATCAAGTGTGCCCATTCAAACTTTTATCTAAAACATTCTTTATCATCTTTTCATTAAGTTCTCAAGAGCTAATGGTTTCTGAGTTCCCCGGGTAAGGATGATGCTCTGAATAATGAAAGCTCATTATTCCTCCACAGAATGCTTGTTAATTCAAATGATGATATTAAAACTATAGTAGCCTTTAGCACTGGGGTGATTTCTAGCATACTTTATCATGTATCAATATATACTCTGTTTGTCAAAACTGCCCAGGGCTGGGGCTGACATTCTCTCTGGAGGAGTCTAGTGCTTCAAAAGGCACTGAATACACCAAGGTGACAACTTGCAGAGTTTGCGCCTCTAGGAAATGGAAAGATGAAACTTGAAGTGCCACCACCTCCCCTGACGTCCTTATTAGTATTCATGCAGAGGCTGTGCCCTCCTCTTTCTGCTCCTCACAGGTCTCCCTTTTGAATGGAATAAAAGGAAATCAATATTTTGAAAAGGAAGCACACATGGGGGTTCTACACACGAGACGTTAATTATTTCCATTTAACCGATCCCAAAATAATCTTCGCACAAAAAAAGACTGGTTTCATTATTACCTAGACATACACACGTGCATACACGCAGATTGCATTCAACTCAGTGCTTAAGGTGGTTGATGATATTCTTGGACAAAAAGTATTGGTTCTCTGGATTCTTTTTTTATAGGGCATTATTTTGTTCATTGAGATTTGGGTCTCTTAAAATACGTCTTACTTAATCTCACCTCAGTTTGTACAACCAAGCAGGTTCCCATGGTTACCATATTGCTGTAAGTTTCTTGAACGGGGCTCCTCTTGTGCAGTGTTGATAGCAGGATACAGGCTTACCTCGTTTTATTGCACTTTGCTTTGCTCTGCTTCCCAGATACTACATTTTTTACAACTTGAAGGTTTGTGGCAGCCCTGCATCTACCAAGTCCATATCGGTGCCATTTTTCCAACAGCATTGTTCATTCTGTGTCTCTGTCACATTTCGGTAATCCTTGCAATATTTAAATTTTTGTATTATTGTTCTATTTGTTATGGTGATCGGTGATCTTTGATGTTACTACTGCAAAAAGATTATGATGCGCTGAAGGCTCAGATGATGATTAGCATTTTTTAGCAATAAAGGTCTTTTGTTTTTGTTTTTGTTTTTTTGCAGTACGCGGGCTTCTCACTGTTGTGGCCTCTCCCGCCGTGGAGCACAGGCTCCGGACGCCATGGCTCACGGGCCCAGCCGCTCTGCGGCATGTGGGATCTTCCCGGACCGGGGCACGAACCCGCGTCCCCTGCATCGGCACACGGACCCCCAACCACTGCACCACCAGGGAAGCCCAATAAAGTATTTTTCAATTAGTGTAAGTGCATTGTTTTTTTAGACACAAAGCTATTGCACACTTACCAGGCTTCAGTATAGTGTAAACACAACTTTTAGATGCACTGGGAAACCAAAAGATTCATGGGATTCATTTTACTGCAATATTCGCTTTATTGTGGTGGTCTGGACACAGACCTGTAATGTCTCCAAAGTCTGCCTGTACTTCTGATGTTGACAAACCCACAGTCCTCCCCTTCTTAGGGTTTTGAGTAAAAGGTTATATCTAATTGAGAGGCATATTACCACCAGGACCACACTGAAAGAGTCAGCCATGCCTATTATAACCAATATGAACTATGCTCCCAGTCAGTGGATTTCCCTTTTCATTTCTCTCCCATTCACTCTCCACCTTCCTGTTATTGTAAGGATTTGCACAAAATAGAAAATTGCTTCCTTCTGGCAGCTTTTCCGATTCTTCTATTTGTCCTGTATTTTTGAAGCACCTGAAATTCTAGTATCCTAGGAAGTCTCCAAGGAGAGGGCAACTTTCCCCAAACTAAGCATTTTACCTTTCTGAAATGATGTAAAATCTGAAGAGTCTCATCTGTGCCTCCCTCTAGAAACTGGGAGGGATTGTAATTTTAAAAAACCAAGCCATTCTCTAAGATGCTTGGAGCTGCAAGGTCAACACTTGGGAGCACGCGTGTGTGCTACAACATGCAATTCTGTACCATTGTCTCTTAATTATCTCTCCTGTGGAAGGCTAGCTGGGCATCTGCCCACAGGCCCTATCATACCAACATGGTGAACTTTCTGCATCATAGTTGCACTTTTAGAGCAGTAACTATCCATTAGAAAAGATCTACACGCATTCCTATAAGTATATTAATTATACCACTCAATATTTTTTGCATTTTATATTAATCATGTTAGGTAATAGAATGATGCTTATTTAAAAGAAGTAGAAGCCACCCTGTTAATCCAATATATTAATGATAAAGGGCATCTGAGTTAATTTATTGTAGAGGAGCAAAGTCATCCACAGAATACTTCATCATTGGGCCAATTTAAGAAAAATGTTGTGTAAGAAAAATATGTAGGTCATTTCCCATTGTATTCTTGGTTTTCAGTATTCTGATTCAATATCAGACTATGTGCCAAAACATCTTCAGGGCATATATACATTCCAATTATATGCAGGGGACTGCATGAACCTCCTCCCAAAGTAGAAAAGGAGCTTCAGTCTTAACACAAATAAAAATGAAGTAGACTTAGATGAAACTGGTATATATTGCTAGTTAATTGATAATTCCATTTGGTCTCGAAGGCTGCTAAGCATTCTTTTCCATACAAGACCCAAGAAATAAATGTTATGTCCATTTTTTTTTACTATTTCAAACCTCATTCTCACCCAGGCAGTCCTTTAAAACTTCAGGCTTTCTTGAGAGTAGGTAACTTTAGAACAAATTAAACATGAAACATTTGGAAAATTGACTTACTGACATCTAAGAATAGCAAATTAATTTTCAAGAAGCAAAGATGCTTACTGAGATTGACCAAAGAAAGGGTAGAAAGCTAAAGTAAGGGAATGTCCGAAGTAGATTCTACTTTCAAACAATTTCAATTTCAATAAGGGCTCTATTCCAAGTATATTTCTAAAGGACAAAGCCAATTATAAATGTTTGCATGATTAACACTTATGGTATAAGGATGTAAACAATGAAAATTGAGTAAAGTTAATTCCACCATCCCTACCCCCCAAAAAGTAAACTTAACTGAATGCTCTACATAAGAGAACATATGTTTTCAGAGCTTTGGTTTGTTTTTTGTTTTGAATTCAGGAATACAAAATTCTTTCAGTGAATCACAAGTTGGACTATGTGTCATCCTCACCTATTCAGAATATATTGTATTATCTATCACAAATAAATCCACTTGGATGTAAACAGGGCCAGGCGAAGTTCTATAGGCTTTCTTGCTCAGCTGAGGATCTTTGCTGATCTCTAATAAAAATATATTTCTTCCTGATTTGTAAATTATTTCTAAAGAAGGAAATTTACTCCTCTTTCCATGCTTTTTAGCTGTACATGTTGCTGTCTATTGAGTAGAGCAGGGATCAGCAAACATTTTCTATAAAGAGTCAGAGAGCAAATATTTTAGGAGTTTTGGACCATAGGGTCACCGTTGCGACTACTCAACTCTGCCACTGTAGTGCAAAAGTAGCCGCAGACAATGCATAAGTGAATGAGCATAACCGTAGCCCAACTAAACTTTATTCCTAAAAATGTGCAACAGCCTTGATTTGGTCCATGGAACATAGTTTTTTGACTCCTATGAAGGAAAACTTGTATTAAAAGCATTCATTTACACATAATGCTGTTATAATTACTTGAAACCACTCACTAAAACTCTCAGTAAGAACAGAATTATACTGCTTAATCATTTGTGATGAAATCATATCAAATCTGAGTCTTCAAGCACGTAAAAGACTCACCAGACAAATGACTGTATTTATAAACACCACATAAATCAACCCAATATCTGATGATCAGTTGGACTCTTGACCTTACTTACTAAAAGCCAATCTTTACATTAAAAAATTTTAGAGAGGGCTTCCCTGGTGGCGCAGTGGTTGAGAGTCCGCCTGCTGATGCAGGGGACACGGGTTCGTGCCCCGGTCCGGGAAGATCCCACATGCCGCGGAGCGGCTGGGCCTGTGAGCCATGGCCGCTGAGCCTGCGCGTCCGGAGCCTGTGCTCCGCAACGGGAGAGGCCACAGCAGTGAGAGGCCCGCGTAAAAGTTGTAAAAGAAACTGATGAACGGGGGGCTGTGGTTTATCTAAAACTGAAATGCAGTGATGGAACATCAACCAACGGGGAACTTTTTGAGACTTCCCTGGCGGTCCAGTGGTTGAGACTTCCCCGGTGGTCCAGTGGTTAAGACTCCACACTTTCAATGCAGGGGGTGTGGGTTCCATGCCTGGTCAGGGAAGTTCTGCATGCCATGTGGAACAGCCAAAAAAAAGTAACTTAGCAGCTCAGAGACAGAACAATGGCCTAGAAATTGGGTCTATTTACTCCAAGTTAAGTGCTCAATCTTCTACTATCCAATAATGTCATGTGCTGACTTCTGTGTGTTAGATCATGTAGAAAAGCTCAACAGTGTAAGTTATGATTCCTGTACTCAGAGCTCTAGTAATCCAGCCATGGATAAAATACAAAAATTTGTTCATTATTCAACAAGAAGTGTAGCAGTTACAAGCACAGACTCTGAATCCAGACTGCCTGGGTTCAAACACCAGCACTGCCCCTTGCACACTGAGTTACTGAACCTGCTTGCACTTCAGGAGCCTGATCTGTGTATTTGGTTGGTCACAGTAGCTACTCAGAGGGTAGCTGTGAACATGAAGTGAGCTGACACATGGCCATGACAGTAACTGGCCCAGAGCATAGTTACTATCTGCAAGGCTCTCTGTGTTTGGTGCTGAGGATCAACAGCGATAAAGATACAGTCCTTGACTTCAAAGAGCTTACCTTGGGAAGTTCAGGCAAAACGCCATTTTTCCAGCAAGTAACTGATGTGCTATAAGAGTCAGGCAATTTTAAGGAAATAAATAGGAGAAGTAATAGAATAGGTCTAGTCTTGGAAGCATATGCTCGCGGGATCAGTGAGAATGCCCTAAAGGAGTAGTTATTACTCCCAAATTTGGGATAGCATTTAGCCAAAAAATTGTTAGTAATAAATACAGAAGAATATACAATCCAATCTGAATTATAAATAATGGCCTATAAGTACTTGCAGGATTTCAGAGATGGACAGATTGGAACAAGCTTTGAATCATAAAATCCAAGGTTCAGAAGGCTTCTGAAAAGTTTTCTGGCCCAACTTCCAACCTGTGCTTAAATGGTTTCTATACCTCTCAAGCAGTCACATAGCTGAACTTAAATATTTCTATTGACGGGGATCTCACTACCTAACAAAAGAGTCTATTCCTCTTTTAAGGATCTCTGGTTATTAGAAAGCTCTTATTTATATGAAGCTGAAACTCACCTGCCTGTACTTTTTACCCATTATTTACCCACTAACCTATTCGTTTATTCATTAGTTCTCATTAAGTTCTTGGGGCAAACAGAACAAGTCTGCTTCCTCTTTTATATGACAACTTTCAACTATTACAGGGATTAGCAAACCTTTTCTGTAAAAGTCCAGGGATTAAATATTTGAGGGTTTTCAGGCAACACTGTCTCTATCAACTCGGCATAGATAATATGTGAATGTTTAGGGTAACTGTTCCAATAAAACTTTACTTGTGACACTGAAATTTGAATTTCATATTATCTTCTTCTGAGTTTTTTTTCAACCATTTAAAAAGGGGAAGACCATTTTTAACCACAGACCATACAAAAACAGATAGTGAACCAGATTCAGCCCCCGGGCTGTCTTTTGCCAGACCCTGAACTATTTTGATAGAGGATTTCATACTTTCCCCCAGCTGAGCTTTTCCCTTTTCCAAATTAAATATTCCTTGGTATCTTATCTACTTCTTGTAAAACATGGTAATACTTTTCATTATTCGAACCTAAAACTGCTTTTTTTTTTTTTTTGGTTTGGTTTTGTCTTTTTCCCTGTGTGTGGCCATTACTCACATGTATTGAATTATTTGAAAATAATTCGGTATTCTAATCTGTTTAAGATTCATTATCTCTTTTAACCCTCAAGCCAATCCTTAAAAGGAAGTATTATTAATTCATTTCTTACCTTGTTCTAGAAGCTAATATTATCCCTGTTTTATAAATGAGGCAACTAAGGCTCAGAGAAGACAAGTGACTTGTCCCAAATCACGTGGTTAGAAAGTGACAAGAAGGATTTGAAGATGGATCTTCTAGCTCCTAGTTCAGACCACTTCACACCACACCATGTCCTCTGTAGCTAGAGGTCTTGTAACCCTGTAGAAAGGGAATGAGGTTGATCCAACATGATTCATGGTTGGTGAGCCCATGAGGTTTCTAAAGATCATCACTTCTCTTTATATATTTTGAACCATCTTTTCAGTAGACAGATCTAGCATCTTACCCAGAATTAGAATCAAGGTCTTCAGTTTGTAGGTTGCAGAATCATACTCTTGCCTCTTCTGAGAGCTCTCAAAATCTTGAAAAAATGGTAATCTGAGCTAAATCAGGATTTAAAGGGGAAAAAAAAGGATGTTGGTAGAAGGCAGGATGGGATTAAAAAAGCAGTTTGTCTGCTATGTGCCAAACCCTACATAAGCAAACTAGCCACTGATTGGTTTCAGGCAGTGAAATCAAGCACTGATTTAATAAGAAAAAAATGAATCTGTTTAGTTAACATACTCACTGCTGTTCCTCCAGCTCAAATCCAGACACAGAAATTTATTTCACCTGTATTCCAAAAGTAAGACAAAACACTTAGAAAGGGGAGTGGGTAAGCACCAACCTCCAGTAGTTTTGAAGACAGGGGGTTGGCTCTCACTTACTAGCATCATCTTGGTACAACTAAGGTATAATTCCAAGCTCTGGAAAGTGAATAGTTTTTCTTACATAACTGAGAAACTATCTTTGGAAGCAATCATAAGGGAGATGTTTCAGAAATGTTTTGCACAACTGCACCTTTGAAAGAATAAGAGTATATCCTCCTCTTCACAAGTGATCACTGTGTAGGAAATAACATCATTCAGATACAAAATTCTGAGGGACTTGTATGAAAATCAGTACGGCTACTTTACAGTCTTTGCAATATCTTATCAAGGATACTTTCCATCCCCTTTTTAAGCAGATTTCAACTCTAACCAAAAATTTTAAGGTGAGCTACTGTCTTGATGACCCAATGAGATTTAGAGATTTAAAATATTATCTTGGCCCTTTTCTGGGTCTTTTTTGGTTTGTTTTTTTGTTTGCTTTTGCATTACGCGGGCCTCTCACTGTTGTGGCCTCTCCTGTTGCGGAGCACAGGCTCCGGACGTGCGGGCTCAGTGGCCATGGCTCACGGGCCCAGCCACTCCGCGGAATGTGGGAACTTCCCGGACCAGGGCATGAACCCGTGTCCCCTGCATCGGCAGGCGGACTCTCAACCACTGCGCCACCAGGGAAGCCCCCCTTTTCTGTTTTAATATTGTTTTTAACACTGTTGGCATTTCCTTTCAAGAGTTAAAACGCCACCTTTCAATGTGGGATTCAAGTACTAATCAAAAATACTTTGTGGTTTAATAGAGCCTACCAAGAACTCTGCTTTTCCTAAATTGATACTTTATGATTTAGGGATGGCTGCCTTCACTGATGTTGTCCATTTTCCAACAAAAAGCTCTCTCTAAGGAGACCTGCTGGAGGAGCATTGGTTTATATCCACTGGCCTCGTTCACATAAATGCCAATCCATGCTTTGTAGACCATATGCCTGAACCTGGTGTCCGACTGGTCCCAGCTCTGTTTCATAAACACCAAGTCTGAACCCCCCAAACCCTGGCAAATAATGTTCTGGCACCCAACTATCATGGCTTGATTTATAATAACACAGCCCAGTCAACACAGTTGTAAAAGAGTTTTTTAAAAATGTTATGGTCTTAGTGTACTTCCTCTTTATAGAAAGAATCAATGCTCTGTTTACAAGGTTTTAACAGAATATGAAACGTTGCAAATTTTAAATGCCACAATAAGGGCCTACATACTTTGAATCTCTTCTGTCAATCTTATGAAGACACTGCCCCTTCTATTATGATACATGTTACATTGTCTCATGATCAACTTTTCACATACTTGTATTATTTATTACTGGCCTCTCTCAGCAAGAGTAAAAGCTCCAGGAAGGCAGGAATTTTTTTCTTTTGTTCACTGATGTATCCTAGGCACCTGAAACAGTTTCTGGTATGTACTAGGCACTTAATATGTATTTATTTAATAGATGGATGGAAGGAAGGATGAACAGATGGATGGAACAATATCTTCTACTAGATTGTCAACATCTAGTAGTATAACTATGAAAAGTAATACATGCACACTCTTAAATAGAATTCAAACAAACAACCTGTAAAAAAATTATGACACTAATTAGGGAGATGTGAACACTGGATATTTCATATTAATAAATTATTGTTTATTTGTTGAGGTATGAAATGTATTATAGTTATGGTCTACATGTTGAAATACTTAAAAATATAATGATGGCTAGGATTTGTTTCAAAATAATCTGGAGGAGAAGCAGGGTAGTGAGGGGAGATATATACAAACCAAGATTGGCCATGAGATGGGGCAATGGATATATGGAAGTTTATACTACTGTATTTGCATTTGCATATATTTGAATTTTTCAGAGTAAAAAGTTAAATATTCAAGCCATAAGAAACTGTCAAACGGGTAAAAGTAAAACTCCCTCCCATCTCTGAACCCTAAGCTCATTTTCGCTTAAAAGGAAAAGCAAAACTATTAAGCATCTAAAATATACCAAGCACTATTCTAGTTAATGGAGATACAGCTGTTAAGAAGCATTTGCATGCTAGTGAGAGAAACAGACAATAAATAAGTTAGAAAATAAATAAATACATGAGACAATTTCAGAGAGTGATAGGTGCTGTTAGAAAGCAAAACCAGCTCTTCTCCCCAAAATCAATCAGTGTTCCCAGATATTCCAGGCATTTACCAGCACACACTCAAGTGTGCATTATATGCATGTGTGTGCATCATGCACTCTTTTACTGTACACACCCTTTTTTACCCAGGAGCATCCATGTCCTTCTGTACTTTGCTTCTTCCCCTGAACAATACATCCTAAAGGTCTATGTCCAGACTGGGACCTCTTGAGAGCAAGGACCTCCTAGAATTTACTTTGCATTCCCAGGATGTGACACAGCGCCTGGCAGCTGTCAGACCTTCAGCAAATGTTTCATGCATTGAAGACTTAAAATTCTTCAATTTCTTTAAAACCATCAAAAGTGGTTGAACACTGGGCACACCAGCTTCTCATCCTCTCTGCATCTTTGTCTCTCTTACTCCAAAGGTAGATCTCAGGGAGGTTTTGCAGAGCTGCATGGTGCCTGGCACGTGGAGGGCCTTTAACATATGTTTACCAGAGGAATTTGGAAAGGGATGAGAATCACAGGGCAAAGCCTATCAGACAAATTTCTCATTAACGACAGCTGGGCACCTGGTGGCCCCGCCAGGAAGTAAATGATGCTGAGTCGCTGGTGTGGACAGGAGTTCTCTGACACTGGGAAACAGAAAAGCTATGTTTACTGTGCCTACCCATGGCCTGGACTCGTTTTGGTCTGGGTTGTTAGGCGGGGCAGAGAGGGCGTTAGGTTTTTTTTTTTTCTTTAACCTGCTCAAACTCTTTTAAATTCCAGAGGCTTTCAATAATATGTTAGCTCCAAGAATCACCTTTAATCCTCACCAGACCTCGTAGGGCTGCTCATGAAATCAGTGGGAGGCCATTTACATCGCTGTGTCTTTCCTGAAGGGCTTGGATCTTGTAGGGTCCAAGGTGTTGTGTTTGTTAATTTTGAAGAATGTGTTATTAGCAGTCCTACCAATTCTGTTGTCATTTCGCTGGATGGCATTAACAGCAGAAAAGCTGCATGAGTGCAGTGGCCACCAGATAATGTGGACCTTGAACTTTACTTCACTTTTAATGGCTTGAGAGAGGTTAGAGGTATTTAAATATGTCCTGAAAAAAATAACTGAGTTACTGAATGGATTTTTAAAAATTGGAGTGAAAAGGAAAAACAAGCTACTGTAAATTGGAATTTATTTACATAGTTCCTAGCGTTACTCAAAGTTGAGTTACCGCCCTATTTGTGTACACAGAGCAGAGGGATGTGATGATATTCTTACCAATAATGCGTCAAGATCATTACATTAAGCTTCCCTGTCAGATTACAGTATTTGAAAGATGGGAAGACCAGTCCAAAAATAGACCTAGCGACCCCCTCTTCAACCTGAGATCTTGTTGAATTCTCCCTTTTAAAAGTCACTTAAAGGACCCCCTTGAAGCAACAGGAGGGTATAGATTGGGTAGGAGCTCAGACCTTTCCATGAATGCTATGTGTGCTGAGTGAGCTGTATATGTTGGAGGGTGTATAAATGTAAAGGAGAAAAGAAGCTAGAGAAAGTATGCAAGTTTGAAATTGGACGGGAAGATACCAAATAAATGTTAGACACCAAAATTACCATAGAAACTAAGACTGGCTGAAGTACTCAAGGACCACTCAGGCAGCTCCCCATTGTCTATAACAAAATACTGACTGGGGGACTTAAACAACAGACGTTTACTTTCTCACAGTTCTAGAGGCTGGAAGTCGATCAAGGGGCCAACATGGTCGGTTCTGGCGAGAGCCCTCTTCGTGTTTTGCCGATGGCCGAGTTCTCCCTGTTTCCCCTGGTGACCTTTCCCCCGTGTGTGTGTGTGTGTGTGTGTGTGTGCCAGGGAGGCATCTTCGCCTCTTCTTTTAAGGGCACTAATCCTATCGTGGAGACCCTACTCTGATGACCTCATCTGAATCTAATCACCTCCCAAAGGCCCCACTGCTGAATATACCATCATGTTGGGAGTCAGGGCTGCAACATATGAATTTTGGGGAGATACAAACATTCAGTTCACAACTACACCTAAAGCAATTTTAGCACTTTATAACTGTATTTCATTTGGTTATTATGAATATATCTATATTTAAAGAAGTCCTCTAATTTAAAAACATGACACAAATGAACTTTTTTACAAAACAGAAACAGACTTACAGATATTGAAAATAAACTTATGGTTATGAAACGGGCAACATGGAGAGGAAGGGATAAATCAGGACCCTGGGATTAATATATACACACTACTATATATAAGAAAGATAACTAATAAGGACCTACTGTACAGCACAGGGAACTCTACTAATATCCTGTGATAACCTATATGAGAAAACAATCTGAAAAAGAATGACTATATGTATATGTATAACTGAATTACTTTGCTGTACACCTGAAACTAACACAACATTGTAAACCAACTATACTCCAATAAACTTTTTAAAAAATAAAGTGTCACTAAATTAATAGTAAAAAAATAAAGAATAAAACATTTTAAAAAACTAAAGAAGTCCTTTTACATGCTTGCTTTAGGATGATCATTCATTTGACATTCAAGAAATATTTATCATCATTTACTCTGTGCCAGGTGCAGTTGTGGGCCTTGGGAGATAAAAAAGGGATAAAAATAGTTTCCGTCCCCTGTCCTCATGGGGCTCACAGTTTAATGAGAGAAGGAGAATGACAATTAAGAAGTAAACAAACAAATAAATAAACAAGTAAATAAAATAAATCAGTCACGCTTGTGATTCTGCTTTGAAGGACAGAAAAGGGTATAGTCCTAGAGAAAAGGGTGGGGGGATTCAAGGGATCCACTTTAGATGAGGAGCTTAAGGAAGGAGACTTTGAGGCAGTAACATTTAAGCTTATACTTGAAAGATAAGGAAGAGTGTTCCAGCAGATGGAACAGCAGATGTGAAGACCTCCAGGCAGAAGAGAGTTTGGCCTGTTATAGGAACCCAATGAGGTCCTCGTGTCTAGAACTCAGTGAGTGAGGGGGAGAGTGGCACAGTGTGAAGCTGAGGTGGCTGGCAAGGCAAGATCACATGGGGCCTTGCAAGCCAAAGCAAGGCATTATTTTATTCTAAGGATGATGGAAGTCATCATAGATGTCTAAGCCAGAAAAGAGGTGGTTTGCTTTGTGTGACTTGTACTCTCTTAGCTCAGGTGAAGCAGTCAGTAGATGGAAATACAGGAGGCAGGAGGAGACAGAGACAAGAGTCATGGGTGATGGAGAGAGAAGCGCCTTGGATATATTTGGTCCACAAGGATTCTTGCAGCCTTAGTGGCCATAGAAAACTCTTTGTAGATCTAGTGGTGCTTGACAACCATTGTTCAGGTGATGAGCTACGCATTCAGCAGACATTTGTTGGATGTCCACCCAGGTGGGCCACATGGCGGCCATATGAAGATGAATAAGACCAAGAGCTCTCCGGCTAGTCAAGGATGCCAGCAAAGATGCAGAAGACATTCAGAGAACCTGTTAAGAGCTCTGAGAGGGGTCATCCCGCAAGAGGAGGACACAGAAGGTTGAGCCCCTTCTCTGGGCAGGTTGCAGGGAAAGTCTTGTACACCAAAGAGATGGTGCCTGAACAGACTGCACAAGGAGGATGTGCCCCAACTGGAGAGACAATGCAGGCAGCAGAGATGTGTGAGCAGGGCCTGTGTGGGCTACCATGCCGGTGAGTGTGGCCAGAGCACTGGGTCCCTGTGGGGAGGGGCAGTGAAGGATCTATGTGCCACTGAGAGGTGAGGGAAAGGCTAAGACGGATGTCTTTAGAAAGAAGTGTGAAGAATAGTTTGCAAAGAGGATAAAGACAGAGGTAGACTCTGATGCAGTAGCCCAGGCAACAATAATAAGTCAATCTGAGGCAAGATTATGATATTCATAATAAGACTGCGTTAAAGCCTTTTATTGTATTCCCTAGACCACCAGGTACAACACCCAACACGTGGTATTTTAAAAATTATTGTTAAACTGTATCAAGTAAATATAATGGTATATGCTAATACACAACATGTCCAGTTCTAGATTCAGTGAAAGATAGTATACCTCCACAGAGAGGCAAAGAGCTAGATGCTATTTTTACATATTTATAAGGTCCAAACAGGTTAATGTATATTCTTGACATCACAGATTTATTTCTATGTTAATTCACTTTCAGAAAGCATGTATAACCATAATATACATGGTGAGAAAGTAATTTTATTCATATGTTTGGACATAAAAAATATCATTATGCAGTCTAATAATCCCAGTTGACAGTCAGAATCATTTTTTAAAAAAAGAAAACAGATATATTAAGAAAGAATTCAAGAAAAGCAACAACCAAGCCCTGATCTGGGTCCTCTGTTTTGCCGGGTGGCACTGATTTATACCAGCAAGTACAGTCATTTGCGAGTTCATTTCGTGATCAATGCCTGGCCGAGTTTGCCTTTATACATTATGAAAAGTCATCTCAACATTTGCATTTGTGTAAGCAGGCCTGCTAAAGAACTCTGCCTATGCTTTGCAGGCAACTGGGAAAGCAGTTCATCTTTTTATTTTTCCCTGTTTTATTTACATACTGAATTTTTTTTTACCCTGTGATGACAACACAGGTATTGATCTCTGGAGAGACACCGAAGTTCTACTATACACCATTTCAAAAGTTTAAATGAGGTTATTTTAGATGTCGGTGCAAATCTTTTCCAAAAATAAAAAAGGACAATTTTATTCTGTTTGGATAACCTTGACATTTTTCTGAAGAGATTTAAGCTAGAAGGCGTGACAGTCCATCAGGGAATGCTGGTCCTCACTGTCTTCGCCAAGATTGGGGCCCCAAGTTCAGGCCACCTCCAGCCAGCCAGCTGTGGGTAAATCCTGTGCTGCTCAGGCCGAGCTGAGCACCCACACTTCCCTCCACCCACGCTGGACAGAGAGAGAAAATGGCTCCATTCTCTGGGACCACAGATCATTGAGAGAGCTGCGTAAGATGGCTTTTTTTCTTCCTTTTTTCGCCCTCGCTTCTCTTTACACCTGAAGTTTAGATGAGTGACACATCGCTGGCTTTCCACGCAGCCCCTCAGCGGCCCCTCCTTCTGGATAAGCCTCAGCCTCCTGGCTGGCCTGCCGGGGAAACTGGTTCGACACACCCAGGGGAAAAATGACAGCTTTTCACAGCAAGCTGCTCGGCTCATAAATAGCACGGGGAAGCGTCCTCACAGGTCCCGACCTGCCTGTTTCAAAACGTCAGTGCAGCCAGCCTGGTAGACATCTTCAGGGAACAGCAGCAACTCCTTACAGAACTTTCTGGAAAGTGTTTACAAACGAAACAGATCACAGGTGACATTTTACCATTCTGAGGCCTGCAAGTGAATGACAGCTCACCTTCCAGCTGAAGGCTGGGGGGTTCTTTCTTCTTTCTGAATGACCCCGGGAGGCAGGGAAAGGGAGGGAAGGACAGAGCTAAACAGGAGGGAAGTTAGCTTCGTAAGGAATGAGGTGTCCAAAACCCTGGCAAAAGGCCTATTTTTTTATGCCTTCAGGTAAGAAAGCCAAGTGCTTTTACTGGAACTTGCTCTACATTTCACACCCCTTTTTGCAAATTTCTGCTATATATGCTGAGCTGTGTGAGCTTCTGGACAGGAGTGACAAAGTAAGTACACACTAGATATAATTTATTTGTAAGCGCTGGAAGAAGTTAAATTCATTCGGGGTTTATTTAACTGCGGTGGTGATCACGGAAAGCTCATGGCATTCCAGCAAAACACCCCCAAATGCACATTTAAATTCTTTTAAGGCCATATTTAAACCTGGAAGATACAAGTGACTTGCTAATCGCATCATTATACGGGCTTTAAAAACTAATTTTTTTCAATTTTTGAATTTTATTTTATTTATTTGTTATACAGCAGGTTCTTATTAGTCACCCATTTTGTACACATTAGTGTATACAAGTCAATCCCAATCACCCAATTCATCCCACCACCACCACCACCCCCCGCCGCTTTCCCCCATTGGTGTCCATATGTTTCTTCTCTACATCTGTGTCTCAATTTCTGCCCTGCAAACTGGTCCATCTGTACCATTTTTCTAGGTTCCACATATATGCATTAATATACGATATTTGTTTTTCTCTTTCTGACTTACTTCACTCCGTATGACAGCCTCTAGATTCATCCACATCTCTACAAATGACCCAATTTCGTTCCTTTTCATGACTGAGTAATATTCCATTGTATATATGTACCACATCTTCTTTATCCATTTGCCTGTCGATGGGCATTTAGGTTGTTCCATGACCTGGCTATTGTAAATGGTGCTGCAATGAATATTTGAATGCATGTGTGTTTTTGAATTATGGTTTTCTCAAGGTATATGCCCAGTAGTGGGATTGCTGGGTCATATGCTAATTCTATTTTTAGTTTTTTAAGGAACCTCCATACTGTTCTCCATAGTGGCTGTATCAATTTACATTCCCACCAACGGTGCAAGAGGGTTCCATTTTCTCCACACCCTCTCCAGCATTTATTGTTTGTAGATTTTCTGATGATGCCCATTCTAACTGGTGTGAGTTGATACCTCATTGTAGTTTTGATTTGCATTTCTCTAATAATTAGTGATGTTGAGCAGCTTTTCATGTGCTTCTTGGCCATCTGTATGTCTTCTTTGGAGAAATGTCTATTTAGGTCTTCTGCCCATTTTTGGATTGGACTGTTTGTTTTTTTAATATTGAGCTGCATGAGCTGTTTATATATTTTGGAGATTAATCCTTTGTCTATTGATTCATTTGCAAATATTTGCTCCCATTCTGAGGGTTGTCTTTTCATCTTGTTTGTAGTTTCCTTTGCTGTTGCAAAAGCTTTTAAGTTTCATTAGGTCCCATTTGTTTATTTTTTGTTTTTATTTCCATTACTTTAGAAGGTGGATCAAAAAAAATCTTGCTGTGATTTATGTCAAAGAGTGTTCTTCCTATGTTTTCCTCTAAGAGTTTTATAGTGTCCAGTCTTACATTTAGGTCTTTAATCCATTTTGAGTTTATTCTTGTGTATGGTGTTAGGGAGTGTTCTGATTTCATTCTCTTACATTTAGCTGTCCAGTTTTCCCAGCAGCACTTATTGAAGAGACTGTCTTTTCTCCATTGTATATCCTTGCCTCCTTTGTCGTAGATTAGTTGACCATAGGTACGTGAGTTTACCTCTGGGCTTTCTGTCCTATTCCATTGATCTATATTTCTGTTTTTGTGTCAGTACCATATTGTCTTGATTACTGTAGGTTTGTAGTATAGTCTGAAGTCAGGGAGTCTGATTCCTCCAGCTCTGTTTTTTTTTCTTCAGACACTTTTGGCTATATGGGGTCTCTTGCAGCTCCATACAAATTTTAAGATTTTTTGTTCTAGTTCTGTAAAAAAATGCCACTGGTAATTTGATGGGGACTGCACTGAATCTGTAGATTCTTTTGGGTAGTATAGTCATTTTCACAATATTGATTCTTCCAATATAAGAACGTGGTATATCTCTCCATCTGTTTGTGTCACCTTTGATTTCTTTCATCAGTGTCTTATAGTTTTCTGAGTTCAGGTCTTTTACCTCCTTAGGTAGGTTTATTTCTAGGTTTATTCCTTCCTCTGAAATTTTTTGGAAGAGTGTGAGAAGGATGGTTGTTAACTCTTCTCTAAATGTTTGATAGAATTCACCTGTGAAGCCATCTGGTCCTGGACTTTTTTTTGTTGGAAGATTTTTAATCACAGTCTCAATTTCATTACTTGTGATTGGTCTGTTCATATTTTCTGTTTCTTCCTGGTTCAGTCTTGGAAGATTATACCTTTCTAAGAATTTGTCCATTTCTTCCAGGTTGTCCATTTTATTGGCATAGAGTTGCTTGTAGTATTCTCTTAGGATGCTTTGTATTTCTGCAGTGTCCATTGTAACTTCTCCTTTTTCCTTTCTAATTTTATTGATTTGAGTCCTCTCCCTCGTTTTCTTGATGAGTATGGCTAAAGGTTTATCCATTTTTTTTATCTTCTCAAAGAACCAGCTTTTAGTTTTATTGATCTTTGCTATTGTTTTCTTTGTTTCTATTTCATTTATTTCTGCTCTGATCTTTATGATTTCTTCTACTAATTTTGGGTTTTGTTTGTTCTTCTTTCTCTAGTTCCTTTAGGTGGAAGTTTACATTGTTTATTTGAGATTTTTCTTGTTTCTTGAGGTAGGCTTGTATTGCTATAAACTTCCCTCTTAGAACTGCTGTTGCTGCATCCCATAGTTTTTGGATCATCGTGTGTTCATTGTAATTTGTCTCTAGATATTTTTTTATTTCCTCTTTGATTTCTTCAGTGATCTCTTGGTTATTTAGTAATGTATTGTTTAGCTTCCATGTGTTTGTGTTTTTTACATTTTTTTCCTGTAATTGATTTCTAATCTCATAGCTTTGTGGTCGGAAAAGATGCTTGATATGATTTCAATTTTCTTAAATTTACCAAGGCTTCATTTGTGACCCAAGGTGTGATCTATCCTGGAGAATGTTCTGTATGCACTTGAGAAAACTGTAATCTGCTGTTTTTGGATGGAATGTCCTATAAATATCAATTAAATCTATGTGGTCTATTGTGTCATTTAAAGCTTGTGTTTCCTTATTAATTTTCTGTCTGGATGATCTGTCCATTGGTGTAAGTGAGGTGTTAAAGTCTCCCACTATTATTGTGTTACTGTCAATTTCCTCTTTTATAGCTGTTAGCAGTTGCCTTATGTATTGAGGTGTTCCAATGTTGGGTGCATATAGATTTATAATTGTTATATTTTCTTCTTGGGTTGATCCCTTGATCATTATGTACTGTCCTTCCTTGTCTCTTGTAACATTCTTTATTTTAAAGTCTATTTTATCTGATATGAGTATTGCTACTCCAGCTTTCTTTTGATTTCCATTTGCATGGAATATCTTTTTCCATCCCCTCACTTTAAGCCTGTATGTGTCCCTAGGTCTGAAGTGGGTCTCTTGTAGACAACATATATATGGATTTTGTTTTTGTATCCATTCAGCGAGCCTGTGTCTTTTGGTTGGAGCATTTAATCCATTCACATTTAAGGTAATTATCGATATATATGTTCCTCTTACCATTTTCTTAATTGTTATGGGTTTGTTTTCATAGGTCCTTTTCTTCTCTTGTGTTTCCCACTTAGAGAAGTTCCATTAGCATTTGTTGTAGAGCTGGTTTGGTGGTGCTGAATTCTCTTAGCTTCTGTTTTGCTTGTCTGTAAAGCTTTTGATTTCTCCATCGAATCTGGATGAGATCCTTCCTGGGTAGAGTAATCTTGGTGTTAGGTTCTTCCCTTTCATCATTTTAAGCATATCATGCCACTCCCTTCTGGCTTGTAGAGTTTCTGCTGAGAAATCAGCTGTTAACCTTATGGGAGTTCATTTGTATGTTATTTGTCATTTTTCCCTTGTTGCTTTCAATAATTTTTCTTTTTCTTTAATTTTTGTCAATTTGATTACTATGTGTCTCAGCATGTTTCTCCTTGGGTTTATCCTGCCTGGGACTCTCTGTGCTTCCTGGACTTGGGAGGGTATTTCCTTTCCCATGTTAGGGAAGTTTTTGACTGTAATCTCTTCAAATATTTTCTTGGGTCCTTTGTCTCTTCTCCTTCTGGGACCCCTATAATGCAAATGTTGTTGTGTTTAATGTTGTCCCAGAGGTCTCTTAGGCTGTCTTCATTTCTTTTCATTCTTTTTTCTTTATTCTGTTTTGCCACAGTGAATTTCATCATTCTGTCTTCCAGGTCACTTATCTGTTCTTCTGCTTCAGTTATTCTGCTATTGATTCCTTCTAGTGTAGTTTTCATTTCAGTTATTGTATTGTTCATCTCTGTTTGTTTGTTCTTTAATGCTTCTAGGTGTTTGTTCTTTAATTCTTCTAGGTCTTTGTTAAACATTTCTTGCATCTTCTCAATCTTTGCCTCCATTCTTTTTCGGAGGTCCTGGATCATCTTTACTATCATTATTCTGAATTATTTTTCTGGAAGGTTGCCTATCTCCACTTCATTTAGTTGTTTTTCTGGGGTTTTATCTTGTTCCTTCATCTGGTACAAAGTCCTCTGCCTTTTCATTTTGTCTATCTTTCTGTGAATATGGTTTTCGTTCCACAGGCTACAGAATTGTAGTTCTTCTTGCTTCTGCTGTCTGCCCCCTGGTGGATGAGGCTATCTAAGAGGCTTGTGCAAGTTTCCTGATGGGAGGGACCGGTGGTGGGTAGAGCTGGGTGTTGCTCTGGTGGGCAGAGCTCAGTAAAACTTTAATCCACTTGTCTGCTGATGGGTGGGGCTGGGTTCCCTCCCTGTTGGTTGTTTGGCCTGAGGTGACCCAACATTGGAGCCTACCCAGCTCTTTGGTGGGGCTAATGGCAGACTCTGGGAGGACTCACACCAAGGGGTACTTCCCAGAGCTTCTGTTGCCAGTGTCCTTGTCCTCACGGTGAGACACAGCCACCCCCTGCCTCTGCAGCAGACCCTCCAACACTAGCAGGTAAGTCTGGTTCAGTCTCCTATGGGGTCACTGCTCCTTCCCCTGGGTCCCGACATGCACACTACTTTGTGTGTGCCCTCCAAGAGTAGAGTCTCTGTTTCCCCCAGTCCTGTCAAAGTCCTGCAATCAAATCCCACTAGCCTTCAAAGTCTGATTCTCTAAGAATTCCTCCTCCCATTGCCAGACCTCCAAGTGGGGAAGGCTGATGTTGGGCTCAGAACCTTCATTCCAGTGGGTGGACTTCTGTGATATAAGCGTTCTCCAGTTTGAGTCACCCACCCAGCAGTTATGGGATTTGATTTTATTATGATTGTGCCCCTCTTACCATCTCATTGTGGTTTCTCCTTTGTCTTTGGATGTGGGATATCTTTTTTGGTGAGTTCCAGTGTCTTCCTGTCGATGATTGTTCAGCAGTTAGTTGTGATTCTGGTGCTCTCGAAAGAGAGAGTGAGCTCACGTCCTTCTACTCCGCCATCTTGAACCAATCTCCCCAAAACTAATATTTATTATTTCCATGTCAGACTATGAGAGAAATAGTGAATGTTAAAATTAAAGGTATGATGCTATGTTTTTAGATGGAATGCTATCAGGAAAATAAGGGGGACATTTCAAGTTAAGTGTGGGGAAGGAAGGAAAGAAAAGGGGGAAAAATAGATTCTCATTTTGAGATTGCAATTTCATTTCAATTTAGTAAGATTTTAAGTTTGGTTTGTTTGTCAAGTCCAATAGTATAGCAATAGGGACTAAAGGTCTTTGGATATGTCATTGCATAAGAGGACTTATTAGAGGTTAGACTTCTTTTTTTTTTTTTTTTTTTTTTTTTTTTTACGGTACGTGGGCCTCTCACTGTTGTGGCCTCTCCTGTTGTGGAGCACAGGCTCCGGACATGCAGGCTCAGTGGCCATGGCTCACGGGCCCAGCCACTCCATGGCATGTAGGATCTTCCCAGACCAGGTTACGAACCCGTGTCCCCTGAATCAGCAGGCGGACTCTCAACCACTGCGCCACCAGGGAAGCCCTAGACCTCTTTTATGTATTATTTTTAATACACATTTCATGGCATTTACTGCAGAAGTCTCTTTGGGGAAATTAACAATGGAACAATTTCTATATTTAAGAACCATAAGTTCCCATGTATGCTGAATTAACCTATTGTATATCACCTTAATACTGGGTACAGGGCTTTTTGTTTTGTTTTGTTTTGTTTTTTCTTTCTAGAATCCACTTTATTATGCTATCTGGCAGGGCTGGTGGACGCAGCTCAGATCAGGTCCTCTCAAGGTGGATCCTGAGGGAGAAAGAGGCTGAAGCCCTGCCAGGCGGCCGTCACTCAGGCCATGCTGCTACGTGATTCCATCTATCAATATATAAAAGCATAGCTGGAAGGAAATTTTTTTTCAGAATCAGGAAATAGTTCCTCATCTACTAGGTTAAAATCCTAAATCCTCCAACAAATGTACAGTTCCATATTTTTTTTAGTATTTCATCACATAAAATATGTAAATAGCTATTCACATTATTGTAGTGACTTGCATGTACAGTGGGGGGTCAGATGGGAAAGAAAATACCATTCTTATTTGTAAAGCAATGAAAACACAGGATAAATCTGGAATTAAAGCTGGCCTTTGAAACAAATTAAATATATGTTAAAGCATTTCTTCATGTCTAACTGTTGCACAAGTTGAGTTTTTTACATAGGTTAACACTTAATGCTACTTTCTATGCACTCTCTTACTGAAGGGTTGGCCTTAAATTCATTTTCTCCCTTGGATCAATATTCTTGATACCTATGGAAAAGAACATCCTGGCTCCTCTAGAAAGAAGATAAAGTCAGAATTCAGGAAGAAATAAACATGATACTCCAATGTGAAAAGTATAAAACCATCATACTCAGTCAGCTGGGCTTTGAATGAAAAGTAAGTAAATCAATACCTCCCAGAAAAATCCATGCCGCTTCTTACACAAAACCCAAACTACCAGGACTTTGCGTTAGTTCAGTGTAGACATTCTGCCAGACATAATGTATTTGATAAAGCTTCTGGCTTTTTATCTTCAGACTGGTTTGCTATATTAATTCAAGAGTCTCAGGAATATGAGAAACAATGGCAATAATTCAAAATTTTTCATTATCTGTTCTTGGATGTGTCTTCATTTGTCATAACTGTTGGGCTATAATAAAGGAGTTTCTTCTGTCTTTTCATATAAGTTTGGGTTTATTCTTTCCTGGTACTGATTTCAGTCCTGTGCCACCCTGACCCAGGGGAAAGGTGTGGGCTCCTTCTTCCCCAGGTACCTGCAGGTTGATGTAATTACTACTCCCAGCACCAACCCTGCCTTTGTCTCTAGTCCTTCTAGCCTTAGGAAGCTTCCTTTTATTTCAACTAGAATCATGCAATTAGTGAAAGGGTCAGGCAGAGCCAGACTTTTCCAAATTGAAAGTGATCACAAGATCATTAAAATCCAAGGGCCAGAATTATTAAAAGCATGGTTTATAATGGAAGCCATTCCTGTAGAAGGAACAAATACCCTGTAGTAAATCAACAGCAGATTACCTATAAATACTTATTCCCAGAATTTTGCTTCTGGATGGGGTGTTCGCCTTCCCTCATCCTCTTTTGTGGGCGTTTACCCATCTTCTTCCTAAAGCAGGAGATTTACCAATTAGGTTAAAAAGGCTACAATCTTATCAGTCTTGCTAAGGCTCTGTTAGCATAATAATGTAGCAGAGTTTTTATAAGAGCTGGTCAACATTAGCAAGAGAAAGGGCTGTTTGTCTTGTAGATGTTTCATTCAAAGGGCCGGGAATGGTCACCCACCCTCCTCTGCCCACTACTTACAATCCCACAATCCCTCAAGGGAGCAAAGGTTCATAGAGGGGAGAGTGAGAGGCAAAGTGGGAAAGGTCCAGATGAGGGAAGAGCACAGGTCAGCCGTGCTCTGCCTGCACCAGGAAGAGGATGCCTTCTGAAAGGGTGGGAGGGAGTAAAGGACTTTCCCAGGACTAAGTACCTGGGGGAAATGGAGGTTTCATATCATTTCTGAGGGGGGTTGAAAACAGCCCCTCACAGAGACTCGGGTCTAAGAAGTGGAGGTCAAGTGACTGAAAAGGCAACCAGGCAGCAGCAAAGCCCCAGCTGAAGTCATCTGTGCAGGACTGAGCCAGCCGCGCAAATGGGCCCCAGAGCCAGTTGATGGGGTGATCCTCGTCAGTTGATGGGGACTGGCAAAAAGTCCTGGTAAAACCTCCATGTGAATCCTGATGGGGTGGGTGTGAGGGGCTGATAAACTAGTCCTAAAGCTCACCCTTCCTCAGCCCTCTTACTGTTCCAGGTTAGGATTAAGCAACAAGGAATGGCTGAAACTGTTTAATCATTCCTGCAGAGTGAGAGCCTATGTTCTTCAAATCTACTCAGTCATAGGCAGGATTTGTGTAAACACGGCTCATTGGCCTTGCATTTCCCACACCTAAAGGAAGTGAATGACTGTATTGAATTCTATTTTTTCCCCTTGTTTGTTGCTTCATTACATGGAGCTTGGATCAAAGCCTACGTTTAATATAAATAAAAGTTGATCTGCTAACATTTTATGAAAAAGATCATTAAATCCCAGAAAAGTAGCCATTCCTAAAACCTGAAAATTTTTCATTTTTCTGATAGACTGCCAGCAGCACTTTGTTTGGATTAGAATTAAATGTCTGCCACATTGGAAACTGTAAAACTCAATCTCAGAAGGTTTTTTTATAAATTTGATATAAGGTTTTAAGCAGCTCTTCTCAAATACTCGCTCTAGCAAAAAAACAAGTCTTTTCTACATAAAAATATGGTGAATTTATAAGCCAGTTACTTCCCACAAATTTGGGGAGGTGAGGACGAGGAAAGAGAGACAGCCCAGGATAACCTGGTTTTCCTGGTGCAACTCCAGAGATTCACCAAGTCCTAGAATGAGGTGGTTTGTGAGAGAAAAAAAAATCAGAGGTGACAAAGTTTTTACCAAGCTCTAGTCACGGCAATGAGCCCAGCACACCCCAATGTATCTTAAGTGAGAATGAAGCAAGATGGACCATCACAGTCCTCCCTGGGAAGGGGTCTCCCTGGGATGGGAATATATACACTACCAAACGTAAAATAGATAGCTAGTGGGAAGCAGCCGCATGGCACAGGGATATCAGCTCCGTGCTGTGTGACCACCTAGAGGGGTGGGATAGGGAGGGTGGGAGGGAGGGAGATGCAAGAGGGTAGAGATATGGGAACATATGTATATGTATAACTGATTCACTTTGTTATAAAGCAGAAACTAACATACCATTGTAAAGCAATTATACTCCAATAAAGATTAAAAAAAAAAAAAAGAACATCATGATCACCAGGTCTTTCACTTATGGAGAGTTGGCCACATACCAGGTCTTGCTAAACACTTCCTCAGAGATTAACTAACTCTCAAGACCCATACGAGACACAGGTCAGATTCTACTTCACAGCACCAGAAGCCAGAATAGAGTAGAGAAGGGTTTATCCCTTCCAGCTCGCCAGTGTGAAGTAGATCCCCAGTCATTCTCAGTTCCATTGCCCTGTTTTATTATTTTTTTCATTACATCTATCTCTATCTGAAATTATTTAATGTTTGTTTGCTTCTGGGTTCCCAGGCGATGCTTAATAAATATGTATCGAGTGAATGAATGAACTTGCCCAAGGTCCCACAGCTGTTGGTACCCAGGCTAAAATTTGAACTCTGGTCTATCCAAATCCAAAGATAACTACATATTTAAAGTTTTGTTTGTTTGTTTGTTTTTTAATTTAAAAAGAACTACTTAGATACTTACTAATGAAATGATACGATGTCTGGGAGATGCTTCAAAATAATACAGGAGGTGGAGGTTGCATGTAACTGAAACAAAACTGACCTTGTGTTGATAGTTGTTGGACCTGGGTGGTGAATAGGTACAGGTTTACTGCAGTGTTCTCTCTGCCTTAGCAGAGCCTTGAAATTTTCCATTATAAGATGTTTAATTCAAAGAGAACTTCAACACTCATTTCATATTTCTGTTCTTTCTTCTCCTATCTCAGTCTTTGCTGTTACCAGTCTAAATTTCATTCTCCTTCTCATCCTATGCTATCTAAAGAATTTCCATTTCCCTTACTGCCTTTTCCCCCCATTTCTTTGACTTACGTACAGTAGACAAAAAATTTTATTTTCCCCTGAACACTTCTACATACCAAATATTGCCATATCCTCAATTCTGGCCATTAATAAAAAAGCAGGAATTTCATTCCAAAACTGTATATGTGCAAATTAGAAAATTTATGTACAACTTTAATATAATCATTAAATAATGATTTCACATAAAATTTAAAATTCATGTATGCAAAAAAAATTGCAACACAGGACATCTGACTCATTGTTATTTAAACTACTAAGTATAACTTGTATCATTTTTTACTAAGTGTTCTCCTGAGTTAAGCAAGCAAGCAGTAACACCTACTCAAAGAAATTATAGGAAATAAGACTAGCTTTCAACAACAAATAAAAGAGAAATGTATTTATTTATTTATGCTTTTATTCTTCTGTTCCCATCATCTTTCTATCACTGTGACTGTGGCAAACATTATTGTTTTCTCAATCTATTTCCATTCTCTGGTGCTTTCTTGTCAGCCGAACCCAAATGTTGTTGGAGCAGTGATGTGTCTAGCCCCAGGTGAGATGTTCACTCTCTCACCCACTCTCACATCTAAAATAGCCTTGTAAAGCCATTGGCCAATGAGATATACGTGAAAGTCCACTCACGTGCTAGGAAAATTTTAGCATTTGTTAGAGGGGACAGAAGCAGTTGGCTCGTCCTTCCCCCACACTGTGTGCACGCACACGCACACGCACACGCACACACACATCTCCCCTCCTTGAATGTAGATGTGATGACTGGAGCTACAGCAACCACTGTGCAACTATGAGGATGGCATCCAACAAGCATAGGATGATAGAGTGGAAGGAGGTAAAAAAACCTGTGCATCTAATGTCATCACAGAGCATCTTAGTCAATGCCAGCAACCATCTACCTTTGGGCATCTGCTCGAATTTTTTAAGCCAGGTCTTTCAATAGTTGTAGCCAGATACATTCCTAACTGATATAGTCATCCTTGCTGAAAATCTTCAACTGCAGATAAATATTAATACACTTCATAAAGAAAATGAGATTTTAAAATAAGGAAGATCCTAAAATAGATGCTACTTACAGACATACAAGATCATGATTTTGCTCAGATCATAGGGTTTACTCAGTGGCTTCAGTTAACACCTCAGGCTTGAGGTTCTGTGCATATTTAAAAATAAATACACAAGCTTCCATTCACTCAAAGGACTGTCTCATTCAGAATCCAGTTTAGGGTACTAATCTAAACAGTGGATGATATGAGGCACTGTGTATTTTGCCATAAGTAAAATTACTTATTGTGGGAAAAAAAATGTAGCACAATGTTTCCACTGTCCACTCCCGGTCTCGTCATATCTCTATTTAGTTTTATGACAATCAAAAACAGTTCCAGGTTCATGATCTTTTCCCCTCTTGGAGTACCTTTTTTTTTTTTTTTTCTATCTTCTCACCCTGACTTCCACCCACTAACACACCATCTCCAATTCCTAATTCCTTCCCCCCTCCCGGAAATAATTGTTGGACTTTATGGCCATCCTATAGCAATTATTAGACCCTTTCATTTGCCCAGCAAAAATTCGTTGAGCACCTACTATGTGCCACATGCAGTGTGAGGAGCTGGGAGTATACTGGTGAATCTAGTGGTCTAGAGAAACTCAGCTTCTCTCTTAAATGTCATCTCAGTATAACTACTCATGCACTGTATCTTATTTTTATGTGGTTGAAACTAATGTATATGAAGAAAGCACAATTTCTTAAATAGTTTAAAGCTTGATATTCCTGACTTGCTATTTCAAATGAGTAATTTGTTAGTGACCTTTAGATGCTTTAATAGGGTGACAAGACTACTTGGGCAAGAATAAAAATGGTTTTGTATGTTTTAAAAAGTACTGAAAAGAAAAAAATGTTTGAGCATTTGGGTTTCCTCAGAGGTTATCAGCCACCTAGAAAAATTGACAGGTCTAGGCAATAAACACACTCACACATACCTATATGTGTTTTTTAAATATAGAATGTTAGACTTCAAGCAATCTTAGAGATTTGATGTATTGGGAAACTGGGTCCTAAAAAGGCTCAGTGACGTGCTCAAAATTAAAGAGCTAGTAGGTGCTTAAGATCCAATTATTTCACTCAGAAAGGAGGTTTACTACAGCAGACGTTAATTAAATTAGATAGTATAGTAGAACAAGAGTCCTCAAATCATGGCTGGAAATCTGACTCTGATCCTCTGTTGAAAACAGACAATTATAGAGAAAGGAAATAGAACTCAATCTACTATGAAAGGCAGAGGGGCAGGTACAGTAGTCAGTATGAACCATGAGAAGAATCGGATGGACAGAGCTGCTCCCAGTTACTGACTTCATGGTTACAACATTTAAAGAAGGAAATGTAGGGCTTCCCTGGTGGTGCAGTGGTTGAGAGTCTGCCTGCCGATGCAGGGGACACGGGTTCGTGCCCTGGTCCGGGAGGATCCCACATGCCACGGAGCAGCTGCGCCCGTGAGCCATGGCCTCTGGGCCTGTGCGTCCGGAACCTGTGCTCCGCAATGGGAGAGGCCACAAAAGTGAGAGGCCCGTGTACCGCAAAAAAAAAGAAGTAAATGTAATATTTTTTCTGGTAAGGGAAGGTGCTTTGTTTTAAAAGCTTATGGAGGATGGGGGAGACGGAATTCTGCCACAAATGTGGCTGAATAGTCTTTGAATCTGGGAAGCAAATCCAGCTGATGTGTAACTTTAATGTAAGAAAATGTCAGAAGCTTGATGGGGAAAGTGAGTGATAAGAGTTGAGACTAACGAGAGGTTACAAATTTGTTCCTAGGTGGCATTTTTTTTTTAATCATTCTCCATGTGATTATCACTGCTTTGCAACATAAGCATGATGTCTGTGAGGGACCATCCATGGAGGGTCTCAAGATGGACATTCATAGATCTTATGGAGTCTGTGTGTTTTGAGGAGAGAGGGTTCTTCATTTCATCAGATTCTCAGAGAAGTCTCTGACTCTAAAAAGACCAAGGATTCTATTAATAAACTTTGTGACTCCAAACATGGATTGAAACGTGGTCAATGCATAAACGAGGCCAATGCACATGAGGGCTTCTCCCAGCTTCTCTTGCTCAAGGTGACCAATGATGTATGCCAAGCAAGTAGAAAAGAAATGCACATTTCACTGATGTCATTACCTTTCCCTAAGGGTAGGGCAAAAAGGTGAAAAAAATTAAGTTGTCAACAGGTACAATTTTGTACTTACTTGTAAGACAGTGAAAGTGTAGACAAAATGTAGCGTAGAAAGTGTAGATAAAATCACTATTTTGTCCATTACCAGCACTTCCTCTTCGCAGTACCGTTCCTCAGCCTGGTCCCAGTTGCCCAGGGTAATGTGAGAAAGCGTGTGGAAACCGTGATTAATGGTTCTTACTTATCTCCTATTAAAATGCCTAGCAGTCTTTGAATATAGGTGCCTGAAGCTTTTAAATTTATTAATTTATTTTTCTTAGAATCAGTGTGTCCTGATGCTAAATTGCTTTAGCACTTTGCAAAAATTCTATAAAACTAACTTATGAAGTAAGTTTTCTGGCTATGCATGACCTGGACATTTCTCTATAAAAGATTCAACTTTTTTATGTATTTATTTTATTTATTTATGTTTGCCTGCATTGGGTCTTCGCCACTGCATGTGGGCTTTCTCTAGTTGCGGCGAGCAGGGACCACTCTTCACTGCGGTGTGCGGGCTCCTCATTCTGGTGGCTTTTCTTGTTGTGAACCACGGGTTCTAGGCACATGGGCTGAGTAGTTGTGGCTCGCGGGCTCTAGAGCGCAGGCTCAGTAATTGTGGCTCAAGGCCCCAGTTACTGCGCAGCATGTGGGATCTTCCCAGACCAGGGCTCGAACTCGTGTCCCCTGTATTGGCAGGCGGATTCTTAACCACTGTGCCACCAGGGAAGTCCCTCAACTCTTTTTTGTCTTAACTCATTGCTTTTGTTTTTCCATGTGTATGAATCCTTTCCCAAATTGGCCATTTTCTTCTACCTCCTTCATTTCAATATTGTGCGTTTTAACTGTGCCATGGGATTGCTTAGCATTATGCTGTCAGCAGTTCACAGGAAAAGAGTATATTTGATTTTAAACAGGATGAAAATGACATCTTTCATACTTCTGTTTAGTTTGTGAGAAGGCAAATATATAAATACAATGAATGCTAAGTAAAATTAATCAATTCAACATTTATTGTGTACCCACAAGGTACCAGGAGCTGTGGATTAACAATAATATTGAGAAGAACAAGTGTTTATCAGTGGGTGTTCTCTGCCAGGCTCCGCAATGTGTACTTAACATCGACTCTGATTCATCACCACCACGCTACGAGGGAGGTATTATTTTTAAGCTTCATTTTACAGGTGGGAAAACTGAGGCAGCTAGTAACTGATAGAGCTGGGACTTGGCTCAGGGAACTCTACCTAAAGCCTGTGTGTTTAAACACCTGACCTTCACTGTCTTGTGCGGGGTACAGAACAAAAAACAGACAAATGGAGCTAAAAAAACCCAAAAAAACCCCAGTTTTTTATTTAAATTTTCTAGAAAGTAGCCCAGTATCATGAAGACAATTTTAAGACATATTATCACTGTACATCTCATATTTTTTTAAATTAATATGACATAGAAAGAAAGCAAATGATGAGCCTTAAAACTTTTTTTCTATATGTTACACGTCATACTACACTCAACTCCTTATTTATTAAATCAAGCTTTAAAATAATACCTGGAATCTTGTTAATCACTCATAAATTCCTGTGCTGGGGTGTCCATATTCTTATATACACTTTCTTAATAGTGAGAAAGCAAGAAATCTAGGTAATGCATCTTCCACTGCCAAATGATCATTGAGGGCAGCAAAGAATTGAGAATATGAAAATTCATAGGGGAGATCTTTAAGAAAGAAGCACAACCACTAGAGGAAAAAAAAGAAAAACAAACAAACAAAAAATAATGTGTTTCCCTTCCTCACCTCCAGCCACTCTCTGTTTTTCCTACGAGATGTGGATGGTGGACATCTCTCCTTGGTCTGTGGCATTAATGCAGCTCTCCACTTCTGAACTCTGGCTGAGTGCCACGTGGGAGAGCCAGGACACCTCACCAAGGGATAGGCTTGCCAGGTGTCCTGACTGATAAGAGGAAAGTAAACAACATCTATTATGAAAGGAAGCTTGCTGTGACAAGGTTTTGGCCCACATTCACTAAACAATGATGTTTAAAGAGTCAAAACAATTTTTGCATGAATTTTCATTTCTCCTGGATTTTCCAAATATGTCCTCGGAGGTTCATCCACTACCCGTGCTGACAAGAACCAACCACGTGCCCAGTGGGTGGAGGTGAGTGCTTAGGGCAGAAAGGGGGGCCTTGGGTTCACAGATACCTTCCTCTCGGCCACCATCCGGGAATTCACACCAGATGAAAGACCATTCCTATGCCCTAAAGCTTTCTATCTTTGGGGGTCTTCAGGTTACATTCAAATATCCCCAAAGACACAGCGAGCCCTAGAATATAGTCATGAAAATTGTTTATCCAAGAGTCTGGATACTAGAGAAAATCACAAAGTTGTTTACAAAGGACTTTCGTTAGTGATGACTCAATTTATTAATCATGACGTCATAATAATTTTTAAAACATTTGTTGTAAATGTGAGGCAATGTGTGAAGTTGTCTGGCTGCAAATTACAGTTGGCGGCATCAATACAGACTCACCCATACCACCACAGACACGGTAACATGGATTATAAAGGATATATCACAACTGAATCCATCAGGGGTTTCATCTGAAAAAAATCGCATACATTTCATGGAACAAAAATTATTACTTCTGAGGAGATTCTATTCAAAAGGAACAGGCTAAAGAGACATTTGGAAAGGAAAGTGTAGCAAGAATACGAAAGTAACATTGATGGACATTTTCTCAAAAGCTACCTCGTTATTTTTATGTATCATTTGGGATCCTTCTACAACTCAAAATATTTTAGGCAAAAAAAAAAAAAAAAAAAAAAAAGGGAATGCGTTGGCATACATAACTGTAAAATCCAGGGAGTATGGAAGTCCAGAAAACCTCAGGTATGACTAGGTTTAGGCACTCAAATGATTCTATCAAGAACCTCTCTATTACTCTCAGCTCATTTATCCTTCCTTGGCTCTATTCTCAGGCAGGTCTCCCTCTAATCATACTAAAGACAGCTTCCAACTAGTCTCCTACCAGTTTAACAACAACTACAGAAATAGGATGCCTCTCTCCCCGTGATACAAGAAAATAGGAGCTGGATCTCATTGGCCTATTTTGGGTCATGTGACCAGCCCAAAGCCAATCACTGTGGACGATTATGAGACTGTTCTCATCGACTGGGTGTGGGTATCTGAGGACCCAAGCAATGGGTTCAGCCTCACTTTCACCTGTGTAGTAGTTCTCTGCCATAACTAAGTACCACAGACTGGATGGTTTAAACAGCAGAAATTTATTTCTCACAGTTCTGGAGGCTGAGAAGTTCAAGGCCAAGTTGTCAGCAGGGTTGGTTTCTTTTGAGACCTCTTCTCCTTGGCTTGTAGATGGTCATCTCCTTCCAGTGCTTTTATATGATCTTCTCTGTGTGTGTCTGTGTCCTAATCTCCTCTTCTCATGAAGACACCAGTCATATAAGGGTCACCCATTTGACCTCATATTCTCTTAGTCACCTCTTTAAAGGCCCTATCTCCAAACATAGGCACATTCTGGGGTACTAAGAATTAGGATTTCAACATATGAATTGGCTGGGGATGGGAGCACACTTCAGCCTTATAAATTTAATTTTCTAAGAAAATTTTGAGGCTGTTATCAGAAGAAAGGGAAATCAGTGCTGTGCAGGCACCAACAACCTGTCTGCTAAACTCTTCCAGTCTCTGCAGACCCTGTCCCAGCAAAGCCTGCCATGAATTTGCTACAATTCGATTTGAGACGCCAATATTTCCAAGTCCTTCAGGAATGCCTCCACTTGGAAGGTTACCACCCTGGTTAAGAGGACTGGAAAAGAATTGTAATGCTTTCAAGCCATGTTCCCTAAGTGTGTTCCGTTAAATGTTGGATGACTGGGGATTTAGATAGATGTTATTTGGGGAAAAAAAACTTTTGTTTTAGAAATTCTCAAACTCAAATTAGCCAAGTTTCTAGACCACAGAACTTTCCAGAGCCTTTCAATATGTTAATAACTAGTGTGAATCCCCAAGTATGAGTATATTGTCTGCAACATTCATCATTCTTCCAAACACACATTGGGGAATGCTTCCTTATAAAATTGCCAGCCACATAGTTGGACTTAAAAACTAAGTTTTGAGTTGGGGGTAGAGATAAGGCAAGGGAATGTCTGGACATCTGAAAATGGACTTTTGCCAGTTCTAGAGAGCTTCAGCCTAGTCTGGCATGCTAACCAACTCAACTTCAGCTGACAGGTAGTAGAAAGTTTAGAGCTGAAAGAAAGCTACTGAGGCTGGCTGCAGCGAGGAAAAGTAATCAGGGCAGAGGGGAAGGAAGAGAAGCTATCGTCCAAGTCACCAAATTCAAGAGCTATAGCAAGATCAAGAGTGAACTGGGTGGCTTAATTTATAAGGAGCCAATCTATCTGGTCGTGGTTGGTGGGGAGAGACCCACAGTAAGATTTCCTTAACATTGTTTGAGTGTCTGGGTCATGAACAAGGGAGATTCATCTTAGCTGATGGGATGGATATTGGAATCTGGGACTATTCCAGAGGAGGAATAACCCACTGGCCTAGGCAAGGGGTGAAGATCCAAGTTCCAGTTCCAGAACCAGGGTGGGAGCCAGGAGCCAGGGATCTAGGTAGAAAGCAGTGGCACAACCTGACCATGCTCAGTAGAAGTCTAACTTGGGGTGACATGGGACTGATATTCACATAGTTTTCAAGATTCCAGATCCATCCAAGGGAGCAGCAGATTTGGGGCAAATTTACTAGCAGGGAAAGACTACCCAGTGCCATCAGACAACCAAGTTGACTGTTTCTCTCACCTTCTCAGCTTTAACTGCTGTAACTATCCCCCTTTCCATGTTTTACTTGGGTAAATCCAGTTGATTATTTATTTATTTATTTATTTGGGTGCATCAAATCTTAGTTGCGGCACACGGGATATTTCATTTTGGTGGGCGGGCTCTCAAGTTGTGGCGCACGGGCTCTAGAGCGCATGGGCTTAGTTGCCCCGGCATGTGGGATCTTAGTTCCCCCACCAGGGATCGAACTCAGGTCCCCTGCATTGGAAGGCAGATTCTTAACCACTGGACCACCAAGGAAGTCCCCAGTTGATTATTTAAGATCCAGCTCAGGCAAGACCTCCTCGGAGAAGACATTCCTGCCCTCCATCACCTCCTTCTATCACCTCCCAGGCTGGGTTAGGTGCACTTCCTTCACATTCCATGGAACCTTGGTATAACACTCCAGCATTGGACCATGCCGGACCCAGAGACATGTGTGTGTGTCTGTCTTCCACTGGGATGTGGTAGGAGCACAACAAATGTCTGTAGAACTCGACTGACCTGCGACAGTGAGGTACACACAGAGTTAATTGACTATCGCGTCCACTCAGAATTAAGCTTAGCTTGTTACATTTACTTTCTACTTGTAAATGTTGAAAGGATACCCCTTCACATATAATTCTCCTGCCATTTGACCTCTAAATAAAATTGAGCACACAGTGTCAAGGGGGCTAAGGCATCTTTCTGACACATGGTAATTACCTTTAAAAGTATACCTCCCAACGAATCCCCTAAAAAACACCACAGCTCAGATTCTGGCAGCATTCATAAATCACCAGCTCTGGACCCTCAGAAGTTTAGGAAGTTAGCAAGGATACTTGACAGAATTACTGCTTTTATTAATGCCTTGGGCTTGGATTATTTATTTAAGATGACTAGGATCAGAAAACATGCGCTCCAATCAAGCCTTCACCTAAATCACAACGAATGAGAGGTACAAAGTCCCCTCAAGATAGCAACGTCTCACTATTTTCTGCTGTTGGGAAGAAGTTCTCCAAGGGATATGGGAGGTGGTAAAACTCCAGGGAGAAGGAGCATGATTAAAAGTATCTTTTCCATTCCAAGCGCTATAAATATTAAACACATGTTTTGCAGTTCAATTGTTTTAGAAAATTTTCCAATGTGACCTTTATAAATATTTGTATATCCCTCCCACCCCAAGCAGTAACTGACTGCTGGATGGAAGCCCCTGGGGAGAGCTAATGAGGAAGTGCTTCCAGTGCACGAACTATGCCCTGAGAGCAAGAGTGACCCTGTAAGGAAGTGTGTTACCTCTTCCAGGTCACGAGGCTTCCAATTAGACTCCAATTACTAGAACATGAAATTATTCCATGTGACCTGAAAAGAAAATAAAGCTTTTCAAAGTTGGAGAGGCCCTCGGAACCTCAGTGGGAAAGGGCTTCAGAAATGGCCTAGTGCGAAGCCCGTTTTATACAAGAAGGACAGGAGGCAGAGAGCTGAGGAAAGCAGTCCAGGGTCCTGCAGCACACCTCCACCTCCAGCCAGGTGAGTTACTATTGACTACGTCTTTCAAGACCTCACAAGTTTGGTTGCTTTCCTTTTGCCTCTCCCTCTCTGTCCTCCACTCTGGGTTCTCTTCCTCTGTCTAAAAAAATTGGGGGGTTGTGCAGTATCTATCGCCTCTCTCTCTCCTACCACCACGCTGTCCCCCAACAAATCAAACCACCACCACTTTCCACCTGTGCCTTCAGATATGCCTTTCTTCTGCCTGCAATGCTCTTCTTTCCGTGGGAAGCCTGACAAACCTCTTCTCGGCTTTAAAGCCCAGCTACACATGCGCCTGGCTTTCCCTGGCAGACTAGCTGTTATCGGTCTTGTGTTATCATAGCCATGACCTCTATACATTGTAGTACAGTGCTTAGGGCGTTGCTCCTTACCTGTCTCCTGGACTAAACAGTGGCCACACGACACATCCTCAGTCACTTGCCAATCTCCTACACTCCCTCACTTCAGTTTCCGCTTCAACTCTCCTCTGAGAAAACCCAAATCCATATTTCCCAGGCCACTCTCACTGTATAATCTAAATCTCTGCTAAATGTTCCGCCAGCATCACAAACCCAACATTCCCAAGACAGTAGCCATAGTTTCCCTTGCCCAACCATCCACCAGCCCTAAATCTACTCCTGGCCCTCACCTGCACATCTCTGTGAATGCCATTACTATCCTGTCGGTGACCCAGATTAAAAACCCAAGGTTCTTGGGCTTCTCTGGTGGCGCAGTGGTTGGGAGTCCGCCTGCCGATGCAGGGGACACGGGTTCCTGCCCCGGTCCGGGAAGATCCCACATGACGCAGAGCGGTGAGCCGGTGAGCCATGGCCCCTGAGCCCGCGTGTCCGGAGCCTGGGTTCCACAACGGGAGAGGCCACAACAGTGAGAGGCCCGCGTACCGCAAAAACAAACAAACAAACAAAAAAAACACGTTACTTCGAGCTACGACTCATAAATTCATCTGAAAAGGATCATATTAATGCTGCCCTTAAAGGACTTCCTGTTAAACAGTTTGGTAACTAGACTGGGGGAAGATTGGGAGGTAACATCATGGCAGTTTGAGGGTAAACCCTATAAGCATGACTCAAAAGTCCATATACATGGAGCAACTCAAGTAAGAAATTGGATGGTGCTAAACTGCATTGGCTAAGTCAGACACCAAGGGCCAAGCTCTTTATTATAAGTTGTTTTTGGTGTAAATGTGGTGCTTTCCCAAGGGTCTAGGAGCAGGAAAACATGGAAATTCTCCATTTGTGGGTTTGCAATCATTACTTAATTTGCACATGCAAATGTAGGTTTGGTAGTGTATAGAAAGAAACAGACAAAAAGAGACAAGCAAAGCTGATGTTAAAACTTCCTCCTTAATATCCATCTACTTTGTTTAAGTTTTTAATTGGGTGAATGAAAATAATATTGTCTAATCATACCCAGGAAAACTGGTGTGTAATAGAAACAGAATTAAGTATGGTGTAAAATTCAGAAGGTCTGTAGTCTGATATAAGGCAAAACAAAGCTAAGGATCATGTGCTTCTTTTTAGGGTGACCAAAATAAATAGAAAAGATGAAAATGATTTCTGGAAGGTAAGATTTTAGATTTGGTCCAATTTCTAGACTTAAATAATCTTCCTACTTATCGTGCACATCTGTGCCCATAGTATGTATTATGCCTGTTTTCTTATTTAAAATCTAAACTTAAAGGCAATCTCCCCAAGGACATACTAGGTTAAAAATCATTTTAAGGACACCTAAAAGATTTATCTTAAAGACTCTGAGACGTATCTACATCCCTAGTGGCTAAACAAGGCTGAGGTCTGACCTTAAAAAAAAACCTAACCCAAAAGAACGAAAGCATTGTTACGCCAGGAGAAATATATTTTGTAACAATATTTTATAACAACATAACAGCAAACGAGTGACTGAAACTTCTTAATAGCGATAGTTATGCACATATGTGTTTATCAGAACTGAATCTAGACCCTTCATTTCATTACCTTCAATATGCAGGGCAATGTACAAATCCAGGTGCCATAGAGATACAGAAAGAATTTCCATTTTTGCTCACTCCTTTATCCTAAAATATAATACAGGCAAATACTTCCAAAATGTATTAGGATTTCTATTGAGAGAGTTTTCAAAGCAACCTGTCATCCATTTGTATTTTAATTTTTTTTAAATGTGAGATAACTATGCTATTCCTGGCATCTTGTATGGCTGAGTGGAGAATATGGCCTTTCACTCTTTTCCTCAAGTCTCTACAGGGTCCAAGCTCCAATCTCAATGAGGCAATTGTACCAAGTGAACCCCTTACTTTGGGCTGGAACTTCAAATAACCAGGGGTCCATAAGCACTGCCAAAACCCCTGCTGATGTTTTACGTCATACGAGTTAGCTGAGATTTCAAGACTACAAGGGCCTGTTAGATTTCCCATGAATAGAAGAAGAACTTTCCATCAAATAGGGATCCTGAAAAGTAACCTGGTCCCTACATCATAACCAGAAGGAAGAGAGACCCACTCTGTCCAAGTATCCTTGGGAAGCTGTGGCAATCACCGCAGAGCACAAAACTCTAAATATAAATTAACAAATACCATGACAACATCTGAGTCTAGTCTTTCGATAGATGCATAAATTCCCTAGACAACATTTCCAAACAGGTGGTCTGGAGTTAAGTTCAGCATTTCCAATAATGATTTACCAAAAAAAGTGATTTTTAATTTTCAGAAGGAGAATTACAATACCTTCCATTTATAATACACTTTAGAGGAAACCCTTCTCATAGTGTCATCTATGGACCCCAACAAGTCCCTGAAGCTTCTTCAGGGGGTATTGGGGTTCAAAACCGCTTTCATAATAAAAGATGTTTTCCCATTTTACTTGTTGACATTTGCACCGATGGTGCAAAAATTATGGGTAAAACTGTTGACCATTTAGCACAGACCCAGGAATAGCACCAAACTGACCGAGCAATCATCGGTTTCTTCCTACCCCTGACTCACAGGGAAAAAAAAAAAAAAAAAAAAAAGCTAGTTTTACTTAATGGCCTTGATGAAGCAATAAGAATGAACTTACGGGCTTCCCTGGTGGTGAAGTGGTTGAGAATCTGCCTGCCAATGCAGGGGACACGGGTTCGAGCCCTGGTCTGGGAAGACCCCACATGCCGCGGAGCAACTGGGCCCGTGAGCCACAGCTACTGAGCCTGCGCGTCTGGAGCCTGTGCTCCATGACAAGAGAGGCCACGACAGTGAAAGGCCTGCACACCGCGATGAAGAGTGGCCCCCGCTCGCCACAACTAGAGAAAGCCTTCGCACAGAAACGAAGACCCAACACAGCCAAAAATAAATAAATTTATATATAAAAAAAGGAACGAACTTACATCTGAACTCTTGCACACACATTTTTTAAATATTCTGTTTGATAAAATGGGAGATGCTCATAAAGTACTCCTGCTGCATGCCTTGAGGAAAAGCACTTGTGCAAGTCATCTGAGTTACAAGCTGAAATAGTGGCTATCTTCATGGAACGCTATTTTTACTTAGAAGAGTGACTGACAGACTCACTGTGGCTATTCAGCTTTGACTACTTGGCAGAAATATTTCAAAAATCAACTAAGCGAGTCTGTTAGTTCAAGGTAAATGCCTGGCAGTATTTGTTGCCAAAGATAAAATTCAAGAGAATCGAGGGCTGTGCTAAGGAGATTGTATTTTGGAATAAACTGTGATGCCCTTGCTAGTGGAGACCATGAATTCCAATTATAACTCTGCCACCAGAAGCTTCCTTCACAAGTGGAGGCTTGCCCAAACCATATGGATTAACCCAGGACATTTTGCGCTCAGCTCTGCTGTTGGCAAAACATTTCCCCTGCTCTAGGTGACATGAGCTACAAGTCTCCAATTTCCTGGACCTATTCAGATACCCATTCGGTGTTGCCAGGGATGCATTCAATACAGCTCAGCAGAACCTTCCCTTCTCCCAGCCAGCGAGGCCCGACAGCGTGGTCCTGTCTACAGCTGAAAGGGGCCCTGGCTCACTGAAAAAAACAAACAAACAGGAGACTCTGTACCCCGTTTTTATTACCATCTCATTATATGGTTATAACCACCCTGACCACCACCAAAGGCTCGGGGCTGAGAGTGCAGAAACTTCCCCAACTTTCTTTGGATTGATTTTCCCCAGGGGACCTGTCATTCTATACCACCAACATTAAAGCTGATTCCTAAATGTTGGCTTCAGTGAGCAAGAAATAAGGCAGAAGAGAGATCAGGAGGAGAGAAAAATCTCTTTAACCAAAAAAATACATAAGCCAGAGAAAAACAGCAGGTTTTGTTTTGCTCGTGTTGTCTGGGTTTTTAGGTGTTTGTTTCATTTTATCTTGTTTGGTTTTAATGTTCTGGATACTAAAGAAAAAAGAAACAAAAAATGACATAAACCAGAGAACAGTTTAGAGATTCCTCAGGAATAGGGACTGAACAGTGATTGGGAAATTTAAGACAATTTAATAATAATAACCCAAGGGTCTAGAAGATCACTGTCCTGTAGAAACATTATGCAAGCCACATACATAATTTTAACTTTCCCAGGAGCCACTTTTTTAAAGAGGAGAGTGAAATAGATAAAATTAATTTTAATAATACATTTTATTTAACCCAATATATCGAAGGTATTATCTCAATAAATAATCAATATAAAATATTAATTAGTTTACATTATTTTTTCACACAATGTATTAGTCTGCTCAGGCTGCCATAACAAAATGCCACAGACTGGGTGGCTTAAACAACAGAAGTTTATTTTCTCATAGTTCTGGAGGCTTGCAGTCCAAGATGAGGGTGCAGCATGGTAGGGTTCTGGTGAGGGCCCCCTTCCTGGCATGCAGATGGCCACCTCACTGAGTCCTCCCACAGCCAAGTGAGAAAGCAAGCTTCCTGGTCATCAGGCTTCCACCCTATGACCTCATTCAACCTTAATTACTTCCTTACTCCAAATGCGATCCCATGTGCAGTTAGGACTTCAACATATGAATTTGGGGGTGGGAGGACACCATTCCATCCATAGCTTATTAAGTCTTCAAAATCTGGTGTGTACTGTACACATGCTGCAATCTCAATTCAGCCTAACCACATTTCAAGGGTCCATCAGCCACATGAGGATACTGGCTTCTGTATTGGACAGCACAGAGGTCAGTAAATGGCTGTTGGCTTTACAAGTCAGAGCAACGCTCCCATCGAGAGCTCCAGAGCTTGGGTGAAAGGCAGTTATTCCAGGAAGAAGCCTGACCATTGGCCAACACAGCCCCAGCCAGAAGGCAAGGTTCACTTGGGGGCCAGAGGGGAAACTCACCTCATGCAGCTCAAGGGATATTATTAGTCTTGAGAAACCAACTGTCAGAGTCTGCAGTTTGGTGATGACATTGAGGGTTCCCCATTCAGCCAGAGCCTAATGGAATTTCTCCTCAGCTAGGAAAACAGTGGCAAGATTCCTGGAGATGGCTCTCATACAAGACATGTTCACACTCTCCTACCTCCCTGCTCAGCTGCAAGCTCCCCAGCACTCTGTGTCCATGGACTTGGGGGGTGGAAAGATTTCTCTGGTGACAGGTCTCTGTGGGGGAACTGGTATGCTTGGTGTTCTTGATCTGCAAACATAAACAATATAGCAAGCACACCAAATCCAGTCATGTGACATTCTGTTCTACCAAAACTGTAGGCAAACTGAAAACAGACAAAAAGGTGATGAAATAAGGAAACAATCACTTAAGAAACAAAATTCCCTTGATTTCCACGGGATAACAGCAAACAATGAAGCAATCAATCCATCACTAACCTTCAGCAGTATAAATTAATGTCCTTTTTAGTATAAAACTACACCTGAAACAAGAACAGGTTATACGAACGGATAGCATGTATAACTGACCGATACCAAAAATGCAAAAATAACCAAGAAAGAGTTTTAATTCATTAAGAAAATTGTTGTGGCTCGTTGAGCAGCTGACACAGTCTGTAAAGTGTTCTCCATTTGCTTGGTAATTTTTAATCCTACACCTGACTTTTACGGGCATTCTTTCCCCATGGTTGTAGTAACTCCCAGAGACTCAGCAGGGCTGGAAGTGGCCTGAGGCAAAATCGTGACTGTGTGTGACTGCAGCTCCCCTCTCTCATGCCTTTCCAGGTCCCCACTGCTTTCCAGGCTCCTGGTCTGCCCCATCCAGGAAGGACAACCCATCAGGCACATTTGCATTGGTACTCAAACTGAGGTAGGAGATAGATGGGCCCCTGGGCTGGACAGCTGGTGTTCGTCGAGTGAAGTAAAATTGGAGCTTTGGTCTCACCCAGACATTCCAAGGACAAAGCTAATGGCAGAAGCTGAGCTCTGCTAAAGTGAAGAGATAAGACGCCCACTCCTGAGGTCAAGGAAAACTTCCCTGCCTGCAAATGCATAAGAAGGCTCCTTGGGGCTCAAAAAGGGAGGGGGTGCCACCCCCTAATAAGTGTGGACATGCACCCATAGGCCTCTGCGGTGGGATCCATCTTAGCAAAAAGTTATGCATGCATGTTGCAGAGGGTCCTGGGACCCGTCAGGTGTGAAAAAAGAAACCAGATGATTGGCCCAATGTAAAAAAGACCCGGAAGGACTGCCTTATATAAGTGATTTAAATCCCTTCTTTACTGCACTCCTCATTCAGGACGCCTGCACTTCTCTCTGGTTGTGTATTTCTGCCTTGCTTCTGACTTAAATAAATAAGCCGTTTCTCTGTGTGTTCTCCCATGTGTTGTGCTGTGTCTCTAATAATAAACTTTGTACCTGTTTTGCAGTTTCTGCCTCCCTGAAATATTTTTCACTTTCAAACGGGGTAAGGACCAGGGAACTTTGCTTCTAGCCTCTAGTCCCTGGTGGGCTAACAGCTAGGTTCAATCCCTGGGCAGGTATATAAGATCCTGCTTTGAGACCGCTGTCCCTCCGAGAACAGAACATTAGCAACTGCAGAGGTACCTGTTATTTTGCTGTCCTGTATCCCTTTGTCCAATAACGTCCTTGCTTTTCTCTAGTGCCCCATCCCTTTCTCACTCTCTGCCTGTGGTTCAGATGGAGTTGACGCTACCCCCCAGAATCCAGGATTGACGTGTGACTTAGCACCCTAGCAGCACATTGTATCCGTGGGCCTCAGTGACTGGCTGAGGAATGGGCATGTGGCCAAGTCAGCCAGACCAGCATGTCCCTCCAGGACTTCACCAAGAGCCACTGCTGGAGAAAGAAAGCACTGCTGTCCTTCTACTAGGGCTGCTGAGATGATCACCTTTCCACCATTTGGGGATAAGTCTGCCCGAATGAAAGGAGAAGAGAGACGGATTCAAGAAAGGGAGGGATGTGTCCTCTTGACATCATTTTAGCACCTGGTTCCAGTGATCCAGGGTTTTGATTAAGATAGTTTGGACTAGGTTTCCTGTCACTTGCAACCAGGAGTCTTAACAAATGGAATATCATACTAACGTAGCCCTTTAAGAACAGATCCAGCACCACCAACAGAAGAGGATAGCGCTTAAGCAAAGGAAAAAGACACCAGTGAATAAGTTCAGGCACCTCGAGCAAATTAGTGAAGCCAATAGTTATAGGCAGGAAGTTTTCCCATCATCCATACACATTCTAAACATATCACATAAGTAACAGCCTACATGGTTTCGGGGTAAAGCCAATTTTGTTGTTTTGCCTTCTCAGTCTACTGAGTTTTCATTTAGTAATTTAATCCCAGAGTAGAAACTATCTCAATATGTCAGATGCTTTTCATTAAAACAAGGCTAGGGGGCTTCCCTGGTGGCACAGTGGTTGAGAGTCCACCTGCCGATGCAGGGGACACGGGTTCGTGCCCCGGTCCGGGAAGATCCCACATGCCGCAGAGCGGCTGGGCCCGTGAGCCGTGGCTGCTGAGCCTGAGCGTCCAGAGCCTGTGATCTGCAACGGGAGAGGCCACAACAGTGAGAGGCCCGCGTACTGCAAAAAACAAAAAAAAGAAAAAAAAGAAAAAAAACAAGGCTAGGGCTGAGCTCTCACAACTATGAGATGAAACAGCCATTCCTTATTCGACTAAGGAATGAGAACATACTTTTTTTTCAAAAACAGTTGCATTTTACCCGTGGGTCACAGCAGTCGGCCCTAAAGGAGACAAAAAACGCAACTGTCCATCTACCCTTACTATTACCACCATTCATAAGTCATGCTGTAACTTACTATTACCACCACTAACACCCTGACCAAACAACATTACTCTCCGCCTTCTCTGGTTCCTCCTTGGTCACCAGAATTCTCTCTATACTCTCAACTCTTAGGCATCTAGGATAATGGGAATGGGATATTCTAGCATACTTGAACGGGGCTAGAGCAGGATTCTTTTTTTAGTTCTTTTTTTTTTTGCGGTATGTGGGCCTCTCACTGTTGTGGCCTCTCCCGTTGCGAAGCACAGGCTCCGGACGCGCAGGCTCAGCAGCCATGGCTCACGGGCCCAGCCGCTCCGCGGCATGTGGGATCTTCCCAGACCGGGGCACGAACCCGTGTCCCCTGCATCGGCAGGCGGACTCTCAACCACTGCGCCACCAGGGAAGCCCTTTTTTTAGTTCTTAATGGAAGAGCATAAACTCAGAGACAGACAACAGAATTTAAGACTTATATTGTGTTTTCATTGAAAGTACGAATATCATCTACTCAACAGACATTAGTTTAGTACCTGCTAGATGTCAGATGTTAGAACGAAATAAAGTCCTCGAGCTACCAACCCCTGCCCATAAGCATCTTTCAGGAATCCCACCCCTACTGACCCTCCCTCCATCACATGACTCCAACTATCTTCCTCTGGGAATTTCAAAGAGACCTGAAAGGAATCCTGGAGGCACCTGAGAGTTTAGGGCTCCTCCAGTGATATCTATGAAATACCTGCCAGATGCAAGGCATTTTGTGCCCTACTTGTAGGCAAACTTCAGTTCCTTACTAATTCCCACAAGATTGGGGACTCCATCTCCAAATGTAAGGAGAACCCTGGTTTCCTTACACTTAGTTCCTTCTCTTAGCACTCTCACAAGGAGTACAGTCAAACCTATCACCCAGACTGTCAAGTGGAGGTGCGGGGACAGCAGTTATCAACAATAAAGCCATGGTCTCTTGGCTAATTTTAAAGAGTTTGGCATGATGGATCTTAAAGGAAAGATAATGGATTTTTAAAACCTATGATAAACCTATCTGTGGAGCCCCTAAAGATAGCATGGTTCAGTTTGCCTCAAATTTAGCAGATTTTTTCATTAGTGTTATTATGTAAAATGTGTTCATGGGTCACAAAAATGGGAGACAGGTATTTCGTTGTATTTTTAATAAAAACATACAGTAATACAAGTAAATAAATATGATAATACCATAAGCCCATGAGCAGTTAGTGATCACCTTGGCCTTCTTCCTTGGAAAACACCTACCATCTCCTCTGCTCTGTTTTTGTATGGGGCCCCTTCCTCTCCCACCATGTCAGTCACACCTCTGGATGGATGACCCTTCAATCCTCCAAACTCCAGCCCTACATTTTCAGCTGCCCACTGGGCAGCTCTGCTTAGTTGTCCTGCCTAGACCCCAAACTTGTCATATCCAAGAGGAAAGTCATTATCTTCCCATGTAAATCTGAGCCCCCTCTTATATTCCCCTGCTCCATTAATGTCATCAACATACATCACATTACCTGAGTTGATGTCACATTACCCCCCCTACCCCCTCAAGTATCCACTACATTGAATCAGCCATCAAGTTGAGTTGCTTCTACCTTTGAAGTCAACTTGGGGTCTATTTCCTCCTTCTTTTGTTTTTCTCAAGACCCCCATCTCCCTCCTCTACAACTGAATTATCCTCCCAAGTATTAAAATTAATCTTCTCGGTAACAGCCTCTCTTTCATCCAATTAACCTTAGGCCAAGGTCACCTTTCTATAATATTTATCTACTCATTTTATTTTCCTGCTCCAAACCTTTTGGTAGAATCAGAATATTTAAAGTTCTTAGCATTGCTGTCTCTTCTGGGAAGCCTTCCTAGGTAGCCCCTCCCTCCCAGCACAGGATTAATACATCTTTGGTGGATCTAATATTTGATATGTTAATCTCCAATAATAGCTATCTTTGTGCCCATATTCTCTTCACCTTGAAATTGGAGACTTAGTCTGATGCATCTTTGAATCCAAAATGCTTGGCAGAGAAACAAACAAAAGCATTAAACAATCTATATAGAATCCCTTGACACCCACAAACAGTCCCCAACGTGACTTTCCACCCTTCACCTCCTTCTGTTCCAGTAACATAAGGTGGCTTAGCCAGGCTCTTTGGGGGGCTTAGTCAGGCCAGCATACATAATTGAGTTTTAGGGTATGAATATGTGATGCAACAGAAAGAAAAATATCCTATGGAAATCAAACAATAGGGACCATGGCCCCATCAAGTCCTCCAGAGAATGGAGTTAGAAAGTGACTCTGGATCTAAGGCAGATCCAGACTTCAGCATCAATCTAAAGAATGCTAACTCTAGAGTCCTACAAGTGATGTGACCCAGCTTCCTACTGTGGATCTGTTGTTGGTTCCACCTGGCTTCCTCACCCTCTACATAGTTTTTCCTGCTACATAGTTTCTGCTTCTTTATAACTTCAGCTTCTTCATAATATTACTTACTTACTCATAATGCCCTCTTCTACTCATGGTTTCTTCTGGTGTATACCTCCTCTCATTCTCACTTCCCAAACCTAACTGCCAGATTCTTTATTCCACAATGTAATTTCCCAAGATCGAACCCTAATCAACCCAGCTCTTTCCTGTTTATGCAGTTTTTCAGACCAGGACATAGGACAGCTGTGGATCAGCCACCCGTCTCTGGTCCAACCAGTCTAGACAGTAGGGGCAGGGTCACGTGACAAAACACATGACTGCCTAGGTCTGCCCATCATTGTGAGTGAGATGCTCACCCTTAACTGAGGCTGGGGGTATGTCAGACACTCTCTATTTATGCAAAATGCCCAACAACATCATACACCCCAAACACTATACCTACCCACTGACTCAAATTATTCCCCCAGTCAGAAAAGTCCTTCCATTTATCTTCTTCATTAAAATGTCATCCTTCCGGGCTTCCCTGGTGGCACAGTGGTTGAGAGTCCGCCTGCCGATGCAGGGGACACGGGTTCGTGCCCCGGTCCGGGAGGATCCCACATGCCGCAGAGCGGCTGGGCCCATGAGCCATGGCCGCTGAGCCTGCGCGTCCGGAGCCTGTGCTCTGCAACGGGAGAGGCCACAACAGTGAGAGGCCCGTGTACCGCAAAAAAAAAAAAAAAGTTACCCTTTCTAAGACCCACATCAAATACTACTACCCTATGAAAACTTTCCCAGATTTCCTAATTGGTATCAAACTCTCCTTTTTCTGCAATTTCAAAACACTTAGTGCCTTGGTGCTTTTATTTTAGCATTTATCACACTCTGTCCTAGATGGTAATTGTTCACATATATTTTATTGTCCATCTGGATTGTAGATTTCTTAAAGGGCAGGCCCATTGCATTCATATTTTGTTTCCTACATTACACCTAAGACAGAGTTCTGAAAACAGTAATACTCAATAAAATGTACCAAATTGAATTTTAAATGGGTATTAAATTCTAAGGACAATTTAGAGATGACAGCTGCCCTGCAATATAATCAGCTATTGTCCCTGAATTCTTTTCACTAAGTACAAATTGTCCCTAAAATATATTCTATTTCTATTATAGTGTGTGTTGCACTGCAGATTTCAAGTCATTCTGCTTCCTCCAGACCACAGTCAGTTCCGTCTCAGGTCCCTCCGGCTACGTTCATCCTGAGACCCAGGTATAGAGGCCTCGTTCTCTGAGCCTCAATTTCAGTTGCAACAACCCACTGTTAAGATCTCCAGGGCCTGGAGATCAGCTCATAGCTGCAGCCTCTATAAGTGCTTCTATTGCAGCAAACCTTGCTGAGACTCTGCTTCCTAAATTCAAAGTTTAGATTCGTTTAGAATTCCAAAATCTTGTAAATGTGATTTGCCACAGACACAAACTTGAAAATCAAATGGACTTTGGCCCTTTCATGAAAGCCTGAAAGGGGCTTAATTTAGCTCAAAACTAATAAATCGTCCTGTTTCTTGTATGATGAGTAACATCCAGCAATCTGCATGACTAATTAAACAATCTGGAATTTGCTTTGAAGGCTAAGCCATTCTTCATAATTTTAAATTGCTAACTGTCTAAGCTGGAAATAATACTCCCAATTGTTCAGAAACTTTAAAAGAGCCTCAACCATTAGATAGAGCTTTCATAAAACAATTTAAGCATTTGCCAGTTTCCTACATCTAGAAATACCCAGAATTCTTGATAATTCAAGAAACTATTATCTAATTTGCGGATTTCCTGGTCTTCAGCTTCCTATTCTTTCTTGGGACTTGCTTTCACTCTCTGTGACCCCCTCAGGCAAGGACTGATTGGGAACAGAGAGTGAAGGTGAAAAGTTAAATAAAATTTTAAAACACACTATGTTATAGTCATCTGGTTCATCACGGAAGTTCACTCTTCCTTGGCCCTTTTTCACTAATAAAGTATATTCCACATCACATTTCATGCTGTGATCACACTGTCCTGATGGGCACATGATGTTCTCGGCCGACTACACCAAGTTCATGTCTCAGTAACTCCGTTCCCAGAGTGCAAATCAAGCATTTTGTCTTTTTTTTTTTTTCCCTAAATAAAGTTGGGTGGGCAAGTGGTCTGAACCCAAAGGCTAATTAATAAAGAGCTATCAAGAACTCAGGCTCTAGTTTTCCAGGTCATTTTTACCTTGGAAAACAGACCCATCATTTTTAAAAGATAAAGTCCAATTGTTGGCAAAGCAAAGCTGCAGTAGGAGAACTCAAGGATAAGGTCAAATACCTACCTGGAGGTTTCTACTTGAGGATTACTTTCTGAGACGGGCAACCTCAGCAGTTCTCAAGCACTGTGGCCTCAGTATCTCTTCACACTCTTAAAATTTATTAAAGATCCCAAAGAGCTTTTGTTTACAGAGTTTATTCCTATCAATATTTACCGTATTAGAAATTTTAAAAGAAGATTAAAATTTTTATTTATTAAATCACTTAAAATAACTATAATGAATCCATTGCGTACTAACAAGTATAACATAAATTTTATTAAAAAGTTAATTCTTTGTTCCAAAATCAAAGAAAGTTTACCATGAAGAACATCTTTGTTCTACATTTTTTGAAAATCTATTTAATATCTGGCTTGATAGAAGACAGCTGGATTCTCGTATCTGCTCTGCATTTAATTTGTTGTGCTGGATTATTTGGGTTGAAATAGCTGAGGAAAATCCAGCTTTCAACTGGAAGAGAAAGGACCTAGAAGATGCTCTGAAAGGCACACTTTGAGAACCACTTGGCCCAATGATACATCTAAACCTGTAATACATCTCTCATTGTATAATTCAGATCCAGGCTTTCATGCTCTTACTTCCGCAAAGTATCCCTGATGGGCTATGGAACAGGCAGTCTTGAGTTTGAATGTTATTTCTATGACTTCTGTCTACAGACTCTTGGATATGATGCTTCATCTCATCTATTAGTAGAGTGGTTTGAAGGATTTCAAAATGCCTGATTTATAGTTGATATAGTAAGCAGTTTATAAATACTCATTTTCTACCTTTTTCCCTTTCCTTCTGTGATGGTTCACTTTATGTGTTAACTTGACTGGGTCACAGGGTGCCCAGATATCTGGTTAAACAGTATTTCTGGCTGTGTCTGTGAGGGTGTTTCCAGAAAAGAGATTACCATTGGAATTGGTGGACTGAGTAAAGGAGATGGCCCTCCCCAGTTTGGGTGGGCCTCAACCAACCTGTTGAGGGCCCACAGAGCAAAAGGCAGAAGAGGTTGAATTCTCTCTCTCTGCTTGACTGCTTGAGCTGAGATAGTGCTTCTGTCCTTGGACTGGGACTTGCATTATCAGCTCTCCTGGTTCTCAGGCCTTGGGACCTGCACTGGAATTTATACCACCAGATTTCCTAGGTCTCCAGCTAGCAAACAGCAGATCATGGCAATTCTCATCTTCTGTAACCACATGAGCCAATTCCTTATGATAAATCTCACTCTAGGAGATATATATATCTAAACGGAATCAATGGAATATATATGTATATATTCCATTGGTATATGGAATATATATATATATATATATATATATATATATATATATATATATATATATATATTCCTTTGGTTCTGTTTCTTTGGAGAATCCTAATACATCTGCTCTTTGCCTTTTTTTTCCCCCTCTGCTAATGTTCTGGTCACTGACAAAACATAGCCCTTGTCATGGGCATTAGCTTTACAGCAGACATTGGGCATCACTGCCCAATATCCATGCCCCTTCCTTCTGGTTACAGAGCGCCACCTTGGTGGTTTGGGTGGCATTGTCTCCAGGGGTAGGCTCAGTTCCAGCAGCTGACCATGTAGACTTACTTCAGTCAAAATAGGCCATCTGCCCAGCAAAATGATTCATTCAAAGATAACATGAACTCAGCAGAAGAAAAGTCTTCACTCTTCCTCTGCACTCACTAGTATGAAGATTGAGGCATAGGTTTCTGCCACCATCTTACTCCCATGAAAGGAGCCTGACTGTGCAGGTGGCTGGCACCCACCGAAAGCACAGCCAAGGAAGGAATCTTCTGTACATTACTTGAGTTCTAAAGCAAGCTTCACCCCAAGACACAACCTGCATGGGCTTCCAGGCCCAGTTCCATGAGCCAACACATTATCTTTCTGTTGAGGCTAGTTTGACTTGGATTGTCTATGACTTTCACCATGCAGAGTCCTAACTGATACACTTTTCAATACAAAATCTTTTCTGAGTTGTTTCAGTAGGATCTCCTAAACTCGGTATTTCAGTGAACAAACTTGGGCTAAGGCTGCTGTAACCATCCAGCCACTACTGACACCCACACATGGAAAAGACTATGAGATGAGATAGGGAAATCCCATCTTAATGACATTGTCTGAGCTGATAAAAACCCATCTTTGCCTGCTGTCCTGCATTCTTCAATTATGTGAGCCAATAAATTACCTTTATGCATTAGCTGATTTGGGTTTGGTTTTCTGTCACTCATAAACGAAAGATTCCTAACCAAGGCACTGGGAATGGTGGGCACTCTCACATATGGTGGTGAATGATTTGCACAGTCATTAATGCCCCCAGCACCATGTAAAAATACCCCTGAAATATTGTCTTAAAAATCTTAATTTTTTAAAGGGTTGATAAATTTAGTTTCCTTAAAATAAAAAAACTTCTTCTCATGAATGGCTGTCATAAAGAAAATAAAATGACAAGTCTTCCCAGAGCAAATTTGACTTGGATGGAGAAGGTTAGACTTGCTGTGCTGAGTACTACTTGCTAATTACCAGGCCTTGGCTGACTTTTGAGGGGTATTAACCTTAGGATATTTTGAAAGGATTCCAGAAGTGGGTAACTCCATGACACGGTGAGAAGACATGGCCATCAGAAGGGGAAGAAATCTGGGGAAGTGACAACTATGTTTAAAGGAGATTCAAAGGAAGTCTTTAGTGCCTGAGGAGAGATAAAGAAATGAGGGTATCCATGACATTGAGTAAATAATGATTTATAATGGTAGTCTCTGGGAACAGTGGAAACCATGGAAGATGTGGCTAGTCTATAACCTTCAGGGAACTTTCTGTATCTTATTAATCTTTGTACTTCATGGAACAGAGTATTAGCTTAATAAATTTTTATTTCATAAGTAAAAAAAAAAATCTTAATTTTTGACTTTAGCTTGGGTGGTTTATCTAAGGAAAAGCTGTAAAAACAAATGTGTGTTCAGCATGGCTTTGTACAAAACCTACTGACTTTATTTCCACATTTGTCTTGGTTATTGTCCTCTGACATCCCAGGCATGGAGCCTGATGATTTTGCAGACTCTAATATGTATGTGGATATACCTTGTCCCCTTTCCAATTTTCTAGCATATCCTCTAAGAATTTCTTTTTTCAAATGACTGGTATTTCTTGCGTGAAATTTGTTCTCTCAGCCTCACTGTAAGCAGGAATGCAGTTAGAAAATTCTAATGCACGGAAAGTATCTTTGAAACTTGTAATCTACGAAGAGAAAATATCTGACCACATTTCAGCTAAGCTACTCCCATGAGCTAGCATGAACTAAATGCAGAGAATTGCCACTTTACATTTCCAATTTAAACTATTCTGCTTGGTCCTCTGCCTTCAGTACATTCCCAAAAAATAAAGAAGAACACTTCCCAGTTTTGCTCTAGAGTGGGCAGCCTACTGGCTCTAACACTAACCTGGTCTTTGGAAAGGGAAGTAGAGGTAGCCATAGTAATAGAGAACTGAGCCACGGAGATCAGTCAGGACTGAACTGGACTTTGCGTCTGAATTATCCGACTTGGCAATCACCGCAAATCACACTCACAGGATAATTGTCAGTTTCCTGTTTCCTTTTGCACTTTGCTCTATGGAGCCACCACTCCACAAGGAAACTGATACTCCCTCTCCATCCCTGCCACACCACCCTCCTGCCAAGCAGGGAAAGATACAGCTTTTATAGGTCCTGAAGGGTATACCATGTGGGGTAGGTATCTCTTTCAGAACACAAAATTAAAAATAAAATTTTAGAAGTGATTTGTGCAAGTGAAGAACCCTGGAGCTTAAGTTTCATTAGCTTCATGGCAAATCCTACCCTGCCCCCACTGAAGAACAGGGGGGATCTCAAGGCACAGAGTACCTTGCACTATAGGTACTTGGTAAATGCATTTTGACTACCAAGAAATAGAGCTTTTTCTACATTCCTTTGAGCTTCTTTATGCTTTATCTTGACTTTTTCACAGAAGATTCCTCTTCTCTTAGAAACAACAGTTAGGAAATCCTCAAAACTTGTAGCAAAACTCAAGAGAACTCTAGGATGTTCTATCAACAACTAGATTGTCACACTCTCTTGTTTCCTAGATAAAGAAACAGAGGTCAAGTGCCCATTAGCAGGAAAGTCAGCACTGGGACTCAGGACTTTTTACTGCAGAGATTACCCACACACCTCCACGTTTTCTGTCTCTCTCAAGGCCCAGACCTGTCTCTGAAGAGAAAGTCTTTCTTACACATTTTGAGGAAATGGTTTCCTCAGACCTCCCCTTTAGGGAGAAATAAGAGTATTTAGAATTATTTTACCCAGTTTGAATCTCAGCTTAGCCATTTACTAGCAAACCTTAGGATTAGTTACTTAATCATACTGACCTTTCTGTGTCTTCATCTGTGAAAGAAAAATGACACACCTGCTGGACAAGGTTGCAGTTTGGGATGTGAAATATTCCCTGAACTACTTCCAGTTGAAAATGCAGACCATGTAAATGGATCTGCTTCGGGTTCCTCCTGAAGAAAAGCACAGAGGTATAAAAAGGAACCCGGTATAAAGTGGAGAGAATAGGAGGACAGTCACCACCAAAGAAGGATTTCAACCAATTTCAACAAAGCTCTGGAACCTGGAAAGTGGGTAAGAATAGGCAGACAAAAGAAAGAGGTGCAGGAAGCCACTACCTTTAAGGGAGGAGAAAAGGATTAGGATGCAGTTTGCCCAGTAGAACATCAAGCCCCAGAGAGGGCTCTGAGCTCAGGGTCAGCAGATTCTACCCGGGAGATGGTGAGAAGCGGGAGATTAATAGGATATCTCTGAACTGCACACACACCAGCCCAAATTCCCATCCTCACCTCCTCTTCCCACCCTCAAATTTAGGCAGCAGATCATCCTTAGGGTGAAATATCTTCAACACTGCTGCAAAGCCAGAGGAAATTACTTGAGGAAAGTTAATGTTTCCACAACGCGGATTGGCTGGCTCCCCTAAGTAAGACCTTTCCATGAAGTGAGGTTAGTCAATTTTCCAATGCAAAGCCTATACACACACACACACACACACACACACACACACACCAGTGGAGGAAGTCCAGACCAACCACCCAAGGCTTCCTTCTCACATGCAAACATACAACCAAGGACAACCAGGTCTAGAAAGAGTACACACCAGCACGAAAGAAGACCAAGATAGCTAAGGAAAATAACACAGAGGAAACAGAAAATTTCAAAAGCAGAAGAAGCGCTTTTAAAAATCCAGTTATTATAAAGAGAGATCTAAGAAGCTATTACATCTAGAAAATAATGATGAGAACCTGTGAAAAAGAAACTATCAGAGAAACAAGAAATAGATTTGGAAGGATTAAAAGTGTAATTGCTTAGACTCAAAAGAAATTTAAGGTTTCCAAAATAAAGTTGGGCAACTCCGGCAGAATGTACACATGATAAAACAAATAAAGAGACTAGAAAAGTAATCCAGGAGATCTAACATCTAAGAGAGAGAAGTCTCAAAATACTACCAGCAGGAGAACAGAAACCAGAAATATTTTAATAGATCATATCAGGGAGAAGAGTAAAGAATGGAAATAAAGGAGCTGCCACATGGAGCGTCTCAGTGCCGTTGAACTCTAAGATATGGTTTGCATTGTTACCATGTACACATATTATTTAGACCCTAGAATGCAGTGCATTCCCAGTAAGTGAAAGATCTTATGTTACTTGTACACTTCCACTCTGGGCGTGTTTGGGACCACAGTGTCTTTGTAAGGCATTAGCATTCCCATAATCCTCATCAGCCTGGTTTCTTCCTCTGGAGCTACCCAAATTGTCACCATTACTGCACTGTACATCTCAAATTCACCATGAGCATCTATCTCACCTGTCCCTTATAGCCCATAATATTTATGTTCACTTCCTCTGTATGTTCGGCATTATCATATTCAACTGGACACTCTTCTTATGTTGTTGGGGTTTTTTTATCCTCTGTGAAGGCTTTGTGTCTACACACCTCTGTAAATGCTTTGAAGTCAAGGAGGGAAACACATTATTCTTTATACCTTCCTCCCACTCAGCACTTTAGACCTAGAAGGTGCACATTTCCTAGTAAAGGCTCAACATACACTTGAGGAACTGAATTCATAGCTTTGGAGCTGTTTGTCCCCAAGTCAAGCATCTCTATTCCCCTGCTGTTCAAAGTCTCTTGGAAGCTTGCCAGGTCCTCATGACTTTTCTTTGAGTCACTTGCTTATCTCCCCCACATTTTCCAGGCTTATTTTTTCCACTGACTTGATGTTCTGATGTGCCCCATGCATATTCCTCATTTGTCTTTACTTTCTGCTCTTTCACAAAGCAAAATGTGAAATGATCCATGCTTTCATTGGCACAGTTCAGTCTTGGGCTTTTTTCCCCCCTAACTAAACCATTCATGTGGAGGAAGCTTTTGATCCAGGGTTCAGATAGTCAGTCACGTTTTACATAACCAGAAACCATGCTAGGTGGTTATGTAAACTCTGGTTTTGACTTGAATAACCAGACAAGAGTCTTTACAATTTAGGTTAAAGCATGTTGTCAGCTCCCATTCACTTCTGATGGTCTAAATGTCAAAGTTACCCCACAATAGCACCGTCAAAGAGATGCATGAGTGTGTCAGGGAGGAATATTTGAGGACAAAAAAAACATATTTTCTAGACCACTTTTTTGGTAATGTGTTGTTATTATCATATAAAATGCCTAAGAAGAGATCGGTTTGCGTATATAGTTTAGTAAACAATTGCTAGAAAAGAGATAACGTAGACAAAGCAGCCAGTTACAAAGCAAGGTACGAGGTCAACATTCAGTAAAAGTGTCTTCGGATTTGTATGAATATGTCCAGGTGATCAGCCACGTCTTTAAACACTGATGAAGTAAGTAATTTTTTGTTGTTTAGACGACCTTTTGTTTTGGCAAGGACTGTTTCCTATACACACTTTCACTATCGCTTAGCAGAGAAAACCCTGAACATTTCTGGAAGGGAATTGATAGCTAGAGGGAGAAGCACAGAGACAACAAGTGGAGAAACTGGGGAACCAAAACACAAGCTGAATCCACACAAAAATGTCAGTGGACCCTTGGAGTTTCAAACCCAAATCTCCCGTCTTTAGTTTCTGAGTTGTTCAGCTCTTCCTGTCATCAGGACTTTGCTGTTTAATTCTCCTTTTGACTTCTCTAAAAAACTCAATGCACGTATTGGCTCACTCAACCTCTTGTGTTATGATGTGATTTCTTTTGTGTTATGATTCTTACTCACCTTGCAGGATTTAAGCTGTGTTAAGACATGTTAAGTAGTCAATGCAAATTTCCATAGTAGCTGTTTTGAAATGTCCACTGTAGGACTGTAAATGTCTTAGAGTGATGAACTAAGAATATTACTTTAAATAAAAAGTTTGATGGGCAACGTATGTCACTGGAACAGGAGCAACTGACAATGTCAAGACCCCCTCCCCTGGGGTAGCCATTACTCCTTAAAAACAGACCACTGAGAATTCCCTGGCAGTCCAGTGGTTAGGACTAGGCACTAAAAATTGACTAGTTAGTTAACGCATTCTAGTACCTGCTCTGTGCCTGAGATTGTCCTTAACGTTTATATGATTAAATCATTTATCTTCGTAAAAATCTACTAGGTGGATGTACTATTATTATCTCACTTTACAGATGAGGAAACCAAGGCACAGAGAGGTTCAAACTTGCTCAAGGTTGAAAGTAAGTGTCGGGGCCAGGACTGACACCTGGAAGCCATTTCTCAATTAGTAACCTACATTCTCTCATTGCAAAATAGTCTCATTGTAAAAACTCGGAAAACATAGGTAAACATAATGAAAAAATTTAGAAACATTCATAATAATCAGAGAAAACCAGTATTTCCTTTCGGTCATTTTGGTATGTGAATACAAAATCCTATTATATAGCTGTCTCATGGTACGTGGTACAACATTATAGTGTGAGAATTCTTCCATTCTCTTCCACAAATTACTTCATGTTCTGCATGATATTATAGAATATAGATGCATACGGCCGTTTAGTTTGCCTCTGTTTTTTTTGTGTGTGTGTGGTACGCGGGCCTCTCCCAGTTGTGGCCTCTCCCGTTGCGGAGCACAGGCTCCAGACGCGCAGGCTCAGCGGCCATGGCTCACGGGCCCAGCTGCTCTGCAGCATGTGGGATCCTCCCGGATCGGGGCACGAACCCGTGTCCTCTGCATCGGCAGGCGGACTCTCAACCACTGCGCCGCCAGGGAAGCCCCTGCCTCTGCTTTTAATTACTTTATTCATTAGCACATTAAACATCTTTATACATAAGTTTCTGTCTGAGCTTCTGTTTTCGGAGAACAGAACTTTCTGGTTTTAGGGACACATACCTTAAAAAAAAACAGTATACAGTTTAAATTTTTTGACATATATTTTCAAAGTGTTTTCCAGAAACTGTTTTATCCGTTTATTTTCTTAGTACTATACTCTACCAATATCATTTTTTGAAACTTTTTATAATAGGGTAAAAAATGGTTTCTTGTTGCCATTTTACATGTCAGTTTTTGTTCATTAATATGAACATTTATCATTTATCTAATGGCCTCTTACATTTCTTCCTTTGTGCAATCACTCATTTGTGTCCTTTACCCATTTTTTTAATTAGTGTTTCACTTTCAATTATATGAGCTCTTTACATATGAAGGATAGTATTCCATTTACACTTCCTTTTCATTACCTGTATTTTTAAAACTTTGATTTACTTTATCTAAGTATTATTTAGAAACATAAAAATTTGGAAACAGGGCTTCCCTGGTGGCGCAGTGGTTGAGAGTCTGCCTGCCGATGCAGGGGACACGGGTTCGTGCCCCGGTCCGGGAAGATCCCACATACCGCGGAGCGGCTGGGCCCGTGAGCCATGGCTGCTGAGCCTGCACGTCCGGAGCCTGTGCTCCACAACGGGAGAGGCCACAACAGTGAGAGGCCCACGTACTGCAAAAAAAAAAAAAAAAAAAAAAAAATTTGGAAACATGCTAACTATAATATGGAAATATTAAGTACATTATATTTATCTGATGGGATATCATTCATTGAAGAAAAAGTTTCTGAAATTTTTTTAATAATATGGGAAATTGTTTATTTCATGGTGTTATCAGAAGAGACAAAAAAAAACTTGGATGTTCAGGATCAGTATAATTAAAAACAAAAAATATAAAAAATAAGATAGTATATAATTAAAAGATTGGAAGAAAATAAACTGTAAGCAGTGATTTTTTTAGTATAAGGTTTTGGTTGATTTTGTTCTTTTCTTTTTTTTTTTTTTTTTTTTTGGCAGAGGGTAGTATTTTCCAAGTTTTCAATGGTTAGAATTCACTATATTTTACAAGAAAAGAAGCAATAAACTTGAAAAAAGGAGAAGAGAGAAGCTGCTCTAAAAGAACAAAAAAAAAAAAAAAGGAAAATAAAAACTAATCTTCCCCACAGCATTTCACATTGCAATGAGCTGGATAAGAGCTTCTCTAGGAGAGTGCTTCTCAAACTTGAATCTTGCTCCTGGAAGTAGCGAGGCTCCAGCATAAGCAAGTTCTGGAGTTGAGGGCAGAGACACAAGACAGTCTTCCCTCCCTGGCTGTTTCTGGTCCTGACCAAGGGCAAGCTAGACCCCATGTTATCACAGACCAGAGGGGCTGCCTTGACCCCAGAGCACAGCAGTGATGGGGTTGCATCCCAGGACTCAGGGACTCTCAGCTGGTCCCCAGGTGTGGCATGTTGGACCAGCCACCAAAGAACAAAGTTTTGAGCCCTACCTCCTGGGCCTGGAGGGTGCGGTTGACCAGCTGATCTGTGCAGAACCACACCTTCACCAGCTGTTATCCATCCAGCTGCAAAAAAGAAAGATCAAGGCAGGCTGCACCCTTAACTGCACCCCGGAGGACCACTTACATCCCTTCAGCTTAGTTTTCAGATTCTCTTTTCACCAGGTGATATTTTACCTTATCAGGGGGTTATACCATTTTGTGACCAAAGTACTATAGACTTTTAGTTCTGACTGCAATCATACTTTTTTTATTATTATTATTTACTGCTGAACTCAAAGCATTTTTCCCCAGATCATGCTGTTCCTCGGAGGGATAAAGGTTAAGGACAGGAATTTAAATGCCTGCATTTCAGGTGACGGCCCTGGTTCTCAGCTCTGGCTTAACATTGGAATCACCAGAGGAACTTTCCAAACTATTAACGCATCATGGGTTTAAAAGAACAGGGGTGATTTTAATTGCCACCAACGTTGAGAATCTCTAGGTAAAAATGATGAGTTAAAGCAATTTAGCTGGAGACAGCTAGGAACCACATGAAAGGTCTGAGGAAGAGACCTAGTGCCTCTTGCAGAGCTGGAACATTTGTAATTGTACAATTCTATTCATTTATTTTACAGATGAGGAAAAGGGGTCAACATGGAAGGGATGGGCAAAGGTTCTTCAATACCCAAGGCCACACAACCAGCAAAGGCCAGAGCTGGGTCCCAGGTACCAGCTTTCCAGAGCTGGTCCAGGCTGCATCTTTATTTTCAAAGATAGCAAAGAGAGAGTTAAAATATCTTACCCAAATGGCCCCTCACTAATTCAGGATGAAGCACATATAGATTGAATAATATAATGGGAGCCTAAAGCTGCAAGCCACAGCCCTAACGTCCTTGCTATTAATAGAATACTGTTTACACTGGAGTGACAGAGCTTTTTAATGGAATTGGTGTATGTGCAGAATAGCGTTCCATCAGTAGAAGATTGAGAAAATATTAGGGGGAAATTTGCTGCTACTCTCATTATTAATTTGTAATGGGTCTTTAATACAGCAACAAAGGAAAACATCTTTGACTACCTGTTAAGCCAATGGAAATAATGAGAGAAAATCAGTGTACTGAACAGCATTTGAGAGGCAATTACTAGAGATGGATTTAGTAGTGAAAATTCTATCAGAAAAAAACTCAAACGAAAACTCTTTAACAAAGCATGTGGCCTAATGTTAAAAGTATTATTAGACAAAGAGGAAAGTTATAATGATACATAAAGTAAATATGTGAGAAGTTTATCAGTTAATGAGTGGAATACAATCGGCACAGTAATTTAAAGTTTAATTGGTAATTTATTTACAATTTTATAAATTGAAAAGGAAACAATCAATATGCTGCATAAGAAGAAACAAGAATGAAGAATTTGGTGATTTAGACGTTTATTTACAAGGGAAAATGTCTCAGATCTTCTGGGATGATAAAATGTCTGTTGAAAGAAACATAAAAGGAAGATGATGGGAAATTTAATAAGCCCAGATTATGGAATGCGTTTCTTTCCATAGCACAATTTGGTTGTGATTACATCCAATAGATAAAGAAAGATAAAGAAATGCAATAGAAAAAGAAGAAAAAGTTTAATCTTCTTGCTGAAAAATATGTTGTAAACAAGCAGTAACATTTATGCTTACATGGTTCTTCTTCTCTGCGTGTATTCATATTTTGTTAACATAAAAGACCAGACACATAAAGCTAAGGACACACACAGATACAATTAGAGTGGGAACTGGAATTGGAGGTGGGTGGGCAGGGAGGAACCGTGGCATTTGGGTGCCTTCAATTTTCTGTTCATAAACCTATAGTTAAGTGACAGGTTCAGAGAACAAAACTCTTGTTCTGCAGCTGGAGACAAGTTGAGCAGGTTTCTGGACCAAACAGGGAACTCACGGAAATGCCAATCTATCCACAGTCAACTATTAGTAAAAAATAGTGTAGATGACAGATCTGGAAGGACCCACTGAAAGCCTAGTTGAAATATTTAGTTGCAAAAGAACACCAACAGAATAATACAGCTGGGGAGAAATAAACTCCAATCATTCCCCCGACAGCCCCAGAGCAGACGTCAGAAATGGTCCTGATCTGAACCAAGGGCACGTGTTGATTGGCCAGTGGGGTCTTCCTTCCCCGCCGTGTTTGCCACAAAATAGAGCTTTCCCACAGCTGTTTGGACCAGCTTGTGACACATTGCTGTGTCTGTTAAATATAATTAAGAACTGCTTGCTCTAGAAGAAATGAAAGATTTGATTAAGGGGGAGTATTTCTTCTTTCTTCTTTTTGTTCAGCCTTATCCAAAATTTTTCAACTGTTTTTTAAATCATGTCACATTCTGGGACAGTTTTTGCTTTATGTTGTAGACAACAAAATGCCAAAGGCACATATTTATAGCGTGTGAGGAGCACGTGTGTGTGTGTGTGTGTGTGTGCGTGTGTGTGTGTGTTGAGATGGAATCAAGAGGACAGGAGAGGGTAAGTCTTCCCAAACTGGTTTATTTTGGACCCCCAAAAACAAAAAGAACTCATAAAACTAAAACTGACTGAAGCAGCTTATGAAGAGCTCAGAGCAAAGGCCAAGAAGCGTGTTCCCCAGGCTCTGAATGGCATTTGCACTCTGCAGCTATAATTTCTTTGTTAACAAGTCAACCCTCCCAGTTCTCTCTGTGGCTTCTGCTGTGTCACTATTATATACCACTATGGAACGGCCGCGGAGGGTGGGCTGGGGAAGGAGGATACATGACACCAGCCATCAATCTTTTACAAACCACAAGTTCTAAGAGAGCAGCGGATTTATGAGCAAACCAGTCTGGAGAGTCCCAGCCAGGGAGTGCAGAGACCGAGGGTTCGGGGTGACTGTGAACATTGTTACAACCAGAGACGGAGGAGACCAAAGAACATGACAAAGTGGGCCTTCCTTGCAGACTAAGCATTCTGATTGTTGTCTAACAGGATTTCAGGAACGTTTTTCAGCTTTTTTCCTTTTAAAAAAATCAGATAAATATGACATGCCAATAAATGTGACACATACTTGGAATATGCCTATAGTTAGCGAATATCCCAATAAGGACATTTGTATTTATTCAGTTCTTGGTGGGGTTTAGTATGTATTTGATGCACCTCTTCTGTGGGACATGCAGGACCTTGAATCTAGTAGGCATTCAGTAAATAGGAGGGTATCGAATTGGTGGCCTTCTACATAACTGAGTTTTTTCTTTAAACCATCTCTAATCCTTTTCCTCTGTTGTCCCATCAATTATCAAATGCTCTTGGTACATCCCCCAAATGTTTTTTCTTTGTTTGTTTTAAATTTCTATACACTTGACATTTATTTATTTCTTCCAGCTTTATTGAGATATCACTGACATACAGCACTGTGTAAGTGGTTTTTTTTGTTTGTTTGTTTGTTTGCGGTACGCGAGCCTCTCACTGTTGTGGCCTCTCCCGCCATGGAGCACAGGCTCCGGACGCGCAGGCTCGGTGGCCATGGCTCACGGGCCCAGCTGCTCCACGGTATGTGGGATCTTCCCGGACCGGGGCACAAACCCGTGTCCCCTGCATCGGCAGGCGGACTCTCAACCACTGTGCCACCAGGGAAGCCCCAGCACTGTATAAGTTTAAGGTACACAGCATGATGATTTGACTTACATACATCATGAAATGATTATCACAATAAGTTTAGTGAACATCCATCATGTCATACAGATACAACATTAAAGAAATAGAAAAAACTATTTTTTCCTTGTGATGAGAACTCAGGATTTACTTGCCTAACTTTCATAAATAACGTACAGCAGTTACTTACATTTATCATGTTGTACATTATACCTCTAGTACTTATTTATCTTATAGCTGCGAGTTTGTACCTGTTGACCACCTTCAGCCGGTTTCCCCTCCCTCCGCCCCACCCCAAGGTTATAAAATCAGTATTTCCTTTTCCATTCCCAACAATTACCACGTGATGCCTCAAATATTATAATACCTACCTAGGCAGTCTCCCAGCTTCCAGTTTATCAGATTACTCTTCCTAAATATTCCCAAGCTCAAAATGCTTTCAATCACTTTCTAGTACCTTTGGGACAAAGCTTGAACCCCTCTGCTGACGTTCTGGACCCGTCACAATTCCATCTCACCGTGCCTCTCCAAGTATCCAACAAACCTGAAGAGGAAGTCTTTGCTTCCTCGCTGGTCTTTGCAGCAACCTGTGCATTTTTCTACCACCCTAACTTGCCTTAGCTATTCACCCACTCTGCCCCACCTAGGACAGGTCTCAGACTCCCCCCTTTTCAGCCTTCCATCCTCCCAGGCTTCAGGGTCAACTCTCACCTTTTCCACGGAACCTGCCATCTTCTCTTTCTCCTGATGCAGACTCTCAGAATTCCATTACTGTCTGTTTCACTGTCACCACCCATTCCAGACCATCAGGGTAATCTCCTCACCCAGGTATTGCCATGCCTTCTTGAGCAGCTCTCCATTCATTAAATCATTAAGCCACGCTTTCATCCAACAATCATTTATTGACTACCTATTGTGTGCCAGGCACCATGCAAGGACCCTTACAGAGTAAGATAAATTAGAAAGAATCTGTTTTCAAGACTTGCAATCAAAGGGAAGGAAATTATACTGCACTATGCTAGTTCAATAAAGCATGTTTACGTGCACATACATATGATCTTTCTTATTGTTAGGCTCATCAATTCTTTTTGTTTTTAAGATTTTATTTAGTTAGTTAGTTAGTTAGTTGCACCGGGTCTTAGTTTTGGCGGGTGAGCTCCTTACTTGAACCATGTGAGCTCCTTAGATATAAATTCTTGAGGCGAGAAACTATACCGTGTACTTCTTTTGTAAGTCCTAGTAACCATATTGAGCATAATATCTAGGCTTTGAAACATACTTGCTAAATGTTATTGAATGTTTCAATAACAGTTTAGGGCTCAAAATTATCTAGATAATTGTCTCAGCATCCCTTCATTCTGCCAGGAAAAAAAAAATCACATCTAAAATAAGACTTACACCCACAGAATATCTCTGAAAGGATCCACAGGTAACTAGTTGCCTCAGGAAAGGAGCAGTAATTGGCTAAAGAATGAGGTATGAAGAACATTTGTCCATGGACACATTTTTGTACTTTTGAATTTTGTACCACGTGAGTTATTGAAAATTAAATTAAATGATACATTCTATTCCATACAGTTTCAATGAATCAATAGGGACAAGACTCAAGAAGGCACATTTTCCTGTGTCCATGGCCCTCTTGAGGATGGTTGGTAAAATGATAACTTAGAAAATGTTTACGATAGATGGGAAAAATTATGGGAAGAATGTAGTTGGATGCATAATGCACAGTGGCATTTCAAAAATAATTCCTAACTCTCTCTTCCTTCTGAATGGATCTGCTTCTAGCTTGGACTTAACTGTGACCACAGAATAAAAGAAAAATAAAACCTCAGGCTTGACATCAGCAATCTCTGGTTCTAGTAGCCCTAATGCTTTTTGCCCACTCTGACAATGACCAACAGTAGAGTCTGTGGGGTGTTCTGGAAGCCTTCTGGCCCCTGTATTGCCCCTGTCTGAAATGGAACTCAGCACAGTACGGCCCCACTTGATACCACGTCACTCTTGTACACCCCTAGGGATTTATTCACCTTTCATCCCATGAGATGGGGCTGTTTTTAGGGTTCTGGCCATGGTATTAAAGAAAGTCAGCTGACAAGCATTTAGTTAAATGACAGAATACTGATAACCTCCTTTTCTATCTATCTGCTCAACATATGGTCATCTTAACTTTTCAAGAAATAAAAACGTTTTAAATGGGTGTTCTTTGTGTAAAATATCATACAACGGAAAGTTTTTACAGAATGCCCCTTTTAACAAAGCACCATGTGCCGGGATGACATTGAACTCAACATCCTAGTCTTAGAGTTGTTCATTAAAATTAAGAACTATCCAAACTCTATTGACCATCTATTAAGCTGTCTGTTTCTTTTTTTTTTTTTTTTTCCTTTGTAAAAATCACAGTCAAGCCACTTGTGATCATGTTCCCAATGGCATGCCTGGAAACTATTAAAAACAGATGTCCAGACCAACCTCCAGACAGCTGGGGACGGAACAGTTCAGGTTGCGTCAGAAACATTTCCCCGTGCTTGGAGGATAAGCTCCCTTCAGGTGCCATGTTTGGTTTTCTTATACTACCAAATATATAACCTCCAAATCATAAACTAAAGGCAGCTTATATTTGTCTTTACTTTGGCATAGTTTTTGTTTTGTAATTTGCTTTAACTGATTCTGAAACATGTACCCTTATCTTAAGCTGTTGAGTCCTTCACAAAGATCACAGTGAGACCACACATTTATACACTGAAACTAGAGATTTGTCTTGTGTACATGATCCACGCTGGAAATGCCAGATCCTACTTTGCAGCATCCCATAAATACTCTATTATGACGGAAAGAAAGAGGGGAAGAAGGATAACTATATTTAAAGCAAGTTTTATTTGCCTTCACTGTTATTGTGAAGTTGGTATTTGGTTACCATTGTTTTTCTTTCCATTTGGTTACTGTTCCTCTGGTATTTGCAGTTCCTGAGATTTTTTTTTTAAGGCTATTTATTCTTTTTTTCTTTTTTAAGACCATACTTCATTCAGGTTTCTTTTTGCTTTTTTTTTAAATTTTATTTATTTATTTATGGCTGTGTTGGGTCTTCGTTTCTGTGCGAGGGCTTTCTCTAGTTGCAGCAAGTGGGGGCCACTCCTCATCGCGGTGCGCGGGCCTCTCATTATCGCGGCCTCTCTTGTTGCGGAGCACACGCTCCAGACGCACAGGCTCAGTAATTGTGGCTCACGGGGCTAGCTGCTCCGCGGCATGTGGGATCTTCCCAGACCAGGGCTCGAACCCATGTCCCCTGCATTGGCAGGCAGATGCTCAACCATGCACCACCAGGGAAACCCTCTGAGATTATTTGAACCAAAGCAACATGGGTCCCAACTCTTATTTGGTCACAAGGAAAGTAGGTTTGAGTTTACTCATACTAGCAGTACAGAAGAGTAGGCTTTCTGCATGAATAAAGGGTAATAATTAGAGAATTCCAAAGAATAGACTTGTCTAAAGAAATATTTAAAACTGAGTGAAATATGGCACTATTTACTCCTAGATCATTAAATTTTGAGAACTGTTGCCATGCTGACAGTTGGTTTCCCAACTACAGGGTTGGGGAAGGATTCTAACTCATCCCATTTTGGAAGAAGTGGGATTTACCTGCAAGTGTTGAGATCTCCAGAGCAAGTATATGAACGAAAGATGGAATGAACAGCTTTCTCTTCTGCTTCTCCTCTCCTCCACCCCCTCCACCCAGTCCCTCACTCCCCAGACCCCACATGCCATGAATTCTTCTGTCTGTTCCTCTCGGGCTGTAGATATACAAAGGAGGGAGCTAGAGGAAACCCATAGTGGAGAGGGGCTTTGAGCCTCCAGAGTGTGTGTCGGGCTTATTGGGAACCATGGCTTTGCCCGGACGATACTGAAGGTCTCAGCCAACAGACAGCCTAGTGTAGCCAGGAGGCCTGCTTTCAAGGGGTTATCTTCACGGTAACTCTCTACGTGGCCACTACAGACCCATAGCATGGTATAAAAAGGGGCTTTCTTCTTCTCTCTAGGCTCAGGAAGTTACATATTTAGTAGTTTTATGACAACTAAGCAGAAAACCAAATCATCAGCTCCAAAGAAATAGAAATGGATATATATGATGTTTACCTCTATATCACTATTTTCCTGCTTTCAGGAGCTCCACTAAACTTTAGAAAAATCTCTGTCAATTTTTAAAGTATACAGATAATTATTAATTATGGTCTTCATATGTTTATGGTATTTCCAGATCTTTCTTTACTAAGATTAAGACAATGTTCACACACTTTGACATAAATAATCATGGATGGATAAGGAAAGACTTTCAGGTTATTTCATTAAAAAAAAAAAAAGAATGATGGGAATTCCTTGGCAGTCCAGTGGTTAGGGCTCTGTGTTTTCACTGCTGAGGACCCAGGTTCAATCCCTGGTGGGAGAACTAAGATTCTGCAAGCAGTATGGTACAGCCAAAAAAGGAAAAAAAAAAAAAGAATGATAATTTATAATTATAAACAAACGTTTATTTTGAGACCATACAAAAAGGGACAGCAGCTAAAGAAATAAATTGTCTCTCAGACGGCAGAATGAGAATACAAAATATTTTTATGAGAATTTTTTTTAAATAAAACTGTTTGGAGTCTTATGGATATAAATATTTTTAAGTCACTATGATTCACAGAGGACTCACTTCTCTTTTTAAAAATATTTACGTATTTATTTCATTATTTATTTAGGCTTCGAGGGGCTTTTAGTTGAGGCATTCGGGATCTAGTTCCCTGAACAGGGATCAAACCCAGGCCCCCTGCCTTGGAAGCATGGAGTCTTACCCACTGGACCATCAGGGAAGTCCCAGGACTCACTTCTTCTCCACAATTGCCTTTTGTGTTTTCCTACCCATGCTCCCAAACACTCATAAGTCAGAAGCATCCACTGGCTCCTGGAATATTAAGATGATATCAAAAAGCAAAAAGAAAGAACCAAATCGCACACAGGTTGGAAGGTCAAAATTGACCTATGAGACTCCTAACATACATAATAGTCCTACATACCAGAGGTTTTGATTTCAAGAGCTGGGTTTTTGAGTTTCAATAGACTAAGCCTAGTAAATCACACAAAGATCATGACATAAACAATAGATTGGAAAGAGTACAGCAGAAAACAAAATTACAGCAGAAAAGCTCCACTGACTAATGTAGGAACTTAGGAAAGGGGAGCAATGAAGTCTGACGAGGATGCAGGTTTGCAAGAACATTCTCTGCAGCCGGTCCAAACTCTGGAGGCAAACTCTGGAGAGAGGGGAAATGATAGAAATTCCAGGATTGGTTGTTGAGAGCAGGGGAGACTGGGACTCCAAAGAGAAGCTGGGAAGTTGAGAAACTTCTGGGAGAAGTCACCTCTTTGCTGGTGTGGCAGCTAAAGAGGTGACCAGGTGGTAGGTCTGCGGTAGCCGGGAGTCTCAGCCCCAGAGGGGTGTGGGAGAGCTTCTAAAAACTTTCTATTCCCCTCTTACTTCCAAAAAGGGAGCAAAGGGCTGAGAAAGCCAGGGAGACAGAAGGAGCTTCAAAATCAATTTGGGTTCAACTTGAGGAATGTGTGGACCAACAGCCAAAGACAATAGTCTGACTATTCTCAACTCAAGGATGCATCAGTGAACAGATGATGAGCACAGAGGAGCAGATGCCCCTCCCCTCCAATTCACTGATGATACACAGCCTGGCCTACATTTCAGATACAGCCCCAGGGAGAATTTACCCCTAGGTGACTACATTTTAGTGTCAGTCATTAAGTGGAATAAGGACTCAATTTAGAAATTAAGTGGAGTTTTTTTTTAAGTTATACTTTTTGCACACTTAAGTTTGTGGATAGTGAAAATTACATAGTTGCTACACTATACTGACAGGAAAATAATAATACCTAATGGCCACCTAATAAAGAATGTTTAAAAATCTTAATATCCTAATGAGCCAGGATGGGTCATCCCTGGTAGGTCACTCTTGGGGTTGTTTAGGAAATAAGCTTGATAAAATTTAAATAAGGATATAAACATCCAAAGAAGTAATTGACTTATTCCTTTTTTTTTTTTTTTTTTCCAAATGATCGTGTGGTCTTTGCTAATAGGAGCTGATTCTGGTCTGAGAACCACAAATGAAATAAAAAAAAATCAGAAATGTAGGAAGTAGAAGAAATGAAAAACAATAAGATCATGGTGTAACCAGGGGAGGAAAAAAGTGATACCTTTCTACAGCTTAGAACATCATGAGGATTGAACACCTCTTCAGTAACCCTGAGGACTTGATAATAGTAAGCACTTGATAAATTTTTTTTAATAAGTACCTACATCTTTAAGGTGTATTCCAAATCACTGCTAATTCTCCTCTTTCTTCTTCTCCTTCTTCCATACAAAGAAAGAAATATTTGAGCCCTTTTAATTATCAACTCATGTTCTATTTTCTGAATTTTTCTATCTTCCTCCAGGGACTGATTATTTCATTTATTCATCCATTTACTTAACAACTATTTATTGAATGCCTGGTAAATGACAAGCACGGTCCTGGGTTCTGAGAATACATCAATGAACCAGAAAGACAAGATTCCCTGCCGAGGAAGCTTCCATTCTAATGGGAGTGCCAGACCTTACACAAAATAAATATGTTAGAAGATGAGGGCTATGGAGAACAACAAAGTAGGAAAGAGATAAGAGAGTGTTGGAGGGAGAAGCCATTCTCTGAAAAACAGTGGCCCAAAAATACATCAATGAGACTGTGACATTGCAGTAGACTCCTGATGCACTGAGACCGCGACATGGCAGTAGACACCTGAAGGAGGCCAGGAGTGAACTCTGCAGAGGCCGGAGGAAGACCGCTCCTGGTGGAGGAAACACTGAGTGTAAAAGCCCAGAAGGAGTGTGCCTGCTATGTTCACGGAAGGGCTGAGACACCAGTGTGGCTGGAAGCAGAGGGGATGCTGGGAACAGCAGTGGGAAATGAGGTCAGAGAAGTAATGGGAACCAGATTGTAAGGCCTCTAGACCACTGGGAAGACTTTGGTTTTTACTCTGAAGGACTGCAAGCAAAGGGGTGACATGACCTGAATTACATCTTAACAGGACCACCCTGGCTGCCGGGTTGAGAATAGACTGAAGGGGGCCAATGACAGAGACAGGCAGAGCCTTTAGGATTATTGAAAGAATTCAGACAAGAGATGATAGTGGCATGGATTAGACTGATAGCCATGGAGGTAATAGGAAATGATCAGATTCTAGATATATTTTGAAGACAAAACTGACAAGATTTTTTTAAGATTCAATGTGGGGTGGAAAACAGGGAGTCAATGATTCCTCTGAATTAGAAGAACTAGAAGGAATGGATGCTGTCAATTATAAGAAGGAAAATTGTAGAAGAAATCAGTCTAAGGGCGAAGATCTGACACTCGGTTTGAGATATCTATTGGGCATCCAAGTGGAAAAGTCAAGTAGGCAGTGGGATATAGACCTAGGCTGGAGATATAAATGGAGGCTGATCAGTATATTAATGGACTTAGACCTATGAGGCTAGATGAGGTAATCAAAGGAGCACATTTAGATAGAAAAGAATTCTAAGACCAGCCTTAGGGAACTCCAAAGAATAAAGAAGATGAGAAGGAACAAGCAATGCGGCTTCATCTGAGGTAGGAGTAAAACCAGAAGAGCAGATAATCCTAGAAACGTCAGAAGGAAAGTGATCACTTAAGGAATAACGTTGATTTTAGCTGTTGGCTGTCTTTGGAGCATCTAGTGCTCTTGGTTGACCTTGAGCTTTCATTTGAGGAGCCATAAGAGGTGTGAGGAGCAACAGATAAAACACAGGACCTGCCTAAGCAGGTAAAACTGATAGGAGATCTCTGCATAAAAATGGTGGTCCAAAAAAATCCCCCAGCCAAGAAGTTATTTTACAAGGGTCATAGGTTGACAGTGTCCCCTGGTTCCTGACAGAAATGAATTCCTCTCTGAAGAACTGCTACTTCATCCAGATTGCTTTAAATTTTCATAGATAGAATTCCACTGAACATGATCTTATGTTCAAAAATCATTAAAACATGAGAAAACAAGAAACCCTGAGCAAAAGTGCATGCAGGTGGCAGACAGACCCGGAAAGACTTCAGTTGTCGATATAATTGGAAAATATAGGCATTTAGAGAAATGTGTGGTGGTTTACAAATGTTTCATTATATGTTTAAAGAAATAGAAATGAGCATTGAAATTATGATTAAAACAAAAACTATAAAATGACCAAGCAGTTTTGAAAAAGCACTAAACAGAATTTGTAGAAATGAAAGTGACAATAATTGAAATTTTAAAAATACAATAGATGGATTAAATAGATTAGACACACCAGCAAAGTGGATTCAAGATAGAGTTAAAATTATTACCCAGGTGCAAAACAGAAAGACATCTAGCTGGAGGCGGGTAAAGTGACAAGAATATAGGCTGGAGAACGTCTAATGCACATCTAATCCGAGCTCCACAAAAGTATAAGAGAATGAGGGAGAAGCAATATTTGGACACAAAATCACTGAAAATTTTCCAGATCTGACGGACAACAAGACTCAGATTCAGGAATTTAAATGAATTCTAAGTAGAATAAATAAAAAGAAATCTGCCGCTATCCCAGTACAATAAAACCACAGAATAACAAAGCAAAAGAGAAGATCTCAGAAGAAGCCAAAGAGAGAAAAGAATGTGTACATTAAAAAGAACAATTACTGCACAGACAATATACAATGGAAGCTGGAAAACAGTAGACTAGTGTCTTCAAAGTGCTAAGAAAAAGAAAATAATAATAACTGCCAATCTAAAATTGTAAAGCCTCTGTACATTATATTTAGAGCCAAGCCAAAATACAGGTGTTTCTGGACAAAAAAAGAAGAAAAAAAAAAAAGAAACTTTATAATCAAAAACTGTTTACTAAAGGAAATAAATCAATACACTACAGAAGAACTTCAGAAGGAAAAAGAAAATACAAAATAAAGATGAGCCACAGAAAGTCATGCTGAGCAAAGAAAGTGGTTAACATTTAATGAAATCAAAACAAACATTGACTGTATGAAGCAAAAAGGTCTCATTTGTAAATATCTAATTTGTAATGTTAAAAATAAAGAATTAAAATAGCACATAGGTAGGAAGACGGTGATCAGATTACTGGCACTATTGACAAGGAGGGTAAAAGTACTGATTAACTTATTAAATAAGCCTTTTAAAAGTCTAGAGGAACCAAGACTAAAATTATAATTTATTACTTTCAAACTAGTAGAGGGAAAACAATAGAATGTGAAAAACAAATCAATCCCGAAGAAGGCAAGAGATGGAAAAAGGAACGTGGAAATGTATGGCAAATAGAAAACATAAAGTAGCAGAAATAAATCCCAACACATTCAAAGTGTGACAGCCTGGATAAAAATATAAACCTAGCTCTTAGCTGTTGATAAGAGACATACTTAAAGCATAAGGACACAAAAAAGTTGAAAGTAAAAAGGTGGGAAACACACCAAAAGAAAACGTAGCTAACTATATTAATATAGAACCGCAGCAATAAAACTACTTTAAGGAAATGTATTCGTAAAGATAACAGGTCGTTCTATATTGATAAACACTTCAATTCACACACAAAAGTATATATAATAATTTTTTTAACTTTTACATACTTAATAACAGACCCTAAAAATATAGTTAACATTAAAGAAGAAAAAGTATTGATGAAACTATAAGGGCATATTTACAAATCAACCATCTTTGCAGAATATTTTAACACAACCCTATCAATAATTGTTAGATGAAGCAAATATCTAACAAATAGTAAAAATATAAGAGCTTTTCACAATCCAATTAACAAGTTCGGATTTATGTACTACCCCCAAATTGAATATATATTCATTTTAATATAACCGGGATATATTTGGAATGAACAATGTGCTAGACATAAAACAAGTCTTAACCCATTTCAAAGAAGGTATCATATGGTCAGGTTCTTTCGTAACAATATTAGGTTGAAAATTAATAACAAACAGAAAGCTAAGCAAAAAACATTGATTTGGAAATTTAAGTCATGCTCCCAAACAACGTGTGAGTAAAAAAACAAAAAAAAGAAATTATAATGAAAATTAGAAGAAAGCTAAAATGGACAGATAATGAAAATACACATATTAAAACATGGAATGCAACTGAAATGTTACTTAGAGTAATGTCTTTAGCTTTAACTGCTTATATTAAAATAAGGCTGAAAATATACAAAACATCCATCTTAAGAAGTCAGATAAAAAACAAGAAAAGCGGGCTTCCCTGGTGGCGCAGTGGTTGAGAGTCCGCCTGCCGATGCAGGGGACACGGGTTCGTGCCCCTATCCCGGAAGATCCCACATGCCGCGGAGCGGCTGGGCCCGCGAGCCATGGCCGCGGAGCCTGTGTGTCCGGAGCCTGTGCTCCGCAACGGGAGAGGCCACAGCAGTGAGAGGCCCGCGTACAGCAAAAAAAAAAAAAAAAAAAAAAAAAAAAAAAAAAAAAAAAAAAAAAAAACAAGAAAAGCAAACTAAAGAAAGCAGAAGGAAAGCAAAATATAAAGAGCAGAAATCAAAAAGAAAAGGACGTACACTAGAAATCAATAAAGCCAAAAGTTGCTCTTGGTTAAGACTAGTTAAATTGACAACCTCTTGTAAGATTAATCAAGAGAAAAGAGAAAATATATAACGAAGCGTTATTGGGGTGAATATACAGATACTACAAAATTCCAAAAATATAAGATTATGAACAAAAAGCCAATAAATTTCCAAAAATTAGGTGAACTGGAGACATTCACAGAAAGAAATTTAACTCATGAAAACTAACTTGGAAAGAACTAGAAAAGCCAAATTATTTCTCTGACCATTAACGTAATCTAAATTTTCTCACAAAAACAACTTGGTCAAGGCAAGCTCAGCAAACTTTTAAAGAACTTATTCCAATCTTATCCAAACTGCCAAAAAAGAGAAAAACATAGGAACATGATGCATTTCATTTTGTGATGGATGCTTGCTTCAATACCAACAGTATCAACCTATAAGAAAGGAGCGTTACAGGCAACTCTCACCCATGAACATAGATGCAAAACCTAAACAAGATATTAGCAAAACAAATCTAATAATATAATTAAAAGACCAAGTTGAGGTTAGCCCTGGAATGCAAAATTGGTTTCTTGTTAGAATATTTATTAATTTAAGACTCCACTTAAAAAGATTATGAGAGGGCTTCCCTGGTGGCGCAGTGGTTGAGAGTCCGCCTGCCCATGTGGGGGACACGGGTTCGTGCCCCGGTCTGGGAAGATCCCACATGCTGCAGAGCGGCTGGGCCCGTGAGCCATGGCCGCTGAGCCTGCGCGTCCGGAGCCTGTGCTCCGCAACGGGAGAGGCCACAACAGTGAGAGGCCCGCGTACCGCAAAAAAAAAAAAAAAAAAAAAAAAAAAAGATTATAAGAAAGAGGCTTTTTTTTGCTTTGAAATTTGCTTTTCTCAACATTTATATGGGAAAAGAACATTCTAAAAAAAAAAACATTTAGCAAACTAAAACTTGACAGGAACATCTTTAAACTCATAAGGAGACTTTAACCAAACTAATATAAATATCATACCTAATAGTGAAATGTTGAAAGCATTGGCTTTAAAATCAGAAAAAAAAAAAGACACCCATGACCTCTTTTACTCCCCACTGTACTGGGGTGCCTAACCAGTACAGCAAGAAAGTAAAACAAGAAAAGATTCAAAAGGAATATAATAAATTGGAAAAAAAATCACTATTTTTCTTCATCATAAACCCCATAAGATCCCCATGTGAATTACTGGCATTAACATTTAGCCAAGTTGCTGAATACCACGTAACTAAAAATGTTCACTGCGTTTCTGTATACTAGCAGCAAATAATTAGGAAATACAATTTTTAAATGATATTTTTTATAATAGCAAAAATGATGGGGAATGAAAGAAGTGGAGTCAAGGCTCTGAACATCTCAAAGAAGACTCTTTTAATTTAATTTTTATTTTATATTGGAGTATAGTTGATTTACAATGCTGCGTTAGTTTCAGGTGTACAGCAAAGTGATTCAGTTATACATATACACCTATTCATTCTTTTTCAGATTCAAAGAAGACTTTCAAGAAAGTGATTGAGTGGTAATGATCAAAGTTTTCGATCAAAGGGGATGACTGGATTTAAGATTTTGGAGTTGGAGCCCCTCCAGGTGCTGACAAGGCCTTAGGTGTGGCAGGAAAGCCAGTGGCTGAAGGAAACAGAGGCACCAGCACCTCATTTATTTCCTTATAAGAAATGATTAAATAAGAATTTAAATTAAATGGCTGAATCAGGTTGTAAGAACAGTGGAGAGGGGTCTAGGGGACTTGTCAAGAGATTGTTTTTGCAAGTTTTCATTTAGATCAATAAATGTAGCAAAGATACTTTTCTTCCCATTTTACTATGACAAATAGCAACATGTTTTATTGGTAATTGCTGCATTACAGTGTGGCTTGGGAGCATGGCAGACAGGGCATGTGGGGAAGGGTTAACCACCATTTCCCACAGTCAAATGTTAGACATGACCACCAAAGAAAGATCAGTAGGGGAAAATAATCAGGAAACATTTACTTTCAAAATCCACAATTTTTATAACAAATAAATATATCAGCACCAAATATATGTGTGCTTGTGTTTCTTTTTATTTTCACTTTTTCTTATTTTAATAAATGGCCACAGCCATCCCAACCTTCAGCAACCACTACCCTGATCAGTCAGCAGCCGTCAACATCGAGGCAAGATCCTCAACGAGCAAAAGTATTACGACTTGTTAAAGGTTAAGATGATGGTTAGCATTTTTTAGCAATAAAGTTTTTTTTAAACATCTTTATTGGAGTATAATTGCTTTACAATGGTGTGTTAGTTTCTGCTTTATAACAAAGTGAATCAGTTATACATATGTTCCCATATCTCTTCCCTCTTGCGTCTCCCTCCCTCCCACCCTCCCTATCCCACCCCTCTAGGTGGACACAAAGCACTGAGCTGATCTCCCTGTGCTATGCGGCTGCTTCCCACTAGCTATCTATTTTACATTTGGTAGTGTATATATGTCCATGCCACTCTCTCACTTTGTCCCAGCTTACCCTTCCCCCTCCCCTGCTTGTGTTTCTGTGTGCACATTTTTACAAAACACTTTGGGTCAGACTGTATGAAATTGCCATTCTTTTGTGGGCAAATGAGTCAATGTCAGCAATTTCATACGATGGAACCTAATATTTTCTGAGTTTGCTGTAGGAAAATCACTGACCTAGCTGAAAAGTTGGTTTTAAAGATAAAGGGGATGGAATGTTACAGACAATTTCATGCTTTTACGAAGGAAACAAAAACAAGCACAGCTCTCTGAGTGCCAATTATATCTTGTCATTATTGCCAAGAAGAGTCTATTAACCATGTTAAGAAGCTATAAAGTAAAATATTTTGCTGGTTACTCCTTTCATCAACGTGGGTAGATATTATCCCTTGACTAACGAGTAAGGGTTCTTTTGATTATAAAATGCAGTTGTATATTAGTGTGGCTTAGATGCACATCATCTGCTGTACAATATCTAACTGGCATAGATTCTAATCCCGATGTTTTTATGTAGGCTTTGCTTCTCTATTAAAATTGAAAGTGTTAATTTGCCAGTAATCATTCCACTTTCTCCTATTGTCTCACTGAAAGGACAGGCCCTTACTGCATGGGTAAAATGTAGTAATGCATTTAGCGCTAGGCCATGATTTTAGACCTCCAACTGTTTTACTGGCTGTGTAACTAAAAATAAGATAATGTTATGCTGGGTAACCACCGCTTTTGCCGACATTCACATTTTACAAATCACTGCACAGTATGCAAACCATTATATTTTTTAAAAGCTGAAACCCCAGCCTAGGAGTCAAACACTTCCATTATTAAAAAAGAGCTTTCTGGACTGTAAAGTGGAATGAATCTTGGACAGGGAAGCTGCTGGGCTGAGTTTATACCATCAGAATAGTTCCTGGCAATCCCCAGTCCTGCAGCTCAGCTGGGAACGAGCATTCCTCGTCATCAATGGTATAGAGCAGGATCTTGAAAGGTTGGTGGGTTATTTTTGTCTCTGAATTTTTATTTGATCTGTAAACCTACTACTTATTCAAAGAATGCAAACCCAAGAACAGTTATTGAGTAAGAACAGCGGAGAGAAATAGTATGCTTCTTTACACAAGCTTATATTAAAAATTAAGGGTCAGAGGAAAGAACTTGGCTGGTTCACATCATACAAACACACAAAAGCCCTGTGATATTTGTACCTCTGTGATCTAATAAGAAGCCCAAAGCATGCCATCTTTAACTGAATATTTGTTTTGCATGAAAGCATTGATAAATAAATGGAGTTATCCTAAGCTGCATTTTTACAATAGCATCTGCTTTCAGAAATACCAGTCATTCAGAACAAATGTTCCTAAGGCGCATTGCTCTGCATTGACACAAATACTGGCAAGGACTTGGTGAAACTGCCTGGTACCTGAACTCGTTCTCAAGGTTCTATGGGCTATTTATGTTTTTTCTTTTTAAGTCTGTGATGGTCTGTAATTTCCCCAAATGCTGCATTCATGTAAGACCTCAGGTGTATGTAAATTCATCTCAAGCTCATATAAATTGGCTACAGGGAAGGCAGGGTTTCCCTAAACTCCCCGGGAAACTAAATGGTTCTGGTGTTGGTCAATTACGATAGGCCAAATATAAAGTAAAATGTCTGTAAATTAGAAGTGCATAAATGTCCGAGTATTATGAACTGATTTTTAGGTTCAGAGTGTAACTTACTTACTTGTAATACCCAAGTGAGTAGTGGGGAGACAATCGCAGAGGTGCATAAGAGAAAATATACTTAAATCTGTGGTTTCTAACCATTCAAATGTTGATTGAGGGACGAGAGAAGGCGGAAAGGGATGTGAGAACGTGGATGTGAAAAACACAGTTTAGTAAATAAGAAGTGAAATTAGAAATAACTTCATCTGTGAGTTTTGGAATTCTGGATTTCTATATGGGATTGATAGAAAAAGGAAGTTAAGATTATTGATTCTGTAAGAAAAAAGTGAGCCTTCAAGAAAGATCGGTTAAAAACTTAATGTTCCTAGGAATTCAGAAAAATTATGGGGATATATGTATACGTATAGCTGATTCACTTCGTTATACAGCAGAAACTAGCACAACAATGTAAAGCAATTATACTCCAATAAAGATGTTTTAAAAAAAAGAAATTTGTCAATTACATTAAAGTTATAGAATTTATTGGCTTAAATTTTTTAAAAAAGATGTTAAAAAGAAAAAATTAAAACGTATGAAACCCATTTTTTCTAACAAGTCCCTCATGTTCTCCGGTCTTGAAGACTGGAACCCCTACTTCCCCACATCTTTCCCTCCTGCACAGACAACGTTTCTTACACTTATGAATGCAAAACTAGATCTTTCATTGAAACAGGAATAGGCAGACCTGTGTCAGGCTAAAATGTATCTTCTGTTGGTTTGGGATCAGGATCTTTTTAGAGCTAGAGGGGAACTTGGAATCCATCTGGTACAAGCCTTCAATTTTATACACAGGGGATCAGTGACACAGAGAAGTTAAGTGACTTCCCTAAGATCACACAGCTAATAAGCCATGAATTAAGCCAAGCCTTTTTGAGGCTAAGAAGTGTGTCCAAGCTGCTGTACGAGATTGTCTATACTTCCTATTCTCACCACCACTTCCAAAGGGTAAGGTAGATAGATAGTGGGAAGCAGCCGCAGAGCACAGGGAGATCAGCTCAGTGCTTTGTGACCGCCTGGAGGGGTGGGATGGGGAGGGTGGGAGGGAGGGAGATGCATGAGGGAAGGGATGTGGGAACAGATGTATATGTATGACTGATTCACTTTGTTATAAAGCAGAAACTAATAAAAATAAAAGAATAAAGTGCAAAAAAAAAATTAAAAAAAAAAGAACGAATGAGATAACATGAATGGGCCTAGAAGGTATTCTGCTAAGTGAAATAAGTCAGAAAGAGAAAGTCAAATATCCCTTGTTTTCACTTATACGTGGAATCTAAAAAAAAGAAGAACAAATGAAACAGAAGCAGACTCTCAGATACAGAGAACAAACTAGTAGTTGCAAAAGGGAGGGGCATGGAGGGGAAGGGGATTAAGGGGTACAAAGTACCAGTTATAAAATAAGTAACTCATGGGGATGTAAGTACAGCACAGGGAAAATAATCAATCAGATTGTAATAACTGGGTATGATGCATAATATATAAAAATATCGAATTGCTATGTTGTACACCTGAAACTAGTGTAATATTGGGTCAACTATATTTCAACTAAGAAAGAAAAGAATGAATGAAACTAATTCTTTAAAGTTGTACACAGTTGATCCTCCATATCAGCTGATGTGGAACCTGCAGATATGGAGGGCCGATTGGAAGGGACTTGAGCTGCTGCAGATTTTGGATCAGCGGGGTGGTCCTGGAACCAATCCCCCACGGAGACCAAGGCATGACTGTGTATATCCCTTTCACAATGGACAAAATTAAATGTCAGAAGAAAAAACTCTACCAGCCATGGTTTGGCACGGACAGCAGGCAAGAAGTCTCAGAGCCTCTCTGAGTGGCCATGAGGCTGTGACACAGGTGTGGCCAGTGCCAAGAAGGCTGTTGGCAGAGGCCTTGGCTCAGAGCCCAGACAGTCAAGCACAGCCTCTTCTCTTTGAGTCTGAGTCACTGAGTCACACCTCTCCTTGCTAGCTGACTCCAGCTTAATCTGAAGGGTGTGGTGAAGACTCCTGCCTTAAGCTGGAGATTTAGCCTCACTTCTTTTCTAGGGAAAGTGAATGACCCAAAGGATTTAGCTTGGGATTTGGCTGTTGCTTCCAAGCTTTATGAAATCTACATTTTAGGCCAAATTTACAATAGTGTGCTACAGATGATAAAATTAGTTTTCGATTTTGCTTTTTTTTTTTTAATGTCTTAAGGAAACCCTAGGGCCTTTGCAAGCATTTTCAAATAAGGCCAAGTACTCAAGATCATTTTCGAAACTCTACATATTATAGGTAATTTTGCCCATACTGGTTTTTTGTTTTTTAGAGTTTTTCTGTTTTTTGGTTTTGTTTTGTTTTTTGTTTTGTTTTGTTTTGTTTGTTTGTTTGTTTGGGGGGGGTTGGCCACGCCCCACGGCATGCAGTATCTTAGGTCCTCGGCCAGGGATCAAACCTGTGCCCTGGGCAGTGAGCACAGAATCCTAACCATTAGACCACCAGGGATTTCCCACCCACACTCTTTTAATATTTAAGAACTTGACTTTTACTTTATAAAAATTATGCAATAGCCATATTATACGAAGTGCTGATACAATGTCTTCACAACATTACCTGGCCCCCAAACATGGCCCCTTCACCAATGGCCAATGGAGTTCCTGGGACTCAATGTTCTGAAATGAGAGCTCTGTTTCCTGGTTCATTGAAATCATGTCCTGTGTGCTCTCTGCCACAACCCCAGCTTCTTGGCTTCTCCATGTCTCAGCCTGGTAACAACACATTAATTTATTTGTTTGGTAAGTTCTACTGTTGCTGGAAAAATATTGTACAAAATAGATAACTTATTGAAGAAGACAGAAAGCGCCTCCTTTTCTCCAGCTTTAGTGGCAATTAGAAGTCGCTCAGCCCATCTGCAAGCTGGTTCCCTTCTCTGGAAGATGCCCAGATGCTCCAAGGCTGTTCCTCACACTCTTCCTTTACCACCCCAGGCATTCTGGAAACACAAAATGCCAGAATGACCTCCCATTCCTCTTCCACTCCCCCGCAAAAAGCTCATTTTCCTTGGGGAGAGAAATCTTTGACAAGAAAAGTCTTCAATAAACAGATAAAGCAGACTCTTTTTTTTTTTTTTTTAACTCTCAAGTCATTAAGAAGCAGATATCACATTCAAAAGGTAATGAGAATTAGGCCTTTTCTCCCCCAATCACTCTACTGAAAGCCATTAGTAGTTGCAAATCGATTAGGCTAAATTGGCTCATCACATTTTCTGTACCACAATCTAGGAAATGCAAACTTGCAGGGGGTGGGAGGAGGGCCGATGTGACATGGGAGAGGATTCATGCACCCCAGGCTGGCGGGATTTTCCCACTGAAAAGGGGGTGAGTCAGTGGGGTTCCCCAAAGGGGTTACCAACACCAGGGTTTTGCATCCAGCCTGTTTATGTATAACTAACACCCCACTCTTGCTAATTACATAAACTTGTCAGCTGCTCTTGTTACTTGACCATTTCTTTGCCCAGCATCTCCCACTTTCTATGTTAAAAACAAACAAGTGAACAAAGTTGTGTTCAAAACTCCACTACAGTTGTGTTGTTTTTGTGTCTACTTTCTCTGAAGACAATGTGGAGAAGCAGCCTGTTAACATCATCTTGTATAGCTATCAAGACACTCTTGTCGGTTTCCAGATTTGGGCTCTTAAGAACATTGCTACTGCTTCAACATTTTAGTATTTTATTATTTTTTATATGACAATTCCTTAAATTGTAAATGTGTAAATGCTCATCATTTGCTGAATCCACAAGAAACTGATGTGTGTTTTTTTTTTCTCCTCCAGAGACAAGGAAATAGGTGATCAGGTAGCAAGCAGGATGAATAATTCTTCCTGTATCCTGTTTTACAGCTTCCTAAGAGGAGCACAGAAAGGGAAGAACATGGACTTCTCTTTCCTGGAGGCAGGTATACCTGGGTCCCAGACCAGTCTTGCCCAGGCTTTCACCAGCTGTGTGACCTTGGGCAAGTTTCTTAATTCCGTTGAGCCTCCATTACTTATCTACCCTGTGAAAAGTCAATCGGATAAATTGTGGAAAATAATTAGCATAATAGTAAGAGATGGTAGCAATTATTATGATTAGGCCCATAAGACTGAAGGAGCCAGAGCTTCTATACACAACTGGTTCAGCCACTCTGTTGGAACTGGCTGGTCTTCCATGCTGTGTGACATGAAAAGCGGAGGTCTCAACCAATTACTTTTAGTTCAGGCATTTAGAGAGATAATTTTGACCCCATTCTAAGGCACTCCTCATCCTCTATTAAAGTAGAAAAATAGAAGCCAACACACCCAGAAAACAAAGTCTTATTTATACTCAGTTATAGTAGAATAAAATAGATCGCTTTTGTAACGGACGCTGTTGGTTTCCTTCCAAGCATCTGTTCCGCGTCATCCCAATTTCAATCATGAAGATTATCACTCTACCCCATCTCCAGGGTGGACCCTGGTTTCCCTGTGCCAGTCAGTTTAATTATTGGTTCAGAGATAAACCTGAAGCTAAGTTAATCATAGGGATCCCCAGGATTTTGTTTAAAGGTTGAAGGAAGAGGAATTCTCTCTTCCTCTGGGAAGGCGTGACTTGGACATGGAAAGCCAGGAGCTGCTGCAACCATTCCTACTCTGAGAAAATCCAAACTGAGAATGAAACCAACCACCAGAGAAGAGCAAAGCAAAGTGAGCTTGGAGACACAGAGCCAAGGAGCTGATCAAAGCACTCCTGAAACTTACTAGAAAGTTGGACTTTTCAATTTCTTGAGTCACTAGATGTCTTTAAACCCATTTAGAATTGGATTACATGATATGTGTGGCCTAACATATCTTGACGGTTATGGCTTTATTGTGAATCACTATTGTACCACCACCCTCTCTTAAGGGTTGATGTATAAAACCCCATCGTATACATTTCTTCAGCTTCTAGAAAACCAGTCTTGAAGACATTATGTTACTATTGTCCTTTAATCCTGAATCCACATAGTAAATTTACCTTTTGAATATAATGTTAGAGAGGAACAATGTTCACTTCGAGAGAATCAGCATGGTACCATTTTTTAAACTATAAGATCTATATATGGACGTAATTTCCTTTTTGCCTCAACTGTCTAGAAGAGGTACATAATGTTGTCAGGTTTGGTCATGAGAACTAAGGGCACCTTGGCGACGTGTGACAATAAGAAGACGAAGGAGGCTGAGAACGTGGTTATCAGGGACCCCCAACGCCAACTGGGCACCAAGGGGCAGCATGGGTCCTGGACATGCCTGAAAGGACAGAAGCCTGAGCCAGGGAGTAAGTGTGCTCAAAGGCTTAGAACAGCTTGGACAGGATCAGGCACAGAGTAAACCCTTAAAACATAGCATTTCTAAAACTGAACAAAGAATCACCTGCATGAGACCCACTTGAGGAGTACAGGAAAATGGTTAAAATGAAGATTCTTGGCCCTCAATCTAGGCCTATTCAATCTGATTTTGGGTGGTCTCGGGAAATCCGTATTTCCAATGAGCTCCTCAACTGAATCTCCTGTATTCCAAATTTCCTAAACTTGCCTGCCCTAAGGCTGACCCATAGACCAGTGCCCCATTCCAGAACTCATGAATCAGATTCTCCTGGGTAAGAGTTTAGGAATAGTTATATTTAACAAGCAACCCAGGAAATTCTTACGATCAAGTTCATTTAGGAAAAGCTTCCCAGAGGATACTAGAAATCAGTTGGCACTAGACCCAGGGGCTCTCCCACCCCAGGTCTGCTGGGCAACAGAGAAGTCCAGCGGGATCACGTGGCACTAGGAGATGTGGCGAGGTCATCCGATCCAAGGTTCCTAGTGACAGTGAGCATTCCTACACTTTCCACCCCTGTCAGATACAGTCCTAGGCCTTCTAATGGTTCCCAGCATCAAGGCAAACCCAAGCCAGGTAACAGGAGGCATTTGCCTGCAGTGGTCCTCAGGCTCCAGTCTCCTCTCTTTCCTTTATTATTGCATCTCAACCATGGCTACTTTAAGTCATCTGAGGAACTTTTAATAAAAGTGATGCAGGGCTCCAACTCAACCGATTAAATCAGAATGGCTGGCGCTGGGGAAATCGGATTGTTTATTACACCTCCATCCCCCATCTAGCCGATTCTCATGTGCAGCCATCGCTGGGAAACACTGTGAGTTGTTACCATTCTCTTTCTCTAATCTTTATTGTCAATTGCCCTGCCTCAGCATTTTTATTTAAAAAGATCCTCTTTAACTGTTGCTGCACATGGGTGTGGGAGTACATTTAAAACAGTTTAATTGACTCATTAATTCAGTCAAAGAGTCAGTGAGTTTATTTTTTAAATACCCAACATATAGGTGAGTAAGCTTTTTTTAAATCCTCCCTCAATGATGGAATGTAAATCAGAAGGATTTCTAGGTCCAGAATCATGAATTGTGCTTACCTCTTTAGTAGTTAGTTTGTATTTAGCATTCAGTATCTATCACTCCTCGAGGGTGGGAAAACAATCTACATGAACATTAAGAGGTGGGCCTTGACCTTGAACCTGACGGATTCATCCTCTGCAGAAATTTGGTCCCATACGTGAGAAAGCATCCTTGCCCAGGAAGTGCTCCAGGCACCCTGGACTTACAAGAGGGCAGTGCACTGGGGAGGGTTTGGAATCCCCTTCTCCCCACCCCTGGCCACAAAAAAATAAATAAATCCTTTTTAATGGAAACAGCAAACGAAGAACCCTATAGATCAAAGGGTCTCGTGGCAACATGGATCATTAGGAGTAAAACTCTAGATCAGTAACTTTGAAATAGTGCTGAAGAGAAATTCAGTATCTCCATAAGCCCCTCTAGAAAGCCCTTACTCATGGGACACATCAGCAGGGAGCTACTCTCACCAACTGACCACTCAGCCCCAGCACACAGCAGTCAAAGTACTGAAGGATCCGTGAGTCAAACAGAAGGATGATGGAATTTGGTTTTGGTGGAGAAATTAATCAAACCAACCCAACTACAGTGGAAAAAAGAGCTCACTGGAAGTAGAGCAGAAAATTATTTAGATGACCGTGTACTTTACCAATTGTTTATGGACATGAGCCTGGATGCGGTAGAAAGAACATTGGGATTAGTGACCAGAGTCCTAAGACCCAGTCTCAGCCATAACATTACTGCCTCCGTGACCTCCGGAAAGCCTCCAAATCCTTCTGAATCTCAGTTTCCTCATCTGAAAAGGGGAAATGATTATACCTAGCTCACTAGGCTGAAATGTAGATCAAGGGAAATTACAGGTAAGAAAGTCCTTTGAAAAGACTTTGTTGTACAGAAGTAGGGTGTTATTATAATTCCATGGCATAAGAGCAAGTTTTAGAAGAAGGAAGACCTGTGTGCATGAATACAGCAGGGCATCTAGAAATGGTATAGTTATACTCTATGCTGTGAAAACTTTTAGCTGAGAACTTGGAGCAATTAAGTGCTCCAGAGCAAATTGAAGGACACGGAGAACTTGGAGGAGGTTCACAAAAGAGCCACAGAGATGATTAAAGAGATGGAAAATCAAAACCATGCTCAGAAAACGTTAGAAGAACCAAGTCCATACTGCTTGGAGAAGACAAGTTTACAGGGTAATTTAATAATTGTTTACGAGCACATGCAGCCTGGTGTCCAGCTGTTCTTTCCAAGGGACGGAGGAGAAGAAAGTATCACAGACCTTTGCCACTGGCAGATTTTGACAAGTAAGGTTTCAAATCATTGTGCATGACGCTGGTGGTTCCTCATTTATGATCATTTGTAATTTTTCTAAGCCACAACTTCTAACCACAGGTGTGTGGATAATATCCATTAGCTCATCAGTGACTGAGTCCATCCAACCTCCCAGCCTAGAAATCTCAATGTGTTCTTCTCCACTAGTTGTCTTCCACACAGCAATTCTCAGAAATAGCCATAGCAATGGCCACCGTGGAATGTCTACTGTGCACCAAGCAGTTTGGACTAAGAGTTCCATGGGAAGCATTTCATTTCAAGGAGAAGGGAAATGAGGCATGGATAAATTAGGTGATCTGCTCAAGGTCACCCAGTTAGTCAGTGGAGGAACTAGCACTTCAACCCAGGTCTAAGCCAGAACTCAAGCTCTTACTCTCTGCAGCAAGTTGTGTTTCTTGGTGAAAAATGGCCCCCAAAACGAAGTAACCATCTGGTACTGATGAGAGCACTAAAGCAAAATAAAGAAGTCAAATAAAGGGATGGTTCTTACCACAAACCAAGTTTCACTGAATTTGGATATAACGGATATTTACGACACAAACCAGACCACCTCAGATATTGACATTCCACTCCATGTTACATTAGTGTTATTCGGAGCTTTTCTATTTCTGCAGCCTTTATCTGCCTTCTCAGTCCAATTCGTATGTTGGGCTCTGATTATCTTCCTGCCAATGCTTGTCTCGTATACCCTATCCCTCTCTTGTAGCAGTCAACGCTTGCTGCCTATACAACAAAAATAAGTCAGCATCACATGCGACCCTGCTTTTTGTCTATTTCACACCTTCTCATATTTGTATTGTTTTCCATAATCTGATGACAGTACCTGTGCTTTCTGGGCAAATTCTTCAGTTCTTTTTCACGGAGATGAACCAGCTCCAGTATTGTTAGTCTGTGAGCCAGTGCTGAGATAAGAGCCAATCTAGTTGTGGTGGTAGCTGGCCCCTTGTCTTCACCTGGACAGGAATTCTGCGCAGGACTGAGGCCAAGCAACCAGACCAGTGAGGAAATGCAATCCAACCAGGTAGCCAGAGTCCCTCTAGGTATCAGAGGAAGCTCACATGTGTTGAGTCTTTCCGGTGCAAGCAGAGTTTTCTGTAGGACTAGTATTTGATAAGGGTGATCTACAAACAGCACAGAGGGAGGTTCTACAAAGAACCAAGTGGAGAGCACATGTAAAATGCTTCAGAAAAATCTTATAGGCCAAAATGATAAGGGATGGATTTTATTTGCTTTTCCTGGCAGAAAATACTTAAAAATCAAATGAGTGTGACAGCCACATGGAAATATCTAATTTATAGATGAGTTTAAATATAACTAGGATTCCTTGTTTAGAACACGTCAACTTTATTTCCTGATAATGAAAACAGCGTTTGCCTAAATTGAATTAATCTGTTCAAGTATCAGTGTGCTATGAGATCATTTTTGACCGTAGAAAGGAGAATTGAAGAGCAGGTCTCCCATTGATGTCATGAAAACACAGGAAAGGAGCCTAAGGAAATCCCAGCTGCTATTACCGACGCCTCTCATTTATCTACTTAGGGATTATCTACCATAAGATTTCCCCTCCTGTCCCAAGCTTCTGGGCTATTTCCTGCCACCTTGAGTTTATGTACCATTGGAAAATACTAACATATTTTAACAGATTGAATGAAACCTAATTAAGAAGTTCTTCCTAAAAATTAAGTGCTATCTTCTAAAGCCAAATTGAAATCATGTTGTTCAATGTCTATTTTTCCGATGACTCTCTCCCACCAGTATGTATAATTTCAAACCCACCAGAATTCTCCTGCATTTTCAACAGAACAAGTGACACTTTCTCTTAGATTTCCCTCTACCGTCTCTAACCAGCAGCTCCCAAAACACTGCCCTTCTCCCTTAATTAGTTCACCCTTTTAAACACCCCATTCAATCAAACAAACAAATGAGCACAAGCCCTCTAGTACGCAGTGCCCTGAAGGTACTGGTGGCTCTATAGGCTATCTTCATATAGCTGGTCTTTGAGGGATGCCCTGGACCCCTCTGCCTCTCTTGTCTCATCTTTTTCCTTTATTCCCTCACTCATTCCCCTCTAGCCACACTGGCCTCCTGTTCCTCAAACACACTAAATAGCATTTCTGCCTCAGGGTCTTTGCACACATTCTGTTCCCTTTGGCTCAAATGCCCGTCCCCAAGCCATATTCATATGATTTTTTCCCCTAAGCTCCTTCAGGGTTCTTGGCATCCCATAATTTAACAGTAAATTAAGTCCACTGGATTTAGTAAATCATCCCTCCAACCAGTTGACACCGCAGCAGCTAACTAACTTCCTTCCTTGCTTTATTTTTCTCCATGGCACTTATCAATATCTGACATCTGTGTATGTCACTTGCTAATTTGTTTATTGTCACACTCTTCCATATAAGCTCCATGAGAGCAAGGATTTTGCATCTTTTATTCACTCTGATATCCACAGCCTCTAGGATAATGCATGGTAAGTAGGGGACACTCAACAAATATTTGAGTGAATGAATGAATGTTTGAATGAGAAGAAAATTCCGTGTCAAAGTGAAATGAACAAGAAATTTCTCATGCATATTGGTTAGAATTTCCTGGGGAAACTTCCATCCTTCCTGGGACCTGCCATGTGCAGACACACACAGTCGAGTGAATGCTACTGTGAAATTAGACTTTCTTAAGTCATTGGGCTATCCCATAAAGTATTTGAAACCTTAGACCTGCAGTGATAGGTTTCTGATACAACTTGATTATAATATGGTAGTTTGATTTAGACCCCAGCGATATGCTTGCAATGTAACTATGTGACTGGTTTTTACAGGATTCTCTGGTGGTATGTGAAATAACTGGCTGCCCCTGATGTGATAAGGCCACCAGCCTCTGTGATCTAGCCTTCTTGATAAAAACTAGAATTCCATCCAGACATTTCCATTAGGGAGCCTTCTAGCTGTATCCCTCCGAGAGCCTAAGGCAACAACCCAGGCAGCTCCTGTTGCACCTGCTGTGACTGGCTTCCAGAAGGGGTGGCTCTCCTTCCATTGGTTAATAAAGGACTCTGCTTTCTCCAGGACCAATGGGCTGTAGGTGTGCTGGTCCTGCCACCCACCCAACCCTTATCTAGACTGGAAAGAATTCCTAAGCAATATTCCACCCATATTCCACTGGTGACGAATGGCTGGTGTTTCACTGAGTACTCTACCCTTCTAATCCGTGAACTCAATGTGCCTATTAGGTATCTTCAAGCAATTCTCTTGAGACAAAATACAATTGACTCATTTGAATTCACATAGGGAATGAGCGCCTTTTCCTGCCTACACTTGGACTGGTTTTTCTGGGAAATCTCGTGTGTGTATGTGTCTTCACACATCATCTCAGAAAACAAATGCATCAAGCCTCGTGCATTTCCTCTTCTTCTCAACAGTCAGGGAGAATGTGAAGTTCAGCATGTTCACCAAAAATAAAATCAGGGCTTCCCGGGCTTCCCTGGTGGTGCAGTGGTTGAGAGTCCGCCTGCCAATGCAGGCAACGCGGGTTCGTGCCCCGGTCCGGGAAGATCCCACATGCCGCGGAGTGGCTGGGCCCGTGAGCCATGGCCGCTGAGCCTGTGCATCCCGAGCCTGTGCTCTGCAACGGGAGAGGCCACAGCAGTGAGAGGCCCAGGTACCATAAATAAATAAATAAATAAATAAAATAAAACTAAAAAAAAAAAGGTTTGAGGGTGTAGCATTGACATACAGGGCTAAAAATTTTTTAACTAATTTGCTTCAAAAAAAAATAGAGGAAAAGAAAAGAACCTCTGATTGTTGCTAAAGCAGCAGATTCTTGAAATTTCCATAGCAATGGGGCCGGTTTGGCTGAGTCCCCATTCAGCCTGGAGTCTCGACCCGAGGGAGCCTCTCAGGTGGTCCTGGCAGCAGGAGGGGCAGCTGAGTGGACGCAGGGGAGAGAAGGGGGACGGGGTGGAGGAAAGAACCAAGGATGAGTCCAGTGAAAGTGGACTCAGCAGGGCTTCCCTGGTGGCGCAGTGGTTGAGAGTCCGCCTGCCGATGCAGGGGACACGGGTTCGTGCCCCGGTCCGGGAAGATCCCACATGCCGCGGAGCGGCTGGGCCTGTGAGCCATGGCCGCTGAGCCTGCGCGTCCGGAGCCTGTGCTCCGCAACGGGAGAGGCCACAACAGTGAGAGGCCCGCGTACCACAAAAAAAAAAAAAAAAAAAAAGTAGACTCAGCAAAGAGAAATATTCTCTGAGGAGTCGGCCGGTCAGTGATCTCTTGTGGTGCCTGACGCTTTAAAGAACAAAGTTACTGAAAGATTGATGCTAAAAGCTCTAAAAATGGATGCTCAGGCCTTAGAATCCTAGACACACTGATCTCCCCCAAAATATTGTCAAACGTTAAGTTGCGATACTGTGGACTTAAGAGTGTTATTTTCAGGACATTTGGCTTTATTTCCCACATGTTCATAATACTTCTATCTCCCCAAACCGCTTTTCCCCACATGAGAAACACACATCTATAATAAAGTATGAGATTTACAGGTCTCTAATTCCCTCTCTTTCCCTTTGGGGTATGGATTAGATACCTTGGAAAAGAATATCACCCACTTATCCATTTTTGATAGTGGATAGCCCAGTGAAGTCAGACAGTCAATAGATACATCTAACCTACAAAGTTGAGGGACTTCCCTGGCGTTCCAGTGGTTAGGGCTCCATGCTTTCACAGCAGAGGACCCGGGTTCAATCCCGGGTAGGGGAATTAAGATCCCACAAGCCTAGCAGTGGGACCAAAACATAATAATAAAATAAAAGTTGATGAGAAGGGCAGAGTCTGCAAATGAAAGTAATTAAACTCATTAGTCAAAAGCAGAGAAAAAGAAAAAGCAGCCAATAAGTTATTAGAATAGAAAAAGGTTTTCTTAACAGAAGGACACCATGAAAGTGACAGTTAAAAATGGAATTAATTTTTTTTTTCTTTTTTTTTTTCTTTTTGCGGTATGCGGGCCTCTCACTGTTGTGGCCTCTCCCGTTGCGGAGCACAGGCTCCGGATGCGCAGGCCCAGCGGCCATGGCTCACGGGCCCAGCCGCTCCGCGGCATATGGGATCCTCCCAGACCGGGGCACGAACCCGTATCCCCTGCATCGGCAGGCGGACTCTCAACCACTGCGCCACCAGGGAGGCCCTGGAATTAATTTTTATATAGTAAGAGATAATATCCTTTCCAAGGGAGCAGCAATACAGAAGTTGCTTTCAACCCCTTGGTCATGTCACAGTATATAGTAGCCCAAATATTTTTTTAGTAATTCCTTTGACTTATCTGTTCATCTTTGGTTTGTGTGTTTCTCCACCATGCTGAACCCCTGACAGGTATCTATATGCTATGTGATACAGAGACAATTTGTTTCCTCGGGATGGATAACGTTTATAAAATGTTCTGGAGACACATTTATTCAGGGGTAGAAACTAAATCTTAATTCGGGCTTTGAGGAATTTATGTTCCTTTGAGAATGAGTTTTGCCACTTTGCCCTACTCGGCCCACGGGTGGGCTTACAAGCACACAAGGAGAGTTGCCCGTGGAAAAACGCCTCTGATGAACAGGCTCTTCTCAAGCAGTCTGGTTCATTTATTTCCTTTGTTCACTCAGTTCTCATAAGACCATCATTCCAGGATCCTTGCTGCAAAAACCTGCCAAGTCACAAGAGCTGAGTCATAAAAACTTGGATGCTTGACGTTCCCGGTTTTATCGGTGTGTGTGTTTGCTCACTGACATGCAGCCTTATAGACAATCTCACTGCATGACCTTCGTTTTCTGGTCCCCAACACCCTGGTCGAGAACTCCAGACTCGCCCAGCCCTTCCCTTAGAACCAGAATTGTCTTCCCAGACACTTCTGAATAAGCAGGCCTAGGGAGGAAGAGAGAGAGAGAGGGTTTGCAGGCACAAACACAGAATCCAGCCTCCGCTGAGGATTGCAGCCTGCTGCACAGTGGGAGCCAAGAGATCCAGGGCTACCCATGTAACAGATGCAAGTTTCCCATGCTCCAGTTCAGCTGGGAACGCAGGCTGTAAAGCAGAAATAAATCACGTGGAACTTGCTGTCATCTCTCTCTCCCTTCTTGCTAAACCCTCTGACACTGACACTTGACTGGCTGGAGCCGCTGTAGTTTTTAAATGAAGGCTGGAGACTGGCATTGGCAGCACTGCCTAATTTTTAGCTAATACCTTTGTGGGTTCTGCGTTCGCATCTGGCCAGTGCCATCATGCTGGGTAGGATTATAATAGGCTGCTGCTCTTTCCCAAGCAGGAAGCTGGAGTCCTGTTACCGACAGCCTACACAGAGGCGTGTTCCAAACACAATAGCACATCACAGCCAGGGAAGGGTCTGCGGTGTGGGACATCTCCCAAGGCATAAAAGAGAGAGAGAGAGAGAGAGAGAAATGTGTTAACTGTGCTAACAGTGCCAAGTAATATGCTTCGTTAAAAATTTAATCACCTACAAGTGCAAAACAAGTACAAAGCAATCATGTTGTAATTAGCACAGCAATTAACACCTCCCTTTTCGATAGCACATGCATCCTAGGAAGTGCAGGATTGCAAGTGTTTATGCTGCTGACAGGCTCAGTTCCTATAGAGAGGGAAAAAATTGCTTAAATAGAATTTTTTGGCTTTTGGCATTTGGGCTGTTATGTGTTCATGAAATCTCAGAACCAGCTGCCATTTTGGTTTTTGCAGGAGTTGTTCCGCTGTGGATTATAACTAACCAACTTCTCCCTTCACACGTTCCCTGACATTAAAATATGAATAAATCAGTGTAAGGACTAAATTTGCATGCTAAATGGGGCTTCTTACCAAAAACAAATAAATGTTTGTCTTCCTCAGTCTGTTATCAGAAATAAAATACCCAGTGGCAAGGTAAAGGACTCTTGGAAAAATTGCACGAAAAGAATTCACTTTATCACTTCCGAAAACTTAGATCTCTTCTGTACTGTCAGGCTTGGCCACGGATGCAAAAAAATCTTCTTAGGGACTAATAGCCAATTTTCAAGGAAGAAAAATAGGGAGGGAAGGCGAACACTTACACACCACCCACATCAAGCCCAGGTCTGGTCACCAGCATGGCCTACTAAGTGCCAGGCAATGCACTGCCTACTAACCTGATTTACAGCTTCCCCAGCGTTCATCTCGATACATAGAGATTTGTGGGTGAAGCAGTCTTCAATTCCCCACTGGATAAAGAGAGTTGAAATACCTTTAACTTTTCAACCTTCACGTCGGTACCCCAAACAAATGAAAGCATGACACCATGTACAGCCTGAGATGCCCCTTATTGGAAATTCATCCAGGGCCCCCAAGTCCTTGGCATGGTTTAGAAATTACTATGAGAACGGAACCTAGCTAGGGTCTCTAAAACTTTAAACGTGTTTGGAAGGAGTTTTATAAGAAATTTTTTTTGAAAACTAATGAAACATCCAGGGATTTACGAATATAATGAACAGCATGAGAGAAAAGCAAATTAAATCTGTAGAAGGAATGTGCTTTATTCTTTCTGGCCACTGATAATGGAATGGATGTGTTTCAGGGAGCAGAGGAAATATTTGGAGTATGATGTTTGGGGAATAGAAAGGTAGCTGCCCAACCCTCGCATCTTTATAGCTGACTTTGTGACGACATTACTAAGAAATGAGGAGTGAAAAGCAAGAGTCATAAGAACTGGCTAACATTCTGATGTTCTGCAGACTCTCTAGAAAGTACAGGCATTCTTAGAGGCTATTCACTTTCCTGGTTTGCTATTTCCTCTTCCCAGCAACGCTTTTGTTTAAGCTCAGAAGCTGATCCTGAGAGCTGAGAAAAGAAACCTCAGTGAGATAGAGGACACACTTCATAAGAGCGGCAATCTGCAACAGAACATTCACACTGGAAAGCTCAGTAGGAAGTAAAATGAAACCCCTGTCTCAAATACAAAGAGGACAAATGTCTTATTATGCTAAAAAGCCTCAGATTAAGTATGGAGAGCTAGTTGGACTAGACAGTTCCCATAGTCATCATTTTTATTCATTCTTACAAAAATACATCTTTTGAGACCGATGTTCTTTAAATATTGCTATCATTTGTAAAACTGGTTGAAAATGTCTGCTGTATCATAGCCTTAATCCAAAGACCCAGATGATATATTCCTGCATTTGCATTTATTTCTAATAAATATTTTGCCTCTCCTGCTCAATTTTTATTTCCTCTTTCATCAGAGAGCCTTAAATGCCAGGAAGTTTGTTTTGTTTTTTTTTTTTGCGGTATGCGGGCCTCTCACTGTTGTGGCCTCACCTGTTGCGGAGCACAGGCTCCGGACACGCGGGCTCAGCGGCCATGGCTCACGGGCCCAGCCGCTCCGCAGCATGTGGGATCCCCCAGGACCGGGGCACGAACCCGTGTCCCCCGCATCGGCAGGCGGACTCTCAACCACTGCGCCACCAGGGAAGCCCTGCCAGGAAGTTTTAAAACAGACATCGCACAACTTTAGTTATCTTATCTTACATGCTTACTAGTTCATTCATTCATTTAATAAGGAGGACTTACTAGGTATGCCAGGCATTGATCTAGTACTAGGCACTCTTTACAGTATGAAAGCAACGAACAGCAACAAATAATAAGCACCCCCAAGAAACGTGAGGAACCTTTTCCACTGTCCTATCCCCAGTGCCCTGCTCAGGAGACCAGCAGGCCTTAGAAATCTGTTGAATGATAGTTTGCCTCTGCTAATCCCAAACTCCCTTTCCTTCCCTCCCCTAACTCCACCTCCCCCTTGGCAGCCACAAGTCTGTTCCCTATGTCTGTGAGTCTGTTTCTGTTTCATAGTTATGTTGATTTGTATCGTATTTTAGATTCCACATATGAGTGATATTATATGGTATTTGTCTTTTTCTTTCTGACTTACTTTACTTAAGATGGATAAACAAGGTCATGCTGTATAGCACAGGGAACTCTATTCAGTATTCTGTGACAAATCATAATGGAAAAGAATATGAAAAAGAATACATATATATGCACATATATATGTATAACTGAGTCACTTTGCTGGACAGAAGAAATTAATACGTTGTAAGTCAACTATACTTCAATAAAATTTGTTTTAAATCTGTTGAATGAGTCAATGAATAATCAACCAACCTCACCCGAAGCTGATAGTCCAGTAGAAGTAAAGTCAGCATATAAATATCTCTAATACTACTTCTAAATTGATGAGTACTCTAAGAAAGAGACATATTAATTGCTAGGGAAGGATGGAGAGAATACTTCCATTGTAAGTGCCGGAGGAAGAGGAGGGAGTTAGGATGACAGAATAGGCATTTCAGTTTTGTGGGAACATGGAGTCCCTCAGTGGGAATAATGTTGGGATAATGCTGGGAAGGTAGGGGGAGGCCAAAGCACAGAAGCCTTGAATACCTGCCCAGGAAGATTAAATTCAGAAAGGGAAGCCAATAAAGGGAGATGAATCTGGCCACAATGTATAAAACCAATTAGAATGGAAATAGACTGGTGGCAGGGAGATCAATTAGAGAATTATTGGAAGAATTCAGGCAAAAGTTAAAGTTCACCTGAACTGGGTGAGGGTAGTATGGATGAGAAAAGGGTAAAAGCAAGAAACTGGTGAATTTCTAGCAGAAGCTGTCAGGTGAGAGCTGACCCATGTCAGACACCACTCCAAGGTCTCAGTCCTAGGTGGTGGCCTGGAAAGTGTTGGTTCCATCCACAGGAATTGGAAACAAAGAAATAGGAGCATATAGGGGACATAAGATGAGAATTTAGGTTTTAGACATACACTTTTTAATGGACTGGCTGGATATTGGATGGCAAATGAAAGGTACTTGGAAATGCCAAATGGAAGCCCAAGAATTAGAGGTAAAAAAAAAATGTTTAAGATCCTCTGTATATTGTTTTGGAGTCAGCCATGTGGCTGAAGGCAAGGAATTGAATGAGAGAGAAAAGAAAAGTGAGGATAGAACCTTGAAGACGAGACACATGTGAGAGAAAGAAGGGAAGCCAGGAGGGGAAGAGGAAGATTCAGAGCCACAAAATCCAAGGAGAGGAGAATTCCCAAATGTTTGTGCTAAAAGCTGCAGAGAGATGAAAGTAGATGTGAACTGAGGAAACACCTTTGGATTTGACTACCAAGAAGGATTGGTGACCTTTAAGATTACAATTTCAATAGACTGGTGATGTCAGTAGACAGACAATAAAGAATTAAGGGTGGAGAGGATAGCAAGTCAGTGGAAGTAGAGAATATAGGTAATGCTTTCAAGAAGCCTGGAATTTACGGGGAAGAAAAAAAGTAGAGGAGTATCTTAGGAATGAACAGGTCAAAGGTCAACTTCTTTAAGACAAGTGTGTCTCGAACTGAAGGAGGGTATTAATCAAATAAGACTCAAAATACAAGTAAGAAGGGATAATTGGTGGAGCAAGTTTTCAGAGCAGCCAAGAGAAATGGTGATGATCTGGGAACCATTAGAAGATACTACAACTCTGGGGAACTAAAGTAGAATTTCTTCTTCTGAGGCAGTTGGAAATGAGGGAAGACTTAATGAAAAGAAATACTGAAGTGAAAAAAATAAGAAATTGATGAATTCAACATTCCCCTTAAAACAGGAGTCAATTAAGATTTCCACTTCTGGGAAGATGAAGAAGTAGGCATATTTTCCCCTATTCCTTCTGCTAAACACAACTAAAGACCCTGGACATTATATATAAAACAAACATAAGAAAACTCTGAAAGTTAGAAAGAAAGCAGACCCGCTAAGAACCTCAGGACCCAAAGAATGATACAGTGATGAGTTCTGTAAGTTTTCTTTGTGATTCATGTATCCCAGACTTGTAGCTGAGACTTCAACCTGGAAACTCCAACAACCACAGACAAAAACAAAACAAAACAAGAAACCTGAGCATTAGAAAAGGGGCCTCCTAGCAAGACAGAAAACCTTTCAGATAATAACTGTTCTACTCTAGGAAAACACTGCAAAGAAACTGTGGCCTCCACCCACATCCAAACCAGCAAAGGGCAAATGGAGAGTCTAGACTTCCTAGCAAGGCTGTAACAAGGTGCTCAAACACCCCTGCAGGGTTGGTAGGTTGGTGTCAGTGGAGGCCACGAGGGGAGCAGTGATAAGCTCCTACACTCCCAGACACATAGCTCTCAGTGGAAACCTGGTGAGAACTGGAACTCCCAGCCCCTCTCAGGACTAAGGAGGGGCCCCCTGAGCTTTTACCACTACGTGGCAGTAATGAGGTTGTACCCTTCCTCTTGCGCTGCCATGAAACATCAAAAGAAGCCAGCTAAAACAATGCTTAAATAAGACCTGGAATCTCAAAACATAATACTACAAACGTCCAGGTTTCAACTGAAAATCGCTCATCATACCAAGAATCAGGAAGATCTCAAACTGAATGAAAAAAAGACAATCAATAGATACCAACACTAAGGTGACAGAGATGTCAGAATTCTCTGACAAAGACTTTAAAGAAACAATTATAAAAACTTCTAAATGAGCAATTACAAATACACTTGAAACAAATAAAAACATAGAAAATCTCAGATGAGTAATAAAACTTCTTGGGAATTCCCTTGGTGGTACAGTGGTTAGGACTCTGTGCTCTTGTTGCCAAGGCCCCGGGTTCAATCCCTGGTCAGGGAACTAAAATCCCACAAGCTGCATGGTGCACCCCCCTACCAAAAAAAAAGAAAGAAAGAAATGGAAATTTTAGAATTGAAATATACAATAACCAAAATAGAAAACTTATTGCATGTGCTCAATAACAGAATGAAAGGGACGAAGGAAAAAAATCAGTGAACTGAGAACAATGGAAATTAACCAAACCTGAACAACAGAGAAAAAATAAACTGAAAAAAAAAAATGAACAGAGCTTCAGAGTCCTGCAGAACTGAAACCAAAGATTTAACATTTGTGTCATCAGAGTCTCAGAAGGAGAGGAGAAAGAAGACAGAGCTGAAGAAGAAATAATGCCTGAAATTTCTCCAACTTTGCCAAAGTCATACAGGTTGACAAAGTGCAGCAAATCCCAATTAGGATGAACCCAAAGAAATTCACACCAAGACACATCAAAGTCAAACTTCAGAAAACAGAGACCAATAAAAAATCTCTGAAGCAGCAAGAGAAACATGACATCTTATCTGTAAGGGAACAAACAGTTTGAATTAAAGCAGATTTCTCATCAGTAATCATGGAGGCCAGAAGGAAGTGACACATTTTACAAGTGCTGAAAGAACTGTAGATCAGAATTCTGTATCGAGGAAAAATATTCTTCAGAAATGAAGAGGAAATATAACAATTCTTAAAGTAAAAACAAGAGAATTAGTAACCAGGAAACCTACTCTTTAAAAAATGTCTAAAGGGAGTTCTCTAAGAAGAAAACAAAGAAAGTAAGGAAGTACATAGTAAGCAATAATATGGGTAAATATAATAGACTTTTCTTGTCCGCTTGAGTCTTCCAAATCTGACGGTTGAAGCAAATGCTACCTGATATGGTACTAAATGTATGAGAGAAAATATTTAAGGCAATTATAATATAAAAGAGGAGGAAAGTTTTCAACACTTTACTGAAATCAGTAAAATGACAACATCAATATACTGCAGTAAGTTATGTATATATGATTCAATACCTATAGCAAGCATTAAAAAACATAGAGATATACTCAAAAACACAATAAATAAATCAAAATAAAATTCCAAAAAACATTCAAGTATCCTGAGGAAGACAGGAGAAATAAAACAGAAAAATGAAAAATAGAACAAACCAAAAACAAAACAAAAAAATGACAGACTTAAGGCTTAACATATCAGTAATTACATTGAATTTATGTTGAATTTAATTATTACAATAATTACATTGAATTTTTCCAATTAAAAGACAAAGATTGGCAGAACAGATTAAAAATGTGACCCAGCTATATGCAGTCTACAAGAAACTCACTTCAAATATAGCAATACAGACAAGTTGAAAGTAAGGATAGATATGCAAACATTAATCAAAAAATAATTATTTACCATACAAACATTAATCAAAAGAAAGCAGAAGTGGCTATATTGATATCAGAATAGACTGGACAGCAAACAAAATTATCAAAGACAAAGAGGAATGTTATGTATTGGCAGAAAGAATCAATCCACCAAGAAGACATAGAAATCCTCAGTGCCTATGCACCAAACAACAGTGCTGTAATATTATATATATATGAAGCAAAAACTGATAAAACTGAAAGGAGAAATAGACAAATCCAAACTTGTAATTAAATACTTCAGCACACTTCTCTCAACAATTGATAGGGCAACTGGACAAAAAAACCCAGAAAGATATAGAAAACTCAAGGACACAATCAAACATCAGGCTCTTATCAACATTTATACAACACTATACCCAACAGCAGCAGAATACACACTTTTCAAGTGTCTCTGGAACATACACTAAGATAGGCTATATTCTGAGCCATAAAACACACCTCAACAGGTTTGAACAGAATTGAAATCATACATGCATTCATAAACAAAACTCTTTGAAATAATCCCTGAGTCAAAGAGGACATCTCAAGGAAAATTTTTAAAAACTTGAACTGAATAAAAATGAAAATGAAATATATCAAAATTTGTGAAGCACAGCTAAAGCAGTGCCAAGAAGGAAATTGACAGCACTAAGTGCATACATTAGAAAAGAAGAAAGTGAATTTCCTAAGCTCCCAACTCAGGAACCTAGAAAAAAAGCAAAATAAACCCAAAGCAAGAAAGAAATAATAAAGAGCAGAAATCAGTGACATCGAAAAAAGGAAAACAATAGAGAAAATTGATAAATCAGAGAGCTGATTCTTTGAAAACATCAATAAAATTGATAAAACTCTAGCAAGACAGACAAAGAAAAAAAGAAAGGAGACACAAAGTATCAATATCAGGAATGAAACAAGAGATATCACTATAGGCCATTTGGGCATCAAAAGCATAAGAAAAAAATATTACCAACAACTTTACAAACATAAACTTGACAACTTTGAAATGGAAGCAATTCTTTTAAGATGCAAACTACTACAATTCACCTAATATGAAACAGAGCATTTGAATAGCCTCATAACTATTGAGGAAATTGAATTTGTAATTCAAAACCTCCCAAAAAAGAAATCTCCAGGCCCAGATGATTTTACTGGTGAATTCTACTAGGTGTATAAAGAAGAATTAACACCAAATTCTACAAATCACTTCCAGAAAATAGAAAATGAAGAAATGCTTTTGTGAAGCTAGTATTACCCTGATACCAAGACCAGACAAAGACTATTTTAAAAAAAACTACAGAGCAATAGCCCTTATGAACACAGACACAAAAATTGTTAACAAAATATTAGCAAATAGAATTCAGCAATATATTAAAAAGAACTATATACCATGGCCAAGAGGGTGTCATTCCAGAGATGCAAGTCTGGTTCAATATTGAAAATCAATGTAACCCACCACTTTAACAAGCTAAAAAAAGAAAAAAAAATGTATTATCATATAAATAGATGCCAAAAAAAAAAAAAAAAAAAACCTTTGACAAAATTAAACACCTACTCAGGGTAAAAACTCTCAGAAAAATAGGAATAGTGTAGAACTTCTTCCAGTCAAAGAATATACATTAAAAACCTACAGCTAACATTATACTCAATGGTGAAAAACAATGCTTTTCTCCAAGAGCTGGAACAAAGCAAGGATGTCTACTCTCATCATTCTTATTCAACATAGTGCTGGAAGTTCTAGTCAATGCAGTAAGGCAAGAAAAGGAAATAGGAATATACATCAAAAGAGAAGACATAAAACTGTAGAATAAAACTTGGAGAAGACATGAGTGTCTATGTGGAAAATCCTAAGGAATCTACAAAGATCTCATAGAATTAATAGAGGAGTTCAGCAAGGTCACAGAATACAAGATAAATATACAAAAATCAACTGTTTTTATACATAGTAGCAATGAAAACATGGACATTGAAATTTAAAATTATAAGACCATTTATAATGGCTCAAAAATAAAATAAAATACTTAGGGGTAACTCTAACACATGTTCAGGACTTGTATGCTGAAAACTACAAAATGCTGATGAAAGAAATAAAAGAAGACTTAAACTGATGGAGAGACATGCTGTTCATAGATTGAAAGTCTCAGCATAGTGAAGAATGAATTCTCCCCAATTGATTTACAAGTTTGTGTTAGTTTCCTAAAGCTGCTATAACAAATTACCACAAACTGAGTGGTTTAAAACAAAAGAATTGTTTTCTCTCACAGTTCTGAAAGCGAGACATCAAAAATAAAGGAGTTGGTCACGTTGGGTTTCTCCTGGAGTCTCTGAGGAAGATCTGTTACATGCCTCTCTCTCTTAGCTTCTAGTGGTTGCCAGCATTCCTTGGCTTGGGGCAACATATCTTCAATCTCTTCCTGCACCTTCTTCTTCCCTGTGTGTCTCTGTGTCTCTATGCGTTCTCTCCTCTTCTTATAAGGACTCCCGGTCATTGGATCTAGGGCCTACCCTAATCCATTATGATCTCATCTTAACTAATTACATCTACAAAGATGTTATTTCCAAATAACACCAGATTCCGATGCTCCAAGGGGGACATGAATTTTGGGGGGACATTATTTAACCCACTAAAATGTTCAACTCAATTCCTATCAGAGTCCCAGCAAGATTTCTTTTGTAGATATAAAAATAAAATTTATACGGAAAGGCAAAAGAACTAGAATTGTTAAGTCTGAAAAAGAATAATAAAGTCGGAGGAATCATTTTATCCGACTTCAAGACTTATAACAGAGCTACAGTAATCAACTGGTATAGCACTGGTGGAGTGATAGACACGTGGACCAATGGAATGGAACAGAGAACCCAGAAACAGAATCACACAAATATGTTCAAGTGATTTTTGACAAGGCTGAAAAGAAACTCTGTCGAGGAAAGATAGCCTTTGTAACAAATAATGCTGAAGCAAGTGAATATCCATAGGGGAAAGAAAAATGAACCTCAACGTAACCCTCATATTGAAATTAACTCAAAATGAATCACAAGCTTAAATGTAAAACATCAAACTATAAATCTTTTAGGAAAGAAAATAGGAGAAGTTCTTCGGGAGCTAGGGTTAGCAAAGAGTTCTTAAACTTGACAGCAAAAGCACAACCCATAAAAGGAAAAATTAATAAATTGGACTTAATCAAAGTTTAAAACATTTGCTCTATGAAAAAACCCGTTTTTCATGGAAATATTTGCCAACCAAGACAAGGAGGAAATATTTGCCAACCACACATCTGACAAAAGCCAAGTATCCAGAATAATGAAGAACCTCAAAAAATATATTTAAAAAAAAGAATTCTCAAACCTCAACATTAAAAAAAAAATACTAGCAAACCAATTAGAGAATGGGCAAAAGACATGCAGAGACATTTTACCAAAGAGGGTATACAGATGGCAAAAAAGCACATGAAAAGATATTCCCCACCATGGAGAATTAGGGAAATGCAATTTAAAACCATAATGAGATTTCACTACACACCTATTAGAATGGCTAAAATAACAAGTAGTGACAACAGCAAATACTAGTGAGAATGTGAAAAACCGAGTTACTTACCCATTACTGATGGAAATGTAAAATGGTACAGCCACTCTGGACAGCCAGTTTGGCAGTTTCTTTAAATTAAACATGCAAACACCACACGGTCCAGCAATTGAACTCTGGACATTCATCTAGAGAAATGAAGAAAAAACTTATGCATGAATGTTTATACTCCCTTTATTCATAATTGCCCAAAACTGGGAAGGAAACCATGTCCTTCAACAGATGAATGATTAAACAAACTGTGGTAAATCCACACCATGGAATACTATCCATATATACCCATATATGTAATTATATGTGCTGATACATACAGCAACCTCCAAGAATTACATTGAGTGAAAAAATTCCCAAAAGATTATGTACTGTATGATCTGATTTATTATAATTTGTCAGAATTATACAAATGAAGAACAGTTTAGTGAATGCCAGGGGTTACAGCAGGAGAGCAGTGGGTCTGGCTCTAAAAGAGCAACACGAGGGACCCTTTGGATGATAGAACTACTCAGCATCTTGACTCTATCAATGTCAATACCCTGGTTGTCAGAAGGTACCACAGTTCTGCAAGACGGTGCCATTGAGGAAAACTGGGTACAAGGTACATGGGACACCTGTACTCTTTCTTACAACTGTGTAAAGTTACAACCATCTTAAAACAAAAATTTAATTGAAAAACATCAGAACTGTGCCTGACACATAGTAAGTGGTGCAATGAGTGTTTGTTGAATACAATTAATTATTAAGCTAAAAAATGAAGTGGAGAACGCACCAGCAGAAGTGGGAATAGAAGTCTTTTTTTTTTTTTTGACCACACCTCACAGCATGCCAGATCTTAGTTCCCCAACCAGGGGTTGAACATGTGCCCCCTGCAGTGGAAGCTGGGACCCCTAACCACTGGACCACCAGGGAATGCCCGGGAATAGAAAGTCTTTGAAAAAGTGCTGTATTTCTTTTTGATGGGAAATCAGAGATTAATTAAAATTGATTCCCCTTCCATTTCTAGGTATCAACATAGACATGCATCAAAATATCGAAAAGCACACACAAACACACACACCATACACACAAGTATCCCTATGTTCCAAGAGTAAAGCAGAATGTCAAAAAAAATGCAGAAGGGAAAGGAAGGGAATATACACTTCAGGGAAGTGGCAGACTTAGTAGTAACAGCAACAGCGCTGGCCATTTACTGAACACTTACAATAGCCGCTGTGAAGCACTTTCCATTCATTATCTCATTTGGTCTTTTTCAGATACATTCCATCGGTATCCCAATTTTACAGATGAGGAAATTGAGACCTTCAGAAGTTTAATTCATGCAGCTGGGAAATACCCAGAGAGGCTACAAAGCCTGATTCGAGAGCCGGTGGTCCTCCCTGCTGCAATGTCCACCTGCTCCTGAAAATGAACTTACAAGATGTTGCATGGCATGGGCCTTTGGTGCCCTGTCCCTCAAAAACTGGGAAAGGGAGAGTAACACAGGGACACCAGGGCTGGAGCTAAGGAGATGGGCCTTCCTTTAGGGATGGTCCAAATTTAAACATTCACAGGAGCGTGAAAAACAGGGCCAATTCCAACAACCTTGATTTCCACTCTTTTCCTCACGTGGTTTCCAAAATCCATTTGAAATCTGGTGCTATTTATGTAAGGACTGGATTAAAATGAGTACACCCTTAAAGTGTTCATTTGTTAGGCTTTGCTGTGACTGTTTGTGATGGCAATTATTTAAATGATACTGGTTAATTCGTTTTATTGTTTCACGTAGTTTGATTTATTTGCTAGTCATCGGTTCACTTATATAATGAGTAGGGTTAGATTAATAGATTTTAGAATGTAAATTCATCTCCACTAATGTTTATGAGCTACATTTGTAGATTGGTTTAAATAAAAACACAACCAGGAATCAGGAGTGCAGTACAGTTTTGAAGTAATAAAGTAAGGATTCAGATACGTTCCAGAAATAAATAAGATACGCAGATTCATAAAGAAGACTGCCTACCAAGGATGGAAAGTATAGCCAAATTCACAGTACGTATATACCTCGTTTTCTTCCTGCCCCCCAAAAAATGAAAAGTGTAAAAGAATAACCCCAGGGTCATGTGTGTGTCCTGGCATTCAGAGTGCATCAGAGACAGGCACTTTGGGGTGGCTTCTGCCATCTCATGCCCCTTCCAGATGTAGCTGGACCTACTGGACCCACGCATGAGGGAAAATGAAGGTCATACAGGAGATGCTGGAGTCTCCTGGATTTCCCTGCAAAATCCTTTGTATGCTCAGCACTGAGCAAGCTACTCAGGCTGATCTTATGTCAGTAAATATCTAGAAACAAGTCGCTCTCTGACTTGCAAACGATGAGCGTTTTCTAAGCACCAGGGGATCACTGAGCACACCGGAAGAATCCTTTGACTAAGTGAGGCTTCGGTGATTCATCTCACTTGGAGAAGCAGCAGAAATACCTGTTTACTGACCAGGGAAGCAGCCAAAATAGTGATGAGGTATCTAATGAACTAGCCAGCCCAGTTCTTAAGAAGTCCGGATACCCATACAGTTAACTCTGCATAAAGCAGCTGTGTTGCCTGCTTGGCAGGTGGAAGAAGAGCAAGGTGAAGTAGACTGCCTCACTTTCCCAGGCATTATGGGCTGAACTATGTCCCCGCGCACACAGTGTACGTGTTGAAATCCTTCCTAACTCTTGGTACTGCAGAATATGACTATATTTGGGTTTGTTTGTTGGTTTTTTATTACTATTTTTTAGAACATGACTATATTAGAGGTAGGGCCTTTAAAGAGCTAATTAAGGTACAGTGAGGTCATTAGGGTGGATCCTAATCCAATAGGACTGATGTCCTTATAAGACGAGGAAATTAGTACATGGACATGAACAGAGAGAAGACCCTGTGGGGACACAGGGAGAAGACTAGCCCTCACAAGCCGAGGAGAGAGGCCTCAAAAGAGGCCAACCTTGCCAACATCCTGATCTCAGACTTCAGCCCCCAAAGCTAAGAGGGAATAAATTTCTGAGTTTAAGCCACCCAGTCTGTGGGACTTTGTTATGGAAGCCCTAGCAGACTGATAGTGACCAAGCCGAGGTCTGGATCACAGTCCTACCTTGAAAGTGGAGGCTTCCAGCTCCCTTGTCATGGAAACACACTGATGGTGTGTTGTCAGATTTAAGTACCAGAGGAATGACTTTTTTTTAACTTGTAAACTGGAGGAGATCCTGGGTTATCCCTATTATAATATAACTATTTTTTGGTGCAATATTTCCTGGAATGGAGAGAAAGGGATAGAATTATCACTAGCAAGCAAATTTTGGATAATAACAAATTTTATTGTCCTCTTTCTTTTTTTTTTTTTTTTTGGTACACGGGCCTCTCACTGTTGTGGCCTCTCCCGTTGCGGGGCACAGGCTCCAGACGCGCAGGCTTAGTGGCCATGGCTCACGGGCCCAGCCGCTCCGCGGCATGTGGGATCCTCCCGGACCAGGGCACGAACCCGCGTCCTCTGCATCGGCAAGCAGACTCTCAACCACTGTGCCACCAGGGAAGCCCTATTGTCCTCTTTCTTGATGGTCACTTATGTGCCATGAATAGCTTTGGCAAATCCAAATTATTGATACGACCTATAATTTTTAGAATTAATTCTGTTTTCTTTTGTTTCCTTTAAATTTTAAATTTCTTCCATAAGTAAATGTCAAATAAGAAAATGACAGGGAGAGATGATGAAATTCCCCCATACATGAAAAATCGAGGGTAGGTGATCATCAAAATCTGAATTTACCCTTAGGGATGTATATGAGCATCATTCACTTAAAAAAAAAAACTATTTATAGGGTTTGAACAAAATAATGTTAATCCTCCAAATTAATTACTGTTTGGGGTATAGGGAGAGGCAAACTATGTGAATTTAGAGTTCTAGCCTTATATTTAGGACCTAAACTCTTAGGAGTTGGTGTTTGCTGACTGATTGGAGCACAGGCTTGGAGGCCTTGACCTCCACCACAGGCTGGGCTCTGGATGAGCCACACCATCATTCTATTAATTCATCCTTAAAATGGGAAGGGAAGTAATACTTCAGGATGCTCTCTTCCAGTCACGATGGAATGATAAGACCTGGGCTTACCCTCTTGCCTTAAACAACTAACAGGACAAAATATAGGGAAAATATATGAAACGAGATCTCAAACACTGGATCTCTGAGTAAAGGAGAACAATCAAGGTGAGTCCTACAGTTGTTCAGCAATCTCCTTGGAGAACACTCCCAGGCCACAGGATAGGGACGGGGAATGCAGACGGAATCCAGTAGTCTCCTTGAGTTCAGAGCTGGGCATTCAGGGAGGCCAGCAAGACTAGAGTTCGCAGAGAGAGTTCTGGAGACCCGACACCAATCCACCTGGAGTCTTCAGCTAAGTCCTAATCAGGGTATGCCAACGAGGAAAATACCAGAGGTCAGGACAGACCACTCAAAAGAAGCAGGCAGAGCCATCCTTGGAGCCCACACAGCTCCTAGAATAGTTTGAGTTCCTACCTGCCAGAGAGGGGAAACCTCATAATACACACAGCACTGGGTAGTAGTATTGAGGAGGGTGTTGTATCAGTGATGGGAAAAACTAGCCCCAGACTAAAAGCTGCTGTGGTCCCTCCTGCAAAGTTTACAAGCAAGCCTCAAAAGGATCAAACTATTTTCTAAATATTGAAACTACATCCCAGCACAGAGCTCAAGAATATGTAAAATAATAAAAGAATATCCCACGCCCAACAAGGTCAAATTCATAATGTCAGGAGTTCAATCAGAAATTACTAAGCACGCAAAGAAGCAGGAAACTATGACCCATAATAAAGAGAAAAATCAATCAAAACTGACCAAGAAGTGATACCAAGGATAAAATTAGTAGACAAGGATATTGAAATAGTTGCTAAAACTGTGTTCTACACATTCAAGAAGGTAGACAAAAGAATGTCAAAGACAGACATGTACAATATTTTAAGGACACAAATCAAACTTCTAGAGATGAAAAAACGGTCTGAAATAAAAATATATTGGATGAGATTAAAAATGATGCCTCATGGGCCTCCCTGGTGGCGCAGTGGTTGAGAGTCCGCCTGCCGATGCAGGGGATACGGGTTCGTGCCCCGGTCTGGGAGGATCCCATATGCCGCGGAGCGGCTGGGCCCGTGAGCCATGGCCGCTGGGCCTGCGCATCCGGAGCCTGTGCTCCGCAACGGGAGAGGCCACAACAGTGAGAGGCCCGCATACCGCAAAAAGAAAAAAAAAAAAAAAAAATGATGCCTCATAATGTCGCTGGAAGGACTAAGGTAACTAAAGCATTTAGCACTATGCCCAGCACTTCATTTGTGTCAATAATTGGTAACAACTGATATTATGGATTCCATTTTAAATTCAGATTGGCATAATAGTCATGGCTCACATTTATTTAGCACCTACTTATGTTCTACATTGTGCTAAAAATTTTTAATTTAAATACCTCTAAGACATACAGGAAAATGTTAAATATCAGTTCCTGGGGGTGGCAGCCAGCCTGGGACTTTTGTAAGAACTTGGGGGTGACTCACTTAGATGTCATTTCCTTCTTGCCCCCTCTTCCTCTGTGTAATCTAAGTGCATTAAACATGTTTGCAGAAAAAATATATATATGGGTCTTTTTCTTCCTATTATTTCTTTTATATATGTATATATATATATATATATATATATATATATATATATCTTTATTGGAGTATAATTGTTATACTTCCTATTATTTCTAAGGATTGATTTCCCAACTTAATTCTGGCATTCTGATTCCTCTCTATCTCTATATTTTTTTACAATTTGCTTTCCCATTCTGTTTTCCCTCATTCTGTGTTCTGTTTTCCCTCATTCTGTGTTGTTTTTAGCCTACAAGCTTCACCTTGGCAAAACTAAATTTTTTTGAATTTTCTTAGTGTTCTATTGACGATTCTTTCTCTCTTATCTTTTAACAATACACTGAAAACACACACTCAGGTGATTTAAAAAAAAAAAAAAGAGGGCACAACATTTTGATTAGTAAAGTGTGGTTTTGAGGTGGACCCAAAGAATAATTCTAAAAAATATATAAATAGGGAAAATCAGGCCTTAAACTAAGAAATAAGAAAATACTGTTTAAATTTGACAACCTAGAAGAAATGGATGAACTACTAGAAACATACGACCTACCAAGATTGAATCATGAAGTAGAAAATCCGAACAGGCTGATTACCAGGTAGGAGATTGAATCGGTAATCAAAAATCTCCCAACAAACAAAAATCCAGGACCAGTCAATGTATATAAATTCATTATTTTCTGATTATTCTTTCCAACTTAGCTCAACAGTGAAGGATAAGAAAGTACCTCAGAAGTCAGGCTTGTACTTTACAGTGGAGAAAACCAATTAGTAAGGATTAACTGGTTGGTTTATTTACAGGTTGTGATGGCTAATCCTATGTTCAACCCTACTGGGCTAAGAATGCACAGATAGCTGGGTGTGTCTGTAAGGTTGTCCCCCCAGGAGATCAGGATTTGAATTAGTAGACGGAGTAAAAACCTCACCCTCATCAAGGCAGGTGGGCATCATCCAACCTGCTGAAGGCCTGAATAGAAGAAAAAGCCTGAGGAAGGGTGAATTTGCTCTCCAGTTGAGTGGGAACATTCATCTTCTCCTGCCCTCAGACATTAACAGTCCTGGTTCTTGGGCCTTGGGACTTGAAATAGGACTTACAGCATTGCTCCCCGCCCCCCGCCGACCCTGATTCTTAGGCCTTCACTGCCGGCTTTCCTGGTTCTCCATCCTGCTGGCAGCAGACAATGGGACTTCTTCATAATCACATGAGCCAAATCCTATAATAAATATATACCCATCTGTCTCCTATTGGTTCTGTTCTCTGAAGAACCTTGACTAATACGCACTAATATGCACACAGCTCCTCGACATTTTCAATCCATTTCCTAACATTAGATACGTGGAAATTGGTCCTGGACTGAATCACTGGATATGGCTATTTCTAATGAGTATTTGACGCGTGACAGAAAATTTCAGTTAGGGATAGGCCAGAAAGAGGATTTCCATGTGTTTTGGGTCAAAAGCTAACCAAAGACTCTGTTTGGGAACACAAATGGAAATTTAAAGAACTTAACGCTGTAGATCTCTCTCTCTCTCTATCTCTCTCTCTCACACACACACACACACACACACAACCCAAACATCTGCCAGGCTAGACAGGCTGACTGGTCACTAAAAGTGCAATGGAATCCATTCTGGCCCAGCCACAGGGATGAATTCTTCTGTCCTAGACAAGTTTCCCCAAGGGAAGTAGAAATGCACAGGACGAATGCTGACTCTTGCCAAGACTTATCAGCATTATGAGTAAGTGAGCTGTTGCAATCAATGTGATTTCCACACATTCCTATTTCATTGACTTTCTCAACAGGTAGGGTGAGGACAGCTGTAAAGGGAAAGAATTTAGGAGCCCTTCATACTGTGACACTTTTAGAAGAATGATCTCAGAGATTTTGACCCCAAAGATGACTCCGAAATAAATCTGTATCCATTTCACAGAGGAATAATCTGCATTTGGCGTCTCACTTTAGCTGTGAAAAAGGATCCTGTACACCAGGGTGTACCCACATGCAACTTGAAAAATTAATATAGGTAATCCCTGAGTCAAATAGAGGTAGCCAACATGTGTTCTTTTTTCTCACAGAGTGGCAATGACTTTTACTCGTATCTCTTCAAGTTTCTTTTCAAGGTGAAAGATGCAATTTCTCTGAATGATAACACTTCAGAGTCCACCATGTTAGTACCCTGTGTGTAATTTGTGGATAGTCAGTGTAGCAGGACCACGCATGCACCACCCAAGCCCCTGGAATGTCATCTCAGTAGAGGCACGCATGTCTCCTTATTCACCAAATGCTGTTTGCCGCCAAGTATTTCTACTCCGTCATGCTACATGTAATAAAGAATCCATTTCCAGGCAATTCTCCATGGCATATTCTCGATGAAATGTGGCTGGTGGAGCCATACTGCAGACTGGAAACACCTTCCACAGATACACATCCTGCCACATTACTGCAACTTCATTGATTTAGGATTGGCATTCACTAGAGCTCTCCTTCAAGATTCTGCAAGCTGGGCACCAATTCACTCGACCATTGTCTTACCAGGGCTGGTCATTTCCAGCTATCATTTTCCCCGTTGAGCTGGCGTGAGAGGCATAAGCAAAGCAGGAAGCGGTCCTGTCTGTCATTTTGTTTTTATTGCCTTCTGCATCTACAGAGGGGTCCCTGGTGTCCCTTTCCATATTTAAGTTCAACATTTTGGGCACAGAACTCAAATTCAGCAACATGCAGTTATGGAATAAACAAGGAAATGAATCACAACAGCTTGGATGAAGACAGAGCTCTGGAGCCAAGTAACCCACAGAGTGCCCACGTTTATAGGCACAGTCGATGTTGCTGCTGATTTTATTTAAAGCTGGGGAATGCTGGACTCAGGCTGCAACAGGGAGAGGCCCTTCCGCGGTAAATGTATGTTTTGCAACTTAAACTGGTGCTATTTGTAAGCCTGGGGTTGAGGAGCCTTGTGCAAAATACATACTTTCCAACCAGGCCCATAATTCCCACCAAGATTAGATCCGCCAGCCAGGGACACTTGAAGAATTTCATGGTGGCCCTGCTTCATCAGCATTGCAGCAGACGTCTGGAATGCCAGAGTGTGAATCTGAGCTGATGGAGAAAGAGAAAAGCATCTGGGAGGCATCATTTCCTCTTCCTCCCAACTACGCTGATAGCTCCTCTGCGTCCTAAAGGCACACAAACTCTTCGGCCCTGCTTCACATTCTCAGGACACCAGCAGGCTTGTTTTTCTTATCAATGAAATGTCCCAGAAAGCCACGCACTGCACTGTCACAAGATGACATCTGCCATATAAAAACACCAGCTCATCATCACCCCCTCCTCATTCTGTCATTTCATTGGCAGAAGTGTCATTAACTTTGCAGCAACAATTATTCGAGGACCGAGTAAACTGTGGAAATTTGTAAACTCTTGCATGGCTAAATTAAATGCTATTTTAACTAACAGTTAATAGTGTTTACTGCTGTGTAATAGTAATTTTCATTTTTTACTGTATCTAATGACATTCTGATGACTGGAATTCTCTGTAGGGATACCAGATCATTACATTAAGGATGAGTGATTTTAGTGTGCAATGACTGATCAGAACAATAACGTGTAGACTAATGCTTGAGCTAGTAAATTAAATCATTTGCACCACAGCGTTTGTCAACTGGAATAGGGGTTCCATGACGCTGTTAAATTATCATGTAGAGCCTGCTTAAAGTGAAATAACAAATGAGCATCTTAAATTGGTGATCCATTGGTATAATACTTTGTTAGGAGGTATGGAAAAGAGAGAAACACTCCTAATCAGCCCAAACAGCTCATCAGTTCCTTACAGTAGGTGGCCATTGAACTGAATTACAGAGGAAACCTTGTAGACACTTTAAAGTGTGAGTGTAAGAGAGGATTTGCCTGTTGGAGGGAGAGAAAGGAAATAGGACGTCAGGGAGGGTTTGGATAATCAACCATGTGAAGAAGTGGGTTTTGTTAGCGTGTGAGATACAATGGAAAAACACAGTTGAAAGGAGAAAGAAAGAATTCTCTTCCAACCTGGTGATCGGCTATACCTGGGAGCATGATCAAAGCATAACAGGCACCTGGGAGAGACCCCTGCTTCCAGGCCACAACTAGTGACTCTCCTCCCTGACCTGAAAGTCATCATGGCTTCCTTAACTCTCAGGTAAATTAGACTGCACTTCACAAACATGAGCTCCTTTCTGAGCCAGCCTCTCCAAAAAGCTAAAGCAAGTTCGATGTCTAACATATGAGATCTATCACACTCAAGAGACTGCAACACTCCAAAGAAGAAGGCATCCAAGTGTTTAGACTTCCTTAGATCTCAGTGGTTCTCAATCCTTAGATCACGTACTGGAAGCAACATTAAGGGAAGCTCTGGGGAATACAGTTGGTAGAGTAAAATACACGAAAGAGAGAAGAAGTAATTTCGTCTTCTTTTTCTTAAAATAGAGGTTTGGGGGTGGAATGGGATGGGGAGTAAAATTTAGTCAGAAAAGCACAGTGTCCTTTGGAGAGGAACTTTTAGGGACAAGGTCTACTCCATTGAATTCCATCTTAAATTATTTTTGAGCAGCCGTTATGAGTCAGACATGATGAGAGGCCCTGGGTTTATGGAGATAGGTACCTTGAGTCGCTGTCTTCAAGAGGCCCACAATAAAGCCAGTGAGACAAGTGTGGAAACCAAGAATTACCACACGATTACATTATGTCTTAATGCAGGGAAACACAAGAGCTTAAAAGCCCCCAAAAGACTGTAGCTGGAGAAGACTGCAATCATTATGTCTAGTGGGAGTTGGCCAAGTGAAGAAAAGGAGAAAGGGCTGGTCACTATATCAAAAAGCTTAGAGGGCCTCCCTGGTGGCGCAGTGGTTGAGAGTCCGCCTGCCGATGCAGGGGATACGGGTTCGTGCCCCGGTCTGGGAGGATCCCATATGCCGCGGAGCGGCTGGGCCCGTGAGCCATGGCCGCTGGGCCTGCGCGTCCGGAGCCTGTGCTCCGCAACGGGAGAGGCCACAACAGTGAGAGGCCCGCATACCGCAAAAAGAAAAAAAAAAAAAAAAAAAGCTTAGAGATTTAAGACTCGTAACCAAGATTCAGGAGTGCAGCAGGAATAGCTCTTGACTGTCAAGAAGGGATTAAATCACGAAGCGCTTCTTGTAGAACACATCATACGGCTTAGGTGTCCTCTCAAGGGTAACGGAGTCACTGAAGACTTTCAGTCAGAGTCGTGTGACCAGTGATCAGATTTGTATTCTGGAAAGGTCCTTCCCGTGGTGATGTAGAGTTGGTTTAAAGAAAGGGGACGGTGCAAACTGAGATACCAGTGAGAAAGTTGTGATGGTAATTATAACAACAAATGATAGAAGCATGTGAATGATAGCAAGAATAGAAAGGCAAAAACATACATATTTAGAAAGTAAAAAAGATGGTAAGACTCTTGACTGGGATACGGGACTGACACAGCATGAGGTGACTAAGTAAATGGATACAAGGCATGATATGAGGATTTCATCCCTTGGTTGCATTTATTGACTATTAAACTGTATACTTAAATGACCTCCCTCTGGTAAACACCAGCACTATTTATATTAAATTATTATGCATTTCAGTTTCTTTCCCAGGGTATCCAAAGAGGAAATTCTAATATAACATTATTAGGTATTTTCCTATAAATTAAGCCACATTACCTAAGATGTAATCCAGAGCAAAAAGTTGTTCTTGAAGATTACATTATACATGAAGGTATTCACTGGGCATATTCTCTCCCAGAGTTTGTGACGTTTGTGCCCTGGACAAGGGTGATTGGTGTAGGAATGGGCTCTTGACTCATAAGAGCTAACAAGCGGCCCTGGACCCACTCTCTACCAACACGTAACTGGCCAAACCCACCAAATTCTCTTCCAGGGAGTTTGAATTAAAGAAAGAGAGATAGGGACTTCCCTCATGGAGCAGTGGCTAAGAATCCGCCTGCCGATGCAGGAGACACGGGTTCAAGCCCTGGTCCAGGAAGATCCCGCATGCCGCGGAGCAACTAAGCCTGAGTGCCACAACTGCTGAGCCTGCGTACTGAAACTACTGAAACCCGTGCGCCTAGAGTCTGTGCTCCGCAACAAGAGAAGCCACTGCAATGAGAAGTCCGTGCACTGCGACAGAGAGTAGCCCACACCCGCCGCAGCTAGAGAAAGCCCACACACGACAGTGAAGACCCAATGCAGCCAAAAATAAATAAAATTTTTTAAAAATAATAATAATAATAAATAAGGACAGAGAGATAGATTACTAAGTCTAAGATGACAAGAGAGAAAAAAAAGCAGAGCAGGAGAAAAGAGCTAAGTCATCAGAGTGGAAGAGCATCCAAGCCAGAAGGAGCACATGCCTGCTGCCAAGAGGGAAACAAACTGTATGGTTTTGTTAGAGCTTTGTCTTGTCCCAAAAGATGGGATGTGCAGGTTGGGCACTGCACAGGAGTCTCTGGCTAAGGGGACAAGCAGGAATGGAAACACAGCTTACCCTCTACACACCAAGCCAGGTGCCTTTTCTAAATAGCACAAAGGTCCGGTAGAAGACAGTCTAGCCTTCTGTGACGCATGGTATGCAGAGTGGAGGCTATATCTTATGTCCTGCTTTTCTCCCCCTCCGGGGCATCCTTATGGTAAACTGCCATTAAACAGCCATCAGGAACATGTACCTTAACCCTGTCCAGCCACAGATGTGTTTCAGTTTACCCTACATAGGACTTTTTAAAGCTTTCAGTGTGCCTGCTTTTAAGTAGGGCCCGCATCCCCCTGTTACCACAGCCTTACCCCTCTCTACTGTCTCCAAGTGATTTGCATGTTTATGTCAACTGCTTTGACTGAAGGCAGTCAGATTTTCATCCTCTGACTCGAGGTAACTGAGTGCCACTCTTTTCCTTGCCACCTACAAGACCCCAGAAAGCACAAGGGAGAAAATGCAAATAAGGTGAGAAAACCTAGATGTGAAAAGGCAAAATAATAGCACTATGTGGACCGGAGAAACAACATATACTAAATAAACTACCCAGTTCATTGAGTATTACGCATACCCTATCGCTGGAGAGCCATTTTACTAGGCTCGGAGGCTGCGACGATGAGCTGTGATAACACTTAGTCTCGTCTCAACACTGAAGCCAGAGGAATCTTATAAATCTAAGTTAGACCCTGGAATGCTTCTGTGCAGACCCTACAGTGGGACTGTCAAAGTTCTTACAGTGGTTTACAAGGCCCTATAAAATCTGCCTTCATTACCGCTTTGACTTCATCTCCTACAGCTCTCCCCCCTGCCCACTCAGCCCTAATTGTGGGATATGGGATCAGGATGTGGATTGACACGAGACGTGACTAAGTGACGTGCTGTTCCCCAAACATCAGATATTAGGGCCTTTGCACTGGCCACTACCCCTGCCTGGAACCCTCTCTTCCCAGATATACACATGGTTAGATCCCTCTTCTGTCGTGTCTTTGTCCAAGCATCACCCCTTCTGTAAGAACTTCCACCACCATCCTATTTTATTTTATTTATTTATTTTTTTATTTTTATTTTTTTTTTTTTTGGCGGTACGCAGGCCTCTCACTGTTGTGGTCTCTTCCGTTGCGGAGCACAGGCTCCAGACGCACAGGCCCAGCGGCCATGGTTCACGGGCCCAGCCGCTCCGCGGCATGTGGGATCTTCCCAGACCAGGGCACGAACCCGTGTCCCCTGCATCGGCAGGCGGACTCCCAACCACTGCGCCACCAGAGAAGCCCCACTATCCTATTTTAAAATTCCCGCCCATACCCACACTCTCTGGCCCTCTCCATCCCCCTTACTCTGCTCTACCTTTTTTCCCATCACTCTTACCATCTGCTAACATACTTCTTACTAAGCTCACAGTTTATGGTCTATTTCCTCCCCCTGGAATGTCAGCAACACAAAGGCAGGACTCTCTGTCTCTGTCACTCACTGATGGTGCCCAGCGCTTAGTAGGCCCTTAATAAATATGTGTTGAGTAAATAAATTGCTCTGGCTGTGTGCTGCAATTTGAGCCTTACTTAGAGCTTCACATATTCTTAACAGTCCTATGAAGTAGCATTACTGTGCTCCTTTTGTTGATGAGTGAACTGAGACACAGAACAAGCCTGTGGTCACACAGCCAATAAATGGCAGGGTCCAGATTCAAACTCAGATGCTCTCACTCCAGAGCCCACATCTTAACTATGACCAGCTGCTTGGACCTCAATAATTTTATAGTTCACAGGAGGCAAAATTAACGCATGCATTCTTTCAGCCACTGGTTTATCTGAAAGCCCCTCAGTGGAGGCCAGCTAACAGCTTTTCTGGACTGTTTCACCCTAATCAAAGACAGAAGAAATTGAACTGGGGAAAGCAAGGTGGAGAAGGAAGTGAGCTATTAAATGCATTGGGAGGAAGGGCCCATAATATGAGATACAGTCTACCCTCCAAAACAGGAAGTCCACAAAGAAAAACAACTGAGGAACATTTTAAGAATCTTGAGAGTAAGTGTGCATGATTTTTTACCTCATAGCTCAAATATGTGTCAGGCAAAATTAGTAGGATTTTGAATATTTTTTACTGTAACTTTCATAGGAAAGTCAGTTCATGAAAGAAGTGGTCATGATTTGGCTACAGTTTTTTTTTGTTTGTTTGTTTGTTTTTGCGGTACGCAGACCTCTCACTGTTGCGGCCTTTCCCATTGCGGAGCACAGGCTTCGGACGCGCAGGCTCAGCGGCCATAGCTCACGGGCCCAGCCGCTCCGCGGCATGTGGGATCTTCCCGGACTGGGGCACGAACCCGCATCCCCTGCATCAGCAGGCGGACTCTCAACCACTGCGCCACCAGGGAAGTCTGGTTATGCTTTTCTTCTCCCAAGAAGTTACTGCTCTGATCTGCTGGATGAGAAAGGAGAGTATTGAAAAATGGAGAATAAAACACACAACCAAAGCATGATGGGTAGTTGAAGTGTTTTGTGGGCCCACATGAAAAACACCTGTTTACATAAATATTGTGAAACTGTGCTGATAAATAATGCACATTGAATTACATGTTAAATGATGTCCTTTTCAAATACTACCCAGGAAAAATGTGTGAAAAAAGAAAGTTTCTTTTTCTTTTTTCTCTAGTTCATGCTCTTAGTTGATCTTTCAAGATATCAAGAAAAGATTCTTCCTCTTAAAAACCCAGGTATGTGGAGGTCCAGTGGTTAGGACTCCACGCTTCCACGTCAGGGGGCCCAGGCTCCATCCCTGGAGGGGGAACTAAGATCTTGCATGGCATGGGGTGCAGCCAAAAGGAAAATAAAATAAACAAATAAAGGTCCAGGTACGTTTTTACCATAAAAATATATACTGCTTTTTAAAAAAAATCTCTTTTATAAATGCAAAATTGCCAGGTACAGGGCAACGTTTTACTGATACGTTTAAAGTTAGTTTAATTTTCTAGTAATTTACATTCAGTTTCAATTAGTACATATTGTGATTTTCAAAATATAAACCCAGTTTTCTTGAAACTGATCCAGAACATTGTCTTTGCATATTCTGATTCTCCTGACCAAAATGGTATAAGCATCTCTCTAAATTTCTTGTGATCTTGAAAGTAATTTCATAATGTTTTCTCAGTTGTGACCTGTTTCCTGCTAATCACATCACAACTCTAACGTACGACCTTCTAAGTACAACAGGCAAGTGAGGCCTTGACTAGATTACCTTAAGTAAATAAATATGCGAAAGAAGTTATCTAGCACTGTACTTTATTTTAGTCCTTTATGCATGGACCCAACATTTTAAAAAGATCAACAATCTCACCATTTATCTTAAATAAAAGCCCTTTCCTCATGCCACCCTTGCATAATGGGTCAAAGATGATCAGATTTGATTTTGGAAAGGAAGTTAAGTGATATCATGGAAAGAATTTTTAAAACTTGAACTGAGCTATTTAAAAAATTCAAGGTATTCTCTGGGATATCTGATCACCTGAAACAAGTTATTAAAATATATAATTTTTAAAAATTGGACTAAATAGCTTTATAATGAACCAGGAATGAAGGATTTCAAATAGGCCCTGTCTTGGAGCTTAGTATGAAAAAAGCAGATGAGACAAGGAGACCCTTTCCTTGGCCTGCTATTTTTACTAATTTGTGTTATTGGGTGATCAGAAATTCTTACTTAAGGATTAACCACTGTTGTACTGTTTTATTCCAGTGTTCCAAGAATTCCTTTAGAGATTAAGAACAAATCCTTGGAAAAGGACCCAATTTTTTAGTCCAAAATTACTTCTCGGGATACCAGTGCAAAACATCAGAAATGAGCTAATCCCTTAAGAAAGGGATATTTGATCACTCAGTAGCACAAATTAATTGTGAGAATGCTCAGGGAATCCGAATGCATTATAATTAATTTAATTCTTAAAAAATACATTGAATAATGTAGTTAATCCCCATAAAAGTAACCTAGCGGAGGGAAGGTGGGAGTTGGTATTCTTGCCCTTCTTTGATTTTATAAGCCAACAATCAGCCTGAAGTTCGAGAAGCATATTTCTCCTCTGCAGCTCTGCAGTCTACACTTTCACATGTAACAGACTGTACAAGCACGTAAACTATATTGCAATGAGACAAGTATCATTTTGGGTGTAGAAATAGATGGAAACAGGTATGGACTGATGACTCTTACTACCCAATTTAATCATCTCTCATGAAGAATAACTATGTTCTTCTGGTAAAGGAAAAGAGTCATATCATAGAGGAAAAAGAACCTGTTTGGGGAACACATTTAAAGCGGAATGCATATGTTGTCTTTCATGGACTTAATGACTCATTTTATTTTTTCCCCAAGAGGTCCAGAGTTACAAAAGCATTATATTTTGAGTTGTGAATTCCTCATTCCAGAAATGTTTTATGTACTGCTGCTTTCAGATTAAGCTTCTCTGGTGATGTTTTCTTTAAAAAAAATCCAGTTATCACGTCTTGTTTATGGACTACTTGGCATGCTTCAGTGAGAGACATTTAACAAATAAGATGGGTAGTTTGTCAACTATCTTAAATAATATCTGAGCTCCCTATGCCAGGCAGCTTCTTTTCAAACAAAGACTGTCAGTGTCCTCAAGCCCTTTTTAGTAAAGTTGTTAGCAGTCCAAAGGTAAGTGTTAAGCATCTAGAAAGGGACTGTGAGTGAGACGTTGCTCCTCCGCTAAAGTGGAATACAGACAACCGAACCGAAACACCAGATATTCATCTGGTCAACAGCTGAGTGCTCCAGATAAGTGACTTCAGAGGACATGGCCAACTCTTATGGCTTTTTCATCTCGTGGTAACCCCCAAAAAAGCATGGCGCACCATCGCATGTCCTGCACTCTGCATGCCAGCTCAGACTTGCCTTCTTCTGGAAGAGTTACCACCCAGTGAGCACTCACCAGGCAAGGCAAAGCCATGTTTTCCCGTCTGACTGCCACCTCTGTCTGTGTGACCTCATGCGACTGAGCTGAGGCCGCTGGCCCTCCATTTGTCCTCCGATGAACAGCCATTGTTCACTTAGTACAAACGTCCTGAATACCCAGCCTGTGCTAAGTGACACCACTAAGAAGTTCGTGGCCATGTCCCAATTCCAGAGGAAGTGACCCTCAAGCTGAGAAAGCAAGAGTGAATCACAAGAGGTTAAAAAACAATACAGATTAAAATAAGCACAAAAGGCAACTACAAAGGACAACCAAGCCAGCAGATGACTAAATGATGGGTGAGTGGGTCAGACAAGACGCTTTTATGGAGGAAGTGGAGGTGGGCAGGACAGAGGCAGGCAGAAAGGAGAAAGGACTGTTACGATACGTTCACATTTGTGCGCCCACGTACGACTTGTGTGCAAAAGCAGCCGCAGCTCTTGTGGCTCTCCTGCACCTCCTATCAGTGCTCCTCTTTTTGTTCTCCCAAAAGGAAGGGAGAAGAAGATAAAGATGATGTGGTCGGAGCTTGGGACAGAAAGGTGACCAACAGGGCTACAGCCCCCAGAACAGAAACTGTGTGAAAGGATCAAGCTCGAGGCTGGTGCCTACTGGAAGCAGTAAGGAAACTAGAGCAAAGGTGAGGGAAGGTTCAGAGAGCTGCCCTCTCCTTTGCTCATCATCACCTCCCTAGAAGCATCTTCCCACCAGCAAGGTGGTGGGCCAGCAGACGGCGCACCACACCGCCAGGGGGAAGAGGAACACGACCAGGCTGACTGAAGGAACAGGCTTGGAGAGACCTCTGAGCACTCCACAGCCTCTAAAAGAGACCATGACTCAGAGTTTGAACAGGCCTTAAGACGGCAGATGGGGCAATGGCAAAGACAAAAGAAGGGTCCTGCCATGCTTTGCTTGGTATTTTTCAAGTATCCATTGATTTTGCAAATATATACATTTTTGCTTGTCAAGTGGGGAAAGCAATTTGTGCTTCACAGTCTTTCTAAGGTATTCTGAAGACTAATTAGCTAAATCCAAAAGGACCTGGGGTTCTTGGGAGAAACGTGCTTTAGATGAGGAGTGTGACCTCACCGTCTGCCTCATGTGACTTAATCCTCAGGTTGTCCGTCTTTTACATACACAGAAAACATACCATTAAGTATTATAAGACTGTCTGATCTTAGGATGCATTTAGTATAGCACACAGGGGAGTCAACGTATACGCAATATACAGGTGCAAAATTTCACACATGAACATGTTTAAGGTAAGTATCCCATGCTTGTGCTTTTAAGCTACTGAAGGCACACCACTCACTAACCTTCAGCCTGCTGTGACCCATGGCTTGAGCAGGAGAAAAGATGTTCTCTTCTGGAATCAGTCATTTAATATCCTTCCAAATAAACAAGTCAAAAGCAAACAATAATACCTAATAAGGAGGAGACATTTAAATGAGAGCGTTAAAAATATTCTCACTGCTTTTCTACTAAATGAACAAACAGGTCAGGAAACAGAATCCACAACCTTAGAAGAGGCAGAAAATCTGACACACGCTACAACATGGAGGAAACTTGACTGCTTATGCTAAGGGAAATAAGCCAGTCACAAAGGACAAATACCATATGATTCCACTCATGTGAGGTACCCAGAAGAGTATATTCACAGAGACAGGAGGTAGATGTCCCCTCCGCCAGGGGCAGGAGGCAGGGGCGTGGGGAGGTAGTGTTTGATGAGCACAGAGTTTAAGTTTGAGAAAAGGAAAAAATTCTGGAGATGTTTGATGTGATGGTTATACAACAATGTGAATGCACTTAATGCCACAGAACTGTATGCTTAAAAAAGGATTTAAATGGTAAATTTTGTTATGTATATTTTACCACAATTTTTAAAAACAGAAAGCAGTGGAAGTATGTACAATGAAATGATATGATGTCTGGGATTTGCCTCAAAATAATAGGGTGAGAGGGGGAGTGAGTTAGGTATAGACAAAATAAAGTTGCGCCACTGTTGCTAATCGTTCAAGCTGGGCGATGGGTACATGGAGGTTGATTATACATGATTTGTCCTCCTTCGTATATGTTTGAAATGTTCCATTCCAAAAAAGTTTAAAAAAGGAAAGCCAGAATGTAGAGCATGATCACAATCCTGTTTTCTTTGAAGGATTATCTGCATATATATGCATAGAACATGTCTAAGCATGCATAGTTTGGTGGGGGGGGGGGAAATGTAGCACAGTTTAAAGGAAAAGGAGTTACACAAGGAATGAAATAACGCTTGAATGCACAGAATTCTGGCATCTTCAGAAGGGGCCGTCTAGGCTCCATCTCTAGTCCTGAACTGAAGCGTGGAGACAAAGTTCTGAAGTTCCAGAGGAGCGTTTCCTGGACCCTGAAGCTCACCCTGCGTGCAAACACACACACACACATTCTTCTGTTAGTTCCTCTTCCCAGATTAGATTGTTGAGTGGAAGCTACTAAGCCCTGGGTCGACCCCTGGGAGAAAGGCCAGTGAGGACCATCAGCAGGGCTCCGCCTCAGGCTACCTCTCAGCAAAGAACCCAGACGCTCAGACTGGGAAAAGCCTTGTCCGCCCACCCAGGGCCAGACCCTTTTCAAAAGCACCCCAAGAAGAGGCTTCAATTGTGACTCTTTGCATTATAATCAGCCCAAGGCAAAGGGCATGAAATGGTTTTGATGTGTAAATTTCACGTTTAACAATGAAAATTGCACACCAACATTTATAAGTACACACACACACACACATAATTTTAGGTCTTCTTCCCTAGTATTTATATATTTCATGGTCTCCCACAAAATAACAATGTCTTGTTCATCCAAAAAGAATCCAAGGTTTTTTAAAAGGCTATATATATATATATATATATATATATATATATATATATATATATCACACATAAGAATTCTTTCTCTCAATATTTATCTGTGGTTACCTCTGAGGAAGAATACAACTGGAAGGGTGAAGTACAGCCATCATTTAATGAATTAGGGCAAAATTACATGACATTTCCTCAGACAAGGAAAAAATAAGACTATACAATAAACTTCTTTGGAAGCCCCAATAAGATCATCACAAAGACAATTAACACCAATCAGAATTTGATGAGGACACCCCAGCTCCCGGGACACATCCAGAGTAGTGCTGAGGACCAGCAGTGGCCCCAGTCTTTGGTTTCCAGTCTCCAGTGAGAGATCCTGCTTGGACAGGGACAAAATGACCAGAGAGAGAACTATATGGTTATTTCCCAAAAAAATATCGAAAGGCATTGAAGGTCTTACGTTTTACACGTAGATTCACTTTTTGCTCTTCAGAGAAGGAGGGCACGATGGACTTTCCCCCTGAGTGCTGCTCTGTGGCAGGTCCCGATCCAGGTGCAGAGCATGGGTTAAGACAGCCAAACTCACACATCTTTACCACATGGGGAAACAAGCACAGGTGCACCAGAAGGCCCCTTGAAGAAGGTTCTTAGCGCCCGTAATTTCTTCCACATCTGCTGTGCCTTAGGAATCTAAGAATACCTTGAGGAGGGATAAGATGGATGGTTGACCTCCAAGAAATACTAGAGAAAATAATGCTTGGGAACAAATTCTTGTGCCCCTGAATCTAGCCAACACCAAAAATCTTAGATCCTAAAAATTCTAGGAAAGCTTTTCACATAAAAGGGAAAAGACTGTATAAACATCGATCACAGACTTTTCCTCCATATTCTGGTCATAGTTTAACAATTTTATTGAATTAGGAGACCTGCCTTAAATATCCCCATGACCGATATGGTAATCAATATCACCTATTTTATAATACTTATGAGGCTGATAGTATATTTCCTAGTCACTGGCCACTTTTCTATGATTCTAAGTTCACAGTAGGAGCTAGTGAGGGTCCCACCTTCATTAGACCTCCAAAGTCCTGGGACAGGTGCTGTTGGCCAAATCACTTCCCCTTTCCAGGCTGACATTTTCACATCTGTAAGATGAAGGCACTCCAAGTCCATTCCAACTCCGACATCCTATGATTCCATAAATAAATGTTAGATGACAACATGAGATTCTGTGAAGGGAGAACCTGCGCTGCCCACAATTTAGCCCACAGAGACAATGACCTCAGCTGATAGTCTTTGAAGTGAGAAATATGCAAAACCACAGGGTAAGATAGAACAAAAGCCCTTGATGGCAGGAAGCTACCTTGAGCCTCTCTTTTTTCCAGCCTTCATTTTGTCCTGGACGCTCCTCTGGGTTTTCGGAGACCTTCCCTTATTCTTCTCCAGCTACATGTCCACGTTCCAAATACCCGACCATGCGCCATGTGTCATGTCGCCGGATTTTCGTTTTTTTAATAAGCTGCCTTATCATGAAACCTCTTTCACTGTAACCTCTTTGCATCCTTCCAACAACTGTATGATGAGGATACGGTAAAACCCAAGAGCATAGTAAGAGCTGCATGCCATTAGAGGGGAAAAAAAGCTGACCGGAAGCCTTTAAAAAGCTGACCTGAAGTTCTAGTTTACTACCCCAAAATGACTGGAGACGGACATATTCGTCACTGAACCTTTTTATTACGTTTATTTGTGAAAACAATTGAAGTTGGGATTTTTTTTTTTCCAGCGTCTCATCACTTTCTCTTCCCCCTGGCTTTGTTCCATCACATTTCAAAGAATGTACGTAATATCAGCTGCGGAGCCTCTCCTGTTTCCATCCTCTCCCTCTTTTCCTCTTCACAGTCATCCTTTTAAGGTTAGCCAACCAGGGGCTATCATTATACACCCGCAGTGCGATAAGGCCACCAACAAGAAGAAAAGAGAAAGGGGGAAAAAGAGTTGGTGGGCGTGGTTTAAAGATCCTCATAAAGTTAAATCTTAGATTTCAATTCTCCCTCGTATTTTATTGTCTTTTCTTTTTCCTGTGGTAAATGGTAATTAGAGTCAATAATCTTTTGCTGAGAGAGCACCTTGTCTCCTCGGTGTTTATATCATCATCATCATCAAAGATATGCCTTAAGGCCCTGGCGTGTTAATAATTTAAGGTGTGCACAGCCTAGTTATAGCAGGAAGCCTGGTTATTGAGTTTGTAAACCAGCCGATGATTTATGAGAACACCTTGCATGAGTCATGCTCATTACATAGAATACTTCAGTTTAATAAGGAACATGGGGTAAATCGTTCTTCCCGTTACAGGGTGATCGTGCAATTGGAAATTGTTGAGTTTTGTCACTGGGTTCACCAACGCTATTTTGTCTCCATTGTGTTGGCAGGGCCGGGGAGGGAGGGCTGCGTGTCTGTGTGCATCCGTACATGCGTGCACGGGGTGCTGACCCCCTACCACCCAACGTACAAGTCGAGAACTTTCTCTCCCCTGAGAAGCTGTATCACAGAAGCCAAACCCTCTGATAGAGAGAATGTTAAATTTCCCTCTAAAAAGCTACTAATTAAGAAACCAGAAATGCTCATGGAAATAAAATTACAAGAAAAAAATCAATATACGGTTGTTAAATGTAGCCTGCATTTAAGGGCCATAACCATATTTTACTGTTAAACACTGTGGTTTACTCATTAGAAATTCCTAAACAGACTGCGACAGCAAAAGCCAAACATGGCATTCTGGCCTGTTTAAAAGAAAATGTGTACACAGGGTACACTTTTTTCTTTTTTAATAATGTTCCATATCTGGAGCTTTGAAAAAAATATTTGAACAATTTTGTTGGATGTCGGTGTATACTATTTCCTAACCAACACAGATCCGGTGACTGCTTATATTTCTTTTATGTTGAATTAATTGATGTAAGCATAAAGTTAGCACTGGAATGGCGAGCAACTAAGCTTCTTTGGTTTCACGGATTTCTGTATAGGCGAACTTTGATGTTAGGTTGTGCTGACGGTTGCGTGATCTCTCGGGTGCTTTAAAGAATTTTCAAAAGGAAAACAAAAGAAAGAGTGAAGTAAGACACACTGAACTCTTATCTGTTTTATGTGTTCGAAAAATTCCTCCAACCTCCATATCTAGTTTACTAACTTTGGGGGCATTTCTAAGCATACTCAGAAATGTTTTATAAGCAGAATCGCTAAAAGAAAATCATTAGCCTTCATTTAAGACACCAAATATAGTCAATGGTTTTTATCAGCTTTCTTTAGAAAATGAATGTTTCCTGAAAAAGAGATGACTCTGAAAAGCAGTTCGATGCGTGAGTAGGTGTACTTGTGGTCTCTGTTTGACCACAGAGAAAACGGCTAATCTGAGTTTCAAATTACAGTGCTTCCCTCCCAGGAATCCTACCTGTTTTCAGTTTGATGCTTAGTTTTCTCTCGCTGTTGACACTGTTTGGGGATGTGGCTTCCAGTTCAGACACTCTGCATGTTATGTTAACTTTCCTCAAGCTAGGAGAGCACCTAGTAGCCTCCACATGAGTATAGCCTGTCCTGATTTAAATAAAATTTTCCATTTTGCCTTTATAACACGTTATATTATATTCCCTTTATGATAAAAGAGAAATTATGCAATAGTGCAAAACGAATGCACAATGGAACTTCCCTGGTGGTCCAGTGGTTAAGACGCCGCACCTCCACTACAAGGGGCGTGGGTTCAATCCCTGGTCGGGGAACTAAGAACCCACATGCTGCTGCGTGGAGTGGCCAAAAAATACAACCAAAACCCAATGCACAATGAACACTTCGATGAGCGAATTTCTGAACGATAATGTCAAAACCATAAAAGTATGTCAATGGATTTTGAGTTACACTACCTATCATAAATGACCCGGTTTCCCAAATAGAGTCAATTTTCTCCAGCCACAAAAAGTTAACAAGTACAGCCTTACTCATTTCTTTTCTAAGACCTCTTTTGTACCTTTCCTCTCTGTGCACAGAAATCTTATGTTAAAAAGTAGTTTCATAGCTAGTGGGAAGCAGCCGCATAGCACGGGGAGATCAGCTCGGTGATTTGCGACCACCTAGAGGGGTGGGATAGGGAGGGTGGGAGGGAGACACAAGAGGGAGGGGATATAGGGATGTATGTGTGCATATAGCTGATTCACCTTGTTATACAGCAGAAACTAACACACCACTATAAAGCAATTACACTCCAATAAAGAGGTTAAAAAAAAAAGTAGTTTCAAGTAGAAACACTTTATTCAAAACATTTTAAATTCCAAGCAGCCTCACAAGCATTTTAATAAGTAACATTTATGATACAAATCAGACTGTGAGCTTCCAGCAGACCAAAAATATATATTTGTATTATTTTCCATATTATATTTAGCAGTGTCATGTAATTATGTTCTTACTAAATAATGACTGTGTTAACAGGACCTTTGCTATTATCTCAGGCCTTCTAGGTTGGGTAGTGTTTTCTTTTCCTCAAATGGCATACAGCTCTGGTTTACACAGAACTTTTACAAGGTCTGCTTTGATTTCAGAAAAAAAAATTAATAAATTGAATAGCTACAAGTCTATTTTAAAAATCTCCGTGTGTGTGTGTGTGTGTGTGTGATCTAAAAAGCTCACTTAAAGACAAAAAGGCCACTGAGATATTAATAAACATATCCAGGGTCATGTAATTATAGATCATTTTGGTTCTTCTGAGAGTGAATATATAACTCTCATTCTTGGTGTTCCTGCAGTACTTTTCCCTCCTTTAAGGACCTCAAAACTGTTTCTGGTTTTGCTTCCCACCTGCTTACCCTCAGCCTCTGTGGAGAAGGAGACGTATCCACGGCGCCTCAACAACTCACAAAGGACTCTGTCTCTAAACCCTGCTCTGAGGGGGGCCCATGGGACAAAGCCACCTCTTCTGTAATCAGCCCCCCTCTTAGTAGAACCCAAGACCACTCTCTGTTACATCAATTTCCCTGTAAGATGAATAATGTTTGGGTTCCTGGAAATGTCCCCTGATTTTCTGTTCTTGTAGTTCCATGGGTAAGTATCTCCAAATAAGGCAAATCATGAGAATTCTGGAAAGCATGTGTTTCCCAACCTGACAGCCGCGTTTTCCACTAGAGCATTTGCCATGTGGCCTGAACCCGAACGTTCCTCACAGGCCACCTGCTTTTGACGTCAGTGGGAGCTCGGCCCCATTGAAGATGGAGGTGAAGATAATATTGGCAAAGGCTGCTTTGCAAAATTCAGCTTTTGTCCCCTCTGCCGCAGATAGGATGATAAGCCCGGGGCCTGCAGGGCCAACGCTTTCACAGGAGAGTCTCCTTGCTGGGCTGTCCTACCAAATCCACATAAATCAGCCACCTATTATGGTCCTGTCTGATAGCATCTCAGCTATTCCCTTCAAAGACATCGCAGGGCAGTCATTCTTTTAATGCCTCTGTTCCCACACAGTATATTTTTACCTACAGTGCCAAAATGTAAGCCCAATTGAAAACATTGTTTATCCGTACCCAAAGATAGATATTTACTAGCCAGCAAATACAAACCCTATCAGAGCTGACTGGTCAAACAGCAATCTTCTAAGACCCATTTATGAAGGGTGTGTCTCCAGTATTTTGTGACCTCATTCATGCTGCAAGGGGACACTTGGGGACATTGTGGTTGAAAAGAATCCACCATTTCACTGACAAGCTAAAGAGTAACAGCTGCTATGCCGGGAATCTTGTCCATCATTCCTGAAGCTGCAGCAGAGCTTTTCTCTCTAGAAATAGAATCTGAGATAGTCCAGGGAAAACAGCGGTGAAGAGATAAAATCTTGAAAATGTTGGAGCACGAGCCCTCCTCTTCCCCTCCCTTCACTTTGTGTGTGGACAGTGAGGGCTGAGGCTCTCACAGCCACCCTAAATGTATGGCTGCCTTTTGTGCCCCAGGGCCAGAGGAGATTTCTTTACTGGAGATGCAATCAGCTCTAACCAATCAGTAAGAAGGGTTAATCAGCTGATCGATTGGTCCCTCAGCAGCCAGGACCTGGCTCCTCTCTGACTGGCTCTAGCCTGGCCTTGGGGCAAGAGGTTGGGAACTTTTAATTATCCGCAGCAGCTATTGCACTGATTGAATGGTCAATGGGTTTACCACTGAGGCAGCACTGCTTGAATAATAATAGAAAAGCCGAGCAAACACCGGGGAGCGCAAACAGAGGGCCAGAAAAGGCACTTGGCCACGCACAATGCACGTTAAGACGAGTGAATTGCCTGGCAGATACCAAATTTCAAAGGTCTGGGAGATGTTTTATCCAAGGGTGGTAGGTGCTAGGGGATCCTTGAAAGATGGCCTTTCCTTGTGTCCCTCTTTGGTCTGTGGCCATCACTGTCTGCACCATGTTGCCCCAGGACAAAGGGAAACTTGCTTACCCGGGTGGTTAAAAAATGAGCACTGGCGGAAATTTGTATTTTGATGTTTGCAGGCACTGTCAGGGTTTAATTATGTTTCACTGTGAACTTCCTTGAAAAGAAATCTTCCCTAGCTCCACTATGTGAGATGTGCTCATTCTGTGTGGGTTTATTTTTTTGGGGGGAGGGGGTGTGCGCTTAGGGGGAAGTAGTGGCAGATTATATCACGCAAAAAAAATATAGTGTTCACACCCAAGGGGATTTAAAAATCTCCCTCAACTCTGTGGGATGAAGACCCTTCCAGTTTCTGTACCTCAGCATAACTCATTAATCCAACAACTCACTATAGTATTTTGATCTCTCCTTTCCCTGATAAACACAGTTCATTCATGGTGGTTCCTTTTTCCCTTGCAGGTTAAACCAACAAGTGCCTCAGAATCAAAATGATATCTGTGTTCAAATCCTCGGAGAGTGTAAGACTGGGAGCAAGTGCCCCAGAAGGACAGACGAACCAGCCCACAGCTCTATGTGCTGGCAGGGAGGTTAGCACAAGATGTGAGCAGTTTCACAGAGCTGCTGAAAAGGATATGTGTAGGGTCAATTTAAAAAAAAAGAATGGAAGAAAGAACAATCAATTTGGCTCAGAGACCAGCGTTTGGAGGGGTGTCGAAGAAAAGTCAACTAGAATCCCTTTCAAAGGTGTCAGCTGGAATCTCCATCAAGGCCCTCAAATTGTCAAAGATCAGAAATTGTCCTATTTAAGCAGATTCCATGTTAAAAATTTGCCTTTCTCCAGTGATCTCACACAAACGTGGAGCTTTCATCAGGCTCTGCCAGAGTCATTACTATTTATATTACCAAACCCTGGCTGTGTGCAGTCCATTCATAATTGTCCAGTTTTTCTAATTAATCACAAAAGATTTTTGTTTTGCCTGCAGCTAGTTCTGGGGTGACTCACGATGGCAAGCCAGAGCTCATACATCAAACACAGGCCCTTTCTCACTCCGGCCTTCTGCTGGGGAATGCAGCTCAGCACTTCTCCACCAAAGAAGCTCGCACTGGGCATGTGCAGCCCCAGGCAGGGGAGAAGCCAGAGATCTGTCCTCTACTGGGTGACTTATTTTTATCTGATGCTTGCATTCTCGGGCCAAATCAGATCCAGATAGCAAAGCAAGGTTTCTAAATTCAGAGCACGGCTGCTCTGGCTTCTTTCTCCCCCCCACCCTCTGTCTTCCTCTTCTGCTTCTTTTATCAAATTGTTCAAGACTGTAGCATCTCCAAAAGAGAGATCTAGAGACCATTTTTCATATTCTTCAGTCCTTTCAAGAGCGCCCTTCTATGGAGGTGACAACAAGAGGATATCACCCAGAGGAAAAAAAACCACAGTTTTTCTGTATTTTATCCGACACAATTCATGTAATGACAGGGCAGCAGGAAGTACTTTAATAGGCAGCTGATCTTATTGAAAGGCACCTGAGGGTGTTTCAGCAGGTGACCATTTGGAAAGGTGTCTGGTGCAAATAACATCTAGGATTGCTAGGAAGGAGGCCAGTGCCACCGCTGGCCAGAGTCAAGACAGCAAGTGCACCTTCTACAGATGATCAGAGGGCCTCTCGTGGGGGAAGAAAGGCCCAGGCTGTCCTGTGTAACCTGCACTGCACGTGAAGAATTTCAAGATCTCCTTTGATCGCACTCCGCCTGCACTGGCTTGGGGTCAGCACGGTAACAGGAGAGAAGCACGAGTTTCAGCAGCACTACGCAACCTTCAAGACTCCATCAGATGCTTTGGAGATGTTAGCCAACAACCAGCTGCTCGTTTCATATATTGATTCATTCTGCTGGTATTCACGAATGTTGTTGAGGTATTGTCACAACAGATATGTTCCAGGCAGCAACAGATGTGCACACTTCCTTCTATAAGATGCTGTTGGCAAGGCCATAATGCTCCCACCTGTCCACCTCGCCAAACCCCACTTGTCCTTTAGGTCTAACTAGATATCGCCTCCTCTGGGAAGTCCTCTCTGGCCACTTGCCCTGACCCACCTGCCCCCTGTGCCCGCCAGATCGTTAGATGCGTCTTTTCTGCACTCCCATAAAAACTTGCACTGCCTAGATCCTAGTACACATCACACAACGTTGCAATTACCTGTGTACCTGCCTGATTGCCCCATATCGCTGTCGAGCACCGGGAGAATAGGAATCATCGTGTTTGCCCTCAGCTCCAGTGCCCATCATCACGGGCAGCCCCAGGAGAGAAGTCCCTCTGAACGGAATAGATTTACCATCAGACGGAAAGGTCACAGTGATTGTCAAAGATGATGATGTCTAAACATAACTTTCTACATTTTCTCAAGCTACCTTTTCAGGCTTCCACTCACCTACACACCCCCTCACTGGTGATTTGCTCTGTTGACTCCTTAGAGAATTAATTCTCCCAGGCGGGCCCTGTACTCTCTATATGCTCATGCCCCAAACAACCCTGATGTTTAGTTCACTTTGAATCATAATAACAATGAAGATAAAGAATGCTGTTATTAACTCCTAATTAAGAAAGGCCAAAGAAACCTGTATTTGGGTTTCGCCTTTTAGATTTTTCCCTTTCTGAAACCTATTTGCATATATTGGGGGGTGGGGTAGGCACCAAAGGACAGCTGCTTGTTTGATCTAATTGGTCTCTCATTCTCTACTATGAAAAACACTGGGGAAGGTGAGTTCCAGACCATCCTTGGATCTCAGTGAGGTTAATTCATTTTTCAGACAGGAAAGACTGGCTCTTCTTTAACACAAAGGATGCCAAATTTACAAAATCCCCAAGGTCACTAGGTCTTTGAAGATCATATTAATTCATAAATTTTTTAAAATTTATTTATTTTTATTTATTTATTTTTGGCTGCATTGGGTCTTTGTTGCTGCACGCAAGCTTTCTCTAGTTACGACGAGCAGGGACTACCCTGCGTTGCGGTGCACCGGCTTCTCATGGCGGTGGCTTCTCTTGTTGAGGAGCACGGGCTCTAGGCATGTGGGCTTCAGTAGTTGTGGAACACGGGCTCAATAGTTGTGGCTCGCGGGCTCTAGAGCTCAGGCTCAATAGTTGTGGCACATGGGCTTAGTTGCTCCGCGGCATGTGGGATCTTCCCAGGCTGGGGCTTGAACCCATGTCCCCTGCACTGGCAGGCAGATTCTTAACCACTGCGCCACCAGGGAAGTCCCTAATTCATAAACCTTTATTGAGCGCGTGCCATGAAGCAGCACATAACGGGCGCTGGAAATGGACAGAACAGGCATGGCCCCAACCCTGATTCATCAGCAACCCACACCAAGCTTGCTGTTCTTCTGGGCAGATAAACCTACACAAGCTATCACAAGTCTGATGGGTATCACAAAAGAATGGTCACAGGTTACCGTGGAAACCTGTAACTGGAGGAGCTCTCGTGGTCTGGGGTAGGGGGTGTTCCGTAAGACTTGTGTGCAGAAGTTCCCTTTAAGCTGAGTCATGCAGGATGACCAGGCTAGAGTTGCTCCAAGCAGGTGGGAATGAATAAGCTGTGCTCCTTTCTCAAGGACATGGAAGGATGTCCGTAGCTGGGACCAGAGAGTGAATGGAACACCTTCCCAGAGGCTGGAGTCACCAAGACCATCATAGTGGTGCCTTGTACACCATAGTAAAGATTTTTAAATTTTGTCCTAAGGACATTGGGAAACGTTAAAGAGGGGTTTTAAACAGGTGCATTAAAGACTTAGATTTATTGTCTACAGGGCACTCTGGTTGCCTTTGTGAAGAACAAGCGAGGCAAGATGGAAAATGGGGGAATAATGAAGCAACCCCTGCAGGAGCCCAGGTGAGAAATGATGGCAGCCTACACCAAAGCAGTGACCATGGGATAGAGGCAAGTACACAGGCTTTAGAGATATTGAGGAGTTGAGAAAGTGAAGGAAAAATAAATAGTGGAACTTGCCAAAGAACAGCTGAGATTTGTTTCCTCTGCATTTCAAGCATCCAACACTCTAATCAAGTGTCCCCAAAACCAACCAATCTGAAACTCAAAGCAGTGGGTTTAAGAAAAATGAGTTAGGGGTGAAACTGAGGCACCATTGTTGCTGACTGGAACACAACGCCGTACTAAGAATATTTTCTAATTTACCTAACATCTCTTTCGGTACCGATGGCAGAGAGTTACTGATTACACATGGCCCTCAGAATATATAGTCACCCAGAAAGGGAATCTTGAACCTATTTGAAAACTCTAGAACCAAAAATTACATTCTCTTAGACTAAAAGTAAGTTAGAAAGTTTAAATATCAACGGCTAGAACATTATATATCAATAACCAAATTCTAAGTAGAGTTAGGTATCATATCAGTTTTCTCATTGCTTTTTTCACTTGTTTATCGTAGCCTAGATAACCAGTTTCTCCTTCCCCAGGAAAGAATTCTGAATTCTGAACATGAGCCTTCTTTTTTTTTTTTCCTAATAACAAAATAGCTACACAAGTGGCTTTTTCTCTAATGTTTCTATAATAGGGATCTTGATGCTAATCATAGGCACTCTCTCAGGTAGCTGGATAAAAGAGCAAATTCCCTTCATACTCCTCTGAAGGAATTCCAAAATCTAAGAGAATAGTTTCATGGGGTTTTTTTGAGAATAGCTTCACTTTAAAAATAACATTCATAATGAAAAAAAGAAATCTCTGTGTAAGTCAACCAAATCCTAAACCAGATCCATCCCTTCCTTCATTTAACTCAGGTGGTGTGTATGCAATAACAAAATTCCAAATCAACAAAAGAATTTTGCATGAAATCTTGGAACCTATTTAAACAAGATTTGAAGTCTAGGGTAAAAATGAGCGGCCACTCACGGGGCAGAAGGTGATGGATGAGACTCTCGCTAGCTTCACTCTTGTACATCGGACCAAAACTTGAAAAGGAAGGAATAGGAAAGCGTTTAAGATTTGACTGAAGACAAGTCTTTGTAAGAGCAAAGAAATGCCTCTTTTCCGATCACTAAAAGATTTCCTTGTTTTCCTTCTAACTCCCATCCCAATTATACCTCTCACATGGGATCTGCTTCCGTCTTCAGACCCCTGGGTGAGAATCTGACCAGGAAAGAACTTTCTTTTCAGGAAATCTCAGTTCTCCTGATTAGAAAAACGCCCTGGAAAGAGTCCAGCGCAGTTCCTGGTCTGATCTGAACACCTGAGCACACACCTACTGGCCTCACCTAAGTACTTGGTTCTAGATTCTAAATCTGGACCTGACACTAAAAGAAGATTCCAGAATGTGCCAGCCCTTCTTTCCCGAGTGTCCGTCAATCGGCTAGAACTTAGACCTCCTTCCTCCAGGCTGATGGACAAGGACAGCTGAGTGGGAGCCCTGAGAGGCCCCTCACACACTTGACCGCCCTCCTCACAATGCCCGGGGACCCACCCTGGCACAGAAGTCACCAGAAGTGAATTCATGGTCACCTTTGTCTCTGGGGCTTTCAGCAAGGATAAGCACAGGTGTCCAAGAATGCTGATCACATCAAGCTGAAAGAAAGAAAGGTGCCATTTTTCCCTCCTCCCTCCCTTTTGTTGCCATTACTGTTTTCAGTTTTACTTCCAGATTTTTAGTCAATGGAAAGATACTCTCATGGATTTAAGTACCAGATCTATTTGTAAAGATAAACATCAAAATAAACATCTAAAGCCAAAACAACCTTCAAAGACTTGCGCTTAGAGTGACTCTTTCTGGAAAAGATAGAAATTAGGATGGCAACCCAAATCAAGAGGCTGCCTCTGATTTAAAAGTTCACCTCTTGTAACTCTGGAAAAGTTACAGATGAGTCAGGAGAAGGCAGGAACCTGAAAACTCAAGTCACTTTAGTCCAGGCCCTGTGATTTTTCATCCTTTGGCTAAAGCCACAATTACAGAGAAGACTCTCAATCACCCGTGTTCGGGAAGTGAGTCACCGGATGAACTGTGAATGGAGCTATTACTGAGCGTCTGCTCTTCAGAGACTAAGAGAAGTGTATTGAGGTGTTTTTGCTGATGGATAAGCATTAAATCAGATGAGGATAATGGCAGATATGTCTATCGTTCTTATAATACCATATGAACAGTGATCATTCTCCAATACCTGGAGGAGTGTCTTGCAACACGCAGGTAATATAAGCAGCAGGGAAGGAGGTTGAAAGTGACTTTCTGTCATCCCCGCATTAGTGGGACGGCAAGATGAATGTTGCGTCTTGAAATGCCTAGCATTTTTTTGCCTGCTATTATTAACCTTGCGTGCTTCTAAGCAGCACGGGGTCCTGGAGAAAAAGGTTATAACAAGTGGATATTTTAGAGCAGAGATTGCTATCCAGGGTAGGCTGAATTGTACGTGCTTCCTTTAACCTTCCTTTGTGCTTGAAATCTACTACTCTGATGCAGCTGCCTCTTCCAGTTGCACAAACTTCACAAACACAGCAGCTAAATGTAGTTGGATTCAGCACAATGTTAGATTCAAATGAAGGGCCTTACATGATTAAACTGATGCTCCTCCAAGACAGCTGGACACTTTCCGTCTGAAGAGGTGCTGACTAGCTTGCCCCGAATGCCAACTTCATATATCATAAGGGTCTTTGTGTTTTATAGCATCTTTTCTTTCTTGGTATGAGTTCTGTACTCTGATTTTCGTTTTTATCAGGCTAAAGAGGATATATTTTATCATAATGGCTTTATATCCAACATGTACAGGCTAACACAAATAAGGCATTAGACTTTAAAGAACTGTACCTCAGGCACCATTTTATTAGAACTAGTGTTTACATCAAACAATACATCCTAAGTACTTTATATTAAGCGTGGACGAATCATTTGCCTGAGGATTAGGTGCTGTGCCATTGAAATGTAGTCCTTCTCTTGATTTTTTTCTTAACTGCCAAACCAAACATGGTCAAAGAAGTAACTGTAAAAGCTGAAACGGGAGCAATCTTATCCTACATTTCAAGCAGAGAATAAAAACTGAAGCCGAAACAAGAGTAATACAGTAATATAAGGTGGAGCGTTTCATTCAAACACACATCTATTTCTGTGGTGTCTAACATCTGTCCTATGTTTTCTTTCATTACTGGAGTGTACCAATTATATGGCATTCTCAAAGCATGTAAGGGTGAAAAAAGAAAGAAGTGCTCAGTAGAAGCCAAGACCTCCCAAATCACCTCCCACCTGGCACACTCCGAAGTTACCCACTTGACTCTTTCCAGCTAATCGCATCCTTAAAAAGCTGCAAGTGAGGGGACAAGTCCCCCTGTGTGAGACCACTGCACCAGTTGATTTTACTCTCTCAGGCCAGGACCATATTCTTCAAGATACTGTTAAAATAATTCATAAGTAGGCATCGGGGATATTTTTAAACTAGAGATCCATTGTATGGTCTCCAAGATACTATCCAATGGGGTTCATCTCATAGGCAAAGACACCCTATTTTTTTTTAAGTCCATAAAGCATCCTACTAAAGTAAACCCTTGCCTTATTCCAAGTTCTATCAGTGAAGATTTGCCAAGTATAGGGGACCCATAAATTAACGTAACACAACATGATGGCTAAGTGTGGTTAAGAATACAGAGTCAGACTTCCTGAGTTGGGATCACCGTTCGGCCACCTGTTTGCTGTTTGATCTTGGGCAATTTATTTAACCTTTCTGGGCTTCAGTTGCCCACAAAGTGGGGATAATAATACTACCTACCTCATAGGTTTCCATGAATATTATATGAGATCACCAAGAGGAAGTACTTTTAGCCTTCTTCTCCCTCTTCGCATTAGCTGTAGGGCTGCAGTAGGGTCTCTGCTTCCTGTCTTCATCTCTCTCTGTTTTCCCCCAGACAGTTTTTTCATCAGATCAGAAATAAACTGTATGAAGGAGAACCCTGCCCAGAGGGGGCAATATATGAGCTTGCAGATGGTCTTGTTAACTGGTGACCTTAAAACCCTAAGATACTAATTTCTCTTCTGGCCTAACTGTTTCATGGATGCTTCTTTCTGGATCCATCTGCGAAAACCATGCCACCTTCACAAGTGTGCCAAGCAAAAACATAGGATATACGATGTTTCCACCACCAGTGGAACTTCTGCAGACTTGCACTACAGAAAGCGTGTGACAATCGTTACTTTTCAAATAATATTTTTTTTAATTGAACAAAGATAGTAATCCTACTGGATAATTTTTAAGAGTTGCAAATAATCAAATAGAATACTTAGGTAAGTTACTGAACACTCTCTTGGATTCATTAATTCATTTACCAAAACCCCTCTTTTTTTTTTTTTTTTTTTTCGGTACGCGGGCCTCTCACTGTTGTGGCCTCTCCCGCTGTGGAGCACAGGCTCCGGACGCACAGGCTCAGCGGCCATGGCTCACGGGCCCAGCCGCTCCGCGGCATGTAGGATCTTCCCAGACCGGGGCACGAACCCGTGTCCCCTGCATCAGCAGGGGGACTCTCAACCACTGCGCCACCAGGGAAGCCCCAAAACCCCCCTTGATTGCCTAATGTATGATAGGCAGTACACCTGGTTCTGGGGCTACAAGGAGACACTCAAGTAAGTCCACTCAATCATTCATTCACTCATTTGTTCATTTAACTCTCGTTTATGTGCCAATCACTGTGCCAGATTCCGGGGACACACCAGTAAATGCAGACAGATGCAACTCCTGCCTGCATATCTTTGGTGCATGGGTTTCTGAAAATGATCAACACCTTGGAAACACTCACTAAATACTTATTGCTTGAGAAATTACAGGAAACCTCTTTATCAGCCATATCCAGGTCTTTTTTTCTTTTTAATTTTATTTATTTATTTATTTATTTATTTATTTTTGGCTGTGTTGGGTTTTTGTTGCTGCACGTGGGCTTTCTCCCGTTGCAGCAAGAGGGGGCTACTCTTTGCGGTGGTTTCTCTTGTTGTGGAGCACGGGCTCTAGGTGCACGGACTTCAGTAGTTGTGGCACACAGGCTCAGTAGTTGTGGCTCACGGTCTCTAGAGCGCAGGCCCAGTAGCTGTGGCTCACGGGCCTAGTTGCTCCACGGCATGTGGGATCTTCCCAGACCAGGGATCGAACCCATGTCCCGTGCATTGGCAGGCAGATTCTTAACCACTGCGCCACCAGGGAAGTCCCCAGGTCTAATTTTTGTTGTGAAGTTTTAATCCAACCAATTCACAGCCCAGAGTAGTTAAACATGTTCAGAACATGGACCCCCTTCTCATTCGGTGGCTAACAGACTCATCCTCAGGTCCACATTGCAATATCTGATTCAAAATAGAAAGGAGGGGGTCCTCACCTGGAGATTCTGGAAGTGCACAAAAAGGCCAGCAAAGAGCTGAACACTTCCACGGACCCAGTCTTCTTGTACGTATCTCTATTTCTGAAAAGAAAAGGAAATATGCGGCAACTGAACAACAGTTCTTTCCCAGAGAATTGCCTGGAAACATTAAAAGCCAAATTCCATCATCTACGTATCTTCCTGAACAAAGTGTAGAATAACCAGCCAGTCTGAGTGGTGCCAAGGAAGCAGGATGAAGGAACTTCTTCCTTCTAAAGGTTAGTGTGGGAAAGTTCTGGAGCACTCAGCCTCTTTCCTGCTTCAATAATTGCCTTGTTTGTGATTCCAGGTGAGTTGCCCGCTTCCTCTTTTGTGCCCCATTTCAATCTGGGGTGAATTTAGGAGAATACTTCTCCCCAGCTTCATGGCATGTGGGACAGAGGCATTTTTATGGACCATATTGGGTTGTATTGGTCTTCAAGACCCCTTCATTCTACAAAAAAGAGAAATGTTTCTAAGCTAAGACACAGAGCAGTGTTCACGGTTTTTATTTTTCCCTCAAATTCATACATTTATACCTAAATGTAGACCTAATTCCTTTCCCACTCAGTTTTCGGCATCTTTCAGGATAGTAGTTTCATAGTAAAAGTGTTTATTCGAAGAATATTCCAGCCTTTAATAAGTTAATTCCTCTCTACCTGGCACTATAAAAGAATCAGAAAATCTTTAAATATCTGAAATGTTATTAAGCTGGATAAACATCAGATACATTACAGAGTTCTTTTGAAATGGAAATCTTGCCTACCACCTTCTCCACGATCTGGATTCTGTTGGTGGATGAATTTCCTCAGTACAGCTCTTGACGTTTTAATGTAGAGAACATCTGTTGTTCTCAACCTTCGATTTCTTCAACTATTTTCTACAAGAAAAACATTATGATAACTAACATTATATAATGTTTTTCTTCTACACAGATAAGAGGGTTTTCTAGTATTAATCTCCCATAGAGTTCTCCTAAATGTCACAAATCATTTAGGAAATAGGAAGTCGTTCTGTGTATGTAGCTCTCACATATACACCTCGTTACACAGAAATCTGATACACTGAAATTCACTATCACAGAATCTAGAAACTGGAAAACTAACTCAATACAAATAATACACAAAATCTCAAAGCTCCTTTGACATAATTTTCAAGTCCATTCAGCCACATATTCCAATAAGACATCCCACCCTCTTCCTCCATTTACTGAGACAGACTCCATCTCTGCAGTATTTCTGCATTTTCTCCAGTCTAGAACAGTCTGCTCATTCTCATGCAGCCTCCTCCTCACTGTTCCATGTAACAAGCTCTGAGTAATCAAAAGGAGTTGCACATTCACTCCCAATGAAAAATAATGAAGTGTCAATTTGGGGGAACAAATGACTCTTCAAACCAATGTGACTATTCAGTTAAGAATTTTTTTTTACTTTGCTAAGAAGGGAGGGGGGCGGAAGCTATTAGGTAATTTAATGGCTCGAGTTATCAAATGTGATTTTAATGTACATACATTCTGTTTTATAACGAAACCATATAGGCTTTGATACATACGAGTTCACATCAGAGAAAAGTTCAGGAGTCTGTCACTCTGAAAGGGGCTTACACCTGTAATCCATCAGACACTGTGGACTTGGAAGTTTTATTCTAGTACAACTTTCAAGTTAATCACTCCTTCCTCTGTGCTACTTGCGTGTTTATGTAAATTTCAATTTATGATCTTGCTGCTGTGCTTGCTTTCTTTCTATCTCCTCTGCTGGCCTGTGAGTTGCTTGAGGGAAGACCTCATGGTTTATTTATCTTTGTACCTCCGGAGCCTGGTTTTCAAGAAACACACATCAGACTTTTAACTATGAACCAATTACTGTTCTGGGTGGTACCCTCATGGAACCTACACATATCTGTTGCTCAATAAAAATTTTAAGTAAGCCAACCTGCATTGATTGCCACACTTGATGATGTTGTTTCATCATTCTTTTCAACTTTATTTTTATCAGCTATGTCTGAGTTCATCAGTACATTTACCAGGTTTCATCCTTTTGCAGGGATACCCTGATGACCCGAATGCCCGTTGCCAGAGGTAAGAAAAAGAGTCAGAGACTCCACATAAGATCCAGGAAAGAGTGCCTGGCTGCTGACGGATGGCCCCAGGGTCCCGTTGGAGGAGAGTGTTTTGAAAGAATTTAATCTACTAGTTCCCATAACCTCCTTGGATAGACCCAAAACCGTATCCTGAGGCAGAACCTTCTCTCTGATGAGGACTAGTCTCATGGGGGAAAGTCTAGCGCTTACCTCCCTAATCTCTGATTCACCCTCTAAGGCCGAGCAGGTTGCCAGCTTTCTGCATCCTCTGTTTCTTCATCTGTGGAATGGGAATGATGATAACCCATCCATGAAAATGATAATAATAACCATGACTGACATTCCTCACTTAAATGAGGACAAGATTTAAGGCAATTTTGTTAAACATTTAGTGCCCTGAAGAATTTTTGGAGGCCAAAGTGAAAGTGAAGACAGTGGTCACTCTTTTCTTTCTCCTAAGACAAGATTTCAAGAAAATTCGTGTCTTTGTTTCAGCCACTTCTCTGTTTTAAGGGCGTCTCTCTAAATTCCCTTTTGTGAACCCCAGAGAAGATTCAGGAATGCAATTATCCCCACTATGTGAAATCAGCATAACAGAATGGCAGATGGAGGGATATCTTAGAGCTCTAATCCATCGCTTTAATTTTACATATGAATCAGCTGAGAGTGATAAAGGTTTTTTGGTTTACTGAATATCACATGAGTAATTAGTATGGGCTAGGAGCAATGATACCATTCTTCTTATATTATTTACAGGAAGCTTTCCGATACTTCCTCTTCAATGACAAACAGATAACCTTTCCAAAAATTAACTTAGGCAATGTTTTTCAAGAACCGTAAATATATGTATATAAGTTGACCCAGAAATTCCCCTTCTATGAATTTGCCATAAGAAAGTAACCAGAGAAATGCACTATGACTTAGCCACAAAGATGTTCACAGTGCAATTTATAGTAAGCAAAACTGTGAAGCAACCTAAATGTACAATAATAACAGATGGGTTAAATTTTTAAATGCTAAATATATGCAGGAAAAACTATGCAAGTACTAAAAACTACATTGTAAAATATTATGTTACCCGCATGCTAGGTGAAAAAGAGAGGTGGCCAAACAATGTGTACAAAGATCCAAATTACATAAAAAATCTGAAGAGATGTAAAGAATCACCCAGATGGGGGCTTCCCTGGCAGTCCAGTGGTTAAGACTCCGTGCTTCCTCTGCAGGGGCTCGGGTTCAATCCCTGGTTGGGGAAGTTCTGCATGCCTCACGGTGTGGCCAAAAAAAAAAAAAAATCACCCAGGTAATACTGAGATGGGGTCGGGGAAATTAAAGTAGACGGTGTCATAAACACACCATCTTTTGTTTAAATCTGCATGTTCTATGTTTTTAGGGACTTTAAAAAGCTACAAATTGATATACACTAGCTTTTTAGATGTTTAAGCTAAAGTCACCAAATGGAAAGTGATGTTATAACAATGAATGGAAGAGGGGATAAAGTAGAAGTCAGGAATGAGGATTGGTGGGGAAAAAAATGTTGGGGGGGCAGTGTTGAGAAGGGTGTAGCTCAAAATTAGAATCCAGATAGAGATAAGAGTGGAATTGGGTGGAGCTCTAAAGATGAATAAGAGATGCTTGATAAACTCTGACCTAGCCTTCTTCATGATGAGACATCTGATAACAGGCGCAGGTGGACATGCAGAGCTAAAAATGGGAGTTAAAAGTTCAAGGATGATAAAGTATACCCAGGATTTAACCAGAGAAGTGAACGTAAAGAGATTACCATGATGGAGTAATTGAAAATTCAGTTTAGAAAAAGGCATTCTTTGCCAGGAATTCTGAATGTCAAAGCATGGGATTACAATTACAACAACTTTATACCACTATGACAATATAATTAATAAAATGAATAATACTTAACCAATGTATGATGTCCCAATAGGTATGGCATTATATCTGCCATCATCTATCTTCCTCCTTTTCTTATCCAGCACAACGTCATGAAATGACTGATTTGGATCCCAACTAGTCTTCCTGAGGCTCAGTTTCCTCATCTGCTAAATGAGTATAATAATAATCTACCCACCAAAGATGATCATAAGAACAAAGTGAGTTAGGGTGTGTAAAGTGCCTAACACATAACAGACTTTCAGTAAATATTTGCTTTTCCTTACCCACCTCTCTGTGCCACTAGCTGGCAATAGTGGGGAAAGAAAAGAGAGTCTAGCAAAGAGGGATAATAAAGCCACCAAGAATACTATCCCTTGATTTAGTATTTATGGTCATCATGGGTTTTTTGTTTGTTTGTTTTTTGGTTAGTAGATAATTAATTATAAAATATTTGAATATAATTTTAGAAACAATTGCAAACTGGATAGTATTTCAAATTTATATTCTGTTAGGGTGTTATTTTCTCCACCACTGAACAGCAATGCAGAATATAAGGGTTGACCCTACATTCAACTCACTTCATTTTATTTGAGGTTTTGGAGAAATTGGGGAGATGGAGAAAGATACTAGTATCATATATGATGCTCTCTTCAAGTCATATCTCCTGGTTTTGATCCAGATGTACTTCATCCTTGGCTGGTCTCTTCCCTCCAAGCAAGGCTGCCTAGCACCTCCTGATGTACACACTCGCTCCAAATGGATCCATTGGTTTTACTTAAGGCCTTGCCTTTTAGAGAAGAGCTAGGGGATTCATTGTGTATATAGGTAATATTCGTGATTTCTCAACACTCCCACTTTCTGATTCTAGAATATATGCATCCCATAGCAATGACTGTAACCCAGTGACCAGCCCCCTCATTTCTCACCATTCTAAGTACCTACTACTCACTCACCCCACAACATCCCAGAGTGGCCCCTAGACTTAGCCAAATTGTCCAGTCAATGCCAGCCACACCAAGCACTGCCCACATTTTCAGTATGGGCATCTGGCAAGGCCACTTCAGGCTCTGTTCTGAATTAGCTCCTTTGAAACATCAGCCAGTGCTAGCAACGTAAGTTCACAGATTTCCAGCTTAGAAGAAGGCTTTGTACAAAGATTCTGCTAGGAAAGCACTATTCTATTTTCTGTATTCTGACTGTTAGAAAGTTCTTTTTTCTTATGAATTGAAATCTAGTCGCCCATAGCTTGCCTTTACTGATCTTATTTCCATTCTTGAATCACATAACATAAGCTTAAAATTCCTTCTTTTCTTTCATATGCTCCATGGTCAATAATAGATACACAATAAGTGGAATTATTATTCACTTTCATAGACTATACCTCTAACAGAAGTATATTCCACAAGCAAAAAAAAAAAAAAAAATCCAATAATGAAATAGCCATTACTTACCAGCTTAGAAAACTTCTACACCCAAAATATCCCCAGGATGATTTCAAGAAAGCAGATCAAAGTGGGAAAAGAAATAATGGCCAATATCAAAAGCAAAATAAAGATAAGAGCAGAGCATCTTATTATTTTTTCCCACCTTTTCATATTGGGACACATTTTCACTCAAGAAATTTTATGAGGCAAGAAAATAGTAAGCTAGACTGCCATTAGTCAATAGTGATCAATGGTTCTCCATGTAGAAAAGAGACAGCGGCCAGATGCCTTTCCAAGCAGTCGGGTAACCTTGGCAGAAGGAGCTTTAGCCCACAAAATGTACTCCAAAGGTAGGTATTTTATCATTTATTAGTGTTGTTACTAATAGTAACATTTCTATATGTGCAATAGTTTATATTTTCAAATCACTTTCAACATCTCATTGGATGGATCACCAGAAAAAGAATTAAACAAGTATTATTAATGCCATATTTCAGATTAGACCCCTGGGTCCTAAAGAAAGTGGGTAACATACTTTCACCGCATTTCCCTCAAATGTGTGTTTCACCTACAAACCAACCAGTCTTGTTGAGACACCAGGATAGTTTCTTCCAGGAAACCCCAACTTCTAAAACACCGCAGTAAGCACAACTGCCTATAATGGACACTAGTCACAGAAAAGATGCATGTATCATTTTTTAAATATTTACACACCAAGCTGAGACATAGGGCAGCAGAATCAGGCTTTAGAATCTCCCAAATCACATGATGTAAGCTGACCTTTCCACATCCTGGCATTCAGGATGAGCTAACAACATCTGAACTAGCTGTTCACCTCCAAAACCCAATTGCAGACATGCATGCTTCGTTTGAACAAGAAAGAACACCAGCTATTACCAACTAGTCGTACCTGGTGCAAAGGGATAAAAGGTCTCTGAGTCCCTTCACTTGGAGTCTACTGTAACCCTCTGGTCCATAACGTCTCATAACTAAAACGCTAGGCTTATATTTAAACTTTCTATATTGAATTATGTCCTGAAATGTGTCTTAATCATTGACAGAATTATGTAACATTATGTAGAACAATGATTCCATCTGGCTGGTTTATCTGTAAATGATTATAAGTGTGTATTACGTACATGGGCTTTCTTTGAAGAGGGCACATGTGTGCTGTTCTAGGAATTCTTTGAATAATTAGCAGAAAGTTCCTGATAAATGTGCACATCTGGTGAAGAGAAAGCTGTGTTTGATTTGAACGTGTGGTCACTAGTTGGTAACTATCCATTTAAGTACTGAGTCTTCCAACAATTCCGGGTAACCACAATTTTGAGATCCATGTATTTCCTCCTGCTTAGATCTGATTGTCACAGGTACACCTTAGCCTTTCATGATAATTAATTTAAATGTGGAAAGGGACATGCAGGACATAGATTATGGGTTGCCAGGAACATAGGATCCTAACAAACCATGGGACAAACACAATGGATTATTATGTCAAGGAAGCAACCAAGCTTTCTTGACATCATCATTTGAGAACTATTCCAGGCTTTCCCAAACTTGATGGATATAAACTCATAGCCTCCAAAAAACTTTTCCTACTGCCTTCTTTATACTCACTACTTTTCCTGCAGACCTTTGAAAGAAACATCTTCAGTGTGAAGGGAACATCCGTTCTCCAAAGACACAGTGTTTACCGAGCCCCTGCTGTTGGTGTGGCACAAACTCCTGTTTCTTGGAGGCTTATCATCGACTTGTAAAGAAATATTCATCCCATCTGAAATTTTTCAGGATTTCTAAGTCTTGCGCAATACAATTTATCTGTAACATGTACCATGTGTCTCTATAATAGACCGTGCATCCATGAGGGCCGAGGTACACATCTGCATTTGTTCATGGTTACATTCCCAGTACTTATAACAAGGACTTGGTTATAAGTCCTTGGTAGTTATTCATAAATACATTTAAATAAAATATACATAGTAAGATGTAACAGGAGTCCAGGAAAGGGGACATCAATTAAGAGCAGAGTTATAGGGATGATTTCATGGAGGAAGTGACCTGGGTCTTAGAAACTCAGAGATCTTTTCACATGGAGGGGTGAACAAAGGAAACGATGGACAGGAAGTAAGAGTTCTTAAACCCACATTGGTCCAAGTCTAGTTACTCCACCAAATTGTCTTCATTTTCATCCGCCCCATAAGGCATTCATTTTCCTCCTTACCTTGCTCAAAGTCCACATCTATCTGAATATTCTCCCCTTCATGCACAGCCTCCACCCCTTTTCTCCCTCCCTCCCTTCTAGAACTCACTTGACAAAACTCCAAAATCTGGTTAAACCCAAGCCCCCATCTGCTTAGCATCTGCCCTCCAGCTGAACGTGACCAGAGGAAAGTACACAAGGGTACTAACAGGTTTCGTCTTTAATTTAGATTTTATTTTAAATTTATGAACAAAAATCTCAAGTGGCTTTTCAAAACTTCCTAATGACACTAGAGTCCAGTCAATTCAGTTTCTCATCCTCCAGAATGACTATTTCACCCCCTCTGCCTCTCTTCCCAAAATTTTAAAAGATGCCCCCTCCCAACTCACTCTATTTGTCACTGCTTTATCTCTTAGAGAAAATAGAAACTGTAAGAAGAGATTAAACTTGCTTTCCCACAACCCAATTATACCAATATATCTGTAACCCTAACTCACTTTTCCCTATTTCCTTCCTTCTAAGGTCAATTGTTCACTTGTTCTCTTGAGCCCATAACTTCCTGCCTACTTAAGGTTGTAGTAACTCCTATTATCTCCTCTTTCTCCTAATTTATCCTTTTCCCTTTCTTCTACACCACTTCCATCCATATACAAAAACGTCTTAATTGTTCTTTTCCTTTAAGAATCCACCTTTCACTCCACATTCCCGTATTTTCCTTCCTTTTACAGCAAAACTTGAAAGAATCTCTTTACCTCCCATTCTCTCTTTAACCGATTTCATTCAGAATTTTCTCCCCACCATTCAACTGTCACTGCTCTTGTTAAGATCACCATGTCAAATCTAGTGGTCAATTTTCTGCCCTAATTTTACTGGACGTCTTGACAGGCGTCAACACAGTTAACCACCCGTTCCTTCTTAAAACATTATGGTCTTCAAGACATAACGTCTGGGTTTTCTCCTCTGTCATTGGCTGTTCCGTCTCAGTCTTCCTCGCTGGCTTCCCATTCTCATGCTGTCCATTAAGTATTGGAGTGCCCCTGAGCTCAGTTCCAGCCTCGAGGTGAACACACCCCTCCCCAGATGACCTCTTCTTGACCCATGACTTTAAATGCCCCATCTACTGGTGAGTCACACTGGTAACTCCCAAAGTGTTTCTCCAGCTCTGATCTTTCACCTAAATTTCAGACTACTATATGTGTATCTATCTAATGCTCAATGTACTCACTTAAAATTATCAAAAGAGGGCTTCCCTGGTGGCGCAGTGGTTGAGAGTCCGCCTTCCAATGCAGGGGACACGGGTTCGTGCCCCGGTACGGGAAGATCCCACATGCCACAGAGCGGCTGGGCCCGTGAGCCATGGCCACTGAGCCTGCGCGTCCGGAGCCTGTGCTCCGCAACGGGAGAGGCCACAGCAGTGAGAGACCCGCGTACTGCAAAAAAAAAAAAAAAAAAAATTATCAAAAGAGAGTTCTTAATTTCCCAACCTAAACCACCCCCTCCCCTAATTTCCCCATCTCAGAAAATGACCCCACAAATCACCCAGTTGTTCAGACCACAAACCCAGGAGTCATCCTTGACTCCCCTCTTTCCTCCTGCTTCTCACCCAATCCGTTATCACGTCCTTTGTCAATCTCTTAGAACACGTACTGAGCTGTAGCACCTTCTACGGCTTCCACTGCCGCCTCCACCCTCAGGCCCCCATGAGCTTTCACGTGTACTTACAGCAGCCCAGCAGCTGCTCTTCTACAGCCCTCTTTTTTCTCAACAAGAATATTCTCCACAGAGCAGCCAGCATAATCTTCTTAAACTATAGATCAGATCACCTCGCTCCCCTCTCAACTCCAGTGGTTTCCCACTGCACTTAGAATAAAAGCCAGTGTCCGTGTTGTAGCCGGCAAGTCCCTAGTGTTGTAGCTCCTGGCTACTTGCCCTCATTCCACCCTCCTCCTCCTGGATCCCTCCTCTCCAGACACAGTGACCTTCTTGCTGCTCCTTGACCAAATCTTGTTCTTTACCAAGTCCTCCTCCTGCAAAGCACTTCACCTAGATAGTTGCTTGAATGCCCACCCTCAATTCAGGTTTCTGCTCAGATGTCCCTGCTTAGTGTGATCTTCTTGCCCATCCCCAGTCACCCTGAAATCCTTTCTTCTCTTCTTCCCAGCACGCATCACCTTATGCAACCAAATTATTTTTTAATTTGTTTGCTTGTTATTTATCTGTCTTCCTTTCTGGAATATATGTTTAATAGAGGAAGGAAACTGTACTTGGTTCCTTTACCCCCATGATGCCAGATCCAAGATGAGGCATTTAAAAAATATTGCTGGGCTTCCCTGGTGGCGCAGTGGTTGAGAGTCCACCTGCCGATGCAGGGGACATGGCTTCGTGCCCTGGTCCGGGAAGATCCCACATGCCACGGAGCAGCTGGGCCCGTGAGCCATGGCCACTGGGCCTGCGCGTCCGGAGCCTGTGCTCCGCAACGGGAGAGGCCACAGCAGTGAGAGGCCCGCGTACCGCAAAAAAAAAAAAATTAAATTTAAAAATAAATAAATAAAAAATATTGCTAAAGTAAGGAAAGAAGGAAGACAGAGAGGGAGGAAAAATGTTCTTTAGTATCAGATTATTTCCATGAATCCATCAAACTGAAATATCCAGATGAATAGAAACACCTTCGCGTTACCAACTTTGCAAAGCAGCTGTCACGAGCTTAAAATCAATAGATTTTCTGTCGTGTCCCATAGTTCAGCATACAACCTGACCTGGCTCTTTTGAAATTAAACTGTGTGGTTGCCAGATCTAGATTCCCATCTAACAGGTGCATTCTTTGAATGGATTCAGGCTATCTGCTGCTAAAAATATCTGTCATAGAGAACAGATATGCTAATGGAATTGCCTTGACCAGCCTGGAGCGGTTGAGAATGTGAACTCCTGGAGGTCAGGACACCCAATCCCCTATTACCTGTAAAATAAACTTCAAATGTGGATGAAGTTCCCTCCTTTCATGAGAGCCTGTGCACAGCAGGTAGGGAACAATATTGCTCCTAACACCTCTTTCATGGAAAACTTGGGGAAGGAATGGATTGCTGTACATGGACACACTTCAGTTCCTGGCTCAAAGCTGTCATCCCCAAACTGAAAAAACTCAATAGTGTCCCCATTTCTCAGTCCGATCCTCAAACTTCTCTGTCCCTTTCCTACGAAGATCCTCCTTGTCAACGCCCTCACCAACCCCTTATACAGGCTGCCCTTTGCACGGTTCTCTGCAGAAAACATGTTTGTTCTTGCTTTAGACCATTGATCAAACTTTACCCTCTCCTGATTTTTTTCTCTCCTTCTTTGCTCCAGTTCAAAAGTTCCAGTTCCTACACATTGTGAGGGTTTTTTAATTTTCATTCATAAATTTCTCTAATTATTATTTCGTTTTTATAATTTTTTTTTTTTTTTTTTGCGCAGTACGCAGGTCTCTCACTGCTGTGGCCTCTCCCGTTGCGGAGCACAGGCTCCGGATGCACAGACTCAGCGGCCATGGCTCACGGGCCCAGCTGCTCCACGGCATGTGGGATCTTCCCGGACCGGGGCACGAACCCGCGTCCCCTGCATCGGCAGGCGGACTCTCAACCACTGTGCCACCAGGGAAGCCTCATTTTTATAATTTTTAACAACTGCTGCCCCTCCGGTGAGTCCAATCTGTTCTCCCTCTGCTTGGGCCTGAATTGACCTCATCTGTCTCCAGCCTCCCCCAATACCTGTTGCCTGTACCCACCATCTCACAAGTAACCATGGCCAGCCTGGCATCGTTACCAACACCATTCCCTCCTGCTGATCTTCCAGTGCATCTGTGAGCAAGTGAAAAATGACCAGCTCTTTAGGTGTCCCCCAAAAGACCACACTTAGGGTAGATTTTCTCTAAATCTTTTCATTGACTCATTTATTTTACCAAAGAGAAATTTGAAGTGATCATCGAAGTCCTCGTTATTGATAAAAATTTCACTTAGACATAGCATAACCAAACATTTACAATTTTCAGGAGAGATGGTACTGATCTGTGTGGCCTCCATCTATCTACCTAGAGCTAATGCTAATCAAATGAAAATTGTCATTTAGAAATTGGCCTGAGTGGAAGAAATCATCTTCCAATAGCGACATCTTTCTGCAAACATACGCACAGAACTTTCACTCAAGGCTCAGCCGTGATGCCTATAAAGTTGCTCTATCAGCCTTGCTCTGCCTGTGCATGCTCACATTTTCAAGAAACTGGATTGAGGGCTTCCCTGGTGGCGCAGTGGTTGAGAGTCCGCCTGCCGATGCAGGGTACACGGGTTCGTGCCCCGGTCCGGGAAGATCTCACATGCCGCGGAGCAGCTGGGCCCGTGAGCCATGGCCGCTGAGCCTGCACGTCCGGAGCCTGTGCTCCGCAATGGGAGAGGCCACAACAGTGAGAGGCCCACGTACCGCAAAAAAAAAAAAAAAAAAAAAGAAAGAAAGAAACTAGATTGAGCATCTCCAAAGTCCTGGAGACGCTCCAGCTGGAGCACAAGGGTAAATAAGCAGCCCGGGACAATGGGAAGAAGCTTCACAGAAGGCAAGATTCTTGAGTTAAGTTTTGAAGAGGGAATAAGAATCTGTCAGGAAGAGAGTTGAGAGAAAAGAGACCTTGGCAGAAATTAAAAGACTTGGATTGTGAGAGGTGGTGGCGTGGGAAAGGGTTGGAAATACAACTTGCCTGGAGTGTGGGCACCTGTTCCAGACCTCCCACCAGCAAAGCTGCAGAAGCCTGTCAGGGCAAGACTTGGGTTGGGGGAGTGTCATAGCTCTATGGGTCATATTAAGGATGTAGGGAGTTTGAACTTGACTTTGGAAAGCATCAAAGAACCCATGGAGGGTTTAAGGACTTCAGTTTTAAACAAATTACGTTGACAACAGATTGGAGAATGGACTTGGCTGGATGGGTTCGATAGTTTTTTGGGGTTGTTTTCACCCGCCGTGCCACGAGGCATGAGGGATCTAGTTCCCCAACCCGGGCCCCTGGCATTGGGAGCATGGAGTCTTACCCACTGGACCACCAGGGAAGTCCAATGGATGGGTAAAATAGTTGAGGCGAAAGATGAGAAGCGGGCTTCCCTGGTGGCACAATCGTTAAGAATCCACCTGCCAATGCAGGGGACACAAGTTCGAGCCCTGGTCCGGGAAGATCCCACATGCCGCGGAGCAACTAAGCCCGTGCGCCACAACTACAGAGCCCACGTGCCACAACTACTGAGCCCGCACACCTAGAGCCTGTGCTCTGCAACAAGCGAAGCCACCGCAATGAGAAGCCCATGCACCGCAACGAAGAGGAGCCCCCGCTCACCACAACTAGAGAAAGCCCGCGCGCAGCAACGAAGACCCAATGCAGCCATAAATAAATAAATTTTTTTTTAAAAAAATTTTTAAAAAAATTTTTCTTTTAAAAAAGAAAGGTGAGGGGCTTCCCTGGTGGCGCAGTGGTTGAGAGTCCGCCTGCCGATGCAGGGGACATGGGTCCAGGAAGATCCCACATGCTGCAGGGCGGCTGGGCCCGTGAGCCATGGCTGCTGAGCCTGCATGTCCAGAGCCTGTGCTCCGTAACGGGAGATGCCACAGCGGTGAAAGGTCCGCGTACCGCAACAACAACAAAAAAGCCATGGACACTTCCATTGGCTAAGTGGAAGGAGCTAAAGGAAAGGGAGCAATAGAATATTCAGAAAAGAGGGTTAGAACTTTAAGGACATGTCGAGAGCGAAGGTAACAGATGAGGCAGAAAGGTCTGAGGTGCAGAGCCCAGGCAGCAGAGGGTTTAGCCTCAGAGAGGAGGGGACATGACATTCCTCTCAGACAACAGGGAAAGACGGATTAATAAGTAATAGCATGGGAAGCCAGGTTTCAGAGTAGGGCACTGGATGGTTATCCTGATGGTCTCTATGTTCTCTTTAAGAGGGAGATGATAAACTCTACAAAGAGAGATGGCAGGGGTAGGTGAGGGTATCAGATTTGGGGGAATTGGAGAGATTTTAGAATAGCAATCCTGGAAGAGGTGAAAGGAAGCCAACTGGGAAGTGAAGATGGAGGATGTATCAGCACAGGAGTAAGGACCACATTTATTAAGCACGTCATCTGTGCGGGGCAGGATGCTAACAGACCTGCAGGAGTCGCTGCACCCATGGAAAGGCTGGAGATCTTAATGAGCTTGAAAACACTGTTAAACTTCTTGGTGTTTTATTGCTTCATCACTAATCATCTTTGAGGTCCTTGGGAAAGGAGCAGCAGATGATGGTGACAGTGACAATGATGATTGATGATCACCCCTCCTTGCTTCTTCTGCATTTGCTGCTGCAAACAAGGATGCCGACTGCAGCTGTGATGTGCTCTGGGTAGGAGGGTAGAGCGAATTCTTTCACACCTTCCTGCTGTCACGCTGATCTTTGCTTCTTCCTCCTCTACCCTCGGCCCCACCTAGTTCCCATCAATTTGGGGTGTGATTACCAAGAGAAAAGGCTGAAAGTGCCCCACAAGTTATCAGGAGAAAGAAGGGAACTCAAAAGGTAAAATCGATAGCTAGTGGGAAGCAGCCGCATAGCACAGGGAGATCAGCTCGGTGCTCTGTGTCCACCTAGAGGGGTGGGATAGGGAGGGTGGGAGGGAGACGCAAGAGGGAGGAGATATGGGGAACATATGTATATGTATAACTGATTCACTTTGTTATAAACAGAAACTGATACACCATTTTAAAGCAATTATACTCTAATAAAGATGTTTTTTTAAAAAAAAATAAATTTTAAGAATTTAAAAAAAGAAGGGAACTGAGAGTATTGGAGGTTTTGCTGGGGCTGTTGAACAGTTACTAATAATAGCTAACAGTTACCAATCACAAACCCTGGTCTACACACTCTGCATGTATTAACCCACTTACTTCTTATAATAACCTCGTGAGATGAGGCAGCATAGCCCCATGAAATAGATACTACTATTCCCATACCTATTTTACAGATGAGAAAACTGAGGCACAGAGTTTTGCCTAAGGTCACACAGCATAAGTTGTAAGTAACAGAATTCAAATCCAGGCAGCCTGGCTTCAGCCTCTGCTTTTGATCCATGCACCCCACTGCCTTCCTGTCAGAGAGCTAAATGTAGGAAAACCTTAGACTTACTTTTAGAAAAGACCTTAGAAATCACCTATTCCAATCTGCCATATCAAGTGGGAACACTTCTGCAGCTCAGACAATTCCAGACTCGACAGGCAGCCTGTTCCACTGCTGCATGGCTCTCACTGGAACAAATCCTGCCAAAATCCTATCACTGGACCTCCCTCTCTTGGGAAGCCCAGAGAGAATGGAGCTAAAAGATATTGAGCCTCCCAACACTCCTGGCCTATGCAAGTCATTACCCACCCCTGGACAAGCCAGAGAAGGACCATTTCCTAAGCTCAATAGAAAAAAAGAGACAGACAGAAACTTAGGCTATGGTGCTTTATTTTATTTTACTTTTTTTGGCCATGCCATGCGGCTTGTGGGATCTTAGTTCCTCGACCAGGGATTGAACCCAGGCTCTCGGCAGTGGAAGTGCCAAGTCCTACCCACTGGACCGCCAGGGAAGTCCCTAGGCTATGGTGCTTTATATGTGGCCTCAGCAGGAAATGGGGAGAGGGGACTGTGGCTCTCAGGTAGGCTGGGTCTCTGAAGCCTAAGAGCATTTGCCTTAGACTTAAACCACCTTAAACCACCGCGAGGAGGACACTTATGCCTGACCCTTGTGGCGTGCTAATGTCAAATCCGAAAGTGTATGTAGTTCAACATTTGTTTAGCTTCAGAAATGGACACAAAAATAAATATTTGATTGAATATTTCTTAAGATTAGAGCCCAGACTCTGTGAAATTACAGAGTCCAATTTGTTAATTTGTAGATTGTTAAATTACAACTTATTTAAAAAAATATTTTATTGGAGTATAGTTGATTTACAATGTTGTGTTAGTTTCAGGTGTACAGCAAAGTGAATCAGTTATACATGTACTTATACCCACTCTTTACAACTTATTTTTGTCCAGTAAATATGTAAATGAATTATTCCTATTATAAAAGATAATCCCAGAAGTTGTAGCTCTATTTACCAGTAGGACACTACCCAGTTTTGTATCTAATTTAACTAACTTTCTGCAGCTTTTCTTCCCTGAGGGGGTAAATAAATGTCTATTTTCAAATGCTCTTAGAACTACCTTTACTATCTTCCTTCATTAGTGAGTCAACTCAGTCTTTGATGTGTGCTCACTGTATGTTTGTATGAGAGTTGATGTAGAACGTATGGAAGACCTAAGGTTTTACCCTAATTGCAAGCTAACGAGTTAGTCTGCCACAAGGATGCTGGTAGAAGACACAAGATTCCTGGGTCAGAAACAAAGGACATCATGATCATCGTACAGCAAGCAGCATGCATCTGTGTATTTGTGCCCGTTACCCTTGCCCCCAAGTCCTATAAAAGTGACATGTATTATACTAAGGGCACCCAAACCTTTTATAATTTCCAGTAAGTCTGCTTCCCTTTTCTCCAGAGGGAGACATTATCTCTATTTTCCAAGGCTGTTTGCTATGGAAATGTCCTTGCAAAGACAGTTAGGAACAAAAGATAGTTAGTGCCTTGCTTATAAGATGTGCAGAAACTCAAGAGGTCCATGGAGAATTGTCTCCCAACAGTCAAATTTTTAAATTTTGAAAATTATACTTTGACTAAGGTTTCATGGCCAGTTAATGGCTGAGTCTGGATTCTTCCTGGCTGCAAAGCCTGGGCTATTTCCACTTAGCGTGAAAATCTCTAAGTCCTACCACATGCGACCAACTAAAGAACTCCCACTACTATGAGCCTTTTGGGTCTCTTCCATCCTAGAGTGGGAGTGGTCTTGGTTTGAAAATGATGCATCAAAGCATGGATCCAAAGAGAAGGAATTTAATTTTATTACCAAAGCCTACATGTCTTGAGATGCCTAAAACACTTATTCTGAAGAAATTTTAGTAGGACTCTGAAACCATAAAAACTTTATGGAGTTAAAACACTAGTCTGTGAGAAATTTAAGAGCAGGGACCATGTTTTATCCATCTTTTTATCCTTGGGAACTAGCTCAGTGTCTGATATCTAGTAGGTGCTCAACAAAATTTTTGTTGAATTAATGAATTATAGGAAGGAGAAACACTCCTATCCTTTCTTACCCAATTTCTTTTGGTTCTTTCGTCTTCAAGCAAACAAAGCAGGTATCTGTTGAACTCATTTATGCCTTTTGATTTAGCTGCTTGTTCTGATAACTTATTCCATACGTTTATCTCCTTTAGTGTGAAAAGACTTGGCCCACGCTTTCTTTTTTATTTGTCATTTCCTGAGTTTTCAGTCCTGTCTCTGCTTGCTCATTCTCCACACCCTCACCTCTGCACACACACCCAGGAGTGTGAAGCAGCAACATTCTGATGGGCATAACCATGAAAGGATGGCCGTTGTTTCTGGACGGTCTTCCCAGCTGCTGTCCCCTGGCTGCAGAAGCTGACTGTTTAGGCTGCCACCCGGGCCTCCACTCCCGAGACACTCTGTCGCTCTCTGTCTGACCAAATGCCCTCTCTCTCCTCAGGTGAGCGCAGCCCATATGGTGGGAGAGGAAAATGGGAACACAGCCACTGAGCTTTCACAGGGGCCTAGAGGAGGTTGACAAAAGGCCAAGCTTTGAAGGGCACTGAGAGTCAATCTCCTGCCCCAAAGGAAAACCAGGGATTAGAGATCTACGCTCAATTAATAGGGGATGAGGAAGAATTTTCTTTTCTTTTTTTCTTTTTCTTTTTTTAATAAGTTTATTTATTTATTTATTTATTTATTTATTTTGGCCGCGTTGGGTCTTCGCTGCTGTGCACGGGCTTTCTCTAGTTGTAGTGAGCGGGGGCTACTCTTCGTTGCAGTGCGTGGGCTTCTCATTGAGGTGGCTTCTGTTGTTGCGGAGCATGGGCTCTAGGTGTGCGGGCTTCAGTAGTTGTGGCACGTGGGCTCAGTATTTGTGGCTCGCAGGCTGTAGAGCGCAGGCTCAGTAGTTGTGGTGCACGGACTTAGTTGCTCCGTGACATGTGGGACCTTCTCGGACCAGGGATCGAACCCGTGTCCCCTGCATTGGCAGGCGGATTCTTAACCACTGTGCCACCAGGAAAGTCCCAAGGAAGATTTTTCTGAAGTCACCTTTCACATTCAGAAGCAAATGATGAATTATTGACTGAAGAGCTGAGCTTTAGAGGGGTGAGAGGCCCGCGTACCACAAAAAAAAAAAAAGAAATATTCAATCAAATGTACTTTTCCCTAAAGAGTAACATAATCTTTGGGTGAGTCTGTTAGTGCTTTTCCGATAATACTGAAAACACATGCAGGCAATCATCCTTCTGCTTTTTTCCAAGTTTCAGATTATTTTTTCTTACCACCTTGAACAAGTAAGCTAAATTCCTGGAGTTCAGTGTCTTCATCCATAAAATAGAGATAATAACACCCACCTTTAAGGACAGTTGTATGGAGGAGAAGCAGTATATGTAAAGTGTCTGGCACAGAGTAGGTGCTAAATTAAAAGTAGCTGTTAGGAGGAGTAATCATACACTATTAGATTTCCCTAAATCTTTCTTCTCCGACCTGCCACAAACAATCTACTTGTACTCTGAGGCTAAAAAGAACGTGTGTGTGTGTGTGTGTGTGTGTGTGTCTTAACTTTCAAAAGTTGGTTGGGAGCAAAGGGTGTGAGAAGTGGCTAAATTCATTTACATAAATATATAGTCTGGCCTCAAAATGCAGGCTATACCCGCCCACGGTGCACAGCACTGTTTTAAAGGGTTCAAAAGTATTGGCTCTCTAGACAATTTGAACAAGAAGGCAACAGATATGAGTTCCAGGCTATTGTGGTGTAACCTGTCCTTTTTGCAGAGTTGGTACAGGAGAGAAAATAACAAAGTTTGCTGTCCCTGGAAATTCTGTCCATAGCTTGGTTAACAGGAACTTGTCTAAACTCAGTCAAACAAGAAAACCTGAACTAGCCATTCTGGACCCTAAAAGAGCAACATTCTACCTGTCCCTCCTTTAGTCCCCTGCCCCAAGGAAGGACATTGGTCACAGGCCAGCTCTGAAAACAATAGCCTTTAACCCCCAGGGTCTACCTTTCTCCACCTCCCCTCCCCTACAGCCTGCCATCCACCATGGCCTTCACCATAAGGTAGCAGGACGAGACTTCATAACTCTGCCAGTTCTCAGCAGAAAGTCCCCACCTACAATGGGAAAACCAACCCCTGCTAGTAACCTAGTATTATTCCTTGCCTGATGAGAAATGTTTGTTTTTCCATTACAGTAACATGCATAGTTCCAAAGGGTGCTAATGGGACTTCCCCACAGACACATAAAAGAGAATAGCACCTTGAATTTAGACAGATAGAACCTCCCACTGAACTCAGACATTATCTCATTAATTGCCTTTACATCCCTATGAAGTGAGTAGAGGCCGAGTACTGTGATGTCTAGTATCCGGATAAAGAAATTGTGAAACATGTCATTATGGGGGACATGAAAATAGGTGTTTTACAAAGGGAACTGAGTTGAAATCCCCTGCCCTCCAAGAATTTAGAGGATACTGTGCTGTTGTGTATGGTAGTCACCGGTCACGGGCAGCTGTCGAGCACTTGAAATGTGCCCAGTCCAAATGAGATGTGCTGTAAGTGTACAACACACATCAGATTTCAAAAACTCAGTGTGAAAAAGTAAAATATCTCATTAATAATTTTGTTGATTAAATGCCAAAATGTAATGCTATTTTTGATATATTGGTTTAAATAAAATAATTAAACCTAAGTTCATCCCTTTCTCTTAACCTTTTAATGAAGCTATTAAAAATAGCACATTTGGGCTTCTCTGGTGGCGCGGTGGTTAAGAATCCACCTGCCAATGCCGGGGACACGCGTTCAAGCCCTGGTCCGGGAAGATCCCACATGCTGCAGAGCAAATAAGCCCATGCGCCACAACTACTGAGCCCAAATGGCACAACTACTGAAGCCCGCGCGCCTAGAGCCCGTGCTCCACAACAAGAGAAGCCACTGCAATGAGAAGCCCACGCACCACAACAAAGAGTAGCCCCCCCTCGCCGCAACTAGAGAAAGCCCGCGCACAGCAACGAAGACCCAACTCAGCCAAAAATAAAATAAATTTTAAAAAGAACAGCAGCCCAGTAATTTAAAAAATAATAATAATAATAGCATATTTGTAGCTTGCGTTATACTTCTGCTGGCAGAGCTGACTTAGAGTTCAGTGGACTCCTTTTTGACCTTTACAAATAGTCCCTGTTTACACAGAAAAAATAAAAATGTAACCAAGGGTCTTGAGCTCTTATCCTGCACTGACCACTAACCAACTAGCAAGCTAGGTGACCTTGGTTAAATTACTCTCCTCATTTCCATGAGCTTTGATTTCCTTCTTGATAAAATTAAAGTTTTGGACAATTGATCCCAAGGATCTCTTTCAGCTCTGATAACTAATAACTTTAAAATAACTCTACCTTCTCACTTCTAGATCCTGATCAAATTCTAGAAAAGCCTTCAAGTATTCATTTCTAGAACAAAAGGAAGAGGTCTGCTCTTGTTTAAAGTCCTGCATCTGTTATATTCTGAGTCAGCTCCAGATGAAAGGACTCCTGGAATTTGGGGAGGGATATTAGATTAACTTTTAGGAATACAAATGTACCTGAGAAGTGCAAGAAAGTTTGGTTACATGACATTCTGTGATTCAATGATCGGGCTTCTGTATCAATCAGGGAAGGCTGGGTTATGTTGTAAAACAACCCCAAAATCTCTATGAATGCCTCAAAAAAATATTTATTTCTTGATCACGATATATGTTCATTTCTAGTCATTAGGAGGGGGAATTTTTGGTAATCACTCAAGAACTCAGGCTAATGGAGAGAGGTCACCTTCTCAAAAATTGCCAGTTGCTATTCCAGAGAAAAAGCAATACTAGGAGGTCTCACCTAGGTAATTATATGGTTCAGCTCAGAAGTGGCTCAAGACACTTTCACTCTGTCTCACTGGCCAGAATTGGTCATGTGGCCCTACCCAACTGCAAGAGGGCCAAATGCAATCCTACCATGTGCCCAGAAAGTGAAGAGCTGGAAATGTCTGACATACATGTCTATGACCACCACTTGTCCCAAGAGTGATTCTAAATTTACCCAGTTTCCATAAGTGTGTCCCAGGATGATTCATGGCTCCCAGGTCCATGCAGACTGGAAGGAACCTCTTAAATCACAATCAGGTACTTGAGCAGTACCAGGCCAGGCTCCAGGCCAGAGGGAGGTGGGAAGCTGGAGTACAAAACAAATAGCTAGTCACCTTATTTCACCTTTTTCCATTGAAAAAAGGATTTCCCACTAATCTCATTCAGTTTTTTATTTACTGGGCTTTCATGCTTTTTAAGACATTTGGGAAAGAAAACGAGTGATTTGTGTCTATGCTTCCCATTTTTGCCAATTAATCCCTATTATATAAAACCATCCTCCTAAAACCAAAAACTGTGGTTTCACAAGTTTCTTTCCCAGGGATCAACAGCCTCACTGACCTATGTTCAAGCAACGTTAAACAAATATCACCACCATCAGAAAAAACCAACAAGCCCTTCCAGGGTTATGTTACTCATCCAGCACATATTCAGGGGCAGCCCTGAGCTGCTTCCTTAGAAGTCCTCTCTGAGGAAGGCTCCATTCCAACCAAATCACTGTACTCTGTACAAATGCACTCCTGGGGCCTGCCCTGCGGGGCACAGACCTCTCCGATGGCCTCCATCGGGAATGGGACAGCACTGGATATTATAGCCTGGACACTGGGCTTTTTCATTCAGCTAATTTACACCATACAGACCCTTCTGTACACTCCAGGCATATACACAAACAAATGCAGCAAGATTACCAGCTAAAATATTGAATGTCTCAACACAGCACATAATATTAGGTGGGTACCTCCGTAAAGCAGTTCATTTTAGCTGAGGGACGGGCCAATGGTGAGTAACCTTAATGTAGCTGAACACCTCATCTTGCTTCCTGGGGTAGAGCGTTTTGGTTCAAACAGAACCTCAGTGTGTATCCTGAGTCCTGAGTCACCGCAGTGATCTCTACGGTTGTTGCTCCCCAGTAACCAGTTCCTCTGTCCAGACCGTGCTTCCCAGAATCACTTCCTCAGCCCATTTTGGGGGTGACCAACTTTGCTGGTTAAGTAGCAGCTGCAGAACAATCCTGTGGCTGTTCATATGGCCGATGGAAAGCGCTGGGTCAGAAGAACTTCTAAAAACAAACATGCTCCAGAAAAACTCAGGTTACCATGATGTACAATTTTGTATTACCTCCATGCCTCAAAGAAATCGAGGCCAAAAAAATGTTTACCTGAAAGTAGAATAGGAGCTAATGTTTCCAAGCTCTTCACCCATGCTAGACACCTTGCTCAGAGCTTAAATGTGTTCACTCACTTAATCCTCCCAAAAACCCTATGAGGGAATTACTATTATTATCTCATTTTATATGTGAACAGATTGATATATTGGCCAATCAAGTAATTTGTCTAAAGTCATACAGCTATGAAGTATGGGAATCTGAATTCAGAGCCAGAATTCAAACGCAAGCCTCAACCCTGGTGTATCAGCTGGGTTCTCCAGAGAAACAGAACCAATTAGATGATGATAAATGGAAAGGTAGATGATTAGATAGATAGATAGATAATAGATACATAGATAGATAGATAGATATAGATAGATAGACAGATAGATCATAGAGATTTATTTTAAAGCAATTGTGTGGGCTGACAAGTTTGGAATATGTAGGGCAGTCCGGCAGACTAGAAACTCAGGCAGATATTGATACTACAGTCTTGAGGCAGAATTTCTTCTTCCCTGGGGAGCCCCAGGTCTTGCTCTTAAGACCTTCAAATTATTGGACCAGGTCCACCCACATTACCAAGGGTAGTCTCTTTTACTTAGAGTCAACTGATAGTAGAAGTTAACTACACCTACAAAACACTTTCACAGCAACATCTAGACGCATGTGTTTGATTACACAACTGGGTAACATGGCCTAGCCAAGGTGACACATAAACGAAGCATCACAACTGGTCATTTGATTAATAAGCTGCGTTCTTATCCCCTGTACTATGCTGCCCAGCAATGGTACTGGTCTTCAAGCTGATGAAATTTACTGTCATTTCTGCATCTGGAAAAATGCAAAGGATCAGTCTTTTCACGCAAGTTGGGTATTTTAACCAGTCTTCTATCATTGGCAAACTGTCCCCAAACTTTCAAAACCCAGTCCACATGTCACCTCGTCCTTCGGTAGCCCCAATAATAAGATAAGTTCAAAAAGAGAATCTAGAAATTAAATTAAAGAAGGATGTTCTTTACCTTACTATTAAATACTCTTACTGAAGCACTGCAATGATCTGTCTCCCAAAGCAGAAGGATAATACTTCAAGAGAAAAGGACTCTAGCGATTTTGTCTCTCCATGATCCAGCAAAATACTTGAAGTACTAGGTGATAAATAAATACATGCCAAGTCACTGAAAGAACAAATAAAAGCCAAAAAAAGTAGCAGGATTTCTGGCATAAAGTAAATTACAGAATCTCCAAATCAGAGATTTTTTTGACCTTAAGTCCCTCCCTGGAATTTAACTGGGTTTCTGGATTGGCTTCAGGGTATCTCCATGAAACCCCAAAACATATACGCACAATATTGTGAGCCTGTTCCTATGTAAATTATTTAGAGAATGTTCAGATCTTTCCATTTTCATACTTCCTGGTACAGTCACAATTTGTTCCTATTGTAGTTCAATTAATTTTTTTTTTTTTTTTTTTTTTTTTTTTTGCGGTACGCGGGCCTCTCACTGTTGTGGCCTCTCCCATTGCGGACCACAGGCTCCGGACGCGCAGGCTCAGCGGCCATGGCTCACGGGCCCAGCCGCTCCACGGCATGTGGGATCTTCCCAGACCTGGGCACGAACCCGTGTTCCCTGCATCGGCAGGTGGACTCTCAACCACTGCGCCACCAGGGAAGCCCTCAATTAATTTTTAAATTGTTTTTGGTATGTCCTGTCACTCTCGAAAGGATTTTTGTTTGTACAAGATTGAAAACCACCATATAGAGCTTTACCCACCTGTCTACCTTCACAGCCAGGTGAATTTAAGACTCCTGAAGCAAGAAGAAAAGCATTCCTGGCCTATTCCTCCATTGACTTGTGTAGCCAGCATCTCCATTTGCACTGAGGCTGGTGCAAATTAGGTCAAATTTACAGCTTGGTAATAGGGACCTCAGGTTCTCACCCAAAGCTTCAGGCCCCAGACTCTGGCTGCACCCTTGACACTGGGCTATTGATCATAAGTGAAACCAGATCAGCAAAAGAACCAACAACATTCCTGGGAACAACTGAAAATACATGTCCTGCTGACAAGGCATCAGTAAAACCAATGCAATAGCACATTCTTTTAAGGGAGGTGACCTGAGGCTTTTCTTCATGGAAACTTACCTTGATAGATGATGATGAGAATGTGATTTGCTGACTAGGAGAGAAGGGACCAGTGTGGACCACTGTGCTTGTTTCTCCCGTGGGAGGAGGGTATCGGCTGTTACAACTGACTTGGAATTTGTTCAGTGATCAACCCGTCAATAAAGATTGATATATCAGAGAAATTTCTATAATGAGGTACACTGATCATATTTTCTGGGTCAAACACTGACACTCCTGTCCTAAGCATTCATGGGAGAAAGTTGAGACTGTCTCAGTTTATCAAGAACCTAGAATTTCCAAGGATGACATATAGAAAAATCAAGTATTTATTAATTCATTCATACTACATGAAAGGCACTAAAAGGAAAACAAACAAGCAAAAATTAAATTAAAATATAGTCCCTACCACTAGATACTGTCAGTGTACTGGCTGGGGAAGATGAGGCACAGAGAGAGACAATAAAATAGATAAATAGCCAAGATGAGGGGTACCATGAGAATTAGTTCTAAAGATCCAACTAGGGGGGGCTTCCTTGGTGGCACAGTGGTTGAGAGTCCGCCTGCCGATGCAGGGGACACGGGTTCGTGCCCTGGTCTGGGAAGATCCCACGTGCCGCAGAGCGGCTGGGCCCGTGAGCCATGGCCGCTGAGCCTGAGCGTCCGGAGCCTGTGGTCCGCAACGGGAGAGGCCACAACAGTGAGAGGCCCGCGTACCGCAAAAAAAAAAAAAAAAAAAAAAAGATCCAACTAGGGGAAGATCAATGGATATTGGAATATTCAGGGAAAAGATTATGGAACTGGAGGAATCTTTAGAAATGAGCACAGTTTGCACAGGCAAAAAGAAAAGGAAAAGGCAGACCCAGCAGTGGTCCCTGCAGAGTTCCCACCTGGGAATGCTTCATGAATAACGATGTATAACAGCCCCCCTCCATGTTATACAGCAGCCATGGGTGTACCCAGGAACCAGGGAAATGAGGAGGGGAGACGTTTCCCCATTGTCAGCACAAGCTGAAACAACCCAGTCGGCCTCTGCCTGAGGTGGGGAAATTGGGTTCACTGTCTATCTATGCTTCCCAAGGCTCTGAGTAGTTCATCTGTCAAGATCCTAAACTCCTCCAACAGGTCTTGGGGCATATGATTCATGTCATTTCTGACTCTCCCAGGGATGATGTCTATCAGTTCCATTTCTTCTTTGGTATTTAACCCCATAACAACACACCTGAAAAACTTTCTTCTTTCGAGCCTAGAAGACAACGACACATTCCACCAGTGAAGGTTCAAGTGCAGCATAAATGTTTTCATCGACTGTTGTGATTTGTCATTTCAAGCACGAGACTACTTCAAGGCTTATTGTTCAGTGTTTTATTTTACCTTTCTGCATGTTCAAGACTTTACATCTTTTACAACATAAAGGTACAATGCCAGAAAATGTCTAATATTTCAGTAGCTCATATCCACACTGAAAGAATCTGGTCCATTTTACTGGTTCCTTGATCCCATCTTTCTAGAGATTTTTAGATCAAGGCTGTTGACCCTAAAGATAATAATTCATTGGAAGAACTTGAAACCTTCTTATCTGATGGTTTTTCAAAGCAGTTATTGCTATCATACCCTAGAGAATAACATTTGTGATCAGAAGTATTCATTATAAGGAAAATGTTAAGGAGACCTGTTTTGTCATATAAATCAAAGAAATTCAACTTCAGGGACTGAAACAATAAGGTTGCACATTTCCATGAGAAAAGATCGGTGGTAGCCTTTGAAGAGTGTTAGAAATCAGATGAGATTCTGGAAGATCAGATCAAAATATAGGTTTCTACAAAAGATGATACTCTGAAATTTTTAGATCAGTGAATCTGGCATCTTTCACTGGCAAAATTCTGAAAAAGTAAACACAGGGGAGGGAAATCTTGTGAACACAGGAAAAATAAGATAAGATCACAGCAAATCAGTAAGAGTTCACTGAGAATACCCAGGAGAGTTCATTTCCTTTTCATGTAAGGTTATCAACCTAAAGAATATTTTCAATGGCAATACCTCAACTTTTTAAATTTTTGATAAAACTTCTTACCCCTGTGGTGTTGATGGAGAAATGTAATCTGGATGATAATATAATTCTAGGTGAATCAAACTTAGACAACTTTACGCAAGAACACTTGCTTCCTGTGGGTGAGTTGTCCTTGGACGTGCATGAGGCTGGGGTTGTTGCCAAGCCTCAAGTTCTTCTGGGCTCAATATTATGGTCCAAGTGGAGGCTTCTCGGCTCAACTCTTGTCTAGGTTGTCTCTCCTACCCCATCCTCATGAGGCAAACTTGACATTAAAATGCCTGAGGACCTAAGGTGTTGAAAATTATGACCCTGTAATGGGACAGAAGCATATTATATTGACAGTGTGAAATGTTGATTGATATACAAGTATGCTCACTCGGTGCTCTGTGACCACCTAGAGGGGTGGGATAGTGAGGGTGGGAGGGAGACGCAAGAGGGAGGGGATAGGGGGATATATGTATTCATATAGCTGATTCACTTTTTTATACAGCAGAAACTAACACACCATTGTAAAGCAATTACACTCCAATAAAGATGTTAAAAATATATATATACAAGTATGCTCTTTTAAATGTTGTATTATATAAATATACATATTCTGTTTCTCAGACCTCCTAATAGATTTTTCCTTATATAGCTATCATTCTTTTTTTTTTTTTTTTTTTTTTTTTTTTTTGCAGTACGGGGGCCTCTCACTGTTGTGGCCTCTCCCGTTGCAGAGCACAGGCTCCGGACGCGCAGGCTCAGCGGCCATGGCTCACGGGCCCAGCCACTCCGCGGCATGTGGGATCCTCCCGGACCAGGGCATGAACCCGTGTCCCCTGCATCGGGGGACCACTGCACCACCAGAGAAGCCCCAAGATTTCATCTTTTATAGGGCTGACTATTTTGAGTAATTTTTAACCCATTTGAATGCACTATCTATTCAAAAATCAATCACATTGATTTCCAAATTAAAATAAAGTATTACCACCAGACATGTTAACATTGATTGCCTCTGGACAGAGAAACCAAAAGGCAAGAAGGTGGTATATATTAGTTTTCTAGGGCTGCTGTAACAAAGTACCACAAACTGGATGGTTTAAAACAGCAGAAATTTATTCTCCTACAGTTCTGGAGGCTAGAAGTCCAAAACCAAGGTATCAGCAAGGCCTTGTTCCCTCTAAAACTCTGAGTAGATCCTTCCTTGCCTCTTCCTAACTTCTAGTGGTGGTTGGCAATCCTTGGTGTTCCCTTGGTTTGCAGCTGCATCACTCAAATCTCTGCCTCTGTCAACACATGGCATTCTCCCAGTCAGTGTCTATGTCCAAATTTCCCTCCTTCTATAAGGACATGGATCATATTGCATTAAGGGCTCACCCTACTCCAATATGACCTCAACTTAACTAATCACATCTGCAATGACCCTATTTCCAAGTAAGGTCGCATTCTGTGGTCCTGGAGTTAGGACTTCAACATATCTTTAGCAGGGACATCATACAACACATAACAGATGGAATGGGAAATGTTTTCTTAGCTATCTCCTTTCTGTTTTTTCATGCCATGTGCAAAAGAGAAATGCACAACATTTAAAATTTGTAAAGACTACCATCACAAACAAACCAGTGCACTCTTGGAAAAGGGGTGTTCTCCATTCGGGCTGTATTCTGAAACCTTGCTGTATGAGAATTCTGCCTGCACTTGTGCTTGCTTGGGGATTGGGTTGTTTTGTTGTTGTTGTTTTTCCCAGCATGCTAAAAGAAAAGTAAAAAATACATGCTAGGGAAATGTATGCATGTTTACACAAGTCCTCAGAAGCCCTGATCTTTTCATGACCTCAGTGCAGTCAGAGGGGGACCCCACTGGCCCAGAGTCATTTTAGTACAGCTGGCCCAAGGCATCCTTCATTTCTGGTTTATATTCCTCTCCTGTAAATACAAAAAGATGCACATATGTATCACCCGGGATCCCCTCCCCAGCACTTATTAATTACCCAATAAAATCAAATGGCTTCATCATTAATTCAGATGATGCTCATTCACCTAGAAAGCCATAGGAAATTTCAGCAGCAAAAAGGCAATGGGGGCTTCCCTGGTGGCACAGTGGTTGAGAGTCCGCCTGCCGATGCAGGGGACACGGGTTCGTGCCCCGGTCCAGGAAGATCCCACATGCCGCGGAGCGGCTGGGCCCGTGAGCCATGGCCGCTGAGCCTGCACATCCGGAGCCTGTGCTCCGCAACTGGAGAGGCCACAAGAGTGAGAGGCCCGCGTACCGCACAAAAAAAAAACAAAAGACAATGGGCCACGCAGCAGCGGACTGCAATATCCTGGAGGAGTTTGGTTGTCAAAATGAAAAAGGAGTTAAATTGTTTACTGGCAACAATTAAAACTTGTAGGAGGTTTCAGGGAGATGGCAAGGCTGTGAGTATTCTCTGCTCACTTTAAACCCAACATGGAAACACGGGGGTTTCCTTAAAAAGATCTCCTATTAAATTGAAAACTCAGGACCAATTTTCAAATGTAAAGAAATCTAATTAAGTCATATACGTTCAGGAGCACATCTTTTCTCAAAGTACAGTTGATCCTTGAACGGTGAGGGAGTTAGGGGAGCCCACCCACACGGAGTTGAAAATCGCTGCATAACTTTACGGTCAACCTTCCTTATCCGTGGTTCCACATCCTTGGATTCAACCAACCACAGATCACGTGGTACATACTTATTGAGAAAAACATGTATAAGTGGACCCGAGTTGTTCAGGGGTCAACTATATACCCACTTCCAAATCACTTTTGATTATTGCCCTTTGTTTAACATTTTTCACACCGAAAGAGCTAAACCTTCATAAAATGTATCTTCTTAACCTAATATATTTTTGTTACTAATATATGCAAGGCTCTTTGCCAAATGCTATAAAGAACACAGATACAAAGAAAGCATAGGCCCTGCCCTCAATCTACTTGTCATTGGTGAAGGAGAGAGACATAAATAACTAAGTAAACACAAAGTGGAGTGAGAATATTCCTCGTGCTTTATTAAACAGGCATCGTTGTACCTGAAGCATGCACAGCATTACATTAATTAACTTTATTATAAAGATATAGGATGTTCAACAAATAATGATGATCAGCAAAGGGGGTTAAACAGAATTAAAGCAGGGTTAAATAAAATTATGCTGAAAGAAGTCAGGAGAAGAGACACTTGTTTTTTTTTCTACTCTTCAGACCTTTTATTTTATGAGACAATTGTTTCTGACTAGAGAGATTAGAGATGCTTTGTGAGATGAATTTGTAAGCTGGGATTTAAAGGATGAGAATTATTTCTCGTGCTCTGAGTGGGAGGAATGGCATTCAAGGCTGAGCAAAGGTCAGGAGGAGTCCTGTAAGGTCCTGACATATTGAAGGCAAGGCAAGAAGATTAGAGCAGCCAAAGCACGGGAAGCATTTAATGAACAAAAGTCTGGAAAAGCAGTTTGAGGTTGGATCGAGGAAGACCTTACCTGCCAGGCTAAGCGTTTTAGAAGTTAATCTTTACAGAAGGGGAACTGTTGTAGTTCTGTGGAGAGGAGATTGATATAATTAGACCTACATTTAGGAATATAACTCTAGGCTACAATGAAATACTCAGCATCAATCCAGTTGGGCAGATGAACTGGGGTGAAGAAAAACTGCCCATGAGGATCTCAGAGGGGAAGTCTTAGCGCTAGCTCATTCTCAGCCTAATTATAAAGCCACCTTACATCTTCAAACACTACAATTTTACAGTATCCATTATCTTATCTAATCCACCCAGCATTCCTACGAGATATACAGTATCGTGCCCATTTTACAGGTGAGGAAATGAAAGCTCATGCATATTAAATAGTTTGCCCACAGCTAAAAACTCTCAGTTCCTCGGCCTCCGAATCCACTCCTTTCCCCACTAAACCACAGCGGATTCCAAACATGTCCATCTGTATTTTACAATGAAGGTTATTGACTCAAAGGTACCTAGTGTTGTAGGTAAAAAGATGGAAATATTTGGGAGTTTAAAAACTAGTTTCCAGACTTCCCTGGTGGCGCACTGGTTAAGAATCTGCCTGCCAGTTCTGTGCTTTGTGACCACCCAGAGGGGTGGGATAGGGAGGGTGGGAGGGAGACGCAAGAGGGAGGAGATATGGGGATATATGTATATGTATAGCTGATTCACTTTGTTATAAAGCAGAAACTAACACAACATTGTAAAGCAATTATACTCCCATAAAGATGTTAAAAAAAAAAAAAAAAGAATCCGCCTACCAATACAGGGGACACGGGTCAAGCCCTGGTGCGGGAAGATCCCACATGCCGCGGAACAGCTAAGCCCATGCGCCACAACTACTGAGCCCGTGAACCACAACTACTGAAGCCCGTGCGCCTAGAGCCCGAGCTGCACAAGAGAAGCCACCGCAATGAGAAGCCTGCACACCGCAACGAAGAGTAGCCCCGCTGGCTGCAACTAGAGGAAGCCCGCGTGCAGCAACGAAGACCCAACGCAGCCCAAAAATAAATAAACAAATAAATTTATTTAAAATAAATAAATAAAAATAAAAACTAGTTTCCTTTCGATGAAATTGCCTCTTGGGTCATTGTTGTGTGTGAGACACACACCCAAAACACTTTAACACCAAGATTTAAAGTGAAGCAAATGTTAGCAGTCAACTTTTAAACTTTTGAAAATGGTGTCATGAAAGGAATAACAGCCACAATAACAAGGCTGCAATAAAGCAGTCAATACTAATATGGTGTGAATGAGAAGAATTGTTTGTTACATTCCCTTAGGAATGTGGGTCAAACTTCTCATGGCTCCCCCTCAGCCTTGTCTGAAGCATTAACAAATGGCTTTTGTGTCCCTGTCTGTGTGACTATGGTATGTGACTGGACCAGCAGCGACTTCACACGAGAAGGGTTTATATAGAAAGGCTTGTATCTGCAGTAGCCACTTCTGACCCAGATGGACTGAAACGCTATTTGAGAAGCACTGTGCGGTCCCAGCCCCCTCCCTGCTCAGCTCTGTCTGGGGAGGTCACTGACCAGCTGACCAGCTCTGTCCTTTGCTGGCAATGAGTCCTAAACCAGGTTTTCTGCCAGCCCCCCCCGCTAACGTGTCCTTAGGACTACCCAGGACGTCATTGTGGGTGGTAGGGGCTTTTTATTTTTTTTAACTTTCATGGACGGGGGAACAGGAAGTTTTATTACAGTAAGTCCCCTACGTACGAACCTTCAAGTTGCGAACTTTGAAAGATGTGAACATGTGTTCACAAGTCCAATCACGTAAGTTAGTTCACATGTCTGGCGTACTTTGTCACATGCGTGCATCCTTTACAAGTGGTTGTGCTTTCGTGTACTTTACTGTACAGTACTGTATAGAGTACAGTAGTACAGTATATTTATTTCAAGCCCAGGATGTCTGGAAGAAGTGTAAAAGCAGAGGTGATGTAGCTGGTACTGCTAAGAAGCACCAGCTGTTGTACTGTACTACGGTGCTTTTCAAGGTACTGTACTGTAAGGTTAAAGATGTTGTCTTTATTTTTTGCGTTTGTTTGTTTTTATGTATTATTTGCGTGAAAAGTATTATAAACCTATTCCAGTACAGTACTATGTAACCGGTTGTGTTAGTTGGGTACCTGGGCTGGACTTAGGAACAAATGGGACTTATGAATGCGCTCTCAGAACAGAACTAGTTCATATGTAGGGGACTTACCGTATTCCCTTTAAATGAAGCCATTTCAGGTAAAGCTATTTTTGTGACCATTTTCATCCCCCTCCCCTCCTCGGGCCACCATACTTTCACTCAAGTGGGTCAGTGATTATCATCGTTTCTTCTCTCTTGATTGTTAGAGTCCAACTATTAGTACATTTTCCAACTAGTCTTATGTTCTTCTTATGTTCTACTACTGAAATGTCTTTATACAGTGAAAAATTCCTTCCAAAGCTGTCTCCAAAAATCTCAGACATTGGGCCCAACAATTTCTTAGGTTAAGCTTTGGGCAAGATATAGAAGTGGTAATTACAGTTACCCAAAGGATAAGAACTGCAAACCAAAAGAATAAATTACTTACAACCTTGTGAAGGGATTGTATTGCTTTCTCTGCGTATTAAAATCTGATATCTTAACCTCTGCATGAATGAAAGGAATCAAGTTTGCAAATTCAACAACCATCTATTTGTAACTAATAACATAGCATATCATCTGTGCAAAACTTCTCCCTTCTCGGGGTGTCCACATCTTATCTAGCAGCTTCCTCTTGCAGCAGGGAAACTGACACCAAAAGTTGGTCTTCCATGCTTCTCCAGAGTTAACTAATTTCTGAGGGAACAAGAGGAATATTGGAGAATTCACCTTTTTATTCTGAGACCCGGAGGGGAGCAGGGCAGGCATCTCTCTATATCAAGACACGAATCAGGAAAATTTGTATCAGTAAAATAATGAGAAAGTTTTGGACAAGTTAGCCAAACCAACTGCTGCTTTTTAACTAACTGAATAACCAACCTGGTAGTCTTAGACAGTTAGTAAGGGAAACTCACCTATCTAGCCCAGTGATTATCCATCTTTTTCTCATTATCATTCCCTCCAAGAAGAAAAAAATAAGTTTGACTTAAAGTCGATCTAACAAGAGAAGTTAACTACAAAGGAATAAGATTTTGTCGAGTATCACTGATCTTGGAGGATCCCAAACCATTGTAATAGCTAAGAATTTTTTGCCCCGCCAAGAAACAACTTTTGCCTTTTTGAGGCCAACATCACTCCAACTGCGAATGCATGCTCTAGCCTAATTCCATATATCAAAATGATCGACTGGTCTCCTGATACTGTGCATATAAATCTCTATTAAAACTTACCTCACTGTTCTGTAATTATATTTTCCCTCTTCTGCCTCCCCACCGGCCTGGAAGCTTCTCAATGGAGTTTTTGAATTTCTAGCAAAGAGCTCAGAAGTGTTGAATAAATGAATGCACACATGAGCAAATGAAGTATAAAGACTGGTTACTACAACAATTAAGAAGCCAGTATGTCCTTAATAGCTCTGCTTCTTTATGCCTTGACTAACTGACCCAAGTTTCAAACATTAAAGACATCTCCAGGTGTCGCCCCACACAGTGACTCATAGGAAAAGGCACTAAAGGTTTTCAAACACCCACAAGGTCTTGCCCACTTTTGGGAGAATGACAGGTGCAGTAGGCGGTGACAGAGTCTTGATGCTTGTTTGATGTCTTTGTGACCACTTCTCTGCCAGACACAATAAGGTGTGGGAAGTAGTAATTATGTCGTCTCAAGGCAGCATTGCAAATCTACTCACCAAAATGAACACTTAACCTTTCTCACCGCTGTGCCCGGACTGGCTGCTAAGAGTGGCGGCCAACAGCAGGGCTGACGGCCCAGGCAAGGCAGAAGAGAACACCCTGCAACTGAGAGGGATGCTACCCTAGGGAAGACTGTGGAGGGTGGGCAGGGGGCCTCAGATCCACCCCTGCCAGACCCTGAAATCCCACAGGAGGCAGGGAGACTCATCAGGAAGGGCCAAGTCATCTTCAATAGCGTTTTCTCCATTTAACCAGCACATTAAATGTGCTACCTCATTCCCACCAGATCCATCACCACCCGCATCCCCAAACAGCCACTGAGCCAAAGTTCAGTCAATTCCGGTGATTGCTGCTGCAGAGGAGGTTATTGGAGGTCCTAGCAATTATGAATAAGGAACAGCATGCAGCAGTAATAACAAAAACCGGTTGCACACTCATGCAGCATCTTAACATTTTCATAATGTTTCTGAGTTTTATCTTCACCACCGGGTGAACAATAGAGACTAGACAGGTATTAGTTGCATTTTATAGATAAGAAAGCTGAGGGCAAATGACCTGTCCTAGATCACAATGGCTGAAAGCCCTATGGTGCATTCTCCATTCTAGTGCCAGGAGTTCAAGATCAGGCATTGTCAGTTACTCACTGGTGGCCTAAGATTCATTACTTAGACTCTCTCAGCCTTGGTTCCCCATTTAAAAAATAAAGATACCGGGCCTCCCTGGTGGTGCAGTGGTTGAGAGTCCGCCTGCCGATGCAGGGGACACGGGTTCGTGTCCTGGTCTGGGAAGATCCCACATGCCACGGAGCGGCTGGGCCCGTGAGCCATGGCCGCTGAGCCTGCACATCTGGAGCCTGTGCTCTGCGACGGGAGAGGCCACAACAGTGAGAGGCCCGCATACCACAAAAAAATAAATAAATAAATAAAGATACCAACAGTAGCACTTATTTCAAAGGGTTGTTGGGAGTTTGAATGAGGTAACGCCTATAAGGCACTGAGCACAGTAACTAGCAAAAGACAAGGGCTAAAAAAAATGAGAGTTATTAGTATTAGTACTCATATTTAGATGACATGAAATGTTAAGCAATGCGTGCAAAGCCAAAATGCCTTGATTTCAGCAGCTCTCAAAGGCAAGAGGAAAATATTCAAATTGTCCTAAGTATTTACAAAAATAAATAAATAAGTCTTTTTTTCTCCTTCAGAAATAAAGCCAGAAGACAAAACAATCCCATTAAAGGAATATAAAGCACCTTCCTTCAAAAAATATCTTTTAAAATGTTGTGAATATTATTCAGCATTAAAAGAAGGCAGTCTTGCCATTTGTGACAACATGGATGAAACTGGAGGACATGATGCTAAACGAGATATGTCAGACACAGAAAGACAAATACTGCATGAGCTCACTTACATGTGGAACCGAAATTAGTTGAACTCATAGAAGCAGAGGATAGAATGCTGGTTGCCAGGGGCTGGAGGGGAGGGGATGGGGAGAAGATAGTCAAAGGATACAAAGTTTCAATTTTGCAAGATGAGCAAACTCTAGAGAGCTAATGTACAGCATGGTGACTACAGTTAACCATACTGAATTATATACTTGAAATTTGCGTAAGAGGGTAGGTCTTAAGTATTGTCACCAAAAAGAAAAATGAAAAGATAACTATGTGAAGTGATAGATATGTTAATTAGCTTGAGTGTTGTTATCATTTCACAATGAACATGTATATAAAAACATAAAGTTGTACACCTTAAATACGTACCATGCCTATTTGTCAGTTACATGTCCATAAAGCAGGGGGTGGGGGAGGAAGCATATTCTTTATATAATGAATTTCAGCAGTTGAGCTCACATCTCCAAAACTCCATTTAATAAAGCGGAATCCGGAAGGTGGAAATTGAAGTATTTTTCCAAAGTTAGTTAGGAGGCCGTTTGCCCAGTCGTGTAAAACAATACCTCTACAAAAACATCCCAAATCAAACAGGTAAGCTTCATGAGGTGAGGGATTTTTGTCTGTTTTGTTTGTTTGCTGTGTCCCCGGGGCCAAGAACACTTCCCACACACAGTAAGTTATCCAAAAAAAAAAAAAAAAAAATGTGTTGAATCTTGAAGGTATGGAGTGCTTGAGCATCTCAGTTAGATGTCATCAAGTAGATTGTCCACTGAGTTATTTAACTTTCTGTTATTGGTCCATTCAGTCTTTCACTTACTCAGCACACACCTAGCCAACACCTACTGTGTACCAAACACTGGGCTGGGTGCTGAGGATAGAAAGAGCAGAATAAGATGGCTTGCTCTAGGAGCTTACAGTCTGACGCGCAAAGAGGAAGGGGAAAGCAATGATGTCCCGCAAGGGGTGGAAGCCAATGAACGTGTCAGTCTCTCCTCCTCCACTTCTTCCGGTGTCTCCGTGGGGCTCCTTTTACAGCATGAACTTTGAGGACGTTTTAGTCCATAATAAGCCCTCTGTTGCAAAAGAAAAGAGACAGAGAAGCATTGCATTGTTCTTTTCACTCTGATCCACCAGCTGCTGCACCTCTACGTTTTTGGCTGTCGTTGCCGCGTCGGTCACGCTGTAGTTGGCGCTCCTTTCCGGGGAAACACCAGTGGCCAACCCAGATCGGATCTAAAGGTGCGACGCAGGACGGAGCTCCAGCCACATTAGCCATAGGCCGTACTGTGGCTGCCGCTGCTGCTGTTACTTTCATGATGATTGTACGTTAACCCCACCTTCCTTCCTCTGCCTCCCTTCAGCTGCCATGATGTATGTTACTTTTTGGTAACTGGATTTCATTAACATTTATGAACTCTCACAAAGTAGTAGAAAAAGCAATTTGTGTGGAAAAATTTTCCACCTCATTAAACAGTGTTCTTTTGGGGGTCAAGCTGATATTTTGCTGTTGTTGTTGTTGGATTTTTTTTATAGGTCCTTTGTCCTTCCCTGAGCCCGGGGTGGGGGAGGGTGGGGGCGGGGATGAAAGGAGAGTGGTCCACGCTCGGCAGGGTTGGTGGGACCTATAGAGGGCGCTAGACCGAGCACGGGCTCCTCGCTCGCTTCCGCCCGGCTTTCCCCGCAGGCCGCTCATACGCCCCAGGTCCCTGGTAGCCACTCTGGGTCGCTGTGGCCTTGTCCCTCCTTGGCCAGGTCTGACACCTCTGTCGCCTGCGCTACAGAGGAGCCGGATGGTGTCGCCCGGCTAAGGACAGCGTGCGGCTGGTCTCTGGACCCAAATGCTGCTCACGCCTGGGGCCTAAGAGGATGCTCCGGGCTTTCTCCGGGGCCGAGGTGCTCAGCATCCCGGCGCCGGAGGACAGTCCCCAGCCCGGCTCTCGCCCTTCGACGCCCCCCTTGACACGAGTGCCCTGGCTTCCCCCATCCCCTCGCCTTTGAACGCAGCTCCAACCCCGGGAACACAGGCCTGGGAAAGTGGGAGGAGAGACCCGACCGGGGGCCCCGGCTCGGTCTTTTTAAACTCCTTCGCGGTGTTTCAAGCCTAGTTGCATCTTCTAGCCACGGTCTCCCGGCCCAAAGAGACTGCGTTTCTCCCCGACCCCGCCACCCCCGGGACTGCCGGCGGAGCCCGCCTCGGTGCGCCCCGGGCTGCGGGGAGTCCGGCAGCAGAGGTCCGTCCGGCCGCAGGCGACGACTCCACTCCCCAGCCGCCCCCCACCCACCCACCCAGATCCCGTATCCACCCTCCGGGCCTGGGCCCCGAGACGAGCCAGCGGGCGCGGTGGAGCCACTATAGAGGGCGGGTCGGGGGGGGCGGAGGGGGGAGCCACGACCGCAAGAGGAGCCTCCCCCCACGGCTGGGCCCGGGAACTGGGGAGGTTGGCAGCGATTGCGAGGGGCCTTGGTTAGGGCCGCGCTCTGTCCCAAGCTGGGCCCAATAACCCGCCTCCGGGCCCCGGGGAGAGAAGTAAAAAGGTCTCGGCGGCCTTGACGCTCGGGGGAATAAAGAGGAAACCCGAAGACGCCGCGACCTGAGGGCGCAGTAAAGCAACCTTTAGGGGCCAGGTGACAGGTGCTGGGGGAAATTAACACGTGAGGACCTCCTTACTCTATGCTAGATGTAAAAATGTACAGCAACAGTTCCAACTCAAGAATCTGTGCGTCTACCTCGATTAAGAAACAACACTCAGCTCTCCAAGAAACTGGTTATTTGGTCCATGAGATGTTTTTTTTGCCAGACAGCTCCCAAATCAGATCTTGTAAAAGGAGGCCTCTAAGAGCCGTCAGCAGGTGACCCGGGCAAGGGCGGGCCCGCCGTCCAGCCTCGGGAGAGGTTGTTCGCCTGGGCCGGTGTGGACCGGGTCCCAGAGCTTATCCGATTTGCTGAGTCAGCTGCCGGCGCCGCGGGCTCGGCTGTTTCCAACCCAGGCGACTGTTCTTCGCTGACTGGTGGGTCGGCTTGGTGGTGTAATTATTGTTTTGTTTTCTGATATGTAATTACTCTTTGTCGTCGCTATTATGAATCCGCCGAGCCGGACTCGAGCAGCAAGATGGATTCAAGTTTGGGGCTAGGATTCGATGCGTGGGAAATACTGGCTTCTCCCCACGCAGAGGACATTCGGCCCACGCCTCTCCTCCCCAGCAGCCCAGCAAGGAAGAGGGCGCCTGGGGTTCCCTCGCTGGCCCGAGGCCGCGAAGGCGACCCCCAAACGGCACCTCCCTCTCTCTGAACAGGAATTGCCGAGGCTCTTTTTCTCTCTGGCATATTTATAAAGAGGAAGATAGAGGCAGGGAAGAAGAAAAGGGGGAGAGAAAAGGAAGATAGAAAGAGAGAGAGAGAGAGAGAGAGGGAGAGAGAGAGACTGGAGAGTTGAGGACAGGACGGGGGGTTGATTTAGAGAGATAAGAGACAGAGTAGAGAGGAAGCGGGGAAGGTAGGAGATACACAGAGATGCTTGCTTATTTTTCAGATGTTTCCTTCTTGGACTTCAGATGAAATTCTGGAAAGTTCTCTGCATTGCCCACTTATTTACCACTCCCTGCTTTAGGAGCCCCACCACCAGTGGCTCGCCGGGTCCCGCCCCCCCCCTTGCCTCCCGCTCAGAGCCAGGCCCCCACGGTCAGGTCCCTCCATCGGACCGGGCGACCCCTCGCGCGTCCCCAGAGGTGCTTCAATCCGAGGCCCTGAAAGTACCAGAACAAAGAACTGACGCCGCGAGCGCCTCCCTGGGCTCCGCCCGCAGAGTCCCACCTCCGGGCTAAGCTCTGCCGCGGAGGCCCCGGACCACTTCGCGGACAGAAGCTCACGGCTGGACTGGGCACCGCGGACCCGCCCGGCCCGGCCCTGCCCGCCGCTCTCTGAGGCCTGCTTGGCACGCGGAGCCCAGCCATCAGCCTTGCAGAGGGACCGACTGCCCGAGGCCGGGAAACGGGGTCCCCGGCCGAGGAGAGCGATCCATTTTCTCTAACTATTTGCCCGAGAGCTGTCAGGTTAGCGCTGCCTCCTCGGCCGCCCAGAGAAGAATGTGTTAAAATTCTTTGCACGGGAGTCTCCCCAGACCCGAATATACCACACAGTGGCATTCGCCGCGGCGACCGCTGGTCCCTAACCTCGGCCACCTTCTCCCGTTGAAATATGCACATCGCTCTTCAATAATTTAGACACCTGGGAGATGGACAAGTATAATTTTTTTTCCAAACATACGAGCATCCGGGTTGCAATCAATCATGCTTTTGTTTTATGTGAGATAGGCTTTGTGTGTTTAGCTGCCCGGCTCCATCCTATTTGCATGTGGCTATTTAATGGGCATTAATTTTAGCTTTGAAGATCTGCTTAAAAATCTAAACCCACAGAAGGGGGGAGGGGCGCCCCCCCTTGTGGTTCGGGTGGATTTGCCTCCGGGGCCCCTTCCTTTGAGGAGGCGGGCCCTCAGATGAATTTTGATTCCGAGGTGGAACTCGTAATGGAACGGAAAAGATATGTTCTTTTCTCCTAAATCTCAGGGTTTCTTCCTAGCAAACAATGCTCCAGTCAGTATTTGTGTATGAGACAAGTAATTGTGCTCCAAATGCTGAAATAAATCATTGATGGGTGAAATTACACATGCTCACTTAAAGTGTAATGTGATTAAGAGATTATGAGATTGAAGCTAATATCTTGTCTCCCAGCTCCTGGCCCCAAATCTTGACACGAGAAATTTGTCAACTGCAACTGTCCTGAAATTTACAGATACAATAGGTTTCTATTGACAACGAATCAAAGACAACCTCTAAAAAATAAAAATATGTATGTGTGTGTCTCTATGTGGTATTGGTCGTGGTTTTGTTATAAAAAGGATAGGGGCAGAGAAGAAGACTGAGATGATGGGAAGCGGCTGTTTGCTTGTTTTATCTTTTATTTTTGAAAAGTAAACGTGTGGGCGAGGGTGGGCCGGGCGGGCTCTACGTCTGCGAGCTGATTACTCCTCGTCTGAAAGCGGCTCCATTTCCCGCACGGCGGGTAAGTCCTTTATCGGGGGACGGCCCGGCCTCGCCCGCAGCCATCCTCCGCCTCGAGGCGCGCGCTGGGCCGGGGCGCGGGAGCCGCTCGGCGACTCCGTAATGACCCGGGTTCGCCGCAGCTGCGCCCTGACCCTTTGTGATGGCGCCGATAGCGCTCGGATGAAATTATGTCCTTCTCCGGGTGTGAAATTACCATGTTTATTAATTGAGCCAGACATTAGCTTTACCTTTTCTTTTTAGGCCGTGGAAATTTGTGATTCAGGGCAAATGATTCTCCGACAGACGCTCGGCTCCGCGTCCCGCCCCGCCCGGCCGGCGCCCCCTCCCCTCGCGGCTCCCCTTCCCCCAGGTCCCGGGCAGTTGGAGAAAGCTTTCTAGGTTTCCACGCCGGAGAGCCCAAGGAGAAAACGCAGGCGGGCCTCTGAGTGTGAGAGCGCGTGTGTGTGTCAGTGCGCACGCGGGGTTTCTCCTCCTCGGGAAGTGTTATCAAACAATAATAACCACCCCGACCCCGAATTACAGACTTTCCCCCAGAATTCTCGATCAGGAAAACCGAAATCGTTTTCAAGACAAAGAAGCATCAATCAGCGACAAGATTTAACGTATTAAATCTTTATTAAAGTGAAGTCATTCTTATTGAAATGATGTATTGGGTGTGCAAAAAGACGGGAATTTTTTTTTTTTTTTAACGATGCTTAAGATGGAGATGGTGGAGGAGAACCATAGCCGCGTCCTGCCCTTATTGTTCTGGGCTGGAGTTGGATTACTGGGGCCCTGCCCTGGGTCCCGCGCCGGGAACCCCACCTTGGACTACGGGAGAAAGACTGACCCCCTTCCTCCTACCGGTCCCCACTTTGATTTCCCGAAGAACAAGCGTCCCCGGTCCCCTCGGAAACTTCCTGGCTTGGTCTGCGCATTAGGGAAACTGAGGTCTCGCACGCAGCCTGGCTGCCCATAAGTGAGCGGAGTCAACGGCTCCGGAGGCCTAGAGAGGGGAAGCGACGCCCAGGGCGTCCCCTGGTTTTCGGGAACAAGACCCAGTCCTCGCGATGGTCTAAAGAAAGTCCTTGCGCCCCAGGTCTGCAGGGGACAGGGAACGCGTGTTTGCTCTCCGAGGCCTGTCGGGCCGTCCCCACAGTCCTTCCCTCCTCCCGGCAGACTGCAGGCAGGAGCTGACCGCCTTCCCGTCTGGAGTGGACTCGCAACTGAAGTGGCCCTTTGGACCTCGGGTCCTGCCAGCAGCGAGGAAACCGTGACGAGAGGGAGTTCAGAGAAGAGTCCTTCCCCACCTCACACCCACCCCCCGCGACGGGCTACCCAGAGTTTTCTGAATTGCATCTTAAATGGCTCAAATTCTTATCTCCCCAGGAGCGGGGAGGGGGCGGAGATCAAAACCTGTGAGCTGCAGCAGTGGCAGCCACAACTTCAACAACATGGATTTGTGTCTCCACCTTCAGACACACAGACATCCACCCAGACTGAAAATGAACTGTTGGAATCAATTTCCTTGGAATACCCAACTTTTTTTTTTTCTATCGTATTTCAGCAATGGGCTGAACGCTATAGCCCGTTGATTCAATTTAGTATTTGCATAACCAGGAGAGGAGAGGTGGCTTTGCAGACTCAATGAATAGGTCTCTTGTTTGTTGTGTGTTTGTGTGTGTGTGTGTTGTAGGGTTGGATTCTTAAATTCATGTAGGGGAGGAGGCCAATAGGAGGGCATTTCTAGGACTGTGGAACTGCCCCATCAGTCAGAAACAGAGAAGTTGCTGCTAGGATGGTGACAGACCATTGTTTCCTTGATCCTAGCACTCTCTTCTCATAGCCACCCATAGAATCTTCTACATTCCATTATTCACTAATTGGATCTTTTCTTTCATTTGTTCCAAGCAGTCCTGCTTTTAAAGGTAAATTGCTTTGGTAAACTGTGAAATAATTCAGTGCCAAGGAAAGATGGCAATGCCATTTTCCACTCTGCACCCAGGAAAGGAACAAGCAGATTTTCAGGGCAGTCTTCAGAAATAGAGCCAGTTTTAATAGGATCCCAACCGGTGCACTAATTAAATATTTCACAGCTCCCAAAGTTAATGTGCTAACATTGGGATTCTTTTTCCACCAAATCATACAAATTGGCCTCTGTAACACCATCCCACTCCCACCCACACGCACACTCCCTGCCACAAGCTCCTACCGACCTGTTTTCTGAATGGCATTACAAAGAATTTTGTTAAGAAAAGTCAGACTAATTGCTGCCAGAAGACCCGTCTCTTAGAGAAGTCTGGTTTTCATAAGCCAGATTCAGTAAGGGTTGTGGTTAAATCTAAGCCTAGTAGAAGGTTCTTAAGGTTTTCTCAGCAAAGGAGGGAAATACAAAGAAACACTAAGTTCAGCCAAAATATTCAGCAGGGAGAGAGGGAAAGATAGGGAGGGATGGGGATTCAAGAGGATTCTCTGAACTCTTGTTTCCTTCTTGAAGGAACTCTTCTTCTTGTTTCCTTCTTGCTTCCTTTCCTTAGGACTTTCTCCGTACTTACCTACACCCACTGAGATGGTTTCCCTAAGTGGTTCTAGCTTTGCACAGTCACAGACCGGTGACTTGATTCTCTTAAAGTGCCACGAACTTCTAAGGGCTGGGAGTTATGTTAGAGGGTATAGCGAGGAATCTTCCAGCCCCACAGTTCTCTGAGGCACCTCCCTGCTCCATGCTTCCCCTCAGACCTCTTGATGGAGTTAGTAGCAAAAGGCCCCTTCAGAAACAAGCAGGTGGATTCTCCCCCTTCCAAGCCACGTCACTGAGGAACACGTGGTTTCTCTAGAGCCTAAAGGGGCAGTGCCAGTCCAGGCATCCCTGTCAGCACTCTCCGTGGCTTTCCTGAACCAACCCAGCAAGATGCTTCTCAGCATTGTAACAGAGTTAGATAACAATGGTATCAGTGGTATTTGGAGAGATCAATATCTCTTTCAGTGTTTGAAAAAGAAAAACCCCTCTAAGTAGGATCTCCTTATGAAGGGTCTGGTTTAATTTTAGATATACCTCATCAGAGCTTTCCTCTATTCTCTTGTTCCTGCAACTTCTATAGGCACAGTCCCAGGGATGGTTAGAAGCCCCCTGCTATTCATCACCTCCTCACAATGTCTCCCTCATCCCACCTTGTTTCAGGAGCCACCCGCTTATGTCTCATGATGCGAGAGGAGACACCCACCCAGTTCCTAACCTCTGAACTTAATGGGAATCTTCAAGACCATTTTGACTTGGAGAAATATCCTCAAGGTTAGAACTCATCACTTCTGTGCTCCCCGATATTCCAGAAAACAGATTCCTTTCTTGGAACTCATTTTCCCGGGTCCTTCCATTCAACTGACCATGGAGAGTGTAATGAGAACTTGAGGGAATATGTAACAACTATGTTTACTGAGCATGGTCTCCCCCACTAGAGGGTCCTTACAGTCCTTGCCATCCTGATCTTTAACTTCTTTCTCCTTCCCAAGATTACTGCTTCCTTCTAAATTCCCCTCCTGTCCCCCCTCCCCTCCCCACCTGACTGCAGGGATGAAAAGAGGGTTGGAGGAGGTCTTCGCGTTACTATGTCTTTCTTTTGTTCAATAATTACAAAAGGATCATAATATCAGCAAATGAATAAAAACTTAAAAATCACTCTCCTTTTCCCTCTGATGATCCTCATAGTTTAAATTTTGAACGATTTTAACCATTCTTTGGTTGTGTTTCATAATCATAACAAAGTAATTTCTAGTTCTCAAGATATGAAGCTACTTAGCTAAGAAATGTGTCTTATTTTCCGGTTTCCAGGATGAATTGGGACAGCCTTCCCCCAAAAGTCTTATCCCTTCTCATCCCACGCTGGCCTGAACATTTTTAGAGGACTTCAGGCATTACATTTCCAATCACCTATTTAAACTGCAGTCATGGAGCTCTGACTTAAACACCTGGACCTTGGCATCCACAGCAAACTTGGCTCATCCACTTGGTTAATGGAAGGGACTTCAAGGATTTCATCTGACTTTGGAGGTGGACCATGGCTCCTGGGGTTGGCACTGTAGGGTCTATGTGAGCAGGGAAGAACTTCTCACTTTCAAGCCTTTCAGACTCTTCCTTCACTTGGACATGTGAGGAGTGAGGGGAGTCACCAAAAAGCCCCATGAAGTTTCATACCATAAAGACCAACTGCATTCCAAGACTGTAGAACAAGTGGTCCTGTCCATTCACATTGCCTTTCTCCTCCTCGATCATCAGGAAATAAATTGTTGCAGAAGGAAAACTACCCAAGTCCCTGAAATCAGTCTCAATATGGGGTGATTTGGGATTTGAAGAAAACTGTTCATTATTCTGACGTTCTCATTTTATAAACAAGCAGCAAAGCTGTGTTCCTATAATAGAACTACAATCTCTTCTGTTTGTGTGTATTTGCATAATAATTGCTACACAAAATCAAACCTCATGTTTTGTCTTTTGCATTTGGCTTCATTACTTTTTTCTACAGCGTCAAAAACATTAAGATCTGCTTCTAAGGTCTTGTCCAAAATTCAATCTCTTGTTCTCCCTTTCTTTTTTCTCCTAATCAGTGAAAGCTTTTTCTCCTGAAGCTGGGAATCCAATCAAAATATTAAATCAGGAGTGTGTAAGACTTCCATATTTACCAAGAGGGTATTATCATAAGACAGAGATCTTCGAATTCAACTTTCATTTATCCCTGTCACTGGCCACAAAAGAAAGAAACTGGATACTACAGAGGACTCAGCGCTGGGGATTTTTTGTGAGAGCTTTTTTGAGAAAGAGACTACCAACAACATCCTTCAGACATGGTTCTTCCCTCTTCTCTGCCCATTTTCCTAAGCTTGTTTCTGCCTGTCTTTTTAACCCACTGGACTGCCCAAGTACTCCACAGAGGCACTTGATTTCTGTAATTTCAAAGAAAAAAATAACTGAGATGAAACATGTTTTCACTTTGAGGGTGACCTCTGACCTTTCCTTTCCAATACACCTGACACCAAGGGCTTTAGAAAAAGACCCACTTGGATCTAGGATGCTGATATTGCTTTTTTGTTGTTCTCTTCTCTCTCTCTCTCTCTCTCTCTCTCTCCCCCTCTCCCCCCTCTGTGTGTGTGTGTGTGTGTGGTGTGTGTGTGTGTGTGTGTGTGTGTGTGTGTGTGTCGCTCTGCCTTCTCAGAGGCTGAACTCAATGAAAAGTTGTTGCAATAATCTCAGCTCCCTGCTCCGCCAGAGCCGAAGGAGGCAGGCGGAACACCGAGGGTGTTTTGTTAAATGCCCCGGTCGTTCGCAGGGGCTGGGACTTGATAAAAGGAGACAGTTTTCTGAAAAGATTTGATTGAAATGGCGTGTGCCAGGGCTGATGGGAGCCAGCGAGGGACAAAGCGCCGCGAATCCATGGACACTCGAGCAATTATGCCTCCACGCTGAAGGTGGATTAGCGCGCTGGAAAGAAGCATATGTTTGGCCCGGGGCGACACTTCCCCCCGGCTGAGCTTAGAGAATGGGAGCGCGGAGAGCGGCTGGACCCGGAATATCAACTATCTGCGAAGCCCCCCCTTCCCAGCCCAGCCCAGGCGGCCCCGCCCCAAAAGTCAGAGAGCATTTTTACAAAGAGAGGAGTGGGGGGAGGCGGGGGGAGGAGAAGGATGGGGGGAGGAGGGAGCGGGGAGGCTGGGAGGCGGGGAGGGGGGGAGAGGGAAAACCCAGAGGTGCAAATGGGCCTGGGATTGGCGAGCAACACCTCCCAAGGCCTTCATCTCGGGTCATCCGAACGGGAGACCCGTGTTGGGTGTGGAGACCCATGTTGGGTGTGGAGACCCAGAGTGGGTCACATAAACGATCCTCCACAGAATCTCCCACTGCTAGGGTAGTTCTGTCTGGGATGCTCGCCCAAACGGGTACTGGAAGGTCAATCGAATTGTTGCAATAAAACCAGGTCTTAATGAGTTTGTAAAGATTCGAGTGGCTAATGGTCACTGTCCTGCGGTGGGCACGAGGCGCTGGGCGGGCGGCGTGGGTCCAGGCCGTGCCTTGGGTCCCGGTGAAGGGAAGCCTCGGGGGAGACATCGGACAGTTCGATATCTGGTGAAATGGGCTGAGAGTGAAAAGCTCGAGGAGGCCTGGTCGGAGAGTAAGGATGCGGGTGCCCGGAGTCAAAGCCCCACGCAGCTCTACCTGCTTGGAGCCCCTGCCCAGGGATGCTGAAACTTGGCGCCCCCCTGGGTGTCAGGGAGCAAGAAAGTCTCCCCGCCACCGCCTCCACTCATTGATTAGAGCGCCGTTCCCGTGGAAAGAGCCCAGGAAACCCCGACCTGGAGCCTCCCAGCCCTCGCCCCCTGCACCGGCGAGCGCGCCAAGGGAAGGAGGAGGAAAGTCCCAAACCTCGACCTCAGGCTTTTATTGCAGCTTAATTGGGTCTAACCCGCAGGGGTGCGGCCGGCCGCCTCCCGGGCCGCCCGCGCCCACCCCCGCCGCCGTCCCACCCCAGGCTGGGCTCTACTGCAGACCCTCAAAATCAAGCTGCAAGTTGCTTCCAATCCAAAGGGGCGCGCGGCGGGATGTTTCAGGGAAACTGAGCCAGGAAGGCTCCCGGGCCGGCGCCGTGGGGGCACGGACTGTACTGTCCCCTCCCGGGCGGGGTCCTGGGGCCCGGAGCCCAGGATCTGGCGCTGGAGGCAGACTCCATGCTGCGGACAAAGGCGCAGCCCAGACCCGGGGGCTGCAGAAAAGACGGGGGTGGGGGGGATCCTGAAATAGGATTTGGTAGCTGACCAGGCAAACGGAAATTTGATCCTAGCATTAACTCAGTGCCTCAGGAAAAATTCTTTCAAGCTATGTTAGTTAAATGTAGTTTGACCAAACACCTCAGATACAAATATAAATAAATGTATATACATATGTGTGTACATTTCCCGAAGATAGGCTGGATTTTAGAAGGGTGATGAGCCAGAGCAACTCAAGAGAGAGATTGGAGAGGTGTGGGTCCAGAAGAAATCAAGGGCCCCGGGCCTTTCAACTTGCCAAAGTTGAGAGCTGTGATGGACACCCAACAGCGGGCCACAAGTGAACAGAGGGTGGACCACGAGACTCCAACTTCAGTCTGAGGGGTCATGCTTAAGATTGTTATCGAAATTTGGCGGATATAATCTTTGTTTCCACAGAAAAATCACGTGCAAAAAAAGCATAGCATGGAATTGGGCCACTCTGAGAAAAATCCCTGCCTTGCTGTTGAAAATATTCCCGCTTCTAAATGGATGTTAGCGTAGAGAATCAAACTAATTCTACCAAGCTTCCCCAAAGACATTAAACTTATTCTTGGGTTAGAAAGAGACAGACAGACAGACAGGGACAGAGAGAAAAAGAAGAAAGGGGGGTGGAAAGAGAGGAAGGGAGGGAGGGAGGGAGCATGGAGAGAAATGTATGTATCCGTAAGTATCTACTGTGGAAAGGTCATCTTCCCCTGAGCTTCCTTCTTCTCTAACACAGATTTCTCTAGCAGTATGCTGCATTGCTCTTTTGTTAAAAAATAAATCTCTCTGTGAAAGCAAAGTTGGTTCAACACTGCCCTTTTAGGCATCAAAGATGAAAAAATACAGTTTTACACATGAATGACACTTAACACTTAGAGGGCTCCCAGGTCCAGCCCCAAATCTCTTTTATTCCCTCCTTTCTTTTTCTCAGCCATGATCCTAAGGAGCAGAACATTTTTTAAACACAAGACCTTCCCTGACACGTGAATTACACAGTTTTCCATTCCAACATCCTTTTCTCTCCCCACTCTGATGGCCACCCTGCTGTCTTCCATGGGAAACAGCAATGACTTCTTCAGGGAAGGACTTACGTTCATGATTTGTTTGGGAATGCTTCTCATCTATGTCCATAGGGGCAAAGGTGAGTTTGGGCTACTGCTTTTGTGGACAGAAATCATAGTTTTCTTCAATCATACAATTGCCCTCTGTTAATAAATACTCCACCTTGGACTAATTCATTCCTGCCTTCAGAAAAACAGTTGAGTAAACTCTGATCGTTAATGGAGTCTTTAGTTCTTAACTCATGGTTAACTTGGCAAATAGTGTTTTTAAAGACGAGCTTCTAGGAGAAACCCATCACAGGGTCAAATTTTTCAGTTTCTCTCCCACGGTGTGTCACAAGAAGGACAGTATCATCGTAGCAATAACAATGGAAAGCTGACATGGCATACCTGTGCAGCAACCTAGTTTAATATGAAAAAGAATTGTCCGTTGAAATTCACAAGGAAAAATACCCCTAAGCATCCTAAGAGGTGTGAGAACTACTGTTACCTGGTGTGTTCTGTGGTTTCATTCTTCTGACATGGACGGGTTGGGTGATGCTGGGAGCTGACTTGGGTTTGTCTGTGGCGTGTATGGGTTATTTCTTCTTCTCTCCTCGCATTTCAGATGTCTCTTTACCACATAGCGCTAAGCCATAGGGAAACATAGATGTGTTTCTTCAAATGCCCCACTTGGATAATCAAACAAATTAAAGAACAAATTTCTGTAGTCTTGCCGCAGGACCACTGCCATCTCTGCACCTGTAACTCAGAGAATGAAAGTGCTGGTTATTTACGTGTACTTTCCGCCTCTTGGATCTCTTGTTTTTATAGCCCTTTTACCCAAGTAATGAGGATTCTTCCCCTCACTTCAACTCCCCGTCCCCCCCCACCCGCCCCCCGACCTTAGAACTGAGTGGCTTAGGAGCAGATCTGTAACTGGGATGAAGCAGCTGTTGGCTTCATGCCGTCCTCTAACTTGATTATTCTTTGGACACGTTAGGCAAGCATTAGTGATTGATAATGACGCTAATTAACCCCTTTCCTTTCCAAACAGTAAACTGCTGCCAGCAGGATGCTACAAACAATAAATATAAAACACTGCATACATCAATCTCTGTTTAAAGCACAACTTCATTTGGGCACGTTTAACCGCACTGCTTTCAGTTAACAATTTGCTATTTATTCAAGCACTTCTCCAAAAGCCAGAGGGGGGAAGCAGAGGAAGAGAGAGGGTTAAGAAAAGGGGCCTGCGGCTTTAAGACCACAAAATGCTGCCATACCTGTCAGCTGCAGCAAAGTTAAGCTCTAATGGAAACCATGCGTAATTTTTTTTTTTAATTTCAGGTCAATACTTTTTACAAAACTTAATTAATCCAGTTCTGTTCTTAACCTATTTAAACTTAACACAAGGCTGATGACCACATATAAGATTTTTTTTCTTTGTGGGGAGAAAACAGCTCTCCTGCCTGACCTGGAATTATTATGAATTTACTTTTGATTGAGAAAGGAATGGGGAGACACTGTTTTGTAAAGAGTGGTGAAATTTAGATTTTAAGCAGCATTTGGGGAAACCAGGGCAAATTTGATCTGATTGTGCAATCCAACATAACCTGAGTTATAAAGAAATGTACATTAAATTTGAAATTTTGATAAATGAATATTCCTAGCAAGTGAATAAAATGTATTCAATTAACTAAAACCCTGTGCACTTCTGAACTGAAGTGGAATCGACTGTAATTGATTTATTTGAAACCAGAGGTTAAGGACTGAATTAGCTAAGTACAACTGGGTATTTCAAGCCACTGACTTCTCAAATGTCAAATCCCTTCTATTTTAAATATTATTTCAGCTGCGGGGCATTGCAGTCCTGATAGTAGTTCCATCAAGAACTCAAATTATATTAATATTCGATTTTGGGGAGGAATGGATTGGATTGTGATTTTTAAAGGGTGTTGGAGAATAGAAGGGCTAATGATGACTCTCAAACTGGAAGGAACATTGTGTTTCCATAAAAACTGGGCGTGGTAATTAGCACAGCCTAGCAAGCATCCTCATAATTCAACTGTGTATCCTAACTTGAGTTAATCCAAAGAGAATCACGATTGTTAGTATATAAGTACCTGACCTGTCAAGTAATCACCATGTGTTTTAGAGAATACACGTTGGTCACAACAGAGAAAGCCAAAATCCGTATAGCCATAAAAGTCATTTTTAATAACACCCCCCCCCAATCGCCCCACCCCTTAAAAATATGCATAGTTTCTTTAAATGTTTTGTTTAAAAGAAAGAAAAAGAAAAAGAGAACGACAATATCATGATCCTCCGCATGTCGTACTACAGAATAAAAACAACTAATTCTGTGCATTTGGAAACCATATTTATTGTGACCTTGTAATGTTCTAACACACTATTTCCCTTCTATCTTTCTCAGGATGCAAGGATTATACTGGGTTCAGGTTTTCCAACATAACAAGCATCTGTAAATCCAGATATGAATGAATGGTATTTAATACGATTGTTTTCGTTTTAAAATGAGTATTTATGTGTCATTGGAGAAAGAGAAGCAATGTATGGCTGTTTATGAATGCTATTGTGCCTGAGGTTAGGATCCTCACACAATCTGAGATGCAGCCAAGAAAAACAGCCTTGATAGACAATGCTTCACTTCACCTGCTACGATGCTGTGTGCATTTCATTTCTGTCAAGAGTATGTACAGTTAGGGTTCATTCGCCTCATTATTTTGTTACATGTACGTTACAGTTAACCAGTCTCTCTAGGAAATAATAAATAACCGCTTTAAAAAACAATTGCCGCACCGCGTTCTGATAGTACACTTTCCATCTGAATTTTTTTTTTAAACCCACCATTGTTATGAATTCTCTGGCTTCGGAAAATAGAATTTAGAGTCCACCAACTCTCGTTCGTCTGTCGAGATTGCTTTTACACTGCCTTCCATGAGGAGATTAGAAAGCAAAAGGCTGCAAAATGGACACTGTCTCATGCTTTGCTTCTTTAGTCCTTTAGAATGTCAAACCGGAAGAACAAATGTTGAATCTCCTCCGGTATGTATACCTAGATACTTTTCCTAGGACCTTTCCTGTGAACTTTCCAGTTAACGACCTCCACTTTCTTCTTTTAAACCATTAAAAATCCTCCTCACTCCCAAAGCAAAGACTTGCCAAATCAGTTTACAAAAGCTCTGAATTCGCCATTTTTATGTACAGGAAGTCCTTCCTTCTGTGAGGGCTAAGCGCTAGGACGGGCCTGCGGGGGGCGGGATCCGCAGCCCTCCCCCTCCCTCCTCACCCCACCTCAGGGAAGCTTTTGTATTTCTAAAAGGTCCTAGGAGGGAGCCCCAGTGGTGAGGGAAAGGGGTGGGTGGGCATTTAGGGGGCAGGCAGAAAAGATTCTGGGAATCGACAGTTTCCCAGTCCCCTCTGCTACCTCAAGAGCTACTACGAACAGCACAGTAATGAACTCATCTCTAAATGAAATATTCAAATACATGGAAGACGATGTGCCCTCTCTGCCCCTGCTCCATGTACATTTCTGCCACTCTTCCCAGAAAACTAGAGCTGGTGTTCACTCATTTGCATGTCTTAGCCACTAAGAAGCCAGAGCAAGTAAGTGAATTTTGAAGTGGGTATTTCCTTTGTGCTAATGAACGAACAGTTTAAATTTCAGTTATCCTCCGAGACAGATTCCAAAGTAGCTATGGAGGGCGAGCGAGAGGTTCTTCTGTCTGCTCTCCATCTTCCTTGTCATCCTTAATGTTTGGCTCTGAAGGTCTTATATTTTGGTTTTCAAAACACAAATGAAAACCTAAAGGATCAACATAAATAAAACTTTATTTTTAATAATAAAATTAATGTTTCTAGTAAGGAAAAGATAGTATGTCATTCCTTTAGCAGTACAAACAATCTTTTATCCAAACGAATACATTGGGTTTTATTGTGTCATTTGTCTGAATACAGACTCAGTGGAATATCTAAATGATACCCTGCTCTGAACTCCAAGTTGAAAGTAAGTTTTTATTATACTTGAGGGAAACAATGGGTTCAGCTGCTTATTGCAAGGAGCAATTGCCAAGGGAGGGTTAAACTCAATTACTGTAACCATACTGAATAAAAAATACTGCCAAGAACAAAAATACGCCTGGGTAAAGACAGCCACTGAATAAAAAAAAATCGACATAAAGCGTATCAAATATTTATTTATCTGGGCAACAAAGGACTATGATACATTGACAGGCATGGAAACTACTGCCAGCACAACTCAGTACAATACAGCTAGAACTGCTTCCAAAATGGCCAGTGAAAATACAGAATACCAGGTGGTCCCAAATGTTTGAAGTTCTTTGAACAAAAAGAGGGGGGGGAATCCCTAACCCTTGGTTTAAAGACAATACTCATTTATTGCTCAAATGATGCTTTTAAGGGAGGACAGTGGAATAAAATAAACTTTTCTTTTTTCTCTCCACAATACATAGAACGGTTGCCAAACCACTCAAGTTAAAAATCTTTCCAGGGTCCAATATCACTTTTTTCTTTCAGTTCAATGAAAAGCTAAATGTAATACTAATTACTTATAAAATTTTATTTTACTTTTTTTATTTGTTCAGCTGTTTCATTGTCGTCTTTAACATGCTACAACAGGGCTAAATTCATGAATACCAGAGGAAAAAAAAAATCCCCCAAACCTTGGATTCCTAAATAAGTACCATGAACCACATGAAGAACTAATAGGGAAGATTCAAAACCCACTAAACAAGAGGTAAACGAGATCACCAGATAAATTAAAAAAAAAGGCTTAAAACAGACTCACCATATTTACAATTCCCATTAAATTACACATAAATAAATATATACAGAGACGTGAACACTGATTCCCTTATAGAACTGTGAATCGTGTTGCCAGAGAGAGTTCAAGTTGGTCGCTTTACCTTGAAGAGGGAAAACTTCTAGAACTGAAGACAAGACATGGAACTTCGAGTATCTGTGTTCAAGTTTATTCACAATACTGATAAAAATGTCATTAGCCTTTTTTGCCTTTTTTTTTCTTTTTTCTTTTTTTTAGTATGGCTACAATCTGAAGTATGTAAGAGAAGGTGGTGATTCCGTCCCATGAAGCTCATGTAATTTTTTTTAATTTTTACGTTCTTTTTTCTAAAAAAAAAGTTTTAAATTTTTTTTGTTGTCGTTGTTGATTTGTTAGTTTAAAAAAAAAAAAAGGTTCACAAACTCGGACAGAACTTTTCTTTGCTGGCTTCACGGCCTGTTCTGTTCTCTTAGGCTCCACACGAGGGCAAAGGGGAGTTGGTGCTGATGGAGGAAGTCGGGGCCGGGGCCTGAGGCTGCGGGGTCGCCCCGCTCACAGTGGAGCGCTGTCCCCGGGACCCCGAGACTCCGGACCGAAGGCGGTGGCGGCAGCGGCGGCAGCAGCAGCAGCAGTAGCAGCAGCGGGGGGTTGCTGATCCCGGAGCTGTCACCTGCCGGTGGTGTTCGGTGGTGGGGGTGATGGAGATGGAGATGGCGATGATGGAGATGATGGAGATGATGGAGATGGAGATGGAGTGGGTGGGCGCGCCGGGGCCAGGGAGGCGGCGCAGGCAGGGGGCGGGGCAGGAGGAGCGCCTCACTTTCTGTGTTTCTCCTCTTTGTCACTGCTTTTGGCGCTGCTGTCCGTGTGGCTGTTCGGGTTGTTGCTGAGGTACATTTTGTCCATGGCCTTGAGGGCCTCGGTGAGATAGTTCTGCAGGGCCGTGACCGCGGCGCACACCGCCGGGCTGCCGAAGCCGTGGGAGATGAGGTTGAAGTGGGTCAAGCAGCTCTGGATGCCGGGCTCCAGGATGGGGTTGGGCCTCGAGTTCCCCAGGGGAGATCGGTCCTGAGCCAGCAGGTCGGTGAACTCCTTGCATATCTGTCTGCAGCACAAGCGGAGCAGGGAGAGAGAGAGAGAGAGAGAGATGAGGCTGGGCAGCCAGCAGCATCAGCAGCAAAGAGAAAACCTTGCTCCCTGCCGTTACCTCTGCCTGGATCACGCCGACACCTGACCTGACCCAGAGCCCCAGACACAGACTGGGGGGGAGGGGCACATGTTGGGAGACCCAGCCACCTGTCAGAGTCCACCTAAACTCTTGCTTCTCTTTAAACACTTCCACACATGCCTGTCTCTTGCCTTTCTCTGTGTGTGTGTGTGTGTCTCTCTCTCACCTCTCAGCTGCACCAAACTTCTAACCCCCTCCTCTCTCGCTCACACCAAGCACCCTAGACGCAAGAAAACATTTCACACGTTAGGAGAGAAACAAAGGTGAGTCAGAGGGGCAAGGAGTCAGAAACGCGAGCATCTCTTCAACAGCCAATAGCATGCACCCATCAGCTGTCCTGCTCAAAATACTATGGAGGCCCCTCTTCCCTAATCTTCTAGAGACCTCAGCAGCAGTTTGGGGGGATGAACTCTCCACTCATTCGCCTTCAGATCAGGGTGGATGTGCACAAGAAAGGCAAAACTTTTCTTGGGATTATTTTGCCTTTAAAAATAAGTCACCCGAAAAAAAAAAAAAATGTGTTCCTTGGGGATAATTCAGAGTGGTTTGGGGAAGAAGAAACAGACATTTCAATCGCCCATTCCACCTCTTTTCCCACACAGCAAAAAAAATTGTCTAGGGAAATTGTGAACATGGGTGTGTTTAGGAAGCTAAGAGAAGAGGGAAAAGTTGAAATACGGGTGATGTGGCCTGCACAGGGGAAGCTCAGTCTCTGAATCTGGGAAGCAAGGACTAGGTGGGCCTTCCTGACGCAGCAGCAGCCTTTGGGTGGGGGGATGTGAAGGAGGGATGGAGAACAGGAAGCACTGGCAGGCTACCTCCTCCAAGGCCAGCTGGTGTCCCCAGGCCAGAAACTGCCCTGCCTGAGGCCGCTGCCTCTGCCCTCTGCTTCCATGCCCTCCTGTGACATCGACTTTGATAATTAAGGGCTTCCAAACAGGCCTTTTAATTTCCAGAAAACATATCAAAACAGTCATTTTCTTTTCACACACCACCTGCAGAAGCCTATTCAGCCCAGGCACCGATGGGAATATAACTTGGGCCATTTTGAAACCTATTTGACAACTCGCCTGTAGGCTAGAACTTGTGGGGTGTGTGTGTGTGTGTGTGTGTGTGTGTGTGTGTACACAGCACTTTTGAGGAGGATGAGAAAGGAAGGCAAGAAATGGGAGAAGGGATTAGGGTTGAAACTAGGACAGCTTCTGGCTTGAACATTTTGCAGGCCACTGCTTAATCCTTGCCCTTGGAGAGCATATTGATAAGAGACAAAAACTGATACAGGCAAGTCTGTCACTCCTTTAAGAACTTGGTTCGGAGAATTCGAAAAGAATAGATACATGTATGTGTACGGCTGAATCACTTTGCTGTACACCTGAAACTATCACAACGTTATTAACCAACTATACTCCTATATAAAACAAAAGGTTAGGGCTTCCCTGGTGGCGCAGTGGTTGAGAGTCCGCCTGCCGATGCAGGGGACACGGGTTCGTGCCCTGGTCCGGGAGGATCCCACATGCCGCGGAGCGGCTGGGCCCGTGAGCCATGGCCATTGGGCCTGCGCGTCCGGAGCCTGTGCTCCGCAGCGGGAGAGGCCGCAACAGTGAGAGGCCCGCGTACCGCAAAAAAAAAAAAAAACAAAAAAAAAACAAAAAAAAAAAACAAAAGGTTAAAAAAGAAAAAAAAAAAGAACCTGATTCTGGTCTTTCTGACCAGAAATAGTCGCAAATCCACACTCAGCTTCCATCACATCCCTACTATATACCCCACCCCCATACACGTTAATTTTTTTTAAAAAAATGAGAAGGTGGGGTGAAAGAGAGGGGAAAGAGGGAAACACGCACTCGCAATCTTCCTTGTACTGCCCCTTTAAAATCAATTATGGTTTATTAGATTGTGCTGTAACTTCAATATTTACAACAGAGCTGATTAACACAAAAGGAAAAGAGGCCAAAAGTGGGAGCAAAAACGATTTTGAATTTTTGTTTCTCTTGACAGTGAGACACAGAGACCCCGTAGAGGTAATGTCTTACTTTGTAGCCAGGAGCATGTTTTTTCTTGTCACTTGCTCATTGGGATCGGAATGTTGTCGGTTGAGAAATTCAGCTACTGCTTTGGCAGGAAATTCAGTTTCGCACACATACCCAAAGTCCCTGGCGAGGTGGACGGCCTCTCCTGGCAAGAGGTGAGAGGAGGGGGGCGAGGGCAAGAGAATGAAAAAAGTTGGGATCAAAACTGCCTCCCAACTCCCTTATTTTCTTAACCCAGATGTTGTAGGAAACACACACTACTTGTTTTCCCATTTCAGGCATTTTCTTTCCTTCCCTGTAGGATCTGGTGGCTGCACTTCCCAGGGAAAATGGCCACTTAGCCTAGAAGGCCGAGAGGATTGGAAAATGTAAAATCCCATCAACTGCCTTGCAGCCTCATCCCCAACCCAGATGACATTCCCCCACCTTCTCTTTCAAAATGTTTCTTGTATTCCAACCTCACACCTATCAACACATTCATAAATGATATTCATAATTACCCCTTGAGCTTTTCTGCAAGGGGACGACTAAGGGTTTACATTTTAACTTTATCGCATATAATTATCTGTTCATCCAAACCGATTAACCAAGAGGATTTGAGGGTCACTCCACTGAGTCTGCCTGTGTTGTTGATTTTCGAATCTTTGGTTTTAATTTCCTGAACCAGTTGGTTTTTACTGCAGGGCTTCCTGCCATTAGCTCCAGCTCCGGAAGAACGCATGCGCCAATTAGAGCATCAAAGCCCTCTCCGCTGAGCTTGTTTCCATAAAATGGAGCGGATCACAAACAATAACAGTTCTCCAGAAACTGCTTCCCTGCTACAGGACTCAACCCCAAAACCATGCACACTCTCACACTACACCCGAAGCCGCTACTACCATTTTCTCTGCGTATAATTGTTTCGGGGTCTGAACGGTGGGTTCCCAATGTACTGGTATTATTTTTAATATAATGCTACTGTAGCTGAGTTTCTGGCACTGAACAATTGCTTATGACTTAACAGTCACATTAGTATCATTTTGGGCACCATTAACGAATGGTTCATAGGGTTTCTCAATTTTATGTTTTTAAATATTCTTAAAATTATTTACAAAGCTAGAACTTGAATTCAATTATACTATGTCTCCTCAAATACAAGATGTAAATAAGATTAAGTGCCTTCTTTAAATATAAATGGTAGTTTTGAAATCTGCGCCATAACTGAAGTGCCTTTTTTTTTTCCTGTTGGCATAAGACGTTTCCAACGGAACACAAAGGAAAATGCAAAAGACCAATACATTCATTCCAACACACCCAAACTTCAGCCAATTTAGTATCGGACAAACTTAACAGGGATCTAGAGGAAGTAGGGATGTGACTGCTGTGACTGGATTCTGATGTATCTAGAACAGCGAGTGAGGACAGGGTGAGCTTTTGTTTTGAGGGGTTTAGAAGCGAGTGTGTGTGTGTGTGTGTGTGTGTGTGTGTGTAAAAAGCTGACATGAGACACTTTCTGCAATGCTTATATTTCTTTTTTCTTTTCCTATCCAAATAACTCAAAGTCTAAAATTGATCACTTTTCTTCCTCTCCAGTAGAGAAGCACAATTAAATGAGAGATAAGGGAGCATATGTTTGGAAAACAAAAACCTAAAAGGGCATATAACCCTGAGCTTTCAGGATGGTCTTAAATCAGGATGCAGGTCAAAGATTCCCAAATTAATTCAGGAAGTAATGGTCACGCATTTCTCAAACGCAGATGTCAGAATAGCTTAAGTGATTTACTGCTGAGCTCTATAAAGGAGACTGGAACTTGAAGAATATGCAGTTCTTAAGTTTTCACATTGTTTAGGTCAGAATTGGGCTAGGGAGGTGTAATTTTGTGGCAGAGGGGAAGAGGAAAGGACAGGAATAAATGCAAATAGTTTTTTGACACAAAAGAATTCCGTTCACTTCTGGCTATGTTTTCTGGAAAAATGAAACTGCCCAACTGACAAAATACAACCAAACATCTGGCCACTGAATATTAGCCATTTTCTCAGAAGAAACTTCCCTTCTCTTTAGCAAGGGAACTCACTTACCCTCCACTAGTGATGTGAGCAGGGTGACATTGGCAGCTTTACGCCTCCCTGCTGGCAGATTTAATCCTATTTTGTCCAGTTTTTCTCTTAAAGATCTTCCTCCATTTTTAGACTTCGCCCTGTTTCACAAATACATGTGAGAAAGGGATTTAGAAAACATTTGGTTGCTCTGCATCACACTGTAGTCATTTTGACAACTTCCTAAAATGTACTTTTAAAAATTAAGGATCCTGGCCCCGAGATATGTAAGGAAGGAATGGTACAGAAAGAACATAGGCGATAAATGCTTGTTAAACTCTAAAGCACCCCCTGTGTTCAGTTATTACTGCAACTATTGTGGCAGGTTGGAAGGTTCTGACTTCCCAACTCTCTAAAGAAGAACCACAAACAAACACAGCTCTCATCTCTAGGGTGTGAAGTATTTCTGAGTTCATCCTAATGGGCTCTTTAAATTGTCTTTGCAAGATCTGCTGTTAGGTTATTCAGAGTAACCAAAGTTATCATCACTCTTACGTTTCTTTCTCTGGCTTTAGCCCCAGTGGGAAATTCATTTCACCAACTGTTTACATGCCATGTCACCAGCCTAACTAGAAAAGTCAGAAGTTGATAGCAGCCTTTAAAAATTTCCCTGATTTCAGAGAGGATGGAGGTGGTTCTAAATAGATGTCTAAATAGACTCCCATAATCAGAAAGTGGTTAAGATAAATTGTTTAAATAAAACAGCAAATTAATTAATTTCAGATTTTATTCCCTACTCAAGTGCTCTTTAATTGTGTGGATTAGATTATACTCCCCTAGGTAAACAGTCTCCAATATTGGGGATGGGGGAAGGGGGAGAAAAAGGCAGAGGGCGGATTCAGATCTGTGTCAACGAAAGATTACAAAGGGACAGCAAATGACCGTGAAGGAGGAAGGAAAGAGTGGAATAGCTGATGTTAAACTCTGTAGCCTTTGTATGGGATACACCCATCACAGCAGAACTCTGGGTCTATAAACAGATATATGAATAAATGTCAAAAGAATGAAGTTTGGGTCCACTTTCTCACTAAAAATTAAAAAGGAGAAAAAGTAGAAAATATTATCTGGGAAAGTGCAACGCAAGACCCACCACACACAACGCTGGGTGGAACCCTAGGAGCAAAAAGCCCAGAGGAGGGACAAACCTGCCCTGAGGGAAGGTGCTTCACCTCGTCGACCCTTATAAAATCTCATCTACGAAATGAATCATTCCGACCTCGCGCGGGTGAGACGAGAATCCCTGGCCACATAGGCAACATGCAATCGTCGGTAGCGACCACACATAATGCACAAACGTGCCTCGCACGCTGCCTGGCACACACGGGGACACGGTACATCGGAACCATTAGTGCGAGCACCTCGGGCGGGAGGGTCTGCTTCTGGTGACCCGGGGGCGTGGCACGGAGACTAGAGAAAACCATTGTCTTCTACTTAAACCCTATTCAAGGGACGGCGGGCTGCAATCGGAGACCCTACATGGAGGTAAGGCAAAGTGAGGCGCCTGAGAGGAAGTTTTCCTAGGCTTGCAAGGTGTGCGCGAGGAGGGAAAAGGCGGGCGTGCGGCGCCCCGCGGCTGCAGCGGCCGGGACTGAGCCCGCGGCGGAGCGAACTGCGCATGCGCGCGGGGAGGGGGTGGGAGGAGGCAGAGGTCCCACTGAGCGCGCTGCGCCGGCCGATCCGGGCGCGCCCCCGGAACGACGGAGCGCGCGGGAACGCGGCGGAGTGCGCAGGCGCCCGCCGCCTCACCCCGCCCCCAGCTCCACCCACCGGGTTCTACGCTCTTCTCCCCGCCCCTTTCTTTTCCCGCGAAGGGAGGGCCCTGGCGCGAGGCCCGTCCGCGTCGCCGGCCCGGCGCAGGCGCAATGCTTGGCGGGCAGGGCCTCGCTCGGGCCTCACCTCCGCAGCACTCCGCCCAGCAGCGAAGCGTTGAGACACTCCGGCGGTGAGAGGCGCCGCTGTACTTCCGCCACCGTGACCTTGTACTTCGAGGTGGAGCTGAGGAGCGAGAGACGACCCGGAACTGAACAAAAGACTTCGTTGGGGTTCACGACGCCGCCGAAGAGGTTGTCCTTGTTGATGGGGATGGCGGAGACGGCGTTGCTGTTGGACTTGGACAGGGACACGGGGCCTGCGGAGACAGACGGGGAGGCCGCGTGTGGGCGCCGAGGATCCCTCCCGAGCCCTGCCCGACCCCGGCCCTCGTCCCGGCCCGGGCCGGCTCCCAGGCTTGCGCCGCAACCGCCGCTTTTCTTCCAGCCCTGAAAATTCCGTGGCTCCTTCCCCATCTCCTGCCCTAGTCCCTGCTCCATCCCGGTACTGGGGATGGAGGCTGTGCCCCTCGGCGCGTCTCACCGGCGGCCGGGGGGCGGCCCAGCCCCGCCAGCCAGGCCTTTGCTTCTCCCTGGACCCTTGCCATTTAACCGCTGGGGAGCTGTCTAGAGATGGTGGTGAACTCGTGACCCTCCCGGCTCTCAGCCTCCGAGGGAAGTGGCCCCCAGACGGGGTGCTGGCGCACGGGCTTGGGGTGCAGCGAAGGGGGTGGCGTTTGTAAACCGAGAGCAAGCTATGTAGGCTCGGGAGTTTTCGTGGGGCGAGGGGTTTAGCGTTGGGGAGAAACTGCTTCACAGACCTATAATTAAAATCAGCCGAGAGTTTAGATGGCTAAAGCGGCCTGTAAATGAGCATTTCATTCAAGGCACCAAGCCGGGAAGTGGTGGATTCTGTTGCCACATCCCATCCTTTTGATAAATAGGCCCTTTCCTATGTTTATCTGTGAAAAAGACTCGAGTTTTGGAAATCCATTCCAAGCCCCGTTTTGAACTGGGAGAAAGGATAAACAGGCCTACCGTGGAAAACTAGCAATGTGTTCTTTTGATGAGCAAAGAGTTAATAGTCTTACGCTTAAGCGTCTAATTTGGGAAGGGGGGAAGGGGAGGATATGTTCTTGTTAGTTAAAATCATAAGCTCTTCATCGTTGGATCCACCATACTTACAAAAAATTCAAGGCCAGCAGAAAGTGTACTAACATGTTACATTTCTAACACCAATCTAATTCAGATGCATTCATAACCATTTAAGTACAGTATGCATTTGTATCTTAAAATTCCACATGGAGACATACATAATAATACACGTATGCAGAATAATACATGATAATATATGTATACAGTACTCCTCCCTCTTGAATGGGGATATTTTAGACGTATAGGGAGGTGGGGGGGGGCTCTAGGTTTTGGATAGATCACTTGTGACATTAATAGCTCTGGGGAGGCTAATAGAGACAATAGGAGTTAAACGAACTCTTGAGAGATTACTAATAAAAGAGCCAATTATCATGTCGACTTGGAAAGAGCATCTCTTAAGATTTATCCCTTGCACACACACATCTAATTTGACATGACAAAGACTTCACGGATGCAAAAATGAAACTTTAAACTCGCTAACAATATACTGATTGGGGTTAGAAATGGGAACAGTTTTATATAGCATCGTCCTCTGGTGGTGCCTAGAATCCCGAAATGTAACATTGCCACCATAACAAAAAAAAAAAAGCTGCTGTGAATAGCATTTAATCCAGTAAACTTTATTTCTACCCACTAAACGCAACACAAATTACAAATCCATCCAAATCACTTGACACTTTTTTAAAACAATTTCTGCTCCAAACATTTATGCTAATAAACCTGACATCTTCAAAAAGCTAATTTTAACCAAAAGCCAAATTTTTAACCTAATTCACAAAGTTTAAAAACCCTTAACAGCTAATGAGAAATTAAATGTAAGAACATGAAAGATTTTTCCCCCTCTGCTAAGGAGTGCTATGTCTTTTTATCATCTGCTCCTATATTAATATTAAATTACTTGCACTGTTTTTAGCATTATACACTTCTTAACACTCATGGCCACTCACGCAATGGATTAAATGAACTGTTAAAACCGTTCCAAAATTGAAATGCCACTTCCAAATCTGTTCAACTATTACACATTTCGTGTGTTTGTCCAGATATCATTAAACTAAATTAAATGTTCAAGTCATGAATCAGAACAAAGCTAGCCTGTTGCCATTACTAACATACTGAAAGCCGATCATTTAAGCATGGCTATTCTATGCCTATCTAGTCGCTAATTCTGAGCCTTTAGGAAATCCTACTTGGAAAAAAATAAACACAGCTCTGCAAGTTCTTTTAAATAGCACTGTGCCTGTAAGGACATGCTTGGAATGCAGAAGGAAATGGCTTACCTTTCTTAATTACAGTTTGATCTGGGATGTTAATACCCGGGTCTTCTACATGCTGCAACAAAAGGATACACATGGATGTAAGTGTATAATCAAAACAAAAGGAAATGAATATTTCGTGCAAGATAGGGGGAGGGGAAGGTGTGGACTCAAAATCCCCCCCTCCCATCTAGTGACATTTATATATAAACATCTCATCTTGGCTCATTGGAATTGGGGGTTTTGCAGCTCAAGAGGTTTCACTGTACACCCACGGCCAATTTCTCGTTCCCCAGCAAAGAATCCATATTTGAAGGAGCTGGGGGTGGGGAATAAAACTTTCTTTGGAAATTAAACCGAGTTTTGATCTTTCTCACAGTCAGTTCAACCTTTAAAACTACACCTAGCTTTAGTTTGGCGCCTCAGCGGCTTCGGACTTCAGCAATTCCAGCGTTCAGGCAGCAAAAGCCAGAGAAACACAATAGAAATGACAGTCGGGAGTAACGGGGGAGTACTGGAAACGTTTTAGGTGATGTGATAAAGAGCAAACGTGTATACACACCTTCACTTATGGATAAATGAAAAAAATTTAAAAAGGACTACTGTCTAAATTGGATATCAGATAGGGATATGAAAATGATAAAAAGAGAAACAAACAAACAAAAATCCTTTGAGGTTTTCCTGTGTCCAGTAGCAGATTTGGATTTGTTAGTGTGGGTTTCTTTTTTTCTACAGATGGATGGGTATACGTGTGTGCTAGAGTCAAAACGTGATTAGAAAGTAAAATGAAATCGTGTTTTCTAATGCAGAAACTGACAGGCAATATAATGTCTGCCTGTGTTTACAAATTAGCACCAGGGCTGCTGAGATAGAAGATTTCACAATCATTACCAAACACAGGCATTACCATTTAAAAAAACTATTACTTCCTTCTCTAGTCTTTGTCCAACAATAATACTGATTCGAACATTTTCCATTCTGTCTTGGATTTATGCTCCTGTTAATTGTGCCTGATCGCAATGATTCCGGGTGGATGGTACTAAGTTGCTTTATTACAGGTTTTATTATACTCAATGCTCTCATTTGTAACTTGCCTAAAGTGCTTCTGGATTTAAGTATAATTAAATTGAGAAATGTTCAGAAATGACTACTGCTGCAGTTCTTGTGTTTTAACTATATGGGGAAATATGATCCCTTTATGCATGCACCCTAAACCCATAAAGTAAATGTAGTGTGGCATAATACTTTTATTTGTGTTATTTCTAGACCTTGTCCATACAGGGAAGACTGTTAAGTTTAAAACCCCACTGAGATATTAATGATTAAATAATTTTCACCATCGATTTGATTTTCTTAAATATTTGGCAGTCGTTCTTATTAAAGGTTAACTGTTGCAGCAATGGGAAAATTGAAAACAACCCTTTTCCTGACCCAAATTCCTTTGAAAGAATTTTTTTTCTTAAAAGGTGGGGGAGGGAAGGGGAAGAGCAGCAACTGGGTTTCCTTGTTTTTATTTGATCTTTTGATTAATTTCTCCTATAGGCCAATCTCACCACGAAGAATGACTATACCGGTGTCAAGAATTCACACCAGCCACTTTGGAATTTTTGCAAAGTAGAGCAATTCTAATTCACAGTAGTTCCAAAAGCTCGCAACGTTATTTTGCAATTCAAATATTTCCAAGGAGCAGACTAGGATAAGGTTTCAGAGAATCTTTGGGAAGGGGAACTAAAATGATCACAACTTCCAGGTTTGCTTTTTAATGGCCCTTTTCTCAGCTATTGCTCGTCTCATTTTACTTTCCAAGAAATGCACTGTCTAGTATCAGTTTCTAAAAACATGTATGAAAACACACACACACACACACACACACATACAATGCTTAGTAAACCCCACATTGGATCAACTGCCTACTTTCCTACTTTCCATGCTACGCTGCTAAACATAACCAACAAATTTCAGTGATTAACTAGGCCAAATGAGAGATGTAATAAATTTTCTATTTTCCTATGTAACTTAAATAATGTTTTAAATTCACCAAGCAAGCAGGTAAGTTCATCTGACCATTTTCTTTGCAATCTAATGCAGTAATCATTAAACTGTCAACGGACATATTGCTGCAATATTTGATGCAGTAATTTGAAATAGCATTTTAGCAAAAATCACATCCAGATACATTTCCTCTCCAAAGAAAAGCAGCATTAACAGAGCCTTTACAGCTTTAATAAAATTATTGGCCTGCTCTAATTCCATTTCAGGAAGGTTGTGAGGAAACCATAAATATGTAGAATTGAAGCAAGAGATGCTGGTTTAAATTTAATTTCATAAAGTATTTTCAAATTATCAGTAGCCTGGTTTGCATTGTAAACAGTAAATGCGCTAATACCATGCTTATTTAGAAATCATTTCAAACTGCATTTATTGATAACTGAATTAGAACTCAAAGAATGCATTGCCCAATAGTCTGAAAACATTCATTTAATATGCGGGTGTAGCGGGTTCTGAGAGGCGTTGGGAACCCAGTTAATGATTTATGAGGTCAGCACTTAGCACCCCGAGGAAGAGAAAAAGGCTGTATTGAATGTCCTCCTGCTCGGACTTGCTACTTGCTATTCTGTAATCAGGGTAGGGTATACACATAACTTTCAGATATCACTAGCACTCATAAAATCCGGGAAAAATAATCTTCCTAGTGTGTCTTTCACACTTTCTTTTAAATGGCCAGGGCATTTCAACGAGCCCTTTTGGTTGACTCTAACACGTTTTTCAGGACAGGGAGAAATCCCCACGACAGACTCAGCGGTGGAATTAGATCCTCTCCCCGTCGAAACAGTTTACTGTCGTCAAGAGGGGAAGGTACCGTCAACGGTGACATTCGTCTAATTTCTCAATGGTAATATGCAGGCATTGTTTGAAGGAGCTCCAGGAGCCATTGTTCTAGGGGCAGAACGCTCAAGTACAATTCTTTTCCATTTTTTTAAGGCGGCTGTCTCGGTGGGTCCTTAGAGTGTCCACCCGAAAAAACAAAAGGAGATTTCGAGAAAGTAAACGCCGGGCAGGGAAAGCCCGGGCCCCCGGGGCTGCACGTTCCGGGCGTTTTCTCGCGGGTGGGTGAGGAGGGTCTGCGTTTGCCCTCCCGCCGCCCGCGGGGCCTCTTACCGGAACGTCCTCGATGGCGTGAGGTAAGGAGTGGATCGGGAGGTCTCCGAGTCCTGAGCCAAGCCCATGGGGGCCGTGCAGGAGGTCCTCGTGCCGCCGGTAGTCCCTGCGGGGATCCAGGCCCGACAGCTGGTGGGGCAGCCCCCGGTGCGCGTGCAGGAGCCCAGACTCCTGGCTCTGCCTCTGGCCGGGCCAGCCCGGGTGCTGCGGCTGCGGCTGGGCGTGCAGTGGGTTCAGGCTGTAGGGGTCGTTGACGTGGGAGTAAGGGTCTTGCGACTGGGGGTAGATAGGCTGGTAGGGCGGGGGGAAGTAAGGGGGCTGGAAGTCGGCATTGGGGGTGTGGGACAGCGGCGGGGCGCTCGTGTAGGGAGATTGACCTACAGTGCCCAGCTGGGGCAACCGTGCCGTCCCGTTGCTGGTGCCGTCGTGACGGTCCTGGAAGAGAGCGAGGGCAGGGGCAGAGAACAAGAAATCAGGCGTCGAGTTACAGCTGCCACACTGAGTGCACGGCTCAGGGCTGCGTGGGAAACGGCCCGTCCCCGTCCGCAGGCCGCCTCGAGAAAGGAGCCCTAGGCGGTTCTTTTCAGAAAATACTCCGGGAGTGAAAAGGGCCCTTCCCCATACGCAGGGAATTCGACTGTGCCAGTGAGGGGCCATAAGAGACTCTCCTTAGGCGTTTCTTTCAAAGGGGGGAAAAGGCGAAAAAGGGCCTTCCGGAACACAGCCCGTTAAGCTGCGGAGTGAAACCTCCCTTACGCAAAATTAAAATTCCTACTAAATATTAAACAGCAGAAGCGGCCTTTTCTCTGTCCCTGCATTTGAACCTGCCTACCACTGCGTTATTGTTTACCCTGTTCCATTTATGTGGGGGAAAACGGTCCTACCCATTCAAAGGCTATTACAATTTCATGACTATTTAAATAGAAGCATATTTCGCAGAGGGCTGTAAGGAAAGCCCACGTTTAAGTTACCAGCTTAAAGAAGGTCTTAACTGCGGGATGGGGGTCTGTCTTATCCGCTTCCTCAGTTAGAAGCCTTTTTCTGGACAGGGTCGATTTGTGATAGAGACGGGGAGAGAGGGACGTCAAGCCAAGGTTTAAAATGGAAAGATCCAGCCTTGTCTTGGGTTTAAAAGAGAGAGGTGCACCCCGGGGCGGAGGCCCCCGCCCCTTCCACCCCAGCCCCAAAGGGCAGAAGAAACGCCTGACTTGGGTTCCTCTATTGCAATTCTCTTGCAAAACAAGCGAACAGAGTAGATTGCAGGCAATGCGAGCCCTCGGAGGTTCAGCCCCGGACCCCGAGGGGAAGAAGGCGCACACCGGGCGGCATTTTTCCTGTAGCCGGATTAAGCATCAAATGTTGCGAACATCTCGGGAACACGTGAAGAGGCGAGGAAATAAAGACAAACGTGGCAAGAAACACGCCTTGGGAAGTAGCGGCGAGGTAGGGCTGCGCGCCGGGAGAGGTCGAGCGGGGGATGGGGGGTACCGCATTCGGCTGAAGGATGGAAGACAGGGAGAGATACGAGGAGCGAGGGCAATGCAAACGGAAAGGGGGTGCCCTGAAGGAAAGCCGGGCGAGGAGGACGGGCCGCTCCGCAGCCCCAGGTTTTCCAGAGTAAAATTCCTAAGGAAACAGGGATGGGGGTGGGGATGGGACTCACCATAGCTGAAAAACTGTGAACTAACATCTGCGAAGAGTCTGGGGTAACGAGTCAGGGTGGAAAACAACAAGCAAGCCCGGAGAGCCCGGCTGCCCCGCTGCCCGAGCGCGCCCCACACAAAAGGCGCCGAGAGCCCCGCGCCACCCGGGACTCCGGTCACGGCGCCGCCGCTCCCCCGAGCGCTGGAGCCCCGCTCTGGCCCATCCGAACTTGAACCACCGATTCGAGCGGCGCCTTCAGCTGGTCGAACCCACGGTCTCTATCCTGCCGTGAGCGGGTAGGATTCAAAGTTCCTTAAAAAATGAAAAACCCCAAAAAGGCAAAAAGCAAGTGTGTGTGTGTGTCTGTGTGTGTGTGTGCGCGCGCGCGCGCGTGTTCCTTAATCCGTGTCTCCCCCTCTTTTCTTAGCGGCGGCTTCGCTTGAGCTTCTAATAACCGCGCTGGGCAGCGTTCCTGGAGCCTGCTAATAGCAGATATTCATGACTATTAATATTACACGAATACTTAATAAGGGAAGAATGCCTGGAAATCGAGCGTGAAGCGGAGAGGCAACTCGCGCCGGAGCCGGCTCTCAATGCAGTCCATTGACGGGAGCCTCAGTGTAGCAAATCGGAGGAGGGGAGAGGGAGCGCGAGAGACAAAAAGCGGGCGAGAGAGGGAGCGGGCGAGCGCGCGGGGGGCCGCGGCGCCGCGGCTGGCGAATCACAGGGAAGGGGCAACATTTTAAAAGGTTGCAGGGCAAGCAAAAGTGAAAGAGAAAGAGGGAGAGAGGGAGACCGAGGGCGAGCGCGCAGAGAGGGAGAATGTGTCTGCGTGCGTGTGTGAGAAAGAAAGTGTGGGCGCGAGAGAGGAGCACGGAGTGGGGAGAGGGGAGGGCGGGAAGGAGGGAGAGCCCTAGAGGAGGAAGGGAGGGGGGAGGAGGAGGGGGCCGAGCCGGCGCGCACGGAGGGGGAGGCCGCGGGGGAGGGGGAGGGGAGAGGAAGCGAGCGAGGACAATCAGACCTAAAAGGCTGGGGCAGACCTCGGTATGCCGCGGGCGCCGCGCGTCGCGGCCGGGAGCTGCCGGGGCCCGCGTCCGGGCGTTCGTCTGGCTCTCGGCGCCCGAGCTGCTTCCCGGGCGCCTCCGGCCGCGGGCTTCTCCGCTCCGCAGCCGGGCCTGGGGCTCGGGGTTCGGCCGCCCGCCCCCGCGCCGCTCCTCCATGGCCCGGCACGCCGCCCGGGCCCGGCCCTCGCCCGGGCCGCCGCTCGAGCTTCCCGCGGACTCCCGGGGCTGGACACTCCGCGGCGGCGGGCGCCCTGCCCTCGGCTCTCCGGGGCCGGGACTCGCGGAGGGGGAGCCGGGACGCCGCCCGGGGCGCGCAGAGGCGCGAGGCGGCCCAGCCCGGGCGCCGCTGGCACCGGCTCCCGGCTCCCGGCGCAAACCCGTCTGACTGGCTGGGCCACTCCCGCCCGAGGCCCCCCGCCCCCCCGGATGACACGGCTCGCTCTCCCCCAGCCGCCGCTGCCAGTCTGCCCGCCGGGGTGTCGGAACAAGCGGCACCTCGCCTCCTGCGTGTCCCTGCAGAGCCCGACATAATTAGACGGCCCCAAGCCGGCTCGGAAACCCGAAATCCCTGCTCCGGCGCTCGCCCACCGCAAAGTTGTTGAAACAGCCTTCGCTCTATTTATCCTCCTCTCCCTCCTCTCGCTTCTCATCTGTTTTTGTCTCACTCACACGCACATGCACACGCGGCCCCACAGGGTCCCTCTCTGGGGGTGCAAGTGCATCGACTCCCACCTGGGTCCCACGGGCAGCTCGCGCCGCGCGGAGCTTCGGACCCCGCCCGCCGGGGGTTTCGGCCTCCGAGAAGGTGATTGCCCGAGCCCCGGGCCACAGTCCGGATGCGACAATCCACCCTGGGAGGCTTAGGGGCTCAGTGTCACCCCGACCAGCTTGGAAAGGGCCCCCCAGCCCTGAAAACAAAGCGACTGGCCCGACATGGAGTCTCTGCGCCCCGCATCGCGCACGACACGAGTCCCCAGATAAGCAGCACCGGTCCCCTTGGGATGTCACCTCGTGCCCCGGGGGAGGGGGGGAGGGGAAAAAGGAGGACCCGGGAAACGGGAAAGATTTAAAATAGTCTACAGAAAGGAGAGGAGGAAGGGGACGGGTGACACATCGTTCACATAGCCCAGGTTCTGATTTCAAGTGAAGACCCCGCCGCTGCGCCCACACAGACAGCTTGACATTCCCATGGCTCCACATGCCAAAAAGAAAGAAAGAAAGAAAAGGGGAAAGAAAAACTAGCAAAAGCCGGGACTGCCACTTATTATTTACTTAGGTAATCTCTCCGGTCGCGGCCCCCTCCCCTCCCCCTCCCGTGACTCATCGGCTCTTTTTAGCGGGGAGTTGCAAGGGGGTTGGGACAGCGGCCGCCAGGCCCTTTCCCAGCGCCTCCCGCCGGCCGGCCGGTAGTCCTGGGGCTTCCCCGGCTGCCCCAAGAAGGCGAGCTCCGGGAATCGTGGCTTTTAAAATGGGCTCCAGTGCGGCGCGCTCTACCGGCCGGGCGGGCTCCCCGCACCGGAGGCTGCGGCAGCCCCGCCAGGATTCCCACGGTCACGCAGCCGAGTGCCCGGCGGATGTGCAGGGAGCCGGCGGCCAGCCGGCTCCGCGCGGTGCCGCCTCCCATCCCCACCCCAGGGCTGCGCCCACCAAGTAGCTCGGAGAGAGAAACTGCCTAGAACTTCCTGAATAACATAGTGTACCTGGAGGAGCCTCGCAGCAGTCTGGGAGATGCGTGTTCCCAAACTAAGCCCGCTCACTGGGAGGTGCAGCCCAGCTGAGAGCGAAGTGCGCGGGGGGGGGGGCCTTCTCCAAATAGAAAAGAGCCTTTTGAGAAAAGTCGAGTGGGGGGACGGTAGGAAGGAAGGAAAGAATGAATACATAAAGAAGGAATATTAAAGATCAGAGGCAAAGTTAAAGAGAGGAAAGGGTTTTCTCTTTCCTTTCTTTTCCTGGTGACTTGGGCCCTCAGAATCTCGTTGGAGAGACACGCAGAGTGCACGGACGCGTGCCCAATTGCCAGCAATTGCTTCGAAAACCCAGCTTGTCTCTCTTCGCTCTACTCTTAGGCACAGTCAGAACCGGTCAGGAGGAAAAGGGGGGAAGTGGGACAGGGGCTCCGAAGGAGTGAATGAAAGAAGGGAACGTCCTCATCCTCCCTCTGCAGCCTCTCCCCTGCGCTCTTCGGGCGAATCGGAGAGGCGGGCGCTGCGCTGGGGAAAGTTTGTCTCACCCGCACCTCGCAGCTGGCCTCGAGGAGGGGAGGAGGCGCGGGAAGTACAGCTCCGAGCCTGCGGCCGTGAGGACGACTGAGCTAGCGCCGCGCTTACCTCGCAGTCCTCGTACTTGATATTATCCGTCAGTTTCCAAAGCATTTTCATGGATCGGCGTGAATGGATTTGCCCCCTCTCCGCCTCGCACCCAAGTGGAGCTACTCTCTGGGTAAGCGCAAAGTGCCGGCTGCGGGCGGCGAGCGCCGGAGGAGGAGGAGGAGGGCGAGGAAGAGGAGGAGGAGGGCGAAGAGGAGGAGGCGAGAAGGGAGAGAGCTCCCGTGTGCGCTCGGAGATCTCCCTCTAATGGTAGAAACTTTTCCCTTTTCCTGCTCTTTACCAACAGCCTAATCGCCTCATTAGCATATCAACAATAGTCCAATTGCTCGCCAGCACCACAATCTGCCGCCGGCCGCTCCGACCCAGGTATAAAGGCCTCTCCAAGCCGCAAACTTGCTCCTAGAGCGCGCTCCTGCCGGGGAGCCCACGAAATCTCCCTTGAGCCCCGCCGCGCGGCCCTGCCCCGGCGCCCCCGCCCCCACGCCACTCTTCTCCTGTCTCCTCTCCTCTGCTCTCCGTCTCCTCCTCGCCGGAGACGCCCCGGCCAAAGCCCGGCACTGTGCTGGGTCCGAGCGACCGCGCCGGGGCCCAGCTTTCGGCACCTCTCCCTCATCCCTGCCTCCACCAGCGGCTCTGTCCTTTCGGCCCCGTCCAATCTTATTAGAAATTACTATCCCTTTCGCTATCAGATGTAACCACCAAACGAAGACCGGCGAAGTCACGTCAGGATTTTTGCCCAACAAGAGATCGCCTCCGCTCCCCGGCAGCTGACACCTCCGGCCGCGGCGCCTTGGGACTTTTACTGGCTTCGCGCTTCCCAGCCCACCCCACCCCCCAGGTTGGAGATTTTGCCAGACGGCTTCAGTCGCTCGGCTGGGGTTTGGGATCTTTTAATTGCCGCGTGTAAAATAAAAAGTGTACCCTGAAGAGGTTACTTGACAGCTCCAGGGGTTAAATGATTTTCCTCTCATTTGTATGAAGCTAGGGCCGACTGATAATTCAGCGTGGTATTTGGGCTACGGGCTTCCTGGGTGCAGTGTGGACAGGAATACGGAACTCCTATGGACACTCACAGTCGCTTCTGGAGTTGAGCCGAAATACCGACATGTGTGCGCCGTGTCGTGCATGCATCAAAATAAATCGCAGGGAACCAACCCTTCGCTGTGCTAATCTGCTCCAGTTTTCCCAAGATTCCCCTTTTTAATTAAAGCAGGGAGAGTTCCTTCATGATTTGGTGCTGTTACTAACGCGGGCGCTTTCGCGGCTCAGTGCCCGGCTGGCGCGGAACCCGGAGGCCCGGGAGCCACCCCCGTCGTCCAGGTCCGCCAGTCTCGGCTCTCCCGATCCACACGGGGGCCTGCTCGCCCCACCGGGGCTCTGTAATTTTTTCTTCTGTGAAACAGAGGTTTTTTTTTTTAAGGAAAGAGAGACCCCCAAAAAAGACGTGGTGCGATCCTTGGAAATACAGAGTACTTAATATCTCTGGCCGAGCTTCCTTGTTTGTCCTAGGTCAAAACCTCCTTTCTCCCTCTCGAATGCGGCAAATCCCCCAACTACAGTAGGTCTCGCCTCAGAGTTGCTCTAGGAACGACCTCTGATGCCATCTGGGCCTGTTGCTTGCAAATCTCCCGGCCTCCCGGGTCTCACGGTGCGTCCTCGCCGTGAGGGTAGATAGAGGCTGTTGCGAATGCGATCGTTGCCTAACAGGTGGAAGGAAGGCGAGAGGAGGGGGACCCGCTCCCCCCCGCCCCCAGCCGCCGAAGGGCAATTCTCCCTCCAGACGACCGCAGCCAATTCCCCAAGCCCGGCAGAGTAGGCCAGAACCGCCCCCCCGCCGAAAGTTAGGGAGAAGACCAGAGCCGCAAAGCGGGTAGAGAGCCGGAGGGGCTCCCTCCGACGCCCTGGGCGCTCCCCTGCACGCCCGGTCCCCGCCTGCGCACGGCGGCACAGGCCCTTGGCTGAACCCAGCTCCAGGCTCGGCGCCGCGCTCCGCCCGCAAAAATGGTCAACTTCCAGCGCCAGCGCCACGCACCCTGCGGGCTGGCCCGGGGCCGCCGCCCAACGTGGTGGCTGGAAGTCGGGGGGTGGGCCTCCCGGGAGACCGACACCCTCCCAGCCGCGGCCGCAGCCGCAGAGCGCGATCTGTAGGCCAAAGCCTAGGCCCGGGAGCGGGGGATCTTACACCCCCAGACGTCGCCACAGTGTGCTTGGGGAAAATCTAGGTTTCGCTTTCTTTCTATCTGTGGGCCGGGGAAGGCATTTCAGGGCCTTCATCCTCTCCACCTTCCCCCCTTGCTGACCCGAGCCCCGCAGATCTCCGGCTCCACACCCGCCGGGGCTGCTAAACTGTTATTATTTTCCCGCCGAGGGCGCCTTTGAGGTGTAGATTGGGGCCTGCGGGCTCCGCGCCGCCGCCCGCGTTAGGAGCGCTGAATAAAGGCCCGAGCAAGCGCCCCGGTCGCCCCTGGAGCCAGCGGAGCCGCGGTACTGTGTGAGCGTCATTACCACGACAAGTCGCTTCATTGCATGTCAATGCTCCGGCCTCGCCGGGACCCCAGGACAGCAGCGCCAGGCCTGGGGGCAGGGGTCTGGGGTCCAGGCCTGATATGGGGGCGTGGAGAGGGCGTTGGGAGAAGAGTGAGTATCTGAGAGACACCGAGAGAGACAAAGAGACAACGAGGGAAGGAGAAGGACTCCATTTTCACCAGCTGTTGCCACCCAGTGGGCCCAGGAGCCCAACAGGCCAAAGCCAGAGGAGCCGGCCTCTCCAGGTCCCAAATTCGCGTGCCCCACCCGAGATCCCGGCTTCCCACCGCTAGCCAAACTGTGAACCCACGGGAGCCAGGCCCAGGCTTCACTCCTGTCCCCTTCAGGCTGGAATCTTGCTGCTTCCGAACCTCAGTCGAACCCACTGGAGGCCCAGACCCTGGCCGAGCCTGCGCTGCGGGCTTTTTCTCACGCTGAGGAATTCTGCAGCCAAGTTCTCCCGGCTTGAGGGGAAAACCAAAAGACTTTCGTCAAGGAGTCCCCCAGTCTTCCCCTCCAGAGAAGAGAATGAAGAGGGGCCCTGAGATCCACAGGGGCAAGGGAGGGAAAGGTGTGGATGCCCCAGATTTGAGTTTGGTGTGGGATTTGCACCCTTAAACCACAAAGTCTAACTCTGGAGATGAAATTGCATTTATTTAGGTTTAATTGGGAGGAGAGGTCTAAAAGAGCTCACGGCTGATTAAAAGAATAAGTGCAATGAAAGAAAGAAATACTGCAAGATGACTTCCTTTCCCCAACTCCAGAGAATGTAGGGAAGACGGGACTTCTCTGAACTTTACTTCTGATGGCCGAAATCTGAAACAAGCCAAAGAACTCGCCCCGGAAGGAGCAGGGCCTCAAATTTTCTTTGAGAGGATCAGGGGTTTGGTTCAAATCGGCCCGCGGGCTTTTAGGCACATAGACTCTCGCCCTAACCAGGCCTCCGCTTGGCTAGGGCGAAAAGAAGGCCCCGCGGTTCCCATTATGAAATCGGCGACAGGGGAGAGGCTGCTATCCTCACCAATCTGACCAGAGCCGCCCTGGTTCCCTTAGGGGAAACGTCTGGAAGGTAAAAGGAGAGAGCGCTGGATGCAGGCTCCCTCGGCCGGGGTCGGGCCCGGGGCTCAGGGGAGAGCAGGGTCTGGAGCCTAGCTGGCCTTGCGGTGCCCGCGGCCTAGCAGGGCCAAGTTCGGGAGGCGTTGGTTTCGACCAGTTCTAGGCCTTCTGCCTCATCACTCGCCACTTACCGCCCCCGCCCAGGCACCCCAACCCGTAGCCCAAGCGGTGAAAAGTGGCTTCGGGAAGAAGACGGAGCGAGAAGCTCAACTTTGCGCAAACTCTTTTGAGCATTCCGCAAAAGAACGTGCTCGCCGGCGCGACCCGTCCAGCCGGACCCCTTTCTATTCTCCACGCTCCCTTGTGGTCCCCCAAACGTAGAGACGCGGAGAGAGACAGGTGCACTGGAACCCCATCACGCGCGCCGCCCTGGGGTCTAGGGCGACATCGGAGGCGTAGCGAGCAGGGAACCTTCCTGGCGGCGCACCGCACGCCCGCCTGCGCCCTGCCCCCGCCTGAATTAGTCATCTACCCCAGTTTCTACTGGCGGCGGGCGGGGGGTGGCGTCCGTAGCGCAAAGCACCGGTGACCCCCGGGGCCACCTGTGGAGCGTGCGCCGGACTCTCCCCAGCACCGGGCAGGCCGGTGGCGCGCGTGGCCCCCAGCGCCGCGGCCGCCTCCTGCGCCCGCTTTCCTGCCCTCTTTCTCTCCTGGGAACGCTCCTGGGCGCTGCCAGGCGCGCCTCACCTACGACGCTGCAGCCCTGGGCCGCAGCTCTTCCTCTCCGCCTCCCCCCGCCCGGCCCCCTCCCCCGCTCCACCCCCGCCCACCTCAGCCCCGGCCAAGGCAAACCCCCTTACCTGCCAGTCGCCCATTTTGGCAAGTATGGACATCGCGGCTCGGCGCTCCTGGCGACGGGTCCCCGCCGGGCATGGGCTGTAGGGCTCGGCCGGGCCCGCTCCCTGGAATCGCTTAGGCAAATCCTCCTTTTTTACCTGCTCACCAACATCTCACCTGGTCATAAAGAGCTGGGTTGCTACCTGCCGACGCATGCGCGCTAGCCCAGGAATTCACTCCGCCAGCCCTAGTCCCAGCGCCTCGCAGAGCTGACCTGGGAAGTGATGGATTTATAGCCGCGGCAATCTCGCCATCAGCTCCAGCTTTTCCCAGCAGCCCCAACCCGCTTTCTCGGTCAATCCCTGGCCGGAGAACCCAGGCAGACTGCCTGCTGGAGTGTGCTGGGAGCGACGCGAGTGTGACTTGGTGTGTTTTCGCACTCAAGCGATGGGGGCATCTACACGCTCTTCCCTTGGCTCTCTTCCCCTTCGGAACTTTGGGGCTGGGAGAATCTCCAGCCCTGGTGGTGGTGGGGGGAAGGGCAAGGCCCGGAGACTGGGTCAGAACCGATAGGTGCCGCGCACCTGGATGCACGCGATGAAGCCAGATCCCCGGTCCAGGCCTCCCCGCCGGCCTGCGAGGTTCAACCTCGCGGATTCGAGTCTGCAACCCCCAGGGCTGCTTCAGCGTCGGATCTCAGATCAAAGTGTTTCTCAGTAGGTGAAGACGTTCACGATTCTGTTTCATGTCTGACTTTTAGGTTTCGTCTCCTCCCTCCGCAGAGAGTCAAACACGCGCGCACACACATACACGCGCACACACATTTGCACACGCATACACTCACACTTCTATTTGAGGTCCGCCCTCTCTTCTCACTTTCACGACTCCCCGCCCCGCCCCCATTCCTCCGTGGCTTCCCGGCTCTTTATCTTTTCCACTAAAACTTTTTAAAGGGAGATAGGGGCATCGGTGGTTCTGGGATGGTCAGTTGAGGTTTGGGCTGCGGGGGTTGATTTCCCATTACAGATGAAATCACCTCAATGATTTCACCGCTGCTCTAATTAGAAGGGAGCTTTACGAGAAGCCACCGGACTTGGGGCTCCCGAGGAGCTCACCTCTGTAGGAACCACACCTGGCCAGGAGGGAGGCGAGGGTCAGGAGCTCAGCCTCGGACCCCGCTGGCGCTGCAACTGCGTCAGCCCCAGTCCGGCAGCCACCAGCCCAGGCTTGGGCCAGGGACTCCTGGGTTGGGCCCAGTTACTCTGCCAGGCTGCCGTCGCGGGCACTGCGAAAGGAACAAAGAACCGGTTTCAAATCATCTTCTCTGACTCCTCAGGCAAATGTGTGCAAAAGGCCAGCTCCACGCTGAGGAGTGAAGAAGACTTGTCCCTGCACCAAAGCTTCCCCTTTCTAATCTCGTGCAAGAGCCTCTATCCCTGGTGGCCGGCCCAGATGGCCTTGCACCCTCCCGGCCTTTTCAGGGGTGATGTGGTGGTGTCTCTCGGAGTTCCCGTGTCGCCTAGGCATATTAATCGTGCCTGGGCTGTGGGACTCTCGTTCCCGTGCCGATTTTCTGGTTGATTGGAAACTTTCTTGGACCTGCCTTAGAACCTTGCTCAACAAGTGTGGGTTTTGTTTGCAGGTGTTTTGTTTTGTTCCTTGCGAATTTTACATACCTTAAATTATGGCGTTTTTAACCCATTCCTGCCTATATTTAACTTCTCCGGCTTTTTCTAACTGTCGAAATAGTTTGGGGGAAGCCGAGTTCTCCAGAGCACCGGACACACGCGTAGGACCCACCTGTAGCTCTGCGAGACTCCGGCGGGAGGTGCTGTGCTGCCTTAGAAACGAGCGCGGTTTCAGGACCCGGCAGCCTGGCTTCTCCCTCTTACGGGTGCGAGAGCCGGAGGGACCTGGGACCCAGCTGGCTGGGCCAGGCCCTGCCCGGGAAGGACCGGAGGGCTGGTACTAGGGCTGGGGTGGGGCGAGAAGAGTGCCAACTCCAACTTCGGTACTTTTTCGGGGGGGAGGGGAGGCAAAGCCGCTAGTGTGCTTAGGTGCGAAGCCACGCCGCTGTGCAGCGTTGCATGGACGTGGACAGGACGACTTGGAAGTGAAGCAGCCCAGGCCTTGGGCCTGAGGGCCACTGGTGTCCGCTCAGATGCCGGGCGCGGGGACCAGGGTGGCGGCAGGGGAGAGAAACGGGGAGGGACGCGAGGAATCCGGGAGCGGCCGGGAGCGAGAATCTGGCTCTGGAGTACGACCACTTGGGGTCCAAACTCAGCTGAGTCGTTGACATTTACCAGATGAGTGATCTAGGGCAAGTGACTGAAGTCGTCTGAACGTCAGTTGGCTCCCTTGTAAAATGGGGAATTTGCTGTGAGACTTGGCCAGGAGACCGCAAAGCGCTCAGCACGGCCCGCGCGTGGTGCGCCGAGGCCGCGGAGCCTGCCCAGGGACGTGCTGCCCCGCTCCAGTCGCCCCGCTCAGAGCACCCGAGACCGGTTCACGTCTAGTTCGTGTCAACGCCATCGCTGCTTCCCTTTTCGCACCGCAGCCGGACGCTGTGGCTCAGGGCGCCTCCTGCGACTGCCTCCTCGCAACCCCCGTCTTCCCGACCGTGCGCCCTCCCCCTTGCTCCACCGACACCTGCTTCGCCCCGCGGGGCCTTTCTCCACCTCGACCTCCTCCGTAGCTCCGAACCTCGATCCTGCCGCCTCCAGGAAGGAGCCCTGGGGGGCAAGGAGAGGGAGGGGACCCCTCACAGATTCATCCAGCGCCCAGGCTCCAGTCAGCCTCCCCAGTGTGCCAGCTGCGCCCAGTGCCAGGGCAGGCCCACGGCCACTAACTGCTCTGGGCGACTGTCGCAGCACCCAAGCAGTCTCCAGAACTTCGGCCTCAGGCCTCTTGCAAATCAGGGAAAACTTTGCCTTTCGTCTCTCTCTCGCTCTCTCTTTTTTTTTTTTTTTTTTTTTTTTAACCGGGCTAGGGGAGGGAGATCAGAAGGAATGCCCTTCCCCCTCCCGGCGCTGCTACCACAGAGCAGGTTCCGCAGCGAACAGGTCCTGGGACTCTCTCAGCCCAATCTCAAAACTTTTTGTGCGTTGCTCAGTGCAGGCGCCCTGAGCTTCGGGAAGGAGTGGCATGACTTGGTGTCAGGTTGCAGAGAGCTCCAGGCTTCAGATAATGCTAAGCTCAGGTTTTCTGAGGCCCCTGGTGTCCCGGGATAGCTGGCTGGAATCTACTTCTGTACCCGTAAACCCCCGCTCCCAGCTCCATCACCCCCAAAGTTGCACCGGGAACAATCTTTCCCTCAGGGCAAAAGCTCTGCTGGAGGTGCATTCACTCCACCCCAGAACCTCCAGGAATCTCCCCATCTTTTCATTCAAGTGCCAAACCCCCAGGGCCCCACTTGAGGCTCCTTAAGGTATTTGGATATCTAGACCTGAGCAATGGGTTAACTCGGAAGTTCAGGCCTTCGGTGGCCGGCTTCGCCTTCCCCTTAGAGGAGTCGGGATTACTGGGAAAGAATGAGTGACCACCTGCTGTGCCTAGCGCCTCTCCTCCTGCAGAGGCTCACCTTGCACGCCGGTTGGGCCTGAGAGAGCCTAAGAGTCAACGTGGGGTCTTTCCTGGGTCCCTCCGAGGGTAAACTGGCACCCGGGCTGAACAGGGAAGGAGAGGGCTGGACCACTCAGGGGAAAAGTTTGAGGGGAATTGAGCTGCGTCCTGCCGCGCCAAGACATGAGGCCTTCACCCTGAGCGATTCCTCCCTCCAGCTCACAAAAGCCCCCTCAAACCTCCAGTTGGACTAGGGCGAAGGAAAAGGTTACCAGTAACCACAGAAGAAAGAAGCCAAACCTCTTACCATAGGCGCCAGGGAGAGGGCAGAGGGCGGTCCCGCGAGCTGCCGTGCGCCCACCGCGGCCCCTCCAGGCACGCCCTTGCAGCTGGGAGTTCCTGGAGCAGTGGGTACAGCAGGCCTGGGATGTACTGCAAGCCCGGCGGCCCAGAGGCCGAAAACCGAGACGGCCTGGAGGCCAGAGGATCGCGCGGCGCGCCCCCGCCCAGCGCGGCCCGGGTCCCTCCCGGACCCAGGCGACAGGTGCAGCCGCGGCCCCCGCCGCCCGCTGCGCCAGGGCTGCCGCCGCGCACTGGTGCGGAACCACTATCGGAACGAGTTTGCGCTTCTGTTTACAAAGCAATCCTGCCATCAAAAGAGGAACAAAATCACCACTTATCACACCCTGTCATAAAGTAATCTGCCCCGCAGGGAAACCCCAGCGAAGAAGCGCGCGAAGTTTGTGCGTGTGTGTGTGTGTGTGTGTGTGTGTGTGTGTGCGTTCGCGCGGGGGAGGGGGGCGGAAAGCGGGGGTGGGAGCGCGCAAAGGAAAGGGGAGCTCTCCCAACTCTTTTCCAGGGAAAATCGCTTGGACACGCCGTGACCCTCCAGGCCAGGGACGCAGAGGGTAGTCCGCACGCTGGCGCGGCGGTGTGACAGCGGAGCCCAGGCTGGGACTGCGCCCGGCAGAGCGCCGAATCGCCCTCTGGACTCTGTGGAATCCGCCCATCTGCAGCTTCTCCACTCCAGTGTCTACTTTCCTGGTGTCTTCCAAGACGCTCCAAAGCAACGGCCCCCAGCACCGCCGTAGACGGACAGGGAGGGAAAAGAGTGCGTTCTGGGAAACTCCAGGGTCCCTTTTGATCTCTTGCTCCCACAGGGGACTGCACGGCCCAAAGGATAGTCTCCCAGAGTTCCTGACTAGCGGGGGAGGATTCTGCTCCCCTTACCCGCCATGTGCCCCCCGTGCACTTGCTTCTGGATGGGGGGAGGGTTAAGTACCCGCCAAGTGGCCAGGAAAGGCAGAAGTCTTGGGAAGTTATCATCTCTGTGTGGACCCGGTGTCTTGGGTTATTATCTCCATCCCTGTCCTGGCTGGTCTAGAATGAGGTGAGAAACCCTCCAGGCAGCCAAACCCATTCACAGCGGGGTGCCTCTGGGGGGATCCTCTGGGGTGCGGGTGCCTCTGTCTCTCACGTGGCCCTTCTGAAAGGTGAAGAGAACGCGCTTTCCCACCCTCATCCCCACCCTTCAGTCCTGGTATCAGTAACTCAACACAGTATGGCCGGAGTTTGGGTTCGCGCACGAGCGATCCTGGACACCCAATACCACGCCCACTCACTCCCACTCTTCCAGCCAGAGGCCAGTGAGATTTCCCCACAGCCAATGGGGCAAGGGAAACGTTTGGCCAGTTTGGATGCAGTGCCTATGATCCAGCCTGGATTTGAGACTCTCATTCTCCATAGGTCCAGACTGAAAAGTCTGTCATCACTAACCCTGAGAGATCCGTCTGGCTTCTCATGGAAGATCCTGAGCCCCGGTGGCTGAAGGGGCTTCCGTACAGTGCAGGCAGAATTATCAATATTACACTATCATTGTGTCCTTAAGGCCTTGGGGAGAATTGTTTCATCCTTTATAATTCCTGTATGGTTGATAAAAGCGGACATTCAACATCGTGCTTGTGTCAGTGGCAAAACATCTGCAAGGCAAAGGCTTTTCCTTTCCAAAGACTGGGAAGCTAGCTCCAAAGCCAGCAAAGTCACCAAGAGCAGGCTGGGAGAAGGTCCCTGTCCCCTCTCCCCCCACAAAAGTTGTATGGGGCGATGGATGATTTAAGGCAGTAGTGTTCGAACTTTGCTGTATGTTAGAATCACCTGAAGAGTTTTAAAATCCTAATGCCCAAGTGGCAACCAAATCAGTTGAATCAGAACTTTTGAGGGTAGGACCCAAGCATAAATATTTTTGAAAGTATTCCAGGTGATTGCACTGTGCAGTCAAATTTGAGAGCCAATGGCTTAGGCAGTGGCTCTCAAAGTGCCGTCCAGGGACCAGCAAGATCAGCATCACCTAGGAACTTACTAGAAAGGCAAATTTCTCAGGCGTCACTTTAGCTCTACTGAAAACTCTGAGGGTTGGGGCCCAGCCAGGAGCACAGTAGCTTCCAACGATGCTCGTGCACGCTCAAACTTGAGAACTACGGACCTAGGGAAATGTGTGCCTCTATCTGAAGCAGAGTTCGGGGGCTGACTTTCCAATCTGCAGCCATCCTTCATCTTCGGCCTTGTGAAGGACTCGAGACCCCACCTTTAGCTGTCCGGTTTTCGGGAAAACAGGGCGTGTCTCAGTCCTAGGTATGGTGAGGGGTAAATCTCTCAAGCAACTTGCATCAGAATTCACCAACTTGAGAACAAGTTCAACATCGCCGCTAAACAAGAGCCTGCGAGACAGCGTTCCCCCGCCTCTCTCGGCTGGCGTGTGCTGTTTCCGCGGGTTACAGGTTTAGAACCACACCTGGGTGTTTCTCGGGGTCAGATGGGACTCCGAGCTCTGGGCTTCCTCTTCTTCCCGAGTCCTCCCTCGTCCAGCCCTTCTCTCCCCGCTTCCAACTCCTCGGACCCTACTTGGCGTGTCAGTCTCACTCGCTCAGGCCACGTGCGAGTCCTGTGAATCTCAAGTCCGAAAACCGCGAATCCTGCCGTCGCCGCCGACTTCTTCCTGCGTCTGCGGAGGGACATCTCCGCCCTTCGCTCCCTCCTACCCCCAGACTCGTCGGGTTAAGTTTGCCGAGCACGTGCGCACTCCGTCGCAGCGCCCTTGGGCCTCCCCCGGCTGCCCCGAGGGCAAGTTCGCGGTAGTTGGACCCAAAGTGCGCCGAGCTGGCTGGGAGCGGCTTTCGGACGGTACTGGCTGCAGGCTCGCATCCCGGCGAGCGCGCCCGGCCCTCGGGGCTTCACCCGCAGCTGTCCCTCGGGCCGTGACATCTCGAGGAGGGTGTGTGCCCGGGTGGGGCCTGGTCACCCTTCCGGCTACATACAAGTGGCCTTTCTTGGAAACACATCTGGGCAAACAGGTGGGCGGCGCGAGGGGACGCGCGGTGGCCGCTGGCGAGCCGCGCGCTCAGGATCGCAACGCCGCCGCCGCCGCCGCCGCCCCTCCGCGCGGCCGCCCGGGTGAGCTCCCAGGTCCGGGGACGAGGGGCGCCCGGCCGGCAGGACGGTCCCCGCGACGCGCGGCCCTCGGTCGGGAGGGCGCTCTGGCGCCAAACCCGGGCGGGCCGGGGGCGGGGAGCCGATGGGGCTCATCCCCGCTCAGAATTTAGCGGCTGGTGGAGACAGAGAGTCTCCTCAGCTGATGCAAGTCTCCTACAAGTCTGGGAACGGAGCCTCGAACTTTCTGCCGTGCAGAGCCGGGCAGCGGCGAGGGCTCAGTCCCGGTTCCCTTCGTGCAGGTCCTTCAAGTTCGCCCCATCGCCCGCTGCCCGGAGCGGTGCCGGGTCTTGGATCGACTCAGACGAGGCTCCGTTTACTTTCAGTTTGTCTTAGTTGCCTATTGGCGGAACAGGCTGAAATGCGTGCTCTGAGATTTTCTCCAGGATCTGTCAGTTTAATTTAGAAATACTGTACGAGGTAAGGCCTTCCTTTAAAAAGTGGAGACACTCGCTTCGCCTTTTCGGTAGGAAGCTACCGAAGATGCGCTCCACGGGACCCGCAGACACCAAACTCCACCGCTTTTTCACGCGACCACAGACTTTAAAAGAGCAAACGTCGGTTGCCATTAAAACCTGCCAGACTTCCGTGTCTTAATGTCTTGTGATTTCTGAATAATGCAGCCTCACTGCTTTTGCACATGATGCTGAAAGGCTGGCACTGCATGAAAGTGCTCTGCTGGGAGCGTTTTGAAGCTGTGCAAGACTATTTATCAAGTATCTCAAAATAGCAGGCCAGCCTCCTCTGGATTTCCAATTACATACTCAACAGTCAAAGGTGCGGGTATCTTTCTTCTTGAGTCTAGCGAGGTGTTTGGTTTGGGGTTTTTTTGGTTTTTTTGAAATCATTATTTTTTCAAAATAAAACAATACTTAACATGGCTCTGGAATCTTGGAGAGGCATTGTTCAAATGGCATTGTGTTTTTCTGTACTCCTTTCAACCTTGCAAGTTGCATTCGAAATTTAAGTTGACAATTTAAAACAAGGCCAGGTCAAATACATACTTTTTTTCTAAAAAATGGACGTGGTACATTTCATCTGTTTCCAAACTCAAACTGTATTCTTTCTGAATCTTACAACATAAATTGTATGAACAGCCTTTCTAATTAGACCATTTCAGTCCCAACATTGTGGATATGAGAATTATAGAATTTTTCTCTGAAGGGTGGTGCTGAGAAGAATGAAAAGGAAGTTTTTCCTTGAGAAGTGATTGAAAACCTGACAGAACCTGACAATTTATACACACAGTTCTGTTTCTGACCTGACTCTTCCTTTTGAGAATTACTAGTTAAAATACCAAAGTTACAGGGTATTAAGTTAACCGTGGTCTTTGGTTTAAATATTTTATTTCTAATTTTGAAAAACTGGCTTTCATTTGCCTCAGGAACTTCTAAAGGTGAAGTCGTCGAGACACTTAGTTGAACAAAGACTCAGATGATAATAGCATTTGACTGCTTTTAATTTCCAGTTATCTTAATTTTTTTTAATTTAAAAACTACAGCTTGAATGATCCTCTCAAGTGTACTGAATAAAGGAGAAATACCTAAAGGCTGTCCAAATACATATTTTTCTCTTTTCATTGTTGGAGCATTCTAGCAACCACTGTATAAAATCCATGTTAAGTAAAATATGTAAAAAATACATATCCATTTTACATTATTGCATTCAAATATTTATACCAAACCCCCCCCCCAGGATATTGACAAGATTTTAAATACTTTTTTTTTTTTTGCTTTTTCTTTTACTACTAGAAAGAGAAGCTTACAAAGCAAAATTTCTTTAAACAATAGGATTTCCTGGCCTTGGCAGCTCTGGTGTGTCCCAATGCCAGCACTAGATAGAGAAAATCTGACTTGTGATGTTCAAGGGCAGCCAGACTCAAACCTCCCAAAGAGAGAAAACTCAGTATCTTTCCACAGCTATATACTGAGAAAGAAACAATCAGAATCACAGAATTTTAGAGCCTTAGCGCTCTCATCATAATGCTCTTCAACACAAATGTATGTCTTCTGAGCCCAGTACAGGTGTGTATACTGAGGCCAGCACCATTCAGCTTGTTAATGGCCAAAGGGGTCAGAAGAGCTAGGTGTCCAGGCTGGAGCTCTTCCCTTCATCACATCTGTTCCCTACCGACTTAGTCCATGACACTGTGTCCTGACTGTGCTCAGGATTAAAGGCCTGATTTAAGATACCTTTTTGACTAAATCTTTGTAAACTCAAGCATCCAGTCTGCTTTAAAGGGGTTGGGATTAAATATGACCTCTGTGTCCATTGTTAAGTGCAGATGGGAAACAACCAGTGTTGATAGAAATGACACCTCCAAAGCCTTGATTCTGGAAGATGTTGGAGAAATGGCTCTTGAGTCTAATGTTGACTTTTCATGGGTGACTCTTTCCCATGAATGAGTGAGTGCCACCTCCACTGAAATCACAAGAAAACCAGAAAATGTAAACTTCTGGTCTGAATATGCCTGCAGTTACCTGTTTGTTTAATGTCTCTTGAACATTAGCTAGATACATGCCTGATATTTTATGGCACAACATTCCAATATGATCCCTTCACTTTGAATAACGAGTGATAGAAGGAGATTTCCTCAGAAATCACTATTTGGGCGTTACTGAGAGTAATAAGAAACAACTGATGATAAGACAGAAGATGATAACTGCGTGGGGAAATAAAAAATAGAAGTAACCACAAAAAGAAAATGTTTTATTCATCAGTAATCATAGCAATGAAAATGGGTTATTACAGTAGCTAAAGGAAATCTTCACCAGTAAGTTCTTCTATCCTTACTCCAGTCCGTGTGACACAAAATCTCATTAACTTCTATAAGGAAGGTGTGGCTCAATATTAACAAGCATTCCGAAGACACGCTTTCTAGTGATAAACGGTGCTTTTCATAATCTCTTTGCAGAGGCACGTTTGGAAGCAAAACTGAATCATGGTGACTACCACTTTCTCTGAAACCCCCAATACCACGTTGTAACATATGGGTCATAAGCAATGTCAATACCATCAAATAAACCAACGAACCCCCCCCCCCGAAATATCCCATTTCCAAACATTTTCTCAATATATATATATACAGCCTGCACAAGTTAGAAGTGTAATTTCTTTTCTAAACATTTGCTGCCCCCATGTGTCCCTTTAGAAAACTGAGTCTTAAACCTAAATCATGTTTATTTAACCCCTCCTATGCAGTTTAGATAGACAGAACTACAACAGAGAAACTATCTAATTATTGTAAGAACGAGCACTAAATGCAGGGCAGGAGAAAAGGTCTTACTTTTGCCACAGACTCCTGATGTAATCTCCAGTAATTGTGTAACTTCTCTGTGCCCCGGTCTCTTCTAATATTAAAATGGGTGGCAGGTTGGCAGGATGGAGGGAGTGTAGGAGCCAGATTTTCTCTAAGTTCCTCTCTAATCTAATATTTGGTCATTCTCATTGAGGATAATAAAACAGAAGTAGGAAAAACTAGCTATCCCATTTCTGGCTAAGCACTCACTTTGGAGGTATGCCCAAAACTCATGAATGAATTTCCTGTTTCATCACTGAAATGCATTGCCTTGGTCCTCTGTCATCTTGACAAACCTGCTTCTCAATGTCTGAGTCGCTCTGAGCCCAAGAAACAGGAAGGAATTCATTTTCTCTTATGGCCAATGATTATGCCGTAGACTGATGTGACTTCGAAAATGAAAATCATCTTCAGTGTTTATAATATTGCATCAGTGACAGGTGCTTCTAAAGCTCTGACTAGTTCTTAAATCTTGTCCATAATGCCACGATCAACCTGGCAAAACCATTCTCTCCTTACTTCCTTGTTAACAGAACCCCAGTTTTGTTCAGTTATCAGACAACCCAAACACGTCTCAAGAAGGGAGGCTGGTCCCTCCCTTACCCAAGGGGATGAATCTTGATTCATCTAAGAGTTAGACTATTCACTGCTTCTCACCCCGCACTATTTTCTTTTATTCAGAAGATTTTGTTTTATTATTACTATTTTTTAAATTATTATTGAGGTATAATTGACATACAATATTATATTAGTTTCAGGTGTACAACATAATGATTTGATACTTGTCTATATTGTGAAATGATCATCATAATAAGTTTAGTTAACACCCATCACCATGCACAGTTACACTTTTTTTTCTTGTGATGAGAACTTTGAAGATCTTCGCTCTTAGCAAGTTTCAAATATGCAGTTCAGTGTTATTAGCTCTAGTCGCATATCGTGCATTACATCCCCAGGGCTTATTCATTGTATAACTGAAATTTTGTCCCTTCTAACCCCCTCCACCTGTTTTGCTCACCCCCAGCTCCCGCTCTGGAAACCACCTATCTGTTCTCTCTATCTGTGAGCTCTTTGTTTGTTTGTTTGTTTCTTAGTTTTTTAGATTCCACTTATAAGTGAGATCATAGAGTAGTTGTCTTTCTTTGTCTGATTACACTTAGCATAATGCCCTCAAGGTCCATCCACGTTGTTGCAAATGGAAGGATTTCCTTTTTTATGGATGAATAATATTGTATTTATAATAACACATGAATAAATAAATGAATAATATCTCTTTATATATATCTCACATTTGCTTTATCCTTTCATCACTTGATGGACACTTAGGTCATTTCCATATCGTGGCTATTATAAACAATGCTGTAATGAACATGAGGGTGCATATATCTTTTCAAGTTAGTGTTTCAGATTTCTTTGAATAAATACCCAGAAAAGGAATTACTGGATCATATGGTAGTTGTATTTTTAATTTTTTGAGGGACCTTCAGACTGTTTTCCATAATGACTGCACCAATTTCTACTCCCACCAGAAGGCACAAAATTTCCCTTTTCTCCACATCCTCACCAACATGTGTTATTTTTTTCTCTTTTTGATAGTAGCCATTCTAACAGGTGTGATCACCCCTCTGTTCATCAGAATCTTCTGGAGAGCTCTTTGAAAATACCGATGCCCAGGCCCACCTCCAGAGATTCTCATTAATTGGTCTAGAGTTTGACAGTTTTTGAAAACTCTCCAAGTGAGGCTAGTGTGCAACCTAGGTTGAGAATCACTTATTTAAGCCAGCTATGATCAGTCTACTTCTTTCTTTGGTGATTGGTTTAGGAATGAGCGCATGATGCAATTTTCGGTCTTATAAGGAACAATCTGATCGGGGGTGGGGTGTTTGGGATAGTTTTCTTCACTCTTAGAAAGGAACAGAAAATAAGGATATGCCTTTAACTTCTCTTCTAGGTTTTGGGTGTCACCCTGGGGGGTATGAGGGATGTGACATCTGGAGCTGCTGCAGCCACCTTGTAGCCAAGAAGGAAGCTACCACAAGTAAGGTATAGCAGAATGGAAAGAAGGAAAGAATTCTAAGTCTTTAATGGTTTTTTTTTAAGCTGCTAAATTAACTGACTCTGTAGCATCCTACCTCAGAACTTATTTGAGCATGCGAGTAAAAGACATTTTGTTTAGTTGAACCCTAATCATCTTAACTGATACACTGATAGTTACGAAAAAAGTAGGCACACATATCTTAAATTGGGTTCTTCAAACCATGTCCTTGGAACCTGCGAGATCCCATGGAGTTTTGCTAGTATTCTACAGGGACATTTTGTAAGTAGGATTTTGTATGGATGTGTATATGTTTACATGGTAAAATGTGTGAGAATATAATTTCAGAACATTATTTCTTTCACTTTACTCTTCAGACTAAAGCAGTTCGTTTGTTTGTAAATATCAAACAAGGACTGGGGCTGAGATAACCAACAAGTGGGAAATTTCTTATTTGACCTGAGTGAAATTAAACCTAAAAAGGAAAGAGTTTTTTCTTACAATTCATACAAACTTAATTCCCAAACTGTCCTATTATGTACAATTGTTATATTTTTTTTACTACCAGTATCTTCTGTGTGATTATTAGTGACATAAACTTTACTATCACTTGCCCTGAACATATAAGTCATTAAGGTTTAACTATCAAGTCAAAGTTTTTTGACTGTTTCTTAAGAACTGTTTAGCTTTAGTGGTCGAAATGCTCGAAAACTGTACTGAAATCGGTTTTTCTTTTAAAGAGGTGCTTCTGAGGCCTTTTTTGCACTTTAGCTTTTGTTATCATTTCATCATTAGTGTACGCATTACCACTTGATGTACTGCGAAACCCTTTTAACTCTTTTCCTTTGTATCTTATTCTTTGCACACATGAAACATTAATGCAATAGTTACGCATTTAATGCACAGGATTCTGAGTCATACTCAGATTTATGAACTCTACTTTGAATATCATATATTAGTGCTAGAATATTAACACACTATGCCTGACAAAACAACTTGTATCCCTAGTTGCTTGGAGGAACTTGAGTCTACCATTCTTGTTAGTACCACATGTGTCTTGCTATGTGAATTATATGCATGTGTACCCTCACTTGTGTGGAGATATATATATATATATATATATATATATATATGGGAGTTATTACTTTTGGTCTGATCACTATCTATTACAATATGAAACTTAAAAATTCAAACCCCAAAGGCAGGCAGTGCAGCACTTAAGGTTAACTTAGGTGGATTTCCAAACACTTTTTCCATTACCAGATGGCCTAATATCTAGCTGAATAGAAAACAGATTTATTCTGAAGAAAATATTCATGTGTCCTTACCTAAGTACTAATAGTTCTGTTATTCAACTTTTTCTGTGTACCAAGAAACCAATGCAATTTATAAACATTTTTACCAACTATAATCAGAGATGTGGGGTGAGAGCCACAGATATGTGTCCTTAGAGCCAGATGCAGAGTGACAGGCATGAAGTAATCACCTTCAAAGTCACAGTGTAATTTGGTGGAGGATTAAAGTACCAGGACTATGTGCGATCCACTTTTCGTGACGAGGGTTTTGTCGTTTCTACAATGATTCTCAAATGTCAGTCCCCATTCTCATGCTGTGACCATTCTTTCCCAAAGCCATATGATCCGTTTAAATACAATACATATATCCCTCTAAAAATCGCTACTGTCACAGGTAAGGCAATGCTCAATTTACAGTGTTTTGGAATGTTGGTGGGTTTTCTGAGTAGCATGGGATAAAGGAAAGAGATCGAGACTGGAATTGGAAGAATGGGATTCTAGTGTCAGTTTCGCCACAAGCTACCTGTAACGTCCTTGGGCAAGTTGCTTCGTGTCTCCAGGTCACATTTCCCGACTTGTAAAGCAAGAGTGTGGCTCCGATTATCTGAGGCCCCTTCCAGCTCTAAAAGCCCCTGGAGTCAGATTCATGTATCTGTCAGATGAGTTCCAAAACAACACAGCCTGGAAACAATGCTTCTAAAAATGAAACATACAACTAAGAAACCTCAAGTCACAGCACTAGAAGACATTGTCCAATGTATTTCACCACCTTCAGATGGACTCTAGGTAAGTAAACAATTTGGTATGTAAGAGACTCAATCCTATTTAAGAGTCATCATTATTAAGCAAAACCTTTTCATCTCTTTGTATTTCACTCTATATCCTAACATAAAATCTGGGTAACTTTCGTCTGACATGGAGATGATATGCCACTTAATCACATTATTGTCTTCATTGAAGACAGCTATATAAACGCAGGCCAATAATGGTGTAGGGATATCATTAAAGTTATGACTTTTCCTTAAGGGAACTGATTCATACAAGCCTATGAATGGATTTTTTTTGAATTTTTGAATTTTATTTTATTTTTTTTCTACTATGAGTGGATTCTATATGATAATCTTTACAGGCAAGTCTGCTCTTGTATTTTTTAAAAAAGAGGATTAGTCTTACAATGATATTCGTTGTCTACAAAATCCTCTAAGCACGTAAGAATATTGCATTTGGATATTTACATGCACAAAAGTCAGGTAAACGATACATTTACTTTAGCCATGGATACCTGGGCCAGGAAGACCACAGGAAGCTGACCCCACCTTCCTTTTGTCTTTCCACACTGCAGTGGTAAAAACCAATACATTTACAATTTATCCTATTTTCCAATGTCTCCAGAGGTTTGACTGTTTTTCTTTAGCTTATGGCAATGCTTAAGAATCCTCAGGGCTTCCCTGGTGGCGCAGTGGTTGAGAGTCCGCCTGCCGATGCAGGGGACACGGGTTCATGCCCCGGTCCGGGAGGATCCCGCATGCCGCGGAGCGGCTGGGCCCCTGAGCCATGGCCGCTGAGCCTGGCCACAGCAGTGAGAGGCCCGCGTACCGAAAAAAAAAAAAAAAAAAGAAGACGTATTGGGAGACCTGTGATTTACAACTTAGATAGGGATGTCCCAAAGGATAAGGTGACTCCAAAGCCCCTCAGCTCAAGAAAATATTCCAGGCAGAGAAATCAACAAGTGCAAAGGCCCTGAGGCAGAAACAGGACTGGCTGATGTGGTTGGAGTACTTGAGCAAAGGAAAGAGGGAAAACAGATCAGCCCAGAGAAAAATTGAGAAATGGTAGGGGCAGGGGGGGCAGAGGTATACAGAGTGAAGGACCTCGTGAGCCATTATCAAGACTTGCTTTTCCTCTGAGGTAGAGGAGAGCCACTGGAGGCGTTTGAACCCCAAAATGACATGATCTGACTCATGTTTTTTTGTTGTTTTTTTGTTTTTTTTTTTGTGGTACGCGGGCTTCTCACTGCTGTGGCCTCTCCCGTTGTGGAGCACAGGCTCCGGATGCACAGGCTCAGCGGCCATGGCTCGTGGGCCCAGCCGCTCCGCGGCATGTGGGATCCTCCCGGACTAGGGCACGAACCCGTGTCCCTTGCATCGGCAGACGGACTCAACCACTGCGCCACCAGGGAAGCCCTGACTCACGTTTTAACAGGGATGCCTTGGCTGCTGTGTCACGGTGGGCGCTCAAGTGTGGAGGCAAGAAAACCAGTTTGGAGGCTGCAACAATTAGCAGGAGGCTGGTTGACATCACCTGGGACTGCTTACAGGTAAACAGGGAAGAGGCCCAAGACTTAAGCCCTCGGGTCCTCCAATGTTCAGCGTCGAGGAAATCCAGGGACACGAACAAAGCACAGCTGAAAAAGGAACAACCAAAGAAGTAGGAGGAAAACCATTGAGTATGGACTCTGGAAGCCACACTTCCAGAAGAGGGAGTGAACAGCTGAGTCAAACACGGCTGATAGGTTGAGCTCAGTGAAGACAGAAAGTAGACACATGACTGCAGCCACGTAGAGGTCACCGTGGTGGAACCAGCAGGGACATTGAGATTAGGGAGCCCTACAGTTTTAGCCAGATTCACCACATGAAAAGCCTGGATTCTCTTAAGCAATCTACGTCTCACTTTGACCTTCAGGGCTCTCCTTGGTAAACCAGGTATAATAATTCCTACCTCCGGTGGTGAGAACTTAAAGAGATAATGTTAGGGAAGCCGGTATGAGTTATCTCAGGCTGTCATACAAAATACCACAGGCTGGGCAGCTTAAATAACACAGATTTACTTTCTCACAGTTCTGGAGCCTAGAAGTCCAAGATCAAGGTGCCGTCAGGGTTGATTTCTGGTGACAGCTCTCTTCCTGGCTTATAGACTCCTGCTTTCTTGCTGTGTCCTCACGTGGCCTTTCCTCCGTGTGCCTACGGAGAGAGAGACCTCTGGTGTCTCTTCCTCTCCTTACAGGAACACCAGTCCTAGTAGGTTAGCTGCCTTCCCTATGCCCCACCCCCTGCCATGATTTAACCTTAATTATCTCCCTAAAGACCCTGTCTCCAAAGGAAGTCACCCTGAGCATAAGGACTTAAACATGTGAACGGGGTGGAGGGCACAATTCAGTCCATGACAAATCCCTTAGCCCTTGTTAGCACTCAGAAATGTTAATTAAGTCCGCAATTACTATATGATTGTTGCTTATGTAATTACCTCTTGAAGGTTTTTTAGTTTTACGATTTAGAGCATAATATAAACACACATTCAATTCTTCTTTTAATTGAAGTATAGTTGATTTACAAAATTATATTTGCTTCAGATGTACAACATAGTGATTCAGTGTTTTTATAGGTTCTACTCCATTTAAAGTTATTACAAAATAATGGCTGTGTTTCCCTGTGCTGTACAATATATGCTTGTTGCTCATTTATTTTATGCATAGTACTTTGTATCTCTTAATCCCCTACCCCACCTCCGCCTTCCCTCACCCCACTGGTAACCACCCGTAGAACTAGTTTGTTCTCTATATCTGTGAGTCTGTTTCTGTTTTGTTATATGCATCTGTTTGTTTTATTTTTCAGATTCCACATATAAGTGATAACATGGAGTAGTTGTCTTTGTGTGACTTATTTCACTAAACGTAACACACTCTAGGTCCATCCACGTTGTTGCAAATAGAAGAATTTCATTCTTTTTTATGGCTGAGTATACACATTCAGTTTGTGTTTAGAAAATTAAAAATATATCTAACTTGCTCAACAAATTTTAATTAACATCTTGAAAAGGAACGTTCATTTTCAGGAAAAAGTTGGCCAATACTGCCATCTACTGGAATTTTGTTCAAAGCTCTTTTGTGCTATCCTTTGTCAATTCTTACTTGCGGCCATGCTTGTTTTTCTCTTCTTTTTTTTTTTTTTTTTTTTTTTTTTTGCGGTACGTTGGCCTCTCACTGCTGTGGCCTCTCCCGTTGTGAAGCACAGGCTCCGGACGCGCAGGCTCAGTGGCCATGGCTCACGGGCCCAGCCGCTCCACGGCATGTGGGATCTTCCCGGACCGGGGCATGAACCCGTGTCCCCTGCATCGGCAGGCAGATTCTCAACCACTGCGCCACCAGGGAAGCCCTTGTTTTTCTCTTTTTGATGAGTATAAAAGCGGATGCTTTTGTTCTCAATTTAGCCTCACTAAAGGTGTCCTAAGATATACACATCTGGGCTTCCCTGGTGGCGCAGTGGTTAAGAATCCTCCTGCCAATGCAGGGGACACGGGTTCGAGCCCTGGTCCGGGAAGATCCCACATGCTGAGGAGCAACTCAACCCGAGTACCACAACTACTGAGCCTGCGCTCTACAGCCTGCGAGCCACAACTACTGAGCCCACGTGCCACAACTACTGAGCCTGCACTCTAGAGCCCGCGAGCCACAACTACTGAAGCCCATGCGCCTAGAGCCCGTGCTCCACACCAAGAGAAGCCACCGCAGTGAGAAGCCCGCGCACCTCAACGAAGAGTAGCCCCCGCTTGCCGCAACTAGAGAAAGCCCGCGTGCAGCAATGAAGACCCAACACCACCAAAAATAAATAAATAAAATAAATTTTTTAAAAAAAGAAATACACATTTGTTAGGAATTGTCTTTTGCTGCAAGAGTCAGTAACCTCATAAGAGCGGCTTAAGCTCTTTCTCTTGCCAATTAAAAAAAAAAAATCCAGAAAGAGGCAGGTCATGGCTTTTCAGGGGACCCCATGAACTTCAGTACACAGCTTCCTTTATCTTGTTCTGTCATCGGAGTGAGCTGTTTCATGGTCCAGGAAGGCTGCTCAAGCTCCATTCTGTAGGAAGGAAGGAGACTTTTGAGAAGTGTAATGTGCACTTGGGCTTCCATTCCAGTCTCTACAACTTAGTTACAAAGCAAATATAATTAGGTAAAAGAAAGCCTAAGAGGGACTTCTCTGGTGGTCCAATGGGTGAGACTCCGTGCTCTTAATGCAAGAGACCCAGGTTTGATCCCTGGTCTGGGAACTAGATCCCACATGCATGCAAACTCCCGCATGCCACAACAAAGATCCTGCATGCCACACCTAAGGCCTGGTGCAGTCTAAATTAATTAATTAATTATTTTTTTTAAAAAGAAAGAAAGCCAGAGAAATGCAGTTTTCTGGCTGGACAACAATGAGCCCCCAATAAATTTGGAGTGCTGTTACAAGAGGAGTGCAGCAATGGCCGTCAGGATAGGCAGGTTGCAGCTCTGCCATAATATGCTTATATTTATGTGGTGAGGAGGGGGCATAAGCAATATGTATATGTGTTTGTTTGGAAAATCTTGGCATATCTAGAAATACACAAGTGCCTAGTAGCAATACTGTCTTTGCAAAGAGCTGGATGACCCACAGAAAAGTGAGGAACAGAGGCCATTTTTGCAATTTACCATTTTGTATCTTTTGAACTTCATAGTATGTCCATGTATTTTCTATGGAAAATTTTTAATGCAAAAGTTATTAGCTAACACTACGGTAGTAATCGTATTACAATACAGTATATAAAATCTCAAACCAACACACTGGACGCCTGAAACGGACACAATGTTATATGTCAATAATATTTCAAAAAGCAAACATTTGAATTGGAGATGATACACCTTAACCTGCTTTGTTAGCTAGAAGTTCCTAGAGGAAATAAAGTAGAGAGGAGAGGAGAAGTCCCTGTGGTGAAGAAAAGACCTGGAGAAATGTGAGTTGTGTTTTCATTATGACCACTGGGAAGCAGGGAGTTGGAGTTCTGGTTTCAAGCTGACCCACAGGCCCCTCCCATGACTGCGAGCCCCCAGCACATGCTTCTCAGCAGAGATAAGATTTGAGGAGAGTTTGCAAGAATGAAGAAAAAAGAAAAACTCTGTGAGATAAAATGAAATATTTATTCTTCAGCATTGGTAAATTTTCCTTTATTATGTGCCTGCCCTCTGACACAGATACCAATATATTCACACATGAAAAATACACATTCAAATATTGGAGTCAGACAACCTGGACAAAATGCACAAATCAGCTGAGCACATCAGAATGCTTAAATTTTCTTTCCTCCAAAAGGAAGATTTAGGGAGCTTCAGAGGTTTGTCCTGTGTATCAGCTCAGTAAGAGGAAGGTCTTCAACCAAGGGTGACCCCGTGGATGAGTGGGTCACATGAGTGAGTGACAGCCAGCCTATGGACTGTGCCTGGACTGGCCCCCAATCTGCTTGCTGATGCCTGAAATTCCTTACCAGGAGATAAACCCTCTCATTCCACAATTTAGAGATAAACCTTAAAATCTGAGGGTAAGGCCGTGAAAACGGGGCTGAAATGGCGCGTATAGAATACCAGAGAGGCTGACAGGACGTAGTCAGCATCCTGCTATCGCCACTGAGAGAGAAAGGGAGCTGGGAGTGTGGACAGCGCAGCTTAGAGCATTCTCACAGCGCCAGGCCCTGAGATACAAAGATACTCTCTTTTAAGGAGAAAACTTCTGTGGCCCAGGGCCAAGAGGCGTACAAGAGGAAAGGTGGCCATGCTAAGGAGAAATAGAACTGCAATCCATTCCCAGAGGAATATCCGTTCCCACTGGGGTACAAGTTTAAGAATGTAAGCCCCCATCATTTGGCGGGAGAACGTGTCTATGCCACGTTTGTATCACCACCAAAATCTTTACATTCACGCTGGGGAGCATCTAGAAGAAAAACTGTGTGTTATCCCCCAGAGGATGAAGTAAACAAGCATTACATTCCCCCAAATGCATTACTTCACAAAAACTTGAAGGCCTATTATTTTGGTAGGTTTCTATATAAGTAACATGAAGACTGTCCTACAGTTAAAGCTCTTTAATTGTTCAGCATCTTGAGCACTTAAGGTTGTGTTCTTTCCTGGTTTTGCAATAGCTTAGGCTTGTTTCTGCAATAACAGGAGAGAATTCTACTGTATAAGAGGTCTTGGGGAACTAGGATGACACCCTTTACTAAGGTGAGAGCTGTACCCATGGATAGAAAATCAAGGCGAGATAGTCCTCCTCCCCAGAAGTCTCAGTTTTTTCTTTATTTTAACTGACTTCTGGTCCAAATTTGACATCCACAAGTCAAACTACACTGTCAGGAACTCCTCTCTTTCTTTCTCGCTTTCCCTCCCTCCCTTCTTTTCTTTCTTTCTTTCTCACCTTCTTGACAAATAAAGGAACTTGTTAAGTTCAAAACTTATTTATTAGCATTGACCTTATGTCAGGCACTTGTGATACATCAGGAAACAAGACAGACTCAGCCCTTTCTTCTCTAACCTCACACTCAATCAAGGCCTTGTATTTTCCCTCCAACGTTTTACTAATAGTAAACTCAAATAATCAGGAAAGGTGGAAAAATGGAGCACAAACATCCAAATACCTCTCGTCTGGATTTAACAATGTTATTATTTTACCACTTTTGCTTATCTCTCGATAGATAGACAGATAATAAAGATAGATACATAGATGATAGATGATATGAGAGAGAGAAGGTAGGTACACATTTTTCCCTAAGCTGTTTGAAAGTAAACTGAAGACACCATGATACATCATCCCAATATACTTCCGAATGCATCTCCTGAAATAAATACATAAAGGTTAGATTTTGAGAAGAGAAAAAGTGATTTTTTTTTTTTTTTTTTAACTAGACTGGGTCATTGAGAGACACTGACTGTATTCTGGGCATAGAATTACAAGGGGAAGAGAGGTTGGAGTTCAGGAAGCCATGGAGCCTGCAGTTTTGACTTGGACTTGGATTTTATAACTGCCCAAGAAAATGGCAGTCATATTGCTAAAGCCCAGGAGTAACATTTAGCTCATTTCTGGGGAAAGCATGTTCAGGCTTGAGAGTGTCTTGTCAAGCCAGATTTGGGGAGTAAAATAAATACATCTAACTAGCTGTAGCTCTGTAGCTTATACTCCCTGCCTGTCCCCGCCCACCGCCCTTTAAATTCTGACATTGAATCAAGAATAATTTTGTACAGTTGGCTGAGCATGTGCTGTATTTTGCACCCATTTGAGTATCTAATGTACTGTATTGGGACACTGTCACAATATTAAAAAACCTTCTTTGCTCCTTTCCCTCTCCTCGCCTTTATATCTTGGTTCACAAGAGGGATTAGCAATAAATTTACGAGCACTCTGTTTGATGTAGGTTCTTATCAGAGCATTGATTTCATACAAATTATAATTCCTCAGTTCAATACGCTGCTTTTCAGTGCAGTTTGACTGTCATTATAATATCTACTTGATGAAATATTGCCAATATTTCTGTTTAGTACAGAAATATTTTGGGCTGTACAGTATTATGATTTCAAAATCGGTTCTAGATTTAGTCCAACATTTTTTAGAATGCATGTTTCTGTATAAAAAGTGGTTCAGAAGAAATAATATTTTGAGATAAAAAATATCTTCTACCATTGTAAAGCAATTATATTCCAATAAAGATGTTTAAAAAAACAAATAAATAAAAATGACAAAACTCCACCAAAATATTTAGCTCTTCCCCTTAAAAAAAAAAAATATATATATATATATATATATATATATATATCTTCTGGTTACTCTAATACAGATTTTAGTCACATTTATATTCCTTACTGTTCAGTGCATATATCCACCACATTAGAAACTCAAAGAACAAATAAAATTGTTATATTTACTGCCACAATAAGCAATATGAAATATTAAAAATAATATGTATCCATAAAAATGAGCAAAGATGGTATGGCAATATAAAATTAAAAAGGACATTCTAACTGGGCTGTATGGGAAGAGCCTGACTGATTTCTTTCAAGAAATGCATTTTCATCAAAACTCATACATAGGGCTTCCCTGGTGGCGCAGTGGTTGAGAGTCTGCCTGCCGATGCAGGGGACACGGGTTCGTGCCCCGGTCCGGGAAGATCCCACATGCCGCGGAGTGGCTGGGCCCGTAAGCCATGGCCGCTGAGCCTGCGTGTCCGGAGCCTGTGCTCCACAACAGGAGAGGCCACAGCAGTGAGAGGCCCGCGTACCACAAAAAAGAAAGAAGAAAAAAAAAACTCATACATATTCAGCAAAACAAATAGCATGTAAATGAATCAATGAACTGCCATGAAACTAAAACATCTATTTCCTCACATCTGTTTATGGGAATTATGTAGAATACTTAATACAATGTGTTTTCACTGCAATCCTATTTCTGTTTCCCATCCAGTGAATTTTCATTTAAACCAATATGTTTACCTGAGACCCGCATGTGTGTGTTTATTGGAACCGAAATGCAGTTACAGATTCAGGCAACATGTCACAGGCCAAACCAATGCATTTTGATGCAACTCAGCCAATTTTCCACGACATGTATTCTGATTCCCTAGGGATATAAAGTCTCCTATAATTGTAAATGCACGTGATTGTGAGGGAAGGCAGGAGAAACTGATGTCCTGGATTGTCAGGAAATACAAGAACTGTGGCTTTCTTAAAACCTTGTTACCGAAAGTATGCTCTGGGGAGCAGCAGCACTGACATCCTGGGAAGCTTGTGCTAAAGGCAGAATCTCAGGCCCCACTGCGACCTATTGATTCAGAATCTGGATCTTAATGAGATCCGCAGGTATTTTGTTTGAATGGTAAGATTTGAGAAGCACTGTTTTAAAACAAACTCTTAAATGTCCATAGTTATCTCTGGGGTGATACTCAAAGTTTTCTGAGGCAAACACTTCTTCCAGTGGATGGACAGCTTTATGAAACAGAGGTTGAAACCAGCTTACTTTATATGCACCCCCTTTTTCTTTTCTTTTTCTTTTTATTGCACACGTGATACGTGATACATTTTCTTTGTCAAAAGTCAGGCAATCCGGGCTTCCCCGGTGGCGCAGTGGTTGAGAGTCCGCCTGCCAATGAAGGGGACACGGGTTCATGCCCCGGTCTGGGAAGATCCCACATGCCGTGGAGCAGCTAGGCCCGTGAGCCATGGCCGGTGAGCCTGAGCATCCGGAGCCTGTGCTCCACAACGGGAGAGGCCACAACAGTGAGAGGCCCACGTACCGCAAAAAAAAAAAAAAAGTCAGGCAATCCATAAATCTACAAAGCACTTTCTTCTTTTACCAGAGTTAACCTCCATCACTACTTTCACTTCTACGTTTAGTTTCTCTCCTATGAATTGATGTACCTCTATGCGTTTAAATACGTTTTATAAACACAAATGGGATATGTATGTTATACAGTACACATATCTTTTCCTTTAGCTACATGTTTCTAATATCTGTCCCTGTCCATGTATTTTGGACAGCCTCAATACTATGGAGAGTATAGATACACGATCATAGTATCGAGACAGGATCCATAGTATAGATACATGATCATTTGCACAGCCAGTTCTTTATTTATGGCCATTTAGGTTGTTTCCATTTTTGTTTCTATTACAAACAGTGCCACGTAAACATCGCCTGAGCATCTATTTCTGTGGTGATGTTGGAGAATTTCTTTAGATTAGATTCCTAGAAATTGAACTTTAGGGCCAAGAAAAACAGATAGAAAGAGCCTAAAATCCTATGGTAATATATTGGTTCTTAGTAGTAATCACATGTATGCAAATTAAACAGTAGAACCCCTCACCCTTTCCAGGCTGGCAAAAATTTAAAAGACTGATACATTTTTGGTAAAAGTACAAGTTGGTGAAGACTTTGAGGAAGGAAGTTTAGCAATATCCAATCAAAAGTTTCGATGTTGATAAAGTCATGGGCAGTCTGCATCCAGGGCTGGTGGGCTGGGCTTCAGATGGGAGGACTTGTAGCCTCAGGAGGCCCAAGTGTTCTGTCTTATTTCTCTTAAACAAACCTCTTTCATGCCGTGCATGGGTTCCCTCCCTTCCTGCAGGCCAGCCCCAGGAGGGATCAGAAGAATTCACTTTGGTGCAGCTGACCCTGTGGAACCCACACTTCCTCCTCCAGGGTTCCCTCAACACCAGGGCTGGCCTATCCCATTTCTCTTGCCCATTGGAGTAGCTTTATTCTGGTCATTCTGTTGCCCTTAGAACTTAGGTCTTAACTGGGGCTTTCCTGGGCCCTCTTGCCAGAGATCCTGAAGTTGACTCTTAAGAAACAGAGGCTGAGTGCCTGGCCCCTCCCCTCCCAAAAGGCCCTGGTCTCCTTTTGTGCATGGCCCATCTCCCCTCCAGGACCTGGTCCCATATGCCAAGCACTGAGACAGTTTTTGTTCATCTGTTCTCGAGGACAGTATGTGCCTACACTGCCTATATTTGTGTAAGTAACAGAGAAGTTCATTCAAGCAACCTTTCACCAGGCAAAAGAGATCAGTTTAAAAAAAATAAATAAATACTGCACCTTACTGTGCCAAAATTCATGGGAAACGCCAGGAGGACACCCTCACACCGTGGGCGAATCCTGGGCGTGGGTGTCCTCAGTGGCAAGGCCAGCCACATTTCAAGGCATATTTTCTCTCAAAACCAAGGTTAAGCACAAGTCAAGTGGTGCAATGCCTCCCATGTTCCTTGCATCACATCTCTGGGAACGTATACACTTTGCTGTTATGTTGCTCTTCCTATCTTTTTACAACAAGGCATTTGCTCTGAGGGGCGGAGTGGGTGTGGAAGGGGCTCTCCTGAATTGGGAGCAGCCCTGGATCAGTTTCCCTGCTGCAGGTGGTTTCGGTGCCCTTTCAGGCCCTTACGAGGAGTGGCAGCGCAGGCTGGGTCCTTGGGGGATGGAGAGTCAACCGTGGACATGGGCTCCTTCCAAGAAGATGACTGAGTGAAGCCAGGCATGAGAGCAGTTTCAGAAAGCTGCTTCACCTGTAATTTTCACCGTTTAGAGAGGCTTGTCCATGTGATTCATGGCACGTTATTATGAAATAGACTCACGTGCTTCAGAAATGCCCTCATAACCTGCTCGGCTAACGCTGTCAGTGATCTCTGGGCTCGTTTGCAACTGGGGATTCTAAACAGAGTCCAAAATTCTAGGCCAAGGCAAGCATTTGGAGGAGAAAAGATGCCAATTCTAGCATAAGAGGTTAAGATAAAATGTCTCTGCTGGGGGTGCTGAAAGGACAGAGATAGTAGGTCACAGGCAGGGGTTAGGTGTGAAGAGTGGAGACCAAGACCTAGCTCATCAGCCTCTTTCCTTCAGGATTTTGGTCTAGGTGACATCAGATGAAAACGAACCCTAAAAGCCAAAGAAAAGTCACGATCCAGTGGGTTGTTTGCCGCTTGCTGTTCATGTTCTGCCTTTTCCTTGGTGGTGACTTGTATCCTGTCTTTGCTGCTTGCTGCCTTTTCTCTAACCTTTGCAGAGTCAGGAATTTAAAAGTAAAGATGTCAGGAATTCCCTGGCGGTCCAGTGGTTAAGACTCTGCACTCTCACTGCCGAGGGCCCAGGTTCGATCCCTGGTTGGGAAAGTAAAATCCCACAAGCCACCGCGGTGTGGCCCCCCACAAAAACAACGTCTATGACTTTCATATACAACTGCCCTTGTGTTAGAAAGATTTCTAAAAACACTGATTTTTGGCACTGTCAAATCTGAATTGCTGTATATTTTAATTTATTTTTTTAAAGTTCTTCTCCGCATTTTCCTTAAGTTATAGGCAGCGAACTAGGTACTATCAAGATGACTATGGCTGATGGTTCTTAACTCTTTTTGTGAAATGAACTAACTTTAGAACTTTGGCTGGGTCTTGGGTGCCACTGGGGGTATGATCCCCAAGGAGCCCATGTTTTCCCCACTCTCCTGAAGAGAGTTTAGAAGCCTTATGTTATTATTTATCTTGGGAAAGGACCAATGTCTGGGCCAGAGTAAGCTCCAGGAAACCTGATTTCACCTCCTTCCACCTCCTTCCTTTGGCCCTCCCAGCAAAGATATCCCAGCAATTGAACTAGCTTTCATAAAATAGGACATTTGGTCACCTGCGTGCATGACTTCCTTAGACATATTCATGTCCACATCTATTGCCAAGGGTAAGGTAGGTCAAAGTTGCTATTGATTTTTTTTTTTTTTTTTTTTTGTGGTACGCGGGCCTCTCACTGCTGTGGCCTCTCCCATTGTGGAGCACAGGCTCCCGACGCGCAGGCTCAGCGGCCATGGCTCACGGGCCCAGCCGCTCCGCGGCATGTGGGATCTTCCCGGACCGGGGCACGAACCGGCGTCCCCTGCATCGGCAGGCAGACTCTCAACCACTGCGCCACCAGGGAAGCCCCACTATTGATTTTTAATTATGTGATGCTCTTAGTTTTCTTCAACAATTGAGTTTATAGTGTGTTGTTTGGTTGACCCTACAGTGTGTAGCAAGACATCTTTGCATATTTTTGATTTATCCTTTCCAATAACTAGACTAGAAGACAAGTTGTGTACATCACTGCTTAAATAGGAATAATCCATGCCCCATTGTTAAAACAAGTGTATATTAATTTTTCCAAATTATGTTAAGACAAAGACACTTCGTGGCTGATGTGCTACTTATACACATGTTATTAATTTTCAACATGATATCAAACTGAGTACAATAAAGTTATTTTAAAGTTTATTGGGCATTGTTTTAAACTCTAATATAAACCAAATTTGTAGGTTCACTGTGTTCTTCTGTAAATCTTTGTCATCCAAAGTACTTTTCCACCAAAAGATGGGGTGGTTAGCCAAGTTGAGGCGAAAAGTATTTTGGCCGGTTAAGTGAATTGAGGTACAAAGATTTGAAAGCCATTGAGTATAGCGCACCCCTACTGGGTACGCTTCCAGGCCGGACCACCTCTTAGGCAACTGAGGTGTAGATTGGAGGGCTCTGTCCAGGAGATGAGGCCGTAATAGCAGAGTCACCCAATAGCATGTAGAATTGCCTAGAGCTGTGAGTATGGCAGACACTCAGAGCTTAAAGGACACATCTTCAGGACAATAATTCTACTTGTCCAACAAACAGGCATTTCTTGAGCATTCTTGAGTATTGCTTATAATATTTATATATCGTGTTTATAAGTGAAACAATATATGTGAACTAGGTTTCTTCTAATGTAATTAATAAGCAGTGCACTGTATTCTGCTCCAAATCTTTGCTATTCTAGATATGATTGAGGTACCCCGTACTGTCAAGAAGCTCATAATCTACTGGGGGAGTAGGCTTATAACCATCCAACTCTAATAAGGACATATTAGCAAGAACAATCATAAAAATGAAATAGAGACACAGGTCAAGAGCAGGAACTCTGGAGCTAGACCACCTGCACCCAAATCTTGGCTCTGACACTTTCCAGCATTCAGCTACTTACTAGCTGTGTGACCTTGGGCAAGATACCTAACCATTCTGTGCTCATTTTCTCATCTATAGAACAAGGATTTTATCAGGATTAACATTTGTAAAGCACTTAAGAAAACACTTGCGTTTATTTGTTGTAAAATACAGTTTCCTGAAAAAAAAGTTCAGGTTAAAAGAGTATATGGGACAAAGAGTAGCAGGAGATGGTCAGACTTCCATATGAATTTATCCCTCCCCTTTGACGTGAGCCTGGAGCACGTACCATTCTTGTGGTGTAGACCAACCATGTGCAGAAACCATGTGGGATATTATAGCTACTCCATGTTCTGTGTCAGGGGGCAAATTTCTACTTTAATAGAGGCAGGTTACAGAAGCTAAAAAAGCCTGGATCTTGGAGTCCAGTTCCTGGCCTAGAGGTTGTTTAAAATGAACTTAATTAAACTTTCTGAGCCTCATTCCTTATTAATGAACAGAAATAATTTTATCCTTACTTTAAGCATTGTGAGGAGGAAGCCATGAAATAAAGTGTTCAAAGGCAGTAGCTATTATTAATATTATCATGTGTTATAAAAAGCGGGCTATGTGGTGTTTCGCAAATGTATCCTAAGCCTAAACTAGAACCAGTTAATTCTCTTTGCCTTGTGTTTGTTCTCTGTGGCATTTACTAGTAGCTAGCATGTTCCATATTCATCGTTTGTTAGTTTATCATGTGTCTCCCTCACTGGAATGCAGGCTCCTTGAAGGTAGCAGTATTGCACATAGTAGGTCCTTAATATATATTTGTTCAATTAAATAATAATGGATACTAAAAGCTCTCAGGTATTGAGTGCCTACTATGGGCCAAGTCTTTCACCAGGTGTTTTACATATACATTTATATTGTGTCTTTTAATATTTATATTAACCCTAAATGATGGTTATTATTATCGCCATCTTGCAAAAGCAAGAACTGAGAGTGAAATCAAGAAATTTGCCCCAAATCACACTGCTAGCAAGTAACAGATCAACATTCAATCTCAAGTCTCAATTTACATTTCAATTCCCAAGACTCAATTACATTCAATCCTAAGTCTCAAATGATTCACTTGCTGTATTAGTTGCCTAGGGCTGCTGTAACAAATGACCACAAACTTGGTGGCTTAACACAACAATTTATTCTCTTGAAGTTCTCGAGACCAGAAGTCTGAAATCAGTGTCACTGGGCCGAAATCAAGGTGTCAGCATGGTCCCTTGAGGCTCTGGGGGAGACTCTATCCCTTGCGTCCTCCACTGTCTGGTAGCTGCCCTCATGCTTTGGCCCATTGCTTCATCACTCCAATCTCTGCCTCTGAGGTCAGTTTGCCTCTTCCTCGTCTGTCTTTTAAAATTTCCACCTTGTAAAGACATTGTCATTGTATTTTAGAGTCTATCTGTTTAATTCAGGATAATCTCTTCATCTCAAAATCCTTAGTTACATCTGCAAAGTCCTTTTTTGCTATATAAGTACACATTCACAGGTTCCAGTGGTTGGGACATAGATATCTTTTGAGGGGCTATTAGGAAGCCAACCATTTACATACAGTTAAGAAAATAATTCGTGGACTTCCCTGGTGGTCCAGTGGTTGAGACTCCACGCTTCCAGTGCAGGGGGCGTGAGTTCGATCCCTGATCAGTGAACTAGGGATCCCACATGCTGCACGGTGCAACCAAAAAAGTGTCAAAAAAAAATTTTTTTTTTAATTAAGAAAAGAATTTGTGCTGAGGTCCCCAGGCCCAAGACAATGATCACTACCCAGGACAGTAATGCCAATTACAGCACTCAGGCAACGTCTGGGTTTTGGGGTAACACCTGTAGCAAAGAGCCCAAGGGGTGAGGAGAGTATTTACAAGATGCAATCATTTTTTCCCCTGAGCCTAGGGAATGTCGGCTGGGCCCAGGACAGGAAAAACTGGATGGGTCAGATGCCAGGAAGGTAAAAAGATAAATGTTCATTTGCCAGATAGTGAGTGATTTATGTCTGTTGATTCCCTGAAAAGAGAAGGAAGAGAGGGAACAGAAGGGAAGGATATTTCATTAATATTAAAAGAGCCTGAGTATTTACTTTAAACAAGTGGTCAAACTTAGTATCACTAAGAGCAGGAAAACTTAATATTATGTGCTTTCGGATGTGATGCAATAAAAAGAGATACTTGACATTATCTATGCAGTACTCTTAACAAAGAAAAAAAAGTTAAATCATGTAGAAACCATCAGACAAATCCAGAATGTGGGATATTTTACAAAACAACTGTCCTGGACTTTTCAAAATATTTCCATACAATAAAAAAATCTGAGGAGATTGTTGTAGGTTGAAAGACACTAAAGAGACGTAACAGCCAAATGTAACCCTTGATCCTTAATTAGATACTGGATTAAAAAAATAATAACTAGTAAAGGCATTTTTTGAATTATTAGGGAAATATGAATATAGACCATTTTATCATATGATAGTAAATTAACATTAATTCTCTTAGATGTGATAATGTTCTTTTACAGCAGAAAATGTTCTTAATCTTGGAAGATGCATGTTGAAGTATTCAGGGATGAAATATCCTGGCATTTGCAAGTGACATTTGATAAATTTAAGTCAAGGGTATGTGGGTGTTGATTGTACTTTCTCCAACTTTTTTGTAGGCTTTGAAAAATTTTCCAAATCACAAGGAAAAAAAATTGGATGGTTACCTGGCGAATTGGTGATGTTCATTGCCAACAGCCACAGAAGATTAAAAAAACAAAACAAACCAAAAAAACCTTGCAATTGTTGCACTCTGTCTGTCTTTGGATTCCTCTGTTTTCAGGAAACTGAAACAGTGAAGGAGACCCCTGAGGAGCTCAGACGCTCCGCCATGGTTACTGTACCATTCTTCAAAACTGTAGCCCTGATGTTGACTCATATAGATAGGTTATTTGTACTTTTCTATTATTGGTGATTCTGTTCTCCTTTATGGAAATGGATAATAAAGCATTAATTGTTGATTTAGCTTTTTTGAGCATTTGATTTTGAGCATTTATTCATTCTGAGCACTTATTCATTCAATAAATTTGCACTGAGCTCCTTCAAATGGCCTGCTGTAGAAACGGGGAATTCAGTGGACAAGACACAGTACCTCCCATCATGGAGATAACATTCTAAATAGGAACATTAAAAACACTTTAGGGCTTCCCTGGTGGCGCAGTGGTTGAGAGTCCGCCTGCCGATGCAAGGGACACGGGTTCGTGCCCCAGTCCAGGAAGATCCCAGCCGCGGAGCGGCTGGGCCCGTGAGCCATGGCCGCTGAGCCTGCACGTCTGGAGCCTGTGCTCCGCAACGGCAGAGGCCACAATATTGAGAGGCCCGCGTACCGCAAAAAAAAAAAAAAACACTTTAAAAATCTAGAAAGAGTGATTCTACTTACTTGCTGCTCTTCTGTTTACTCTCATCACACCTCCCAGGGGACAAGCTGACCGTCTTCATAGCACTGCAGAGGGCTGACCTCAAGGTGACCCCACGGTCCCCACTGTTCCTTCCCTCCTGGTGTCCACACCCTAGTTTAGTCCCCTCTCACTAACGGAGTGCTCAGTAAATGCCCCCTTCGTTTTGGAACTTAAAAGTCATAAGAATGGATGAGATGGCCGATGGAATAAATGTAGATAGAAGACAGAACTCCAAAATGTGAGGCCTTAGGTACTCCAGCATCTAGAGGTCAGGGATACGGGGAGGGACCAGCAAAGGAGACTGAGAAGGAGCCTCCAGAAAGGTTGGCCAAAAGCCAGGTAAATATGATGTCCTGGAAACCAAGTAAGGTACAGTTTTTAAGTGGGGGAAGGGGAGAGAGAGAGAGAGAGATCAACCGTTTCAAATGCTACCGAGAGTTGCTAGAAATAACAATTGAAATGAACAATGTGGAGGTCATTGGTGACCTTGATAAGAAACTTGTCAGTAGTGCTGTGGGCGAGAATTTCTTTGCAATGGGTTCATGCAGAGAACGGGCAGAGACAAGTAGGAAGCATACCTCTACACATCACTTTCAAAGGCTTCTTCTGTAAAAGAAGGGAGACAGCTGAGGTAGTATGTAGGGGGTGAGGGGTAAGTGGAGTTAACAGGGGATTGCTTTTAAGATGATAGAAATAATAGCATGCTTCTTAGTATAATACAGTACAGATAAACATAATGCAGTGAAGAGGAACACATTATGCAGCGAAGAGGCTCTAGGAGCACAGACTTCAGTAGTTGCGGCACGCAGGCTCAGGAGTTGTGGTTCACGGGCTCTAGAGCACAGGCTCAGGAGTTGTGGCGCATGGGCTTAGTTACTCCGCGGCATGTGGGATCTTCCCGGACCAGGGCTCGAACCCGCGTCCCCTGCACTGGCAGGCGGATTCTTAACCACTGCGCCACCAGGAGGTGGTAGAGTGGGGAATTGCTGGTGTCATATCCTGGGGCAGGAGAGGGCTGGATGGAATCCTTGGCCTTAAGAATACGGTCAATTCATCCACATCAACAGGAGAGAAGGCAGAGCATATGGGAACTGATGCAGGTGTGTTGGAGTGATGGTGGGCGCTTATAGCAGTTCTGTTCTAATTGCTTTACTTTTGTCAGAGAATCGGGAAGAGGCTACCAGCTGAGAGTGACAGCTGTTATGAGGAGGAGTTGATAGAGGCTTGAGGTGAGAGAAGAAGCTATGAGATCGTCATTGGGAGAGAGTGGGAATGTGCAGGGAGTAATGCAGGAAGTAAAAAGACGATAGGATCAATAGGATAAAGTCCCGTTGGGGTCCAAGGATTGTTGGAGCTGGAGATGAGAAAGGCAGAAGGCTGGGAAGACAGTGGTGGCAGGAGAGTGAGTTGTGAACCCTGAGGTGATGTCAGGGTTGTCATTATTGGCCACGACAAAGTCAAGGGTATGGTCAAGGGAGTGAACAGCTGATGTGGGGTGGACCATAAGCTCATTGGAGGAGAGACCATGGAATTGAGAGGCCAGGGTGTTGGAAGGATCACCTAAGTGAACGTTGAAACCACCGAGAATTAGGACAGCAGTGGTGTTGCATAGAGTGGCCGCGTGCCTCTACAAGGAATGAGGGTGTGACCCCAAGGTCAATAGGTGACTGTCAACAGAGAGGAATCATGGATGGAATAGCCTGATGATGGCATGAGATTTATAGCTGGATGTATGTATGAGAAGAGAAGGAAAACAGCTTGGAAGTTTCCCCCACCGCTAAGCTCAGTGGCACAAAAGTTATAGGAGAGAAAACAGCCATGTGAGAAGCTCAGGGAAAGTGGGATCCTCTTGGAGGGAGCCAGGTCTCAGTTAGAGAAAGAAGGTGAAGGGGTCGGTCCCAGATGAGCCTGAATGAAGGCAGCTCCCAGAATCCCAGCCAGATGACAGCCCGTGTGGCATTGTTCTTACACAACATTTCAGCTGATTTAGGGAACACCATCATTTAACTAACATTGAGGCTATTTTCTTTTGCAAACTCCTTTTTTGTGTTGATAATAGATATAGAAAAGGCAAATTGCTCTTATCAGAGAATTAATGTGAAAGCAGGTGGTAACTGGAAAGCTCTATAAAGTGAGGTTTTATTATTATTTGACAAAGACCCAGCCCTCTACCCCAGGCAAAACTGCCCCACTTGATGGCTTTCGATGGTGATTCCAGAATTTCTTATCCCTGCACGAGGTCTCCATTATCAGCAAGTCCTTCTCTGTTTAATTCTCTTCATAGCACTTATCACCACCTAGCACGTGTTATTTGTTTACTACCTTTTTTATTTCATGGTGAGAACAAGACTTGGTTTTTGTTCATACCTTTATCTCAGTAGAGCCTAGATAAGCATATAGCTCAATATATATTGAATGAATGAATGAGAAAAATGCAGTGACCTCTGCCCAATAACAGGTCACCAGATGTGGTTTCAAGTAGGAGAAAGAGCACAGGTTTTGGAGCAAAAATCCTGAAGCATAAAGCCTAGTTCCATAGTCTCTGAGCCTCAGTTTCCTCAACTATAAAATAGAAATGATAATAAAACCTCTCACAATTGTTTTGTAAATTAATGAATCATCACAAGTATGCCAAACATATTATAGGTTGTGTTCCCAGCTCATAACAACCCTGTAATTGAGCTCAGTTGCTTGGACCAGGGGTAGACACTTGATCCAAATAAGACCAGTCAGAAGTTCTCTCCTGGAAACTAGATGTCTGAATTATGAGATTCCAGTTCTATCTATCTTGCTATCTCTTGAATGGAGGGGGTGTAAACTCAAGAATTCCAGAGAGACTATACTTTTACCAGCTGAGGAAAGAGAGAGTCCATTCAAAGAAAGAAGAGAATGAATAGTTACGCAGAGCTTCCACATGTGGACTCCTGACTACTTTTTAGTTCCTTGTCCCAGTACTCTTCACAGCTGAGTTTTGGCTTTGAGCTTCCATAAGGCATATTTGCAGCCTTATCGCAAAATTCCTTTATTGCTCAAGCTGGTTCAAGAGGGTTTATTACTTGCAAACAAAGACTTGGAACAAGAAAATGTAGTCACTCTGGCACTTAGTATTTGATTAAGAAATAGTAGCTGCCGTTTTTAACTCTTGAAATGGTTTAATTTTTTAGTTAATTGACCAGAATTGAAAACCAGATGTCAGGTGGGTGAAGAAAAAGGTTGGAAGAGGTATCATCTAGAGAGCAAACCTGGGCAGAGCTTTGAACTGGGAGGCCAGAGCTGCCTGAGGACCCTGCTAGCTTTGGAGGGGTGTGTGCGGACCTGAGTTTGAAAGGTGGACAGAGATTTACCTGCTCCACGGCTCCACCTGGCGGGAACCAGCCTTGCAGGATCGAGGTACAAAACCAAGCAAAAAAGAGGTGATACAAGAGGGAAGAGATATGGGAACATATGTATATGTATAACTGATTCACTTTGTTATAAAGCAGAAACGAACACACCATTGTAAAGCAATTATACTGCAATAAAGATGATAAAAAAAAGCTGCAGCCAATACTTACGTTACTAGTATTTAAAGGGAAAAATATTTGGGGACTAACTCTGATATTCTTTTTCAAAATAAGTGGGGGGGTTTGTTTTTGTTTCTTTGGTTGGCCAACAGTCCTTAAAACAAGAAAAGTCCTGCCAACTCAAAAGTAGTTTTTAACGTAGTGGTAGGGACTTCCCTGGTGGCACAGTGGTTAAGAATCTGCCTGCCAATGCAGGGGACACAGGTTCATAGTCCTGGTCCAGGAAGATTCCACATGCCGCGGAGCAACCAAACCTGTGCGCCACAGCTACTGAGCCTGCGCTCTAGAGCCCGTGCGCCACAGCTACTGAAGCCCACCCACCTAGAGCCCATGCTCCGCAACAAGAGAAGCCACCGCAACGAGAAGCCCGTGCACCGCAACGAAGAGTAGCCCCCGCTCACTGCAACTAGAGAAAGCCCGTGCGCAACAACGAAGACCCAACGCAGCCAAAAATAATAAATAACATAGTGGTAAATTATACTACATTTGTAACTATTACTCACCTTCTGAAAGCATTGATTTAATTTTTTCTACTCATTCTTACAGCAAGTTTTTCTGCGTAAACTTTCTTTGGGACACTTTCTGAGCCTCTTCATCTCCGGTCACGGAGGCAAAATATTTGTGTAGGTTCATCAGCATTGCTCATGTGTCCAGTAATCTTTTTGCCCACATTCTGCACCCCAACTCAACACACAAACACACAAAGATGAACACAAACACCCCTTTGCCCATCCTTTACCTATTGCTTCCGGCCCCAAGCCCACGTTCCCTTTGCTCTGCCATGCTGGAACTGGGAACTTCACAAGCTCTGGTTCTCCTTTGCCAGCTGGTTTTGGCTTCTATTCTGCCCATCGGAGGCAATGGGGGGAGATGGGCAGGCAGGGGAGGAGGGGAGAAAGGGTTTTTGGTGTTCGGGTGCCATCCCAGCAACGGCGCTTCGCCCCGGTAGTGGCAGCTGTTTCCAGCCTCCCTTCTCCTTCGGCACTCCCCCCAGAGCCAGCCTCGCTGCTCCCTCTACAACATAGCCCCCGCACCCAGGCAGTGCTCCTTCTCAGAGCTGAGTCTCTGCTTTGTAGGGCCCTGTATTAGTTTCTCGGGGGCCTGCTGTAACAAATTACCACAAATTGGGTGGCTTAAAATAACAGAAATTTATTCTCTAATATTTTGGAAGCTAGAAGTTTAAAATCAAGGTGTCGGCAGGGCCATACTCCCTCTGAAAGGTCTAGGGGAGACTCCTTTCTTGCGTCTTCCTAGTTCTGGTGTTGCCTGCAGCCCTTGGCATTCCTTGTCTTGTAGCTGCATCATGCCAACTTCTGCTTCTGTCTTCACATGGTTTGTTTTTTGTTTTTTGTTTTTTTGCAGTACGCAGGCCTCTCACTGTTGTGGCCTCTCCCGTTGCGGAGCACAGGCTCTGGACACGCAGGCCCAGCAGCCATGGCTCACGGGCCCAGCCGCTCCACGGCATGTGGGATCTTCCCGGACCGGGGCACGAACCCGTGTCCCCTGCATCGTTAGGCAGACTCTCAACCACTGTGCCACCAGGGAAACCCCACATGGCCTTCTTATATGGATTTAGGGCCCACTCAAATTCAGTTTCAAACCTGACTACGTTTGCAAAGATCCTATTTCCAAATAAGGTGACAGCCACAGATTCCAGGTGAATGTGAATTTTGGGAGGGACACTACTTAATCTACACAGGCTCTTCCACCAAACTTCTAGGTTCTGATGACACCAAGCTCTTCTATTTGTTCCCCCAGGGGGGGGAAGTTATATCAGTTTGGTTTATTTCTTTGGTTTGGGTTTTTTGTTTGTTTTGGGGATTTGGGGTTTGGGGTTTTTTGTTTGTTTTTGTTGCTGTTGTTTTGCTGTTTCAGCCATTCAGTACCTGTGGTACCAATTCCCTTTTTTGAATTCTCTCTGTTGAAATACACTATGTTGCTTCTTTTCCTCTGACTGTTACTTCTTACCAGGAGTAGTTCCAAGAAACAGAATATTAAAGATGAGTTTCCAGGATTAGCTTGGTAATATCCCTTACCTTGAACACAGTGCTAAGCACCTTGGAAATTGGATCATAAGGGGCACGATGTCAGGCTTTTACAGAGACCCAGTGGCTAATCACTCCACATATGGTAGGCTCTCTGCTTACAGTATTCCCAGATGTGGGACAAGCCTCTCCTTCAAGGGGATCTTCATGCCTACCTCCACTTGTTCCATAACTGTGATGCTCAGATTCACTTCTTCATCTGCACTAGGGGCTCCAGCCTTCCAGTGAGCCTCTCTTCCTGGGGGAGATTTAAAAGAAGAAAGTTTAGAAGCATGAATAACAACCCCTGCTGCTGCTCAAGACCAAAACTGATACTCATCATTTCCCTCCTCCACTGTCTCTTCAAGATGCCCTCCTACCTCTACAGGCTTAGTTAGTGATGTGACCTTGATCCTCATCTCCGTGGGGTCCGAACTCCAGTCACCATGCCCTTCTCACAAAGGTTGTTGCACTTGTCCATTTATCATCGCGATTGGGCTAGAGAGGACCAGGAGTTGTTACAGCTCAACAAGAACTAACCAATTTAAATATGGACAAAGAACCTGAACAGACATTTCTCCAAAGAATTTATACAAATGGCCAATGAGCACATGCAAAAATATTAAACATCATTAATTATTATGAAAATGCAAATCAAAACCACAATGAGATACACTTCACATACATTCAGTTGACTACTATTAAAAAAAAAGGAAAATAACAAATTTTGATGAGAAAGTGCAGAAATTGGACCCCTTGTGCATTGCTGGTAGGAATGTAAAATGATGCAGCCACTATGGAAAACAGTATGGTAGCTCTGCAAAAAATTAAAAATAGAATTACCATATGATCCAGCAATTCTAATTCCACTTCTGGGTATATACCCCAAAGAATTAAAAACAAGGTATCAAAGTGATATTTGTACTTCCATGTTCCTAGCAGCATTATTCACAGTAACCAAAAGGTGGAAGCAACCCAAGTATGCATCAACAGATGAATGGATAAACAAAATGCACTATGTATATACAATGGAATATTATTCAGCCTTAAAAAGAAAAGAAATTCTGACACATGCTACAACATGGATGAATCTTGAGAAAGTTAAGTGAAATAAGCCCGAAAGACAACTACTGTAGGATTCCACTTACATGAGGCACTTAGAGTATTAAGTTCACAGAGACAAAAAGTAGAATGGTGGTTGCCTGGGGCTGGGGGAAGGAAGGAATCAAAGCTGTTTTTTAATGGGTACAGAGTTTCAGCTTTACAAGATGAAAAAGGTCTAGAGATCTGTTGTACAACATTATAGATGTACTGAATACCACTGAATGGTATACTTCCACATGTTAAACATGGTCAATTTTATGTTATGTGCAATTTACCACAATTTTTTTTAAAATATGGGAGAAATGTAACTGCAAAGACAATCCATGGAATGGTTATAATTAAGCCCCTTTTGAACCAGAAAAAGATAAAAGGCTGGAAGCAATTACCAGGAAATTGAAATCTGAGTGTGAAAGCCAGAGAGCCTTACAGAGAAACTCTCATCAGCATTGGAGGCCAGAGAAAGCTGAGGACCCAACCCAGGAATTAATCATCATCTGAGCCCAAAGAAGGCTAAACTCCCAACCAAGCAGATGAGCTGTGCCAAGGTCAGGGCCTTGGCTGGGAAGGAACGGGACCCCGACACACAGGATGGCATATCTGTGTCGATGCCCCCATCTTGAATTTCTAGGGTCCTCTGAACCCTCCAAGGCCACGGAAGTGGACTGTCCCTGTGTATTGTGAGCTCCCACCGACCTCCCTGCTTGGAAGACAATGCAGAGACCTCTTGCCTTCCAGACGGCTGTGTCCTCCACTGCCACCCTGTGCCCCACCTCCCCCGCTGGCCACCAGCTATGTAAATAGATTTAAGTAGCATCATATCACAGCCAAGGCCATACTGGGCCTTAGAAGCAAAGAAGAGGCTAAACTTCCCCAAAGCTGCACAACCCAGCCAGCAATTACCAGCAAGTGCCAGGGGAGTAGGCATAGAAGTGGATTCTGAGGGTGCTTGATCAAGGGGGCCTGAAATAAATGTGGATAAGGGAGAGCTTACTGACTTGAGAACCTTGCTCTGAGATGCAGGATTAACCCCCCGGGAAGGACCCCAGAAGATGGTATAACTTAGGACTAGGATAGTGTAGTGGGTTAAATGGTGAACCCACCAAAACATATGTCCACACCTAATCCTCAGAACCTGTGAATATCACCTTATTTGAAAAAGAAGGGTTTTTGCAGAAGTAATTAAATTATAGACCTCATAGATCATCCTGGACGACCCAGGTGGTCCATAAATCCAGTGACAAGTGTCCTTATAATTCATACATAGAGAATAAGGGAAGGCCACATGAAGACCGAGGCAGACATTGAAGTGATGTGGCCACAAGCAGAGGGTCACCCGGAGCCACGAGAAGCTAGAAGAGGCAAATGGAATGGATTCTCCCCCAGAGCGCGTGGAGGAACGGTGGCCCCGCGGGCACCTTGATTTCAGAACTCTGTCTCCAGCACTGTGAGAAAACGATTTCTATTGTTTTAAAGCTGCCTGGTTTGTGGCAGTTTGTTCCAGCAGCCACAGGAAACTAATACTGATGGATTCCAGACAATCAAAAAAGAAATGCCCATGCTCAGTAATGTCAAAATGCCCGTGTTGCCACATATATGGAATCTAAAAAAAAGGTACTGAAGAACCTAGGGGCAGGGCAGGAATAAAGATGCAGATGTAGAGAATGGACTTGAGGACACGGGGAGGGGGAAGGGTAAGCTGAGAAGAAGTGAGAGAGTGGCATGGACATATGTAAAATGTAAAATAGATAGCTAGTGGGAAGCAGCTGCATAGCACAGGGAGATCAGCTCGATGCTTTGTGACCACCTAGAGGGATGGGATGGGGAGGGTGGGAGGGAGGGAGAGGCAAGAGGGAAGAGATATGGGAACATATGTATATGTATAACTGATTCACTTTGTTATAAAGCAGAAACTAACACACCATTGTAAAGCAATTGTACTCCAATAAAGATGTTACAAAAAGATAAAGACATAGAAAAACAAAATGCCCGTGCTGCCATGGCAGACAGTGGACTAAGGGATTGAAAGACAGAGAAATGCGCATTCCGGGGCGGGGACAGGGGAGGGGGAGAACTATATATGTGAGACCAAAAGACATCAGATTTTTACGTTCCGCAGGAGAGCTCAGAGAAAATCCCATTCATGGAGGCCATAAATCACCCCATCACCAAGAAGCTCCGTGGAGGCTCTCGTCTGCAGACAGTAGGGGAAGTTTTTACAGAGCTGGGCTCACTGACAGCAGGAGGGCATGACAGGACCCTGGAACAAGACAGGCTAGGTGGCAGGACTTAACCCTCAGGAGTCAGATGAGTGTGATGACCATAGTCAGTGAAAAGCTTAAAGTGGCAGCCAAGGAAGGCTGGACCACAGAGTTATGGAGATGGTTAATAAAAGACCATCTCCCTAGGGGCAAAATACATGTCAACAAGGACACTATGTAATTTATACCATCAGAAGAAATCGAGGATGGATGATCAGAAGGCTGAAGGCAGGTACCCCTATAAAAGTCAAGATCTCCTGCCCAGTTTCCAAATACGAGCCAGTTTTCCAACACTGAATCCCCTACTGGGAGGAAGGCCAGGTCTCCAAGAGGACCTTGCAACACCAGGGCAAGTGGGCATAGGCATGATGCTCTGAGTCTTTCTGCAAAGGGACCTAAGGACTCGGGGAACTGTTCACTGGCGTCTGGCCGCCAAGTAATATAGAGAGCCCTGTATGTGGTCTGGTGGCTCACAGTGGATTCAGTAGGTCCACAGAACCAGCCAGTGGTCCTTCCCCAGATTCCAAATATAATTTGGGGTAGGTAAGTCTCGAAGTTGGCACAATCCTCTCCTTGGGTCTTTGGCTTGTGGTCTAAGAGCCTTCAATGGGGAAGGAAAACCAAGTGGAATTTTCTGAAACTGCCCTCCCATCCACCTAGCCAAGACAGCAAGTAATATATATATATATATATTACTGTATATATTTTACCCTGGGGGAGGCGGGGAATATGAGGATGGTGTGGAGAGGGGATTAAAGGATGCATAAAAGGAGATGGGGAAGGATCACTGAAGTCAGTGTTACCCTAAAGGATCCGAAAGGTGGCAGGTTCGGGCTCCCATTATATCTTCATTTAATTAACCAGTCTGGCTCCTGAAGAATCCAGGTGTGTCCTGGAGGAGAGCAGTAGACGACAGCAACTCAAGCAAGTAGCAGCCCAGATTGGGCCAGACGTACAATACTTGCTAGAGCAGATTCACATAGCATTAGGCATGTGGGATGCAGACATTGGTTTGGCAAATGAGTCCTTTTCCAGTGATCCACAGCATCAATCGTCTTTCCTAAGGTTCACGGAGTATCTGACTTACTGTCGTGCAATCCAGAGTAACAGTGCCCTGGATCAGGGGATCTACTCTATAAGGAATCAAGTGAGCACATAACCACAGGATCTGCTGGTCTATTTGCCGTATCACCTGAAATCTGTTGACCTGATGGAAGGTTGGAACGGACTCCTGGGGTACAGCTAGGACTCTAGCTTGGGGTGGCATCCTGTAGGGGCTTCAACACGTGAAATAGTCTTTGGCCTTTATATGGTTCCAAAGTGTTTCAGTTATATTAAAGCAGAAACAAGAGGCTAGGGCCTCCCTCAATATTTCCAATTTATTACCTTTTGATGGTGATCTGAAAAGACCAGCAGAAAAATAAAAGTAGAGAACAATTTCCTTAAATTTAAAACAAGTCAGTGTAATCCACAGGTTCACCTGCAGATGGTGCCATATCACTGCTTTCTTGCTTTCTCACTTTCCACTTTGCTTCTCTTCATTTTGTAAAATTGCCCTGAGCACTATGGGTCAACGTCTATCTTGTCATTATAAACTCGATGAAGAAATGCCACAGTCACTGAGTTTCCGAACCTTTGGAATTGATTTTATACTAATACTGTCTGGTGTTCAACCTTCCTTTATGTTTTTTGTTTTTTTTCCACTTACACTTGTTTTTTAATTTATTTATTTATTTTAATTTTTGGCTACATTGGGTCTTCACTGCTGCGCACGGGCTTTCTATAATTACGGTGAGCGGGGGCTACTCTTCGTTGCAGTGTGTGGGCTTCTCACTGCGGTGGCTTCTCTTGTGGAGCATGGGCTCTAGGCACGCGGGCTTCAGTAGTTGCGGCTCGCGGCCTCAGTAGTTGTGGCTCTTGGGCTCTAGAGCGCAGGCTCAGTAGTCGTGGCGCACGGGCTTAGTTGCTCCTCAGCATGTGGGATCTTTCCAGACCAGGGCATGAACCTGTGTCCCCTGCACTGGCAGGCGGCTTCCTAACCAATGCGCCACCAGGGAAGTCCCCAACCTTCCTTAAAAAAACAAAAAAAGATGCTATCACTTTTTTATCACCAGTAAAATTAAAGCAGATCATAGAATGGTAGACTGTAATGGAATTCAGGGAGCCTAATTATCATTTGCAGATAAGAAAGTTATTTCCCCCCATATAATATAAACAGTAATTGTCAGAGCCAAGACTGTGCTTCTAACCTTCAGTCCCAAGCTAGTTAGTCCTATTACCCCATTATTGTCTTCTCATGAGATAGGATAAATATTATTTCAAGAACTTGAGAACATCCTTATTGGAAATACTTTTTAAACCCAGGCTGACAGCAATTATTACTGTTGGATGGGCAGTGGCTTGTATAAATGACACACGGAAATGTCACTGCTTGATTACAGCAAAGCTAAAAAGCCCCAAGTCTACAAATTCAGATTAAATATAGAATAATGAATTTAGGAAATTTAGAGAGTATTCAAGACTAAGAAGTGGGAAGGAGGATTATGAGATGTGTAAGGGTAGTGGTGGTGTCATGGTTAATGTATTTTTACTCCCTGAAGAATTGTATACTTTTCTGGGAAAACTACAGATATGATTAATCTCATCCATTGGCAGAGTAGACAGTGAAACATATAATGTGGTACCAGGGGCACTGAGAAGTCTTCTGGAATCGTTTAATCTTAAGTTGAATTTAAGTTTTTACACCCATCATGGTACCATTGAGGCTTATCAAGATGTAAGGTCCTGGGTACTAAGTGGGGACCAGTGAGTTGTGACTCTAAAGCAGAGATTCTCATACTTTTTGTTTATAATTTTTGTGTGTGTGTGTGGTACGCAGGCCTCTCACTGTTGTGGCCTCTCCCGTTGCAGAGCACAGGCTCTGGACGCGCAGGCCCAGCAGCCATGGCTCACGGGCCCAGCCGCTCCGCAGCATGTGGGATCTTCCCGGACGGAGGCATGAACCTGTGTCCCCTGCATCGGCAGGCAGACTCTCAGCCACTGCGCCACCAGGGAAGCCCATGTTTATAATTTATAAGAACACTTTATGCCCTTAAAAATGACTAAGCACCAAAAAGAGCTTTTGTTTACGTGGGCTATATCCACTGATATCTACCATGTGACATTAAAACTAAGAAATCTTTGAAATACAAAAATATACAAGTATATATGACATTCGTCACTGAATCAATCACTGACTTTTGAAAAAGTCTACCATATACATGTGAGAGAGTGAGAATATGAAAAATAAGACTCTAAATGGCAAATAAAGTCATAGCATTATTATGAGAAAAGTTAGACCCCATGGATCTCCTTAAAGGATTTTGCAGAACCCCTTGGTGTCAGAAATCTATTTAATGTTGTTTCAGCTACATGGTTTGGGAACATACTATGACAGGCTAAAAGTGTTGGGTAGGGCTGAAAACTTTTCAATTTTACGTGTTTAAAATTATCGTATTACGAATGGAAGAAAGCACATTTATAATGGATGGATCTGACAAGCACCACCTTAACTTTGCCAAAAATGAAACAAACTGAATTTAGGTTTCTCACATTGTGATCCAATGAGAGATATGAAATATCACCTATGTAGCGGTCAGGTAAAAAATGTTTAAATTGTTTCTAACCATAAAGAAACAGTCAGACATGTCCTGATTTTAGTATGTTCTACAAGACAACTGGCCTGAATTCAATGTCACCTAAGACGAAGAAAAGGGGGCAGCGGGTAAGATTGTTCTGGATTTTAGTAGACTGAGGAAACCTTGCAACCAAATGCACATACGATCCTTGATTGGATCTTGGAACCCTGGACTGCAGTCCCCCCAACTTCCCCAAAGAGCCTATAAACGACGTTTTGAGACAAGTGGAAAATGTTGAACATGTTCTGTATATTAGATAATATTATTTTTCAATGTTCAGTTTCTTGTAGTAATAGTAGGACAATGTCTGTCCTCAGGAGATATATGCTGGAATTTTAGAGGTGATGTGTCATGCCTGCAACTTACGTTCAAGTCATTTAGAGAAAAAGAAAACTATAGATAGATATAGACATAGGGATAGATACACATGTGTTACCTATAGCAAGGAGAGAGAACAAACCAGTAGGACAACCTGTGAACAAATCGTGAACTTTGCGCCACTCTTTCAACTTTCCTCTCTAGTGTAAACTTTTTTCAAATAAAAGATTGAGGAAAAAGTATGAAAGTCAAATGTTAACCACAGATTGGGGAAAATACTTGCAATTCAGATTCCAGGGGAAACTGATGATTTTCCTAAAATATAAAGAGTTTCTAAAATTAATAAGAGAAAGATGAACTCAGTAGAAATATGGGAGAGGATGTGACCAGTTAGTTCAGATGAAAAGGATGTAAATGTCCCTTAAACATATGGAAAAGATTCTCAGTCTCTCTCATAACAAGAGAAATGCAAATTCAAACTACCCTGAGATCTCATTTCTCATCTGCCAGGTTGGCAAAAATCCAAAAGTCCGATAACTTCTGGAGACACTGTAATGTCTGTTGGATGAATCTCTGGAAAAACAGGCAGTTTGAAACCTTGCTGGGGAAATATATGCTGCTATAACTCCCAAGGAGAGCCATAAGGCAGTATCTATCAAAATTACAAAATATATGCACCCTCAATATATGCCTGTACACATGTAAAATGATACGTGTAAAAGACTATTTCAGCATTATGTAAAATAGCTAAAGATTGGAAATAACCCAAATGTCCATCAACAGGCTAACACATTGGTAATATTTGTCTACATCATCCAATAGTATATTCTTATGATGGAAATGGGGATAAGGAGACTCTTTTTATACTGATATAAAAATATTTCTAAGAGATACTGTTAGTGAAATGGGCAAGGTACAGACTTCTGCGTGTAATATTCTACTTTTATGTAAAAGAGGGAATATAAAAACATACCCTAATATTTACTTATATCTAATTTAGGAAGGATAGCTGTGTTTATGGTGGGGGAAGTTGAATGATGAGAAGTAGTGCTGGAAGGAATTATTTTTCTCTGTTTATCTTTTTTGTTTAGTTTTTTTTGAACATGTGACTATATTACCTACAAAAAGAATTAAAGTAGTTTTTAAAGTAATACGTTCTTATCAAAAATCATTTAAAATATCAAAATATATAAAGTTATAAAGTAGAAAACTACTATGAATAGTCTGGGTGGGAAGAATTCCAGACGAGCGATGTAGACACCCGCATCTCCTCCTCCCCCCACCCCAGCCACAAACACATCCACACTTGCCACAGCTGGAAAAAGAGAGTAAAAAGGTTTTCACACACACAAACATACACACGAAACACATAAAAACAGACATAGATATGTACATACAGATAATTTCTGGAACTTGCTTTTTGTACTGGAAACATACCTTGGATCTCCTTTGTCAGTACGCAGAAATCTACCTCATTCTTTTTAGTTTGGCTGCTTGGCATTCTACAGAATGGATATAACTTATCTAATCTTTGACCTATTAATGAACGTTTACTTTTGGGGAGTTTGATTTTTTACTTTTACAGATGATTGTCTGTGACCATGTTATAGTTAACCCCATGGTGTCTGGAGCCAGACTGCCTGGGTTTAAATCCCGACACCATCATCCACTAGCTGTGTGACCTTGGCCAAATGACTCTCTGAGCCTCAGCCTCCTCATCTGTATAGTGGGTAAAATAAAAAGGACCTTTGCTCATTGAGTTGTTGTGAAGATGATGAAGGCAGTCAGCCCTCCTATATTCAAAATACTTTTGTATCTTCACCGATGTGCTGGTAAATGTTGTTCAATTATCTCTCCACAGGGGAAAAGCCCTGATTTGTAGTGTGCTCTGATTTCTGTGGCATAAATACTCCAACCAGGACAGATTTCAAGCTACCAATCTGAAGTCTCTGAATGCAGGATGGGAGGAGATGAACACAGTCAGTTAAGAGCTCCTGTGAGCATTGCAGGGTGTACTTGTAAAACTAGGAACTCTGAACTACTACTGTGACCCTCTCTCTTTTCAAGTGTCTATACAGGGACTTCCCTGGTAGCGCAGTGGTTAAGAATCCGCCTGCCAATGCAGGGGACATGGGTTCAACTCCTGGTCTGGGAAGATCACACATGCTGTGGAGCAACTAAGCCCATGCGCCACAACTACTGGGCCTGCGTACCACAACTACTGAAACCTGTGTGCCTAGAGCCCGTGCTCCACAACAAGAGAAGCCACCACAATGAGAAGCCTGCACACGGCACAGAGTGGCCCCCGCTTTGCCTTCGTGGAGTCAGACCTTTAAAAAAAAACACAGGCTTGAATAAATAGATACTTGTTAAAGTGTGCACTGACTGAGGAGACAATATCTTAGGTTATTCTCACCTATATGTGGCTAAATGTGGGTTTGTCAGATTTGGGCTGGGGTGGGGGGCTGTTGAGTAGATTGTCCGTAAAAGAATGACTAAAACCTGGGGTGATATAAAGAAGTGAAAATTGGAGGGTAATGAGGAAAACTCATTCTATACATTCCATACATTTCATAATTTCTCTAGTTCATACGTGTGCAAAAAAAATTGCCCTTCTTTAACTAATTTAACACTGGGTTGCTTGAATACAGTGGGATTCTTTCAGGAAGAAGATTTTGGATTTCCTTTATCCTTCATATCCTTTCTCAAGGGCTTACTTAGTTAACTTTTCCAATTTGCATTTTGAAGTATGACAGCAATACATTTCTTACCTTTTTGATAGGAGGTAGTTTTGCAACTTGGCATGAGGGACCTGCCAAAATAGGCTCCTACTCGGTCCTCTGCAGAAACAATAAAAAAAAAAAAGAAGAAGAAGAGGGGGGGGGAGGGGGGAGGGGGAGGGGAGGGGGGAGGGGGAGGAGGAGAAGAAGAAGGAGGAGAAAGTGGGTCACGGGACCTACACCCCAGCACTTGTCTCAGCTTGGCTATGCCTCACAGCTGAGTCAGCCACCACGTGACTACTGTCTTGGCCATTGGAGACCCCAGGCTCAAACTTTTCAATTAAGTCTCTGCTATTAATCTGAATTGAGGAAGAAGAACTGGGAAAAACGCGAATATGGCTGTGGTTCAACCCCCTAATCCTCTTAGTATCTTGACATTGAGAATATTCTCTTACTGAGCTCTATGCAGAACTAGTGTAGTAACTTGAGCCGGCTCTCAGGGTAACTGTCTTTCTCGTATCAGCAATCTATTTCTCCAAGAGCCTCCTTCTCTGTTTTGGCGTTCAGGAGCTTCTATGACACAGGCAGCTGTGTGTGTGTTGATGTGGAAGAGTGTTTTGGAGGAGGGTGTATCTTTTTGTGACCTAAGTACTGATAGAGGGTATCTGATGACACAGGGAAAATTTGGATGGGGATATCCTGTGACAGAGGCAGTCTGCAGACACGTCTGGTGGGGCAGGGGAGGTTGTAAGGGAGCTGGCAGTTGGATATTTTTCTAGAGTTCCAAATGAGATCGGGGCATGCCTGACTTTGGCCCTAAGTATTACCCTTACTTACTGTATTAGTCATCTAATAGAGCGTTTAACCCTCCAGGCTCAAGGTCAGAGATGGGAAATCTGGGACACCTACCTATGTGAGGTGAGCACCTCTTTTCTCTCTCTTCTATTTCCCATCATTTTGGAGCCAGAAGAGCAGGCTCCTGCCTGTGCGACAGCTTCCTCTTCTCTGACTTCAATGTCGTAGCTACTTTCCCTATACATTGAGAATTTGTTCTAGTAAATGGGAACTAATAGGATTTGGAAAACTCACTCTCATATAAAACCTGGCTTTCAAATCTATTGCTTTGCTCCAAAATGCCATGACGCATGTCAGAAGCTGAAGAACACCTCATCAGTTCTTTTTCCAATCCCTCAGTAACAAATGCTGGTCTGCTTCCAGGAAATGGGTACCTTGGATTGACAAGAGGAAAATCACCTACAGAGAAAGACCAAAAAAAAAAAACACATTTATATTTTTCTAAACATTATCCTTGTTACAAGGATACAAGTGTTATTAAATCAACTGGGTTTTCAGTGACTTGTTTTTAGAAGAATTAGCATGAAGCAAATTGACCTAAGCCCCTTCTAATTGTCCTCCCTGCCTTTAATCTGGCATCTCTTTGCTCTGTGTGTTGTAACTTTTAGTGTCCCACTTTTAAAAAGATGAGTGGAGGAACGTCTCTGGTGGTCCAGCAGTTAGAACTCTGCATTCCCAATGCAGGAGGCCCAGGTTCTATCCCTGGTCGGGGAACTATATTCCATATGCCGCAACTAAGAGCCTGCATGCCACAACAAAGATCCCGCATGCTGCAACTAAGACCCGGTACAGCCAAATAAAGAAATACTTTAAAAACAAAAAGAGATGAGTGGATAATCAAAAATCACCAGACATTTGAGAAACACCTCTAACATAAAGATTGGTATATAAAGCAAACAAGCCAACATGGAGGAGGGAGAGGAAACAAAAAATATAGGGACCACAGTAATTAATATTCTCAGAGAACTGTGAAAAAATAATGCACCTTTGAGACAAGAGTGAAAGGGTCTAAAATCAGAGCATTCCGAGCACAAGAAAGAGCTCTTGGAAATTAAAACTAAGGAAGCAAAATGAAAAATTCAATAGACAGTGAGGAGGGTAAATTGAGAGAATAGCTCAGAAATTAGAAGAGCAAAAGAAGAATAACAATCAAAAAACCCACTAAAATGGAAAATAGGAGAGAAAAAGAAAAAAATCTGAAGATAAGCAGGAAATAATAAGTATTCCATAAAAGGAAAATAATGAAAAGCAGAGGGAGAAAATTGTCGATGAAATAACAGAGAACATTTTCAGAACAAATGGCATGAGTTTCTAGGACAAAACCTACCCACCCCCCATCATATTCCAAGATACTGGAATAAAATAACCAATCCTGAGTTGCATCATTATGAAATTTCAGAATCTTATGGACAAAAAAAGAATATATATCCTAAGCCTTCTAAAGAGAAATATAGGTCACTTATAAATACAGCCTGGGGCTTCCCTGGTGGCGCAGTGGTTGGGAGTCCACCTGCCGATGCAGGGGACACGGGTTCGTGCCCCAGCCCAGGAAGATCCCACGTGCCGCGGAGCGGCTGGGCCCGTGAGCCATGGCCGCTGAGCCTGCGCGTCCGGAGCCTGTGCTCCGCAACGGGAGAGGCCACAACACTGAAAGGCCCGCATACCACACACACAAAAAAAGTAAATACAGCCTGACATAATCCATTCTCAGGCCCTCGGCTCATTAGATATTTCCTAATTTAACCCTACTGCTCCTAAACCTTCTAAGAGTGGAGCTGGAGTTCCTCTTCTGCATAGTCCCCGAATGCCCCCTACTGTGGACTGAATTGTGCCCTCACACACCATCCTGCCCCAAGTTCGTATGTTGAAGTCCTAACTCCCTATGTGACTATTTGGATATAGGGCCTTTAGGAAGTTAAGATTAAATGAGGTCATAAAGGTGGAGCCCTTATCAAATATAATTGGTGGCCTTGAAAGAAGAGAGCCCCAAGATGATTCCAAATACCAAGAACTCCTTGTTTCAGCAACTGAATTGGGGATAGCTCCTGGAGGACCCCCTCTTCCTACTTTTCCAAAGATTTGCAGGGCTACCGTTAATGCTTTTACTTGTTGGATGCACTCTCATTGGCACTATTTGTCATGACCGTGACTGAAATCTCACCAAGTCCCTTCTAGGTGTGCCTTAGCCACTTATTTAAACTACCTCTGCCTTCCCCAACATGTTTGCCAGATTTTTTTTAGTATGTGTCCCATGTAAACACTGCATGGAATGTACTCGTGCTAGATGTTTTAAATGTTAAACACTAAAAATTAAAGACTAGTCTTTGTTAACCTAAAGTTCAGATCTAACTTGGTGTCCTGTACCTTTCCTTGCCACATCTGACAACCATACTCTTACTTTGCTCAACTGAGAGAAGTTGAGAGGGTGAGCTTACTATTCCTTCTAAAACTAGGAACAAGGGTTTTTATTAGAGCAGCTCCAACCTAAACCTGATCAGTGTGAGTTTTGTGTACATTTCCATAATCAAATGTTTTTCCAGACAGGGCTTTCTGCACCCATGTTTATAATTTCAGCACAGAAGCAAATTTCGTAGGTCCCAGTCTTCTTGTAAGTATTTAAGGAACAAACTAGCTTTGCCCTTGAGCTCTCTACTGGCCCAATAGCATGGGCTCTCTACCAAAAAACTAGCATGCCCAAGGACACTTAGAAGACTGCCCAGTCAAGGAGGTGTTGGAGCTTTTAGAGCACTCAGACTTCAATGCCCTCCACACAAGCAAGCAAAAACTTGGTTGGCCATGGGTCAAAAGCTACCTCACTGGGTACAGGGTTTCTTGTATTGCATTTCTTGAGAGTAGTCTTAACTATTGACAAATTTCCCTCAGTAATAGGGAAAATCATTTCCTCAAAGAGTGCATCTTAGGGACAAGACTTACTCTTCAAGATTTCTGACCCTGAGCACGGCTCCCAACTGGGTTGATCAGCTGTGATCGGGTCTTCTTCAAGAAGGAAAAAAGCCATGGCTTTTTCTTTTTTTAAAATTAATTTATTTGATTTGATTTATTTATTGTGTGTGTTTTTTTTTTTTTTTTGGCTGCATTGGGTCTTTGTTGCTGTGCACGGGCTTTTCTCTGATTGTGATGAGCGAGGGCTACTCTTTGTTGCAGTGCGAGGGCTTCTCGTTGTGGTGGCTTCTCTTGTTGCGGAGCACTGTCTCTAGGCGCATGGGCTCAGTAGTTGTGGCACGCAGGCTCAGTAGTTGTGGCTCATGGGCTCTAGAGTGCAGGCTCCGTAGTTGTGGCACACGGGCTTACGTGCTCTGTGGCATGTGGGATCTTCCCAGACCAGGGGTCAAACCTGTGTCCCCTGCATTGGCACGCGGATTCCCAACCACTGCGCCACCAGGGAAGCCCCAAGCCATGGCTTTTTAAAGTGGCTTTGCCACAGAGGAATATCTGTAGATCACCTTCCAGGATAAAGCCTCTCCCTCTAGTTCTGTTATGTAGGAAATCACCTTCGTGGGAGTACTCTGCCAATATAAGCTATCCCAGAGGTTACGACAGAAAAACTCTCAGAGCAAGTTAAATGCTCGAATCAGGCAGTTTATTATTAAATGTCAGATGCATAGTGGCGTTCCCACCTGATCCTGTCTGCAGCCATCTTGTCCTTCATGCCCTCATTCTCACACGAAGTGCTCAGGTCTTTCTCCCTCTGTTCAGGGGAACTATGGGGTCCTGACTAGCTGCATGTTGGCTTGTTCACCAGTGTGGAATCAGAGGACCAGCTGGTGCTGAGTCCACCCAACTCCACTCCTTGGTTCTGTCACAGAAAGTTTCTCCCCTCCCTCTACTTTAGGAACTTCCTGTTTCTCCCGTCCAACTTTCTCCTTCAGGGTGAGGTGCTATATGGCTTACTAATATCCTTCCTTTCCTCTAAGCCCACTCAGTTACTGGAAGAGGAGAAGACGGCTTTGCAACTACACATGTGAACATTTTTATCCAATACGTGGGCCTGTGTTTTCTTGGAATGTTGACTTCTGATTTGATAAGTCGTGGGAGAGAAGAACCTGCCGTCCCAGTGCCAATGAGAGGGAAGGGAGGGAGACTACACAGAAATAACCATACTAATAGCTTGAGATATAACCCTCTCAGAGAGTTACATATTTGTCACAGATTTTGAGAAGGAAGCAGTGATAAGTATATAGAAACTTAAATAAAGGAAAGTTAAAAATGAAGCAATTATTAACTCTAGAGAAAACAAAAGTTGTACAAATGTAGGGCTTCCCTGGTGGTGCAGTGGTTGGGAATCCGCCTGCCAAGGCAGGGGACACAGGTTTGACCCCTGGTCTGGGAAGATCCCACATGCCACAGAGCAACTAAGCCTGTGCGCCACAACTACTGAGCTCACGTGCCACAACTACTGAAGCCCGCGTGCCTAGAGCCCGTGCTCCGCAACAGGAGAAGCCACCGCAATGAGAAGCCTGTGCTCCGAAACGAAGAGTAGCCCCTGCTCGCCGCAGCTAGAGAAAACCTGCATGCAGCTACCCAATACAGCCAAAAATAAATAAAATAAATAAATTAAAAAAAATAAGTTGTACAAATGTAATCATTGTATACACGTGGCTCAGCTATAAATTATATTTATATAATTACCCTGTCAATACTGCATAACCAATAAAACAAAAATTGTAATATAATTATAGTGAGAGGAAAGGAGGGGTGTGTGTGTGTGTGTGTGTGTGTGTGTGTCTATGAGTGAGAGTAGGATGGAAGAGACCTAAATTATCAACTTACATAACAGGCAGTCAATAGATAATACCTGTAACTGAAAAATCAAGAAGTTGTGTAAGAATTTTACATAGGGGCTTCCCTGGTGGCGCAGTGGTTGAGAGCCCCCCTGCCAATTCAGGGGACACGGGTTCGTGCCCCGGTCCGGGAAGATCCCACATGCCGCGGAGCGGCTGGGCCCGTGAGCCATGGCCGCTGAGCCTGCGCGTCCGCAGCCTGTGCTCCGCAACGGGAGAGGCCACAACAGTGAGAGGCCCGCGCACCGCAAAAAAAAAAAAAAAAGAATGTTACATAGAAACATCGATCTCGAGGAGATAGCAGTGCCTGGTGGCTTGAAGTGATGTTTTAGTTCCCTGCCCAGGAATTAAACCTGGGTAGCCTGGATGAAAACCAGGAATCGTAGCCACTAGACCAACAAGGGTTATAGGGTAGAAGCAGTTTCCCTGGCTCTTGACCCTGTTTGAAAGCAAGGATGTTTCAAGGAGGCAAAAACTGTAAAAATAGGCACAAAATTTATTATTAGAGACACAGTGCAACACACGGGAGAGCACACAGACAAACAGTTTAGTGAAGACAGAAGCAAGGCAGAGATACACACCCAGAGAGACGTGGGCATTGTGTTCTCTAACAAGGAGAAGCTCCTTAAAGAGGCGGTTAAATCGTTTATATAGGGCAGTTCTTCTGAGCCTTTGTTTACCTTTGGCCAATTATCTTGTTGTTGTTGTCGTTTCCCACACCTGACCTGCCCTAGGACCCTCCCAACATGAATGGGCAACTTTTTTCCAAGATGGATTCCAGCCCAGAGGCCTACGGGAGGCTTGGCATCATCTATTATGGGGTGGCACCCTATCCTTTTTGACCCCCAAGGAGGCTTTCTGCACATGTGTAGTTGGGCAGGTCTCCTTGACCTCAAGAATGAGAAACATGTGCTCTCTTTATCTTTTATCTGGGCAGGACTCAGCTCAGATAAAGTGTCCACTGGAGACAAAGTCCAGCTATTTACCCTGTTCCTGTTGTTGTTTCCGTCTGAAAGTGTACACGGGAAGCTTTCCATACATGTCTAACCTGGAGCCCATCTATCTTCTCCCTCAACATGAGAATAAATGTTATAAGAAACAGCTAAAAGAATTGTCCTGGGAAGCAGGAATTTAAGGAAAAATAATACTGCTATGTTCACTCTATAGCTTAAAGTATTTTCTAGTTTTAAAATTATGTGCCCCTACTATAGTGATAAAATACATTTTAAAATAAAACGGCAAAGGTTTGATTTGGGTTTTGCCTTTTTTCCAGAAGTTAGAGATTTTCAGGCGTAGTCTGATCTGGGGCCCATCTCCATTTTTCTTCTACTCAAAGTGACAACCATGTAAAGTATACAAGGCAAGAGCCTGAAAATATTTAGAACTGCCTATCCCTCATGAACAAAAGCCTTGGGTGTGGCTTGCAGAATTGTTTCAGAGAGCTCTGAAACAGGAAGTTATTTCATTTTGTCTCCAGCTTCTGAAGTCAGCTTCTGAAGTCAGATGTGAGTATATTTTTTAGAAGTGAGAGAGTGCTGGAGCTGGGTGAGTACTGTGGCTGTCTTTGGCGTAGGGGGGTGTGGATTTAGAATGTGAAAAGAAATGCAGAAATAAGACTGCAGGAAGAAAGACTGGAGTAATTTTACGGCCTAAGGACCAAACTGGCTCAGGAGAAATCTGTTTACATTAAGGTGGTATATACTGAATCAAGCCCTGATTTATACATTTGGTAAATTCTCTTTCCACAACCATTATATGATGCTTCTCTCTGCCGGGGCTATATGCCCTCTAGACTCCTCTGGGGACTGGCTCTGTTCCTCTTTCTTTGAACAATCTTCTTTCATTTCCACATCATCTTGGACATGCCTCCGTGGACACCCGCCAGCTTCCCTCCACATCAGAGTTGTTCCATTTAAAGACTCACTACTAACTGGAAATGGCTTTCCTTGCTTGGTTGACGTTTCCGAGAGAAATCTGACAGGACCCACTCATCTTTTTGAGGGAAGCCATAAAAGCCATGGATCAGCTATGGGCTTTGGGGAGGGGATGCTGGCAAATGGTAGAATGTGGTGAAAACAAGGGCTGCATGCTGGCCGAGCAGAGGCTGAACTTTCAGGGGACAGTACTCCGAAATCCTACCCCTTGGTCTCTGTGGGCAGTTCGCTTTTTCAAGGATCCTGTGGGCAGAGATTCTCTCTAGATATTTCCTCACAGGAGGAGATGAAGAGAAACTAGGTGGTGGAACTGGAAGCTTTTTTTTTTTTTTTTTGCGGTATGCCGGCCTCTCACTGCTCCTGCATCGGCAGGCGGACTCTCAGTCACTGCACCACAAGGGAAGCCCGGAACTTGAAGCTTTTTAAGTAGAAAAAGAGGAAATTGTTTGCTCTTCTTTGGTAAAAATATATTTAATTTCTTTACGCATATATACTCAGATAATACATAGTACTCCCTCAGTGTATCAAGTGAGCAGATACATGCCTTCCCCCCGTTTTCACTTGGTTACTCCTTCTCTTCTTCCTCTCGCCCCCCCACATTAACTTCCCCTCCATCCTCAGCCCCCCAAGGTAGCTCATGTAACTGCCATGTTTTTCTTCTCATATAGTTAGTTTTCTTCTCAATGGTTAGTTTGATGTGTCGACCTGGGTGGGTTATAGTACCCAGTAATTTAATCAAACACTCGTCTAGGTGTTGCTGTGAAGGGGTTTTGTAGATAATGTTGACATCTACAGTCAGTTGACTTTAGGTAAAGGAGATTACCCTCAGTAATGTGGGTGTGCCTCATCCAACCCTGAAGGCCTTAAGAGCAAAAACTGAGGTCCCTTGAGAACAGAAACATCAAAATTCTGCCCGGGGGCTTCCCTGGTGGCGCAAGTGGTTGAAAGTCTGCCTGCCGATGCAGGGGACACGGGTTCGTGCCCCGGTCTGGGAAGATCCCGCATGCCGCGGAGCGGCTGGGCCCGTGAGCCATGGCCGCTGAGCCTGCGCGTCCGGAGCCTGTGTTCCGCAACGGGAGAGGCCACAAGAGTGAGAGGCCCGCGTACCAGAAAAAAAAAAAAAAAAAAAAAAAAAAAAAATTCTGCCCGGGTTACCAGACTGGCACCCTGCTCTACAGGTTTCAGACTTGTCAGCCCCGCAGTCGCATGAGCCAATACCTTAAAATAAAAATCCGAAGAACCCTGGTTGATATAATACTTACTCACTTAATCATATAAATATTAACATACTGATAGAGACATACAGGTTTTTGCTATCTTTTGATTTGCAAAAATGAGATCATATTGTAAATGTGTTTCTTCATCTTGCTTTTTCTCATCAACATTTAAAAGGCTGCCTAACACTCCTTGGTCCTTATGAGTGCATATGAAACACGAAATGGTTCATTGAGTCATTCTCCTACTAACTGAAAATCACTCTGTTTTCTTTTTTTCCCACTATGAGTGATGCTACAACAAGTATCCTTGTGTGTGCCTATGTGTATAGACGGATGTATAAAGACTGACAGCCCCACCCCTAGCCAGGGACCCAAGGCCTGTGCCCATGTGTGGGTAAAATGAGGGGGTGGAGGTGAGAGGGGGAGATTTTCTGAGACGCCTTGACACAGGGGCCCAATGCGCTGTGAATCTGAAACCTGTGGGTGAAGTCTTAATGTGAGCTAAGTTTAGATGGGGAGGATAGAGATGCAGTGGTTGACGGGATTAAGGTGAAAGTCTGGGGACTTCCCTGGCAGTCCAGTGGTTAGGACTCCGCACTCTCACTGCTGAGGGCCCGGGTTCAATCCCTGGTTGGGGGGAACTAAGATCCTACAAGCAGTGTGGCACTACCAAAAAAAAAAAAGATGAAAGTTTGAATGAAAATTGGGATTTTCAAACAATGTGAAATGGTAATGGCTCCTTTACCTGAATGCATTATTGGGATGGATATTATGTCCTACTAGGCATTGCTTCTCCTAATTAAGTTTGTAAAACAGAGGCATGTAAGTTTGCCCTCGGGCCGGTCTTGATTGAACATGATGAATGGGAACCTGAGGACTGCTGAGCCCCCACAGTGGTTGATTTAAAACAATATAGAATACCTGGTTGGCAAAAGGAGATTACCACTTTAATTAATGACATGCTAGAAGCTGGCGGGCTGGTACCAATGAATGCTCTGCACAGTAGCCCTGTGTGGCACAGGGAAAAGGTAGATGGCGCCTGAAGATTCACAGCAGACCAGTGAGGCTTAACTAAGGTTGTGTTGCCCACAGCCCCAGCTTCACCCTCAAAAAATACAACAGGCTCAAGAAGACTGGGGCTCTGATTAATCTCTAGAATGCTTTCTTCTCTGTTTCAAACTCAAAAAGAGCCAACTGTAGTCATGTGAGAAGGACTCCAGTTTGTGTTCACTGTCCTGTCACAAGATTACCTGAACTCACCAGTTTACTGTCATAATTTGGTCAGAAGCGATTGGGCCTTGTTGCAGGTCCTGCGTGTAAGATTATAGCATACTGATGACATAACGAAAATATTGGAAACTGCAGAGCAAGCTAGGACTGACTTGAATGCAGTGATGGATCACATGACCAACTGAAGCTGGTTAATAAATCTAGCAAAGATCCAAGAGCCTGCCTGAAACGTGAAATCCTCAGGACTGTCATGGTCCAGAGCCATTCAAGGTATTCCACAAGAGACTAAACATTAAGTGCTATCACCACTCACCCTTAGGACCCAGCAAAACCTCCAGCCTTTGGTTAGCTTATTTGGATTCTGGAGAATGCATATTCTACATCTGGAAATACACTAGCTCCTATCTGTAAGAATACCGAGGAAAGCCATATCTAGTTGAGGATCTGAACAAAAGCAGGATGTATCTGAATTACAAAATGCGATGGCTCTTTCACCACCTTTGGGGCCTTGGGGTCCCCACTCAAATATGATTTTGGAAGTGCCTGCCTCTCCCACTCATGCAGACCAGAGCCAATGGCATAAGCCCATGAGCACCTACCAGTGGCAACCATTGGGATTTTGGACCAGAAAATTTCCAAATTCTGCCTCCCGCCCCTTACACATTATTTGAGAAACAATTACTAGTGAGCTATTTGACATTGATTTGGACTTCCTTAATAACTGTAGGTCATCCAAAATCATGAAATCTGAAGTGTCCACAGTGTCCTGGTGATGTCAGAGAAACACTCTTACAAGGAAGGCAGTGCTCAGAGGAGTTCCATTAAAAATGGAAATGGTTTACACAGGAGCATGCTACCAGGGGAACGCAGGGTGGTACTCACCATACCCACAGCAGGTAGCTTCTTTTCCCCATGACTGACTTTGGAACCACTTGAAGAACTGCTGGGACTTACTGCCTCATGGCCAATGGTGCTATGAACGTCTCTCAATTGACCAACAAAGAGCTGGCTGGTTTACAGATGACAGTTGCAAGATGAATAAACAGTATCCTGTCTGGAAAGACCGATTAAAGAAAGTAAGAATAAGTCAGCTCAATGGGCTGAATTGCAGGCTATTCTAGCAGCGATGGAAGAATTGAACAATGGGAAAAGCTCCTACATTTGGGTTTTCACTGACTCATGTGCAGTAGCTAATGGCCTGGTCGTATGGTCAAGTGATTGGACAATGGAAAACTGGACTATTAAAAGGATGCTCATGGGCTTCCCTGGTGGCGCAGTGGTTGAGGGTCCGCCTGCCGATGCAGGGGACACGGGTTCGTGCCCCGGTCCGGGAAGATCCCACATGCCACGGAGCGGCTAGGCCCGTGAGCCATGGCCGCTGAGCCTGTGTGTCCGGAGCCTGTGCTCCGCAACGGGAGAGGCCACAACAGTGAGAGGCCCGCGTACGGCAAAAGAAAAAAAAAAAAGCTGCTGGGTTTGCATGTGTGGCAGGTCACTGTGAACCACAGTTGCTCCACTGTCTTTGGTAGCCTTGCTTCTCTTCCTTATTCGTGGCCACCTGTGTTAGCTTTGCAATCTGAATGGAATGAGACTGAAGCAGGACCTTCGGATGGCGCCCCAGAAGGCTGGGGCGGCTGGTCACTCACCCTGCTCTTCCTTTCCTGGCAAGGGGACCTCTTTCTACTGCTGGTGCTGAGCACTGCCAGCCCAGGGATGGGCTGATGAAAGCAAAATTAAGCTGTCTTCCTTCTCTCTGTGTGCACTTATTCTTGGGTTTGTTGTTCTGCTCTATTGCTGAAGTTTCTTAAGTTGACGTAAGTGGGCTCCAGAGCCCTCTGTTTTTGTTCATGGATAGCCGTGTCGTTGTGGCCCTTCGCAGGGGTGGGGCAGAGCCTGGGGTTTCCTATGCCGCCATCTTGGTGACATCATTCTAAGGGGCACATTAAGTAGGACATGTCAATGCCCATCAGAAAAACTCCCTTCTTGGGACTTCCCTGGTGGCGCAGTGGTTAAGAATCCGCCTGCCAATGCAGGGGACATGGTTCGAGCCCTGGTCCGGGAAGATCCCACATGCCGCAGAGCAACTAAGCCCGTGCGCCACAACTACTGAGCCTACGCTCTAGAGCCTGAGAGCCACAACTACTGAAGCCCGTGCACCTACAGCCCGTGCTCCACAACAAGAGAAGCCACCGCAATGAGAAGCCTGCACACCGCAACGAAGAGTAGCCCCGGCTCGCCACAACTAGAGAAAGCCCGTGCGCAGCAACAAAGACCCAACGCGGCCAGAAATAAATAATAAATAAATTTTAAAAAAAGAAAATGAGAGAAGAAAAACTCCCTTTTTGGGAATTCCCTGGCGGTCCAGTGGTGAGGACTCTGTGCTTCCAGGGCAGCACTGCAGGGGGCACGGGTTCGATCCCTGGTTGGGGAACTAAGATCCTGCATGCCGCACGGCATAGCCAAAAAAAAAAAGAAGAAGAAAAATTCCCTTCTAGGTTTGGAAGGTGATTGGATCCACCAAGTGGACCCTTTGGACACCTGGGTCCATGAAATGAGTGGATGGACGTGAGGCGTACTGCAGCAATGCAGAGAAGGACTAAAGTCAGACGCCTTCTGAGGCACAGAACAATAACCAGAACTGTTCTGTCAACAAGAGAGACAGAGAGTGCAGATGACTATGGGGGAAATTCCCTGGGGGAAGGCCTTGCACATAGCTGGCAAGTGGACTACACCCCCGGGGACTATGAATGGGTCGTAACAGTGATAGACGCTCACTCTGGAATGGGCTTCGCGTAGGCAGTGGTAGACACAAATGCTCAAAATACTGTTAAAGGATTGGAACAGAAGGTCCTTACCCATTTGGGCTGCCAAGTTACATTTCTTCAGGCCAAGGGATGTCCTCTCCAGCCCATAATATCCAACAGTGTCCATTATCAAATGGACAAATCACATTGCATATCCTCATTAGAGTAATGGTTTAATAGAGGAGCAGAACAGACAGTTGAAACATTGGTTGTCGTAAACCGGGGGTGGCAGGGGGGAGAGAAAGGCATGCAGCACAGGCTTACATGCCTCCCCGAGTGTGTGCTCACACTCCACAAGAGGGGGCCTCAGTAGCTTCCTCTGCCGGGGTGGGGGGCCGGTGTGGAGGAGAGGGAGTGAGGGAGGATGCTGGTGCGACTCTGTAACTTTCTTTTTTCCTACTCGATGCAGTCACCCCAGGACTAGGGATGCAATTGCAGGTGCTGGAAGCAGGGATGAGTCTTTTTTCTTTTCTTAATATTTATTTATTTGGCTGCACGGGTCTTAGTTGCAGCACGCGGGTCTTCAGTTGCCAGGCTCGGGATCTTTTAGTTGCGGCACGTGGGATCTAGTTCCCTGACAAGGATCGAACCCGGGCCCCCTGCATTGGGAGCACAGAGCCTTAACCACTGGACCACCAGGGAAGTCCCAGCAGGGATGATTCTTGAGCAAGTAACTATCTCTTTCAACCTTTGGATCAGAATTCCTACAGTCCTGATAGGGTGAATTGTACCTTCACCCTGTCTAGAAAAGTTGGGGTGACAGTGAATGTACTGTTCTTCACCTGGGTAACCCCCTACTCTATACGAATGGGGGGGGACCAAGGGGGAGACACTGGCTAGACTAGTATTGCTGCCAGCAACCTGGACCAGCACACAGGCCGAAATGAATGTCCCTTCCAAAGGTGAAAAAGTCTGGGTAAAAATAAATGACAAATGGAGAGAAGGAGAGATAATAGCTGAGAGGAAAGGAATGAATAAGCGGGGCATGCAATGAGGGAAATCCAACTTTATATTATTGATAATACCTCAAAAGAGGCTCAGAACGAGAAGTTCATATTATCTTTTAGGACAATTGTACCTGACACCTGGGAGGGTAAAGCGATGTTTGCCAAGACCAGCCCAGGTTTGGGAACCTGAAAAGGTCTAGTGGCAGCCTGTAAACTTGAGGCATCACTCTGGGAGTCATGCTAGATGGATGGTTAATGACTAAATGGACTCTAGTTAGTGACTAAGAGGACGTTACTAGACTCCGTTTAGCCATTAACAATAAGTCCAGTTTTGACTCTAGTTTTGTTTTGTTTTGTTTTGTTTTGTTTTTTGCGGTACGTGGTCCTCTCACTGCTGTGGCCTCTCCCGTTGCGGAGCACAGGCTCCGGATGCGCAGGCTCAGCGGCCATGGCTCACGGGCCCAGCCGCTCCGCGGCATGTGGGATCTTCCCGGACCGGGGCACGAACCCACGTCCCCTGCATCAGCAGGTGGACTCTCAACCACTGCGCCACCAGGGAAGCCCTGACTCTAGTTTTTTGACTCCTATTTTTCAGGCTCTATTTACTACAAGGAATGTGGGAGGGAATTATGGGAGCACCTTTTCCTTCTGGGACTTCAGAACATGAGGTGTATGGCTCCTAGTGGACTGATGTCTGTGTAACCATGAACCTTGATGTCTGAATACTTGGAAAGGTCCCTAGTTACAGTGGACAAAATACAATGGCAGCATGTCCAACATGCCACTGCTATGCATGAACGCACATCACCCCTTTTTTGTGGATGGAAAATTATTATGCAGAAAAGAGGAATACAGTAGGTGTCGGATGAGATTATAGCATAAGCATCATGTGGTGGATCCAAGCGCCCCTGCGGTACAGCCCCGCTCTGAGACCGAGGAGGCTGTGGGAGGCTTTGTGGCACACTCAAACTAGATTACATCTACTTGTGACTACCACTCGTCTACCCCTATTACGGGGAACCCAACATTGTGGGGTGCAAAATAGGTATCCCAATTGCACTCATGCTGCAGCACACGATGCAACAACATGCGTGGTAGATTATACAACACTGGCCCACAAGACAGAAAAAGACCATAGGGGAGAGAGGTACTGGCCCAGGTAGTCTGGGACAAGCAAAGTTGGCTTTAATGAGGAGTGACATTAAGAGGGAAAAGACTGATTAACTAGAATAGATGGATTAGAGGGAGTTCTCTTCCTGGAAGAAGGAAAATGTTGAGTCAGCCTGGAAAGAAACGGAGGCTTTAGCAAAGTGAGTCAGGCAGACTCAGCAAATAATGCCGGATAATGCTAGAACCCAGCTTTGGGAAAGGTTCTGGGCCACCACGCAACGGAGCCTCTTGAGTATTTTAAATACCAGTGGAGGCTGAAGCAGCCGCGGGTCTTGTCCCTCAATCCTAGCTGCAGCCGGCTGCTCACGGGCACACCTCTGGGAATCTCGTGGTTCTCCAAATTTATGGAAGTTTTCTGGGGGCACTTGTAACTTACACTGATGTACTGTGACTGCTCTCACCCCGGAATAGGTCAAAATCATATCGGGACTTCCCTGATGGTCCAGTGGTTAAGACTCTGCGCTCCCAACGCAGGGGGCCCGGGTTCGATCCCTGGTCTGGGAACTAGATCCCGCATGCCGCAACTTAAGGTCCCGCACACGGCAATGAAGATCCCGCATGCCACAACAAAAGACCTGGCGCAGCCAAATAAATAACTATTTAAAAATAAATAAATACATAACTAAAAGCAAAACCATATCATGTCTGCTCAAGCCCTTCTCTGGCTTGCCTCATAGTAGAAGCCAAATTATCCCAAGTGCCTGCTGATCTGGCCCTGCTGTTTCTCCTCTTGACTTTCCTCTTCTCCTCATCCCTTCCTTTCTCTCCTCACTCCTTTGGTTCCATGTTGCCATGTGCTGCTATTTGCCTGTGCCAAACACAATCCCACCTCAGGACCTTTGCATGTGCTGCCATCTCTGCTGGATTGCTTTTTCTCCAGAAATCTTCAGGGCTCACTTCTCCTCCCCATTCAACTCTTTGCTCAGTGGTCACCTTGACTGAGAAACCCCTCTGACCGCTCAGTTTAAATGGCACGTACCCCCGCCCCATTGACCCTCACACTGTCTATCCCTCCACCCTGCTTGGATTTTCTCCGTAGCACCTGAAGTATTATACATGTGTTTGTTTATGTGTATATTAGCTCTGTGAATAGAGGGGCTCTGTCTTAATTTCTGAAGTATCCCCAGAACAAAGAACAGGCAGTATCCCCAGCATCTTGGCACACACTGGGCGCTCAACCAATACTGACTGAATGAATAAGAAATAGCAGATAAAACTAAAGTTTTAATGACTATACTGTACCACTGAACTATTTGCATTTTACTTGAGGCTTAAAAAGAGATACACAGGGCCTCCCTGGTGGCGCAGTGGTTGAGAGTACTCCTGCCGATGCAGGGGATACGGGTTCGTGCCCCGGTCCGGGAGGATCCCATATGCCGCGGAGCGGCTGGGCCTGTGAGCCATGGCCGCTGAGCCTGCGCATCCGGAGCCTGTGCCCCGCAACGGGAGAGGCCACAACAGTGAAAGACCCGCATACCGCAAAAAAAAAAAGAGATACACTTTCATCTGAAGAAATGGATGGTGAACACTCACAGAATCTTCCTTGTAAGTGAGGGAAATGTTTTTGGTGGAGAGGCCTTTCACATACCCTCATGTTACAGCAGGTCAGAGAAATTCTGCTCTTGCCACCTGCCAGCTGGGCTGTGTGTGGGGGTCAGGGATGGAACCCCGGATCTAACAGCCCTGTCTGATAGAATCTTCTATGCTGATGGAAATGTTTTATACTTGTACTTTCCAACAGGAAAGCACAAGCCACGAGAGTGTGGCTACTGAGCACTTGATATGCAGCTAGTCTGACCGAGAAACTGAATTGTCAATCTATTTAATTTCAACAACTCAGGGGCTGAGTCCAGACGACCAGGGTCCTCTGAAAAAGAGAGCCAGAGAGCTCCCTGCAGGCTTCGTGACAGACCCCACCCCCAGCCACACCCCGATGGCATGGACCAGCCCAATTACATTTCCACTGCAGCTTCCACCAAGGTTTAAAAGGACCTGAGACAATGTGATTCCCTAGCTAACTAGTTCTATAAGGCCCAGCCCAGATCAATTTCTATTCCCCAAGAGTCCCAGGACCCCGGTGAGATACATCCTCTCTCTCTTGTCAAGAAGAGGAAACTGACTCACAGTATGACTGTCACAAGCCGAGGCCTCAGAATAATTTGCAGACTAGGTGAGGCTGGGTTTAGCTACATACCAACCCTCACCCACTCAGCAGGTGGGTGGGTCTGTGACATAAATACAAACCTGTTAGAACCTGGGCGTGATTATAATAGCTTTGATGGTATGCCAGATACTGTTCCAAGTGGTTTACATGATGGAGTAGATGCTAGCATTATTCCATTTCACAAGAAACTCATGTACAGACAGGTCAAGTTTGCCAAGATGACGCACCTTGTGTGAAATGATCAATGTTTTAAGCTGCTACATGTTGGAGAGCTTTGTTATACGGCAAGAGCTGACTGATGTTGGAGCTTTTCTAGGGGGACTCGGCTATCCTGGCTACAGCAGGATAGCACATTGGCCAAAGATGGCACAACAGGTAAACGGTAAAGTGAGGATTCAAACCTGGGAGTCTGATGGCAGAGCCACGAACCATGGCTGTATCAGCTGAGGTTCTTGGTGGCCAGCAACAGAAAACAATGCTCGCTAACACGTCTTTCAAGTTTTTGTAGAAAAGGCGATAGCACGGCCTGCGCCGTTTCCCCATTCTCTTTGAGATCGTGACCTTCTTCAAAGCCTGGGCCTCTAAGGTGACTGCTTATCTTTATTGTCCTTTCCTACCTGCTCTTTTTTAAATTAATTAATTGATTGATTGATTAATTTTTAAAACATCTTTATTGGAGTATAATTGCTTTACAATGGTGTGTTAGTTTCTGCTTTATAACAAAGCTATACATATACATATATCCCCATATCTCCTCCCTCTTGCATCTCCCTCCCACCCTCCCCATCCCACCCCTCTAGGTGGTCACAAAGCACCTAGCTGATCTCCCTGTGCTATGCGGCTGCTTCCCACTAGCTATCTATTTTACGTTTGGTAGTGTATATATGTCCATGCCACTCTCTCACTTTGTCACAGCTTACCCTTCCCCCTCCCCATATCTTCAAGTCCATGCTCTAGTAGGTCTGTGGCTTTATTCCCGTCTTACACCTAGGTTCTTATGACCTTTTTTTTTTTTCTTAGATCCATATATATGTGTTAGCATATGGTATTTGTTTTTCTCTTTCTGACTTACTTCACTCTGTATGACAGACTCTAGGCCCATCCACCTCACTACAAATAACTCAATTTCGTTTCTTTTTATGGCTGAGTAATATTCCATTGTATATATGTGCCACATCTCCTTTATCCATTCATCTGCTGATGGACACTTAGGTTGCTTCCATCTCCTGGCTATTGTAAATAGAGCTGCAATGAACATTTTGGTACATGACTCTTTTTGAATTATGGTTTTCTCAGGGTATATGCCCAGTAGTGGGATTGCTGGGTCATTTGGTAATTCTATTTGTAGTTTTTTAAGGAACCTCCATACCGTTCTCCATAGTGGCTGTATCAATTTACATTCCCCCCAGCAGTGCAAGAGTGTTCCCTTTTCTCCACACCCTCTCCAACATTTACTGCTTCTAGATTTTTTGATGATGGCCATTCTGACCGGTGTGAGATGATATCTCATTGTAGTTTTGATTTGCATTTCTCTAATGATTAGTGATGTTGAGCATCCTTTCATGTGTTTGTTGGCAATGTGTATATCTTCTTTGGAGAAATGTCTATTTAAGTCTTCGGCCCATTTTTGGACTGGGTTGTTTGTTTTTTTGTTATTGAACTGCATGAGCTGCTTGTAAATTTTGGGGATTAATCCTTTGTCAGTTGCTTCATTTGCAAATATTTTCTCCCATTCTGAGGGTTGTCTTTTGGTCTTGTTTATGGTTTCCTTTGCTGTGCAAAAGCTTTGGAGTTTTATTAGGTCCCATTTGTTTATTTTTGTTTTTATTTCCATTTCTCTAGGAGGTGGGTCAGAAAGGATCTTGCTGTGATTTATGTCATAGAGTGTTCTGCTTATGTTTTCCTCTAAGAGTTTGATAGTTTCTGGCCTTACATTTAGGTCTTTAATCCATTTTGAGTTTATTTTTGTGTATGGTGTTAGGGAGAGTTTTAATCTCATACTTTTACATGTACCTGTCCAGTTTTCCCAGCACCACTTATTGAAGAGTCTGTCTTTTCTCCACTGTATATTCTTGCCTCCTTTATCAAAGATAAGGTGACCATATGTGCGTGGGTTTATCTCTGGGCTTTCTATCCTGTTCCATTGATCTATATTTCTGTTTTTGTGCCAGTACCATACTGTCTTGATTACTGTAGCTTTGTAGTATGGGGTTTATTCCAGGAAAGCAAGGATTCTTCAATATATGCAAATCAATCAATGTGATACACCATGTTAACAAAGTGAAGGAGAAAAACCATATGATCATCTCAACAGATGCAGAGAAAGCTTTCGACAAAATTCAACACCCACTTATGATAAAAACCCTGCAGAAAGTAGGCATAGAGGGAACTTTCCTCAACATAATAAAGGCCATATATGACAAACCCCCAGCCGACATCGTCCTCAATGGTGAAAGACTGAAACCGTTTCCGCTAAGATCAGGAACAAGACAAGTTTGCCCATTCTCACCACTATTATTCAACCTAGTTTTGGAAGTTTTAGCCACAGCAATCAGAGAAGAAAAAGAAATAAAAGGAATCCAAATCGGAAAAGAAGAAGTAAAGTTGTCACTGTTTGCAGATGACATGATACTATACATAGAGACTCCTAAAGATGCTTCCTACCTGCTCTTGCTGCAAGTTCCTGGTAGAACTCCCAGCCAAAGTTCACACATCAATTCCTTTTGTTGAGAAAACACCCTCAGTGTCTGGGGAGTAATTGTTCCTGGCAAGCGTAAGGCAACTCTTTTTTCCCACCACCTACCTCACTCTTGTTGGCCCACGTCTCAAGATTACCTGTTCAGATTTGGGGCAAAACAGGGGGTAAAGGGGACATTATTTTCACATCCTACAATTTCTATACCCCATTCTCTCCAGGAAGAGGGTCAGATGTTTATCTGTTTGCTTTTTTTATATATATAACAAAAAATAGATGTAGAACCTGAGCTATGGGCCTTCAAATCACTAGTAAGCAGAGGTCGTTTTTTTCAATTGAAATATCAATACATTTGGCACATAACGTTGTGTAAGTTTAAGGTGCACAATATGGTGATTTGATACATTTATGTCTTGCAATATGATTGCCATTGGAGCTCTGGCTAGCACCTCTGGCTCATCACGTAATGATTCAACGTATGAATTTGGGTGGAACACAGTTTCATCCAAAACAGTCTTTCTCCAAGAGATGATGAAACTAAGACTGAGAGAGGGCATACCCCTTGCCCAAGTTCACAGTGAAGATGTAAAAGAACAAGGATTTGAAGCCACATGTGTTTGTCCTCAAAACCTACACTCTTAGCCAGCACAGCACACTGCCTCAGGTGTCAGGACAGAGAGGGAAGGACTGGCACACACTGCCTGCTGCCCTGGTCCCGCGGAAAAGTGGGGTGCTGTCCTACCTAGTAGCTTGTGCCGGGAGGATGCTCTCTCTGTGTGTTCTTAATGACGCCAATGGTAAGCGTGGATTACTGTTCACCTGTGGACACGTGTCAAGGAGAGAAGGCAGCAGGGCCATCGCAGGGCAAGCCTGGCCAAGGCAGGCACAGAGCCCAAGCTGTCCAGTGTTTATTAATCTACCAGGCGCTTACCAGCAAGTCTCTTGGTTTATCAGAAGGGCGGAACGTTTGTCTAAGTTAATATTTCTATCCAACCTTTCTAGACCCAAAGTTTCTTGTGGGGACATCCCCAGCTACTGGGGTTCCCACTGCAGCCGTCTGTCCAGGCTCGCCCCTTTGGATGCTACTTACCCAACCCCCTCTACTTTGTTCGTTCACCTGGGTTGTATTGGAGACATTTCCTAAGGAGAGGCTCTGGACTCACACTGTGCTCTTGTGAAAAGAGCAAATGAGTGAATAAATAAAGGAATGAATGATTTTAGAAATCAGACAAACATGTCTCCCTTCAGCTTTTGAAGGACTCCAGAAAGTAATTCAAAGAGACCACAGGACATGAGCTCTGATTTCCTAAGCTAATCATTTCCAATGTGATGCTTAGTACAGAAGAGCAGTAAGGAGAGTGGACACCGTCTTCGATCCGCCCGGGTTTGAATTGCATCCCCACTGCTGCCACCACCATGTGACCTCAGCAAGTCACTTAACATCTCTGTGAGTCAGTTTCCTCTTCTGCAAAGTAAGTAACAGGAAAGCATCTAATTCACAACAGTGCTGTAAAGATAAAGTGAGCCACACCTATAAAGCACTCAGACTAGGGCCCAGCCCATGGCAAGATCTATGTGTTACCTGCCACTGTACCGTTTTTATTTTTACAATGAGTGCTTCAGGTAGAGCTGCTTGTGAACCATACTCACCATGTGGCTCTCCTGAAATGCCTCTGACATGGGCTTTAGCACAGGAGTAGTAGGTGCCCAATAATGCCATGACAATAATGTCAATAATCACAACCATAGTGACAGCTGTGTGGCAGGCACTGTGTACCATGCGTTCCACATGCATTCTCTGAAACCTCCAGCAGCCTTGCAGGATAGTCATTTAATCCCTGTTTCCCAGAAGAAAGGATGGAAGCTCAGAGGGGAAAGAATGTCTTGCCTAAGGCTACATCATCAGAAGGTAGAGTTGGAATTCTCACCAGAATTGTCTGAAAGATCATACAATTTTACTGCTTTAGGCTAACTTCTCATTTAAAATCATTTAAATTAGAGATGAAGATAATAATTGTATTCATCTCTTTCCCAGCATCCAGTATGTGCAGGACACGGTAGAGGCTTTCCATGCAATTATTCAATTCTTACAAGGACCCTCTGAAGGAGTAAAGATTATTGTTCACACTTTACAGAGTGTGATGGTTGATTTCAGAGGTCAGCATGGCTAGGCTCTGGTGCCCAATTAGTTGATCAAACCCAGTTTGGATGTTGCTGTGAAAGGATTTATAGATGGGATTGATTACTGACATAATTAAATCAATTGACTTTGCTTAATGGAAATTATCCTTCATACTGTGGATGGGCTGCGTCCAGTCCATTGAAGGCCTCAAGAGTAAAGACTGAGGTTTCTACCGGTTTGCAGGGCAGAAATAGAGACACAGATGTAGAGAACAAACATAGGGACACCAAGGGGGGAAAGTGGCAAGGGTGGGGGCGGGTGGTGGGATGAACTGGGAGATTGGGATTGACATATATACACTAATATGTATAAAATGGATAACTAATAAGAACCTGCTGAAAAAAAGAATTTTTTTAGTTAAAAAAAAAAAGACTGAGGTTTCCAGAAGAAGCACTTCTGCCTCACAGCAACACAGAAACCCTGCTGAGTTTCCTACCTGCTGCCCTGGGGGAATTCAGACTGCAGTTCAACTCTTGCCTGAATTTCTTATCAACTCTCAGCTGTATCTTCAGCCTGAGAGTCTACCCCACAGGTTGCTGTCTTGCTAACCTCCACAATCATGTGAGCCAATTCCTTAAAATAAATCAATGTCTCTTGATATCGATCTATTGAGAGAGAAAGAGACAGAGAAGAGAGAGAGCCTCTATTGGTTCTGTTTCTCTGGAGAACCCTGACTGATACACAGAGTAAATGAAGACTAAAGATATTAACAGTTTGTTCCAAAGAACACAGCTTACAAGGGCCAGAGATGGGATTTAAACCCGGGTCTGTCTGTTCCCTGCTGCCCAGCTCTGAACAAGTCCTGAGGGGGATAAGTAGAAACCCAGACAATCATCCCTGGCCCTGAGCTTTCAAGGACCACAGCATCTGGGCACTGACTTTAGGTATCGGTGAGAATGGCTCCTCTGGACACTAATCCCAATAAGTAATACAAATAAAAACAGACCTGTGACATGTACACACTATCTGTGTGCCCTCTCTCCATCATCACCAAGGCAAAGTCAAAGGGCTTCTTCCTAATTCTCCCACAGATTCACCCTCCAGGGAGTGATCTGTCCATTATTTTCCTTTCAAGAACTCTCTCAAAGCAAGACCCAAACGAAATAAAATGTTGGAGATTTGTACTAATGGAGTACAAATCAGAGCAGACTTCTCTAGCTGCTCACTGGGATTCGGGGAACTGTTGCGTTCGCCGCGTTTCCTGCCAGGCGTTCAATGGGCTGCGAGAGAAACTGTAATCCTTGACGCCACCTTCTTGCCCTCTTTACAAAAATAGGCACTGCCCTCTGACTACCCGGTTTTTCCATGCAGCTCCCAAGCTTTCCAGCCCTTGGGAGGCTCCGCGGAGCCAGCTGGGGCAGCAGAAGCCCAGGGTTCAGAGCCAGGCTTAGCCCCTTTATCATCGCAAATGTCAGCCAAGCTCCTTTTTGACCTGATATTTATGGGAAATAAATGCTTCCAGAAATAAAAACAACAGAGAATAGGCCTGACGAGCCTTTAAGAGCCTTTGGTGACACTTCTTTCGCAAGTCACTGAGTTTGATCCGAGGAGAGAGGGTGAGACAGGATTCATGGGGCCGCCTAGACCCAAGAGGTGGGAGCCAGTCTCTGAGCAATTTTAAGAGGGAGAAATGTAAGCGACCACATTTTTCTCAAAGCAAGGTTAAAGCTGGGGCAAGATCAAACTTGCTCAAGCATTCTGCCCAGTAACTGTATTTGCACTGCAAAGAGACAATCATCAGTTCTAGAGAAAGGGCGCTGGGAGCTGGGGTAGGGGGGCGGGCAGTGCATACTTTAGGAATGTACCCTCCTCTCCACTCCCTCAGGGCTCGCAGGGGACCAGAGTCCGAATGCTCCTGGATCAACATGAATGTCTGAATTATCGAGGCAGACCGCCCCCAAATCCGTTTAGTTAGCTAGTTAGGGGACTTCCCTGGTGGTCCAGTGGGTAAGACTCAACGCTCCCAATGCAGGGGGCCCGGGTTCAATCCCTGGTTGGAGGACTAGATCCCGCAGGCCACAAATAAGAGTTACCATGCCGCAACTAAGGGTTCGCACGCCGCAACGAAGTTCCCTCGTGCCGCAGCTAAGACCCAGTGCAGCCAAAATCAATCAAGCAATCAATCAATAAAAATAAACAAATAAAATTTAAAAATATGTTAGCTAATTAGAACTGCTCCTCGGGATTGCATTCCAGACTAAGACGGAGATCATGATGGCAGCTCCAGGGCTACCCAAGGCCAGCTCTTCTCCATGTTGATGACTAATGGTTTTTTACTCCATAGCCAGTCTCAGTGTTGGGATTTTACTGCAAAGGTGTGGGGCTCTGGAAAGTTCTGAGATTGTACCACTAATGCCTGGGGGGAGGGTTACACAGGAAGGGAAGATGAAGGAGGGAGTTTGCCCAGAGATAAACCTATAGGGGTGTGTGTGTGCGTGCGTGTGTGTGTGTGTGTGTGTGTGTGTGTCTGAATGTCTGTCTGTCTGTCTTTCATCTAGGTTCCTCTGACCTCAGAATCTTGCTCAAATTTACACAGTAAGGGCAGGAACCAGAACTCTGCTCTTCTTACTAGAGCAGCAACCCAATAATAGAATTGTGTGTGTGTGTGTGTGTGTGTGTGTTCACCTTATCGCAAACTCTTCTGGAATGTTATCAAATTGATTATCAATGGATGCCACAATTAATGAAAGAACACATACCCTTATTCTCTTTATGGACACAGAGGACCTGAGGTCAATTTTTCACTTAGTGGCAGATTAAAGCTGTCAATGTTTAAGCTCCCCTAACAGTGTGAAACTTAAGCCAGTTGGCACTTTGGGCTCTCAGGGCTCGTGCTGGCATCGTGGCTGCAGAACTGGATGCTCCAACAGCAATGCTGGGATGGTCTGAAAGCCAGGCTGCACCCCTGCACCCCTAAGTGTTTCTTCCTGCACAGTAAGGGTCCAAGCTCAGCTTTTGCTTGAATAAAAGCTGCTGATTCGATTTTTAAGATACATTTTACTTTGGACTAATTCTAAATGTACAGAAAACTTGCGAAGATATTACAAAGGGTTCCTATATACCTACCATTGGTTTTCGTTTCTCCTAATGGTGTCGTCTCTCGTTACCTTTGTGGTATGTTTGTCAAAGCTTAGATATTGACATCAATACATTACTAATAACTAAACTCCAGACTCTATTTGGATGTCACCAGTTTTTCCATTAATGTCCCTTTTTGTCCCAGGATCCAGCTCGTGGTCCCTCATTCACTGAGCTGTCCTGTGTCCTTACTACCTCTGGTCTATGACAGTTTCTAGCTTGCCTTTTTTGCCTTGACTGTTTTGAGGAAGACTGGACAGATGTTTTCTAGACTGGATCTCAGTTGGGGTGTATCTGATGTATTTTCTCAAGTTCATAATGCGATTATGAGTTTGGGGGGAAGAATACCACAGAGGTGAAATGCCCTTCTCATCCCATCCTACCTGAGGGTCTCTGACATCCACAAGATGCCACTGAGGTGTTAACTTTGATCACTTGGTCAAGGTCATGTTTGCCAGATTTCTCCGCATTAAAGTAACAATTTTTGTCTTTCCATATGCTATTGTTTGGCAGTGAGTGACCAAATCCAGCCTACCTTCAGGGGTGGGGGAATTACCTGAGGTAATTGCTTTACCTCCTGAGGCGGGAGTAACTGGATTTGTTTTTTTGAAAACTCGGGATCACTCTGTTATATCCGACCTCGTTTATAATTTGCCATTTCTTTATATTATGTGAGGGAGAATGTGTCTCTCATCTTGTAGCTGATTTAGGGATTAAATCAGGGACACGGGACATAGGGAAGGACAGGAAATACACCAATGAACAAAGTGGATGGTGAGGCAGGCGAAATGAGGTTTATGCTCACATATGAAATCACTGTGGAACATGCTCTGAATTTAAGCAGTTTCATCTAAAAAACATGAAATGATATCTTCTATCTTCTTGAGTAATTGTGAGAATTAAGTTGTACAAGGAACCCAGAAGTACTGAGCACAATGTTTGGTATACAGTAGATACTCAATAAAGGTTAGTTACCTTCCTTCAAGAAGAAAATGACATAATGTAGTTTTCAGGAGCATGGATCCTGGCTCCTGGCCCCAAACTGCCTGCTTTTGAGACTTGGTTCTCCTGCTTCAAGCTGTGTGACCTTGGGCCAGTTACTTAACCTTTCAGTGCCTCAGCTTTTTCTTGGGCAAAAGGGAGATAATAATAGTATCCCTCTGTTGGTGGCAATGTTAATTGATGCAGCCACTATGGAGAACAGTATGGAGTTACCTTAAAAAACTAAAAATAAAGTTACCATATGATCTAGCAATTCCACTTCTGAGCATATATTCAGAAAAGATAAAAACTTTAATTTGAAAAGATCCGTGCACTCAAATGTTCATACCAGCACTATTAATAATAGCCAAGACATGGAAGCAACCTAAATGTCCATCAACAGAGGAATGGATAAAGAAGATGTGGTACATATATACAACGGAATATTACTCAGCCATAAAAAAAGAATAAAATATTCCCATTTGCAGCAACAGGGATGGACCTAGAGATTTTCATACTAAGTGAAGTAAGTCAGACAGAGAAAGACAAATATCATGTGATATTGCTTATATGTGGAATCTAAAATATGACACAAATGAACTTATTTACAAAACAGAAATAGACTCACAGACATAAAAAACAAACTTACGGGGCTTCCCTGGTGGCGCAGTGGTTGAGAGCCCGCCTGCCGATGCAGGGGACGCGGGTTCATGCCCCGGTCCGGGAAGATCCCACATGCCGTGGAGCGGCTGGGCCCGTGAGCCATGGCCGCTGAGCCTGCGCCTCCGGAGCCTGTGCTCCGCAACGCGAGAGGCCACAACACTGAGAGGCCCGCGTACGGCAAAAAAAAAAAAAAAAAAAAAAAAAACCCTTACAATTACCAAAGTGCCGGAGTCCAGCTCCAGCGAGTCCAGGGATACCCAAGGGATGGATAGCGTCGGCGAAGGAAATAATTCTATTACACTTCTTAAAGTATCAGCATCGCATGTTTTCTCTCTCTCATGTCTTTATTCTTCTTCTATTGTTTACAATCACAGGTTTATATATTGTAGTTGATTACATTACCAGGTATGTGACCAAACAATCTTAGCACAATCAAACCTCAAAATATTCTATAAAGATTTTTTAAAAAAATATCCCCTAGTTTCTAGATGTCCTATTAAAATATTTCCCCAAGTTCCCATTAATCACAGGTTATTTCTTAGTAACCAAGCCAAGCAGTTATATGACTATTTTAATTGTAAAAGTTGGAGCTACTTGTTCCTATTTCTCTTCTTGCATGGGCAACCTTTTACAATGGTTCCATGAAAATATTTACAATATACCCTGCATGCCCTTTTTTGTTGTTTCCTTCAACTGAGACAGTGTTTTCTCCCTATCCTAGCAACCAATTCTGCTCTAGTCATTTGCTTTTTTATAATTAATCTTCCTTTATAATAGGACCATAAATTTCCTATGTCATCAGGAACTCCGGCCCATGGCCATAACTCCATACTAGAGGGTGTTTTTCATAAAAACATCCCCTTAGTTCCAGGCTCTTAATTCTTTACCCATTTCCCCGGGGCTTTAGTGGGTACTTCCCATTCTATGGTAGTTTCAGGAGGGGGAGTCCTAGAGGAATTTTTCTTTCACGTGGAGCAACATCCCCCCAAAATTGCCCCTGTATGTAAATTTATTATCATAAAACATAACAACAGAGCTGTAGTCCACCTTCCTGGCACGGTGCTGCCTTGCAGTTTCACCTTCCATTGCTCATGACTTTGTCATGATGCAATGGCTCCAGGATGGCTTCCGACACCAAAGGAGGGGAGGGATAAATTAGGAATTGGGGATTAACAGATATACACTACTATATGTAAAATAGATAAACAACAAGGGCCTACCGTATAGCACAGGGAACTATACTAAGTATCTTGGAATAACCTATAATGGAAAAGAATCTGAAAAAGAATATATATATATATATATATATATATATATACACACATATATATATAACTAAATCACACCTGAGACTAAAACACTGTAAATCAACTATGCTTCAGCAAAAAAAAATTAGTATCCCTCTCATGAAGAATAGTCAATATGAGTTTTAAATGATTTATTGTATGTAAAGGGCATAGAACAGTGCCTGGCACATTTGCAAATATTCCATATCATTCAGTACATTCATAGCTTGGGCATCAGGAGAAAAATACAATATGCATTATTTTAATATTTAATCATTCTCTGGATTACTATATCCCACTTTTTTTCTGTCAGATTTGTCCTCAGCATTATTGAGGTATCACTGAGATACAATAAACTGCCCATACATGTACAAGTGAAAAATTTTGACACATTAATATATCTGTAAAGCCATCAGTATAATCAAAATACTGAACACATCCATTAGGCCCCCAAAGTTTTCTTATGTCTCTTTATAATTCCTCTCTTTTTTGCTTCCTGTTCCCAGGAAACTACTGATTTGCTCTGTTACCATAGATTAGTTTGTGATTTCTAGATATTTCTATGAATGGAATCATAGAGTAAGTACTTTCTTTTTGGGAGGTGTGGCTTCTTTCAGCCTGACTATTCTGAGGTTCGTCCATGTTGTTGCTTGTATAGATAGTTCATTCCCTTTTATCCTGAGAAGTATTCCATCATATGGCTATATGATAATTTTTTAATCCATTCCTCTGTTTATGAACATTTGTATCATTTTATTATTTATTATTTTACTATTATTATGTTTTGCTGTTGCAGATAAAGATGCCCTGAGCAGCCATGCCCAAGACTATATATGAACACACGCTTTGATTTCTCTTGAGTAAACACCGTTGATCCTCATTATTCACTGATTCTATATTTGCAAACTTGTCTACTTTCTACAATGTGTAACCCCCAAATCCATACTTGTGGTCATAGGCCCACATGTGCAGAGCAGCAAAAAAACCTGAGTCGCCAGACTTGTACGTTCCCGGCTGAGGTCGAACAAGACGATGCTCTGCCTTCTTGATTCTGCTCTAAGACAGATGAGCTGAGAATGGAGATGGGGGCGGGAGGGTGCCTCCGTGCCATCAAAGACTCCAGCTCTGGGGCCAGTCGATGGGGCTTGAATCCCCACTCAGGCTCCTATCAGTGGGGCGGCCTCAGACAAGTCACCTAACATGACAGAACTTCTGTCTGGGTGGGTTTCTGTCCCTGGCAACCACGTGATTCCTAAGACGCTCACCAACTGGGCTACGACTCGGACTCCAGAAGTCCTTCCTTCCTGTTATCACAGGCCTCTGGTGTTATACTGGCCTTGCTCTTGGTGATTAAGTATTGGTGGCAGTGGTTACCAGGGGCTGGGCGGGGAGGGGATATGGGAGTTGTTGTTCAATGGGTAGAGAATTTTCATTATGCGAGATGAGAAAGTTCTGGAGCTCTGCTGATAATATGCATCTATAGTTAACACGACTGTACTGCACACTTCAAGGTGGTTATGACGGCAACGTTTATGTTATATGCTTGTATGCCACAATAAAATTTTTTAAAAATGCTTTAACAAGTCTTCAGTGCCAGTGATTAGGGGTAGAATATGAATTTTCCATGTTTCAGATCTCGGTATCAGAGACCGGAAAGGGATTCTGTGTTAAATTTTCCTGGGTCAGCATGTGCCCCTGATTAAAAACTACTCTTCCATTCAGCTAATTTGACAGAAATGTAAGAATGTGTCAAATACGGAAGGACAGGAGTAGGGGGCGTGCGGGGGAAGAGGGGTGAAAAGATCAGCAATGGCCTTCATAGTGGGGACAATGGGTAAGTGCTTGGAAATATGCTGATGGATTGGGTTAACTCTTGTTTTTATGAGAAATAATCTACTTACAGAAGATAACTAAGGATTTAGAGGACAGTCATAAATACAAATGTTATTATAATTAGATGCCCTTAACAAGAGTTTTGAATAAACCTGTCAGTTTTGGTCGCAAAGTTTCCAAATTGTCTTTGTTTGGCTTTGGATGTATTTACCTACTCCTGCTAAGACTAGCCCAAATACTGTATAAAAAATAAATAAAATAAAATTCAAAACTTAAAAAAAAAAGACTAGCCAGAATAAGTGTTATCACACTGGACTTCAAAGTGCAAATATGTTATCAGCCTCTTTTAAAAGCACAAATATTATCTTTAGCTTAGGTTTCTAAGGGTAGAAACTGAACTGAAGACCAATCTCATGAAGTTAAGATAATCTTGTGTAATCTGTCCTTCAGTTGAATAGGCGTATAGAAGCACTTGTGAAATGTTGTTTCCTGAAATCTTTATCGAAAGGAAGGAAACATTTTTGGAAGCAGTGCCTTGCGCTGGATCAGCCCTGACCAGTTGCCCCTCCTGGCTGTGGTGCTCACGGCTGTTTCCTTCTCTGAATGGCATCCTGCTTTCCTCTATAAAATGACAGCAGGTGACGAGATGACCTCTAAGCTTCTTCCCAGTTCTGTCACTGGACAGTTCTATTATGTGACCATTTAACTTTCCTGGAAAAAAAAAAGTGAGAATTAAAAAATTTGATACTCAAATTACATGAGAAGAATAAAAATTAAATGATTTGAGGGCTTCTCTGGTGGCGCAGTGGTTGAGAGTCCGCCTGCCCATGCAGCGGACGCGGGTTCGTGCCCTGGTCTGGGAAGATCCCACATGCCGCTGAGTGGCTGGGCCCGTGAGCCATGGTCGCTGAGCCTGCGCGTCCGAAGCCTGTGCTCCACAATGGGAGAGGCCACAACAGTGAAAGGCCCGCGTACCACACACACACACACAAAAATTAAATGATTTGATTTTGATGTGAGTGTGCCTAGGACACTGGGGAAATTTTTATTTTTAGGACTGATATCTAATTCTGTAAATGAATAATAAAAGTGATGGCACACAACCCCTGGTGCATCCTACTGCCTTCATATGCTCTACAGGCTGCTCAGCTGTTCCTGCCGGAACATTCCAAAGAATCCCCAAGAGTACTCCATGCTCCAGACCTTGCTTGCTTTTCTTCCATCTAATCTAACCTGTCTCTTGTCCCATTTTTTCAGAACCTTCGTTAAATGTCATTGTTTCCAATGACTTTTTTTTCTGTCTGCGCCACACAGCGCACGGGATCTTAGTTCTCCCAACCAGGGATCGAACCATCTGTGTCCCCGGCATTGGGAGCGTGGAGTCATAACCACTGGCCTGCCAGGGAAGTCCCCCAATGACTTAATGAGATGTATAGAAGTTATTGCTATGGTGTTTTTCTGGAATAACTCACAAAAACAATTTGCTTGCTTATGAGACAGCTTAAATGTCCTTAGGGAAACCGCGGCTGGCTGGTTGGGTTGGGACCTTGAGGTCTGGGAAGTTCTTCAGGGTCGCTCAAATGCCATGTTGAGCCCTCCTCCTTATGTCTTCAAAGACGTGTTCTTCCCTCCGAGTTGCTCCCAGTCTACTGGGGGACTAAAATGCTGTATTGGCACAAAAATTCTCCCTTCCTGCCATGCACAAGATTTTCCACCTTGTCCAGCTACGCTGTACAGGGCCAGTGAGTGGCAGCACCGCGTTTTGCCAGAGTTTGAGAAACAGTGGAGTCAGGCAAAGCAGCGTGCTCTGAATTTCCGGTTCACCAGAGGTGCAGGTGAGCCTCTAAAAGTGACCGTCTGCAACTCAGTAGTTAGCAGTTTCAGTAGTCAGTAGTTTTCTATGTGCCAAGATCTGAGCAAATTGCATTCCACTTATGAACCCATATTCATCCGCCAAACAACCTTACTGGTATTTTCTTTATTTGACAGATGACAAAACTGGAACAGAAAAGTAAACCCCTTGCCCAAGCTCATACCACTAGGAACCAGCAAAACCAAGATCCAAACCCACCCAAGTCTCTCTCTCTCTCTTTTTTTTTAATAACTTTTTTTAAGCAAGCATTATACATTTTTATTTTTTTTATTTTTTATTTTTTTGAATTTTACTTTATTTTTTATACAGCAGGTTCTTATTAGTCATCCATTTTATACACATCAGTGTATACATGTCAATCCCAATTGCCCAATTCATCCCACCACCATCCCCACCCCCCCTGCCGCTTTCCCTCCTTGGTATCCATACGTTTGTTCTCTACATCTGTGTCTCTATTTCTGCCCTGCAAACCGGTCCATCTGTACCATTTTTCTAGGTTCCACATATATGTGTTAATATACGATATTTGTTTTCCTCTTTCTGACTTACTTCACTCTGTATGACAGTCTCTAGATCCATCCACGTCTCTACAAATGACCCAACTTCATTCCATTTTACGGCTGAGTAATATTCCATTGTATATATGTACCACATCTTCTTTATCCATTCGTCTGTTGATGGGCATTTAGGTTGCTTCCATGACCTGCCTATTGTAAATAGTGCTGCAATGAATATTGGAGTGCATGTGTCTTTTTCAATTATGGTTTTCTCTGGGTATATGCCTAGTAGTGGGATTGCTGGGTCATATGGTAATTCTATTTTTAGTTTTTTGAGGAACCTCCATACTGTTCTCCATAGTGGCTGTATCAATTTACTTTCCCACCAACAGTGCAAGAGGGTTCCCTTTTCCCCACACCCTCTCCAGCATTTGTTGTTTGTAGATTTCCAAGTCTCTCTTTAAAGCACGTGCTCTGCTACCAAATAGGGTGTCATTCTAGCATTCATGAGGAAATCCAGAAAATACAGGAAAAAGTGGTAAAGTCCACAGTAGTCATCTTGGTGTGGTGAAAATATACTGGTTTGCAGAGACATCAGTAATTATAGGGGAGGGATCAAGAAATCTTTTCTGTCAAGAGCCAAAGAGTAAATATTCTAGTCTTGGGTGGCCAGATGGTTTCTGTTACAACTGGCCAGCTCTGCTGTTGCCATGGGAAAGCAGCTATGGACAATCTGTAAACCAATGGCTATGTTCCAATGACATTGTATTTATGGACACTGAAATTTGACTTTCATGTATCATGAAATATTCTTTTTCTTCAAATTTCCTTTCAGCCATTCAAAAATGTACAACAATTCTTAGCTCACAGGCTGTACAGAAACATGTGGCAGGTGGATTGGCCCTCACCCGTGATGCCCATTGTAGTTTTGTCCACCCCGGTACAGAGGGAAGAAAAATGACAAGACTTAATTTAATGATGACTGCCTAACATCAGCGAGGTGCCAAAAACCCAGTGATCAGTAGACAGAAATCGCTCTCCATAGGCTAGTGGTGGGGCAAACAGACAAGCAAAGAGAGGGGCACCAGGTCCTAGTAGAACAGGTGGAAGGGCTCCTAACCCAGACTTGGCAGGGCAGGGAAGGGGTGCCACATGGGGGGCCTGATGGACGGGACGAACTCATCAAGAAAAGGGGGGGGGCGAATATTCCAGGTACCATATTCTCGACCCTATTAGGGTTGAGACCTCATGCTACCATGAACTCATTATGGACCCTCAGGCAAGTCAGTGCGTGTGTGGGCTTCAATCTCGTGGGTGTAACGTCAGTGCTCACCTCCTAGGTTGTCAGTGAGAAAACCGAGCCAAGAGGGTGATAGAGCATCAGTGACAGTTCATTTTCAATATGCTCCACTTGTGACTTGAGCGAGCTGGTCTGAAAAAGCTGCAAGATTCCTTCCAATCCCGCGTCTCTGAATTCTTGATTTTTATCTTTAGGTAAAGAGAAACCCTGCTATTCAGCAATTCTGGGAGCTGTCAACATTAATACCAGTCACTGCTGGTGGTGACCTGCCTCACAACAACTGATATGACCCCAAGATGAAGAAATGTACCGTCCCTTGTGGTCAAACATGATGTCGGTGATGGTGATGGTGTCCCTCTCCGGGGTAAAAGCGCTGCAAGACGGACACACGTTCTACCCCCTCCGCACCGGGGGAACACCTTGAGTCAGCAGCCGTGACAGATTTGCTAGGGTCTTAACTTGAGATGGACCTGGACCAAGGTACCTAACACTGCTCAGCTCTTGCTCCGTTGGCCCCAGTGGCTCATGTTCTCAGATCCACTCAATCCCTTCATCGTTAGAGAAGAACTTCAGCTTGTGGTTGATCCACTGTCCCTTAAGTGAGTGGCAGTATTTCTCTTCTTGCTCAAAATAAGAAGTGGGAGTAGATTCCCCAGCAGTCGGGGGATGGACCTGAAGACTGACTTCAGCAATGATATGAAGTGACAAACACAGAAGAGATGGTAGGAAACATGAAGCTGAAGGTATTCGAGTTCGTTGTAGGGCTTATGGCCGTTTCTATAATTCTTTTGTTCCTCTATACCGACAATTTAGTCCTGCCAAAATACCTGCCAGCGGGAAAAATCTCAAACTCTTCAGTGCTTGCAGAAGTCTGTGACATGATTATAACAGGAAAGAAAATCTTGTATAGAAATATACCAATGACACCACTGAGAAACAAAACTTGCCAACAATACTTGACCCAGAATCACTACATAATGAAACCTCTGTCCAAAGACGAAGCTGAGTTCCCTTTGGCATATGTCATGGTCATCCACAAAGACTTTGATACATTTGAGAGGCTTTTCAGGGCTATTTACATGCCTCAAAATGTCTACTGCGTTCATGTGGATGAGAAAGCCACCTCTGCTTTCAAGGATTCGGTAGGAAGGCTGCTGAGCTGCTTTGCAAATGCCTTTCTGGCTTCCAAGAGGGAGTCTGTGGTCTATGCAGGAATTTCCAGGCTCCAGGCTGACCTGAATTGCCTGCAAGACCTCATAGACTCGGAGGTTCCGTGGAAGTATGCCATCAACACCTGCGGGCAAGATTTCCCCCTGAAAACCAACAGGGAGATCGTTCAGTATCTGAAAGGATTTAAAGGGAAAAACATCACCCCAGGGGTGCTCCCTCCTCCTCATATTATCCGAAGGACCAGATATATGCACTTGGAGCAGAAATACCAATTGTTTTCCTTCATGCTGTGGACTTGGATAAGAAAAATGTCTCCTCCCCATAATCTCACCATTTACTTTGGCTCCAGCTATGTAGCCCTTACAAGAGAATTTGCTAATTTTGTTCTCCAAGACCAGAGGGCCACTGATTTACTTGGGTGGTCGAAGGACACCTACTCTCCTGATGAACATTTCTGGGTGACACTTAACAGGATTCCAGGTATGTGGAACTTGATTTCCATTCTACATAAAGTCTGGAAGCATTGTGTGTGTGTGTGTGTGTGTGTGTATTTTACACTTTGAAAATATCTTCAATTGCATTATATATAGTCACCTATGTTTCCAGCTTTATGGACACCCTGTAGACTGTTGTGTGTGTGTGTTTCAGTGGAATTCATATAACATAAGTTACAGTTCTTACATGTCAGTTCTAAGGCTCTGTCTTTGTGACTCTGAAGGACAGGCCTTTGGGGGTGGGACTCAAGGTAAACAGAACTTTGCACTTCCACATTCCGGCTTTTGCTATTCTGCTTTTATTTTTTGTTAATGTTATTTTTTTCATATTTATTTAATTATTTATTTGGTTGCTCCGGGTCTTATCTGAGGCAGGCAGGCTCCTTAGTTGTGGCTTCAGGTCTCCTTAGTTGCGGCATGCATGTGGGATCTAGTTCCCTGGCCAGGGATTGAAACCTGGCCCCCTGCATTGGGAGCATGGAGTCTTATCAGCTGCGCCACCAGGGAAGTCCCCTGTTATTCTGCTTTTAAACAACAGAGTTAACTCCATTAACTGCCTCTACCTTAAAGAGAAGGAGAGGCTTCGCACTCGTATGCTTCCAGGCAACTTTATCCTCCTGGGAATGGAGAGAGCTGTAGGAAGGGGCTGATTTGCTGGAAAACTACTGGAGGGAGGAGGTTGGAAGGAGATCGTTTTCTGGAAACATTACCTCATCTTTTTAATTGAAGTATAGTTGATTTACAATGTTGTGTTAGTTTCTGGTGTATGGCAAAGTGATTCAATTATATATATTCCTTTTCAGATTCTTTTCCATTAGAGTTTATTACAAGATATTAAATATAGTTCCCTGTGCTTTGCAGTAGGAGCTTGCTGTTTATCTATTTGATCTATAGTAGTTTGTATCTGTTAATCTCAGACTCCTAATTTATCTGTCCCCTCCCTTTCCCCTTGGTAACCATAAGTTTTTATGTCTGTGCGTCTATTTCTGTTTTGTAAATAAGTTCACTTGTATCACATTTTAGATTCCACATACGTGATATCATATGATATTTGTCTTTCCCTGTATGACTTACTTCACTTAGTATGATAATCTTTAGATCCATCCTTTTTGCTGCAAGTGGCATTATTTCGTTCTTTTCTATGGCTGAGTAGTATTCCATTGTATATATGTAATCACATGTTCTTTATCCATTTATCATTTTTTAAAATTTATTTATTTATTTATTTATTATTTTTTTTGGCTGCGTTGGGTCTTCATTGCTGCTAGCGGCTTCCTCTAGTTATGGTGAGCAGGGGCTACTCTTTGTTGTGGTGCATGGGCTTCTCATTGTGGTGGCTTCTGTTGTTACAGAGCTCAGGCTCTAGGCATGTGGGCCTCAGTAGTTGTGGCTCACGGGCTCTAGAGCACAGGCTCAGTAGTTGTGGTGCACGGGCTTAGTTGCTCCGCGGCATGTGACGTATTCCCAGACCAGGGCTCAAACCCATGTCCCCTGCATTGGCAGGCGGATTCCCAACCACTGTGCCACCAGGGAAGCCCTCTCTTTGTGTGTTGATGGACATTTAGGTTGATTATCTTGGCTGTTGTAAATAGTGCTGCTATGAACACTGGGGTGCATGTATCTTTTCAAATCAGAGTTTTTGTCTTTTCTGGATATATGCCCAGGAGTGGGATTGTAGGATCATATGGTAACTCTATTTTTAGTTTTTTAAGGAACCTCCATACTCTTTTCCACAATGACTGCACCAATTTACATTCCCACCAACAGTGCAGGAGGGTTCCCTTTTCTCCACACCCTCTCTAGCATTTATTATTTGTAGACTTTTTTTAATGATGCTCATTCTGACTGGTGAGAGGTGATACTCATTGTAGTTTTGATTTGCATTCTCTAATAATTAGCAATGTTGAGCATCTTTCCATGTGCCTACTGGCCATCTGTATATCTTCTCTGGAGAAATGGCTATTTAGGTCTTCTGTCCATTTCTTGATTGGGTTTGTTTTTTTGTTATTGAGTTGTATAAGCTGTTTGTATATTTTGGAAATTAAGCCCTTGGGACTTCCCTGGTGGTCCAGTGGTTAAGATTCCACGCTCCCAGTGCAGGGGACCTGGGTTCGACCCCTGGTCAGGGAACTAGATGCTGCATACCACAACTAAAGATCTGGTGCAGCCAAATAAATAAATGAATTTTTTAAAAAAAGGAAATTAAGCCCTTGTTGGTCACATCATTTGCAATATTTTCTCCCAGTTCGTAGGTTGTCTTTTTGTTTTGTTTATGGTTTCCTTTGCTGTATAAAAGCTTATAAATTTGATTAAGAAACATTACCTCTATTTAATCCCCAATAGCATTTTAAGATGTAGTAGCCGTGTACTCATTTGGGCTACACTTATGTTTTATATTTCCAGAATCTAGCACAGTGCCTGCATAAAGTACACAAGTACACACTAAGTACACAAAAAATGTCTGTGAATGAATGAATGAATCATTTGATTGGGGTACATGAGATTTCTATTTCTAAAGGTTTTTCAAAGCATAGCACTTATTAGTATGTTGTTTCATTATGTGATATACTTACAATGGTGATCATGAATTTTCATGTCTTGTTAAGTCATTAGTATCCATATATATCTTAGTTACAACTTTTACTTTCTTATTAAAGGACAATGTTTCTTTTTTAAAAAATAAATTTATTTATTTATTTATTGGCTGTGTTGGGTCTTTGCTGCTGTGCTCAGGCTTTCTCTAGTTGTGGCAAGCAGGGGCTACTCTTCGTTGCAGTGCACGGGCTTCTCATTGCAGTGGCTTCTCTTGTTGCAGAGCACGGGCTCTAGGCACATGGGCTTCAGTAGTTGTGGCAAGTGGGTCAGTAGTTGTGGCTCACGGGCTCTAGAGCGCAGGCTCAGTAGTGGCGCACGGGCTTAGTTGCTCCGTGGCATGCGGGATCTTCCCGGACCAGGGCTCGAACCCATGTCCCCTGCATTGGCAGGCGGATTCTTAACCACTGCGCCACCAGGGAAGCCCAGGACAGTGTTTCTAATTAATGGTTTGCACTGTTTTCCTCAATTCCCTTCAGTCAAAGGGAAAATGTTTCCAGAATTTAATAAAGTACTTGGCACCCTCTGGCATTTAAAACGTGCTTTATTTGATTATTCACTCCACACAACATTCCTGTGAGGAATGAACTTCATTCGATAATATGCAAAACTGACAATGAAACCCTGGACCAGTTAGAAAAGTGATGAGGGGGGCTGCCCTGGTTGTCCAGTGGTTAAGACTCTGTGCTTCCACTGCAGGGGGTGCAGGTTGGATCCCTGGTCGAGGAACTAAGATTCCACATGCCTCGAGCCATGGCCAAAAAAAGAGAAAAATTTTGAAAAGTGATGAGGTCTTTCTGCAAGTAGTTTCTGTGAAAAGCCATCTTCCAGAATTAAAGACTGATCTACTAAGTAAATTCAGGTTTTGCCAAACACAAAGCTATCTTTCTGTCTTCCATACTTTTTCAAGCTGGGCTGTTGATGGTCATCCGTTGTAAAGAAGGTCTTTCCCCATCCAGCTGGCCAAATAGAGAGTAGGCATCAGGTTCCTCGTAGACTGTGAGCTTTGAGAAGAAATGGGGATACTGCGATCCAGCACCCGGGGACCCAAAAGAGTAGGGGATCCATTTCTTTGCACTCTGTTCTGATTGAACAGCATATTGCAATCGGAAGGAGGAGGCTAGTGTCTTGCAGCACGTAATTCTCAGTGATCAGAAGCTCAAGATCTCCCCTGGCTGGGAACACTTGCAGTGACCATGAGTTCCTGTAACTTCAAACTCATCAAGGACTCTGTGGGGTGCAGAGTGGAGGAAGGAAAGAGCAGAAGTCTAGAAAGGTGGAGAGCCCAGTTGGCACTGGGATTGGACCCTTGTTTTACCTTCTCCTTGCGACACCAACCTCTCAAATCCAGCCAGAACTCAAACCTGAGGCCTTTATGAGCAGAGACATGTTAGACTGTGAAAACCTCAGAGGTTCTTGGGCTCAGCCTCCTCCTGTTAGCCTTTGGCATTGAAAGCCGAGGGTTGTCAGGTACCCTTTCAAGGGCAAGTGCAGCTGGAAAGGGCTTTGGGGGCACAGACTCTACTTAACGCCGAGGTGCTCTTCATCTGTCAGCTCTTTGCCTCCGCTTTGTGTTGCCCCAGTGATATCTAGTTGACTGTTTAGAAAAGAACCAGTTTTTTTCTTGCACTTTCCTACCATTCTATTTGCGGTGATTTTATGTTAAATAATTGCAACCCTCCTCATTTCCTCTCTTCACTCTTTTCTTCCCAATGTCTTTCCCTCAAGGTATGAAATTAGCTCTGGTGTCTCTGGTCAGCCCCCAGCTGGGTGCTTTCTGTATGTTACTTCTGGAATCCTCCAGCTGCACCAGGAGGTCGATGTTGGAAAAAACTCAGGCTCAGAGGTGTAGGTGACGTGGCTGGGAGGAAGCCACCACTGGGGACCCCCAGGAAGAACAGGGGTTGTTTTCTCAAATTCACCCCAGAGGAAGCTGTGAGCTGTGAGATCAAATCACTGGTTCACGGGCTCCCGGCTGTCAAGAGTGGCTTTGGCCCAACTGGAGACCTTCTGACACACAATCCAGGCTCTCTCTCACCACCCTCCTGGGCTATTTTAAGCCCTGTTGCTTCCAGCTATTTCCTGTGGCTAAAAACAAAAACAAACAAACAAACAAAAGAAGTGATGATGAGAAAACTGTGTACAGAATTTAACATAGTAAATACATAAATAAACAGAGAAAGAAGATGGAGGGAGAAGAGAGCCTGGGCAGAGAGAAAGAGCTGCAGGAGTCCAAAAAGACAAAATGTCATGTGCACTTAAGACCAATTTAACCCAAGCTGCTCTTTCTCTGTGACCTCTGTGGATGCTGAGAAAGTTTCCATTTGGTTTCCCTGGTTTCTCACTTCAGCACAGAGGTGATGTCATGATGAAATGAATACTTGAAAAGTGGTTTGGGTACCACGTGGCCCCAAGAATAAGACGAGCATGATGCACAGTGCATCCACGTCTGTAGAAATGGAGCCCTTTTCTTCTGCTCCCTTTCTACAGTCAGTTGTTGAGATTAAACTCTAAGCACAATTTTCTTAGTGGAATAAAAATTAGTTTATGTCCTGTAGTGAGAATTCATAAGAGTGTATGTTATATAGAAATAAGCAAGTGTAGGTTGAATTCTGGGACATCAATGAACACCTCACCACTTACAGAGCGGCCAGGCCACAAGTCTGTGTTGGTTGCCAACTTCTTCAGAATTCTATCCTACCCAATCACTGCCTCCAACTTAGAATTTGGGGTATTAATTTTGATCTAATGTTCAAGCTGGGATAAAGGAGCACTTTTTTTTTTTGGTCCCTCATTACCATCCCCTTCTACTATTTTGTACAAATGGCAAGAGCGTTGTACCCAGAATTTAGAAGAATGATGAGTGGTATATTGCAAAAGGTCCTCAGGAAAGTCAGGAGGGTCCGGAGAACCTGCGTTTCCCACATGACCACCGGGAGAGTAAACATCAGATAGCACTGGGGTGATGCACAAAAAAAGATTGATATTAACTCCTGTAAAAAATGGCTAGTATTGCCAAAATCAAAAGACCCTTGAAGCATTTCAGGTGAGAGGCAATTAAGGACTCCACTGCAGCAAAGTGCCAACTTGCAAACGTTCTTTACCCTGTAACTTTAAACTCAGGGAGCTGTAAATTCAGGGCAGAACAGGCAAATTATTAGAGATGTTTTATGCATGAAATCTCTGGAGGGATGGAGTTGTGTCAAGAATGAGGAGATAGCCGAAATCAACAAAGGAAGTTGATGTAATCATCTGAATATATTAGGAGAAAAAGTTGTAAAAATTATTCAACTAGTTTAGAAAGCATAATTAGGCATTGATGCCACCATTTATTTATTTTATAATTTATTTTTTTAAGTATTTACTTATTTGTTTGCACCAGGTCTTAGTTGCAGCAGGCGGGCTCCTTAGTTGCAGCATGTGAACTCTTAGTTGTGGCATGCATGTGGGATCTGGTTCCGTGACCAGGGATTGAACCCGGGCCCCCTGCATTGGGAGTGTGGAGTCTTAACCACTGCACCACCAGGGAAGTCCTGAGGCCTCCATTTATTCATCCCTATAGTCGATTTCGCTTGATGTGGGCAGTGGCTGCCTAGAGAGATATTACAAATAAAACAAAAATTAACAAAATTTTAGTCATCATTTTAGAAAAGATTGCTCTCGTATGACTACTGTATTGAAGAAATGATTTGTTCCAAAGAATTCTAGGTAGACACATGAAAGAGAGTTATGTAAATAGATATTTGAGTTGTTTGAATTCATTTTGGGTCCTACAGACCAATCTGTATTCACTTGAATCATATTGTATGTAGAATCTGATTCCTAAAGTAAGTGAAGTCTGACCCCTTGGCTCTGGAAAACTTCCCTAAGTCCTTTCTTATCATCATTTCCTATGCTCCTGAGGATTATGAAACAGAGTTGGCAACCTTCTTGTTAATGCATTAGCTTTCAGCTGGGGTGGGAAAAAAAACAACAACAAATAATAACTCCAGTCTTGTGTTCTAAGGTAATGGCGTGAAGACGATGTCCAATGAAAACTGAGTAGCACTATGGAAAATGTTATGCTTGGGCTTCCCTGGAGGCACAGTGGTTGAGAGTCCGCCTGCCGATGCAGGGGACGCGGGTTCGTGCCCCGGTCCGGGAAGATCCCACATGCCGCGGAGCAGCTGGGCCCGTGAGCCATGGCCACTGAGCCTGCGCATCCGGAGCGCCTGTGCTCCGCAACAGGAGAGGCCACAGCAGTGAGAGGCTTGCGTACCGCCAAAAAAAAAAAAAAATGTTATGCTCTGACAGGAAGTGCAAAACGCAGGATGCAAACTTGCATCTCCCATGTTCTTGGTAAAATCAGAATGTGTATATCTATGGACAAGAGGGAAATAGGAGCACAGGACATGAAAACACTGTGTTCACAAACTATCTGTAATATTACGTTGTCTTTATAATTAAGATGTATTGGAAAAACTAGGTACTTTGAACGTCCCCACATCCACAGATACAAATAGAGATCACAGATGACAAAATATAAATCACAAATGTAGGAATCTCACACTAAGGTGATCAGGGAAACAGGGAATGCAAAATAGAGCTCTTGATCGATAAGTATTTGATTGCCTAGTGTGTGCAGACAGTGATGGGAGCCATAAACAGATGTGCCGCCTGTGAGCCCAGCGCTGATAGCCCCTCCACGTGTGTGCACAGTGTGCGTTCACCCCTGTGCAGCTGACTACCAAATAAAACAAAACTGATCAGAGTTATCCTAGATGTATACAACTTGGCATGGGCTCACAGAGGGAGGAGTAGGAAAGACTAAGAAGATTTCAAAGGAGAGATGGTAATTGTGTCGTTTCCTTGACGTGAGTGTTGGGGGGAGGGGCTTTTGTTTATTCTTCTCTCCCAGTCCTGATCCCACGGGCCACAGGGTGAGGTGGCTTGAAGAGAGCGCAGAAACCTAACCACTAGATCACCAGGGCCAGCAGGCTTGAAACAGGACCTCAGTCCTTGTCTTCTCTGAAGAAAGAATTCAGCATAGAGACAAAACGTAGTGAAGCAGGTAAAGCGTTTATTAGAAGAAAAGTATGTGCAGAAAGACATGCAGGCAGGCTCAGAGGGAGAGTCACGCTTTGGGGGTGGCAGGAATTACTTATATGGGGGCAGTTTTATGGGTTCCTTCTGGCCAATCATCTTGCTTTGTCTTGCTTTGTGCCCAAACTGGGTCTGACTCAGGGCCCCCCCAATGTGCCTGCACGTCTTTTAGCCAAGATGGATTCCAGTGTGAGGGTCTCTGGGAGGCTGGCAGGACATATTACGGGCTAGCACCGCCTCCCTTCTTCTGTTTTTGTTTGTTTTTTGTGGCTGCACCACACAGCATGTGGGATCTTAGTTCCCCAACCAGGGATCGAACCCGTGCCCCCTGCAGTGGAACCTAACCACTGGACTGCCAGGGAATTCCCACCCCCTTCCTTTTTTGACCCTGAGGAAACTTTCTGCACATGTGTAGTCAGGGAGGTCTCCTTGACCTCAAGAGTGAAGAATATGGTTGTCTTATCTTTTTACTCAAGCAGAGCTCAGCTCCTCTCTGCTACTGCCTTTTTTTTTTTTTTTTTTTTTTTTGGCTGTATTGGGTCTTTGTTGCTGTGTTCGGGCTTCCTCTAGTTGTGGCGAGCAGAGGCTACTCTTCATTGTGGTGTATGGGCTTCTCATTGCGGTGGCTTCTCTTGTGGAGCACGGGCTCTAGGCACGTGGGCTTCAGTAGTTGTGGCACGTGGGCTCAGTAGTTGTGGCTTGCAGGCTCTAGAGCTCGGGCTCAGTAGTTGTGGCGCACGGGCTTAGTTGCTCTGCAGCAGGTGGGATCTTCCTGGACCAGGGCTCGAACCCGTGTCCCCTGCATTGGCAGGCAGGTTCTCAACCACTGCGCCACCAGGGAAGCCCCTCTGCTCCTGCCTTTATTTTACCTTGAAGCACCAGCATCTCAGCCTGGGGCCCAGCTATCTTCTGTCTCTGCCTCATTCATTGCTGGGCCATGAACCCTTGATGCGCTTTCTCATCGTGTTCTCACGACTGACCTATGAAGGTGAAAAAATTATTCTCATGTTTTGCAGATAGGGAAACGGAATGGTTTATATATATGAATCTAAGAGTTGGGAATGGTTTATATATATGAATCTAAGAGCCTCTCTCCTTAAGTTCTAAAACATCCCAAACTGAGATGATTCTTCTCTCCTGCCTCTCCAGGCCTCAGGCTGGTCTCCCTGCATCCTACCTGGGCTTGGGTGAAATAAACTTGACATTCACTAACTTCAGCTTTACCAATTTGGGGGTTACAATGGGCTGTCAGTTTTGGGGGGGGGGGTTGGTTCTCTTTTTTTTTTCATTAGCCTTTATTCATCATACGGTAGCAAGTTAGGTGGGGAGGTTCCTTGCTAATGTGCCTTTTTAAGGACCTTACCTGGCAGCAGAGAAAATTAAGTGCTGGAGAGAATGGCTCAACAGTTAGTCATACGCCGTGCTTTAATAGCAGAGCCAGCCAGTATGGAGAGGGGGCGTGTGTGGAAAAAGGCAGGGTTAAGTGATTAATTTTTAAGCACTAAATATTTATTGACAGAATATCTCTCCAGGCAGTGTTCACATGCTTAGAACCCACGCTTTTAACTTGGCAGTGCTGTTTAAGCAAACAAACTCAGTCAGTTGTACACAATGATTAACAGGAAGTTGGAGCTGACACAGTTGCCAACCTTTTGGCCAGGAGAAGAGGCTGGGGTTAAAGTCTTAGAGCAATGGCTTTCAGAATAGTCAGTTCGCCCCTTGGTGATTTTCCTGTAGGGAAATGTGGACACATTGGAGTCAAAGCCTCCCTGAGGCAACATGTTTTTATGTAGAAACAGGTTGCAGGAAGGCAGCGTGGGGTCTGAGCAAAGCAAATCCCAAAGAGTTACTTCAGAAATGTGAGGAAGAAAGGTGGAAATGCAATGCAGTGGCAAACGAGGAGAAAAGGAAGACAGAAAAAAAGGACAAGCATACTCAACTGGAAGGTTACGGAACAGCCGATCAGAACTGCACCTACTAAAAGGATGGTTATGGATTCTGGAGAAAATGTAAGTTAAATCTACCTACGCTCTGATCAGATCCCAAGAGACATTTTACTGATTTACTGGTTTTGAATGATGGGCTCTTGGAAGCAGTGTCTTTTTTGTGTGTCTCTGCTCACTGCTCTGATTTTTGTGTTTGTTTACAATCATGAGTTATGGGAGAATAAAAATTTCCTGGGAGCATCTCTGTCCAATGCTTCGCTATTAGCAGAAGTCTGTCGTCAGATTTTTAAGGGGAAGGTTTTTTACCCAACAGAGAATGCACTGAAAACTACCCTCAGTGACTCTACCTGTTACGAGTACATAGCTCAAAGTCACTACATAACAGAAGCGCTCTCTGAAGAAGAGTCTGGCTTCCCTTTGGCTTACATGATGACCATCCACAAAGATTTGGGCACTTTTGAGAGACTCTTCAGGGCAATTTACATGCCCCAAAATGTCTACTGTGTCCACGTGGATGAAAAGGCAACAGATACATTTAAAGATGCAGTGAAGCAATTACTGAGCTGCTTCCCAAATGCTTTTCTGGCTTCCAAGATGGAGCCCGTGGTCTACGGTGGGATTTCCAGGCTCCAGGCTGACCTGAACTGCATCAAAGATCTTGCAGGCTCTGAGGTTCTGTGGAAATATGCCATCAACACCTGTGGGCAAGATTTCCCCCTGAAAACCAACAGGGAGATCGTTCGGTATCTGAAAGGATTTAAAGGGAAAAACATCACCCCAGGCGTGCTGCCTCCGGCTCACGCAATTGGACGGACTAAATATGTCCACCAAGAACTACTGAACAAAAAGAATTCCTACATGATTAAAACCGCGAAATTGAAAACTCCGCCTCCTCACAACATGACCATTTACTTTGGCACTGCCTACGTGGCCCTCACAAGGGAATTCGCTAATTTTGTCCTCCAAGACCAGCAGGCACTTGACTTACTGTCCTGGTCCAAGGACACCTACAGTCCTGATGAACATTTCTGGGTCACACTCAATAGGATTCCTGGTATGTATGTCTCTTAACTTTTGTTTTTATGAATAAACATTGCATGGCCAGTACTGAACGATCCACTGAAAAATAGTAAAAAAAAAAATAACATTTTTAAAGATTTTTACAGTTTCAACTATTCATTAAAAAAATCTTTACAGCAGCTCTGCTCACAGAGTGGGTGATATAACTCATCTCCATTTTACAGATGAAGAAACTGAGGCATAGTGATTGGGGCAGAGGTAGAGACCGACTGTCTGACTTGATTTTGCTGACATACCAAGCTACCTTTCTGAACCCGTAGACCCACTTCGAATATGTGCTGTAGTCACTTTTTTTTTTACATCTTTATTGGAGTATAATTGCTTTACAATGGTGTGTTAGTTTCTGCTTTATAACAAACTGAGTCAGTTATACATATACATATATCCCCATATCTCTTCCCTCTTGCATCTCCCTCCCTCCCACCCTCCCTATGTGCTGTAGTCTTGAGACATGGCAAGGAACTGAGGAACACTGACTGGCAAATGAAAGATTAAACACAATTATCCTTTAAATGTGATGGTATTTAAAATCAGGCATAAATATGATAAACTAAATTTGAGCAGCAATTTGAACACTTAAATAATACCTTTGCGCCTATTGAAGCTCCAATAGCTAAATTCAGATCATTTCAAAATGAGAGCAAGACACAACTTTAACAGTTTTCATTTGCAAGTTCTTTCCTGGAACTGAGTCCAAAATTTAGAGCATCTTAAAGATTCCTAGACCAGTGCCTTTATTTTATAGACAATGAAACCAGTGTGGTTATTTGATGTGCTCAAATTACCCTGCTAGTAAGCAAACATGCCAATTATAAACCAGGTTGCCTAAGCCTGATGTTCTTTTAAGGTGATTTTCAATTCCGTCTCAGTTGTTCCTAAACTAACTCCACATTTCCTTGGTCCAAGTTCCAAATGACTTGAATAATCTTCAGTTGTTTATAGTGAACTAATTCAGTTCTGCTAGTTCAATTTGAAATAAAAATTCAGATTCACCGCTCAAAGGAAAACTAACTTGAACCAACATGAGCATCAAGGTCATGGTTTCTTGAGATTAGTGATTCAGCCCTGGATACATATTACAGTCGCCTGGAGCTTTTAAAAATACATTTCCTGATTTCCTGGGTAGATGTGGACTTCAGTATTTGTTCAGCCTCCAGGAACTTCTCAGGAACACCCACGGCTGTGAACCATCGTGGATGCTTGATTTTGATGTTTGTATACAAAGCTTCCTAGACTTAGAATGCTTTTTTTTAAATAAATAATTAATTAATTGATTAATTATTTTCCTTGGTAATACTTGGCAAAATTGTGAAAACAGAAAAATCCACTGGGGAAAAAGTAGTTGCAAAAGAAACAACATGCAGCCAGGTTAATATCTTTAACACATAAATACATCTCACAAATAGGAAAAAGGAACACATCAGATTAACCATGACATGTAGAAATACATATGCTAAACAATCATATACAAATGCTCACCACCAATACAAATTAAAATAAATGATTACAATTCTTTACTTCTCAAATCGGTGTTAAAAAAAAAATCTAACTCCAGAATGGGCAATGACTGTTCTGATACAGACCACTAGAAAAGTATAAACCTGCACAGTCTTTCTGAAGGACAATTTGGCACATATATATCAAACGGCTTTGAAAATATTTATATCCTTTTACTTAATTTTACTCCTAGGGATTTATTCTTAAAAAAAAACAGAGATAGGGAAAAGATTAATTTAAAAGTATTTTCATCATAGTGTCACTTATAATAGCAAAAAAAGAAAAATACTCTAAAATCCTAGTAATAGAGGACTGGTGCAGGCATAAAATCAAAGGAAATACAGCTACTTAGAAGGCTGTTGTGATAGAATGCTTTTTAAATCTGTGGTTTTCCCAAAGCGGGAAGGGGTAATGTCCTAGTGATGAAAGAAATCAGGACAGGACTTCCCTGGTGGCTCAGTGGTTAAGAATCCGCCTCCCAATGTAGGGGACACGGGTTCGAGCCCTGGTCTGGGAGGATCCCACATGCTGCGGAGCAACTAAGCCCGTGCGCCACAACTACTAAGCCTGCGCCCTAGAGCCCTCGAGCCACAACTACTGAAGCCCGCGCGCCTAGAGCTGGTGCTCCGCAACAAGAGAAGCCACCGCAATGAGAAGTCCGCGCACCGCAACGAAGAGTAGCCCCCGCTCTCCGCAACTAGAGAAAGCCCGCGCGCAGCAACGAAGACCTAACGCAGCCAAAAATAAATAAATTTAAAATAAATAAATAAATATAATTGTTAAAAAAGAAATCAGGACAAGGACCTACTGTATAGCACAGGGAACTATACTCAATACCTTGTGATAACCTACAATGGAAAAGAATCTGAAAAAAAGAGATATATATATGTGTATATATATATGAATCACTTTGCTGTACACTTGAAACTAACACAATATTGTAAATCAACTATACGTCAATAAATTTTTTTATTTTTTATTACTATTTTAATTAAAAAAAATAAAATGACCTCTTTTGGCAGAGATCATGGTCAAAAAAAAATCAGGGCTCAAGAAATTGAAGTGGGGAGTCATGACCATTAAGCTGTTTATATGGGATTGTAGTACCCAGAATAAGGGAGGTAAAAGCCCCTCTTCTCACTTTTGTGTTGCTTGGACCAAATATGTATTGACCATTCAGGTCTGGGCACCAACCTGTAAGGGGAGACATTGACAAAGCAGATTCCAAAGAGAGTAGCCAAGAAGGTTAAAAGGCCAGACCCCATTTTCCAAAGAAGGGACCAAGACAAACAAAAAGGATATTCAATCTGCAAAAGACTTGAAAAGGGATCACTGCCTTCACGTAATTAAAACGTTTGCCCAGGAAACAGAAATTGAACCAATGCTGTAGTTTTGGAAGAAGAATCCAGGGTCAATGGTGGGAGATATAAGAACTCACGGATCTGGGATCAGAATGGGTAGCTTCCTCAGTGGTGAACAAGCCCAAGGGATATTCAAAAGTAGAGGCTGAAGAAACCCTGTCAAGGAACTCAATTATCAAGTGTTGGACAAGATGGCCTGTGAGTCTCTTCCACTCTGAAGTTCGTGATACTAACTAATGATTCTAATCAATTTATAGAACAGAAGTGTTGAGTTCTCAACATGATTTCTCTATTGGAACTAGATTTTTACACCTCTGGTGAATACCAGCAATTACAGATCAGCAAAACAATGGAAAACAAATGGACTGCTCCGTGTATTTCAAAAATTTAAAAGAGTGAGCCCTTAAAATTGTTTCTGTGTTATGGGTATGGGATCCTTGTTAGAGGCCTGTGGCCCTTCACTGGTCCAGCCAACTCTTGCAGGACCTGAGGTAGGCCTGAGTGTAGGGCTTAGTCATGAGGAGGTAAGGGAATCAGAAACTTAGGTGGCTGTCTTGTTTAACTGTCCCTCCTGCTATGTGAAAATCTGGGTCATTTCTGTTTTGAGGGTCATTCTTTGCTGATGCATGAGTATGTTCATTGTTTGTTCTGGACATTTTAAGATTGTTCTAGTTGATTGCAGCGATTGGGGCTTATTAGGATTCTCAAGGAGTAATAGGACAGAAGAAAAAAGATCTCACAGTTGAAACGGCCTCATGGGGAACTAGAACACCACCTGATAGAAATACAGTGTGAGCCACATGTGTAATTTTAGGTCTTTTGTGGCTACATTAAAGAAACAAAAATTAACAGGTCAAATGAATTTAAATCATGTATTTTATTTAACCCAATATACCCCAAATATCAGTTGTGCCTGTGGCTACTGTAGTGGACAGAGCAGGCAGCCAGGTGTCCTCCCTGCTCTGGGGAGAATGGTCAGCCAGCAGTGGTGCCGTCCAAGCCACATGGAGAAGTCGGCCGTGCTCGTGTGTCAGCATCTTCATTCTGCTTCTTTTTATTTATATGAAAGTCTTATCTCTGCTTCAGAGTTCTCACTTGCTTGTGGGCCCCGCGGCTTCTACTTTCAATGCCTTCCCCTCGTGTCTCCAGCCAGATTCTGGGCTGTTCCGTTGATGGCAATTCCTCTGTCTCCTTCAGGTATTTATTCCCAGAGAGGCTTGCTGTGGGTCGTGTTGTCACTGTACATCGAGCAACCCTTTTCTCATTCCAGGCCACTTCCTGGGCTGTGGCTGACCTCTGTGTAGACGCACTGCCCTCCATTGAGGCCCCAGACCATTCGGGTCAGGTGTGGCCAGGGTGGCAGTGTCAAAACGCAAAACAAAACATGGTCTCCTCATACACAGTAAGGCCCTTCGGCCATGACAGGTCCTCTGGAAGCCTCTTGGAAGATGAGAATTCCTGGGTGGTCCACTCAAGCGAAGGGGCCCATGAGGACAGAAGTGTTATACAAAGAGAGTTCATAAGGGCCTTGAAAGATACTGCCCAACAGACTTCACCAGCTGTTGTGAAATGAGGGTTCCTCCCCACTTCTCCTCCCTCCATCTTTCCCCCACTTTCCCCCCAACTCTCTCCTCCCCAGTTCCATTCATTAATCCCATCTACAACAATATGGCCACATTTTAGTTTCTCATCTGACTCAGCTGTGGCTGACTTCCAACTGGAGAAAAGATCCTTTTACCGGCCAGACATTCAAGTTCACTGCCTCTTACTTCCCTTATGAGTTATGCATCATGTGCCCCTCCAGGCTGCATGGCTCTCCTGTGACAGGGGCTTGCCAGACGTTCAAGTTCACTGCCTCCTACTCCCCTTATGAGTTATGCATCATGTGCCCCTCCAGGCTGCATGGCTCTGCCTGTGACAGGGTCTTTCAGTGGGCATGCTTCATTCATCATGTGGTCTGTGGATTTAAAGATTTCAAAACTGACCAGTGGTTTCTGCCCCACTTGCTACAAAGGAATATTTCTGATATGATTCAGTGGTAGCTTATTTCAAATTCATATTAATGAATGAATGAGAAAAGAGCCTTTCCTCCTTTCTCATTCTGAAAAAATCTCAGAAAAAAAAATCTGAGAGCAGGCTTTGTTGGAGATGGGAGGAAAAAGGAATGCCAAGATATCTGATAGGGAAGGAATAGAGAAAAGAAGAAAATTGGAGATTGTGGGCTTGGAAGACAGATTCTACTTGCCTCTCATTTTTTCCCCCCAGGAACCAGACTATGGACCAGCCCTTCTGGAATTCTCTGTCTTGTATGTACCCATGTGCCCTTGAAAGGGGAGGCTTGTTGAGTCTCTGCTATAGAGTCCATACTGGCCGGACTCTCTGTCATTATTGGAGGCTGGCTAGTTGCTTTAGTCTCTTTATACATACAGATGCAGTGCTGAGGTGCCGAATGCTGGAAACTTGAGAGGAGGGAGGAAGAACAGATCTAAATAAAGCTGCTTCTGGGAACTCGTAGCCGTGGCCCCAGGGATTTGGCTGGGATCTTGCTATGTCCAGAGGGAATTTATGTTTCTCAAACACATCATGCTCACAGAGTTTCCAGGATCACTGGGTGTGTGTGCAGACTTGCAGGGGAAGGAAATTTGGGGGATAAGTTTTACTATTAGCTTGAACAATCTCTGTTTTTGTATCTGCTAGAAATACTGACTTTTGTCAACTGCATAGGAAAGGAAATCAGTGAGTTGGGATATCTGTGAGTTCTTTTTCAAGGAAATACCATCTCTCCTCAAAACAATTAAAAATAGAACTACCATACGATCCAGCAATCCCACCGCTGGGTATTTATCCAAAGAAAACAAAAATGCTAATTCAAAAACATGTATCATGGGCTTCCCTGGTGGCGCAGTGGTTGGGAGTCCGCCTGCCGATGCAGGGGATGCGGGTTCGTGCCCTGGTCCGGGAAGATCCCATGTGCCGCGGAGCGGCTGGGCCCGTAAGCCATGGTCGCTAAGCCTGCGCGTCCAGAGCCTGTGCTCCACAACGGGAGAGGCCACAACAGGGAGAGGCCCGCGTACCGCAAAAACAAACAAACAAACAAACAAAAAACATATCAGTATATAACCCTGTGTTCATTTCTGCATTATTTAGTATAGCCAAGATATGGAAACAACCTAAGTGCCCATCAGTAGATGAATGGATAAAGAAGATGTGGTATAGACACACGCACACGCACACACACACAGGAATATTACTCAGCCATAAAGAAGAATGAAATCTTTCCATTTGTGACAACATGGGTGGACCTAGAGAGTATTATGCTAAGTGAAATGAGTCAAATAAAGAAAGAAAAATACCATATGATTTCACTTATATGCGGAATCTAAAAAACAAAACAAATGAAAAAACAACAAAACAGAGTTGTAGATACAGAGAACAAACAGGTGGTTGCCAGAGTGGGGGAGGTTGGGGGATGGAGAGAAATATGTGAGGGAGATTAAGAGGTACAAACTTCCAGTTGCAAAGATAAATGAGTCGTGGGTATGAAACGTACAGCATGGGGAACAGAGTCAATAATACCGTAATATCTTTGCGTGGTGACAGATGGTAACCAGACGTATCATGGGGATTATTTTGAAATGTGTAGAAATAGCAAATTACTGTGCTGTGTAACACGAACTAACATAGGTCAATTATACTTCAAAAACAAACAAACTCATAGTAAAAGAGATCAGATCTGTGGTTACATGGGGGTGGAAATTGGATGAAGGCAGTCAAAAGATACAAACTTCCATTTATAAGATAAATATGGGATGTAACCTACGTCATAATTAATATAATGAACACTGCTGTATGTTCTATATGAAAGTTCTTAGAGTAAATCCTAAGCGTTCTCATCACAAGGAAAAAGTATTTTTTCTTTTTCTTTTGTATCTATATGATGGAGATTCACTAAACTTATTGCAGTCATCGGTTTCGTGATGTATATAAGTCGAATTATTATGCCACATGCCTTACACTTACACAGTGCTGTGTGTCAATTCTATCTCAATGAAGACTTTTAAAATATCAAATTAATATTAAAATTTCATTAGTTTAATGAAAATATTATTAATACTTCATATTCAGAAATAACATTTCTTCCTATGGTGACCTATCTTAATTTCATACTAAGGAAGCTAAAAGGAGATTGAAGACAAAAAAAATAATAATAGGAATTAGGCCCAACTGAACTAAAATCAGTGGTCACCAGTTGAATGCATTTCAGGTTTAAGCAACTGTAGAGTGTTTTTGACAAATGACCTAAATAAAGATCTGTTTACTCTGCAGCGTCAGACGGCGGCTCCCAATTTGCTGGGGGGATTTAAAAGCAGTCCTGGCTCTGCCACCTGCAGTCTGTATAACTTTGGGCAAGATGTTTAATTTCTCTGAGCCTGATTCATCGTCAAAATATCTCCTTGTCAGGGGACTTCCCTGGTGGCACAGTGGATAAGACTCTGTGCTCCCATCGCAGGGGGCCTAGATCCCATATGCATGCCGCAACTAAGAGTCCGCATGCCACAACTAAGGAGCCCACCTGCTGCAACTAAGACCTGGTGCAAGCAAATAAATAAATAAATATTTTGGGGGGGTACAAATTGTACCCCATCCCATTGTCGGAACTCATTAAATGTTCAAAGAGAGGGGGAACAGATGAACTTCTTTGATGTGGATTGTTGAAGTTTTCGTGTTACAATTTTAAAACTTCTGTGTGCGATCAAAAAAAAAAAAGAAAAGAGAAGAAGAACCTTTGGTTTTGAAGGTACAGGGATAATTTTTTGCTAAAAACTGGATATGTGGCCCACAGAGGTTACCCCTCAGCTGCTGCTTTTCTTAGCAACATCACATGCCTAGAGCCTTAAGTGGCTGGTTTCTCTTTCCTCTTATTAGGAAGCAGCACCCTGTGATGAGTTGAGAGCCTCTGAACTCTGCCAGGCTTCTGTCATCCTAACAATCTAGAAGACAAATGGTCTGCAGGCCCTTGCTCATGCTGTTCCCTTGTTCTGAAATGCTCTTTGCCTCTGCTGCTCACCGTGGCTTGTTCTCCAGATCTAGCTGAGATGTCACGTGCTTCCTTAGAGACGCTTCTCTGCTCTTCCCCTGCCAGAAGCAGCCGCCCTGCCCACCCACTTTACTCCTACTTCGGTCACAGAGCCACTTCCATCGCATCTTAACTGGGTGCGTGGGTCCTGGTCGCCCTCAGCCCCGCTTCCATGCCTCATCCCCATCTCCTGTACCCCAAAAGTGAGAATGTGAACTGGATGATTGGCACCAGGACCTAGACTTTTGGCTTGGCCAGAAGTTGAGTGGCCAAAGCAGAATGTTGGATGAGGAGCCAATGAATGGGAGAGAAAAGAGTATGATTCTGCTTCCCTCCTTTTTAAGAAAAATTTTTAAATTAATTAATTTATTTATTTTTGGCTGCGTTGGGTCTTGGTTGCTGCGCACAGGCTTTCTCTAGTTGCGGTGGGCGGGGGCTACTCTTCGTTGTGGTGTGCAGGCTTCTCACTGCAGTGGCTTCTCTTGTTGCGGAGCACAGGCATGCAGGCTTCAGTAGTTGTGGCACGTGGGCTCAGTAGTTGTGGCTCGTGGGCTCAGTAGTTGTGGCACACGGGCTTAGTTGCTCCACGGCATATGGGATCTTCCCAGACCAGGGCTCGAACCCGTGTCCCCTGCATTGGCAGGCGGATTCTTAACCACTGCACCACCAGGGAAGCCCTCTGCTTCTCTTAAACACGATATTTTCTCCAAATGAAGGAAATTCTCCTGCAGTTTTGCAGAAAGTTTATTTTGTTATTTTCAGTTCTATTTCAGCCTCTAAGCAGGCCTGGGGGCAGGAATCCTGCCCCCTACTTCCTTTTCCAAAGGGCAGGCATCCTTACCACCTATGCTAAATCCATCAGAAAACTTTGGGTGGGTGTGCAGGAGTTAGGGGTCATCTGATTGCTGAGGTCAGCATACATCACCGTCTTCATGCATTTGGGGGATTGAAGCTGTCTTAGTTCAGGGCTAGAAAAGTAAAATCAACAATTAAGGGAATTTGCCAGTCACTTTGACCCTGAGAAGCTCTGATTTTAAATATTCAGAAAATGTAAAGTGCTTTATTTTGCTACCACTTGACTTCCGTGTATAATTGCTAAGAAGACTGCTTGGCCTTTCAGCCAGTTTTTCCCCTAGGCCTCTCTTTGCCTAGAGAAATCCTGATTATCTTTGAGGGCCCAGCTGAACTGTACTGAGCTCTGTGAAATCTCTGACCTCGTACCTCTGACCTCAGGCAGAGTTAGTCCTCTGTGTTCTTTTTTCCTCCCTGGTAGCCCTTATCTTCTTCTGAGGGTTTATTGATGTTTCAGTATCTCTGGAAACCCGACAGAGTGCAGAGTCCTGGAGAGACAGAGTGAGATTTCTATCTTTGTGAGCCTCAACTCACACACAGTGCTGGGCGTCAGACTGAATTTGATTCCCCTATGTTGCTACTATAAAATAAGCGTGGTGTTGAGACAGGTTAAAAGAATGACAGAGGGCTTCCCTGGTGGCGCAGTGGTTGAGAGTCCGCCTGCTGATGCGGGGCACACGGGTTCGTGCCCCGGTCCGGGAAGATCCCACATGCCGTGGAGCGGCTGGACCCGTGAGCCATGGCCGCTGAGCCTGCGCGTCCGGAGCCTGTGCTCCGCAATGGGAGAGGCCACGGCAGTGAGAGGCCCACGTACCGCAAAAAAAAAAAAAAAAAAAAAAAGAATGACAGAGCCCTTGAGGACACGACATAAACTGGTTAGAACCAACTAAGCCCAAGATGGTACAAGATTCGACTTCCAGTGGACCTTGAACCTCATTGTAATGCATCAGCTAAATGACACACCCACAGGCGCCATGACAGTTCCCAGAACAACCATAAAAGGCCAAAAAATGGGTGGTGACCCAATGCCTGGAAATCTCCGCCCCTTCCCCAAAATAGTTGGAATAATCCTCCCACTCATTAGCCTATGAAATTACCCATCCCATAAAAACTAACAACCCCTTACCTTACCCTGGGGCCTCTCGCCTACGGAGTGTGTATCTCTTTGAAAAAATCTGCTTTCACTGTACTTCCGCTCGCTCTTGAATTCCTTCCTGCACGAAGCCAAGGTCCCTCACTTGGCAGCCCCGTCCCAGGGACTCGCCTGTGACCCCGGGATGTGACCGTCCTCTCTCGCCCCATTTTTTTTCTTCCTGCAACAGTGTTGCTTTCATGCAAACCCAAAAGTCTTCTACTGCCCAAATCACTGTCAGCTGACAATCAATCCAGGTCTAGTCACTACAAAAGAAGGCAGGTACATCACCATCACATGAGTTCTTTTCAGCCTCAGGCACTGGACAAACTTCCTTTTTTCCTCTAAGTTTACAACTTTATTGAAGTATAATTTATACACCGCAGAATTGAGGTATGTAATTCAGGTATATAAATCACATACCGTTAAACACCTGTTTCAAGTACAAAATTCAATGATTTTTAGTATATTTACAGGTGCACTGCCATTACCCCAATTTAATTTAGAATACTTTTATCACCTGCAGAAGAAACCTCACACCTGTTTACAACCCTTTGTTTTCTGTTTTCGTAGATTTGCCTTTTCTGGACATTTCATATAAATCAAGCCATATATATGTTTTTTCATGTCTAGCTTCTTCCACTTAATGTAATGATTTTGAGGTTTATCCAGGTTGTAGCATGAATCAGTACTTCACTCCTTTATACAGATGACTACTATTCTGTTATGTGGGTAGATCCCATTTTGTTTATCCGTTCTTCTGTTGTCAAGCTTTCGGGTGGTTTCTACTCCTCGGCCATTACGAATAACGCTGCTCTCAACATTCCTGGGCAAGTCCTTGTATAGACACATGTTTTCCTTTCTCCTGGGTAGATTCTAAAAGTAAAATTGCTGGTCCAGGGACTTCCCTGTTGGTCCAGTGGTCAAGACTCTGCGCTTCCACTGGAGGGGGCACGGGTTCGATCCCTGGTCGAGGAACTAAGATCCCACGTGCTTGCCAAAAAATTAAAAAATTGAAAAAATTAAAAAAAAAATGGTTGGTCCATATGGTAACTCTATGTTTAACATTTTGAGGAACTGCCAAGCTGGTTTCCAAAGCAGGTGCACCATTTTGCATTCCCACCAGCAGTGTACGAGGGTTCCAATTTCTTCACATCCTTGCCAACACTCATTATTGCCTGTCTTTTTATTTTACCCATTCTAGTGGGTGTGCAGTGGTATCTCCTGTGGTTTGGTTTGCATTTCCCTAATAAGCAATGATGTGGAACATCTTTTCATGTGCTTGTTGGCCTTTGGTCTATCTTCTTGGAAGAGGACTAAGGGCCTTTTGGACATTGTTTCTTTGAGCCTTGGTATTGTTTCAATCTCTGTTTTATAGATGAGGAAGCCGAGGTACCGAGAGTTTGTGTTACTTTCCCATAGATGCCCAACTCATAAGTGCCGAAGACACTTGAGTTTGTTTTGAAGACTGGATGGATTAAAAGATGAAATTGTCCAACATTGAATTAAGGACACACTGCATGGCTAAAAAGTTAATTCAGGTTTCTTCCTCCTGAATCCTTTGACTAAGCAATTAGCTAAGACACTTAAAACATAAAGCAACCCATTTAATCAAGATAATGTCCTAATAGGTAGTTACTGAAATTTGACGCTTTTCTGTGGTTTTATGCAAACCATAATTCCTCCTCCTTTGAAGAATCAAATGGCTACGATTCACTCCTGTCTAAAAAACCTTATTTGCTCTCTCCAGCCTATGACCTTTTTCTCCCAGCTCTTTAACAGTGAGATGAAGGGTTTGTGCTGGAGTCCCAGTTAGTGTTTTTGTGGCTTTTACCTTTTGTTTCTTCCATTTCACAAGATTTGCCCCTTGGCCGCAGTCTCCATTTGTATGTGTGTGCATTGGTCTGTGCTAACTATACTTGACCACCTAGAAACTTAGGAGGGGGTCGTTTAAATGCACACCACTTTGCTGCTTCAAAGACTATTTCTTGTGTTACCAAGCTTGACAAATTTAGGGCAGGGTCTGAAAGAGTTTCACAAGCATTTGTTTTTATCTCTGAGGATCGATAAATGTGTGTCTCTAGTTTTGTCCTTATTAGGAATGAAGTGAATTTCAAATTCCTATAATCTTTGCAATCCTAACTGACCTCCTTCTAACCATGGTGAAAAATCATAACAATTTTTATAGAAGGTAAATCAGCCACCCTGGTAGAATTTTCCATTCGAATACTAAGCTGTGCACAGCTGTTTTTAGCTGCTCTTTGTGACTTTACAGGGCTCAGTCCTGAGCCCTGTAAAGTCACAAGGCTTCGGTCTTATCAATCAGGCAAAAGAAAGTCACAAGGCTTCGGTCTTGTCAATCAGGCAAAAGCTAGGTGTGGAGTGGCTTTCTAACTTCAAAGCCATAAAAGGGAAGGTTAAGATAGGAGGGGAAGTGAAATTAAGGACAAGGCAGGATTGGGAATAAAATTAATTGCAACAGGGCTTCCCTGGTGGCGCAGTGGTTAAGAATCCGCCTGCCTATGCAGGGGACATGGGTTCGAGCCCTGGTCCGGGAAGATCCCCCATGCTGCAGAGCAACTAAGCCCGTGCGCCACAACTACTGAGCCTGTGCTCTAGAACCCGCGAGGCACAACTACTGAGCCCACACGCCTAGAGCCCGTGCTCCACAACAAAGAAGCCACTGCCATGAGAAGCACGTGCACCGCAAGGAAGGGCAACCTCCGCTCGCCGCAACTAGAGAAAGCCCGTGCACGGCAACGAAGACCCAACGCAGCCAAAAATAAATAAATAAATAAATAAACATTAAACACACACAAATTAAATGCAACAATAGGTCACTACTGACAAGACGTGGATCCTGAGAATAGAAACATGGAGTTGTTCTGAAGGTCCCAGGGCCCTGCACAGCCTCATTCTGAGTGCAGCTACAAACGGCTCCATCTTTTCCGGAAGTGTACGGAGTGCTTTAGGTTTGTTCCCAAACTGCCTGTAATGGCAGCCTCTTTCCTTGTTATACTTTCTGTGCATTGCTGAGCTTCCCAGATGTGTCTGTGCATGCTGATCTCCTGGGCGAGGCTACATGGTGATCCGGGCAGCATGTATGGCATACAAGGCCCACGGCAGCTGGGGACCCTTGGCCAGACACCTGTAGATGAGAGAACTTTGTTCTTTTTTTTTTTTTTTTAATGGGTGCCAGACAAATGACTGTCTTCTATGTGCCCTGGTGTGAAAACTGTTGAAAAAATTACTTCCTTAATTAAAAACCAGATTTCAAAAACTCAGAGGGGCAAAGTTTCTGTTTGGTCAGAAAAAGTGGGGAAGAGCTGACTCTGGTCATGATCTTGAAGTAGAATTGTTGTCCTATGTTAATTCTGTAGACTGGGGCTATTTCCGCATCCTAGACAGTTCCAACACTGGCCCTGTTTTGTTGATGCAGGTAATATAAATTTTGTCTAAAGAAGAAATTCTCCAGAACAAAGGTTTTCTCAAGGAGACAGCACAAAGACAATACTGATGCTTCATTTGGCTGTCATTTAATACCTCTCAGAAATCCTGAGGGAGGCAGATATTATTATCTCCAATTTGTGGATGAGAAAACCAAGGCTATCCAAGGTAAAATGACTTAATCTAGGTTTGTTTGACCCCTAATTCATGACCAGTCTAATCCATCAGGCTGCCTTTTAGGAGTTCTGTGGCTTAAGTAATGTACTTAATGTACTTAATGTACATCAGGCTGCCTTTTAGGAGTTCTGTGGCTTAAGTAATGTACTTAATGAAAATACTACTCCTTGAATATCTAGGAAATGTTTGAAGAGCTTCATGAGTTTTCAACCTTTTATTTTAAACTAATTTAAAAATTACTATACTTATAATACTTATATACTTATTAGAATAGTATAAAGAGCTCTCCTATACCCTTCACTTACGCTCCCCAACCCATAACATTCCACCATATTTGCCTTATTCCTTTCTTCCTCTCTCTCTCACATTTATGCTTTTCCTGAACCGTTTGCAAATTACCTCTTACTATTTCAAAGTGTATTTCCTAACAACAAAGAGGCTCTCCTGTATAGTGTCATACCATAATACAACTGTAAGTTCGGATCTTAACAAACGGCACCGCGAAACAGAGGAAAGCTTCAAGTGAGCTTTATTAGGGGGCGCTCCCGGGCGAGGTTCACTGGTCGGAGAGAAAGGGGCCAGAGAAGTCGCACCCGGGCGAGGGTTGGGCAAGATTTTATAGGGGGGGAAGGGAAAGGGGTGTGGTGAATCTGGGAGGGCGCAGGGTATTCCTTAACTGGTGGTCTCTTCGGGTATCGTGGCAATATCTGGTGCCGGTTACATCAGTTTTGGGACCGCTAGTCCCGCCCCTCGAAAGGCGGGAAGGCTGGGCCGGGTGGAAGGTCCCCAGGTCAGTTCCTGGAACTGGGTGGTCCGGAAAGCCTCCAGGTCAGTTTCTGGAACGGGGTGGTCCGGAGAGTTTCGGTCTGATGCAACCTGTGAATCTGATTGCGTTCCCCTGCCTCGGGCCAGTTGGCCTTACAACAACCATCAAGTGCTACAGCATTACTCTTTAATCCACAGGCCCTATTCCAGTATCACCAGTTGTATTAATAATGTCCTTCATAAATCTAAGACCTGAGTAAGGATCTCGAGCTACACTTAGCTGTCATATCTCTTTAGGCTCCTCCAGTTTAGAACTATTTCTCAGTCTGTCTTTCAAGATCTTATAAATTTGGAAGGGTGCAGGTCTGATGTGTCCTCATGATTAGATTCAAGTTCTGCCTTTGGGCAAATATGTCAGAGAAGTAACGCTGTGGAAGCATGAAATGTTGATTTGTTCTGATGGTGGTGATTTTTTAAAAATATTTAATTAATTAATTAATTAATTAATTAATTTAGGCTGCGCCGGACCTTAGTTGAGGTATGCGGACTTTTTTTTTAAAATTTATTTATTTATTTATTTATTTTTGGCTGCGTTGGGTCTTCGTTGCTGCACGCAGGCTTTCTCTAGTTGTGGGGAGCGGGGGCTACTCTTTGTTGCCGTGCGTGGGCTTCTCATTGCAGTGGCTTCTCTTGTTGCGGAGCATGGGCTCTAGGTGTGTGGGCTTCAGTAGTTGTGGCACGTGGGCTCGCAGGCTCGAGAGCACAGGCTCGGTAGTTGTGGCGCACAGGCTTAGTTGCTCAGCAGCACGTGGGATCTTCCCGGACCAGGGCTTGAACCCGTGTCCCCTGCATTGGCAGGCAGATTCTTAACCACTGAGCCACCTGGGAAGTCCCCATGTGGACTTCTTAGTTGCGGCATGCATGTGGGATCTAGTTCCCCGACCAAGGATTAAACCTGGGTCCCCTGCATTGGAAGCACAGAGTCTTACCCACTGGACCACCAGGGAAGTCCCTATAGTGGTGATGTTAACTTTGACCCTTGGTTAAAATAGTGCTTGCCAATGTCTCATCTCTAAAGTAAATTCCTAAGTATTTTGAGTTGATTACTAATAACTGATACATATTTTGCAGGAGAAATTTGAAACTATGTAGATATCCTGTTCTTCAAACGTTCACACCTCAGTTATATCATCCACTGATGGTTCTTGCCAGACTCTATTACTCTGTCAGTTGCCAAATCCCTGCTTCTATATTGATTAGTTGGCTTTCATCTATAATGTCGAGCTTTCTCTTCTCTCCATGTGTTTGTTTGTTTGTTTATTTATATTCCCATGGACATGGATTACCATTTTATTCAGTGGGTTATAATCCATTACTAGTTTTACTTATTTTGCTATTCAGAGTGTTCCAGACTTGACCAGTGAGGGCCCCTTCAAGTTGGCTTCTTCAACACACCCCTGTCATTCTTCAAGCACTTCCTTACTTTCTGGGACAAGGAGACCTTCCAAGCTAATCTTGTACTTAACCTGCCCCGGCTTTGGAGTCAGCTGTTTTCTCCAAAGAACCCTGGTTCTATTTAGTAGAGATTGGTATTTAGAAACCAAGATCTGGTCACGCCAGGGTATTATGACTTCTGTGCCCTTTCAGGGATGAGAGCTAGAATAAAATTATATATGTACGTGTATACACAATATCTATATACACATGTGACACACACATACACACTCACACACGTGCATTCTATAACACCTACTCCAGGAACTTCCCTGGCGGTCCAGAGGTTAAGACTCCACGCTTCCACTGCAGGGGCCATGGGTTCGATCCCTGGTTGGGGAGCTAAGATCCTGCAAGCCCCGTGGCACAGCCAAAAAAAATAAATAAACAAACAGTCATACCTTATTTAAAAAATTAAAAAAATAAAACACATACTCCAACTCATTCACACATTATCTCATACCTTCACACACACATGCCTATCTATCCATCTATCTATTTATATGTTAAAAGCCATAGGGAATTCCCTGGTGGTCCAGTGGTTAGGAGTCGGCCCTTTCACTGCCATGGTCCAGGTTCAGTCCGGGGTCAGGGAACTATCCTGCAAACCATGTGGTGAGGCCAAAAAAGAAAAAGTAATTCACAAATTCACACGATCTCCAATTCCAATCCAACAACAAAGGCTTTATTCCTTTATTCTCCGTTTCCTTCCACAGCAATGAGGAACCTGGCTCCCACTAACCTCAGTATATTCACTTATTTTCTCCATCCCACTCTGTGTAACTAGGCTTTCCCACAGTGCTTAGCTGAAGTCCTGGCTCTGGGACATGCTGGTCCCACCTCCACCAACTGTAGCCTTGGCCCCTGGGAAGAGAAGGAGCTCGGAATGAATTTATTTTATTTTATTTTATTATTTTTTTTTTTTGCGGTACGCGGGCCTCTCACTGCTGTGGCCTCTCCCGTTGCGGAGCACAGGCTCCGGACGCGCAGGCTCAGCGGCCATGGCTCATGGGCCCAGCCGCTCTGCGGCATGTGGGATCCTCGCGGACTGGGGCACGAACCCGTGTCCCCTGCATCAGCAGGCGGACTCTCAACCACTACGCCACCAGGGAAGCCCGGAATGAATTTTTATATACCCTTATAAATCTGTTTTTATTGGGAAGCAGTTCAATATGTAAATATATAAACTCAGAGCTCGGCTCTAATGCTGCCTGACTTCCTGAGGTTGGGTGATACGCTGGGCCTTTCTAAGCCTCACTTGCTCTTCTGTAAAATGGTGATAATAATTTTGCCTACTTCACAGAGGTGTTGTGAACCTTAAAGGATCATCTACATGGCAATTGGTGAATTGTTCTCTGCAAAAAGAGAAGAGATAAGGATGGTTCACAAGGGCTCTGTCCCTTGAGATTATTTCCAGGTGCCTGGTTAATTATTATCAGTTCAAGGATCTGGCTTGAGAAACCCAGTTTGGCCCAGGGCCAGTTATTCCCCTGGATCAGGTCAAAACCTGCAGAAATGTGATCACCTGAAGAGGGAGGTGGAATTTGGAATTACAACATGAACCGAAGGAAAAGATTTGTCCAGATGGTTTTCTGAGCGATAAAGAAGCTGGAAGGAAAGGAAAAGAAATTTCATAGTGCTTCAGGCCCAGGTGCATTCTCAGCACATGCTGATGGACTGAATGTGAGAGAAAGAAAAAGAAGGCTGGAGAAAGAAAGTCACGTGTCTTAGTGAAAGTGAAAACGGCTCTCCTTATTTCTCATGGTTCGACTATGAAGCAGATCTGGGTGCTGACACCTAGACGTCCCTGAACCTGCCTGAAGGGCACAGGATGGCACAGTGACTAACAGCACGCACGCTGGAGCAAAGCTGCTCACGCTCGAGTGCTGGGTTAGCCTCTGCTAGCGCAGTGACCCTGGGCTGGGAGGTCACTGGGAGACCAGTGACCTTCTGAGTTGAGACTCAGAATTTCCTCATTGAGCAAGAAGGGGTGAGAGCCCCTGATGCCAGCTACCAGCTGTGTCATTCACACTTCTTTGTACCCTGTTTTTTTTTTTTAAACCCCACATTTGTTTATTTATTTTATTTTTTTGGCTGTGTTGGGTCTTCGTTTCTGCGCGAGGGCTTTTAGGGCTTTCTCTAGTTGCGGCAAGCAGGGGTCCACTCTTTACCGCAGTGCGTGGGCCTCTCACTATCGCGGCCTCTCTTGTTGCGGAGCACAGGCTCCAGACGCGCAGGTTCAGTAGTTGTGGCTCACGGGCCTAGTTGCTCCGCGGCACGTGGGATCTTCCCAGACCAGGGCTCGAACCTGTGTCCCCTGCATTGGCAGGCGGATTCTCAACCACTGCGCCACCAGGGAAGCCCCTTGGTACCCTGTTTTAACATACATTCTGCTTGTCCATGCAGGTGCCCCCTCCATCGTTGTCTAATCTATAATTTTTTTTTTTTGGCCGCTCCGTGCAGCTCATGGGATCTTAGTTCCCCGACCAGGGATTGAACCTGTACCCTCAGCAGTGAAAGCGTGGAGTCCTAACAACTAGACCGCCAGGGAATTCTCATCCTTATCTAATGTAGCTTATAAGTGCCTTAATGCTGGCACTCAGTTTTGTGTTGATGAGCACAAGGGGTTTTTTAATTCACTTTTGACCTCCTGTTCTGTTTCCTTTTGACTCCCTTTCTGCTGGGCATTGCCCACTGGTAGGAAGGAGAGGTCGTCGGGTCATGGCTAAGGGTGGCTGGTGTCAGGAGCCGGAGTGGAAACAGCCTTGGTCTGCTTAGGGAAGAAGCGATGTGGGCTCTGGTATGTGGTCCTGCAGAGTATTTGATTAGAAGTGATAACCATAAATACTAGTTATTCCAGAAAGACACCTGATCCCCATTCACCTGGGAGACTCCGCTGGAAGAATATTTCTGGGAGAAGGACTTTGACTCATTATTTATTCATTCATTCATTCATTTCTGGTGAGATTATATAACACAGAAAGTGCACATATCATTAGGGTTCAGAATGATGCAGTTTCACAAACTAGGCACACCCATGCAACCAGCATCAAGACACAGAAATAACCAGCATCCCAGTCACTACCCTGATGTCTGACAGCATAGATATTTTTACCTGTTTTTGTCCTTTATAGAAATGGAAATATACAGCATGTACTTTTTCTGTCTGCCTTTTTTTGCTCAGTGTTATGTTTGTGAGATTCCTTTTTTGGTTGTTGCAGGCAGTTCTACTGATTCATTCTCATTGCTGTGCAGAGAGAAGGAGGTGTGTGTGGTTGGGGAGGGGGGATGACTTTGCCCCCCAGGGAACATTTGGCGATATCTGGAGACATTACTGGTTGCCACACCTTGGGGAGAGGGGGCAAGGGGTGCTACTGCATCTAGTGAGTAGAGGCCAGGGATGCTTCTAAACATCCTACGGTGCACAGGACGGCCCCCCCAAACAAGGCATATTCAGCCTAAAATGCCAGTAGTGCCAAGGTAGAGAAACCCTGCTGTATAACAACCGTTGGTGGGCATTTGGGTCTATCATGAACACGGCTGCAGTGAATGTTGAGCTATGCGTCCTTTGATAAGCATGTACGCAAATAGCTGGGGATGGAATTGCTTGGGGAGAGGATATGTCTGTGCTCAGCCTGAGTAGATACTGCCAGTTTTCCAGAGTGGTCCCAATTCCCGCTTCCACCAGGAGTGCATGCATGTTCTGGTTGCTCTGCGTCTGCACCGATATACGGTATTTTCTGACTTTTTCTCATTTTTTAAAAAAGTTTGTATCCTTCTCCTGCACCCTCCTCCATTTCAGCTTATGGCACACTAGATACTCAAAACATCACTGTTTGTCGGTAAATAGTCCTAATCTATATTTTGTGAAAGACTGGGATTATGCACAGGTGTGCACACTGTATACAGTAAATTAGAAAATGCATTTGGGGCAGGATGACCTGCAACTAGGGTTTCTCTTATTTAAATAACAGCAACTAGCACCTTTCTGTATATCCATTTTCTGCCATTCTTCCTAAAAGTACCAATTAACTTTCCAAAGGAAATCTTATTCAAGAGATCCGATTATCCACCATTTGAATTCATGTTTATTAAGTATTTCCAAATTATACAGTATTGTTTATCCTGAAATATTGGTTGTTTTGTTTTGTTTACAGTATATTGTTTAGTCCTAGGGAAACAGATCAGGTGGGGTCATTGAGGAAAAAAAAATCATAGAGTTTTGGCATCTGATCTGTTGGTTCTCAAACTTTTCGTCTCAAGACTTTGTTAGAAATGGAAATGATTGAATTCCACCTAAAACTAACTGATGTCTTGCGGCAGGGGCCCTGCAACCTGTATTTTAACAACCCTCCATGTAATGAGATGTCAAACAGAAGTTTGCAAACTTTTGACCTAGACTATCCTTAACCTCAAGTCACAGGCACACCAGTTTGGCTTTTGGAAACAAGTGTTTTGCTGAAACAATGAGTCAGTTCTTCCAAGGTTAAGTCATTAATTTCCACAGGTGAATTCAGTGTTAAGTTTCATCCTGAAATGTTAATTGGCTGTGACTTTTGTGGGATGATTGATTGTTCATTTTCTAAGCCCCCCAATTTCAGGCTGTTCATAGTACTAATGGCTACATTTCTGCCACTAAAAGGTTGCCTCCTACCTGCACAGGCTTTGACATTTGCCTCTGGGGATTTGTGTAGACTGTCTTTTGCAAATATTTGCTTAGCATCCTTTAGCATGAAGGAACTGTTTCCATGACACCTTTGTTCCATCAAAATCAGATGCACATCACTTCAGCTCACACTACCATGATATGATCTGGTCCCAGGCCTCCTGGACCTGCCACCTAGGCCTTGAAAATTCTGTGTGTTAAACTTCTTAGCCCCTCTGAGATGAGAATTTGAAATCATGCTTTGGGTCTGTAATCTAGATAGCAACTTCTCCTGTTGCTAATTAGATGAACGGGATAGAAAATAAAATGGGTCCCAGGAGAAGGTGGATTTTCCCCAGTGAACCCCCTTGGAGGCCTCCTCAATTATGGGAGAACTGTTGTTTTACTGAAAGATGTGCTTCAGAAATATCTTCTTCTTCTCCTTAGCGTCATAATCATTATTGATAGGTAGATAGATAGATAGATAGATAGACAGATAGATAGATATAGACAAATAAATAAAAGGCTTCATTTACAAACCATCTAGCCACCCAGAACAGAATAACTTAACCGGTTGTCCAAAGTGGATTCGATTATCACCATTCTTTACTTTCTTGCGAAATACTCTTAGTTCCAGGGGAAAAAAATAAATCTCTATAGGGACTTCTTTGGTGGCGAAGTGGATAAGACTCCACGCTCCCAATGCAGGGCGCCCAGGTTCGACCCCACATGCGTATCGCAACTAAGACCCAGTGCAACCAAATAAATAAATAAATATAAAAAATAAGAATAAAAAAATAAATCCCTATATTTTATAATTAAGGAGTGAATCCCTGAGTCATTTGACCTGCTTCAGTAACAATGCAAACCACACAAAAATGACCTTCCAAAGAACAGCCATCAGTGAGACCAAGAAATGATACCATCTCACCTCATTTACCTAACCCTTTCTGCCAATATAACTTCACCTCTCCATGCCACGTCAACAAAAACTTCATCAGACCCAGTCCTTTTGGTGCCCTTTTCACTATTTTAACATGATAAATCTAGCTTTTGCTCAAGCCTGTGTTTCCTCAGTTTCTTCCTCAACTCCAGGATAGCAGTTAATTGAGAATGGAAAAACAAGTCCCAGAACAATTATGAAGGTATAATGAAGTTTGCATTAGTACATGCAATTAAACCAAGGAAAGATGCGTGAGGAATTATGAATAGAATTCAGTGTTGATGTGGTACATTTATAGTTAGGTCTTTGTACAGGCGTGTGCTAGGGGGAAGAGAGAAAAAAAGCACTATTTGTACCGTAAAATCACACCTCCAGATAGCTAGAAATCAGCTTAAAAGAAAAAAATCCTGGGGACTTCTCTGGCGGTCCAGTGGTTAGGACTCTGCGCTTCCACTGCAGGGGCACGGGTTCAGTCCCTGGTCAGGGAACTAAGATCCCCACATGCTGCATGGTGTGGCCAAAAAGAAAAAAGAAAAAAATCATGGATGGCTCTCCTAGCCTATGCTGTTCTAACATATAAATTAAAAGTGGGCAAACATGGGTTTCAACATTCCTTCTTCCATAGCTGAAAACTGCACTTTCAAATGCCCAGATGATTCTGGACCCATTCCCGAGTGTTGAACACACCGTGTGCCAGGCCCTGGCTCAGCTGGTGAGCTGTGGGAAGGACAGGGGGCAAAAGTCCTTACTCTCACCCTCGAAACATGCCTGGTACTTTGAGGTGGTTCACTGACTGGAAGGATTTTATCTGCTGCCACGTCAAAGAAGTTCTAGATTTACAACCCTCCCTGGGAAATTTCTCCACATTGGGCTTTCTTGTTTTTGTGTTCTTGCTCACTCTTGTAATTTCTCCAACTGAAATGTCTTCTCGGTGTCTGTGTTTCCCCACCGGAAGCCCTTTCTAACCACCCTGCCTCCAACGGAACTGTTACTCCTCTCTGAGTTCCTGTCACATTTGGTGGACATCCTCTTGTTTGGAACTGAGCCATAGGCTTTCTTGTTTCGTTGGTTATCTTTTCAGCTGTATATATTTTGAATCATAGGGAAGGTATACGCTCCTACAGGATAGGGGCCATACCTCATACTGCCTGGATTCCATCACTGCTGCTTAGTGATTCGCCTTACAACAGACTGAATTGTAGCTCATTTTAAAAAGCTGGAAGGGACCAGGGAGAACATCCTTTATAAAGAGGAAGTGAGTAGGGGCCTAAGAGCACATAATCGGCTAAAGGTAGAAAAGTGACCAGAACCCAGGCTTCCTCGTTTTTGCACCATGCCCTGTTAGTAATCGTGGGCGTTAATGACACACAAGACAAAGTACGTCTTGCATGGTTTCCTCCAGAAATTTGATTAAAAGTTGTGTTTTTTAAAATGTCATTTAATCTATCTGGTCAATCAATCTGGTCAGAGTTTTTGTTTGTCAGAAAAAAAGATACCCGGGCTTCCCTGGTGGTGCAGTGGTTGAGAGTCCGCCTGCCGATGCTGGGGACACGGGTTCGTGCTCTGGTCCGGGAAGATCCCACATGTCGCGGAGCGGCTGGGCCCGTGAGCCATGGCCGCTGAGCCTGCGCGTCCGGAGCCTGTGCTCCGCAACGGGAGAGGCCACAACAGTGAGAGGCCCGCGTACCGCAAAAAAAGAAAAAAAAAAGAAAAAGAAAAAAGATACCCTTTGCTCTGTTCCCAATTCCAGTTAAAAGAACATTTATCCATGAGCACCTGGAACCATGGGGGATGTGGACTCCATTCATTCAACACATTTAAAAATAAATAAATGACATAAATAAGGCAACAAACGTATTTCTCATTACTAGTTTGAAGGAGTGGAAGAATAATAATACAAAGTAGACTTTCTACTAATTCCCAGTCCATTAATTCCTTAGTGACCTTGGGACTTTAAATCTTTCCCCTATCTTTATTTCTTTATTTAAGGAAAAACTCAAACAATGCAGTATCTGATGTCCTGTGAATATCTACAGGACTAAAGCCTCGACTGTAAGAGCCTTCGAACTGTTTCTAGGACATGTAGTTAACTGAGGCATAACGAGCACATTTATCTCCTAGTTTAAGAGGCTTTACTTCCTCGTTTTTGCACCATGCCCTGTTAGTAATCGTGGGCGTTAATGACACACAAGACAAAGCACGTCTTGCATGGTCTCCTCCAGAAACTTGATTAGAAGTTGTGGTTTTCTGTTTTTTGCGGTACGTGGGCGTCTCACTGTCGTGGCCTCTCCCGTTGCGGTGCACAGGCTCCGGACGTGCAGGCTCAGCGGCCACGGCTCACGGGCCCAGCCGCTCCGCGGCATGTGGGATCTTCCCGGACCGGGGCACGAACCCGCGTCCCCTGCATCGGCAGGCGGACTCGCAACCACTGCGCCACCAGGGAAGTCCAAAAGTTGTGTTTTTTTTAATGTCATTTAATCTATCTAGTCAGTAGAAATACTACTACTATTATTATCATTGACGTGTGCCTTATGCGTTTACCGGCTGATGTGTAATTTCCACCATGATTTATTTTGCTCTTGTTCCTCCTCCGGTTGGCACTTGTTGCCCGGGAGCTCCTCGACCTAACATCTTAGGTGGTGCTCCTTTGGCAACAAGTTGAAGTCCAAGTTTTTCAGCACAACATGCAAGGTCTTTTATGACATTTTCCTTACGACCAGCTGCTGCCTTCCTCAAGGGTGTGACTTAGCCTGGCAGGCAGCGGACTTCACGTGCCTCTCCCTCAGCTCACCCTTCTGTAGGCCTTCCAGAGTCAGGCGAGTGCTACCTTGCCCCTTGCCACAGAAAGCCTAGGGGTGCTGAGGCTTGCCTTTCCCCCTTTGACTACTTCTTTATTTCACTGAGATTCCGAGTCTTCCAGTATTTCACAAAAAGAATACCCTCTTCATTTTGGAGCTGTGCTCTAGATAGTGTCATAATTGGAAAAATTCTTTTTTTTAAGTTGCAGTATAGTTGATTTACAATGTTTCATGTGTACAGCAAAGTGATTCAGTTATACATAAACATATATTTATCGATTCTTTTTCAGACTCTTTTCCATTATAGGTTATTACAAGATATTGAATATAGTTCCATGTGCTGTACAGTAGATCTTTGTTGATTATCTATATATTAGTGTGTATATGTTAATTCCCAAACTCCTAATTTATCCCTCCGCCCTCCTTTCGCCTTTGATAACCACAAGTTTGTTTTCTTTGTCTATTTCTGTTTTGTAAATAAGTTCATTTGTATCCTTTTTTCTTTAGATTTCACATATAAGTGATATCATATGATATATGTCTTTGTCTGACTTACTTCACTTAGTACGATAATCTCTAGGTCCATCCACATTGCTGTAAGTGGTATTATTTCATCTTTTTTGTGGCACAGTAATATTCCAGTGTGTGTGTGTGTGTGTGTGTGTGTGTGTCTGTGTGTCTGTGTGTCTGTGTATACCACATCTTCTTTATCCATTCATCTGTCAATGGACATTTAGTTTGCTTCCATGTATGTCTTGGCTATTGTAAATAGTGCTGCTATGAACATTGGGGGTACATGTACCTTTTCAAATTAGAGGTTTTGTCTTTTCCAGATATCTGCCCAAGAGTGGGGTTACAGATCATATGGTAACTCTATTTTTAGTTTTTTAAGAAACTTGCCTACTGTTCTCCACAGTGGCTGCACCAATTTACATTCCCACCATCAGTGTAGGAGGTTTCCCGGAAAAATTATTAAATAACGTAAAAAACAATAAAGCCTTCTGAATGGAAGAAAGAGCAAGCTTTTAAGGCGGCCCCGGAAAGGGTAAACATGTCTAGCCTGATTAATTGTCTAGTTCGGGAATAACTGCTTCCAAAGTGAGCCAAAGGTGCGTCAGTCTTGTCCTGGCCTGCAGTCACGGGCAGGTAGGGAAGACTGAGCTGTTCAGTCTCAGCAGCAAAAAAATGCCTGGTGTCTGTGCTGGAAAAGCAGGTCACATGGCCTATTAGGAAGGAAAGGGAACAGGTAACGGCCTTCCCTTCTTACAACAAGTGGTTTTTAAAAAAGTTCTCCTGTAGGCATTTTTCAATACCCAAGGACAGCCAAAAGGGCAGACAGGAAAAAGAGCCACATTTTCAACACTCACACAGTGCCGTTTTAAATAACGTACTGAATACCAAACAAATAGGATGAAAGTTCCCCATTTGGCTAATGTCTGTATTTCTCAATATAGTAACATTATTCACGTCAGTGCCTAAGCCTGTATACATCTGAACCCCTTTGTTGTTGGCCAGTTGGAAATAATAATGTAAACAGACTCTGTTGGCCTCATTGTCATGTACCTGAACACTTTGTCAAACTGCAAATATTTAAAATATTTTAATATTCACTCTAAGCCAAAAAGTCTTTGCCAAACTAGGTACTGAAATTACTCTCTGTTGTCTTGAAATAGGATAGACTATAACCTGATATTTAAAGGTATTATTTGGGAAAAAAAGAAGCTTGGGATTGAATTTTCCATTCTCATTCATTATCATATTTTCAGATTCATTCTCTTTGATCTGCTCCATGGGAACACTAAGAATTAGATTGATCTGCTCTGTCCAGATAAGGGCTCCATTTACTTTTTTCCACTTTGCATAAAAAGCCAAAGGTGGGTTCTAGGTAGAGTTCATTTGTGATGGGTCTTAGAGAATGAGGAGAATTTAGTAAGCGAGAGAGAAAAATAATGTACAAGCTGGAATAATGAAAAATGGGAGCAATAAAAGCTAGAATGAAAACCTACTGTGGTTCAGGAGGTGATGTGTCATTCAGTTGAAAAGCAGGGTGCCTTGAATCAAGGGGGCTTAGCGTTGGTTTTCCTACCTCTGCTGAAAACAAGGAATAAGCATATTGTTCTATTAATGTCATTAATAGCAGGGTAGAGACTTTTCAAAAAGGAGGAGAGAAAGGACATTCAAGGACATTTTTTCTTCATGTGGGGGTGGGGGGTGGGGGCTCAGTCTCTGATAGTGAGTTACTGCTACAGGGTGGAGGCTCAGAGGGGTTACATTCACCTCAAAGGGGAGGTGAAACGGGAAGGCATGAAGTAGTTGTATGGGTATGTTAGAAGCCATCATAAATAAAATATGTTGATCTGTATTAAAGAAAAAGCTGGTTGGAAAAATAAAAGGTTGAAGATGAGAACCTTGTAAGTTAAAGAGCTTCATGCTCTTCAGCCAAAACTCTGCTATTTACAAATAGGGGCAAACAATATTCGTTCCCTAGGTGATTTGACAGGCTTAATCGGGCAGGTATAAAGCACTTCTCTTGAGTATTAGAAGATGTTCTCTGCGTAGTGAAGACCTGAATGCGCTCTAGGGGCCCTTATCCGAACATCATTTGTGCCAGGATTCGAGTGCTTTCCGGTGAAGTTTTAAGGTCTCATCTAAATCAGGGGATGTAGCTTGGCATTTGTTCATTGGACCCCAACATCCTGTTACCAAATCAAACTCAGGGCCGCTCTCCGGCGGGCAGTAAGGCCAATCTAATGACACCGGGTTGTGGTGAAGGAAAGTGCAGCATTTATTGCAAAGATGCCAATACAGAGAGGATGGGTGGCTCGTGTTCTAAAACCCCGACGGTTTGGGCGGGAGTATTTAATGGGCAAAATTTGGGGTGAGGGCCACAGGGCTTGTGACTTTGTTCCGATTGGCTGGTGGCGAGCTAGCAGGGCGGTGCTCCAGGGATCTTGCCCTCAGCCTGAAGTTACCATCCTCCACCTGGGTGGAGGCCTTAGTTGCCGCAGAAGAACTCAAAGATACTGTTGTGCGTATCCCTTGAGGAGGAACCAGGACCCTGCCCCAAGGCTGCAGTATTGTTTCTAGGCTGTTCCTCCCTTGTTTCTGCATCCACGCCCTTCCCTGATTAGCAACTGTTTGAATCTGCTCTTGGGAGCTCAGGGGACGTCCAGGAGCCTGAAGGAAGCCTATTTCCTACAAACAAGAAACGGGGGGCACGGAAAGAATTTGTACCAGGGAGGACCCCACAGGGTCCTGCTCCGTTTCAATCCTTCTGATAAACACCACGGTGGGAGGAGAGGGGCTGTCACGACGTAATCTCAAAGTCACAGGACCCAGAGCCTGGCACTTTCAGATCCCCTAGGACTGGAACCCCGGTGAGCTCTTGTTTTAGAAAAGAGAGTGCCGGGGGAACTTCCCTGGCGGTCCAGTGCTCAAGACTCCGCGCTTCCACTGCAGGGGCTTCGGGTTCAATCCTCGGTCCGGGAACTAGGATCCCGCATGCCTCGCGGTAGGGCCAAAAAAAAAGAAAAAGAAAAAGAGTAGGGCGGGGCTAGAAAGCATTACAAAAGAGCCCGGTTGATGAGGTTTTTTAAAATTTTCGATCTCGTCACTTCAGTCATTTTTTCACTAAAGCGGCATATTTGAGAACGGAGGCAACATTATATACCCCGTGGAGTGGGCTCGAAGAGTCGAGGGACCAGGCTGTGGATCGTCGCCACGAGCAACAAGGGTGTGGGGGCGGGGGGAGTACCGCAGCCTGTCGGATGAGTAGCAGGAAACGGCACGCCTGCCAGGACGCATCATTTCAACTTTCGTTCTTACTGTATTGATTCTCTGAATGACAGTAACAAGAGGGGGAAAAAACCCCTTCGGAAATGAAGGAAAAGAGATCTGAGAAACTAAATCTGCAGGGGAAAAGGAGACTAAAACCAGAGTTCTAGTGAAACAGCCAGCCGTTGGGAGCTGGGAGCCAGAGGGAGGGAAAAAGGCTGGGCTTAAGCAACCTGCTACCGGGATGTAGACAAAGGCGGTTTGAAAGGCAGAGAACGAGGCGGGATATCAGCATGGGGTGTGCGCCAGCCGCCGGATTCCCGGGATGAAACCGGATGAATTCACAGTGTCTCCTTCAGGGCACGAATTGCTGGAGTATGCACCAAAATAAGAACTCAGAGAAAAAAGTAAGTTTGGGAGAGGACTTAGATTTTGACGGTCTTTGAAATCTCCTCTTGGAGGCAATGCCTTCATTGATGCGTTACCTCTTTATAGTTTCTGTCTCTTGTGTAATCATTTTTATCGTGTTCTACGTGTTCAATTTTGGGGGCGAGCAAGGCTTCCAGAGGCTAAATAACTCGGACACTTTGATGCTGAGTCAAGTTTGCATATCCTTTATCAGTGGCAAAACACCTTTCCTCTGGAGAAACAAACTCATGATCTATGAGACGTCTTCTTGCAAGGAATACCTGACTCAAAGCCACTACATCACGGCGCCGTTATCTAAAGAAGAAGCTGAATTTCCTTTGGCATATATCATGGTCATCCATCACAATTTCGACACCTTTGCAAGGCTCTTCAGAGCTATTTACATGCCTCAGAATATCTACTGTGTTCACGTGGATGAGAAAGCGACTGTTGAATTTAAAGATGCAGTGGAGCAATTACTGAGCTGCTTCCCAAATGCTTTTCTGGCTTCCAAGATGGAACCCGTGGTCTACGGTGGGATTTCCAGGCTCCAGGCTGACCTGCACTGCATCAAAGATCTTGCAGCCTTGGAGGTTCCGTGGAAGTACGCCATCAACACCTGTGGGCAAGATTTCCCCCTGAAAACCAACAGGGAGATCGTTCGGTATCTGAAAGGATTTAAAGGGAAAAACATCACCCCAGGCGTGCTGCCTCCGGCTCACGCAATTGGACGGACTAAATATGTCCACCGAGAGCACCTGGGCAAAGAGCTTTCCTATGTGATAAGAACCACAGCACTGAAACCGCCTCCTCCCCACAATCTCACCATTTACTTTGGTTCTGCCTACGTTGCCCTGTCAAGAGAGTTTACCAACTTCGTTCTCCATGACCCTCGGGCTCTTGACTTGCTCCAGTGGTCCAAAGACACCTTCAGTCCGGATGAGCATTTCTGGGTGACGCTCAATAGGATTCCAGGTATGTGGGATTTCCTATTTCACGTGAAGGCAACGTGCCATCCTTGAAAGGGCTTTTCGAGAGCCAGCTCCTTTTTATTAGAAGTAGAAGATGAAAACGGAAATATATAGTTTTCACCTGCATCCTTTATAAACTCCAAACATTTAAAGAAGGATGTTCTTTAGAATACAGTATTCTAACCAAGCCAAATCATACCTTTTCGTGGTGTTGCTTTGCAGTTCATCCTGTTCTTTTGCATTCATCATCTTATTAATCTTTAACCACAATCGGTATTATGGTTCTCCATCCCCACTGGTGTTCTTTCTTTTCCCCCAAATTTGTCAGACTTACTGTAACCCCAGGGCCATTGTCTTGGCCACTCCCCTGCCTATCCCCAGACCTTCACAGGCTCCCTCTTATCAGCCAGAGGTCATCAGCTCAGAGAAGCTGAGCTGACCACCCCACCTTTTTTCCTTCAAAGAGTTTATTATCATCTGGAATATCCTATCTACTTACTTGCATGGATTTGTTCTTGGCCTCCTCTGTATTAGCTCCGTGAAGTTGGGTCATTTTCTATCTTGTTAACTGCTGTATCCTCCCTGCGTAGAACACATAGCACATGCTCAATAAAAATGAATGAATGAATGAGTGGCAAAGCATGAGACTTTACTATGGCACCACAGCTGTCTCCCTAAGACCCCGTGAGCAGAGAAATATTTAGACTCATGCATGTACTATACCACAGGTATAAACAGGTTTTAAATATATATATATTTTAACTTCAGATAAATAAAGAGATTCCAGGAGAAGCTCCTTCCTTTCTCATCAAAACAGTTCTATCTGTACCAACAGACCAGATCAATTATTTTTAAAACTATATAAAACATGGTAGGGTTTCTTCTGAAGGAAACAGCATGCTTTGGACTCAATGAAAAGTACAAAATGGATCTCTGATGAACTCGACAGCATTATTATAGCAAGAGAAAAGCAATCATTGTTCTGGTGTTTGGGGGGTTGCCAAGTTGGAAACACTGGTAGGTGCTCTCAGGCTGCAGGGTGGGGCCTGCTGGGCGATAAACATGCCAGCGTTCTCTGGAAAATACCGTGTTTGGTCTCTGAATCCCAGGGTGACTGGCCTGGTGAACAGGGCTTGCTCTTGAGCTGTGCAAGCTCTCTTTCTTGACCTCCCTCTTCCTATGGCCACCTTTTCACCTTTTATCTGTTGTTTCCATCATTGGCATCTAATCGGTGAGCATTAGGTAATTAGAGGCTGATTTAAATATTTATTCCCTTTCTATTTTCACTATTCCCTTAGGATTTATAAAGATTTGATACTAGCCTCGTGATTCCATAGATATCATACTAAAATGAAGGCAGTTCGTAACTTCACAGAAGCCTGAATTGTCGTTTCTTAAAAAAAGAAAAACGTGGGTTTGCCTTAGTGTTAAATGTCTGTTTGGTTTGCAGAAGGGTGGCCAGTCTTATCAATGTCAAATCAATTTAACAAAATGGAGGAAGAATAATCTCTTACCCCCCATTTTTTTTTCCTTACCCCCTCCTCCTTTCCAGCCCTGGTGAAATAGACAAGGCAGGAGACAAGACCATTTTCGCTGTAGGTTTGTGGGGTGACTCGCTGGCTTCTACCCTCTCTCAGCGACAGTATGACCCCATATAAATAGCCTCTTGGAATCTCCAATCTCCCCAGCTACAAACTAAGGGCCCCAGGAGGCAAGATCCTTTTCGTTCCTACATATGCCTTTCTTTGCAGAGGACACAATACCCAGAACCACATAAACACCTAGCAGGCAGCTGTCGAGAATCTGTAGAAAGGCCAAAATGCCTTTATTTATAAATAAATAAATAAATAAAGTGAGACTCAATAGAAAGTATACTCATAGAGATGAGTCTGGACTCCAGCAATCTTGTTGCCCCTTAGCCTTGGCAAATGCCTTTCATTACCCCTGTAGGAAATAGGAGATGAGAGCCCCGCTAAGAGAACCTCAGCGGTCTGATTCTGCAGGGGATGTTTTTCAGGATAACGTGACATTTCCTAGGGTCTTGCCTCCTTCCTCTCTTACATTCCAGATGGCATCCTGGTTCAGGGAGCGAGCAGGAAGATATCCCGCTTGTAGGTGGGCCCTTCCTGAATTACAAGTGATTTAAAGAAAACAAGCCATCACATGCTCTAGCCCCAGTGATGGACCTCCCCATCATCAAAGGCGATGCAAAATTCAGTCACATGCTCCAGCCCCTTCAGTGGTTTTCCACTTGAGTGTTCTTTGTGATTTAGGATTTGGTGCGTGAATCTGGTTCTTTATTACCAGACAGCCTTTTACCATATCACGTCTTCTGTTTTCAGTGTCATGTTTTAAGGGGAAAACTCCTTCGGTAAATACAGCGTAAACATTTTCACAAATGTGCAAGTTCAGATGGTGCTGTTCCTTGCCTCCCTCAAAGTTCCGTTCTGTTTTTATCCTAAGCATCCTAAATTAAAGTGTTTGTGTTAGAAAGACCCGGCACAGTCATATCAGGCTCCCTGAAACACCCACAAGAGGACTAAGACCAAGAACATGATTAGTACCCTGTTACTTACTAGATGATATCAGACAACAAAATGAGACTAGTTTAAAATTAGTGAGACTCGGGAATTCCCTGGTGGTTCAGTGGATAGGACTCTGTGCTTCCACTGCAGGAGGTGCAGGTTTGATCCCTGATTGGGGAAGTGAGATCCCACATGCCGCGCTGCACGGCAAATAAATAAATAAATAGAGACTCAATAGAAAGTATACTCATAGAGGTAAGAGTAAATCACATATCTTCACAGTGTTGTTGTTGTTGTTGTTGTTTTTTCATGTTGTCTTTCTGTTGAGAAAATGACTTCTCTCTTGGTTTTCAACACTTAAGTTTTTTCCAAACTGCATTAGATATAGAAATGGTGCCGGGCCATGTCCCTTGGGGGCCCCAGTCTCACATCCTTCTTCAGGGAAGGCCAGAAAGAGTGGTTGTCATTCCATCCTGTGTGGCTGTGTACAGATGGATTGTCTAGATTTCTCCCTTCTGGCCATATTCTCAAAGGAAACCCTTCTGGCCATATTCTCAAAGGAAACCCTTCTGGAGCACAAATTTCTCTCACTCATCCTATAGCGCTTGAGGGTTAGGGTTAGCATGCGGCTCTGACATATGCACGCTGTACGAATTCTGGTGCATGCTGAGGTTTTCTAACTTCTCCAATCTTTGTAATCACTGCTGTATGTTACCTTAAGAAAAGCTCATTTCCTCTAGGTTTTCTGGTTATTCCCATAGCATTTTCTTTGGCCAACCTGTCCCAGGGTGGAGTGCCAGAGACCACTGAGATGTTTTGCTTTAAGTCTTCTGGAATTGTTGAGGATCTACAGAAGCCTCTGCTTGTCCAGTTTTTTCAGAGTCCACTTCTGTGGCTCACTTGTCTTCTTGTCCCACTTTACGGTGGGTCTGTCTCTAATGAAAAGGCAAAACTGCTCCATGTTTTGACTTCAGCTACTTTTTTCCCCTCACTGCGTTGAGCTTGTTCTTTTGGATTTTTGCTCATGCATTTCTCTGACCTTTCTCATGCCATGAGGTTTTTGTTCCATAAGAATGTTTTCATTTGCCGCTTCTTTTTTCCATTTTGTATACATCTTTTTTTTTTTTTCCGGAGCCCCTTCGTCAAATAAATTACCTCAACTTCAGAAAGGACCACATGATCACATTTCCTCATGTTTCAATGCTAAAAATAGCTTGTTTCCTACTTTGATTTCTTTTGCTTTTTTTAACTTTGTGCCTTATATGTGGACATTCTTTGGGCATGTGTTATGACTCTTTGAGTTGCATGTGACAGAAACACAACTCAGAGTTGCTTAAACAGACCCTAGAACTTACTGGGTCATAGAATTGAGGTGCCCAAGGAGGGCCTCCGAGTAAAGCTGGATCAAGGCTTGGTATGGTATATGCAGGACTCTTTGTCTCTGTGAAGTGACCAACCGTCCCTGTGTGCCCAGGTCTGAGGGGGGTCTTGGGCATGGGACCTTCCATGCTAAAGCCTGGGAAGTCCCAGTTTGGTCTGAACTGGTCACTCTATCTGTCTGTCTGTCTGCCTGTCACTGGGTTGACTTTATTCAGTTTGGTCCTCCCCACATGGTGTCAGAGAGGCTCAGAAGTAGCTCCATCTGCTTGCTTCTCGCAGCCGGCACTCCCGAGAGAAAAGAAAGATTTTTTTCCTCATAGTTCCAGCAACAGCTCAGGGAAGTCGTCATCTTGGTCCTGCTTGGTCCAAATCCCTATCCCTAAACAAACCAGGGGCAGGAAGAATGCTGACCAGCCTCTCTTGGGTCACTTTTTCACCCTAGAGCTAAAAGTTCAGGGCAGGCTATGGTGAAGGATGGTTCTTCACTGTGATGCCTGCCAGACAAAAACACACGCCCACTGCAAGGTGGTTCAGGGTCCTGCAGGCAGGGAGGTTTCAGTGAGCATCTCCACCTGGATTTGAAGGACAAGATTTAATGAGGTATACAGTTTTCAGCACTTGGGCAATTATAACTTGGAGAAGACTAACTAAATTACCATTGTGGAAAAGGCATGATCTCAATAAGCATACTTCTCTTCCCTCATAAAAACATTTTATTTATTTATTTATTTTTAAATTTTATTTATTTTTGGCTGCGTTACGTCTTCATTGCTGTGCGTGGGCTTTCTCTAGTTGCAGCAAGCGGGGGCTACTCTTCGTTGTGGGGCACGGGCTTCTCATTGTGGTGGCTTCTCTTGTTGTGGAACACAGGCTCTAGGTGCGCGGGCTTCAGTAGTTGTGGCACGCGGGCTTAGTTGCTCCACGGCATGTGGGATCTTCCTGGACCAGGGATCAAACCTGTGTCCCCTGAATTGGCAGGTGGACTCTTAACCACTGCACCACCAGAGAAGTCCGTCATAAAAATATTTTAAATAAAATTATATTTTATTTATATTTATAGATATAAATAATAAGTATATCAATAAATAACTTAATTATTTAATATAAATTTGATAATTTTATACAAATATACCTTTATATTTCTTTTTAATAATAATTATTATATTTGGATAGTACTTAGTTTGCAGAGGAATTTCTAACACATTATCTCCTTTAATTCTTATAAGAATTCTATTAAGGGGAGGACTGTTGTTCCCATTTTGCAGATGAGAAATTTAAGATTAAAATAAGTGGCTTGTCCAAAGACAAATATTGCATATACCTAGCAAGAAATAAGAATGAAAAGAGGGAATTCCCTGGCCATCCAGTGGTTAGGACTCGGCACTTTCACTGCCAGGGCCCAGGTTCGATCCCTGTTCAGAGAACTGAGATCCCGCAAGCAGCGCAGCGCAGCCAAAAAAAAAAAAAAAAGAATGAAAAGAAACATCTAGGGGGAAGTAGGGGGAAGCAGAGGTAAGATTTATGTAGTAAGCTTAGGTTAAATTGAACCTAGTCTTATGAATTCTTCATTTGATTACTGCAATAACAGCAAGTGTTCAGAAGATGAAACTTAGCTAATTCTAAGTCTCATTAAGCTTGGGGAATGATTATATAATTGGACCCACCCAGGAATTTTCTCTCTTGTTCCTTATGTCATCTGGATACTTAGCCCATTTTCCTGAAAATGTTGGCTTTTCCGTGCGAGCCGAAGGTACAGAAAAGATCAGGAGAGTAATGTTTATGAACATCTGCCCATGGGTCTGCATTATCTCAGTTTAATCGTCGCAAGAATCCTGTTGGGTCGGTATCTAAATTCACATTTTACAAGTGTGAGGATGGGATCAGAGGGGCTGAGTGACGTGTCCTGCTCCAAAAGCCGGAAGCACAGTAAAGGAGAGAGTGCGTGCAGAGGGCACCTGGAATTCTACATGCTCAGAACTCAACCCATGCTCGCCTTTGTGTGCCCCTCAATCAACACCGCCCTCTGTTAGCTTAGACCTGCCGGCCGGCTTCTCTCTCCTCAGTTCTCACCACCCCCATCCCTCCAGCCCTGGAGCTTGGTTTCCAGAGTCGAGAGAACCAGGTTGGAATCCTGGCTCCTCCATCGCCAGCCTTGTGACCCGACGACTGGAAGGTCCAGTCTTAGATTATCCGTGTAGCGTAGATGTTGAAAGCTGGGCCCTGGAGCCAGACTGCCTGAATTTGAATCTCTGCTCTGCCATTTACAGCTTTGTGACTTTGGACAAGTTACCTAAATGTGGGAGCCTCCGTTTCTTCATCTATAAAATGGGAGAAATAATGATATTTACATCAAATCTGTGAGGCTTAGATGAGTTTGACCAGTGCCCAGCACATATTTTGAGTGTTAGTTTTTATTGTTCTTACTGTTATTATTATTTTCTTCATCTGTAAAATGGATATTCATTCAATAAATTTATTTTATTTTATTTTTTATTGAAATATAGTTGATTTACAATGATTCATATATATATACGTATATACATATATATATGAATATATATCTCTATATATTCTTTTTCAGATTATTTTCCCTTATATGTTATTACAAAATATTGAGTATAGCTTCCTGGGCTATACAGTAGGTCCTTGTTGGTTATCTATTTTATATATAGTAGTGTGTCTGTGTTAATCTCAAACTCCTAATTTATCCCTCCCCCTACCCCAATAAATATTTATTGAGCACTTAGACACTGTGCTGGGTACTGAGAAATAATAGTGAATAAGTATATAATAGTGAATAAGACAAATAAGTCCCCCTACTCTCATGGAGTATTCTAGAAGGAGGAGACAGGCAATAAAAAGTAGACAGATAATTAGAGATTCTAAGTGCTATGAAAGAAACAAGCAGGCTGACGCAGGAAGGGACCTACTTCTTAGTGAAAGTAGCACATGAACTGCACCTCCAAAATGAGAACAAGCCATCGGAACAAGAAGGAGGTTCCAGGCAGAGGGATGAGAGATTGCAAAGGCCCTGAGGTGAGCAAGGGCGCCATGTGTTCAGGAGCCAGAAAAGCAGCCAAGGGGGCGGGGGTGAGGGCTGGACCTGGCGTGACGTGGGTGAGGCCCTCGTGTGACGGACACGGGGATGCCTTGACCTCGCAGCACCCGGTTCATAGGGTTGTGGGCTGAAGACGCAAGGGTGTGTGTGCAAGGGCTCGGCTCCTGCCAGGTACAGGGTAAACGGTTAGTGAATGGGATCTGGCTGTTGGCCTCCTTTCCATGGCTGGTGCCACCATCCCTCTCTCTTCCTCTCTCTCCTACGGTAGCCTGATTTCTTTCTACTTTCCCTGACTCCATCCTCAGCCTGCTTTAATGCATCCCCCATAGTGACAGAATGACCTTGATAAAAATGCACGTCGGTCTCATGATCACGTCTCTCACCTTCTTAGAAACTTCCTGTGCATCCCCGTCACATACAGCCTCACGTCCTCGCCCCTTGGCTGGAAGGGAGCTCGTTGCAGTGTGGCCCCTTGACCTCTGCAGCGCCTTCTTGCCCTGTGCTCCGCCCCCCATCCCACACTGCACACCAGCTGTACCGGACAGCGCGTGGGTCCCAAATGTGCCACTTTTCAGCCTCCCTGCCTCGACTCATGCCAGCTCCCCTCCAGAATGCTCTAGAACGCTCTTCCTCCCTCTCCCTCCTCTGACTAGCATGTGCATTTCTTTGAAGATTCGGCTTAGAGTCATAGTCTCTAAAGAGCCTTTCCTAATTCTCCCTCCTGTGGACTCCATCCCCCTGTATCACATTGTACTACAGTTAGTCTTGCAATGCTGTGTTTGTGCTCCTAGTGGCCTTCTAGACTGACCTGCAGGGGTAGCACCAGCACCTGCTAATTTCTTCTTCCTCATTCCTAGCACAACGCCTGGCACACGAACAATGGAACCCTGGTTCCTTGGTGTCATTCCACTTGCACAAACTCAACTGTATTCTCTCTCTCTCTCTCTCTCTCACACACACACACACACATACACACGTGCACACTCACAGTGTATGTAAGTCTAAATGGCCATCCCTCCACTGCACTCCATTCCACCCAGTGAGTCTGGGGTCCACAGTGAGCAAGGTGGATTCTGCATTCCCATGATGGGTCTTGGTTCCCATGCTCACGAATCTTAAAGATACAGTGTGCATCTCATTGACATGGCCCCTCAGCTCAAATTAACTTCTTCATCTGGTGCTCGTAAGAAGAAACCACCATATGGACCAAGATTAAAAGGAAAATTGTCAGCATTGGAATTATGGAGAGACTCTGTGCCATCTTAACGTGGCATATTCCCAAAGGATTTCTCCAGAGGAATTTTGACTGTATGCTGTCTTCCCTGTACATACTGGCTTTGTAACCTAATCTCCCGGTAGGATGTATACCTTCTCTAAATGTTTGCTGGATTTATTGATTGGCTAGTAATTGGCAAAGTATGGGCACAAATTCACATCATCCTATTTCTAATCTAGTGTGCTGCCCCCATCCTCAATGCAATGTATAGCATCGCTCTTTTTTTTTAAAAATAAATTTACTTATTTATTTTTGGCTGCGTTGGGTCTTCGTTGCTTAACATGGGCTTTCTCTAGTTGTGGTGAATGGGGGCTATTCTTCATTGCAGTGCACAGGCTTCTCATTGCGGTGGCTTCTCTTGTTGTGGAGCATGGGCTCTAGAGCGCAGGCTCAGTAGTTGTGGCACACGGGCTTAGTTGCTCCGCAGCATGTAGGATCTTCCTGAACCAGGGCTCAAACCCATGTACCCTGCATTGGCAGGCGGATTGTTAACCACTGTGCCACCAGGGAAGTCCCTAGAATGACTCTTTTCTAAAAGTTGTTTGTACTCAGAAAAGGCAGATAGGGTAAAAGTGCCACGAAGAGACGATGATCTGAAGCCAGCAGTCTTTGGACAATACTTTGTCACAGAACTTTGAGCAATAACTTCAACATTAAGAAAAAGCTATCATGTGTTGCCAAAAGTGTTAAAGGGCGATGCTTTTATAATCCCTCTTTGGAAACTTATGTTTAAATGGATTCTGTTCTTCTCGTTTCTTGGTTACCAACTACTGAATTGAGACTTGGGTAATAGCTGATCTTAGAGCCACTCTTCTCAGTGAAATGCAGCACTAGGGAGAGTGAAGTTTTCAGTAAACAACCCCTGTGGGTCTTTTCCCCAGTTTGCTTTTTGGCTTTTGCTGTTCTCTCTCCCTTGGTGATCTCACTGGCCTCCAGGCTCATCACCATTCCTGTCCTGATGAATCATGACCCTGCATCGTGCTCCCAGGCCCTCTCTGCGTTCCTCCCAGGCCTTTGGGCATCTCTTCCTGAGGGTCCCACTGGTACCTGCTCAGGTGCCCCCACTTCCATTGCCCTACTCCCCAGAAACCCCCTTCCTTCTCCAGAACCTCTGGGACAGGCACTGCTGTCCTCCATGTCAGCCGACGTCTCCTCTTCCAGCCCCCCACACCTAATCAGCACATTCTGTACATTGTGTGTGTGATAGGTTTCTAGGGAGTATCACCGATCGGTTCCCGTCATTACTGCTCTAACTCCAGCCCATCCTGCCAATCTCTCAGGTAGATTGTTAGACCCATCCATGTGGTCTCTCTGGCCCAAGTCGCCCTCTTCAAAACATCCTAACCCTCAACATATTTTTCTTCTAAGAATAACTTCTCAATTCCAAAAGCTTCAGTGACATTTTTCAACAGCTTATTGAATTATTCAATACAAACATCTCAGCGTGGCACGTTGGATGTTGGATGGTTGCATATCCCTGTTGAAAATCACATCAATATCACTGATTAATCAATTCCCACGGCTGCCTTCCCTGAAAGGAACACTCCAGAAAAACCACGCCTTGTATTCCTGCCTTTGGTACTGTTTTTCTTCTCAGTCTCCTTCCTTGGGTCATTCTCCTCTATTTCTCCTGTTTAAATAATGGCCTGAATAGGTCTGCCTTCAATGCCTTGTCATTTAGGGAGTGTTCCCTGATTTTTTTTTTTTCTCTATTGTACATTTTGTAAACCTTTGTTGTAACTCCTTTTTTTTTTGGCTGGACCACCAGGAAAGTCCCAGTTGTAACTCTTTTATGCCATTCTATAATCTTCTTTGAACTATAATTGTGAATGTGGATATCATATTACCCTGACAACTATTATCTCTTCAGGGTCTTTTACAGTTTTGGCAGCTCAGCATAGGGCACATCCAGTGGGATAAGAATAAATATTTATTGAACTGGAAATAACTGAAATAACATTTAATATGCCCCTCAGCACGGCTGCCAACTCAGCTGCAAATCACCCCCTCCACTGCCCCCTTCACCACCACCACACACACACACACACACACACACACACACACACACACACACAGAGCCTAGATTCCTTTGCCAAATCTTAATAGGGTAGCTTCAGACAGCATCTTCCAGCATGTTCAGTTTTTCTGGGAATTTTCCTGAAGTCCTTTCTGCCTCTAGTCAACAGCAGTGGCACTGTTCTCTCTCTCTCTGTTTTTCCAAAGCATCTTGCTCATCTTGGGAATGCTTCTCAATGCCAAGTTCATCCTGGGGGCAGCACCAGCTCAAGCCAAGGTCCACCATCTGTGAGCTTAACCAATAAGCACCTAACTCTGCACCAAAGAAGTAAAAATAACAACCTAACATCAGAGGACCCTATTTTAAAGACCAGATCTGGGTTTTTACAGGGCTGCTGCTCTGATGGCAGTAACCCATCATCTGATGAAGCAAATGAGCCTGCTAAGATTTTTAGTGATTTTTTTTCCTGGGTCTTGGAGTGGGCAATTTGCAGTCTTAGGAAGCTACATCCAAAGCAACCGTTATAGGGAATTTCCTGCGCTGTGCGGCAAAAAAAAAAGGAACCCACTAAGCAGCAGTTGTATCAATTACTTTTCTCTTTGTTTCATATTCATTACTTGTATTTTCATCATTACATCATTACTGATTGCTTGACTTTATTTAGATCAAGAATGATACGGAAGCAATGCTGAATGAACTTAAGGTAAAGAAAGCAAACATTCTGAGAGCCATTGTTTTACATGAACATGGATTATACCATTTAATGCAGACCCAAGGCCATGCAGTTTTTGCAGGTAGGTTTTACTTCCATTCAGATTCTTTTCATGTAGATCATAAAAATACAATACAGCGCGATGAGCCCAATTCAAAAATTACATGCTGCAGCCCATATTAACACTGACAGTTCCTAATAGAGGAAAAGAGAATTAAATTTTCTTTTTTTTATTTTTTGGCTGCGTTGGGTCATCATTGCTGCGTGTGGGCTTTCTCTAGTTGCCACGAGCAGGGGCTGCTCTTCGTTGCGGTATGAGGGCTTCTCATTGCGATGGCTTCTCTTGTTGCGGAGCACGGGCTCTAGCCGCATGGGCTTCAGTAGTTGTGGCACACGGGCTCAGTAGTTGTGGCTTGCAAGATCAGTAGATTTGGCTCGCGGGCTCAGTAGCTGTGGCTCACAGGCTCTAGAGAGCAGGTGCAGTAGTTGCGGTGCATGGGCTTAGTTGCTCCGTGGCATGTGGGATCTTCCCGGCCAGGGCTCGAACCCACGTCCCCTGCATTAGCAGGAGGATTCTTAACCACTGCGCCACCAAGGAAGTCCTGAAAATTTTTCTTGACCTAACTAACCAGTTCTTAATGTGGCTTCTCAACGCCTGTCTTTCATTCTCTGATCTGAATAGTACGTGACATTCTTTCTTGACACGCTTTTGGACAAAGCCATGAGTAGAAGAAGTTTTTTCCCAAATATGTTTACCTTTTTTGAAAATTGAGATATAATTAAGACAAAATAGTATATCAGTTTCAGGTGTACAACACAATGAGTTAATGTTTGTATATCCTGTGAAATGGTTACCACAGTAGGTCTAGCTGGCATCCATTGCCACACACGGTTGCAATTTTCTTTTCCTTGTGATGAGACCTGTTAAGATCTACTCTCTTAGCAACTTTCAAAGATACAATAATGTATTATTAACTGCAGTCACCATGCTGTACGTTGCATCCCTATGACTTAGTTATTTCATAACTGGAGGTCTGTGCCTTTTGACCCCCTTCCTCCATTTTGCCTAACCCACCTCCGCCTCTGGCAACCACCAATCTGTTCTCTGTATCTGTGGGGTTTTTTTGTTGTTTTAGATTCACATGTGAGTGAGATCATACCATATTTATCTTTCTCTGTCTGACTTATTTCACTTAATGCCCTTGAGGTCCATCCATGTTGTCATAAATGGCAAGATTTCCCTCTTTTTTTATGGCTGAATATATATGTGTGTGTGTGTGTGTGTGTTTTCAATTCCTTTGGATAAATTCCCAGAAGTGGAATTGATGGATCATATGGTAGTTCTGCTTTTAATTTTTTGAGGAACCTCCATACTGTTTTCCACAGTGGCTTCACCAATTTACATTCCCAGTAACAGTGCACAAGGATTCCCTTTTCTCCACACCCTCACTGACACTTGTTATTTCTTGTCTTTTTGATAAGAGCCATTCTAACAGGTATGAGGTGATATCTCATTATGTTTTTTTTTTCTCGAGAACAACATTTTATTATTATATTTTTATGGCTGAATAATATTTTATTATATATACATACCACAACTATATGTATACATATACCACAAGTTCTTTATCCATTCATCCACTAATGGGCACTTAGGTTGTTTCCATATCTTGGCTATTGTAGATAGTACTGCAATAAACATTGTGGTGCATATATCTTTTCCAGTTAGTGTTTTAATTTGCTTTGAATAAATATCCAGAAGTGGACTTGTTGGATCACATTGTAGCTCTATTTTTAATTTTTTGAGGAACCTCCACACTGTGTTCCACAGTGGCTATACCAATTTACATTCCCAGTAACAGTGCACAAGGGTTCCCTTTTCTCCACACCCTCACTGACACTTGTTATTTCTTGTCTTTTTGGTAAGAGCCATTCTAACAGGTATGAGGTGATATCTCATTATGGTTTTAATTTGCATTTCCCTGATCATTAGTGATGTTGAGCACCTTTTCATGTACCTGTAGGCTGTCTGTATATCTTCTTTGGAAAAATGTCTCTTCAGTTCCTCTGCCCATTTTTTAATTGGATTGTTTGTTTTTTTGCTATTAAGTTGTATGAGTTTTTTAATATATTTTTGATACTAACCTCTTATCAGATATATGATTTTCAAATATTTTCTCCCATTCTTAGGCTATCTTTTCATTTTGTTGATGGTTTCCTTTGCTGTGCAGAAGGTTTTTAGTTCAATGTAGTCCCACTTGTTTTTGCTTTTTTGTTTTTTTAATTTTTAAAATTTATTTATTTATTGGCTGCGTTGGGTCTTCATTGCTGCGCACAGGCTTTCTCTAGTTGCGGTGAGCGGGGGCTACTCTTGGTTGCTGTGCGCGGGCTTCTCATTGCAGTGGCTTCTCTTGTTGCGGAGCACAGGGTCTAGGCATGTGGGCTTCAGTAGTTGTGGCTCGTGGGCACTAGAGTGCAGGCTTGGTAGTTGTGGCGCATAGGCTTAGTTGCTCCGTGGCATGTGGGATCTTCCTGGACCAGGGCTTGAACCCATGTCCCTTGCATTGGCAGGCAGATTCTCAACCACTGCACCACCAGGGAAACCCTATTTTTATTTTTGTTGCTTGTGCTTTTGGTGTCAGATCCAAAAAGTCATCACCAAGACCAATGTCAAGGAGCTTACCCAGCTACGTTTCTTTCTGAGAGTTCTATGGTTTCAAGTCTCACGTTCGGCAATTCCCTGGCCCTCCAGTGGTTAGGACTCCACGCTTTCACTGCTGAGGGCCTGGGTTCAGTCCCTGGTCAGGGAGCTAAGATCCCACAAACCACATGGCACAGCCAGGAAAAAAAAAAAGTCTCACCTTCAAGTCTTTAATCCTTTTTGAGTTATTTTTTGTATATGGTGTAAGATAGGGGTCCAGTTTCATTCTTTTGCATATGGCTGTCCAGTTTTCCCAGCACCATTTATTGAAGAGACTGTCCTTTCTTTCCAAATATATTTACTTTGTATCCACTTTAATGCCATGTTTTCAGAGAACGGATGACTGGAGGTTGTACTTTCAAAGCCTTTACCCTTGAGCTCTGTACTTACTTCCATGATATTCATTCCCCCATAATCTTTCTCTTCAACCAGATTTAGAAGATCAGAACTTAACTGTGAAAATATCAGAGGATAAAACTGCAATCTTTCCTAAGCAAGCTGAAGATACTAAGATCATCCTAAAGGAGTTAGCTTCCTGCCATGCTCAGCCCCCTCTTCTAGATATTTCCTCATTATGTACCCCCTTCCCTAGCCCCAATCCTCACATAATTCCTCCTTCATCGAAAATCTGTAATTCTGCCCTCAGTTCAAGTTGGAGCTACTTCTTTGAGCCCCTTGGGGTTCTACAGAAGAAAGGCCCTCCTGCCTAGGACTCCAAATGCCCTCCCATGTCCCTTATGAAAACTGCCCACCCCAGACCCTGAAGTCCCGGCTAGGTGTCCGGTGGTCTCCTGGAGAGGCTGAACACTTCCCCGTCGGGTTTCTCCTCCCTCGGGACTTTGGTCTGTCTAGACTAACTGCTCCCCACCCCCACCTCCAAGAAAGCCTCCTTGGTTTCTCTGTGGTCAGTTGTGCTTATCACATTTTCAACTTTCTCCTGCACTTAATCTAAGCAAAACTCCCTAAAGCAGTTTTCCTGTAAAAATAGCCTCCTCTTGATTCTGTGCAGAATCTAGAAATATCACAACATTTAGAGCTGAAAGGAGCTTTAGGGAACATCTTTAGTTCCTAAAGTTGTACAAGTATGGAAACTGAGAGTCAGAGAGATCAAATGGCTAGTTGACTACACTGTTCCGTAAAATGAGTTAACGTTTGCTGGCTTCATTGCCCATTTATTATAAATGTTAATAAAAGCATTTCCATTCATAAGACCACATATTTTTCTATTAATTCCTTCTTTACAGAAAGAAGATGTGCCAAGTCATACGTGGGGTGGAGGGAGGGGATTTTAGATATAGTTAACACTGTAGTAACAGTTATTGTGCTCTTAGGTTCTCCCTTCATTGTATAGGTTGCTACTAACACATTCTTAGAGCCACTGGGGAACATCTGTGTAGTTAGAAGGGTTTAAGTGTATTCTTTTAGGTTCACTATAAAGTTACCCCACAAATGTACATCATTTCGTCCTCATGCCTCAGTGGTTCAGGGATATGTTTGGAAGGGTCATGTAGAGTTTGTCTGCACTACAGTTTGCAGACTTTTTATGACCTGCCTGCACCTTTCACCCAGACCAATGGTTTCAGCATTTCCTCTCCTTCCATACTGATCAGTTATTGAACATCCTGTAGTTGGTATATCTTTCAGCAGTGAGGGCTTAGGACCGATGGTATCTAGGATAACCAATCCATCCTGGTTTGCCCAGGACTTTTTCAGTTTTAGCACTAAAAAAATCCCATGTCCTGGGAAATCCCTCAGTCCCAGGCAAACTGGACAGTTGGTCACCCTAAGTACTGCCCTTACACATTCCTGCTCGTCTTTCCAACGACCAAGGCATCTCGGGACCGAGAATGTAGTGCCCTAGATATTTATGTTCCACAGAACAGCACTGATCATTTACTGGAAGAAGAAGAAAAAAAAAGATAACCGAAACTACTCCGTTATGTAGGTTACAACACATTTAAGACACACTGAAGGGTAGTAATCAAAACTACACTATCAGACCTGAGAGCCCTAACCAAGGCAGACCAGGACCAAAGCAGACCCTATTTATAACAATTTTCCCATTGTTTTTGAAGGGAAAGGATCAGGTTTAAGGATGTCATTTAAAGGGATGGATTGGTAAATATAAAATTTGAATCTAAAACCACTTTAACTAGTAGGAGAATCAAATGCAAAGATTTTCTTCAATTCAGTACAAACACAGAACATATCTTGGAGGCAAATTTTTTCCAGGTTTAATTTCTAGGAAAGCAAAAGAAACATCTGCTTTGGGGGATTTATCCAAGCACTCTCCCCTAACAAACTGTCTAAACTCAAGTAAATGACAGGTTCTATGGGAAAGAAGCTAGTATGATAGTGGATTGAATAAACTGAAAACGAGTCAAGAATTTAATAGGGCTATTAACATTATTTGTTGGAGGAAGCCACTGCCTATCTCTATTTTAAGACTTTTGTTTTCTTTGAGTATCTTCAAAATACAGATCTCTGGTAGCAGCTGAATGATAAAATATTGTCTCTTAGCAGAAACATCTCCTTGCAACTTCAACTTTCAAAATTATGGGGGTGGAGGAGTTTGGCAGTACTTTGTATGAGAAGGGTACCAGAAGAATATCCCAGATTTGGAAAGATGTGGGACATGCAAGGTCTTCTCCTTAAGAATTTACCATCTTTTTTCTCAGAGCACACATTTGGAAACAGAAAAGTTGTATAGAAAGACAAAGGGTCACCAGTTCTATCCCTTGAGATTTAACAGAATATAGCCAAAGGTAAAATTTGTGTGTGTTGGTTTTTTGCTTTTGTTTTTGCTTTTGCTTGGAAAACTGGAATTAAATCTGGGCCATTCACCACAAGAGGGAAAGAAATTTGCTACCCAAAGGAGGCTGCTAGGGACGTAGGAAAAAGCAGTGTGATCTTGGAAGAATGAGGTTAAGCTTGGGTGACGGTACGCGGAATAGTATAGTAAAATACAGAAGGCTTCTTAGCCAGATTTACTTTCATAGACTTTCTATGACGCTTTTTAAAAAATTGGGACACTAAGGCACAGTGATCCCAAGAAACTTTCTTAAGGTCACATAGTAAACAGCAGAGCCCAATTTAAACCCTGTTCCAAAGCCTTGGTCTTTGCCAGCATGCTCTATCACAACCTTTTTGCAGGGTGCACCAGCTCGCTGGGTCTCTGGAGAACAGGTTCAAGAGACTGCAACTGGGAATGAAGGACAATTCCCTTACTCTGGGGTGTAGGGAGAGGGCTGAAGGGGCTGGCGCTGCCTTGATGGCTCCCACCTGTACTTTGGGGTCTTTTAGGTGAAGAATGACCCGTCAAGCACTACTGTTCTGCTTCACTAAAGGTAGCTAGGAAGGTGGGTGAGTGCTTCAGTTTCTATATGAACCAAGTTTGGCAACAGAGAGAGAGATTCTGTAAGTTTTGTTGAGTACGCCTTCTGTGCAAGGCATTGCTCTAAGCTCTTTTTAGGTACTCATCTACTTAAATCTCTTTGGAACGCTATGAGATGAGTGTTCCTAATATATTTGTTTTACAGAAGAAGGGAAACCAAGGCATATAGCCCAGCGCTCTGCACTGTAACCCCAACGGGGTGTGCAAAGGGATTCATGCAGGTACAAGGATGACCAACATTACCGTTTCCCCTCATTTCACATTTCTTCCTCTGGAAAGTGATTGCAAAGACTCTGATATTACAAAATTTAGGCCTGGAGAAACTTGATTATTATCTAGAAAAGAAATCAGCCAGTGAAACACAGCCTGGGGGCTAAATCTGGCCTATTTTTGTACTGGCCACAAGCTAAGAATGATTTTACATTTTTAAATGGGTGTAAAAGAAAAAAAATTATTTTATGACATGAAAATAATAAGAAATTGAGATATCAGTGTCCATGAATAAAGTTTTAGCAGGACACAACCTCATACGGTTATGGCTACTTTCAGAATTTTCAGAACACAGTCATAGAGTTGAGTGGTTGCCTCAGATACCAAAGGGCTCTCAAGCCTAAAATATTTACTACCTGGCCCTTTACAGAAAAAGCACTGACGTCTGATATAGAAGCATGTGGTAGACATATTTGCCTAACATTTTTTTCAGAAAAAGTTTTGTCAGAATTGTGAGCTTCCTAGATAATTTAAAGGCTGCCCTTTTGTGCACAAAATGGTTAATAATAAAAGAAACCCATTTGAATAAACATATTTCAGAAATTCCTTTTTAAATAGACTCTGCAAAATATATGTACAAGAATATATTAATAAATTTATATTTCAGAGTGTTTGTACTCTGCTTGTTTTCAACCCCAAAGCACTGGGTTGGCCTTCACAGTTTTCAAGCCCTTTCATTAACTTATTTGATAATTTTAAATACTAGAGGTATTGATCTATAGTAATAAAATGGTCATGGGGCTGTACAAATGCCAGTCATTCTTTAATTGAATGATCTTGCACTGTTTTTGGAGTTTTTCTTTTTTTTTTTAATTGAAGTATAGTTGATTTCCAGTATTATGTTAGTTTTAGGTATACAGCAAAGTGACTCAGTTAAATGTGTGTGTGTGTGTGTGTGTGTGTGTGTGTGTGTATATAATTTTATTTTTAGATTATTTTTCATTATAGGTTATTACAAGGTATTGAATATAGTTCCCTGTGCTATACAGTAAATCCTTGTTGTTTATTTTATATATAGTAGTCTGTATCTGTTAATCCCATACTCCTAATTTATCTACCCCCTTTCCCCTTTGGTAACCATAAGTTTGTTTTCTATGTCTGTGAGTCTGTTTCTGTTTTGTATATAGATTCATTTGTAGTAATTTTTAGATTCCACATATAAGTGATATCATATTTGTCTTTGTCTGACTTATATGTATATATATACCACATCTTCTTAGGCCAATCGTCTGTTGATTGGTACTTGGGTTGTTTCCATGTGTTGGGTATTGTAAATAGTGCTGCTGTGAACAGTGGGGTGCATATATCTTTTCAAATTCAAGTTTTCATCTTTTCTGGATATATGCCTGGGAGTGGGATTGATGGATCATTTGGTAGCTCTATTTTTAGTTTATTTATTTATTTATTTGTTTGTTTATTTATTTATTTATTTGCGGTACGCGGGCCTCTCACTGTTGTGGCCTCTCCCATTGCAGAGCACAGGCTCCAGACACGCAGGCCCAGGGGCCATGGCTCACGGGCCCAGCCACTCCGCGGCATGTGGGATCTTCCCAGACCGGGGCACGAACCCGTGTCCCCTGCATCGGCAGGCGGACTCTCAACCACTGCGCCACCAGCAAAGCCCCTATTTTTAGTTTTTAATGGAAACTTTTGGAGTTTTTCTCAAACCTACTTCACTCTGAGTGTATCACTTATTGCTGACAAAAGGGTGCCCAATCTACCAGTTCTACATTCCTCTTCTCATTTGTGATTTCTTATCTGCTTAGATCTGAGAAAGTTTGTTATGATTGTGTCTAAACTAAAAGTGAATAAGCTAAGCCTCAAGGGAGCTTCAAATACAGGAACTTTGATGCTTAAACCAAAGACGATAAACTGCTTCCTGGGGGCCAGTGCAGTCTTCAGGGTGCATATGTGTGCATGCACTCGTGTCTTAAAAACTTGTTAATTACTTGATAACATTTAAAGAGTTTGGAAATTTTTTCAAATACAATTCAGATTTCTCCTTCCTCTTCAAATATCTGAGGAGCTGGCAGCCCTGGCCCCATGACCCCACGTTATTCAGGGCTGCCTTTGAGAGGGACGTGCTTGCTTTAGGTGGGGCAAGCGCCTGAAGGCTCTTTACCACCACCTGCACCCTCCCTCCCTGTCCACAACACCGTGGCCAAGTGTTTGCTGCCGCTCGTGAACTCACTAGCCCTGTTTTTCTTGCCCTCCGCCAGCTTCACCAACTTTTTTCACTTACTTTTCTCGCTTACCTGCCTGTACACATTTGAGTGTGTGAATCCAGCCTACCATGTCTGATCATTATTTTGGTTGCTGGGAGACGTTTTCTTGTTTCCTGTCTGGGTCTCGCTTGTGGCCAGTGTTTGAGGTTGTCAGAATGACATCACCAAAGCCTTCGATGAGAAGCAGGATGGTGTAACCTTGGGAGAGATGAGACGGCCCAACAAAAAACATTGCCTTGATTCAATAGCCAGTAATTGTGCCGAAAGAAGCAATCAGAGGTAAAGGGGAACTGTATAAGGACTTGGGAACAGGTCAGGCCCAGACTGTAGCGCTGCCCCTACAAGAAGTCATTCACGTTTGCCTCTGAGAGACCAGCGGGGGTAGATGCACAGCTCAAACGAGGCTAATGAGAACTAAAGTGACTGTAAAGGAAAAAATATCCCACCGTGTTCTCCAGAAGCCCCCACCCCCACCCCATCACCTAGCCTTTTGTTTTAAGGTTTGAGCCAAGCTAACTATGTGTTGTTAGTGGCTGTCCTTGTGCTGTCTCCTGGATTGTGACAGTAAAGGTTACCCTGGGGGCAGAGAGAGGCAGGGAGTGATACAAAATGTCCACCTGACCACCCTTTTCGATATGTTAAGCCAACTAGAGTGAAGGGAACAGAAATCCTGTCCTGGTTGGAAGTTAATAGCTTAGCCTACCCAATTATGTGCGGGAAGAAAATTCCTGTTCAGTTGCCACAGATACCAGGCCAAACAAACCCACAGCTGGGCCAACCGCTAAAAAAGGCATCGCATTCTAATCTCGGGCTGTTCATCTACATCATTGTAAATAAGGCAGAACAGACTAGAGAAGGGGTTTGGGATCCTGCTCTTTTGCTAATGCTAATCACATTGTACCCACTTCTCATTTGCAACCTGCTTTGACTAAATCATGATGAAAGATTTGTTGAGTTTGCTTTGCATTGGCATTGGATCAGAGCTCCCCCTTGTAGGATCAAGGGTCGAGACAAGGGGAGGGGGAAAACCAACAGAACCTGTACTGAGAGCCCTTTGCGCCCACTTCCCTCTGCCTCTCCTCCCAAGTCCTGCTGATCCCTGCCATTTACTTCGCAGAAAGGGTGTGGGTCTAGTAAGAACAACGGGAACTGAAGGTATCAAAGCAGACTGTTCAGTACTTCCCTTCATGAACCCACATTTCTACATCCGCCCCCCTCCAGGGGGGCGAAAGAAGATAATGATGGGGAAGGAAAAGAGTGAAATTGAACCAACCCATCGGAAAGCCTTAAGAACGTAAATGTTTTTCTTTTCCATTACTAAGAACAGAAATCAAAATATCAGTTCCTTAACAGGGTCAGAAATGTTGGATGTTTCTCGAAAGGGAAACAACAGCAACAATAATTGCTAAGGCTTATTGGACATATACGAACAGATACATAAACCCTGAACAAGAGTTATCTCACTTAATGTTCTAACAACCATGTGATATAGGAACCACTGTTGTTTCCCATCTTGCAGACAAAGAACCTGATGCTTAGAGAGGTTAAGTAACTCTACCCTGCTCGTATAGCTGGTCAGTGACCAGCTGGGATTTGAAGCTAATTAGACTGGCTCCAGTATGTGGACCAGGGAGCTGCAGAATTAAGGCTCTGGCTTCTATCTGGCTGAATGACTTTGAAAAAATTATTTGTATTGGTCTTAGTTTGCTCATCTGTGAAATACAGGGTTGTGTTAGGTGATCTTTAAGATCCCTGCCAACTCTTTGGGCCTGTCTCCAAATCAGTATCTGTCGTGTTGACCGAAAAAAAATCGCACAACCTAAAAATTGAGAATTACGTTTTATTCGGTGGACATTCTGAGGACTTCAAGCCTGTGACAGCTCCGAAGAGGTGAGGGAGGGACCAGGATACATAGGAGTTTTTGCAACAAAGATCAGGTAGTTGGACCATCAAAACATTACTGTTGGGCTTCCCTGGTGGCGCAGTGGTTGAGAGTCCGCCTGCCGATGCAGGGGACGCGGGTTCGTGCCCCGGTCCGGGAAGATCCCACATGCCGCGGAGCGGCTGGGCCCGTGAGCCATGGCCGCTGAGCCTGCGCGTCCGGAGCCTGTGCTCCGCAAAGGGAGAGGCCGCAACAGTGAGAGGCCCGCGTACTTAAAAAAAAAAAAAAAAAGCATTACTGTTAATTAAAGAAAACCAGGCATCTCAAGTAAATGAATTTAGCACTTTCCTATGTATGCAAAAGTTTGGGCTCATCGAGATCATTCCTTTGATATGTACCTCAGGTCTCTGGGGCCAGTATCCTGTGCTTTCTTATCCTGAGTCTCCTCAGGGTGCACCATTGGGTGTGGCTGCAGTGGCAGGCATCATGATGGCTTCATGGCAGGCATCCTGTTTCCATCTTGAGTTCCCTCAGGGCTCACCATCAGGGGCGGCTGTCCTGTGATGGCTTGATGGCTGCACCATCCTTTGTTTACTGCTGGGCAGGCAACCTTTTTCATTCTCAGTCACATCCATGCTACGGTTGTCATTCATTAGTCCAGAGCTGTAGGACATGAAGGGGTGGTGTGGGACGGGAAGGGACGCAGGGAGATTGCTGCGTTACACACCAGTGCCTTCCTAACAGAAGCAGCTGCTTCAGTTGCCACGTCATGCCCAGACAGGTAGGAGAGTTGGGTTGACTGCGCGAGTGGGATGGGAGCAGGGCCACTTTCAGCTCCTGTGGCTGCCAGAGTTGATCTATTAGCTGGGCCAGTAACTTTCCTCCAGAAGCCTCCTTACCACGGGCATTAGTCTGCAACGCACTGCATGTTTGCTGAGCACGGGCACAGGTGACCTAGGAGAAAGCATCTGCAGTGTGACCAGACCTGCTGGGCTTCTCTTCCTGGCTCCCCTGAATTACACTGACAGATACTTCCAGGAATTCTGCAGCAGCCCTGGAAGCCTTTGATCTTTCTTCAGAGTGAGGAAGTGGGAGAGGGGGTTGGGTAGAAAGGAGAATCTTTTGAGTTCTATGAAACGACCTCTAGTCTGAAGATGTCTGGCTTTTAAAGAGACCCAGTGGCTAGTCACTCCACATATGGTGGATCATACTGTGTCAGCAGCTCAGGTTATCTGAAGCTCTGTGTGAAATGGGAACCACCTCTTGTTCTCTAGGAACAAAGAGTATCACCTTTCTCCCAGGGAGACGAACTAAGGTGTGTTTATTTCATTTATGCCTCCACACCCACCCTTTAATGTCAAAAGTCACTAGATTCCTTCTACCCTCATCTCATGCCCCCAAGAGTGTAATTCTTATTCCCCTCTACTCACAGCCTGCACAGACATATAGGTACTATGTAACATCATCAGAAATTGTCTGATTTAATTCAGGGAACACCTACCTCTCTATCAGACTTTTTTTTTTTTTTCCTCGCCTCTGATAATCTTCTACTTAGGCATGTTGCAAGGGCATTTTTTCCTTATCTGTGTCTGCATATGCCCAGAGGTAGAGGTAACACTGAAAGGAAAAGAAGTGGCAGAGAAACAGGAAGAGAAATAAACCCAAGGAGCAGAAGTCGAAAAGGCTGTGATTTCCAAGGACGGCTAGCAGGTTGCGGGGCTAACCAGAAAAATGAGAACCACTTAATTCGAAAAGGAAGGGGAAAGCCTGAGACGAGAAGGGAGATCAGATCGGAATAGATTGGATGGAGGGGGTGGGGTAAAGCCAGAGAAACAGCCTGGGTGAAACGAGCCGTCATTCCAGACCAGAACGCAACTTGCTAAGATCCACGGGCGTCTTGTATGCAAATGAGAAGGGCTTCCCGGAGGCTGGGCTGAGCCAGACGCATTCTGCTAGCAGCCGGGATTCAGCACCGAGGCATGAAGACCAGTGCGCGTTAAGAAGCATCCCTGGCCATCACCAAGAGAGGATGGATGCCACCCAGAAGCAGAGAATAAATGAGGATTAAAGGACCTGGGAAAAGGAAGCCCTCTTGAGAAACTGTTGAAATTCAAGATTGGCAAAGGAGGTTCGATTCAACCTCTTCACACCTGTGGTTTCAGGACCCGATGGTTTCTCAATCCCTGGAGAGAGACTCCTTCCCCAGGGAAGTGAAAATAATGAGCTTTTGGAGGTATTGCTTTTTTGCTTTCACGGTGGTCAGTGTGGTTATTTTTGTGATACTTTACAATAGCCAATTAAGCCAGCCAAAAAGTTACGGGAAGCTGAATAGTTCCAATGAAAGGGATTTTAGGATACATGCCTGTAATTACGCCTTAGAAGATAAGTCATCCTTTTGGTGGGAAAAGACACTGATATCACCTGTGGGAAGTGTCCCTTGCAAGGACTACCTGATCCAGAATCACTACATCATGAGCCCCCTGTCGAAAGAAGAGGCTGTGTTCCCTTTGGCATATGTCATGGTCATCCATAAGGACTTCGATACTTTCGAAAGACTCTTCAGGGCTGTCTATATGCCCCAAAACGTCTACTGCATTCACGTGGATGAGAAAGCCACAACTCAGTTTAAGAAATCTGTGTGGCAGCTACTGAGTTGCTTCCAGAATGCTTTTCTTGCTTCAAAGGTAGAGCCTGTGGTCTATGCAGGAATTTCCAGGCTCCAGGCTGACCTGAACTGCCTGGAAGACCTTTTAGCTTCTGAAGTTCCGTGGAAGTACGCCATCAACACCTGTGGGCAAGATTTCCCCCTGAAAACCAACAGGGAGATCATTCAGTATCTGAAAAGATTTAAAGGGAAAAACATTACCCCGGGGGTCCTGCCTCCCAGTCATGCAATAAAGCGGACTAAATATGTCCACCGAGAGCACTTAGGCAGAGGTGGCTCTTTTGTGAAAAGTACTAATATTTTGAAAACCTCCCCTCCACACCAGCTGACCATCTACTTTGGCACTGCCTATGTGGCCCTTACCAGAGAGTTTGTCAAGTTTGTCTTCCAAGACCAAAGGGCCATTGATCTGCTACACTGGTCCAAAGATACCTTTTCTCCAGATGAACATTTCTGGGTGACACTTAATAGGATCCCAGGTAGGTACGAATTTCCATTCCCCTTTTTTCTTATCCATACTCAATTGAGTTTGCTAACATTCAGCTCCTCTTTGAAATTATTTGGGAAAAAAAATGTTTAGAAAGCTATTAGTCTGCTTGCTTTATAGTGACAGTTTGGTGACAGCTCTACTGTCTTATAACTGTGCTATATAGAGATAGAATAAATATGCCAGGTTCCCGGAGTTCCGGCAAAACTACCTTTGAAGGTGTATCACATGGTTCCCGACCTTTGGCTCAGTCTTTTTTCTTTAAATTGAGGCGTAATTGACATACAGTAGCTCAGTCTTTGGAATGAATGTCTTTCCTAGTCCTCGATAAGCACAGCTATAACATAATGAGACTGATTTTGAATAAGCATTGTAGAATTTAGGAGTTGAAATAGGCAGTGTTTCTTTCAGAGGCTGTTACACAGTATTACACTGATGCTCAAAGCTCCCGGGGGCTGTTTTCAGAATCTTTGACTCCTCTTTGGATGTTTCCAAGTTATCACTGTGGCTTAAACGTTTCTAGCCTTAGGCCTGAACAGGTGTCCAGGTCTCAACGGACTGGGTTCAGTAAATCTCGTCTGATATTTTATTGCCTGGAAGAATGGGTAACAGTGAGTTGAAACATACGAGAGAGATTCTAGCTGGAGTGGACCCAAAGTCAGTTCTCAATTTTTAAGTCCCATTTTCTTATTAGAAATTTGCATTTGCAGCCTCTTGTTTTTATATACTGTGAAGTCTTTCCCGTTGTTCATGATAATTTGGGGCCAAGGTATGAGAGGCATGCAGGCAGAAAACAGCACCAAATTCCCTCTTTGATTTAGGACTGGGTTTCTTTTCAAAATTCTGTTTTCCATATGTTGTCTAGGAAATGTGACCCGTAGGGCCTCTTCCTGGTGATGTCTCAATGCACTGGTTTCTACTATTGTACCAGTGTGGGTGTGGGCGTCAGCTCTGTGGGGAGGTGACCCCATGCCTGCCATGCTTGAAATACCTCTCTGCTCTTGCCTGTATCATCGTTATTGCTGACACGTATGGGTGCTATCTTCATACCTGGAAGTAGACTCATAGCAATTATCAGGTGCTCAATGACTCAACATCCCTAAGTGCTAATCTAGAATGGCGGTTATAGAAACCTACTTAGAGAGGAGCAGAAAAAAGACCTGCAAGGTGGCTGGGGACAGAGGCATGCAGTTAATTTCAGACGATACTAGGTTAACAGTTCACAAAAACTTGCAGGAGGGGGAGTGAATCAACATTTATCACAGTGAAGTGAGCATCCTAATTATTCACACAAAACCATTTCACACACATGTAAACGTACTACACGTGGCATCTGACACTGTTCTTGTTAATACAGTTTGTGCCAGATGTGTTACGCTCTACATCATCTCTTTTTTTTTTTTTCCTTTGCGGTACGCGGGCCTCTCACTGTTGTGGCCTCCCCCGTTGCAGAGCACAGGTTCCGGATGCGCAGGCTCAGCGGCCATGGCTCACGGGCCCAGCTGCTCCGCGGCATGTGGGATCTTCCCGGACCGGGGCACGAACCCGTGTCCCCTGCGTCGGCAGGCGGACTCTCAACCACTGCGCCACCACAGAAGCCCCTACATCATCTCTTTGAATTATGAGAAATTCTCATTGTTATCCTCGCGTACAGATGAGGAAAATGAGGCTTAGAGAGAGTGAAGTGTGTGCTCATATCACACAGCTTGTCCAAGACAAAGCTGGGATCTGATTCTGGATTCGTGTGGCCTAAAGTCTGAAGTGTTCTCTTGCACCAGGAAAAGGAATAGTCGTTTTTTCTTTCCTGTATAGCTAAAGCAAATTCCTTGCAGAACCCCAGAAAGGTAAAAAAGGTGAGGTTGGGGGAAAAGTGCAGAGGGCAATGGAAGTAAGCCCCACCTGACCACTCTAAGCTGGAAATAAGGTTAGCAGGGATACGGGTTGCATGTGTGTGTGTGTGTGTGTGTGTGTGTTTTGGAATCATAGGAAGTTGTCCTGCTGGAACCAACTGCCACACCCCACCCAGGCTTCTGTGCCTGCTCCCACAGGCCCCATCCAAAACAGGCTTTGGTCTGGTTCTCCCTTCTCTGAGCCAGTGGATGTGGAAAGCATTCCTCAGGTAGTGCGCTCACAGAGGCTGGCGCGCGAGGCGCAGCCAGGCTGAATTTGAACCTAATCACTGCTATGATAACAAAAGAAAATGAAGTCTCTTGAGGACGTTATCTTCCTACAGAATAGAAAAGAAGTCTTCAAGAAAAATAATAGAACATTCTGACATGTCTATTTTCAGCACTCAACAAATATTTATTTAGCCCTGCTAAATAAATTTCGCGTGGTACCCGTCACTGTTCTGTACACTGAGGGTGGCTCTGGAAGCAGATGACTATGACCTGATGGAATTTATTTAAGTTTGGAGATTTAAGTGGTTGAGTATTAAGTGTAGTGTGACTCTTTAGTATATGGGGCTAATTTTAGTATGTTGAGCTAATGTTCCCCCAGCTCGAACCCCTCAAAATGTTGTGGTTTTATTTTTTTTCCTGAATATCTGTCCCTATTTTAAAAACGTTTTTTAAAAGCTTTAAAAAAAAAAACAGGAAATCTATTCATGAGTTTTAACATTTAAAAATTTTATACTCCATCAGCTGCTGGTTTTAATGCTTCCTTATATTCTTCCAGAGATATTTTATTAAGTTTATAGACAGTAAAACTAATTAAGCATCATGTGTGGAAACCAGCATATGTACTTTTTTTTTTAAGTTCACCACAAAAATACACAAAAAGAAAAATGGTGCTTAGGCACCCTATTATCTGTAAGTGAGAAACAAAAGACTACAAGATGTATTCTTTGTTTAAATAGATCATAGGCAGACATTCAGGAAGCTAATTTTCATTTAAAAGCCCAACTATTTTTTTTTTTAAGTTTGAAGCATTTTTAAATCTAGGTGCAAGGAATTTTATGGGTCAAAGGCGCCAAGGAGCTTTGCTTCCAGAGTCAAGCGGTGGTGGCTGTACAGAACTCTCAGATAGGCTGGTAGAATACCTGTCGTTCCCTTGCTTAAAGCTTTTCAGTGACTTTTCCTTATCTTGAGGCTCAAGTTGAAGGTCTTTTTTTTTGGGGGGGTGCACCCCGCAGCCTGTGGGATCTTAGTTCCCTGACCAGGAATCGAACCCCCATCCCCACTTTCGGCAGTGAAAGCGCAGAATCCTCACCAACCACTAGACGGCCAGGTAACTCCCAAAGGCAGCATAACCTCTGTGACCCGACTTCCCCTCCTCCCCCGCCTCCCCCGCCCCATCTCTCTACCATCGTTTCTTCTTCCCTGACACCTCTTACTTCATGTTCCAGCAACTACTTGGTCCTGCACACTTCTGCTATTTTCACATACATTTTTTCTGGTGGCTTTTTATGATGTCTTCTCTGGGTCACCCTTCCTATCATCTCTCTCTGACTAATCCCATTCATCCTTTGTAACCCTCCTTGGATGTCACCTCCTTCAGAAGCCATCCCTGATAACCCACCTCCCAGATGGTTGGTATGCCAGCTCTGGGTTCTCCTATACTCCCTGACACTGCTGCCAGCATGGGATTATAATTACCTGCTAAGTGAAAATTTCTTCTGTCCTTCCTCCTCAGTGTTTGGGTTCCTCAAGGGTAAGAAATGTGACATCCATTTTTATCTCCCCCATCACTACCCCGACACTGCGACCTATCACTGTGCCTGACTTGAAGATACGGGTACAGTGCTGGGTGCTCGTGGGTTGGGTCTGGGGAGGGGCTGGATGGTTATGAGAAGATCAGAGGGTGGTGCCCCCTACCTGGGGTGGGTAGGGTGGAGGTCATTTTTGACAGAATTAGAGAAACAGTGAGTAAGTCACTGCTTGAAGGTCCAGTTCCATAATAGCTAGGCCAGCAAATGATACCAGTAAAGATAAAAGATATCCAATACCTTGTAGAATTAGCAAGAGTTCCAGTTGAAATGTTAAGAGGGCAGAACCCTTCCTTAGAACATCTGGTTCCCAGGTAGCCCACCTGGGAACAGGTTGGCCCAACATGCCCTCAATTCTGACAGCCAGAGAAAGCACTGGTACCCTATGTGAACGCCTCCAGTTCGTTTCTGTCTTACCTGCACCTGGTTTGAGATTCTCCGACAACTTGGCACTTACCCAACCCTGCTGTTTGTCCCATTCCTGGCCTACTCTCGGTTCCTGTGGTGGGCTTCTTCTGTTTGAATTTGACCTAGAGTGCCCCTTAGCTACTGGCTTGGGGCAAAAAAACGTGAGGTAGGGAAATGAAAGGTTAAGGAAAGACAACAATAGAAAGAAACTTGAGAAACATTTCTCCAGGTGTAGCTCTCAGCAGATGTAAACACTGAGTTATTTGGAAGGTATGTGCTGACGGAAAGGTTACCTGGGGCTTAAATCTGGGTGGGGCTGGATCAGCCCCAGGCTTTTTCAAAGTATGTGTTGTGCTCTCTGTACATCAGCCTAAATTTACAGTTCAGTTTCTAGCACCACAAAGGATGCATTCAGTTATGCTGATTTTACCAGTGACCAAGAATTATGACCATCCGGGCTTCCCTGGTGGCGCAGTGGTTGAGAATCTGCCTGCTAATGCAAGGGGACACGGGTTCGAGCCCTGGTCTGGGAGGATCCCACATGCCGCAGAGCAACTAGGCCTGTGAGCCACAACTACTGAGCCTGCGCGTCTGGAGCCTGTGCTCCGCAACAAGAGAGGCCGCGATAGTGAGAGGCCTGTACACCGCGATGAAGAGTGGCCCCCGCTTGCCACAACTAGAGAAAGCCGTCGCACAGAAACAAAGACCCAACACAGCACAAATAAATTAATTAATTAATAAACTCCTACCCCCAACATCTTCTTTAAAAAAAAAAAAAAGAATTATAACCACTGATGGACTGGTAGAATCATGTTTTATTGAACATCATGAGAACATTCAGGTTTATAATAAAGTTATTTTGGGGGGGGGCGGATGATAATCCACATTGGCACTTATTGTGTTGATATGGAGATAAATTCAGATTGAAGGAGAAATTACACAAAACAGACACTTCCTTGGGTTCCTGTCCATTGAACAGAGTTTTCGAATGACCTCATTTTTGTATGGCCAGATAATATTAAATACACATAATAAATGTGGACATGATTTTCAAAATATTGTATTAGCGATGTGGGCTTGTTTGGCTTCTTTTGCCTCCTTGGTAAGTGCTCTAGGCAATTCTTGGGGCAGTAATTTGGGTGAGGTCATAGGGCAAGGCTTATAATCTACAAGGTATCCTGGCTCTTGAGAACCTAGATGCCATACTCCTTGTAGAGAAACCATAGGCAGGTTACAGAGTATTTACTTAATTAAACTATACTGAAGCTAGAGCTATTCGAAAGCTCATTTATAATGCCTCTGGACATTGGCTGTGCTGTATAATAATTGGATCATCTTCTTCATTGGGGAATCTGTGCCCCAATATTTTTTGCCCCTGCTACCCTGTGAAGGAAATAATCTGGAAATACTGCTCTTAATTAGCTTTTAACCCCTAATCCCTAGAACAACATTATGCAAGACAAGAAAATTTGGATTATAGTATATGTGCACATTTAATTAAGTACAAATACCATTACAATTGGTAAATATCCAGTAAGCTGAACTTAGCATGACTTTAATTCTTGCAAAAAGGATTAATGTATTGATAGGTACTGCTTTAGAACTGGCAAGGCCATTTTTCCAGCTTTCATTCCTCCTCCAGTTATTTTCTACCAACTGTCTGAAACTAATCTTTTCTAGAAGCATCAAGGTTTTAGTTTTTTTTTAACAAAGCATAGTATTGCATTTCAATGACTCTTTTTTTTTTTTGGCCACACCATGCAGCATGCACGATCTTAGTTCCCCAACCAGGGCTTGAACCTGTGCCCGCTGCAGCGGAAGCATGGAGTCCTAACCACTGGACCGCCAGGGAATTCCCTCAATGATTCTTTAAAACAGTAAAATATTAGTTGCATATCAAAGTCATAATAGATACATAATCAGTGTCTCCATGATTTCGTTATCATCTGTATCTCTGCTTTCTCTGAACCACGGCAACAGAATCTCCTGATATCCCCCCTGGAGTCCACATGATAAGGCTTTGGAACCTGATAAGTGTAGTGTAAGTCTTGGGTCCCATTACCTGCTAAGTACGTGATACTGGTCTTAGTCTATGCTGAGTCTCAGTTTACCCATCTGTGATGATGGAAATAATAAATAGTATTTAGTTTCAGGATAAGTTATGAATATTAAATAAGATAATGTATGTAGTGCAGTGGTTACCAGACAGAGCATGCTTTAGAATCCACGGTAGGGCCTGTTAAAACACAGATGGCTGGGCCCCAGCCCCAGGGTATCTGATTCGGCAGGACAGGAGCAGGCCCCAGAATTTGTAGTTCTAACAAGTTACCAGGGGATAACCTTGCTAGAAGCCCACCTTGAGAACCGCTGGCACAGACCATCTTTTACAGATTGGCACGTTCACAGATTTGCAGCAAATGCTGGTTCTGTTTATTTCCATCTCCTTAACAGAGAAAAAAGGCAGCCACCAGTAAAAACGAAAGTGAATTTGTATAAGGCAAAGCTTTACAGTGTTGGTTGCTTATGGAGGAGTGCTGTGCAAATGACCAATGCTTGGGAAGGACTCGTGTTGAAGAAATATCCCCCGCTTTGGAGTGAGACAAACCTGATGATGAATTTCAGCTCCGCCCTTATTAGCTTTGTGACCTTGTGTACCCGAACCTTAAGCTCCCCATCTGCACAGTCACAATAAGATGGCTACTTAGTAAAATTGTTTTGAGAATTGAATGAAAATATTGGGAGTAAAGTGAGAAGTGAAGTGTTTTCCTATTTATTAATATGGTCTAGAATTCCTAAACTAATGAGATTCTCAAGGAAGGTGTTAAATAAAATCCATTTAAATGTCTTTTCATACAAAAGGACGTCTGCACCACGGCTCCACAACCATGTAAAACTAGATGTAAACACACCCAAAGAGGAATAGGAGGAAGTATAAGAAAATTTAAGCAGTTTAACATATTGGGATGAGTACTTATTTTTTATAATTTTGATTTCCCTTAATGTTATTGGTGTAAATTCTGAATACTGAAAAACCTCACTTAGGTTTTACAATAATACTGTGAAGTATGTTCTCATATCCATGAGAAGAGTGTTTCCTTAAAAATGCAAAGGACGAATGTCTTCAGGACCCTATTTTTGAGATTACATCACATGAAAGGAGCAGGAGTTGGGATTAATAGGATTGTTTTATTTTCTTAAACCTTACCATGTACAGATGTCTGTTTAGAATAAATGTAATTTCTTGGAAAAGGAAATCAACATAGCCAAGACTTGAAAGAAATTAGAGAGTTTTTTCACAATCATTCTGTACAGGTTTCTGCTGACTCAACCACATCCTTCCCATTTCAATGTTCAGCTTCCTTGATGTTAAAACAAATGTTGCCCCTCCTAGCTACTTACACAGGGATAATTTTAAAACTCTATTATGAAATTTACAAACACACAACAGAATGGAGAATGATACAGTAATCCTCATGTGCCCATCAGCCAGTTTCAACAACCATCAACATATTACACACACTAAAAGCAAGAAAACTTAAAATTTATGACATCACTGAGTTGACTCATTTTCAGAAATGAGTAACTTCCTTTTTTTCAAAAGAAATGCAAAATTCCAATATTCCATGCTAAGGATTTCTATATATCCCATAATAATGATTTGCCGAAAAGTGAAAACCTTTTTAACCCAACTTTTAGGACATATTATATCAACCATACTGAGTTTTCTTCTTTCTTTTTTTTTTTGCGGTACGCGGGCCTCTCACTGCTGCGGCCTCTCCCGTTGCGGAGCACAGGCTCCGGACGCGCAGGCTCCGCGGCCACGGCTCACGGGCCCAGCCGCTCCGCGGCATGTGGGATCTTCGTGGACCGGGGCATGAACCCGTGTCCCCTGCATTGGCAGGCGGACGCTCAACCACTGCGCCACCAGGGAAGCCCTCTTCTTCCTTTTTAATTTTTATTTATTTATTTTGGCCACACTGCACAGCTTGCAAGATCTTAGTTCCCTGACCAGGGATTGAACCCAGGCCCCGGCCGTGAAAGCTCCGGGTCCAAACCACTGGACTGCCAGGGAATTCCCTCTTCTTCCTTTTTTTAAATGGACAAAACTGAATCTATAAGCACAAGTTCTTCAAGCATTAGAGGCAATAATGCTTGTTAAGATGTTCATTTTCTTGGCCTTCCTCTTCCTGCAGGGAACGTGGGAGGAGTGTGTTACTAAGAGTAAGACTTGATTAGTGTGCAGTGTTTAAAGGTACTTTTTTCCATCTCTTCTAGCGTCTGAATATTCTGCTTCCTCTATATAGGAAAAAAAAAAAAAAGACAAATTGATAGTCTTATTATTTTATGAGTCCCCTGTATGTTTGACTTTGGAATTGAAGATATTTTGCCAAATTTCAGCCAAATCTTAATGTATTTACTGTTACCAGATGTTCTCATGGGCCTCTGTTGGGTTCAATCGTCTTGTTAATTTTTTATGTATATAATGTAATCTGAGATTGAAGGTTTCTCTGGTCTTACAGGGCAGCGTGGAGGGAAGAAAATGGACTCTGGCCTTCTGGGCTTGTCAGCTAACAGCTTGTCTGACACTGGACAAACTGTTAACCAACCTTGGCCTCAATTAATTTGGGTTTTAGGACTTAAAGTTTAGAAGGAATTTCTAGCTCCAGCCACTGGACCCTGTAAGAGGGGCCAGTGACCTAGATATTAGTTGTGCACACGACAAAATTATTTTCTAGGTTCTAGGCTCTGTCCTTAATTAGCTGTTTGACCTTGGGCATGTCACTTAACCTCTCTGGGCCTCAGCTTCCCCCTCTGTAAAATGAGGAATTTGAGCTAGGTAGTGAGAAGGTGCCCACTGAATGTCGTTTGGTGGTAGGTTTTTTTTTTCTTCTTCTTTTTTTTTAAGTGGATGATTCTGGAAGGAGTAGAAACTCTGGAATGCCTACTTCAAAAATAACAAAATGATTTTGTGAAGTGGATGAGTAATTTCATGCTAGAGTTGGAAAGGATAATCTCATCATTTAAGATTAGAGAAACCAAGCCCAGGAAGGTGAAGTGATTTCTTTGGGTCACAAAGGTGGGACTTGTAAGTCATAATACAATAGACTTTATATATTCAGTGCTTCTCACAATTTCTCTCTGAAATACCCTAGGTACTTGAGGAAAAGGGCAGTAATTACATTTTGGTATGTATGTTGTCTAATACTGAAAGATGGGTTTTAATGACAGGACTCCATAAAAAGTGTTCAGAATTCACTTTTTAAAAGATAGTGAATATTACTATTTCTCAAATGAAAAATTCTCTGGGTATACTACAAAATAGAATTTTTAAATTTATCCATTTACCATGAAGGAGATCCATTCTATTATATATTGTTGCTAAATCTGAAACAGCCCCCCTTTTTATTTTTAAATTTATAGGCAGTAAAATTCATTCTTTTTGGTGTCCACTCCCTTGCGTTCTGGCGTTTGCATAGAGTCGTGCGTTCACTACCAGGATCAAGAACAATTCCATCACCTCCAAAAATTCCCTCATGGTGCTCCTCGTAATCAACCCCTGCCCCCAATCCAAACCCTTGGCAAATCCTGACCTGTTCTCCATCCCTATGGTTTTGCCTTTTCCAGAATGTGGTAAAAATGGGATCATAGAATATGATGCCTTTGGGGTCTGGAAAAGCAGCTTCTTATTCTTCCTTTCTTTTGCTGTAATGACTTCATTTTGCATGTTCCAAGGTGAATATAATGGTTTCTTATAGATCGTCTGGCAGTTATCTGTTGAGTGTTGGTTCCATTTGGCAAACTCTTCTTTTCCCATGTTATATATTTATTTATTATTTTCTGCAAATGATAGAAATAAATAATAAATAAATAATAGTTTGACCTCTTATTATTTAAAAAAAAAAGTAGGGTCGTTTTTAGTAATATTATTCATTTGGGGTGATAAAGTAAATACAGAGAATTCCCTGGTGGTCCAGTGGTTAGGACCCTGTGCTCTCACTGCTGAGGGCCTGGGTTCAATCCCTGGCTGGGGAACTAAGATCCCACAAGCTGTACAGCGCAGCCAAAAAAAAAAAAGTAAATACAGCATGTAGTTATATCATTATTAAGCCTGAATTTGGTGTGCTTTTGTTACCTTTGATTTGGCAGTATCTGTAATTTAGAATAAATAATGGGAACATTGTGAAGTTAATTGGAGAAGGGGGCAAGGAACTGAAGGGGCCAACATTTCTTTGAAGTCTCATGTTTTGTTTTACAAATTTATGTAAATATCACATTCCCACCTAGTCTATAACTTTCTTAAACGTTTCATTGAAATATAATATTATACATACAGAAAACCGCACATATCAGAATCGAAATCGCTGAATTTTCGAACATCCTCACCTGAGTAACCAGAACAAAACCCCGCGTTACTACAAGTACTCCAGGAACCCCCCTCTGCTCCCTTCCAGAAGTGACAGCCATCTCGACCCTCTCAATCAGGTCTGCTGCTTTTGTGTCGTCCTAGGGCTTCTAACCGTAGCCTGGTGCTTTTCATCCAAACGTTCAGGTTAAGTAGATGTTTCAAGAAGAAATGCTTGGGCTGTAGTGTGACTTCCTGTGTTTCTAAAAACTGCTGGAAACTCCATGGGGTCGGGGGTGAGGGGTAGGGGTGGGGTAGGAGACCCACATACATCAGGCACATCCTAGGACACTTGCTCCCATGTTTCTTCTCTTTTTAAAGTTTTTTTCCTTTTTTTTTTAAAGATGTTTCTCACATCTGCAGAAGAGTATAAACAGAAGTGCTTCTGCTGCTCTGTATAAAAGATTAGGCTTGTTATAGATAGGCACTTAGTTCCCGGAATTAGCAACCTATATATATATACCCCAGTGCATGCAGCAACAAGTGGAATTTACCACTGACCTTCAAATCCTTTGGACCTGTCTTGGGTTGTCAACAGGGGTTAAAATTAGACAAGTGTCCTAAGCAATGGTGATTTTTATTTGGCTGCTTTAACATGGAATTGGAGGGAATGTTTTATAACTTGGGAGTGAATTCTTGATTTACATCCAACTGGGTGTAACCTGGCACCTTGTTTTGAAGGTGAGGAAGGCACTGTGTGCGGGGCAAGATGAAAATTTGTCTAATGGATTCATTAAGGACCTTTTGCCCAGGCGGGAAACACAGCAGTACAGGGCATGCTGTGTTCTATTGATTCCTATAAGGAACGAACCGGCCATGAAATTGCTTTGCATAATGTAGTGAGAAGGGCAATCGATACTGTAGATACTTTTATTTGAAACAGTCACATAAAATCTAGGAAATGCCGCTTGAAATGCATATACCTAATTCAAGCTATGAACAAACACATCTAAACAAATAGATCATAGAGAAAATGTATTACTTGATGTTCACATGATGCAAATAACAAAAGCTTAGGTCCTAAGAAAACAGGTTTTTGGACTGATAAACCTATAAAAGTGGTAAACGTACATAAGATGTGCCCAAACTCATTTAAGGAAACTCAACCCATACATCTTAATGGTAAAGGCCACTTGTAAAAGGTTATTTGCAATCTATATTTGGTATAGTTTAGTCAACTAGTTAACAGCTATGTCATAGTCTTAAGGTGACATGGAAGTATTTATCTGTACAAAAAATGCTTTATGAAATGATGTTTTCTTAATGATGGTTACCTGTAAATGTAAGATTCTGTAGTGTTTTGGGTTTTTTTTAACTTTCATTTTTGTTCTTTGTACTTTTATGAGTCATTTGAATCCATTCGAATAAAGTGTTCGATTTTTCACAAATTATAGAATAATTTTTTTTGTGTTTTTTTTGTGTTTTTTTGCGGTATGGGGGCCTCTCACTGTTGTGGCCTCTCCCGTTGCGGAGCACAGGCTCCGGACGCGCAGGCTCAGCAGCCATGGCTCACGGGCCCAGCCGCTCCGCGGCATGTGGGATCTTCCCGGACCGGGGCACGAACCCGTGTCCCCTGCGTCGGCAGGTGGACTCTCAACCACTGCGCCACCTGGGAAGCCCTAGAATAATATTTTTAAGAAAAGAAAGGTAAAGATTCATAAGGTAAATGCCCCAGGATGCTTAACACTATCTAATGTGGGGGAGTGGGAAAAAAAAATTGGTCTCTTCTCTGAACTTTTCTGTATTTTTTGAAATCTTCAAAACTTACAAATAAAGTTGCTTTATTTGGTGCAAAATGAAATCTCTCCTTACCAAGGCATAATGTTTGGTGTTTTAGAAGCTGAAAAGTATTATCCCTATAAAGGGATGCTCAATGAAATAGTCTCTGAAAAGCAGGGATTCTCAACCGTGGTATATTACACACTGCACGACAACTACATGAGGTGTAGGGACTGTTTTGATTCTTGTTTACAGTTAGGGAAACCCAGGAACAGAGAAGTTAGGTAACCTGTCAGTGGTCCCACAGTTACTAATTGGCCAAGCAGGCACTTGAACGCAGGCAATATCGTTTCAGTCTCTCCTTTTAATTACTATATTACATTGCCTCTCAAATAAGAATTTACAAAGAACTTCCTTAAGCCAAATGTCAGTACATTAAGTTGTCAAAGGGTATGCACGTTTTTTAAGGATTTTGATACAAAGTGTCCTACTGCTTTTCCAAAAATTGGTCCAGTTTGTACTCCCCCTGGCAGCTCTGAAACCCCTATTTCCCTACACCCTCTCCACCACTGGGTATTAACATTTTCTAAATCTTTGCCAGTGTGCTACATATACAATGAGGAGAGGGGCAGGGAATATATAGGAAATCTGTGTACCTTCCACTCAGTTTTGCTGTGAAACTAAAGCTGCTCTAAAAAAAAGAAACGTCTATTAAAAAATTATTTTTTTAGGAGAAGAGGCTCTTTTAGGATTTAAACTTTACTAACTTTAGTTTATAACAAGTATGAGCTTGTTTTCTTTTTTCTTTTTTTAAAAAACAGAGACATAATTGACATACAATGTTAGTTTCAGGTGGACAACATAATGATAAGATATTTGTACATACTGTGAAATGATGATCACAATAAGTCTAGTTAATATCTATCACCACCACCATAGTTACACACTTTTCTTACCTTATAATGAGAACTGTTAAGATTCTCTCCTAGCAACTTCCAAATATGCAGTACAGTATTAGTAACTACAGTCACCATGCGGTACATTACAGCCCCATGACTTACTCTGAGCTTGTTTTCTTAGATATTTGCATAAGCCAGGGTATAAGGAACTACGTGAAAATGGAAGACCCATTTGGGAATTCCCAAAAGGATGGCAGGACAGCTGGGTGCGTGGATAGTGATGAAAGATGCCGTGGGCAGTATTGAGAGGTGGTGAGGTGTGGAAACCCAGTGTTTCAGACTACACGTTGACAGGGCCAGGCAGACAGTGTGAGCCAGTGCAGCAAGGTGGGCATCAGGGCAGCAGGAGAGCTCCAGGCTGGATAAAGTTCTTGTGAATTGTGGGCAAGGGACTCTGAGAGTCCAGATTTTCATGGGAAATCTTTTTTTTTTTTTTTCCACTGTTCTAACCCCCTTCTAGGGGGGTCAAACCAAACAGGCCTACCAATCAGATGTGGCTTCTGCCCATCTGCGGACATAATTGCAAAAATCCTTTTGTGCCACGGTCAGCATTTTGGTATCTCCCTGGCGTGAATGTGACCCAGAGCAGTGAACTCCTGGACCCAGCCAGGTTCATGGTTCTGAGGGGCTAGCTGGGGAATTGATCAGTGACGGTCTGAAGCAAAAGAAAAAAGTGCCCGTTTATACTCAAGTTTTTGAGGGAAGAGATAACTTTAAACTGGGTCCCGGGAAGCAGAAGCAGCCATGTAAAATGAGAAATGGGGTGAGGGGTCGGAATTCTAGTAAGAGGTGGAATGGACACCAGCAGAAGGGGTTTGAGATGGTCAGTCTGAATTTGCTTTCGTTTGTCGGAGGGTGAGTGATTGGTGGATAGGCATCTCAAAGTGGCTTGAAGAAGCAGACACGGGGCAAACAGTTCAAAGTGATCCGGCATCTCCTAGATAGGAAGGCAATCGGGTCAACGCTAATGATAGAAAAAGCCATTTGCTGGTATTGCCAACAAATTGGGCAGAGTGGAGGCAGAGAGACTGGTTTGTAGGCAATTGAAATAGTCTTGGTGAGCGATGATGTCAAGCACCTGAACTAGCGCAGTGCCCGCAAAGGAAAATGGTGCTATGAAAAGCCAGGTGAGGCTTGAAGAGCGGCCGGTAGATTGGAAATCAGTTGGGACTCACCTGAAAACCAGTTCGTTGTTAACTGGACTTATTGTGGTGATCATTTTGCAATCTATACAAGTATCGATCATTATATTGGGGCTTCCCTGGTGGCGCAGTGGTTGAGCGTCCGCCTGCCGATGTAGGGGACACGGGTTCGGGCCCCGGTTCGGGAAGATCCCACATGCCACGGAGTGGCTGGGCCCGTGAGCCATGGCCGCTGAGCCTGCGTGTCCGGAGCCTGTGCTCCTCAACGAGAGAGGCCACAACAGTGAGAGGCCCGCGTACCGCAAAAAAAAAAAAAATTATATTGTACACAGCCTGAAACTAATATAATGTTATATGGCAATTATACCTCAATTTATAAACAAAGAAAAAAGAAACTCTGAGACTAGAGCCCAGCAGTCTTTATTTTAAGCCCTCCAGAAAGCTTTGATATATTCTGAAGTTTGAAAACATGACTTCAAATTCTGTCTTTCTTCCTTTTTTCCTCTTTTTCCTTCTTTCCTTCCCCTTTTGCTCAACAATGTCCAGAGTATTTGTGAGTTATCTGGCCGCTTGTCTGAGGATAGATCTATCTATCAAAGACATTATGGTATTTCTGGAATGCCTGATAAGAGTCTAACATGAGAGTACTTCCCTCCTGTTCATGCCAGAAGTCAGCCCTGCCTGACACAGCTCCCCCATCGGATACTCTTACCACCTTGGAGTGAATGGTTTGCCAGCCAACAGTGGGCAGACGCTACAATGTGAGTTTTTTCTTCCAGGTGCTTTCATGAACCTTGAAATAAAAGGCCCAGTCCTTTAAATGTGGCCACTCAGTCTCAAAGTTTCATGAGACATCATCATCATAAATTTGCTATTGTCTCATACTTGACTCACAAAACTTCACAGTCTCAAGAAAACATAATAACTGGAGGAAAGTTACAAAGAAAAAAGAATGATCAGGGTTCCTTGAACAGTACTAGAGAAATAATGACACAGCATAGTGCATATAAATGAACCCAACTGCTCTTCATTTCAGTATTTCTTTCTTTTCTACATTGAATTAGCATAATTTTGCACTAAAGACAAGCAAATCAGATGAAAGGAAACTTATTTCGCTTTGGCATATTAAAAAGTACAACGTGTACCCACACAGACCAAACTCTTCAAAACAAAGTACAGAGAGAAGATGCTGAAAGACAAATCATTTATCCAAGTCTATTCTCAGAGAGCTAGAACTCAGGAACTTGCTCTGTGCCCCTGGAAGCAATACTTTGTAGAACAGAAATTGTTCTTAATGTTTGATTTTTTAAAATTCTTTTCATTCTCTGTTAATATAATTGTAGGGCAGTCACGGGAGGGGTGAAGTTCTGGGCTCTTCTCAGATCCTCAAGCCATTTTTACCTCCAAACAATGACTGTGGGGTTGCTTCCTAGGCAATACTTTGAGCTCATCACACTCTCCCCATCATTCAAGATCCGTCTCAAATTCTACCCGTCTACTTTTTTTTTTAATATTTATTTATTAAATATAATAAATATATTATATTCTTCGTTGCAGCATGCAGGATCTAGTTCCCTGACCAGGGATCAAACCCGGGCCCCCTGCATTGGGAGCACAGAGTCTTAACCACTGGACCACTGGAGAAGTCCCTACTCATCTACTTTTTTAGTTTTCTTATTTTATTTTATTTTATTTATTTATTTTTGGCTGCGTTGGATCTTCGTTGCTGTGCACCGACTTTCTCTAGTTGCAGAGAGCGGGGACTACTCTTCGTTGTGGTGCGCAGGCTTCTCATTGCGGTGGCTTCTCGTTGTGGAGCATGGGCTCTAGGCCCGCGGGCTTCAGTAGTTGTGGCACGTGAGCTCAGTAGTTGTGGCTCACAGGCTCTAGAGCGCAGGCTCAGTAGTTGTGATGCACGGGCTTAGTTGCTCCCCGGCATGTGGGATCTTCCCGGACCAGGGCTCGAACCCTGGTGTCCCCTGCATTGGCAGGCAGATTCTTAACCGCTGTGCCACCAGGGAAGTCCCTACCCATCTACCTTTTGATGGAGGCTTTTCTAAAGCCTTGTTAAAATGAAGGTCTTCTAGAAATAAAATCTGCTGTGTCCTATCCCCGGAGTTTCTGATTCATTCTGGGAGGGGGCACAAGAATTGGATTTCTGTGCTTCACCACTATTGATTGAAGTTAAAAAAAATCCTTTTAAATAGCTTTATAATTGTTTTTTTGTTTTTTAAAGCCAGGTAAGACTTGCAGAGCCGCCGATATAGATTGGAATCGGCTGGGGGCTCCCGTACTGCACAAAATTTCAACAGTTCTAGCTGGAAGGGAAGAACGTGAGTCTTGGGATTCATCACGAAGATGGAGGATATAACTGAATCACTGTGCTATGCACCTGAAACTAGTACAGCACTGTAAATCAACTATACATCAAAAAAATAAAAGTTAAAAAGTTAAAATATCAATATATATAAACCTTTCTGGATATGCTAGGCCAAAATATCAGTATCAGTAAATCAATATCAATAAATATAAACCCTTCTGGATACTCTGGGCCAAAAGCTCCCAGAACATCTAATTTGTGGCTTTACCCCCAGCATCTCCTGTGGAACATAGGAGGCCCGCAAGGAAACTGTTTGAATGAGTGAATAAATTATCTTGAAACAAAATCGACAAGTAATTTAGCATGTTCACACTCCTGGGCAATTCATTTAAATGTTCTAGGCTCTGGTTTGCACAACTTGGCAGTGAAGGGAACATATTAAAATATTAAAACATGAAAATTTCTAAAATCCCTTCCAGTATAAAATGCTAGGTTTCTCTTCTTTTCCTCATTTCATCTTTTCCTTTTACAACCAAAGAAGAGTTAAGTTGTTGGCAATTATCAGAGTTGAACGCTGAGAGGTCATTACCTCAGGGACTACAGAATTCTAAAAAATATCCACAGGAAACAAAAGAGGAACTCTTTTTTTAAGTTTCATTTGTTAAAAATCCTAAGTGATTAATGAACCATTGGTAAGCGAAAACAAATGTACCTTTTTATTTCTAAAAATAACCTCAAACCGGGAGCAGTTTGGCTCCCCAGAGGACATTTGGCAATATGTGGACACATTTTTCGTTGTCACAACTCGGGGTTCAGGGTGGGGGGCAGGTGTAGATGCCACTGGCATCTCGTGGGTAAAGGCCAGGGATGCTGCTTAAACATCCTGTTGGGTTGGCGGAAGATGTTACGGAAAAACCCGAACGAACTTTTTGGACAGCCCAATACAGTGCACAGGACAGTCTCCACGGCAAAGAATTATCCAGTCTAAATGCCAGTAGTGCCGAGGCTGAGAAACTTGCTTTAGGTTATAGTAAAAAAGTAGTCTCTTCCACAGCTACTCCGTCCCCTTGATTTTAATAAAACGATTATACTTTCAACCATTTATTTAGTTAAGCCTGCCAGGCACTGTGCTAAACACAGCACATACATTATCTTTTTTTTTTTTGCGGTACGCGGGCCTCTCACTGTTGTGGCCTCTCCCGTTGCGAAGCACAGGCTCCGGACACGCAGGCTCAGCGGCCATGGCTCCCGGGCCCAGCCGCTCCGCGGCATGTGGGATCCTCCCAGACCGGGGCACGAACCCGTGTCCCCTGCATCGGCAGGCGGACTCAACCACTGCGCCACCAGGAAAGCCCCATACCTTATCTTATTTAACACTAACAAAAGCACTGTGAGGTTTCTTTTAACATCTTTATTGGAGTATAATTGCTTTACAATCGTGTGTTAGTTTCTGCTGTATAACAAAGTGAATCAGCTATACAGATACATATATCCCCACATCCCCTCCCTCTTGCGTCTCCCTCCCTCCCACCCTCCCTATCCTACCCCTCTAGGCGGTCACAAAGCACCGAGCTGATCTCCCTGTGCTATGCAGCTGCTTCCCACTAGCTATCTATTTTACAGTTGGTAGTGTATATATGTCCATGCCACTCTCTCACTTTGGCCCAGCTTACCCTTCCCACCCTGTGAGGTTTTGAAGATTAGTATTGATACATGATGTCTTAAAGAGATTACCGTAACTGTTAGGTCACACACTGGGATTTGCTGAGTGTTCCTGTCTTGTTGAGTGCCAGCTGTACCAGACAGGACAGATGCGGAGAACAGATAACTGTTGGCTACCCAGGCAATTGCTGTAGGGCAAACTGAAAAGGGCTGGCCCTTGCTAAGAGGGGAGAAGAAATACTTTTCCATACATGTCAATTATCTGACTTCAGAGCCTCTACTGTTAGTCTTTATGCATAAATAATATCATAATGAACACCTTCATGTACAGATTTTCACATATAAAAAGTTATTTCCTTAGCTTATTTTGAAACTGTTGGCTTAAAAGGCCAGAGGGAATTGGTGATTATAGTGGCTTCTCCTACTTTTCTAAATTGATTTTCCAGAGTTGCGCCCATTTCCTGCACCACCATGAAGTTGTGAGGAAACCTCTTTCAATACACTGACACCAGCATTGACTTTTGACATTTAAAACCAAAATTCTTGCTTATTTAACAAGCTAAGAAGTATGCATCTGAGCTTAAATAATAAGCAGGTGCTGGGATTTGTTACCACATATACAATGAGGACCACGCTGTGTAAGAACAATAAGGAGAAAGTCAAGTCAATACAAATAAAACTTGCGTTTCAAAGAAACACATTCGTTTATTCAACAAATGCAATTATTTGTCTAATAAAGGCTAAGCCCCAAGAAAACATTCCTGCTTACTCTGTAAACACTATCTCAAATCTTTGTTTAAATAAGTCTATGAAGAGCAAATGAGAGAATTGGATTTTATAGTTTAAAATGTTTTCTCTGATACGATTAGTGTCTTTTTTGCCCCGTCCTAAAAATAAGGCAAAATAGATGCTTCCTAGGATACTTGTGGTTTGAGGTAGACGTCTACCCACATACCCCATAACTACCCTCCTGACAAACTAATCATAATCATAATTATAACAGCAACAATAATAACACAATCACCTAGTCCAATATTTAAAAAATATATAGTATATATATAATATGTATTGTGGGATATAGTAGTATATCCCATTAGTGGATCATTTCAGTAGGTTTTTTTTTTCTTTGGCTGAGTTGGGTCTTCGCTGCTGTGTGCCGTCTTTCTCTAGTTGTGGCGAGCGGGGGCTACTCTTCGTTGTGGTGCTCGGGCTTCTCACTGCGGTGGCTTCTCTTGTTGTGGAGCACGGGCTCTAGAGAGCAGGCTCAGTAGTTGTGATGCACGTGCCTAGTTGCTCCGCGGCATGTGGGATCTTCCTGGACCAGGGCTCGAACCCGTGTCCCCTGCATTGACAGGCGGATTCTTAACCACTGTGCCACCACGGAAGCCCCATAGTAGATGTTTTTACGGGAGTGAAAGGAGCAACTGGACGTTGGCACAAGTAATGGGATCAGTAGCTTTGGGGTTTCCATGTATGTTTTAACCTAAGACAGATTGAACTGCTTACTGAATAGTGGTCACACTGTATATTCAGGCTATTCCATCTTTTGCTTGCCATTATCTCCTCAAAATAATAAGCAAGGGGGCTTCCCTGGTGGCGCAGTGGTTGAGAGTCCGCCTGCCGATGCAGGGGACACGGGTTCGTGCCTCGGTCCGGGAAGATCCCACATGCTGCGGAGCGGCTGGGCCCTTGAGCCATGGCCGCTGAGCCTGCGCGTCCGGAGCCTGTGCTCCGCAACGGGAGAAGCCACAACAGTGAGAGGCCCGTGTACCACACACAAAAATAATAATAATAATAATAATAATAAGCAAGGGATACCTACAAAGTATTCGAATAGAGCTGTCACTAGAGTCTTGCTGAGTGTTTGCTCTCTCCCTAAACTAGTTGTGCAAGACAGGACAGATGTGGAGAATCAATGATTGGTGGCCACCTAGGCAGTTGCTGTAGGGCAAACTGAAATGGGTTGGCCCTGGCTAAGAGGGTAAAAGAAATATTTTTCAATACTGAGAAGTAGGACATTATTATACCTTCAAGTATGGTAGCCTACTGGGAAGCCAAGATAGCAACCAGGGCTGTCTGGTCCACACACAGCTAAGTGGTCCTCACCATCAGCACTAAAGCCTAAGGCGATGGCACATCCCTTGCGTGCCACACTCATCCATTCCTTTAAGGTTGATCAGTATCTCCAAATGCTGGGCTAAATGCTGTGAAGTCAAAGGCACCGTGACAACTGGCCCTCCACTCAACTCAGCTTTTCCCAACGACAGGTGGGCTGATTGTCTTCAAGGAGGTGATCTCGAGGTTCAAATGCATAAACAGTTGACCCTTGAACAACACAGAGGTCAGGGGGGCAGACTCCCGAAAATCCGAGTATAACTTATAGTTGACCCTCTGTATCCAACTTTCCTGTGTGTCTGAGTGTCCTCTGTATCTGAGGTTCCCCTGTATCCAAGGTTACTCTGAATCCAAGGTTCTACATCCATGGATTCAACCAACCTCCTATTGCAAAAGGCTGTAGTATTTACTACTGAAAAAAATCCACATATGAATGGACCCTCACAGTTCAAACCCGTGTTGTTCAGGGGTCAACTGTATTCTCAGCAGAGGGCACTAGGATATAAGTACCAGATTCCTTCATAAGAGCAGAACTTGAGTGAGAATAGGAGGATGAGAAGCTACCTGGAAACTTGATGAAGGCTGAGGGGAGGACTTCCAGGAGAGGAGGAAATGAAGCTGAGTCCTTGGCAGTGTCAACTGTAGCCCAGGCTTGACTGTGCACAGGAATCTTCTGGGGACCTTGTGAAGATGCTGATTCTGGTGCAGGAGGTCTGGGCGGGGCCCGAGATGCTACATTTCTAACAAACTTCCAGGTGATATTGAAGCTCTCAGTCCAAGAACCACATTTCAGAAGCAAGGGTCTATTCCCATTCCTGCTGGATATGGCTGTGCCTCACGGGTTCTTTGCAAGAAAAACAAAAAGCAACAACAAAAAAAACCAAAGTAGAATTCAACGTTGTCTGTGTTTGTCCCTCTCCCTACTTCTGCTCTTACAAGTGTAATTTTTAAAGCGCAACATGAATAGTATTTAAACAAACATGTTTGAGATTTGTCATCCAATAGAAAGTATAGAAGTTGAGGTTTGTAATTTTATTAGCAGGAGGTTAATAGGTGTTATGCGTGGGGGTTTTTTTTGTTTGTTTTTTGTGTTTTTTCTTGGCCACGCCATTGCAGCTTGTGGGATCTTAGTTCCCGGACCAGGGATTGAACCTGGGCCCTCAGCAGTAGAAGCACAAGAGTCCTAACCACTGGACCACTGGGGAACTCCCTATGTGTTTATTTTATTTTATTTTATTTTTTTGCGGTACGCGGGCCTCTCACTGTTGTTGCCTCTCCCGTTGCGGAGCACAGGCTCCAGACGCGCAGGCTCAGCGGCCATGGCTCACGGGTCTAGCCGCTCTGCGCGGCACGTGGGATCTTCCCAGACCAGCACACGAACCCGCGTCCCCTGCATCAGCAGGCGGACTCTCAACCACTGCGCCACCAGGGAAGCCCTGTGTTTATTTTAAAGACAACAGTCATTAATTATAAATGTCATGGTCTTATCTCTAGAATAATGGACTGTGTTTCAGAATAAGAGTCAGTTTGTGATGATCAATATTAATGAGAATGAAAGGGAAGAAAAATATTTTGTCCTTTTAAAAATGCAATCCTTTAGAAGAGGTTAAGGGACCTTTTGTCATGGCAATGTTTTATTCATACTTTTCTGCTATAGTTATTTAATCAAAATAGACACAAAAATCACATCAGCTGATGTTGCTGACATGAGTCAATATACCAGATTATCTCTTTGCTTTCCAAACCGCCCTCTCCCCACCCCCTAACTTAACCAAGGCGAGTTTTATTCTAAATTCTTTTAAAATGTGTGCTAAGAACAAAATAAAGAAGCTTCTTTTTGGATAGGCAAGCAGTAAAGTAACTTTTAAAGTAGTAAATGCAAACTAAAACAATAGGAAGAAATATTGCTTAATAAAGAGTGTTTTTCTTGAGTACTCCACATTTATAAACACAATTTTCAAGTTTGGCAGCAAGAAAAGAAGAATCTTGCCTGATAGAGAGCCCTCAGGGGTGATGACTCATACTATTTTCAGAAAAGGCTGTGCAAAATTTAATTTTAGCTGGGAGACCTTAGTACGATACTTGATTTAAATCCTCATATATTATTATGTGACATGAGGGCAAAAGAACAGAGCTTTTTTCTGTCTGAAAATGCACGTTTTCATTAATGTTTTTAAAGAGGAAAAAAAATTTATAACTAAGTTTTATTAGAGTACGGTTGCTTTACCACGTTGTGTTAGCATCCACTGCACAACAGAATGTATCAGCCATACGCATACAGGTATCCCCTCCCTTTTGGACTTCCTTCCATTTAGGTCACCACAGTGGGTTAGGTAGAGTTCCCACAGTGCACTAGGTGAGTTCCCTGTGCTATACAGCCTGTTCCCATCAGTTGTCTATTTTATACATAGTAACAACAATGTATGTGTGTCAATCCCAGTCTCCCAATTCCTCCCATGCCACCCCTTTCCCCCTTGGTATCCATACCTTTGTTCTTACCAAAATTTTTTTTTTTTTTGGCTGCAGTTGGGTCTTCATTGCTGTGCATGGGCTTTTCTCTAGTTGCAGCGAGCTGGGGCTTCTCTCTCTTCGTTGCGGTGCACGGGCTTCTCACTGCGGTGACTTCTCTTGTTGCAGAGCATGAGCTCTAGGCGCACGAGCTTCAGTAGCTGTGGCTCGTGGGCCCCAGAGCGCAGGCTCAGTAGTTGTGGCACACGGGCTTATTTGCTCTGCAGCATGTGGGATCTTCCTGGACCAGGGCTCGAACCTGTGTCCCCTGCGCTGGCAGGCGGATCCTTAACCACTGCGCTACCAAGGAAGTCCTACTCTATGTGATTAAATGGACCCTTCAATCTCTGTGACCCATCCAAAATTTACTGAGATGGAGAGGGTTATTGGAGATAGCACAGTGTTTCTCAAATAGGGAAATTTTGTACCACCAGGGGACATTCAGCAATATCTGAAGATATTTTTGATTGTCACAATTGGGGTGATATGTATTACTGGCATCAGGTGGGTGGAGTCCAGAGATGCTGCTAAACATCACACAATGCAAAGGAAGATTCTACAACAAGGAGTTGTCCAGCTTACATTGTCAATAGTGCCAACATGGAAAAGCCCTGGTTTAGCAAAATGGCAGCCTAATGCCCTCCTCTCCCTTTTAAAGGCTTTTTACGGTTCAAAGGTGAGTTAAATATTAATTGATAATGCATCAGCAAGTAAACTTTTGGTCAAAAGAACGACTGAAAGAACTAGAGAAGATGGGTAGATCAGTGCACACCAGTCTAGGAAAAACTCAAAGCTCAAAACCCATTGCTTGGGCTTCCCTGGTGGCGCAGTGGTTGAGAATCCACCTGCCAATGCAGGGGACACGGGTTCGAGCCCTGGTCTGCGAAGATCCCACATGCCGCAGAGCAACTAAGCCCGTGCGCCACAACTACTGAGCGTGTGCTCTAGAGCCCGCGAGCCACAGCTACTGAGCCCACGTGCCGCAACTACTGAAGCCCGCGTGCCTAGAGCCAGTGCTCCGCAACAAGAGAAGCCACTGCAATGAGAAGCCTGCACACTGCAGTGAAGAGTAGCCCCTGCTCGCTGCAACTAGAGAAAGCCCGTGTGCAGCAACGAAGGCCCAACACAGCCAAAAAAAAAAAAACCAAACAAACAAACAAACCATTGCTTGGGTGCTCATCATCTTTACTGGATGATCAGGAATTTTGTCTTGTTACTTACACTATCTCTTACTGCCCAGCACAGTGGTTGGCAACACCAAATGCTCAACAAGAACTTTAGCATATAAAAAGGATATTGTGTTAAGAGATTGCTTGAGTTCCATATGTCTAATATTGCAAACTTCATAGAGGAGTGACCCTGGAATCTTTCTCACTTATTAGCACTAAGGAAATAGAGTGGCCTGTTTCCTGAGCTTTCGCTTTAAGATAGATGTTATCTGGGAAGTCCTAAAATTTTTTGATAATAGCACTACTTACAATAGCCAAGACATGGAAGCAACCTAAATGTTCATCGACAGAGGAATGGATAAAGAAGACTTGCTTGGTACATATATACAATGGAATATTACTTAGCCATAAAAAAGAATGAAATAATGCCATTTGCAGCAACATGCATGGAGTTAGAGATTATCATACTAAGTGAAGTAAGTCAGACAGAGAAAGACAAATATCGTATGATATCACTTATATGTGGAATCTCATTTTAAAAATGATACAAATGAACTTATTTACAAAACAGAAACAGACTCGCAGATCTCAAAATTAAACTTATGGTTACCAAAGGGGAAACATGGGGGGAAGTGATAAATTAGGAGACTGGGATTAACATACGCACACTACTATACATTAAATAGATAACTAATAAGGACCTACTGTATGTCACAGGGAATTCTACTCAATATTCTGTAATAACCTATATGGGGAAAGAATCTGAAAAAGAATGGAAATATATATCTGATTCACTTTGCTGTACACTTGAAACTAACACATTGTAAATCAAGTATACTCCAATAAAATTTTTTTAAAGTAAATTTCTTTTTTAAAAATAATATTTATTATTATTATTATTTATTTATTTTTTGGCTGCATTGGGTCTTCTTTGCTGCACGTGGGCTTTCTCTAGTTGTGGCGAGCAGGGGCTACTCTTCGTTGCCGTGCACGGGTTTCTCATTGCAGTGGCTTCTCTTGTTGCGGAGCACAGCTTCTAGGTGCACAGGCTTCAGTAGTTGTGGCACGGGGGCTCAGTAGTTATGGCGCACGGGCTTAGTTGCTCTGTGGAATGTGGGATCTTCCCGGGCCAGGTCTCAAACCCGTGTCTCCTGCATTGGCAGGTGGATTCTTCACCACTGAACCACCAGGGAAGTCCCTTAAAAAGTAAATTTAATTAAAAGGCATTGAGACCAAAAATCTCCAGCTTCTTCACCTGCATTATGTTTTCATGCAATGGCATTTCTCGCAGGCTTGGGCACAAATTATGAATAAAACCAATAGATTGTTTTTGCTGGTGGCAAGTCTAGATCCATAGCTACCAACTATTCGCATTCGCACTGTAAGCCTGCTGTGGGGTTTTGTACCAATGATGAAAAATCTGAAATGAAAGATAATATACTGGGGGAAAATAAGCATGACTTGGAAGCTTAACTGATGAAATTGACACCTTTCTTTCTTGGTTCTTATTTCTGCTTTTCTTCTTTATCAACATTGCAGGTGTTCCTGGCTCCATGCCAAACGCATCGTGGGCCGGGAACCTCAGAGCTGTAAAGTGGTTTGACATGGAAGATAAACACGGAGGCTGCCACGGTGAGGCATTCATTTGAAACTGTGAGGCCACGCTGCTTGTTGGTATTGGCATGAAGGTTGTGGAATACAGGGGTTCTCACAGAGAGCCCTGCTGGTTCATTTAGACCAATCTGTGAATTATTAAACAGAGTAGCAAGAGGCTTCAAGACACGGTCCTTGAAAAGTAAATCTAAGTATCTTAAAGGCATTCTCCAGCTTATAATTACCTAGGGAGATGTAGAGGTAGGTTCAAATCATAATGGTGCTTTCTTCTTGCTAGTTTCTGCCTTTTCCTTATTATTCATTCCTCTTGCTGCTCCTTTGGGCGTGCAGCGGTTACGAGGAGAAAGTGGTCAGGATGAGAAGTGACGTCATGTTCTTACCACTGACTCCCATCCCTCATGTCAGCCTCTGCTCCCCCTACAGACAGGTTTCCAGGTGGCTTGGAGGTGTTTGCTGCAGCTCTGGCACGATGGCAGGTGACAGCAACAAGAGAGGTTTCCCCTCCAAGTGGATAAGAACTAGAAAACAAGTAGTTTTCATTTCTACAGAACCTTGTAAAGAAGGCTTTTCATCAGCCCTGGTGTATATTCAAACGCTTGCCTGGTACGTGGTGGGCATGTGTATTTGTTGACCAGGACCAACATAACAAAGTACCATAGACTTGAGTGTTTCAAACCACAGAAATGTGTTTCCTCACGGTCCTGGAGGCTGGAAGTCCGAGATCAACGTGTCAGCAGGTTTGGTTTCTTCTGAGGCCTCTCTCCTTGGCTTGTAGATGGCCGTCTTCTCCGTGTCCTCACATGACCTACCCTCTGTGTGTGTCTGTGCCCTAATCTCTTCTTATAAGGACACCAGTCATATTGGATTAGGGTTCATTCACATGACCTCATTTTAACTTAATTACTTCTTTCAAGGCCCTACATCTAACACAGTTACAGTCTGAGGTGCTGGAAGGTTAGGACTTCAACATATGAATCTGGGGGAAATACAATTCAGCCCATAACAACAGGCAGTAAATAGACATACAGTGAATAAGTGATCGTGCGAACAGATGAGTGAGTGAATAGGAAGGTTTGCCCTGTTCTCCCCGTGGTAACGAGGTTTGGCCTCCTCCCCTCTTCCACTCAGTCTACGGCTCTGTCCTCAGCCCCTCTTATCTACACCTAATATTTCAGATGAAAACCTCCAAACTGCTGCTTCTCTACGTCTTTCCATTACGCTCACCCTCCTTCCGGTGTCTGTCTCTCGGGGGTCCCCTTCCATTATGGATGGCAGCATCCTCGTGTCACTGCACAATCTGTTCTTAAGCATAGTCACACCTTTACCTCAATCAGCCCACATGTTCCCCAGAGGACAGCTCATTGCCACCTGCCTGCATTCTCATCGTGGCCTGCCCTCCTAGTGGGGGGAGGAGGATGGAGAGGAGGGTACTTTGCTCTTTGATCTCCTGGGTCTTCCTTAGAACATGGACCATTTCCATCAGTTAGGGTCCCAATATTGGGGATAGGTTGCCTTCTCCACTTCCTTCTATAACCCCGATCACCTTCCCTTTAGAACCACTGTGGTCATCCTCTGATCTGCTTCTCCACCTCTTCTCCAGCTGTGACACTTGACTCCAACATCCACAACAAGGACCCACATGATGTGGTTGCTTTACAGCTCTAGCCCTCCCCACCCCCGCCAAAGCTCCTGTCCACTGTGTTTCAGCCACACACACAACCCACCCAAGTAGAGCTTTACCTTCAGTCTCCTTGTCATCACCTGTATCCAGGACCTACCTCAGTAGAGAAGGTATAGTCAAGTCAGGTTTGCATTTTATAGGGACCTTCACCCTACATGACAGATAGGGGCCATGAAGATAGCCCCTAGCCAGGAACCTACACAGGGTACGATGTTTGGGTAGCCCACGCCCCTCTCAAACAAATGTCTCATTTTTTCTTCTCTTAGTATCTGTTATGCCATCTGAAAGCCATACAGGGTTCATAGGATAAAAAAATGTTTGTCCCCAGACCACTCTACAGGGAAAAGAAAAAGATATACTCCAGAGGAAATAAAACATTTTGCTAAACCAGCAAGTCAGTAACACAATCTGGACCTTTTCCCCTTGGCTGTGAGTAATAGGATTTGTTCCAAACCTGTGAGTGTACCCACTTTACAAACTCTCTTAGCATTTCAAATCACAGAGTACCATTCTAGACCTATGGTCTTGAACTTGGAGCTCCCATCTCTGATTACAGTCTCTTTGTCACCCTACTAGTTTCCTTCACCAACTTACATATTATATATTTTACTGCCTTTCTCCCCAGAACAGAATAGAAGCTCCAACAGGGCTGGGATTTTTGACCAATTTGTTCATTGCTATATCCCCACATCTGAAATATGTTGTTGTTGTTTTAAATGTGTTTGCTTTTTTAAAATTGGAATTTCCAGAGGTTTGACTTTCCTCCTCCTACTAGTTTCTTTCTGAGGACCCCTCGTCCAGCCTGTGTACTGTATCAGCTGTTGTGTGCTGTTCTTGCTAACATCTTAGGTTCCCTTGCCGTTTGATCCTACAAGGCTGATTCCTACACGTAATCATTACTGTCATCTGCTTTTTGCCATTTGTGGCTCCTGAAGCAGGACATTGCTGAAGAATGTCACAGAAGTGCCCTAAATTCACCCACTGTCTACCTTCAGCTAGACCCTCTGGCTGCCTACTTACTTATTCTTTTATTTACATCATTATTGTCCTGGTACTCTTCCCGGTGTACACCTTTTGAGTTTTTCTGCCCACCTTTTTTTTTTTTTTTTTTTTTGCGGTACGCGGGCCTCTCACCGCTGTGTCCTCTCCCGTTGCGGAGCACAGGCTCCGGATGCGCAGGCCCAGCGGCCATGGCTCACGGGCCCAGCCGCTCCGCGGCATGTGGGATCTTCCCGGACCGGGGCACGAACCTGTGTCCCCTGCATCGGCAGGCGGACTCTCAACCACTGCGCCACTAGGGAAGCCCCTGCCCACCTTTAAGCTCCCAATCTTATGTTAAAACAGCCTTTCTACTCTCAAAAAGTGATCAGTTCAACTTTAGGAAGAACTTTGAAGACATTTGATTAAAATCTTATCAATTCCTTTGTCATGTCATCCCTTTCCGCCATCTTAGAGCATTTTGGACCCATTCTCTCATTGTTGCTTCCTGTTTCAAGAGGAAAACTTACCTATCATCACAACCAAGGTCACCATCTGGTCCCAGTTGTGTGTGGATCCCCCTAAATTATCCCATTGCTCTCTTGCATTCTCAGTGTCTCCCCCTCTGCTGGTTCTTTTCCTAAGCAAAGGTGTACTTACTGCCTCTATCCTGAAGACCAAGCTGTCTAGGCACCCTCTACTTGATCCAGCCTGAAATCTCTCCTGTTCACTGCCTTTTTTTTTTTTTTTTTTTTTTTTTTTTTTTTTTGTGGTACGCGGGCCTCTCACTGTTGTGGCCTCTCCCGTTGCGGAGCACAGGCTCCGGACGCGCAGGCTCAGCGGCCACGGCTCACGGGCCCAGCCGCTCCACGGCATGTGGGATCCTCCCGGACCGGGGCACGAACCCGCGTCCCCTGCATCGGCAGGCGGACTCTCAACCACTGCGCCACCAGGGAAGCCCAGCCATTTCTTAACCATGGGCGTGCTGCCCACGTACCGAGGTCTTCCCACCCACTACCCGGTTATTCTTTAACTTCCTTAGACTCCGGCTTTTTTCTCCAGTGATTCTCTCTGTCTGCTGAACTTCCTTCCAGCCACATTGAGTTAATCACCAAGTCCCATCAGTCCTTCTGTGCTCTACCTCTAATAGCCTTCTTTTCCCACTCATGGCAGCCGTTAACTTTGAACAAACTCTCTGGTTTACACAATTACTGTAGTCTCTTGATTGGTTCCTAATGTACCCTGCAAAGCTCTGCAAAATTAATCGTGCTAAAATCTATTTCATCATTTGATTCTTCTATTCAAAAAAGTTCTTCAGGGGCTTCCCTGGTGGCACAGTGGTTAAGAATCCACCTGCCAGTGCAGGGGACACAGGTTCGAGCCCTGGTCCAGGAAGATCCCACATGTTGCAGAGCAACTAGGCCCGTGCACCGCAACTACTGAACCTGAACTCTAGAGCCCGCGAGCCACAACTACTGAAGCCCGCGTGCAACAACTACTGAAGCCTGCGCTCCTAGAACCCGTGCTCCGCAACAAGAGAAGCCACCGCAATGAGAAGCCCGCGCACTGCAACGAAGAGTAGCCCCTGCTCGCCACAACTAGAGAAAGCCCCTGTGCAGCAATGAAGGCCCAGCGCAGCCAAAAATAAATTAAAAAAAAAACACCGCTTCTCCAGCCCTTTCATAAGAAAGGGATAAAAAGGCCCAACCCTTTATGGGATAAAAGAGGCCCAACTTTCATCTGTTTTAAGTCAGTCGACCATAGTCGTTCTACCATATGCAAACAAATGCTGCAAAGAGTACCAATTTCCTTGTTTTGAACCTGTTCCCCAACAAACTCTATTCTAGCAGAAAATTCTCATCTCTACATTTTCCAGAGGCATTTTCCCACCTGATGCTTCCCAATCCTACCCACCCGTGAACTCTCCACACATCCTTCTCTACCCTTTTATTCAACACCTATTAATTTAACACCTAATATTTACCAGGCACTGTTCCAGAGGCTGGAGACACAGAAGTGAACACAATGGTCTCAAATTGTAGCTCTTCAGGAGCTTATATTCTAGTCTGAGGAGAAAGACGATAAACAAACAAACACGTTTGTTGGTAATAAGTGACCAAAGGAAAATGAATCAGGAAAGAAGGGAAGGAGGTCAGAGACAGCCTCATGAGAAGATGACCTTGAAGCAGAGACCTGGGTGGTGCCAGAGGGAGCCTTGAGGCTGTCTGGTAGAAGGACATGGTACAGGGGAGAAAGAGCAAACACGGATGGATGACTGGGGGTGCTTGGGACCAGCAAGGAGGCCAGTGTGGCTGATGTGAATGTGGAAGGGTTTTTTGTGGTTTTTTTTACAGCTTTATTGGAGTATAATTGCTTCACAATGGTGTGTTAGTTTCTGCTGTATAACAAAGTGAATCAGTTATACATATACATATGTTCCCGTATCTCTTCCCTCTTGCATCTCCCTCCCTCCCACCCTCCCTATCCCACCCCTCTAGGTGGTCACAAACCACCTAGCTGGAAAGGGTTATTAAAGGTTATAACTGAATGAGTAAGTGGTGGGAGGTGAGTCCAGGTGATGAGCGGGCCAGAGTCTGAGGAGTCTTGAATGCCATTGGTAGGAATTTGGCTTTTACTGCAAATGAGATGAAAAGTCATTAGAGGGTTTTGAGCAGCAGAGACATCTTCTGCTTACATTGAAAACAATCACTCTGGCTGTTGTGCTGGGAATGTACTAACAGGCAAAAATGGAGGCGCTGGAAACCAGTTATTGTAACAATTCAGACAGGAAGATGGAGGCGGCTTAGACTAGGATGCAGGTAGTGGAGGTGGTGAAAAGTGGTCAAATTCTATTAGTATTTTGAAGGTTGAGCTGACAGGATTGCTACCAGATTGGATGTGGGGTGTGAAAAAAAGGGGGAGAAGTGCCCAGGGCACTGAAGAATAGACTTGCTGTGGATTGTGATGGGGAAGACTTGGAGAGGATTAAGGACTTCAGACCTGACCAATGGGTGAGGTTTATTACTCACCTAAGAGGAGAGATAAAGTAGGGACTTGGCTAGACCAGGCTGGAGCTCAGAGAAGAGACCTGACCAATACAGCCCATAAAGACTTCTCCCATCTGTACACTTCTAGAACTTCTCATCCATGAAATCCAAAGTTCATGATACAGTCCATGAACGGCCTTGTGTTGCCTGTTGTGTTACTTCTTTGTATTATTTAACTCTCATTTTCTTCAAATGCATGTTTGTACCTCTTTCTCCCCGTAGAAAGTTTAACTGCCTCGTGGGCTGGGCCAGCACAACGCTGTTTCATCACAATCCCGTAGCCCTTGACACAGCGCTAGCCACGCAGCAGTCAGGCAGTAACCCTACCATTTTGCAAGCTCACTACCCCTGACTCAAAAAACAAGCCTGTTTTCACTGTTTCTTGTTCTCTTCCTTTACAGGCCACTACGTCCATGGCATTTGTATCTATGGAAACGGAGACTTAAAGTGGTTGATTAATTCGTCAAGCCTCTTTGCTAACAAGTTTGAGCTCACTGCGTACCCCCTGACTGTGGAATGCCTAGAGCTGAGGCTTAGAGAAAGAACCCTAAATCAGAGTGAAATTGCAATACAGCCCAGCTGGTATTTTTGACCTACTGCCACTCACGACTGCAGGAAAATCACAGCTGGAAAGGAGAGCTTTTCTTTGTGAGAAAAACTTGGCCTGGGTTATATGAACAGTGTCAGGGCCAAGGTTATGGCTTCAGGACCTGACTACATTACAACATGTTAAAATATTCTCTGGACACCGTGAAATATGCTGTCAGGATGGTTGCGCAGGGATGCTGGCGCTTTGGCCACTCTGGCAGTTCCTTGAGGCTCACTCTGTATCAGGCTAATGTTCTGATCAGTGATAAACTGTCCTCAGATTTGCATCTGATCCTCATCGTATATAAATGTTCTAATGAAAAGCAGAGTTGTGGATAATACTATTTAGGAGAAAACGAATTGGGTTTCTTTGAAGAAGGAATCTTTTATAACAGATCTCTAGCCACACATTGATGGATATCCCCTGCTCTTTTCTTACCTGCACGTAGGCATAGAAATCGCTTTTTTGGGTAACTGACCAATCTCCTTTACAGCTTGAGCTCCTAGAACTGAGAACTAGATCTTGTTCCTGAGTTTCAACAGTAGCATTTTCAAGTTTCCTGTGTCTAAAGTTCTGTATAGAATTTAAAGCCATTCACAGGAGACAGAATTTAAGACAGCAGTCCCTGCCTGCTGCTTCAGTAAAAGGCCCCCGGGGGGAATCAGTTTCTTGAATGTTTGTCAGAATGTGCTCTGATCCCATTTTCTTGTTTTCCATTGAGAACGTGGAAAAGTTCTTGAAGCATGAAGAATTTCTAGAAGAGAGGTGCTATTGCATGGGTTTAGCCTCAAGCCTTGAATATCTCAGAGTAAATCACTTTCCTTTATTGCCACTGCTCTCCACCCTGACCAAAGTGATCTTATCTGCAAAGTTGGAGACCAAATTCTGCCCCGTGAGCCTTTAAGGGGTCCATAGTGTTCTCTGGGTAGCTTTGCAATGCCTGGGGGGTCATAGGAGTGCCTGGATTTTTAAAAGCTTTCAAATGTGTGTGAGCCTTTTGGTCACTTATCCTTCGTCCCATTCATGTATCCAATTCATTCATTCAGCATCTGGTCAATAAGTATTTCTTGAGTGTTTATTATACACCAGACACATGCAGAGACAAGGAGGAGAAGTTAAGTCAGAAGCTTTTTCACTCTAAAAGTCCTGGCAATAACGTCAACGTGGGAAAGGCTGCTCTAGAGAATCTCACAGGGTGGTTGTATTTTAACACCTTCCTGTGCAGGGTTGTAGACTGTGATATCAGGCCCAGGATATCAGAAATTACAAAGTGAGGTCTAAATCAGATTATTCCCAAGAGAGAAGGAAAGGAGGAGACGGAAGCCGCAGCCGATTGTGTTCTAGGTGTTCTGCTTGCTCCTTACGTCTCATGGCCTTCAAATCTCACAACGCTCTTGGGAAGCTCGCATGATTACCCCCATTTTGCAGATGAAGTGAGTGAGGCTTAGAGAGGTTTTTAGTCAGCATTAGGAAACAAGTTCTCTGTCTGAGAATCGGGATTCTCTTATTGGTCTCCTTTGTTCATTTCCTGAGGTGGAACATTTAGAGAAGGTGAAGTAAAGCCATATTTAGCATCCCAGAATGGTCTCCGTGTTAATATTGAGAAAACGTCCTGTCACCTCAGAAGAATATGAAGTCTACTCTTATATTCCATCCAGTTCCTTGATATTTATTTATTCTAATGAAAAACAGTAACTACAATTAATGATACATTTAATCCACGCAACATTATTTTTTTCTGTAGTTGTGCCTGTTGAATGTTAATCATATTTAATGACTTCTAGTGACTTTGAAGTAAAGCCTTTTTTTTTTCCTGCTACTGAAAAAAAAGATGGAACTGTATTGGTTGATGAAGAGTCAAGGGGTAGCGAACACACCCAGAGCTAAAGGCAGAATCTGAAGATCACCTTTTTTTTTCAACTAATTTACATGACACCACTTGAGAAGAAGGGTTGCTTTACACTGGATCTTTCTCTTGTAGAACAAGAAATCTTTTGGAATAGAAGATGTTTACATGTCCATTGTTGGTCATTTCTTCTGTGTCTTAAGTACTTTAATATTGGAAGAGTGTAGTGTTTGGACTAGTGGGTTTCTGCTAGCCCTTGGAGATGCCCTGAAAACTTTGTTTTCGATGATGTTCCATGTTGTTTTCTTGGAAATAAATTAATATATTGTTTTCCACCTTTGGGGCTATTGTGTATTTTTATTTGATTGGCATTTGAAGATAATTCTCCTAACATTTTCTAAAAAATAAAAATAAATACATTCATACATACACACATATTTGTCTTAAAATGCCCATCCACTGAAAAATAATTAAGCTTTTCCTCTGTGGAGTGTTGGGGAGAATAACTGGGAATGATAGAGAAGAGAATATAATGGAAGATCAGTTTCATTTAAATTGGGTACAACCATTTTAAAATCTGAGGAAGGAAGAAGTTAGCCTTCTACTCTTGCCCCCTTTATTTATTTTTTAAAAATCAAGGTACAATTTAGGAAAAAGACATGTTAATATTATCATAATTATTCGATTGTCAAATGCCAAAGTTTCTGAGCAGCCTTTCAGTGCTAAGTTTGGCTAAACAAATTTTGCCTCTAACAGACACATGGAAAATGACAGAAATACTGAGGGAAATAACTCATTTCAACAACATCTGATGCACCATTTTTTTAATGCAAAATGTTTAAAAACTAAGGTGAAAAACATTTCAAACTACAAAAACAATAAAAATATATGTTCATAAAAATAGAAAGAATACATAAATCAACTATACTTCAACAAAAAGTTTTTTAAATGTGATAAAATCAAGTTCATAGGTAAAAAAAAATAGAAAGAATACAGAAGAATATAGAATAAAAAGTGAATTCCTTTCTCCAGAAGTAATCACTTGATTGGTGTATATTCTTAAGTGTCTTTTCAGTGCAGTGATATCCTGTGGCAGTGCTGTCCAAAAGAATTTCTGCAATGATGAAAATGTTCTGTATCTACACTGTCCAAGATAGTAACCACTCAATTTAGCCACTGGGCACTTGAAATGTGGCCAGTGTGACTGAGGAAATGTTACTTATTTTTAGCCACATGTGACTAGTGGTTATTCTACATCAGTTATATACATGTGTTTGTGTATATGATGGAAATATACACAAAGACACATGTACTGGCTTTTTTTTAATGAGTTGATTATAGAGACGTATAATAGAAATTATATCTTTTTGCAGCTTGCTTTTCTGGGCCCTTCAAAAATAAACTTTTACTTTTAGAATAGTCTTAATTTTACAGAAAAATTACAGATAATACCGAGTTCCCATATAACATAATCAATATATAACATTCGTATAATACATTTGTCACAATTAATGAGCCAATATTGATACATTATCACTATTACCTAATATTCATACTTTATGTAGATTGGCTTAATTTTTACCTAATATCCTTTTTTTGTTCCAGGATCTTATCCAAGTTTCACATTAGGTTTAGGTATGTTTCTACAGTCTCCTCTGGGCTGTGACTGTTTCTCAGGCTTTTCTTGTTTTGATGACCTTGACAATCTTGAAGGGTACTGGTTGGAGATTTTGCAAAATGCCCCCCACCCATTGGTTTTGGCTGATGTTTTTCTCATGGTTAGATTGAATTTGGGGGTTTGGAGGAGGAAGACCACAGAGATAAAGTACCATTTTCATCACATGATATGAAGGGTACACACTATCAACTTAGCTTATCACAGCTGATGCTGGCCTTGGTCACCCGGCTTAAGTAGTGTTTGTCAGGATTCTCCACCGTAAAGTGACTCTTTTTCCCTTTTTCCATACAACACTCTTTGGAAGGAAGTCATTATTCCGAGCCCATACATAAAGAATGGGGAGTTATAGTCCATCTCTTTTATTTATTCATTTATTTATTTATTCATTTGTTTATTTATTTTTAAATTTTTTAAATTTATTTATTATTTTTTATGGCCACACCGTCGGAATGTGGGATCTTAGTTCCCCGACCAGGGATTGAACCCGTGCCCCTTGCAGTGGAAGCGCAGATTCTTAACCACTGGACTGCCAAGGAAGTCCCATACTCCACCTCTTTTAGAGTAGAGTTTGTACATAAATTATTTGGAACTCCTCTGAACAGGAGATTTGTCTCTTTTCCCCAATGTATTTATTTATTCAGTCATTTATTAATATTAATATGGACTCGTGGATATTTATCTTATACTTTAGGTTATAATCCAATACTACCTTTTTTTCCCTCAAATCGTTCCAGCTTTGGCCATGGGTAGCCCTTTAAGTTGGCTCCTGAGGCCCTTTGACATACCCCCCCTCACTGGGGGCGGGTTTCTTGAACACTTTCTTACTTCCTGGCATTACCAGATGCCCCATTCGAGCATCTCTTGTTGTTCCCTTGTTCAGGTTTTAGGATAAATAAGTACAGTGGCCATGGCCTGAGAAGTACACAGTGATCAGAGGCTCAGATCCTCCGTTTAGGGTCTGGGTCACTTCACCAAGTAAGCCATCCAGACTAGCAGAGGTGCTAGTGAAGGATATGGGGAATCTGAAATGGGGAAGAGAAAAAGGAGACCCTGGGTATCAGTTACAGCTTCGGGACCAGCTGCAATGGTAGAAGCTGTTGGTCATTCCACTAAGCTTCCCTCCATAAGTTTCCCCAAGAGAAGACATTCACCCGATCTTGGAGGAGCTGCTCCCTAAACTTATAGGAAGAAATTGATCCAAGCTGCTCAAGCGTGGAGGCTGCACTGCACAAATGGGACCGCCCCAGGACTGAGGTCAGCCTCCTCTGGGAATTACTCTCAGCCAATGAGCGTGGCCTCACCCAAGGACACATCCCATCTGGGGTCAGCCTGCACCCAGTGCCTGGATGACGTGGGGCTGTACAGGCCCAATGCCCTCACCTTAACTTGGTGTGCTCTCTCTAGGGTGGACCGAGGTCTTACTGTGAGCTCATTGCAGTCCAAATTTTCTATGCAATCCTGATCCCTTCTCTTCCCCCACATAAGTATGAAATCTGAAGTGCTCCCTTGCACGCCACTCTCCAGTTTAGGGCCTGGTATCTGGAGAACCTGACCTGTAATGTGTTCCCCCTCCAAAGTTGGTACAAAAATTCACCCGTATTTTCTTTAACTTTCATAGTTTTTCCCCACATTTAACTCTTTAGTACTCATACCATCTATAACTTATTTTGTCACATGATTTCAGATAAGGTTTTACATTTTTACTCAGTTAAAGAAAGTCAATTATCCCAATACTATCTTTCCCCATTGATTTAAAATGCCAACATGATCATGTATTAAGCTTCATATGTTTATGGTTCTTTTTCTGGACTCCTGTTCTACTGATCTTTTGGTCTATTCATGTGCCAAAACCATATATTAAAAATTACTGTAGGGACTCCCCTGGTGGCACAGTGGTTAAGAATCCGCCTGCCAATGCAGGGGACACGGGTTCGGCCCTGGTCCGGGAAGATCCCACATGCCACGGAGCAATGAAGCCTGTACATCACATCTACTGAGCCTGTGCTCTACAGCCTGCGAGCCACAACTACTGAAGCCCGTGAGCCACAACTACTGAGCCCGCATGCCACAACTACTGAAGCCCGTGCACCTAGAGCCCATGCTCCACAACAAGAGAAGCCACCACAATGAGAAGCCTGTGCACCACAACGAAGAGTAGCTCCCACTCGCTGCAACTAGAGAAAGCCTTCGCACAGCAACGAAGACCCAATGCAGCCAATAAATAAATAAATAAATAAATAAAATGTAAAAATAAATAAATAAAATAAAAATAGAGTTACCATATGATCCAGCAACCCAACTCCTGGGCATATATCCAGAAAAGGTGAAAACTCTAATGTGAAAAGATACATGCACCCCAATGTTCATAGTAGCACTATTTACAATAGCCAAGGCATGGAAGCAACCTAAATGCCCATCAACAGATGAAAGAATAAAAAAGATGTGGTATATGTATACAATGGAATATTACTCAACAATAAAAAAGAACAAAATATTCCCATTTGCGGCAACATGAATGAATCTTGAGATTATCATACTGAGTAAGTCCAACAGAGAAAGACAAATATCATATGATATCACTTATCTGTGGAATCTAAAAATTAATACAGCTGAGTTTATTTACAAAACAGAAACAGACTCATAGACATAGAAAACAAATTTATGGTTAACAGAGGGGAAAGAGGGGGAGAGGGATAAATTAGGAGGGATTAACAAATACATAACAATGTATATAAAATAGATAAACAATGAGATTTTCTGTACAGCACAGGGAACTAGATCTAATACCTTGTAATAAACAATAAAGTAAAAGAATCTGAAAAAATAAAAAATTCTTTAAAATAAATAAGTTTTACCTTTTCCTTCTTTTTCTTGTCTTCTGACATGCAGAAATTTGCAACACAGTTTTAAATGGTAGCAGTGATAGCAGCTGTCCTTGAGTTGTTCCCAATATTAAAGGACATGTTTAACTTTGGTACATGATGTTGGAGGTTTGAAGTAGATTTCCGGTAGATATCCTTTATTGAGTTAAGAATCAGAATACCAGAAAATAAGTCTAAATAAAAATATATTATGGGGACTTCCCTGGTGGCGCAGTGGTTGGGAGTCCGCCTGCCGATGCTGGGGACACGGGTTCGTGTCCTGGTCCGGGAGGATCCCACATGCCGCGGAGCGGCTGGGCCCGTGAGCCATGGCTGCTGAGCCTGCGCGTCCGGAGCCTGTGCTCCACAATGGGAGAGGCCACAACAGTGAGAGGCCCACGTACCGCAAAAAAAACCAAACCAAACAAAAAAATATTATGATTCTAATGTTTTTTAAAGCCCCAGTTGCTATCTCTTTTTTGTTGCTTAATGGAATTATGAGTGACTTTGGTTTAAAAAATTTTTTTCTTTGCACATATTACTTCAAACGATAAGAGAGAAATGTCACCACTGTTAATCTTTTTACACAGTAAGAATTTAGGATAGCAGGAACTTCCCTGGTGGCCCAGTGGTTAAAACTCCGTGCTCTCAATGCAGGGGGCCTGGGTTTGATCCCTGGTCAGGGAACTAGATCCCATATGCCGCAACTAAAGATTCCACATGCAGCAACGAAGATCCCTCGTGCCACAACTAAGAACCGGCGCAGCCAAATAAATAAATAAATAAATAAATAATTTTAAAAAAGAATTTAGGATAGCAGTCTATGCATAGCAGTCTATGCCAAGTGGGAAACGGGAGCAGAGACTCACTTGAACAGACTAAGCAAATAACTGGAGTTTGGGAAGACTAATGCCAGAACTAGAAGTTTCCTGTTGTGACTACTCCCTCTTCTGGTCAGGATGGCTAAGGGCTTAAGAGGTCAAGCCAATGGAAAGACACTGGAGGTCAACCTCCCAGGGCCAAGTCCTGACCTTGGAAAGAAGACTAACAGTGATATCTCTGAAAGGAGGAGGGTAAGAGATGACGCTGACCGTGCTCACTTTTCCACGAGGAACGCCTACAAGCTTTGAAAGTGGTGGGCTTCCGTGGTGGCTGTCGGGAAGATTAACTTTGGTGAGTCCTTGGGAGCCAGCCCAGGAAGCCTGACCTCCCTCTTGGGAAGGATATTGGGGGCTGAATTGTCCCAAACAAAAGGGTTCTTATGAAAAGAAGGCAAAATTCAGAAACCAATGACCAGCATCATGTGTCAAACTGTAAAAGTGAATCTCAGGCGTGTGATCAGGAGCCGAGGCTGTTAGGAGAAATAGTTGAAAAAGTTAGTGTAACGTGAAAGTGAATTATTTATGAACTTCAAGCCATTTATTTCTATTAAAGTGAATTAATTATTAGTGAGCTTCAGGGCATCAGCTGTACAGGCAACAATAGAAGGTTTTCGATGGCTTTCCAAAAGGTTTTATTTTAAAATAACTTTAGATTGCAGAGAAAAGTTACAAAAATGGTACAGAGAATTCTTGTAGACCTTTCACCCAACTTCTAATGTTAACATCTTACAAAACCAAAGTTCAATGATCAAAACCAGTTTTGTTTGGTTTTTAATTCTATGCTGGCTGTGTGTTGAGAGCTGGAGCCAGGTGACTTTCACCTTTGCACAGGACAGACCAGATGGGTAAGTTGAGTCCCAGTAACGTGTAGTGCCATCACATTAAACCAAATGACAGCAAGGGACTGGTCTCAAATGATATTTACAGATGAAAGTTGCAGTATGAAAAGGAAAATTCTGTACCTTCTCTATTCTAGACTATGGAGATGAGATAAAAGAAAAGGATGGGGGAGGAGAGAAAATCCATAGTCACATCACTAAGAAAATGGTGGGGAAGGAAGCACGGGTAGGGCAGTTAAAATGTGTCCTGCGTCTTACAGATCACTGGTTGGGAAACTCTAGCTTCATTTTCTTAGGATTTTACTAAATAGGGGTAATGGGTCGTGAAGAGCAAGGAGGAAAAGCACCGATGACTGCCAGGTCCGCACATTGAAACTCCGGCGCTTAACACCTTTTGTGATCCCCTGCCACATACCTCTGAGCAGGTGAGGCATGATGACTCCATGATTAGCATTCCATGGTGGCTTTCACAGAGGACTCAGCAGGAAGTACCCGAATTAGACTTTCCAACTGCATGGCTGTGTATCAGAGATGACCCAGTGGAAGAAGGATGGTTTAAAAAATAACCACAGTAATAACATGAGATTCTTTGGGAATAACAACTACCAAAAGCAACCGAGTGACTGAAATTTGAAAATCTAGGAAATTTACTAAAACACTGATGTTGTAGTCATTACCATACATGGAAATTTTCCTACCTGGATACGTGATCAAGACATTTTGCTCAGGGATGGTGGGAATCTGGGCAAATGCCATTTGAAAAACTTCCACAGTATAAAATGGGGGTAAAGAAATATTGTTGTGTTTTCATAGGATCTTTTTGGGCAGGAAGCTTCCACACATTCCTCTCTGTGCCGGTTTCGGGCTCCGGGTATACAGCCGTGTATTAAGACTGGCAGATCCTTTATATCGTAGTTGAAGGCATAGAAAAATTACAAAAATATATCAACAAACAAGATAATTTTAGGTAGTGAGTAAGTGTCACTGTGAAGCAAATAAAACAGCGTGAAATGACAGAGGTCAACAGATGTGGAGACACTGGGTTTCCCCTAGATTAGGCTGCCAGGCAAGACCTCTCCATAGAGGGAAGATTTTTTTTTTTTTTTTTTTTTGGCGGTACGCGGGCCCCTCACTGCTGTGGCCTCTCCCTTGCGGAGCAGCACAGGCTCAGCGGCCATGGCTCACGGGCCCATCCGCTCCGCGGCACGTGGGATCTTCCCAGACCGGGGCACGAACCCGTGTCCCCTGCATCGGCAGGCGGACTCTCAACCACTGCGCCACCAGGGAAGCCCGAGGGAAGATTTTGAGACTACAGCTTTGCTCTCTGCAGTCGATCACAGAGATTGAAGTTGGATGTTGAGACTTGCCTTTACCAATGTATTTCTTGGCTTTGTTGAAAATCCAGCGAGTCAAGAGATGCTTGAAGAAAAAGTTGGTTTCTCGTGCTTGGGCGGGGAAAGTATAAGTCTGCAACATAGTGTAGCACCAGAAATTAGGGTAGTGCTCAGAGAATAATGAGAACATATCAAAAGGCACAGAAGTCACCTTGAAGAGGCTCCTGCTGGCTAATCTGGGACACTTTGAGCATCCAAATAAATATGATAGTAATAGGTTGTAATTCAATAACTAAGAGTCCATAAATCCATACATGCATATACACATACATATATACACACCTAAATGGAGGAGAAGGGAAAGCTCTTATAGTAAAAGACCAACGAATAAATACAGAAAGAATAATGGAGTTAGGAAATCATGAATGGCTGCTGTAACTCATGGGTGAAAGTTTGACAAGGAACAGAATACTTACATAGGTTCAAAATATCTCCCCACAGATTACTTATTAATTTTAAGCATTCAATTGTAACTTTACAGTGAAAAAAAAAGCCTAAACACATCACCTAATCAAGTGATCAAAGTTATACCACTGAGAATTCCCTGGTGGTCCAGTGGTTAGGACTCTGCCCTTCCAGTGCAGGGGACACGGGTTCGATCCCTGGTCAGGGAACTAAGATCATGCAAGTGGTGCTGCATAGCTGGGGGGCGGGGAAAGTTACATTGGGATATAAGTTACATAAAAAGTTACATAACACTGGGACAGACTGACTCACAGTCAATCTGATAGAAAGCACTGAGAACATAACATCACTTTAGTGGTGTCCCTAAACTGAATAAACTGAATCTGTAGTCATGAGAAAACATCAAACAAACGCAAATTGATCAACATTGTAGAAAATAACTAGCATGGTCCTAGATTAAAGGAGATTAATGAGAAACGAAAATCAATGCAATACATGACCCTGGATTAGATCCTAAACTGGAGGTATAAAGGAAAGTTATAAAGGACATTACTGGGAAATAGGAAAAAATAGTATACAGATTATGGATTAGATAATACTATTGTGTCAATTTTAAATTTCCTGATTATACAAAACAATTCTTTTTACTTAGGAAGTACCAAGGTGTTTAGAGTGTAAGGTAGCATGATGTCTCCAACATACTCTCAAATGGTTCAAAATATGTACACGACACATACACACCAAATAGTAAAGCAAATGGAACATATACAAACAATTGGTGGATCTTGTACTGTTACTTCAGCTTTTCTGTAAGTATGAAAATATATTAACATGAAAAGTTACCAAAAAGCCAACCAACTAGCAAAACAAAAACACCCAAAACCTCACTTGCTTAAGCTTCATCTTGGTGATATGACTGAAGTCATCATTTCTGAAGGAACTCTGACCTTCATGGCACAGCTGTGTATAAGGTGGAACTGAGCTCCTATTAACTTGTACCCCTGGACATGGTGGTACCACAAGACAAGTTCCAAGCATAATCCTCTCTGCCCTTTGAGTACAGCAGAAACCTTATTTATCCTTCATGATCAACACTTATCAATCTAGTCAAAACCATGATCTTTCTAGGATTAGCTTGTAAATTTCTTTCTTTTTTTAATGTATGCCTCTTTTTTTTATAAAGTCTTAATCATGGTAACTTTATTTTTAATTAATTAATTAAAAAATTTTTTTGGCTGCATTGGGTCTTCATTGCTGTGCATGGGCTTTCTCTAGTTGCAGCGAGCGGGGGCTACTTTTCGTCACGGTGCATGGGCTTCTCATTGCAGTGGCTTCTCTTGTTGCGGAGCATGGGCTCTAGGCACATGGGCTTCAGTAGTTGTGGCATGCAGGCTCAGTATTTGTGGCGCACGGGCTTAGTTGCTCCGTGGCATGTGGGATCTTCCCAGACCAGGGCTCAAACTCATGTCGCCTGCAGTGGCAGGCAGATTCTTAACCACTGAGCCACCAGGGAAGACCCTCAGCTTGTAAATTTCTACCCATATTAGTACAGCTCTAGACACACTGACTGGTCTCCTTTTGATTCAAGGACACCAAGGTCTTGCACATGCCAGCTGGATTTGTTAGGTTACTTCTGCTACAAATTAAAAAAATTCAGAGTGGATTAAAGAGTAAGAAAATACATTGTGAAGTAAGTCAGAAAAACAAATACTGTTTGCTAACACATATATATGGAATCTAGAAAAAAAAGGTTCTGACGAACCTGGGGGAAGGACAGGAATAAAGATGCAGACGTAGAGTATGGACTTGAGGACACAGGGCAGGGGAAGGGTAAGCTGGGATGAAGTGAGAGAGAGGCATGGACATATATACACTACCAAATGTAAAATAGATAGCTAGTGGGAAGCAGCCGCATAGCACAGGGAGATCAGCTCGGTGCTTTGTGACCACCTAGAAGGGTGGGATAGGGAGGGTGGGAGGGAGACGCAAGAGGGAGGGGATATGGGGACATATGTATATGTATAGCTGATTCACTTTGTTATAAAGCAGAAACTAACACAACATTGTAAAGCAATTATACTCCAATAAAGATGTTTAAAAAATACATTATCGTACATAACAAGCCCAGACGTACAGAGACTCCAGGGTTAGCTAATTCAACAGCTCAATGCCGTTATCATGGATCCAGTTTCCTTCCGTCTTCCTTCATTGCCATTTCCATCGGCACTGCCTTCAGTTTGTTCCCCTAACAGTCACAAGGTAGCTGCAACAGTACAACAGGTTTATATCTAAACCTAATGTCCAGAGAAAGAGAATGTATCTGTCTTCTGTTTCTCCTTTTAACAAATGAGGAAACATTCTCCTCACATCTCATTAGCCAGAAGTTTATCATACGTCTCTACCTAAATCAATCTCTAGCAAGAGGATTGGGACCACTGCATGTGTCTCAGATCACACAAGAGCCATTCCCTGGAACCAGACATGATGCTGGCCCCCAAAACACATGGCTGTATCAGGAGGATGGATATGCGAACAGGTCAGGGCTCTGTAGGAAAGTGGGGCCTTGCACACCTTCTTTTGGGATGGGGAACATGAATGGAGAACCTTACCACTGTCCCAGGTAGAACTAGATTGAACCAGTTAGGAATTTCCCAGTGCCAGCGGTTCTCAAAGTGTGGCATCTGTACTGTCATCAGCAGCATTACCTAGAAACTTTTTAGAACTGAAACCTTCAGGTCCCATGCAGACCTACTGAATCTGTTTTAACAAGCCTTCCAGGCAGTTCTGATGTGCTCTAAGGTTTGAGATTCATTGCTCTATTCCAGTGGTTCTCCACTGGGGGCATTCTACCTCCAAAGGGGCATTCTACCTCCAAGGGGACACTTGGCAACGTCTGGAGACATTTTGGTTTTTATAACTGGGGTATGGCATGCTACTGGCATGTAGTGGTAGAGGTCAGGACATTGCACAGATAGCCTCCACAGCAAAGAAGTGTCCAGCCCAAAATTTCAGTAATGCCAAGCTTGAGAAACCCTGTCCTATGCTACAGGGCTGGACAAGCTCCTTTACAGAGGCTGCAGCCCATCCAGCTCTCTTTGCTGGATTCAGCTTGTTGGGACAAGGATTAGCATGTATTAAACACTCTCAGAACGGAAGTCTATGGACAGAGTCTGGTTAACTCTCCTAAGTAACAAGTCTTCAGGCCTTCAGGTCACTCAGATCAGTCCCAGGGGTCTCCTGAATTACCCATCCATGGCAAAGCAATCAACAGGACAAGGCGTTTACCTTCAGAAGCGAAAAAAAAAAAAAGAACCCATATTTTATACGAGACACAGTCAACATATGCATTGAAGTTTCAGAACTGGTGTTTATGGGAGTCCCATTCCTCTATCTTAGAGGCTGATAATCTGTATTGATCGAGCACACTTTTTCCATGCTGAGGATTCAGCTGTGACAAGTGAGTTTCCACTGTCTTCTGCTGTCTAGTTCTCTCATAAGAGAGCCTGAGGGTCAGGAAAAGGAAATCAAACATCTAGTTCTAATCTACATTTTTCTATACTAGATGCAGGCGAGAAACCTTGTATTGTCTGTGAATAGAGGAAAGCAGCAAATTATATCAGAGTAGCTAATGCCACCATCAGTTCAGGTTAGGCCCATCTCGTATTAAACCTATTATCTTTTTTAAAAAATTGATTTACAATGTTGTGTTAGGAAACCTATTTTCAAATGTCTTAACAGTGCGGCCTGTTCTACCATGATAGTTCTGCGACCTCTTCTGGCACTTACATAATATAACATACTTGGGACCTCCCTGGCAGTCCAGTGGTTAAGACTCAGTGCTTCCAATGCAGGGGGAGTGGGTTCGATCCCTGTTTGGGGAACTAAGATCCCACATGCTTCGTGGCACAGCCAAAAAATGAAAAAACAAACAAACAAAACCATAATGTAACCACACTTCTGGAAATGAATGTGCTGGTAAAATTTATTTACATTATGTTGTCTCATCTCAATCACATTTAAGTCTTGGAAATCTGTATTTGCATACAAAATCCAATACATTCCTGGGAGAATTTTTTTTTTAACAAAAACAAAACAAGATACAATTAATGTGATCGTTGGGTAGCTTAATGAACATCTTGCTTTTGGGGGGTCTCATCTGGGATTTCAGAGTGAACTGTATCCAGAGGCTGCCAGTGGCAATTCATGAGAGAGTCATAGAGTTCTTCACTTTCCACCATAAATTCTTGGTTTAACTCCTCAATATTCAAATGAAGATTTGGATCTGAAGAAGCCAATAACATATGAAAAAAAATACAGTTTTACAGGACACATAGTAGACATGGCTTAAAAATAGAGCTTTTAAAAAAACATTAGCAGGAAATATTGCAGACATTTAATGTTAAATTTTTTTAACTGTGTGTTTACTAGGGAGATTGGCTCGGTGCTTTGTGACCGCCTGGAGGGGTGGGATAGGGAGGGTGGGAGGGAGGGAGACGCAAGAGGGAAGGGATGTGGGAACAGATGTATATGTATAACTGATTCACTTTGTTATAAAGCAGAAACTAATAAAATATATATATATATATATATATATATATATATATAAATTGTGTGTTTACTTTCAATAAGACTTAAAAATAGAAATTGAAGCTAAAAAAGTAGTGCTACCAGACTCAATGAGCGTCTAGATGGTGGAAAAGATGGAGAAAATAGATGGAATTGAGAGATAACGCCCGTGGAGATGAACGGACAGGACTTGGAAATGCATTAAACTTGGAGCAGGAGAGAAAGGAAGGGTCGAGGATGAGTCTTGAGTTTCTAGCATGAGGACTTGGGCAGATTCAATGCCAAAGAGTGAACCAGAACTAAATCCCTACGACAGGGCTTTGAAAAATAAGCATGCTGCTTTATCTGTTTAGTTAACAGATTGATATAAATGAGTAAATTGTTTATAGCAATTAATTCAGAAACAGAGAGAGACCTACACTGGAATTCTCCAGTAGGATCTCTCAGTTTCTAGCCAGTTGAGTGAATGAGGAACCTGGAAAAGGGGTTAGTTTTGTTTTCAACGAGGGCAACAGAAGTTTTCTGTTACCTTCTAGTGAATCTTCATCTTGGTTTTCAGCCAGAGCTGTGGTTTCCTACAATGAAAATCAGTATTATTTTAAGAAAAAACTAATTTTACTTAAAGGGTTACTCATTCTCTTGGAAGAATTTAGCTCTCAAAAATAATATACACTAAACTCCCTTTTGATCAACTTTACTTTGAATTTTGATTAAAAGAACCTTTAGGGCTTCCCTGGTGGCACAGTGGTTGGGAGTCCGCCTGCCGATGCGGGGGGCGTGGGTTCGTGCCCCGGTCCGGGAAGATCCCACATGCCGCGGAGCGGCTGGGCCCGTGAGCCATGGCCGCTGAGCCTGCGCGTCCGGAGCGTGTGCTCCGCAACGGGAGAGGCTACAACAGTGAGAGGCCCGCGTACCGAAAAAAAAAAAAAAAAAGAACCTTTAAATGATATAAGTGCAATGGGTGAACCGCGTCCATAGAAGAAAAGTCACAAAGGAGGAGCGTCAGACAAAGGCGTCTGGCTTCTCTGAAGTTTCAGGGAACTAACTGGCATCCTGGGGCCCCTGGGCGAGGAACCAGACAGCAGGGACCCTGGCATCAGTCTCCACAGGTACTGTAATAGGTACCCAGCTCTCCACCTGGAGCTCTGCGCTTCCTTCCAGGTGACAATCTGCAAAGTCTCCATGAGTAAATACCCCTCGTGGCCTTCTAATCACACCCCCCCACCCCACGTCTCAGCTAAGGACCAGGACAGTAGATGCTTAAGGAAGTGCAGAGGCTACAGAAAAGCAAACGGATCAATTATCCTCTTACTTAAGGAAAGAAGTAAATTCCAGAAGCACTCCCAAAATAAATCTTGGTTAGTTACTCCAGACTCTGTGGGCTCTCCTGGGGCAATGCAAGTTTTTACAACTCCTCTCTGCAGGCACCGGCTGGGAACCTGCCTTTGTCAAGGACATACAGCTGATTCCTGTATGTCCTGTATGTCCTTAATTTCTGAAGTTGATAATATACTCAAACCTATACTTCTCTATTTGAAGGTACAAAGTTAACCACAGGAAGTCAGACCATCTCCCAAAAGAGCACAAAAAAGAGAGAAGTGAAAGAAGAAAAATATGATAAAACCTCAGGTGGATGTTCCCTGGTGGTCTAGTGGCGAGGACTTGGCACTTTCACTGCTGAGGGCCTGGGTTCAATCCTTGGTCTGGTAACTAAGATCCTGCAAGCACTGAGGCACAGCCAGAAAACCCCAAAAAACAGGCTTGAAAAATTGGAAATGAAAGTCTTGGCAAAAAAATACCAAGCAAATGCACGTTTTAAAAACTGAAGGCTTAGGTGTTAAAGCCAAGGCTATCACACAGAGTGTTACTGTGCACACAAATTGGGGAAAAAAATTTGTAACACTTTGACTGCAAAGTGCTAATTTCCCTATTATGTAAATACCTCACACAGTCAAGAAAAGAGGGGGGGGACACCAGGCAAAAGGAAAAAGGTAGACAAAGGACATCAATGAAATCACAGAGCACAGATACCAATAAACATTTGAAAGTTATTTGCCCTCAATGAAAGACAAATGCCTTCCTCACCTGTCAGACTGGCTAATCACACACAGAAAATCATGGAGAAGCAAGCCATACCATCAATGGAAAGTGTAAGCTCAGGCAGGCTTTTTGGAGAGAAGCTTTTGCTGTTTAAGATTTTAAATGTCATATCCTTTAATCGAGGACTTCCCCTTCTAGAATTTTTCCCTTAGCCAAAAAACACTCAAATTCTTGAAAAGAGGTAAAAGGAAGTTTGTTAAAGCACCAAAAACATGTAAAATGTCAGTCGATAAGTGATGAGCTAAAATCACAGCACATCCAAATAGGCAACTTTTAAAGAAAGCTCTCCTGGTAAAACATAACAGCAGCAAGCAAGGAATAAACTAGTAAACCTATCCGACACGGTCCATTCTAGCCAAGGCGCCCCGAACTCCCCAAACAGAAATTAAGCCCATTCACAGTGATTTAGTGAGAGTAGAAGGGAAAATCTAGAGGCCATAGATCCACTTGAACAATGCTTTCTTCTAAGTGGGGACGAACAGGGAAGAGAGTGCGGTGGTGGAGGCTTTCTCTTACTCCAATACCTCTTTTAAAGAAATATGTTACTTTAGTCATCCAAAAATTAAAATGTGTTAATGTTTGCTGCTACAGCAAATAAAAAAAAAGTACCTCTTGTCCAATTTTAAGTGTTTACAGGTAAAATCTATTGAATGATGCTAAGCTACAATTTAGTAGCAAGAATTCCCGCACAGACTTCACCAACCTATTATTTTTGGAAAACAGTGAGGACTGAAATTGTTTGCAAGTCAAAATGTCTCAGGTCATCAGCTTTTACTCTCTGGTACTAAATTAGGGAGCAGAAGCCAGGGCTGTGGGAATTTGAATGAGAGGATCTGGAAGCGTGAGGAAAGGAAAAAGATGTTTCCATACGGGGCACCCCAACCACCCAGTATTAATGCCAGGGAGAGATACCTTGGGTGTAAGCGAAGTTTCAACTGGGTATCCGGAGGTCTCACACACAGCATAAAGGTTGGGTCCATTTCCACCCGTTCCATAGCCACAGCTGTAGCCAGAAGGAGGATAACAGCTGTGCTGTTGCTCGTACCAGTTGCCAAAGGGGTAACCCTGGCAGGAATGGAAGTCTGGCTTCACTCTAAGAGCAGAAGGGAAAGGACAGGAATGACATCACCAATCAAGGCAGAATCACTCAAAACCCAGGACTCCCTCTACTTTCCCAGACGTTACAAGTAAGGATGATTTCCGCTTTCACTGTTTTAAGCACACCTATTTTCAAAGCAACAGTTTGTAAACTGCCAAATCGTATAAGAAACAGAACACGACCGGTCTTCCTGTTCGTTCAGAGTAGGAAAAATCAGCTCACCTTTGCCAGTACCAGTAATAATTATTTTGTTGCGCTATGCCGAAACCTGCAAAACTCTCTTGTTCAGCCATTTATCCAGACACTTGATAAAACGATCGGAAACCCACACTTTTGACTCCTGCATCAAAAACTCCAGGCAGCTCCTGGTCTAAACCCGCTCAGCCCCACAAATAACTCTCACAGCTGCCTCAGGGATAGGAATTGCCTGCAGTGTCCATTTCGGCCAGGTACTTAATTCCTTGACTTTCATGTGGGTTAAGGAGTGGGTGGGGCTGGGAAGGAGTGTATTGGGGTCACCTGGGGGAACTCCTGCAAACTTCCGCGGGCTTTGAGCTGCCTGCCCGCTCCCGCAACTGTCAGGCCCGGGAAAGCCAGCCAGAAGGGGGAGGCTCGGGAGGAGGGACCAGAGAGGGAGCGTGAGTTGGGCAACTGTGAAGCGCGCAGAAGCCTCCACACTACCCCCTACAATAATATGTAAGGGAGTCACTTTTTTCTTTTTTTTTTTTGCGGTACGCCTGCCTCTCCTGCTGCGGAGCACAGGCTCCGGACGCACAGGCCCAGCGGCCACGGCCCACGGGCCCAGCCGCTCCGCGGCACGCGGGACCCTCCTGGCCCGGGGCACGAACCCGTGTCTCCTGTATCGGCAGGCGGACCCCCAACCACTGCGCCACCAGGGAAGCCCAGGGAGTCACTTTTAATCACTAAAGCCTTAAGACAAAGACTACAATTTGATGCTTCCCTCCTCAGTTCCATATCTGCAAAGAATAACTATCAGAACCAGCATCTAGTGGACCTTTTTTTTTATTTTGACTGCGCCCTGCGGGCATGTGGGATCTTAGTTCCTCCACCAGGAATTGAACCCATGCCCCCTGCACTGGAAGCATGGAGTCTTAACCGCTGGACCTCCAGGGAAGTCCCTGGACTTTTTTTTTTAAACATCCTCTACAGGTTGAAATCTTTACCCCAACCAGCTGGTGGGAAGAAGCGGTGTATATCACACATCACACACACACACACACACACCCCTACCTTAATGCAAGTGCAGGAAAAAATTTTAAAGAAATATTTCTGTGACTCTGTGTGTTTTTTTGTTTTGTTTTGTTTTTTTTAAAACATGACAAAACAGTGCTTCCTAAACTTTAGTGTGGGTTCAAATTACCTGAGCGTGTTTAAAATGTGGGTTCGGAGTCCATAGATTTGGAGTGGAGCCTCAGAGTCTGCCTTTCCAGCCAGCTCCCAGGCACTTTAAGTAGCAAGGCTACACAAAATGTCAACATGTAAGAAGATAACTTTTGAGTCTAAACAAGGACACTTAGGGTCTGGCCATTTCCTTGTAGCTTGTTGATAACTATTCCACTATTCAAATGCTTAACGTAGTCTATATTTACCTGTAATGTGAAAAATAATCATCATGTTGAATTCAAATCATTCAATCATTCACCCATCATTTACTGAGCTCCTCCTATATACAAGGTGGGTGCCTGGCATTAGTGATACAGTGGAGCTTATACTCTCGTGAATTTCCCCGTGTTCAAGGGAGATGTTATTGATTAGCAGCTGTGCACACATCGCTAGGGGTCACCCAATATCTGGTTTCCTTTTCTTCCTTAATAACAGAACCCTGGGACTTCCCTGGTGGCACAGTGGTTAAGAACCCACCTGCCAGTGCAGGGGACATGAGTTCGAGCCCTGGTCTGGGAAGATCCCACATGCCACGGAGCAACTAAGGCCGTGCGCCACAACTACTGAGCCTGCGCTCTAGAGCCCGCGAGCCGCAACTACTGAAGCCCACGTGCTGAGAGCCCATGCTCCGCAACAAGAGAAGCCACCGCAATGAGAAGCCCACGCACTGCAATGAACAGTAGCCCCCGCTCGCCGCAACTAGAGAAAGCCCATGCACAGCAACGAAGACCCAATGCGGCCAAAAATAAATTAATTAATTAATTAAAAAAAAATAACAGAACCCTGATTTTATTTGGAGGTATCAACAGGCCTCGTGTCCAGGTAGCCAAAGTCTGGCTAATAAATGTAAGTCGAACTATTACAAGGGGATTGAGGACAGCTTAGGCAGAGGGAATTTGCTTAGTTGGAAGGAGGCCTTTGGGTCCTCCACCCTTCCCCCAGGCCTAGTGTTGAGATTACGGATGTGATGGCTGAAGACAAAATAACTGCACCTCTCTTGGCCTATGAGGAGATATGAAGGAAGAAGTCACACAACCAAACACAGGATCTTTTTTTTTTTTTCAATTGGCTGCATGGCTTTCGGGATCTTAGTTCCCCAGCCAGGGATTGAAACGGGGTGCTTGGCAGTGAAAGCGCTGAGTCCTAACAAGTGGACCGCAGGAAATTCCCAAAACACAGGATCTTAAAGAGAGAACAGATCCACGTCCCTGATGACTGGGGTCCCTGTACCAGCACTAGACCATCCTACCTCCAGATGCCTTTCACTTAAGAAACAAGTATCTTGGGACTTCCTTGGCGGCCCAGTGGTTAAGACTCTGCACTCCCAATGCAGGGGGCGCAGGTTCCATCCCTGGTTACAGGACCTAAGGTCTTGCATGCTGCACAGCGTGGCCAATAAATAAATAAATAAATAAATGTCTTGTTTAAGCCACTGTTATTCTTAATTTATATAAGGTTAAAAACAATTCCTTTTGTTTAAAAAATATTTTGTTTCTGTTTTCTTTAAAAAATTTTTATACAACTTTTAAAGGTTATTTTCCATTTACAGTTATTACAAAATATTGGCTATATTCCCTGTGATGTACAATACATTCTTGAGCCTGTCTTACACCCAATAGTTTGTACCCTCCCCCCCCCACAACTAGTAACCACTGGTTTGTTCTCTGTTTCTGCTTCTTTTTTTGATTATATTCATCAGTTTGTTGTATTTTTTAGAAAAAGACAAATTCTTAAATAGTGGAGCAGCTTAGAAATCAAATTCAACATATCTTTTTTTGGTCCTCTTATTTTAGGACTGACTTTATTTTTTTTGGAAAGAAAATCGGAATTTGGGCTATGAATGAGTGAGAGGGGTGGGGCTGTAGTTGGAAAGGAATGTGGGAATTGAACCTTCAGACAAGGTGGTAAGGAGGCTGGGGTCGTAGGGGAGGCCAATAGGGCATGTTGAACCCACCCAGGAAGGCGGCAGGAGCCGGGGCACCGAAGGCCATGAGCAAGGCTCCAGAGATGAAGATGGACATTCAGGCGATTTTTAGATGATGGTGACAAGGAAGAGTTCACAAATCTTTCCTTGATCTCAGCCACAAGTGCAAACCTCTCACAGCTCACCGGGATTATTCCCATGAAGCAGGTGAAGCAAATTTCTATCAGGCTGGTGTCCAGGGGAAGCAGCCCTCTCTGCTCCACGCGCAGAGGAGACCAAAGTCCTCTGAGAATACAAGCACATGCAAGCTCGGTAGAGTCCCCAAATTTAGCAGACTTGCTACCTGTCACACTGTGAAGAGAAGGTAACTAAGAGGGAATGTTAGACGCACATGATATTTCTAACAGGGACGATTTCTCTCCACTGTATCTTGCTTTTAGCTCAGTATATCCACCTTATCACCACCCTCACCACCGCCCCCCAAAAGGAAAACTGGCTCTTTTTTCTTTAGCGAAACAAAGGCAGGTACTCAATAAATATTTCTTGAGTGAATGAATAAATCAATGCATGGCTCAAGTTTAAGAAGCTTTTCTATCAATAATTTAAATGCAAAACTAGAAATCCTGTTGCGCTTTAGAGTTAATGATCCCTGGAGTGTTGGTTGTTTCTTGGCAACTGCTGTTTTCACAAGAATGAGATTGAATGGCTTTTTACATCCTGTGTTTGGAAAGAGAACAGGAGGTTTGGCAGGAAGTATGCTCAGTTTGAATCCAGTTGAGCAGATATGTGATATTGTATTGTGTGTTTTTCTTTAGACAATGCAAAACCACTTTTCTTCTCCGTTAAAGAGAACGTTGGAGCCCAAGGAAACGTAAAAGGCAGCAGCAAAACCAGGGTCTACTGTTACTTAGGTGTGTGGAAAGAGTTCTGGACCTACTTCAGCATTTATAACCTCAGATTGGATTAGAGTATTTTAGCTTTAGAGGCACTCATCTTTTTGAAAATGTAATAAAATTTTATCAATGCTCTCCTCCATAAATGTACATACATAATTTTGCATATAATTTCAGGGCATTCAGAGGCCCAAAAACTTATCCATGAATTCCCCCAGATTAGGAACCCCTTGAGTAGATGCTCTAAGGTCTTCTAAGCTCTATGATTGGTTTCACTAATTTTTAACAGCAAAGAAAGAAAAGGAGTAAACCATTTTGAGTTATGTTTATGTCGCTTGCATTATGGTTTTCATTCTAGAACCAACTAGATTCTAAAAGAATCCTGGTTGGAGCAAAACCCACAAGGTTCTTCTCTAAAATGTGACAGATACTCAACTATACTCCAATAAAAATTAATTAAAAAAATAAAATGTGACAATCTGGCAAAAGATGCTGACCGTAGTAATTATCCTGTTATCATGATACATTAAAATTAATTTCAAATGAGAACTAATTCTTCTCAAACAGCAGTTGAGACTTTGCTGGGGTAATGAGGCAGGGCACCAGGGGGATTTCAGAAGCAACAAAATACATAAAGCACATGATTTTGAAACAGTTTTAGAAAAAAGTGTTTTTTTTTTCCTTTTTTTGGATGAGAGACTATGACTTCCCATTAAAATAAAGATATGTAAAAAGTCATACATTTAGGGCTTCCCTGGTGGCGCAGTGGTTTAGAATCCGCCTGCCGATGCAGGGGATGCGGGTTCGTGCCCCGGTCCAGGAAGATCCCACATGCCGTGGAGCGGAGAGGCCCGTGAGCCATGGCCGCTGAGCCTGCGCGTCCGGAGCCTGTGCTCTGCAGCGGGAGAGGCCACAACAGTGAGAGGCCTGTGTACGGCAAAAAAAAAAAAAAAAAAAAGTCATACATTTAAAGACAAAATACGAGACTTCAAGAAATGTCCTGCTTAGTCTTTTTTTTTTTAATTTTTATTTATTTATTGGCTGTGTTGGGTCTTCATTGCTGCGTGCAGGCTTTCTCTAGTTGCGGCGAGCAGGGGCTACTCTTGAGGTGCAAGGGCTTCTCATTGCGGTGGCTTCTCTTCTTGTGGAGCACAGGCTCTAGGTGCACGGGCTTCAGTAGTTGTGGCTCACGGGCTCTAGAGAGCAGGCTCAGTAGTTGTGACTCTCAGGCTCTAGAGCACTAGCTCAGTAGTTGTGGTGCATGGGCTTAGCTGCTCTGCAGCACGTGGGACCTTCCCGGACCATGGCTCAAACCCGTCGCCGGCACTGGCAGGCGGATTCTTAACCACTGTGCCACCAGGGAAGCCCCTGCTTACTCATTCTTTGTCCCATGACCAGGGGACAACCACTCCAGCAATTCACATTCCTCTGACTTTAGTGGTTCTCTGGTGGAAGAACCACCAGAACTAACAAGCAGTAAATAGGAAAATAACTTAAATAGTAAAACAACTTGTGCCTTTTGGTAATGTAATGAGATAACTGGCCCAAAGGGAAGGAATTACAGGCATACTTCGTTTTTTGCACTTCGCTTTATTGTTCTTTACAGATATTACTTTTTTTCTTTTTTTTTAAACAAATCGAGGTTTGTGGCAAGCCTGCATGGAGCAAGTCTATCAGCACCATTTTTCCAACAGCGTTTGATTCCTTCGTCTCTCTGTGTCACATTTTGGTAATTCTCGCAATATTTCAAACTTGTTCATTATTATTCTATTTTGTGCGGTAATTAGTGATCTTTGCTATTACAACTAGGACTTGCCGAAGCCTCAAATGATGGTTAGCACTTTTCAGCAACAGTGTTTTTAAATTAAGGAATGTGCATTTTTTTAGACATAATGGTATTGCACACTTAACAGACTCCAGTATAATACAAACCTAAGTCTTATATACACTGGGAAAACAAAGAACTCGTGTGACATGTCATTGCGGTGGTCTGGGACCCAGCCCGCACTCTCTCTCATGGGTGCCTCTATTGTCAAACAGTGAAACTGGTTTTCAAGAGGCTGAGAATGAGCTGGACTTCAGCATTTCAGTGCCTGAGGGGTCCTTACACATGGAGCCGCCAAAGCACACAGAAGACAAGGCTTCCCTTGTGCTGCAGTGACAACCAAAGCAACCAAAATGAAATCATTTCTACGGTATCCAAACCAGCATCAATTAAAACTAAACCTGAGTAAAACACGGACTGACGATTCAGAACACCGGTAAACAAATGTCCTCAGAGACAAGAGGGTCTAAGAGCTATAGGATGTGTTACAATCCATACGGGGGTTGAAAGGTCGACACCAACCTGTGTGTCAACCTCCTATCCGTCATATCCACCCGCTAGGGCGTCCACGAGACTATTTTTACGCTCCAAGATTTACTCTATTAAGTCTGTGCGAAGCTGTCCTAACACATCTCTGAATCTCCGTATCTCGTGAAAATCTCAAACCCAATTAGGGCTTTGCTTTTATTCACGTTTGACTCTGCACCTAACCTGGGGGAGGTGGTGAAACGGAAATAAATGAGATTTCTTTCTGGAACCTGACCAAGGATGACTATATACCGTTCGTCCTCAAGTAATGTCTTTACTCCCCTCGAGTAAAGGGTCCTCCTCCCTCCCCAGGATGTGCCACAACGTTGGCCAATTTGCCCCCAGAGTTCAACAAGCCATAACCGAGCTGCAAGGAAATGTGTGCAGGACGAGATTATCGGGCCCGCGCGGGAACGAGGGAATCGGACTCCTCTGATAACGGCGAACCCTAAACGCCACCCCTCCTTGCCCCGTTATAAAGAATGTGAGCGAGAAAAGTTCATTCCTCGGCTTCCTGCACAACAAGGAGACCTAACTCCTGTCCCGCTATCACAGCCCGCTACAGACAGGGGTCCACATTGACCAACTGCGCCGCAACACCGAGCCTCCTCTACGCCTTCCGCCCAGGCCGGAGGCTGCCCCGCCCCTTCCGTAGACGTCCCGGAAACGAGGGGCTTCCGCAGAGGATGTCCCGCCCACTCGCCTCGGAAGCGCCTAGCTCAAGGCTCCCTAGAATATGCCTGCTAGTCCCCAGGTTTTTTTTTTTTTCCTCCTTGAAATGAGAATCTCGTCATGGGGCGTCCTTCTTTATTCCCTTCTTGGAAATTCCGCGTGATCTTCTAGCCCTGAAATCCCTCCCACGGATGCAGGCGGCTAAAAGGCAGCCCCGCGGTCTTGACGTAAACGAGCGTCGACGCAGGAAGGACCCCTTCCTCCCCCTTGAATCCGCTTTCGTCACTACCGGTCTGCGCTGAGGCTGCCTCAGGGAGGAGGCGCTTTCGCTGCTGCATGGAGCTGGTAGCTGGATGCTACGAGCAGGTCCTTTTTGGGTTCGCTGTACACTTGGAGCCCAAGGCGAGCGGCGACCATAAGGTGAGAGCCCGCGCGGGAAGGGGCCGTCGCGGGTGGGGCGGGCGCCGTCGGGTCTGGTTCCCACACGGCCGAGGTGAACAGTGCAGCAAGGGAGCGTACCGTCTGATTTCTTAGGGGTTCGGTGACGAAGCTCAGGAGACTTAAAATACACGTTAGCCTTTTAAAACACGGAGAAGGCATTTCATACTACGAGAAGATGTCTGTCTTTCGTAGTAAACATTCCGAAGGAAGTTTACTTCGAAGGAAGCTGGCATTTCTGCAAACGGGCCAGTGGGCCGTAGATTATGAATCCAAGTTGACAGCCCGTGAGGTGTTCAGGATTTAATGAAAGAACAGTTCGCTTTTTCACTGGATTTATGTTTCGGTATTTTACAAAATATTTGAGCTAAATCCGGAAAAAACCCTCACAGATAAAGTGACACCAGTTCATTATTGGGCCCTTACGGTGAGGCCAGTACTTGCAGTGAAGGTGCAAAGAAGCCACAGACATGAACCCTGCCCTGGAGATCTTCCCGACATAAGGAGGAGAGGATGAGGGAGGGAAACACGTGCAGAAAAATGACAACAAAATGTACGAATTTTACTGGGTGTGTGCGTTAAAAGGTTAAAGTAAATTAGCAGTAGTCAAGCAGATAGGACATACCTAGGACTAGAAGCAAGATCCCTTAACTTTTAGTCCTGTGCTGTTTTTTTCCCCCTAAGTAGTCCTAGGTATTTCCCAGAAACCTATTTCATTGAGTACTTGTTTATGAAGAAGTCAAAGTGTCAGTCTTGAATTAACTAGAAAATTGGAAGTATATGACTTGACTGACTGTTTTTGTTTATTTTGTTTTCTACTCTGGTGGTTAATCTGCCTTTGGCTGAAAGGTACGTGTTTTCAATACTCAAAGATGATGCTACTGGGCTTCCCTGGTGGCGCAGTGGTTGAGAGTCCGCCTGCCGATGCAGGGGAAACGGGTTTGTGCCCTGGTCCGGGAAGATCCCACATGCCACGGAGCGGCTGGGCCCGTGAGCCATGCCCGCTGAGCCTGCGCGTCCGGAGCCTGTGCTCCGCAACGGGAGAGGCCACAACAGTGAGAGACCCGCGTACCGCAAAAAAAAAAAAAAAAAAGATGATGCTACTGATGGTGTTCTTTCTGTAATTATGTTGCGTTCCATGTTCCAGACACAGAGTAGTCCTCATAGCACCCCTCTGAGGCAGATACAGTTATTCCCATTTTACAGGTGAGGAACCAGAAGTTGAGATAGGTTAAGCGACTTGTTCAAGACCACAGAGCTAATAAGTGGCAGACCTCGGACTCAAATTCCCAGGTGTCTCTGATGCTTGAAGCGCTTAACCATTACCCAGTACTGCTTCTAAACCTAGTCAGGCAATATTCCAGATAACCAGCCTTCCTTCTGTAATATGCACAAGCAAAGGTTATTCTTTGATTTATGGCCATAGCAGCTCTTCAGGAATGTTGTACCTTTACTCAGAAGAGGCCCCCTGGGTCCCAATTGACGGAAGGACTATCCTGTTGTCGTTTTTAGGAATTAATTTGCAATAACACATCTTAAGTGTGTTCAAACAAGTCTGGTGATTTTTTTTTCTTTGTTGGTTTATTTGTTTTGCTAGTACCTCTTGATGCATCTCCCTTAATTTGTGGGGTATGTGTGTGTGTATTCAGCCGTCCTCCTTCACACTCAACCAGTCACACTTACCCAATCCAGAAGTTCCATGGCAGCAAGCATAGAGTTCTCAAGACCTCATCATTGGTCATTCTCTAGGGCTTATGTTGGTATTAATGCAAATCCTGTTCATTTTTCTTTATAGGCGTTGTTATATTGATACTTACCTCTGTGACATCATATTGTGTCTCGTCTGTCCTTCCCACAGGAATGGCGACTCCCTTAGGATAAGAACTTTTGTTTCTTTTGTTCACTGCTCTGTATCACCTGCCTAAAATGGTGCCAGGCACATAGTAGTCATTCAGTATTTGAGTGAATAAATTCAAATCAAGATTTGGACATTTGAGTGAATGAATGGTATGGAAGTGTCACATCTAAGTAAACATATTAAGGAGTTAAGGATTTGGATGGGACCTTAAAGTCCCTGTAGCCCAGTCTTCATAATGGTTTTGATACTCAGCGATGCCTTCCCATCTCCTGCTTTACCTTCCTTATTCAATTCTCAGATTGTTTGTGTGAATCTACCTTTCGTTGCATAGTCTTCTCCATTTGTAGGATCCATTGAGAGTTTTCATAGACCGTGAAACCACTTATCTCTTTGTAGAGAACTACGATACGATCGTGGCATGGCACTGACTGTACGTATCACTCTTTAGCAGAAATGGACTCCTGTGGCCGACTTCACTCACCATGCCCACACTGCCTCCTTGTCAGCAGTGGCTGTCAGTAGCCGTTTTGTAGTCACTGGGAGCAAAGATGAAACCATTCACATTTATGACATGAAAAAGAAAATAGACCATGGGGCTCTAGTGCATCACAATGGTAAGAACATTGTATTCTTCAAGACAATAATGTTGAGGTATTATTACTTTACCGTTTGACTTCAGGTGAACAATTCATTAAGTGTCTGATACGTAGCAGATTCTGTGCTAGGAAATATAGAAATGGAAAAAATGTGGTCCTTTGTCCTTAAGTTATTCACAGTCTGTATTGGGACAGAAAGGAGGCGCTTAACTCAGTCTAGAGGGCAAGGAGGAGGAAGCGAGTTTTCATTGAAAGCTTCCTGAAAATGACACCTGCATGATTTTATAAGAAAAGTATCAGTTGTTGGCTAGGTGAGACTTGCAGGGTGGAGAAAAGGACATTCCAGGCAGAGCAGGCAGTGTGACGAGCACAAGTGATAGCGTCACGTGAAGAGCCGACGTTATTGAGGGCCATCGGGTACCAGTGGTATGCCGGGAGGGTATAAGTGTATCGTCAGTTCGCAGAAGAGAAAGCCTAGATGTAACATCAGAGATGTTACATGACTCGCCCAGAGTCACAGAACACTGGAACTGGAACTTGACCCGAGGTCTAGAGCCCGTTTTTTTGTTTTTTAAAAAAAATATTTGTTTATTTATTTATTTTATGTTTTGGCTGCATCAGGTCTTAGTTGCAGCACACGGGATCTTTGTTGCGGCATGTGGGACCTTTCATTGCGGCGCGTGGGCTTCTGTCTAGTTGTTGTGCACAGGCGCCAGGGTGCGTGGGCTCTGTAATTGCGGCCCACGGGCTCTCTAGTTGTGGCTTGCCTGCTCAGTAGTTGCAGCGTGTGACCTTAGTTGCCCTGTGGCACGTGGGATCTTAGTTCCCCGACCAGGGATCAAACTTGCGTCCCCTGCACTGGAAGGTGGATTCTTAACCACGGGACCACCAGGGAAGTCTGTAGAGCCTGTATTTTTAACCACTGCTGTGTCTGGGGAGCTGTAAGGAGCTCGCTCTTATGAGAGGATTGGAATGGAGGTGGGAGTGGCTGGAGAAGTAGTTGGGGCCAGATCTCGGGGGCCCTTGCGTGGAGGAGGTTGGGGGTTGAATGAGAAGAAGGCAGCAGCGCTGAGGAAGGTGCTCGTGGTTTGGACGCCTCTCCTGGGGAGGTGCCAGGAACGAGTAAAGGACTGACGAGGGCCTGCCTGACTGAGGTGGGAGGCTGTGGATGGACTAGCAGCTGCTTGCAGTAAGCTACAGACATTTCTGGAGAGAGAGGAAGGTTACTTGATGTGTGCAAGAGAGGGATCGATTTACGAGGGAATTGAGGGTTTCGGAGAAAGAATAGGTTGTCAGCCTAGAGAAGATAGGGTGTCAAGGGTCTGCAGATCTCTCCAGAGTGAAAAAAAGCAGGTGGATTGTGAGTGGAAGAAGGGCTGGGACGATGTGAGGCTGTGGTCAGAGGGTAGAGTTAATGTGGAGAAGCTCTCGGTGGTAACAGTGTCCAGGCTGTAGGGGTGAGGGACGAAATACAGAGGAGGCGAAGGTTACTGGCGTCGAGGACGTCAGGGGGCTGATCCGCAAGCCGCGGTTGTGTTTTCCACGCCAATGGTGCAGTTGACCGGGGTAATGGGAGGACCAAGGGACAGAAAGACTGAACAGGTAATTTTTTTCCCCAGTATTGAACATCATGTGCTGTTTTCATTGCATTTTCCTAGGGGACGGAGAAGGGGGGGTTTCACATGTGTTCCAGAAGGAAAAGGGAAAGGAAGAAAGAACTTAAGGTAGTAGAATCACTTAAATACGTACTTAGTTTGAGGAAACTCAGCCAGGCAAGTTAGTTTCCTGCGATGAAAGGCAGATAAAGACAGGTACCCTTTTTCTTACACTATCTTTCACATATTTCAGAAGTTCCACACCAAGCATTGGTTTCTAGCGGTCAATTTAGAGTGATCAGAGTCTTTCTTATATTAGATGGTCCTTACCTACTTTGACAGGTGTCTCGCTTTTCAGCAGAAGCTCGGATCTGAGTGATTTCAACGTGCGTTCCTTTTCCTCTCTGTCTCCTAATCCCAGTTCATACAAGGAAGCCTCCTCTCTCCCTTAGGCTTGGAGGAAATAAGTTAAACAAGTCTGGTGTGTCCAAACCCATTGGTACAGGTGTTCAACAAGAAGGGACTTAGAAAGAGTTAGGATAGGGGATGAATGAAATAGGGCTCCTGATTTCCTTCATTCCTGGTACAAATCCTGTTTTTCTAACAGTTGGTAATAGATAAGCTCTTTTCCAGGGAACAGATGGAGTCATGGAAAGAAGGAGTAGGAGATGTGGGAAAGCAAAATTCCCAAATGAGAAGGAGGAGGGAAGGAGGACAACATGGGCAAGGTGGCTGCAGTCTCCCACTGTGAGGGGGAGGGAGTCCGTAAGCCCACATATTATTAGTGCTTTTGGGGGTGCAGAATTATTCCTCACAGATCTTTGGCTCTTTCAATATAAAGGGCAGTGTAAAGGATTGACCAGGAGGTGTGCAGATGGACAATAATGACCCAGGGGTTCACACTCTTATTCTGAGAAGGACAAAGTAGTAAATATTTAGGCCTTGTGGCTGTACAGTCTCTGTTATGACTACTCACTTTGGCCGTGCCAAAGCATCCGTAGACATTTTGTAACTGAGTGAGCATGGCTGTATTCCGGTAAAACTGCATTTACAAAACCAGGCTATCAGCCAGATCTGGCCGGCAGGCAGTGGTTTGCTGACTCCTCAACTCTAGGGCAGTTAAGCTGGATGACACAGACTTCAAAGGATAAGGAATCTTACTTGAGGACTGATTTGGGAGATTGAGTACTGGGTTCTTCCATCGCCTCACCTCGCTCCAGCCTTTTGATATCTGAGGAGCGCTGTAGGGGAAATTCGTGGGCGATCCAGGCTTCAGTTTGAGTGGAAGGGAGTGCAGTGTTTTGTAAAGAAGTTGAAAAGATGTAGGAAGATTTGTTAACCATGGAAGGAGAATACAGAAGTCATAATTAGAGAGTGTAATGTTTTATGAAATTGTAATAAATTCTTATGACAGTGAATAAGAACTGTGTAGAAGTCAAATCAAAAATAGCTTTGAAGGCATAATAACTGTATGGATGGTTGGGTAGCCAATTCACTGTTTGGAAAGTAGAAGTCATGTGGCTGTACATCTTGGTTTGTTCCCCAGATTAGCTGGTTAGTTTTGTTTGACTTCTGCTCAAACTATCCTAGCCAGCCGTCTCTGAAATTTATGATTATGGGGATGTAAAGCAAGAAAGTGAACTGATGAGTTCAAACCTATATCTACAACTAGAGAAACTCTTTGCTGAAAATATTTACATAGGCTTGAGGCTGTATGATCTTAGATGAAAAACAAATTAATTTCTTCACCCGACACTTTAAGGCATATTTCAGTAATATTAAGATACTGGATGTTTTCTTACTGCAGCAGAGCCTTCAAACCAGAAATGGAGTTTGCACTCAAAATGAATGTTAATTCTGCCTGTCTTGGTTTTTCCACAGGCACAATAACTTGCCTGAAATTCCACGGCAACAGGCACTTAATCAGCGGGGCAGAGGACGGCCTCATTTGTGTCTGGGATGCAAAGAAATGGGAGTGCCTGAAGTCGATTAAAGCTCACAAGTGAGTCTAGACTTCCCCATCGGTGGTCTCTAGGTGCCAGTCAAGTTGGGGACTAACTGTCAGTTTCCTTTTAGAGGACATGTGACCTTCCTTTCCATTCACCCGTCTGGCAAGTTGGCCCTGTCTGTGGGTACAGATAAGACATTAAGGTAAGCCATGAAGGCCCAAGAGCACCTTTACTAAGCTGTGGTCTTTGTTCTCCAAGTATAACCAGAACCCACCCCTGGGACATCTTTTACTATAGTAATTAGATTCTGTTTCTGTATTGTCTCACATTGTCAGCCATTTGATGATATTTTGACACAAGGGAGAGGTTGAAAGCTAGTGAACCTTTTCATAATGGAGAAAAAACGACAAACTCTATATTCAGACATGCAAGTTACGTTGCAGTCGTAAGCTGTGAAGTAGAGGGTGATCCTAAAAAGAAGAGTTTTAGGAAGTGAAACCTTTTGAAAATACAGTGGACTCAGCATACATAGGAAAGGGCTGTGGGAACAGAGCGAGTTTAATCTTGCTTGATAATATTTCACGTGGTGCTGTAAGAAAGAAGGCAGTTCTTCTGAATAGCCAAGTGGTTAGTAAATTTTCACTTGAGTCTTCCTTAAACTTACGTTTATACCTGGTCAGAGTTGGTGATCATGCTGTAAATGAGCTTCCTGTTTTGCAGAACATGGAATCTTGTGGAAGGAAGATTGGCATTCATAAAAAACATAAAACAAAGTGAGTATTTTTGTTTGAAATGTATTTGAAAATTTGATGGGACGTGAATGTATATACACACACGTCCTTGTGAGCATGTACACATACATTTATTTTTGTGCATGCTGGTGGTTCCCTCTGAGAGCAAGTGCTTTAGGTTACTCTCTTTTCCCACTTTAGATTGGGATTCTTGGTGTGGCTCTGCCACCTTCCAGCTGTATGACCTCAATGAGTCTTTGAACCAGTTCATTGTCTACAAATTAACTCACAGAATACGTGTTATAAGTTTGTTGTGAAGATTGAATGGGATAATGGATGTGAAAATGCAGTGTAAATATATGCTATTTTTATTATGACCCTGATCAGTTTCTTTTTTTATTCATGAAATACAACAGCTTTGTGCTTTTAACTTACAGATGCTCACATAGTGGAATGGTCCCCAAGAGGAGAGAAATATGTAGTTGTCATACTGAACAAAATAGATGTCTATCGGCTTGACACTGCATCCGTCAGTGGCACCATCACAAACGAAAAGAGAGTATCTTCTGTTACGTTTCTTTCAGTAAGTGATGGGAAATCAGTGATGGGAGTTTAGTATGTGTGGTGCTGGTTGGAATTGTTGATGACATTCTGGATAGTATTCTGTTTTTCCTCTCCTAGGAATCTGTCCTTGCAGTGGCTGGAGATGAAGAGGTTGTAAGATTTTTTGACTGTGATTCACTAATGTGCCTCTCTGAATTTAAAGCTCATGAAAACAGGTATTTTTTTCACTAATCTCTGTGTGCATGTACGTGTAGAGTCTCTTATAAATGCAATAGCTTCATAAAGCAGGGTATATGTTTTTTATGAACGACCGTAGACATAGTCGGACATATCTACATATATATGATTTCTGGAACCTAAGAGGATAGTGGGAATGTTGTTGTCTTGGCCTGAGTCATACAAAAGTGGTGAAGTTGTCATCAGGACTAGTCACTTGCACAAGATATTTATTTTCCCAATAATTTCACTAGACTTGAGGCCGGAAATCCTCAATCCATACTTGAACAGGGAAAAACAATTAAACAATCTTGAGCTCTGCCCCTGACCACTCTTGTCCTTTTACTTTATTCTCCTTGTCCACTTCTAGCGCCTTTCTACACTATTTGTTTTTCCTGCAGGAGAAATAAATGACATATTGACCTCTGTCTTGTGCCAGTTTATCTCTTCCTCACTGTATCTCTGGGGGTAAATGTGAGTCTCAGAGTAAACAGTTAAGTAACTGGACCAAGATTACCCCGTTAGGTGATGGAGCTGGGAGTCAACCCAGTTCTGCCTGACTCTGCCTCTGCTGTTTCCACTGTAATTTTGAAAAAGTCGATTATGGATGGTTATACTTTAATGTGTTTTATTTGCATGTTCATTTATGTTTCAGACAACTCTTAGTTTTTATTTTCTAAATAATAGTTCAGCTTTAAGAAATCTCTCTTTGTAAATACTCAGAATACTGCAATCATTAGACAAGCCCTAGTTTTCCCCTGTATTGGGAAATGAACATATTCTTCAAGGCCGTATAGCACTTATGAAATTTGGCCATTCATTCATTTAACAAGTATTCACTGAGCATCCATAATGAAATACTGCAACAAGAGCTTGCGCACTCCTGGCTCTTATCTTGTAGTGGGGCAACAGAGAGATGATAAACAAGCAGGTAATTGTAACAGGAAGGAAATGGGTATTATGATTTGGGAATAACATCGGTAACTTATTTAGATAGGCTGATCAGGGAAGGGGGAATGAGACCTTAGGGATAAAGGAGCTATTTCTAAAAAGAGGAGAGAACTGTAGGCACAGTGGCCCTGAGGGAGGAAAGAACTTGGTGTATTTTAGGAACAGCTAAGAAGACCCATGGGACTGGGTCAGAGTGAACCAAATGGTGCATGGCCTTGCAAGTCACGGGGAGGAGTTTGAATTTCATACTAAGTGCCTTTGTAGATATTGGTTCATCTGTGTCCCACCATTTCCTCCCTCTCCCGTGTTATTTTAAAGCAGATCCAAGCTTTGTAGAATTTTAAGACTGGGAGTAACATGGTTTGATTTTTTAAAAAATTGTTAGGGGGCAAAAATGGAAGCAGCGAGGCTGATGAGTTTACTCCGTAGTCCAGAAGGAAAATGATAGTAACTTAGACTATGGGTGGCGGCGCTGCGGACAAGGAAAACGGATGCAGAGGAGGAGGCCTCGGGTCATCTCTGTTGTCTTTTCTCTCGGTACTGACCTTGTAGTTTCCTGAGGTCAGGGGCTTTAAGTATCTTTATTTCCTTTATGATAATCTGATTATTTATAGTTATCTGTCACCATCTTCTCAACTTTTTCTTAAGGTATCATTGACAGTCAATTTTATCTTGGAACTTAGACCCTGAAAATGACTCACCAACTCATGGGAGCGTGAAGCGTGTTAAATTTTAGGCACAGTTCATTGAGCAGTTTGGAAATACTTGAAGCATTGAAAAGTCAAGAGACTGTGCATAGAAGCTTTCTAGCAGTATCATACTATCTGGAAGAAAGGGTCTTTTATGGTGTTACTGTTTCTATCCTAGGGTAAAAGACATGTTCAGTTTTGAAACTCCAGAGCATCATATTATTGTTACAGCATCGAGTGATGGTTTCATCAAAATGTGGAAGCTCCAAGAGGACAAGGTCAGTGTCTCAGCACAATGTAAATACACTGAATGCGAGTCTTACTGTCAATAGTATTTTGAGTTAAGTGAGGTGGAATTTCTTTTAAGGGTCATAAGGCATAGATCTTTAAACTTTTAAAATCTCTTCCAGGCATGATTGACATTCATGCTTTTAAAGTTAGGGTTCCGCAGCACTGCCTCAGGAGCTGGTATTGGCGAGTCTGAGCTGGCAGGATTCCAGAACTCCTGCTCTTTAAATCAGAGAAGCACTACTTTCTTCTCTTTTGTATATTGATGTTCTCTGTAAGATTTTGTGAAATAAAAATAGTGCCATTACTAAGGGAAAAAATGGGGAATTTTTGATCAGTTGTAGAACTAACAATAGTTTTGAAACAGATAATTGGAAATTTAAATTCCCTTTGTAGTCTCCCTCTTACAGATTCTTGGTTTATTATTCTTCATTCTCGTATAAACACATTCTGTGAATGTGGTTTGTTGAGCACCTACTTTGTGCATGGTTCTTTGTTAAACCCAGAAATGACCACGATAAAATGGTTGCTTTCCTTAGTGGAGCACTTCTTAGAAATTGGCACTTGTGAAGGACTTAGTCAAACCAATCATGAATCAAGATAATAAATTTCTTCTAGGCAGTATATCTTATACTCAAAATACAGTGTAAGTTTTAAATTAAGGTAACTTGTTTATGAAAAAAAGTAATTATTTAAAATACCTCTATGTTATCACGAATTTCCTTTCCTGTTTTAGGGGGTTTCCCCGTCTTTGCTGTGTGAAGTAAACACTAATGCCAGGCTGACATGTCTTGGAGTGTGGCTGGACAGAGTGACAGACACAAAAGAAAGCCTGCTTCCAGCTGTAGAACCACCTCCTGGTAAGTGAAATTGATCGTTTACAGAAACTAAATAATCTGCTCTCTCTTTGAATCTTTAAAGTGGAGGAGATCCAGATGACTTTATTGTCGGCTTGTGTTTATTTCAAAGGGAAAAACAGTCTTTAAATGCACTGTCTCTTGTATTTTAGTAAGTAAACAAGAACAGTCCAAAAGGAATAAAAAGAAATCTGGCTGTGAAGCCCAGGAGGAAGAAAGGCAGCTAAAACCTGACACGAAGAAATGCGGTTTAACTGGTGACAGTAATAAGCCAACAAAAGGAAGCAGCCTGGTGTCAACCAAGAAGAGGAAAACAGTAGAAATGTTAGAAAAAAAGAAGAGCAAAAAGAAGAAAATAGGAATGATGCAGTGAATTCCAGATTTCTCCTAAGAGAAAAACTTTTTCAAATGTACTTTTTTTTTTTTTTTTCTGAGTAAAAGCTAGGAATTTCTTTTGAAGAAAATGTACAGCTTAAAAATCACTTTCAGGATTTTGTTTTTTTAAACAGTGGTAAAACTTTTTGATAGGCAATATTTTATTAATTATATATCATGGCAATATATAGTACGTTAATGTGTAATATATAATTTTTACTGTTGTGTAAGGCAAATAAAGATCTTTCTCAAAATATTATAGCTTAAAATAATACAAAATCTTGAACACATTTCTTTACCAGAAGTAGATAAAGGAATTGTTTTTCAGATTTTTCTCCTAAGTGCACATGATACTATGCGTTATGGTAGGGTTAAGGGTGTAGGACAGCTTATTTCAAATAATAGCTCAACCAAGGGCTAGGACTATAGGAAACTAATTCTCTGTGGTTCAATTTTTTAAGTCTAAAAGGCAGGGGGAGGATCATGGTGGGCTTAACTAAGGTTTGAAGCTTGCATCTGCATAGGGAGAAATGAATCCCTAAATCATCCCAGCTGGTTAAGGCAAGTCCTGTCATTTTTTTTTAAATGATAAAATTTATTTATTTAGGCCGCGTTGGATCTTCGTTGCGCGAAGGCTCCCTCTAGTTGCGGCGAGCGGGGGCTAATCTTCGTTGCGGTGCACGGGCTCTAGGCGCGCGGGCTTCAATAGTTGTGGCACGCAGGCTCAGCAGTTGTGGCTCGCGGGCTCTAGAGCACAGGCTTAGTAGTTGTGGCGCACGGGCCCAGTTGGTCCGCGGCATGTGGGATCCTCCCGGACCAGGACTTGAACCCGTGCCCCCTGCACTAGCAGGCGGATTCCCAACCACTGCGCCACCAGGGAAGCCCCTGTCATTGTTTTTTCAGGAGAGTCTTCCATTAAGTTGTTGAGGGTCTGGCCTAAGTGGAATTGCTCAGAGTTCTTAGTCATTATCAGCTTCGGCTGGTTAGAATCAGCTGTGGTAAACACAGACTTCACTTTTGATATCTGAAAAGTAGGAGTTGCTGTAAGTGGAAGGTCTTCTTTCAGAGTATGTATGCTGCCAACAAAAAATTGTCACTCACCATCTGCCTCTACAAGGGTTAGGTCCCTAGCCACTGCACTCGCTGACCTTCCACACACCCTGAAAGGAGTTCTGGCTGGAGATCAGCAATGAGGCACCCCGTGCTCTGGGAAAAACTGGCAGAACAGGCCTTCAGAGAGTTAGATATTTTCAGGGGAAGGTTTTATGAGCCCGATTTCTTGCATCTTCTCACATCTAGAAAAGCACTAAAATCATTAACAGAGACACCTGCTCCTTGTGACTAGCACCAACCTTCTGTCAAAATGTGTGCTTGAGGGCACCCAACCCCCTTTACCAAAAGCACATATACTGACTCATCCCCCAGCCACCACCTCTTCGGAGCAGTTCCTCAGCTACCTGAGAGGCTGTCTCCGGGGCTATGGTCCTCATTTTGCCCCAATAAAACTTAGCTCACAACTGTCTCCTTGTGCATTTTTTTTTTCAGTTGCCAATGCACTGCAATTTGCTTTTTCACTCAAGATTGTATATATAAGATCTATTCTTATTGATACTTGTAGGGGATGAAAGAGAGATGCCAAACGTGACACCCACCCACATTTTGTTGTTACAGCAACTGAGTGAATGGTGGTGCAGGAAACGCAGGGAAGAGAAGCAGATATGGAGTGGGAGTGGAGATAACGTGTGGCCACGGGGGCATCGCAGAGGTACTTGCAAATGTAACTCACCCACTGTCCCCGCCCCCCCCCTTTTTTTGTTTTTTTTTTGTTTTTTGTTTTTTGTTTTTTGTTTTTTTTTGCGGTATGGGGGCCTCTCACTGTTGTGGCCTCTCCCGTTGCGGAGCACAGGCTCCGGACGCGCAGGCTCAGCGGCCATGGCTCACGGGCCCAGCCGCTCCGCGGCATGTGGGATCTTCCCGGACGGGGGCACGAACCTGTGTCGCCTGCATTGGCAGGCGGACTCTCACCCACTGCGCCACTAGGGAAGCCCCCCAACTGTCCCGTTTAAAGATGCTTTTCAAGTAGCCTCACTCTCTGAAACAGAGGGAAGTGAGCCACACTGTCTAGCCTGTCTAGTGGCCACCCTATCTTCTGCAGATAGAAAGTAGTCCCTTCCCATGGTGGCAAATAACGTGATCGGGCTAGAGTGACAGTCCTCCCCGATGGCCTGCATCTGGCTGACACCTGGTGACAGGGCCTCTGCTGATGCAGTCCTTCAAAATCCAGCCTCGGATGCCCTTCCCCCCCATCGGTGGCAGCCCCTCCCGCTCACCGCAGACCTGGCCCAGCTCGCAAAGGCCTCTTGCAAAACTAGACGCCAACCCTGGGCTTCCGGCTTTAGGCCAGGCTGGCTTGGATCTGGGACGGGTGCTGGACGGCCGGCACCGCGCCCAGCTCCCCGGATACACGGAGCGCTCGGCGACTCCCTGACCCGGGGACAAAGAGCGCGCGCCGGCCTATCCGGCGCAAGCCCCGCCCCATGTCCCGCCCCCGGGACGCAGGGAGCGCAGCGTCCCTTGTCTCTAGCCCCGCCCCGTACCAAGCCCCGCCCCCTGACGCAGAGAAAGCGCCGCGACCTTTCCGGCAGGACTGCGACTCGCCGCTCGTAGACGTGCGCACCCTCGTCGGCGAGTGCAGACCTTCGGGAAGGAGGTTCGTGTACTTTGGAATTATTACTAGTATTTTACACCTGTTTTGACTTTTAGAAATGAGTTGAGAGGCTTTGCTGCCGCCTGCTCTTTGTCCTCCGGATCCAGGCGGTGGCTTTAGGCTGCGTGGTAGGTGCTTGTGTAGTCCCTCGTTTCCTGCTTTCCTTAAAGTGGGTTGTGAATCCTGCGGAGACCCTGAGCTCCTGAGGCAGATGCTTACCGAGGTAGCGTCGAGGTCATTAGTTTCCTGGAGATTTTATTGGGCCATCTCCTTAAAAATCTCGGTGACCCAATGTTACGTCGAATTAATGACGGTGGTACAATTCCAAGCCCCCCCCGTATAGACAATAATTTAAACAGAAGAGGTTATGTATTTTCAAGCTTAGCCTCGTTGGATACCAGCTGCATTTCTTTAAGAAATTAGGAGTTTCACCCTGCTTTGCCGAGGGTGTAGTGTTCTACGTAATTATGACTTGGGCTTTGTATATTTCATCCTTCCTCCTCGCCCCCCATCTAACAATAACTATGAGTGATGCAAAGTTAAATAACCGTCTGAAAGTTTTACAGGTGTTGAGTATTGAAATCAATTCTTTGGGCAGGGGTGAAAAGCAGCACCCTTTCCCCCCAGAAAGGGCAACTAAAATACTTGAATTAAGGGCACAGGAGGTGTGCTTACTTTCCAGTTTAGTTATAGTTTTGTTATAGGTGATGAGATTAGCTCATTAACTGTACAGAGCTGGTCAGTGAAGTGTCCTGTGGGCCTATGTTATATTAGAATTTAGGTTATTACTAGAACGGTTGGTATCTGTTCAGCAATTACTTTGTGCAAAGCCCCTTTACATATTATCCCATTTAATGCCCATAGTAGCCCTAGGAAATTTGTACCACTGCTATCCTCAGCGTAGGTACAGTGAAGGAAACTGAGGCTTAGAGACGTTGGGTGGCTTGCCCATTCTTCTTAGCTCCCAAGGGCTGGAGCTGGAACTTGGGCCCACTGCTTCCTGGCTGCTAGCGAGCTGTGCTGTTAACTACCTCTGATCCAGCCCCTCCTCCGCAGGTGCAGGCCTGGTGTGATCTTCCATTTGGACGGAGTGAAAGAGAACAATGCAGAAGGACTCTGGCCCACTGTAAGTGCCCAGTGAAATCGGGGGAGAATAGTCAGGAGCTTTTCAAAACCAGTTTCTTTCATCATCTGAAAAGGGCGCTCAGCCAAGACTGCTGGACCACTTGGGCTATGGGAGGATGGACGTGTAGGCCAGGGACTTGTGTTCGAGTCCCAGCTCTGCCACTGACTCTAGGCAAGTCATCTAACCTCTCTGGGATTTATTTGCATTTATACAGTGATAGGATTGTTCTGGAATGATGACCTTTTTGATCCCATTCTATGGTTCCATGCTGTTTTGTTTGTTTTTTGTGTTTTAAACACGGTTGGCACCGATTTCTTACTCTTCCATTTTCAGAGTGCCTTTACATTGGCTCGGCTTTGGCTATGCAGCACTGGTCGCTTCCGGCGGGATCATTGGCTATGCAAAAGCAGGTATGGTTCGTAGTTATTTAACCTCTTAAAATCTCATTCCCGTTGAAGAGTGAGTCCCCAGGGTCCTCAAACTGCAGTCTTATTGGAGTCAGGTTTGCTTTAGGCCCTCTCGCTGGAGTGCAGGCTTATTATCAGCCCTGTAGCTGCACTTGCCTTGCGGTTATCTGGCCGAGCTACACCAGGCTTCTTGTCCAGTCACTTGTTTTTGACTCTTTAGATAAAGATAGCAGTTAGGGATGGTAGTAGATTGTTATTATCGTCACCTGCCATACATCAGCCTTGACCCCAGAGGGCCATCTCTGCTCTTCAAGTAGAAGGAAACCTCTAGTCTTCGCAGAAGCAGTTTTGAAGTCTCCGTGTTAAATCAGGCACAGGTGTGTCAGTGAACCTGCTTGTTTCCACCCCACTCCTTGCCTGCATCCCGCCCGCCATCACACACATCAGAATTCTTGCTCCCCGGATCATTTTTTAACTCACTGACCCTCTTTCCCTTTCCTTTGGGGATGAGCCCAAGGTCCTGCCCATGGAGAGTTCCAGTCCTTGCAGGGTTAATCAGGCCTGGCTCGGAGCCCTTCCTTTCTCCCTGGAAGTGTCCTGCCTGACCCGTGTGGTATGACCCTGACCTCTCTGGTAAAATAGCAAACTCCCCCAAACATTTTCCTGGTTGAGAATGCCTTGGTCCTGAACCGCGTTGAGAGACGTTCTCTTTGCTGTTTTCCTCTGTAGGGGAGGGCGGTCTGGTGGATTCTGTCAGTGAGATGAGTGTCTGCTATTGCAATGCAGCTGTGTATTTGCTTCCCTCCAGGCAGTGTCCCGTCCCTGGTTGCCGGGCTCCTCTTCGGTGGATTAGCAGGCCTCGGTGCCTATCAGCTGTCTCAGGATCCAAGGAACATTTGGGTTTTCTTAGGTATGTCAGTTTCAGTGTCTCCCTGATGCATCCCTGGGTTGGTGGGGTGTGACAGGTTCTTCACATTACGACAGTTGTACTGCTTCTGCCAAGTCCTAGGGAAGTTTTGAAATGTGGGCGGGGGGGGTGCGTCTTGTGCTGGTTTCTACTTATCTTTTATGTACAGAATATGGAAAGGTTTTCATACCTCATGAATGTAGATTTCCCCAGTGAAATAAGCATTAAACTTGTGTAAGGCAGGCATGTGTCTCTTAACCATTGTGATTGCCCACTGAAGACCGTCTGCTTGAGAATCACTAAAGGACCATGTGTCTGGGTTAGGTTTGCATCGGTATTGCATTTTTCCCATTTGAAAATCATTTGTTAGCCCTTTAGATGTAAACTAAGTGTGTAAGATGTAGGCCCTCCCTTCAGGGAGGCTTTACCTTCACCGGGGGCATAAAACGTGACTGGAGCTGCTGCCGTGTCCTGTGAGCAGCGCAGACGGTGAGGGGCGCGGGGAGGGGAAGATAACTTATCAGGGTGGCTTTGGTGCATTTTTCCTGAGCTCCACCCTGTGTCAGACACCCTGCTGGGTGTGTGGGCCCCTCGCTGTCCCCACAAACCCACAGGATGAGAAAACACGCAGTTCTGGCCCTCACAGGGAGCAGGCGTGTCACAGTGGTTTGTCCGAGTTGGCCTGGGCTGGGAAGGAGGAAGCGCCCAGCTCTCAGCTCTGCTCGGTGGCTCTCTCGCAGCCCCGGAGTTACTCTCAGGCCCCTTTGTCCCCTTTCTGACACCCCAGCGAACAACCTCACCATCTACTTGAAGAAAAAACAGCAGCCGTCACGTGGAGACTCCCTCATGCCATCGGCCTCTAAGCCTTCCCCTGTCCCGGTTCTCGTCTCCAAGGCTGGTCCCTCCACCAGGCTTTGGGTCTCCACTGCTTCACCTTCTCCGGAGCTTTACACCATCAGTGACGCCAGCTCTTCCCCGTATCCTGCCTCTCAGGTGGATCCCACACACTGATGCTCCAGTGTGCTCACCTCTCACCCATTTAAAAAAAAAAAAAGCACCTCTCGTGACCCCACTGCTTTCTTCAGTTGCTTCCCTTCTGCTTCCTCTTCAGGAACTTCTCTTTAAAAAAACCCATTACACTCGCATCTTCACTTCCTCACCTCACGTGCTCCACCCACTTAGGCCTCCACTTCTGTCCCCTTAGTCCATGGGGATAGCTCTCCCTGAGGCTGCCAGGAACCTGGATGTTTCAGAATTCAGCGTACACTTTTTAGTCCTCATTTTATTTGGCCTTTTAGCTGTTCTCAGCACAGTACACCAATCCCTTTTCTGTTCTCTTGTTTTTCCTTTTCATTTTCTGATTCCCTTTTGTTTGTTTTGTCGACCTGTCTTCCATTTCGGCCAAGGTTCTTAACACCTGGCTCTTTTAATCTTCCTTATACTCTCTCACTTGGCAATATGGTTGAAGCCCAGGTCTTAAATGACCACCGATACACAAATGACTCACAAATTTCTCTCTCCTCCAAGCTTTACTCTCGTATATCCAGTCGCCTGCTTGAAAGCGTTCAGCTGTGTCATGGCATCTGCCCAAACCTGGCTTCCTGTCCTCACACACGCTTGGTCTCCTGCTGTCCTCCCTCCATTTGGGTCTCCATTGCTCCCCTCCATCTCTGTCTGATTCATCAGCAAGTCCTGTCAACGCTACCTGCAACTCGTATCCCAGGCTGTCCCCTTCCCTACCTCCACGGCCACCATCCACGCCCCAGTTAGCCCCCCTCTTGCCTGCATTCCCGAGGAAGTTTCTCAGTTGGTACCCTACCTCCTCTCTGTTTTCCCTGAAGCTTGTTCCCTATGGTACAGCCACAGTTATATTTGCAGAACGCAGCTCTTTGTATGTATCCCTCTGCGTAATATCTTTTAATGGCTTTTCATTGCTCTTTGGAAGAAGACCACAGTCCGTCCCGAGGCCCTCGAGGCTCTGTAGGCCGTGGCCCTCTTCCTCACTCAATCTCGGTTTCTGTGCCACACCACGGCTAGCAGCCCCCTCTCACCGCAGGGCCCTGCGTATATTACGCCCTCTGCCTGGAACGTGCTTTCCTCCCCTTGAGCTTGTTAACCGCGACTCTTCACATCGCGGCTCAATCTTCACTTTCTCAGCAAGTCCTTCTCCCTCAGTGGGCTGGATCCCCTGTTCATCACGTTATCTGTATTGCGTTAATTGCGCCTGTAGCACGGATTATACTTCTAAGTTTTTATTTGTGTGATTCTTTCAAGTTAGTCCTATCAAACTCAAAACGCCGTTAGGGCAGAGATCTTGTTGATGACAGTTGTGTTCCCAGCACCTGGTGCAGTGTGTGGCAGGTGGTAGGTATTTGAATAGATGTCGAGTGGGAAGAGCCTGAGAGCACACAGGGTAAATAACATCGGCACAGGAAAAATGTAGTTTTCTCCTACAGCAATTTAGGAGAAAACTAAGAAATTTACGGCTGAAGAGTGGTAGGAGGTGAGGCTGGAAAGGCAGGCTGGGCTCAGACACTGAGAGCCTTTGATTCCAGTGTTTGTACTTGGTCCCATTGACCGTGGGTGGCTGTGGAGCTCCCCAACTTGGGGGGAGGAGGAGGTATGAGATGAGGTCTGGGCCCTTGAAAGATGGGTGGGAGTTTGGCCGCATTTTCATCCTCCAACGTATAAGATGTAGTGATCTTTGACTCTTTTTATCTTTCCATCAGTTACATCTGGAACCTTGGCTGGCATTATGGGAATGAGATTCTACCACTCTGGAAAATTTATGCCTGCAGGCTTAATTGCAGGTGCCAGGTACCCTCTGCTCTATTGATAGTTCTAGTTTAATGCCCAAAACACTTTAGACATTCAAAATTTTACTTGTTTCAGTATATCTGATGCTGAGCATCGACTGAAATGATTTAAATTCATATACAAATAGGAAAGGCTGCAAAAACAGCAGATTTAATGTCAAAATGAAATAAGTATATTCGTTCACTTTGGAAATGGTTTTGCTTTCACATTTGCTCTCTGGTCCATCCTGGCCCCTTTCTGCAGTGGAGGAAGCTTCAGTGCAAAGCCATGACTGCAGCCGTTTGTGTGACTTTCAGCATGGGGTCCATGTTTCTTAGTTGTAAGGTGTTCTTTATTATTGAAAATTTTGCTGAAAGGGAATTCTGATTGAATCCTATTTAACGTCAATCGTAATTAACTTTAATTATAAAATCCAAGCCAGATTATTCTTAAAAATATAGTCTTTAAGTATAATAAAGATACCCCCCAAAGTAGAATTTTTTAAAATCTGCTTTGGAAAAAGATTACTTACCCAACTTTGATCATAGTTATGATGCTGTCAAGAATAATGATTTATAATCAGCATAGACCAAGGTCAAGAGCTGTAAACTGGGAGACTGGAGACCTACCACTGATGACCTCTATGACTGGGGAGGCCTTGGTCTCTCCAGCTTTGTTTTCTCATCTTTGAATTACTGGCTGTTAGATTAGGAACTTCAGCTCACGTGTATGATTTCAGAGCCCCGGTGCAGGACTGCCTTTCACAAGTTCTTCCTTTGGCGCCTCCAGGGGTGGGAGCTCATCCCTGCTTTGCTCTGCCTTGGCACCTCCTCACCATGTAGTTGTGAGAGGCCTGCTGAGTCCCAGTCCCTCAAAAAATAGTCAAGTGCCTGTGCTGTTCTTTATCTGATTTTTTTTTTTTTATGTGTTTCCTTTGAACAGTTTGCTGATGGTCGCCAAACTTGGAATTAGTGCATTGGGTAAACCCCATCAGTAGTAGTCATGGCCCAGCTTGGACTCATGAAGAATTTTAAAATTTTCACTATTTTTAGCATATTAAGATAAATAAGTACAGCATTTTCACATATTCTGACATTTTACTTAAAACAAAAACAAACCAAAGAAACCCAACTCTGCAGAGAAAAAAGTCAGTTATTATCATTACAACCCTAAAGAGGTGGGTAGAGTGTAACACAAGATCTTCTTCCTATAGTAGAAGCGTACAGTTTGATTCTTGTATGTTGGTGTTATCTGTTCTTTCTGAATCTATAGGTAAAATCTCCAGGGATAAAATGTAAGGTGTCGCCATTGGGGCCCCTGAAACCCTGTACCCTACTCAGAGGAACAGTGTGAAAAAGATCTGTTAATGAGATTTAGGATACCTGTTCTTTTGCTTACCTTAGAGCACAGACCTGCTTTGGAATTATGTTAAGTGAAATCAATGAAATAAAGTTCACTGTAAATAATATTTTCTTCGGTGTCTTTGTTGCCAGAGCTGTCTAGAACATAGAATGAGATGTGAATAGCAAGAAGATAAAAGAGCATGAAGGTGTTTTTGTTAACATTTTATTTAGGAATTACCCATCTTGAATAATTTAAAGACCAAAGAAGGAAAGTTATTTATTATTTGATTATGCATTGCATTGAGCCTTGGATTTCTAAGACTAGTAGGACTGTGTAACCCAAAAAAAAGAAAAAAAAGAAAAAAATGAAATTGTTGTTAACCAGCACTGAGTTAACTCATTCTGGTACCCCTTACTTTAGTTTCCTCCTCTTTAAAGAAAAGGGAGATTTGCTTCTTAGCTCAATCCTAACTGGTATTGATTGGATTTAGAACATGTAATTCAGGCATACACAATTTTGTGGACTGGCTTAAGCTCCTTGAAAGGAGTCCTAGTTTTCTTATCTTTGTTGTGTATGCCATGGTTTGACGTGTCTGCCAGGGCCCTTTTTTTAAAAATTTATTTTATTGAGGTCTAGTTGATTTACAGTGTTAATTTCTACTGTACAGCAAAGTGATTCAGTTGTACATATGTGTATACATTCTTTTTCATTTTCTTTTCCATTATGGTTTACACAGGATACTGAATATAGTTCCCTGTGCTCTACAGTAGGACCTTGTTATTTATCCATTCTATATATAATAGTATGCATCTGCTAATCCCAAACTCCCAATCCATCCGTCTCCCACCTGCCCTCCCACTTGGCAACCACAAGTCTGTTATCTGTGTCTGTGAGTCTATTTCATAGATAAGTTCATTTGTGTCGTATTTTAGATTGCACATAGAAGTGATATCATATTTGTCTTTCTCTTTCTGACTTACTTCATTTAGTATGACAGTCTCTAGGTCCATCCATGTTGCTGCAAATGGCATTCTTTCATTCTTTTTTATGGCTGAGTAATATTCCATTGTGTATATGTACTACATGTTCTTTATCCATTTATCTGTTGATGGACATTTAGATTGTTTCTATGTCTTGGCTATTGTAAATAGTGCTGCAGTGAACATTGGGGTGCATGTATCTTTTTGAATTGCAGTTTTCTCCAGATATATGCCCAGGAGTGGGATTGTAGGATCCTATGGCAACTCTATTTTTAGTTTTTTGAGGAACCTCCATACTGTTTTTCACAGTGGCTGCACCAATTTACATTCCCACAACAGTGGAGGAGAGTTCCCTTTTCTCCACACCCTCTCCAGCATTTGTTGTTTGTAGACTTTTTAATCATGGCCATTCTGAGTGGTGTGAGGTGATACCTCATTATAGTTTTGATTTGTAGTTCTTTAATAATTAGCGATGTTGAGCATCCTTTTCATGTGCCTATTGGCCATCTGTATGTCTTCTTTGGAGAAATGTCTATTTAGGTTTTCTGCACGTTTTTCGATTGGGTTGTTTGTTTTTTATTATTGAGTTGTATGAGCTGTTTGTATATTTTGGAAATGAACAGGGCCCCTTCTTAAAGCATAATGCCCATAGCTCTACACAGATGGGGTGTGACCAGGATACTGGATTCTAGACCACACATTTCTGTTAGTACAGCCAGAATCAAAATAAGATTTTTGGACAGCCCCATCACAGCAGTGACTCATTAAGCTTTTGGTCCACTGACACCCCAGTTCTTTTTCTCACATGCTGCTGTTATTAATAACTACTCATAGATAAGAAAGGGTTAATGCTTGATGTCACATACTTGCAGGTATTTTGATTAAATAAAAAATTGTTCCACAGTTCCTGGCATAGTAATTGCCTTTTATCATATAGTTATACCAAATTCATAGTTTAAATAATACAGACAAATCATTTTCCAAACAGTTCATTGGTATCTGGTATGATTTCATGCCCTGTTGAATCAGATTATTGTGATCTTCTCAAACGTTAATCCTGTACAGTCTAAAGGAAAATGGACAAAGAAAATCAAGTAAGCAGAACATTTTCTTTGTCCTTTTTATATTTTAAAAGTTGATTTTTATGGAAGTGTGTTTGGGAGGAAAGAAACAGCTGGTTGTAGTTAGTGTTACAAAGGTCAGGACCACCCAGAGGTAGGCTGGGTTTCTCTTGAGCAGAGAGGAGATGCCTGTGTATTGTTTGTGTTCACAGAGCTTCATCTCCATGCTTGTTTCCCTGAACCCTGCTTCTGTGTGAGGGTCGGCTAGACGTGAACATCAGTTATGACTAGTTTTTTCCCAAACGTTTGAATCATATATGAATTGTAAGCACAGAGGCACAGAAAAAGATTGTTCTAAAAGATAGTCATTCTGTTCATCAGAAAAAACACATTTTGGATTCTGATCTAGCCCTTCAGTGATCATCATGATAAATAGCTGCTTAAAATATTATGGTTAAATGTATTTAACAGTCCTCGTCAATATTTTCTGTCTTCTCCATTCGTGCGTGTGACATGTGCATGCGTGTGCACACAAACTAACCCTTGGCTGTTGACGATTAAGGCACTTGTGTGGTGATGGTGGAGGCATCAGGCGGCCATAGACTGCCCAAAGCTCCCATCCTTCCAGAAGGGATTTCAAATCATGATGCGAGGCCCTGGTTTTTCTTTTGTCATGAAGTGTTTCCTAAGGACACCAATTTTGGCTACCTTCAGTTCTAGGGTTGGGGCGCTAGCCTTAGACTCTGAATGACAACGATTCACTGGAGGTGGGAATCAGTTCAGGTCCAAAGTAGACCCCTGTGTGACTGCTCCTGTGGTCACCTCTGAGACTTCTAAGGCTGCCTACAGTTCCAAGGGGGTGGGGTGGGGTGTCTTCATTGCCCAGAAGCCTTGACAGTGTCCTTGCTAAGAACCCCTTCTGCTCCCTGGCCAAGTTTCCCAAGTACTTACTGTCCTAAGATTGTGCTGGGTCCCAGAAGGAAAAGAAAAACAAACCATGGCTTGCCATCATGGAGTCTAGTGGAAAACACTGACATCTAGACAGACAAAGGCAATATAGAAATACATGGCTAATAGAGGTAGACATTACCCCGGGGGCACAAAAAAGTGGTCAGTTCTCTTCACGGAGTCTGGGAGGGCTTCACAGAGGAGATCGTGGTTGAGCTGAGCCTTGAAGGATGAGGAATTCATAAGCAAGGACAGACAAATGTTGCAGGTAGAGGGAAGGTATGTGCAGTGCCTCTGAGGCGTGACACTGCCTGGCGCAGTTGGGTACCTACAAGTTGTTTGGTGTGAATAGCATAGAGCAGGTGAGGTTGGCAGCAGCAGGAAATGAGACTGAAAGGCAAGGTCGAATCTAGGTGACCTTGACATCCCCAGCTAAAGGTTTGAATGTAATCCATTTTCCCCCTCATTTTTGTTGTATTTTGTTTCATCACTTCTGTTGGTTTTTGTTTCATAAAGATTTGTGGAAGCTCTCTGTATAATGGGCACAGGTCCTTTATTACATATTACGTTTTCTCCCAACCTATTGTGTGTCTTTTAACTTTGTTTATAGTTTCTGTATGTCTTTCCATAGTCAGATCTATTACTTCATTGCTTTACAAAGTTCTTTCTTATTCCAAATTATAAAAATACCTAGTTCACAAGGTCGTTTAAAATTGAGATTAAATATGCTTGTGATAAAGAATGCATGTAAGACAGAAGGGTATACAGCAAAATTGTTTCCTTCTGATCCCAGACCCTTAGTCTCTTAACTTAAGAGGTAGCCATTATTTATTTATTGTCCCAGAAGTTTTCTGTGAGTATAAAACATAGAAATGTATCCTTTTTTGGTTACTGTGTTAAGACAAGTGAGGGCACAGAATTAACACTGAGTTACACTTTGCTACACTGTATCACACTTAACACCTTTTCTTTATCTGGACATGGAGACCTACCTCATTCTTCTTAGTGGCTTTTTAATTATATGATGTGGCTGTCTAGTTTACCATTCCCCTACTGACAGAAAGGTACCTTGTTTAAAGCTTTTCGCTATTAAAAAAATGCTGTACCAAGGAACATCACTAAGTCCCGGTGCACATGTACAAATGAATCTTTAGGTTACATCCGTAAAAGCTGACGCAAAGCAGATGAGCATTTAAAATTTTAATTGTCCGCAAAAAGAGTTGTACAGATTTACACTCCCACCAAGAGCGGTTGAGAGATTTTGTTTCCTTATCTTTGCTTAACATTGTGTATTATCAGACTTTTTATTTTTGACACATTAAGCTAGGGGTCTGCAAGCTTTTTCTGTAAATGGCCAGATAGTAAACATTTGAGGCTTTGTGGGCCATACTGTCTCTCTCCAGGTACTCAGTTTTGCCTTGTAATGCAAAAGCCACCATAAACAGTACATAAACAAGTGAGCATGGCTACCTTCCAACAAAGCTCTATTTATGGACCCTGAAATTTGACTTTCATATCGTTTTCATGTAGTACAAAATAATAATCTTATTTTGATATTCTTTTCGACCATGTTTATTTTGATTTTTTTTTTTATAAAACACATTCTTAGCTTGCCAGCTGCACAAAAACAGACAGTGAACTTGATTTGATTCACTGACCATGGTTCCAACCCCTGATCGAATCCATTGTTTTATATCTTTAGTATGACTTATTAAGCATCTTTTCATGTATTTGTTGACCAGTGATGTATATTTTTTTCTGTTAACTGCCCTTTTTTTGTCTTTCTAATTGGTCTGTGACTCTATAATCACTGTAGATTGTACTATGTTTTGATATTTGGTAAGGCAAGTCTGTCATTGTTACGTTTGTGATTTTTCTTTACATACTTTTCCAGATAAATCTAGACTTAGCCTTTCAGCTTTAAATTTTACTAGGGATTTTGATTATGATTGCATTGAATTATAGATAAATTTAGGAAGATTTGGGAGCTTTAAAACATTTACTCTTTAAAAAGTTTTTTTGAAATGTTGATTTACAATGTTGTTTTAGTTTCAGGTGTACAACAGAGTGATTCAGTTATACATGTATATATATGTATCTGTTCTCTTTTAGATTTTTACAGGTTATTACAAGATATTGAGTATATAGTTCCCTGTGCTATGCAGTAGGTCCTTGTTGGTTATCTGTTTTATGTATAATAGTGTTTATATTTTAATCCCAAACTCCTGATTTATCCCTCCACCCCCCTTTCCCCTTTGGTAACCGTAAGTTTGTTTTCTGTGTCTGTGACTCTGTTTCTACTTTCTAAATAAGTTCATCTGTATAATTTTTTTTAGATTCCACATATAAGCAATATCGTATAATATTTGTCTTTGACCCACTTCACTTGGTATAATCTCTAGGTCCATTCCTGTTGCTGCAAATGGTATTATTTCATTCTTTTTTATGGCTGAGTAGTATTCCATTGTATATATATACCATATCTTTATCCATTGATCTGTCAATGGACACTTAGGTTGCTTCCATGTCTTAACTATTATAAATAGTGCTGCTGTGAACATTGGGATGCATGTATCTTTTCGAATTAGTTTTCTCCAGATGTATGTCCAGGAGTGGGAGCATTGGATCATATGGTAGTTCTATTTTTAGTTTTTTAAGGAAACTCCATACTGTTCTCCATAGTGGCTGCACCAATGTATATTCCCACCAACAGTATAGGAGAGTTCCCTTTTCTCTACACCCTCTCCAGCATTTATTATTTGTAGACTTTTAGATGATGGCCATTCTGAGTGGTGTGTGGTGATACCTCATTGTAGTTTTGATTTGCATTTCTGTAATAATTAGCGATGATGAGCATCTTTTCATGTGCCTGTTGGCCATCTGCATGTCTGTGGAGAAATGTCTATTTAGATCTTGTGCCCAGTTTTTGATTGGGTTTTTTTTTTTTATTTTGAGCTATATGAGCTGTTTGTATATAAAATATTTACTCTTCAATCCAGGACATTGTATGTCTCTTCATTTAATTCAGTTTTTCTTTTTTTAATGTCTTAAAACATTTTAGAGTTTTATTCACTTAGTTCTTTGCATTTCTATTAAGATGATTGCATGATATTTTATAGTTTTGTTATTATTATGCATGGAACTTCTTCATATATATTTTCTAATTAGGTATCAATCTGAGCAATGATTTTCTGATATTAATGTAAATGCTTCAGTTGACTCAAGCACATTGCTTGCCTTAGGTTTTTGTCAACTACCCTTTATCTAGTGCTATGGCTTTATGTTGAAATTAGAGACAATAGGATATTTGCTATCACTGATAATTCAACATTGTTCTAGAGACACTAGACAAAGTAGTAAAATAAGAGAAATAAATGAGATATAAAGTAATAGTGGAAAAGGAAAGAAATCAAAGATTTTAGGTAGTTAATATAATTGTCTATCTAGAAAATCCAAGACAAGCAACTAAAATCCTATTATAACTAATGAGGAAGTTCTATAAAGCTGCAAGAAACAAGATCAGCACCAAAACCCAATAGCTTTCTGTCAGCAGCCATCATCAGTCCTCTTCCGTACTATTGCCAATACCCAAGTCCAAGCCTCACTGTCTTTTAATCTTCTAACAGGACTCCCTGTTTTCATGCTTTGGCCCAACAATTAATTCTTTACCCAGCAGGCAGAGGCATATATCAAGTATAATTAGACTCCTAGTCTTAAAATTATTCATTCATCTCTCACTACATTTATATCCCTTCTTTAGTCTCTATAACATCCTGTTTTTTTTTCTTAATAGCACTTATAATAATTTGCAAATATATAGGGGTTTTTTTGTGTGTGTTTATTTAATGTCTGTCTCCGGAATGTATGTTCTATGAGATCGAAGAAAATGACCTTTTCGTTTCTACCACATATACCATATATACTACACTTAGTACATAGTAGGTACTTAGTAAATATTTGCTGAATGGATAGACTGATAAAATCTATTTCTTAAAAATAGACTTTATTTTGTGGAACAGTTTTAAGAGACAGTACAGAGAGTTCCCACACACCTTACACCCAGTTTCCCCTATTAGTAACATCTTACATTAACATGATACATTTGTTACAACTAATGAACCAATACTGATACATTATCACTAACTAAAGTCCATACTTCATACAGTTTCTCTTATTTTTTAACTAATATCCTTTTTCTATTCCAGGATCTTATCCAGGATACCATATTACATTTAGTTGTCATGTCTTCTTAGGCTCCTCTTGGCTGTGACTCTTTATTAGACTTTTCTTGTTTTTGGTGACTGAGTATTGAGGAGTACTGATCAGGTATTTTTTAGAAGGCACTTCCATTGGAATTTGTCTAGTGTTTTCCTCATGGTTAGATTGGGACTATCGGTTTTTAGGAGGAAGACCACAGGGGTGAAGTGTCATTTTCATCACATCATATTAAAGTTACATATACGAACGTGATACTACTGTTGATGTTGACCTTGATCATCTGGCTGAGGTCGTGTTCCTCAGCCTTCTCCATTGTGAAGCTATTCCTTTTTCCCCCCTTTCCCATACTGTACTCTTTAAAAGGAAGTCACTCTGCATATCCCACACTTAAGAAACGGGGAGTTCTGCTCTGCCTCCTTGAGGGCTGAGTTTCTACAGAAATTATTTGGAATTCTGCATGGAAGATGCCTCTTCTTCCCTGTCTATCCATCCAACCATCCACTCCTTCACTACGGAATCATGTATATATATTTCCTGGTTTGGGTTATAATCCAATACTTCTCCATTAATTTTCTTGCTCAAATTGTTGCAGTTTTGACCATTGGGAGCTCTTTCAGTTGGCCTGTGGGTCCTTTGACATAGCCAATCAGTGTAGGCTTTTTTTTTTTTTTCCTTGTTTTTTGTTTTTATAGAACTTCCCTACTTTCTGGCACGGTAAGGCTCCAGGCTCATCTTGTATATTTCATGCTCCGATACTAGAATCAGCCATTTCTCCAAGTAGCCCTGGTTTCTTTTACTGGACAGTGATACTAGAAACCAAGACCTGGTGCTGGATAATGTTTCTTGCTACTAGGACATTATTTTATACTTTTCATTCCTTTTCACTTTTTAAAGTTGTTATTCCTTTTTCTAGTTTCTTAAGCTAAATGCTCAAATTCACCATGTCTTCAGTGTTTTTGTTTTTCTCATAAATGGAACAAGTGTATAATTTTTTTCTTTGAGATCTGTTTTGACTGAGTCTTATAGGTTTTAATACAGAAGTCTGTCATTGTCCATTTCTAAAGGATGTTTATTTCATTTTTGATTTTCCCGTTTGACTTTGTAGTGGTTAGAACAATGTTTTTGAATTCTTAAGTGGATGATTTTGGAGGCATACTTTTTTATTCTACTTTTATTAAACTGTGGAAAGAAGTTGTGGCTTACATATTTCAACATTTGAGAATTTGAGATTTTCTTTTTGGCCTAACATAAGGTCAATTTTTTTGTGCATGTTACATGTATAGTATTTTGCCTTATTGATCAAAGTTCTATATAGTATGTATGGTGGGTAAATTTTGTTTACTGTGTTACTCATGTACTTATTTTAAGGCCTCTAGATCTGTTTTCTAAGAAAAACCTCCCACTCTGTGGTTATGTCAATTTCTTCTTGTATTTGTGGTTAATCTTTGCTTCACATATTTATGTTGTTTTAACATTTGATTTTGAAAATTTTCAAATTTAGAGAAAAGTTTGTCTTTCTCTTTCTCTCTCTCTCTCTCTGTCTCTGTCTCTGTCTCTGTCTCTCTCTCTCTATATATATATATGAACATATGAATATAGATGCAGAAATCCTCAACAAGATATTAGCAAATCCAATCCAACTATGTATACAGAGAATTACATAATATGATCAAGTGGGATTTATTCTAGGTATACAAAGCTGGTTCAGCATTTGAAAATCAATTAATATAGTCCATCACGTCAACAAGCTAAAGAAAAAAAATTGTATGATCAGTGATTATCAGTAGATGCACAAAAAGTATTTGACAGAATCTAACACCGTTCATAATAAAAAGTCTCAGCAAAATAGGGAAAAATGTCTTCAACTTGATAAAGAAAATCTATTAAAAAAACCAAAAACCCTACAGCTAACATCTTTCTTAATGAGGAGAAACTAGATGTTTTCCTGCTGAGATCAGGAACAAGGCAAGGATGTTCACTCCTACCACTTCTATTCAGCATTGTACTGGAAGTCCTGGCTAGTTCAATAAGAAAGAAAAAGAAATAAAAAGTATGCTGATTAGGAATGAAGAATAAAACTGTTTTTGTTTGCAGATGACATGATTGTCTATGTAGAAGATTTCAAAGAATCAACAAAGAAACTCCTGGATTTAATAAGTGATTATAACAGGAATTAGGATACAACTTTAATATAGAAAAGTCATTTGCTTTCTTATTTACAAGCAATGAACAATTCAAATTTGCAATTAAAAATTGCATTAGCACTAAAATAAACAGGTATAAATCCAACAAATATGTGTAAGATCTATATGAGGAAAATGACAAGACACTGATGAAAGAAGTCCAAGAAGATGTAAAAAAAAAAAATAGAGCGATAGTCCTTGTACATGGGTGGGAAGACCCAAGAGTGTCAAGATGTCAGTTCTTCCCACCTTGATCTGTATTGCTTGTTTACTGCAATCTGAGTCAAAAATCCAGTTATTTTGTGGATATTGGCAAACTGATTCTAGAGTTTATTTGGAGCAGTAAAAGACCCAAAATAGCCAACACTATTGAAGGAGAGAAACAAAGTTGAGGGACTGACTTAGGTGACTTCTATAAAGCTATAGTAATCAAGACGGTGTGGTATTGGTGAGAGAAGACACACAGATCAGTGGAACAGAATAGAGAGCCCAGAAATAGATGCACACAAATACAGTCAACTGATCTTTGACAAATTAGCAAAGGCAGTTCAGTGGAGAAAACAGTCTTTTCAACAAACGACGCTGGACAATAGACATCAACATGAAAAAGAATCTGTAAAATGATATACCTTTCAGAAAAATTGACTCAAAATGGATCATAGATCTAAATGTAAAATGCAAAACTGTAATACTCCTAGAATATAGGAGAAAATCATAGGTGACCTTGGGTTTGGTGATAGCTTTTTAGATACAACCCCAGAAGCATGATCCATGAAATAAAAAATTGGTAAGCTGGACTTCATTTAAATTAAAAACTTTTGCTCTGCAGAAGACCTTAAGAGAATGAAAAGACAAGTCACGGACTGGAGGTAAGATTTGCAAAAGACAACTGATAAAGGTCTGTTATTCAAAATACACAAGGAACTGTTTAAATTCAACAATAAGAAAACAAACTAATTTTAAAATGGGCAAAAGATCGGAATAGACAGCAGGGAGATATACAGATGGCAGATAAGCATGTGAATAGATGCTTCACATCCTATGTCATTAGGTAATTGCAAATTAAAATAGCAAGATACTACTACACACTAGAACAGCCAAAATCCAAAACACTGACAACACCAAATGCTGGTGAGGATGTGGAGCAACAGGAACTCTCACTCATTGCTGGTGGGAATGCAAAATGGCACAGTCACTTTGGAAGGCAGTTTGGTGCTTTCTTACAAAACATACTCCTACCATATGATCCAGCAATTAATCAAGTGAAGTGAAAACCGATGTCCACACAAAAACATGTACATGAATGTTTATAGCAGCTCTATTCATAATTGCCCGTACTTGGAAACAACCAAAATGTCCTTCAGTTGGTGAATGGATAAATAAGATACATATAGACAATGGAACACTCTTCAGTGATAAACAGAAATGAGCTATCAAGCCAAGAAAAGACAGGGAGGAATTTTAAATGCACATTACTAAGTGAAAGAAGCCAAACTGAAAAGGCTGTATACTTCGAAATTCCAACTATATGACATTGTGGAAAAGGAAAAACTATGGAGATAATAAAAAAAAAAAAATCAGTGGTTGCCAGAGGTTTGCAGGGAGGGAGGGGGGGATGACTGGGTAGAGCACAGAGGATCTTTAGGGCAGTGAAACTGTTTTGTGTGATACTGTATTGGTGGATACATGGCATTATACATGTCGGCAAAACCCACAGAATGTACAACACAGAGCGAGAACCCTAATGTAATCTACGGCCTTTAACTGATAACGGTGAATCAGTATTGGTTCATCAGTTGTGACAAATGTACCACACTAACGCAAGATATTTATAATAGGGAAAATTGAGGAGGGGGGAGATGATGGGGTACGTGGAAACTCTGTACTTTCCAATCAAATTTTCCGTAAACTTAAAACTGCTAAGAAAAATGTTGACTAATTAACAACAAAAAAAGGCCTCAGAGTATAAGTATAAAGTTTAACAATGTAAGGAAAACACAGTAGTTAACCATATTAATTTTAATATCTATTTGGAGTTTAAAAGTTTCCCAGCAACACAAAAGAATATTTTTGCTTTGAGACATTAATTAAAACTGTACACATATATATATAACCATTACCACTAACACAAATTACTCCTTAGATTTTAACATTTTTCAAGAAGGTGAGCTGAATCTTCTGTACAAAAATACCACGTTCTTACTATGCCTTTGTATAATGTCCACAAGATGATACCAATTACATTAGCATTTGTTACAAAGTCATAAAATACTTAAAAAATAAGCAGTTTGATAACATTATTCTTTAAAAAGAATATCTAGTCTGTAAAATGACATGCTTGAATAGAGTAGTCCTAAGTTCAAAATGTCTAACTACCAATTTAGAAATAAAACTAAGAAAATATGTAGTAAGTGAAATCACTGTGAAAGCAACTGAATGCATTTGCTCTTCAGAGCAAGTGTGAAGGTCAGAGCTGAGTCAGTGATCTGTCTGCAGCAGCAGCAAGAGTTTGCTTTGGGGAACGAGCTGGTATACTTCATCTTTGTGCCTCGTGGGAATACGGAAACAATGTATTTTGAAAGTCTGATGAGCACACTTGATGTGAAGATGACAGAACCTTGACTTGGTTAATTTGGAAGTCATCCAGCCATTGGGTTTGATAGTCACCACGAATTCATAGCAGTTGTAGTGATCAAAATCGAACAATCGACTCTTTCTTCACTAAAATCAGGTGATGTGATTTTGACATCTCTATGTTAAAGAAATTTATTTCTAAGAAAGATGTCCTGCTTTAGATTAGAATTATCATTGCTTCCATAATTCCAAAATAGAAAAATGATAATCATTGCCAAAATGGTAGAGTAGAACCTTGGCCAAATAAGAACCGTAACTGACAGTCCACAGACATCTATGTAACTGCTATAAAAACCCAAAACAGAACAAACCTCTGAGGCTAAACAATGAAATATTAAATAGTTTGGGTAAATATAAAACACTCTGAACACTTATTTCTGGAGACATTTTTAAAAAAAGCTTCTTATTGTACTTAGTATCTATTAATTTGTATATCAAATACTTGACACTTTGGCAAATAGTTTATTCAGTACTTTGTAAAGTCCTACCCATATATCAGCACTGTGGGCAGTTATGCTCAGAAAATGCATTTCATTTCTAGGAAGGAAAGAAAACAGGAGATGAGTTTTGCTCTTCAGAGTACCCACTATTACATATTTCTTCCAGAACTCAGTAGAAATAGACATCTGTAGACATTTCCCGGGGTCAGGGGACTTGCACAGACTCTGGAGCGATGCTGTGGGACTTCACACCAGACTCCTATCGGTGGCCTCCGTACTTGGCCACCCAGTCTGTCCTCCCGTGCACGGAGGAGACTGGCTGCGCACGGTTCACAGTATTTAGATTCTTGGCTGTAGGATTATAAGTAGGTCCTGAAAACTGCCCCCGACCAGTTTTTGTGTTCCAGGGATATTCTGAAAGAAAGCAGAATCAGAAATTAGAATTTTATTCAGATGATTATTAAATTCAAAATAAAGCAGTTCATTTTATGGGGGAAAATCTGAATTTATCTTTTTTAAAAAATATTATTTTTGGCTGCGTTAGGGCTTCATTGCTGCACGCGGGCTTTCTCACTAGTTGTGGCGAGCGGAGGCTGCTCTTCGTTGCAGTGCCCGGGCTTCTCACTGCGGTGGCTTCTCTTGTTGCGGAGTATGGGCTCTAGGCGTGCGGGCTTCAGTAGTGGCGGTGCATGGGCTCAGTAGCTGTGGCTCGTGGGCTCTAGAGCACAGGCTCAGTAGTTGTGGCTCACGGGCTCTAGAGCGCAGGCTCAGGAGTTGTGGCGCACGGGCTCTAGAGCGCAGGCTCAGGAGTTGTGGCGCACGGGCTTAGTTGCTCCGCAGCATGTGAGATCTTCCCAGACCAGCGCTCGAACCCGTGTCCCCTGTGTTGGCAGGCGGATTCTTAACCACTGCGCCTCCAGGGAAGTCCGAAAAACTGAATTTGTCTTTAAAAGATTAATTCAGTGGTCTCTAAGGTTTTTAAAATATATATATATATATATAAGCCAAAAATTCTATTGTAGTATTATGCTGACACCAGTTAGCGTTTTCAGCAGCTTAAGAGCCATAATTTCTGGTTTATAGTTCTGACACTGCTACTGTTTCTTATTTGGGCTCACTGAAGTGCCCATCATATTTTGATAGGTGATACCAAACCCTTGGATGACCAAGAACAACTCCTTGGTTTAAGTTCAATGGGCAGTACCCACAGTGTCAGTGACTGTTTAAAATCCCACTGTGGTTACATCTAAATAATATCTGAACACAGTATCACTACGGAAAATGTATTCAAAATTGTGAATCCTGTAAAGCTCTGGCTTCATGGAGCCACACAGATGGGGTCACATAGCAGGTTTCTCTTTAAACATGAAAATGTGGTTTTTGGAGTCAAGAAACTTCATGTTTTATTGGGAAATCGATGGATGATAACAGAATCCCTTTGAAAAGTGAGCCATTCTTAGGATCCCAAACCTTTCATCACAAGGTTTGTTTTATTCATACATGTATTGGCTGATAAAAATTTTGTGAAAATTTTAATGTGTTAGACATTTGTTACCTGAACAATTTGTAAGCTCAGATTGCTTGAACATGTCACATGACAAAGCAGTAAATCATTGCAGAGAAACCTTTAATATCCTCAGTCCCTCCTTCACCCCTTCCTCACTTCAAACTGGGAGCTAGGTATCAGAGCTGTTCTCTCTGATGTTCCGTCTTTCTGTTTGGGATTTAAATATCTTTTCACACTATGTGGTAGCTGTCATTCTTGGATTATACTCTGTAGAAGTCAACTTTGAAATGACTCTCTAACCATTCTGTACACCTAACACTAGCTGTACTATATTTGCATGGTTTTCCCAGTTTTTTCTTCTCTTTTTACTGTAGAATTGGAAGTATAGGAGGAACTTATGGGAACATGTGGGTCCTGATGTGTTGCTATAGCCTCAGCTTAAAGGGAGCAAAGCCTTACGTGAGGAACTGCCCTGGTGACCATCACCCCAACTGCTTTGTGGTTCAGTTGGGACAAGGAGGCCAAGAGTTCTTCCTTGGTTCGACAGGTCATTTCATCCCACTCTTAACTGGGTTTAAAGTTCTCAAAGCCAATAAAAAGCTCCTTAACAACGACAGGGACAGTGTCTAGAAGGGCCCGTTAAGTGCACCATATTTTCTAGGAATAGCCCTTCAGGCATAACCCGCTGGAGTACAGGCCGGCATCAGTCTGGTAAATCAGTGCACTCACACCAAAATGGTATCATGGGCAGAGGAGAGCACGTGGGAGGGGAGGGCAGGAGGGAGGAGACGGTAAGTCCCCGGGACTGAGAGAAAGGGGACGGGGAAACCCGTCCTTAAGCTAACAGTGGGTGAGAAGTGAGGCGTCTGGGGAGTAACGTCCAGAGAAGCTGTTTTTCCAGATGATGACATAGTGTAAGTCAAGTCCTAAATGCATTTGAAGGAAACTGTGTCCAGGCCAACATTTGTAAAACCTTCTTTGGAAAGGGAATCATTTTGCCAGTAAGGCGGTAGTGTTGACGTTTAGGATTCCTTTCTGAGAAATAGCAGAGTTTTAGGACTCCAGCACCCTTGGTGAAGAACTCAGTAGCTGACAAAGGAGCCCAGGTCTCGTGTGGGGCAAAGAAATGCTTTGTTCAGCAGCTGTCTGTGCCCACACGTCACCACTCCCCAGAAGGGAGCTGGCAGCCCTCTAACACTTGCTGTGCATTTATTTTAAAACCTGCATGTGTCCTATCAAGGGCATTTAACTTCTTGTAGGAAATGTTTGCTGAAGGAAAAGGTGTTTGCCTCTAGTTAAGAATGTAATCCATGCCACTGCTATATAGCTTTTAGCAAGATAGAAAACTTCTGTAAAATGGAGATAATGATGGTTCCTTCTGTCTTAGAGCCATTGGGAGAGAGTTCAGTGAGTTAATGCATGTAGAACAGGGCCCCGTGCTTCTAGAGGGCAGCTGTGTCTGAAAGAAGTCACTCCTCTAGCAGGGGACAAGGATGTATGAGGGGGTTTGGCTTGAGAGATGACATGGGGAGGGAGGCAGAAATTAATGTGCTTTTTCTTCTGCAGACTTGGAGGATGAGGAAGCAGAGCAGAGAGGGAGGCTGAGAGAAGGGGAAATAGTCGAGTAAATACGGTAATGGCCTGGTTTTATTCTCTTGTGGGAAACTGTCACACCAGTGGCAGGGCTGGAAGACACATCTCTTACCGAACAGTGTTTTCCTAAGGATTTGCACTGACCACGTGAGAATGGTTAATATTTACTTCTTTTTTTTTTTTAACCTTTCCTCCTATCACGATCTGTAGGAAAATCTGATAAGCAGAGTACAATGAAGAGATGAAAAGTTATGGGAAAACAGTTTACTTTAAAAAATGAAAACAGGAATATGCATGCTAATCTGACAGAATAATTAATATATAAAGGCCTCCAATCCCTTGTAAAAATATGTTCAAAAATACCCACTTTCACTTTCTAAGAGCAGGTACTCAAAATAATTTGAGACGTTATGATTTTCTGCCTTCATATTAAAAATTGCTACCAAGCCATGGCTAATGACTCATGATAAGGCTGCCCTAAAGTATTTAAGGCTTCATAAAAATTACTGCTGTATATAAAATATTTATATATTTTGTTTCAGCAGAGAGAGAACGGAGCAGTTCTTTTCGCAGATAAGGTAACTGAGTACTGCTTAAGCAGTTCTACCGTGGTAAGAAATAAAAAATTACGGAAGTCCAGTGCTTTTTACAATTTTAGCTCCAAGAGCATGAGCTTTAAAGACTGATAACTCTAATCAGCAGTTCTATAAGATAAGATCCTGGCTGGGACAGACTGGGAGAAGACTCTTGAAGTCAACTTTTAAATTAAACTGTAACTAGATATCTTGTCAAACTTGTAATTATCTGCCTCACTGTTTATTTTAGGTGCTTTAAGATGGGTATCTATTTTAGACTGAAATAACTTAGAGAACATTCATAGTCAGATCTGGTCGACTCAAGTACAGAATCCTCACTTCCGTTTCAAGAGCGTCCCCCTGAATGTGGCTGTCACACGCCACGCCACTGCAGAGCAGGTGACCTAATTAGTCATAGCGTCGGAGGGTGGGGAATAAAACTTCACCACCTAATATATTACAGAGCAAAAGCCAGTCAAAGTTCTGCCGCAGTTTAGTTCTAAACCCTAAGATGGACCTGCAGAAGGACGACCCGTTAACTGATACGTAACAGGGTCTCAGCACCTGGTGCGCTTTCCGCTCCGTGCCAGGCACCCGGCGGGAAGCTCTGAAAAGTGCATCCTCGCACATCTCCTCGTGTAGCATAGCACACTCTTCGGAATTAGACAGTTTCTCTCCCAGCTCCACTATTTACAGGCTGTGTGACCCTAGGTAAATTACTCAATGTCAGTTTCCTCATCTGTAAAAGATCTACCTCAGGGCTTCCCTGGTGGCGCAGTGGTTGAGAGTCCGCCTGCCGATGGAGGGGACACGGGTTCGTGCGCCGGTCCGGGAAGATCCCACATGCCGTGGAGCGGCTGGGCCCATGAGTCATGGCCGCTGAGCCTGCGCGTCTGGAGCCTGTGCTCCGCAATGGGAGAGGCCACAGCAGTGAGAGGCCCATGTACCGCAAAACGAAACAAAACAAAACAAAATATCTACCTCATCAGGTCATTGGGAGGATTCAGTGGCACAGTCTGTGTGTCTGACCGAGAAAAACCACTGAATCAGAGGTAGCTCCTCTTATTAGGCTCTCAAACCACATCTTTGGGAGAAAAATGGGACATTTTGCCAAAAACAGAACTTTAGTTAATAGCTGAGACTAATTTAAAAGTCTTCACTCAGGAAAGGTGACTATAAACTTTAAAACGCTCCTTTCTGATCAGAATTCTCAAAAACCGTATCTGGACTTGTTCTTACCTGAAGCTGTCGCACCGAGTGGCGCTAAGTGTATCCTCTGGCCAGCTGACCCCACTTCTTTTTTGAGAAAGGAAGGAATATATCCTGACTGATTGTAAGTAGCATAACTTCTGAGATTTCCTAGTGATGTATCATAAAGTTTCAGAGTCAGAAGGTTAATATTTTAAAGCACTGGAGAGTAACTTTGATTACAAGCACTACTAAGTCTCAATTCTGTTTTGTGGGGCGTCACCTGTATTTCATGTGCGGCACTACGGTTTTACAGATGTTCCCATTCAGTCCATATAACAGCCCTCTTAGATGCATGTTACTATGCACACCTGACCTGGCTAACTTCTCACAGTTAGTAAGTGACCAAATTAGAATGCGAACCCAAGGTGTCCCCCTGAATGTACCCAGGTTTTTATGACTCCACTTCTTAACCTGAAAGTATATTTCCTGCCAGGAAGCCCCCATCCCTGCGGTGCTCTCTGAGCACTTCTTCATCTTGTAAAATCACCCTGATAAGTGCACCTATTCTCATAGGGGCTGTTGTAGGGATTGAATGAGATGAATGCAAAGCACTTAGCATAGGCTCTGCTGTCCAACACGTGTCAGCTGTCACCATCCTCATCACTATTAGTGAATGATCAATCTGGGGGGAAATGTAAAGGCAGGAGACCGGTCAGGAGGGCACTGCTGTAGCTGAAATGAGAGAGAAAGTAAGAGAGTCTGAACTTAGACGGTCATGGAGGGATGGAGGAGGGAACCAGCAGGTGTATAGGGTGGGAGGGGTGGGAAAGAGAGTAACATAAACCCCTAAGTCTGCAGTGTAGGTGACTGAGAACAGGATACGGGGGAAGAATCAAGTGTGGGTAAAGACCTGGTTGGTGCCCATGGGAGGTTCAAGTCACAGAGGTCCAGCAGGCCTGGAGATCTGGAATGATCGGGGCATGGCAGTGATGGCGCCATGGGCTTGGAGGAGCCAGCTCAGAGGGACTGTGGGATGTGCAAAGACCCAGAATAGAACAGAACCCAGGGAACAGAACACTAAGGGGGGGAAAAGAAAAGGACCCTGCTGGGGAGAGAGTGGAGAGGTAGACGGTAGGAATAGGGTCTGGAAGCTCCAGAGAAGACAGCGTGCGACAAGGAAGGAGTAGCAAATCAGGCAGAGGTCTGGTGGGGTTGGCACCGCCCTGGGATTTGGCTGCTAGCAGGACAGGCCGCGGCAGGAGCTGTTTCAGCGGACCGAGGCAAGCTGAGGACAGACTGCAGTGAGCTGAGAGGTAAAGTGGAAATCAGAGGAAAAATGAATGTAACTTCTCTTTTAAGGAGCCTGGCTACACCAGAAAAGGGACAGGTTTGTCAGTGAGAAGGTGAATCAGGGTTCTGACCGCCTTGGTGGTTTCAAAGAACCGTTCATCTGGCAGCTATGACTGAAGCTTATTTTCACATGGTGTCATTTGACCACAAGGCTGGGCTCTGCCTTCCTGTGTCCCTGACGTCTGTCCGGTGCTGGGCACAGCAGGCGCTCAATAAGTGTTTGCTCCTGGACCAACAAATGTCAAATGGCAATGTTATTTCTCAGACCCTAAAGGATGTTACACAGTAAACACGTTATCAGTTTATACGATTTTTAACACTGCTGAATTTTGCATAGGCATTGCTGCCTCATGTGTCCTTTCTTTTCGCCTTGAGGTACTCGTTCTAATTCACGAATCAGCCCTTTACTTCAAAAGACTTTTTGAAAGGGAAGTTCAAGGCAGTAATCCCATTCAGTAGCAGCCTGAGAACATATCTCCTGGGACATCCATGGCGATCCAGTGGTTAAGACTCTGCACTTCCAATGCAGGCGGTGCGGGTTCGATCCCTGGTCAGGGAACTAAGATCCCACGTGCCACGTGGCATGGCCAGAATAAAAAAAGATCTCTCCCACCCTCATCCCCATCATCAGAGCAAACACTTATTAAATGCTTATCGTGTGACAAAAATCCTAGGGATGGTCGTATAATAATGCCTCGGTCAGTATTATTTCCTCTGTCTTACAGGCGGGGAAACTGACTTAGAGGACCCAAGTAACTTGCCCAAGGTCACAAGGCTAGTGAGTGACTGAACAGGGACACATCAGGCTCTAAAACCCATGCACTGATCAGTTACAGGATGCTTCTTCCTATTGGAGGAAGAAGTTGCTAAGGGAAAATGCATAGAAAATTGTCTTCTTAAATTATTTTGGCTTTTCATTTGAAGTACCTTGTGAGCTGCAAATTTTTAGGTTGGAGCCAATAGTTAGCACTGTTTAAACCACTGACAGCAAAATTCTAGGAAATCCATCATCTCTATGAACTTGGTTAACTTTTTCTTTTAAATGACGGTTCATGCTCAGAAATGAGTCTCAGAACTTAAAAAAACATTTTCCAGGAATATTGGTTATAAAATTAGAAAATATTCTTTTAATTATTTTTAGTAGATTTGCTTGATTTCTTTAACTTGCCATAATTAATTTAAGAAGACAAGCATAGAGCTTTTTGAGAGCTAATTACTCTTAGAATTCCAACTATGAAAGAAAGAGGTTCTTGATGGTGTGGATGCTTCTGTCTGTCCCAGTCCTGATCTGACCCCTAAAAGCAGGTGACCTTGGCCTTCGTAGTGGCCTTTTATGACAAGATTTGGGGTAGATGTTGAGAAGAAAATTGGACAGGAGATTCAAAGAACAAATTGTACTCATCTACGAGGCCCAGAAATTACCTTGTGAGTCCTGTAATTTTTCAGGAAAACTTTCATTGCATGATAGTTTTTCAATTGGTTTAATTATGCTTTCTTCTAAAGAGAAGGCAGATGGAAGGAAGGAATGAACAATAAGGAGAATGTTAGGAAAAGCAGAGAAATATAGGAAAAGCAGAGAAAAAATGGATTCCATGATTAATGAAAAGATGCAGAAAGAAACCTTAAAATGTTTCTCTGAGAAACTGCTCTCAGTGCTGTCTCAGCTTTCATTTGGTGTCAGTCGTATATTTCCCTGAGACTCAAAGTTAGTTGTGCAGCCGTCATTTCACCTGATTGTATTTAACCACTTGATTCAGTGATTATTTTTAAATAACTGAGAAAAATTAGCAAATTGCAGTGCCCACAGCACTATTAAATGGATAAAATACCCAGAGCATTTGATGTCACATCAGAACACCTCAGGAGACGCCTCAGTTGCTACACAGTGACCCTCAAACTCTTTTGATCCAATACCACCTACATATTTTTTAAGAAAGAACTCTCTACCCCTTCAGACACTTCAAGCTGATATCTAAAATGTTTCCTCATAAGTTTTACAGTTCCAAAGGATTTAACTTCTGGCACACTGTAATTATAGACATTTAAAAATAAAACTATTACATCTCTTTTAAATATAATCAGTGGAATCTAAATACCATAGTGATTTTATGCTCACCAGTACTGACTTAAGAAATACATGACCACATGGGACTTCCCTGGTGGTCCAGTGGTTAAGACTCTGCCCTCCTACTGCAGGGGGCACCGTTCGATTCCCGGTCCGGGAACTAAGATCGCACATGCCACGTGGTAAGGCCAAAAAAAAAAAAAGAAATACATGACCACAGTCCTTTTTAACAGGTAGAAATTTCACATGAATCCCTTTTCTCTCTAAAATTTTATTTTCATTCATATGTCAACTCCCAAATTTTATCTGAATATAATTTTAAAGTCTTTAAATTAACCAGTCAAAAATGTGCATAGGTTGAGGGGCTTCCCTGGTGGCGCAGTGGTTGAGAGTCCGCCTGCCGATGCAGGGGACACGGGTTCGTGCCCCGGTCTGGGAAGATCCCACATGCCGCAGAGCGGCTGGGCCCGTGAGCCATGGCTGCTGAGCCTGCGCATCCGGAGCCTGTGCTCTGCAAGGGGAGAGGCCACAACAGTGAGAGGCCCGCCTACCGCAAAAAAAAAAAAAAAAAAATGTGCATAGGTTGAAACTTTAAAAACATTTCTTGTAACCAACCATAAGTATATTAAAATACTTTTCTCTGGATTAAGTTAATTATAGTTAGAATGATTCGTTGTATATAATTTATCAAAAAAGATGAATATTACAGAATTTGATTATTAAAAGTGAAAAGTCAGATTTTTCTTGGAAATTCATCTCTTAATGAGAAAGATGGGACCTTTTTCAAGTGGTTCATGTATCCATCAATAAATATTACTTATTGCTAAAATCAGACAGGATTCAGCTTCATTTTTTTTTTTAAAGATGGGAAGCAAGGAGAAATCTTGTAAATGCATAGTTGGAAATGAAAAGTGTTTTGTTACAGCTTTGTTACTATAGTCTTTGAACACTATTCAGAGTTACAGATCAAATATCACATAGTGATCTCATAAAAAATGATTTCAAAAAAACTTTCATTTTCTGTTGGAGTACAGTTGATTTACAGTGTTGTTATTTTCACAAATGATTTTTAATTATCTATTAGCTATAACTCAATTAGGTTCTCCTTCAATTTTTTAAAAGCTAAGAACTGGAAACCACTTGACTTAAAAAGGATTTATTTGTTCCCCAGTCATCAGAGTTACTCACTTTCTCAACACTGACACCAATATATCAAACTAGCCCTTTGACTGGCACCCCACATATTTTTACACTTTGGGGAAAAAGGAAACATTTAAAAGTAAAAATCCGCAGAAGGAAAACAGTGTAAGTTCATACTTTAAATGTAGTCTTGCTTTACCTGCATTACTCCTTTTGAAAGCAAGTTCTGCCCCCGTGGGTCCCAACGACTTAGGAAATAACTGGCTATTCCAGGTATATGGGTTCGTATCCTTTCCACTGGCTATCAAGGACACGTTCTTGGGGTTTACACCTTAGAAGAACAAAACAGTCATTTCAAAGGTTAGAGTGTGATCATAAACTTGAAGGAAAAATATACATTCAAACTAAGACTAGAAAGAATGTGAGGGAATGGAAATAAATTTTGGCTACAGTGTAGCAAATACTTGCTTTTTGATGGACCCTCAGATGATCCTCAGCCCTAAATACAATAACCTGGAATCCTCACGGTGTCTTTTAGAAATGTTAAGTTATTTTCTGTAATACAAGTAATGATAAACATTGGACATTTCTTGCTAAATGTCTCTTAAAATTTGAGGTGGCACAAAAATTTTCTTCCAAAAGATATTTCCATGTCATACACTTATTTTGAGTGTATGCTCTGTGCCAGACCCATGAGGAACACTTGGGGTAGCTGGGGAAAACAGACACGCGGCCAAGAACCCAGGGGAACTGAGAAGTTCGGAAGTACATGTAAAGATCCATCCGTGAAGCTTATTTGCATATTGGATATAGTAAAATATAAACAGCTAATTGTTTATGATTTTCTGAAATCTGTGAAATGTGGACTCGGCCTTGGACTTTGGTCCCAGTGGTCAAAGGGTGTTGTTTTAACCTAGTTTTAAGAGATTTGAGAACTTCCTGAACTTGCTTTCTTTTGACTGATAATTAAATTGGGTTCAGCTTAGCAGCCACCAGAGACATCACACTGTCTAAGCCTCCAGGTCATACGTGTAGAGTTCTCTTTAGTGTAGAAAACATCCTTACCGAGGACTACTATTAATGTAGAGAGAGGGTCAGTCCCTGTTCGGGGGAGCTTTGACTTTTCCCAAAGTGAACTCCTTGGCAAGGTTTCACATTTATGAGACATATAATAATATTCATTGTTTTAAAGCCAGAAACAAGCCTGGTTGTTCCAAACCAAGCCACAAGGTTACCTGTCATCAGTTCTCTAAGGAAACACTCCATCAGGTAGATCATTCCCCTTTATTGTAGGATATTCCTCTTTATGGATTTTGGTTTCTAATAAAATACCTACAAATAGAACTATAATAGGCAATTCCCTGACAATAAAGAAGATGCACTAGGTAGCAATTACTCAGGTTAAACACACACACACACACACACACACACACGCGCGCGCGCGCGCGCGCGCGCGATATTTACCCCCAAAGAAGGTGCAAGGTCAGGGGAGAAAACTACAAATCTCTTCGGGTGAATTTTTTTTTTTTTTTTTTTTCCTGCGGTACGCGGGCCTCTCACTGTTGTGGCCTCTCCTGTTGCAGAGCACAGGCTCCGGACGCGCAGGCTCAGCGGCCACGGCTCACGGGCCCAGCCGCTCCGCGGCATGTGGGATCCTCCCGGACCGGGGCACAAACCCATGTCCCCTGAATCGGCAGGCCGACTCTCAACCACTGCGCCACCAGGGAAGCCCTAGGTGAATATTTTTTTATAAATACAACAAAGAATGGGCCCTGAATACTTAAATTATTTTAATACGATTAGCCTTGTGATATCCGTAGTCCTTTTTTTTTCCCAGTAAATACATACTACACTATTGAAAATAATTGCTTTAACTCTTTGTTAAAAGATTTCAATATTCTTGGAAATAGACAAAATCTGGAATTTTAAAACGTATTAGTTTACAAGCTTTTCTGGGGTACCTTCTATAACCAAACACCGTTAAAGAGAAGCAAAAATTAATATACTATCATCCCGTCCCCTCAAAGGACATTAAAAAAGTCAGTCAGCAAATATTTACTGAGCACCTACCACGTGCCAGGCAGTGTGTGTGGCACTGGAGAAAAAGTGGTGAACAAAGTAGACCAGTTTCTGCCCTTGTGGCTCTTATAATCTACTCTAGTGAGAAGGGAGACATGAACAGTTATAGATAATTAGGTGAGTAATTAGCAGTGTGCAAATTATGCAGAAGAATCTGGCGCCAAGGCTGCAAAAAACAGAAGCCACAAAGCCAGTCTTCTAAAAAGGAAATTTTAAGCTGGAGTGTGAATCATGATAAGGACTTGGTAGGAGTTGGGGAGATGTGTTCCTGGGAGAGGCGTCAGTGTGGGCAGTGGACCTGGGAAGCGGAAGAACTCGGAGTCCTCGGCAAGGATGGAGCAGGGGCAGGTCGTGGCCCAGAGTGAGGCTGGAGAGGGGAGCAGGCAGCGGATCACAGGGGAGTTCGTGGGTCTCGCTAAGAAACTTAAAACGCAGTAGGAGAGGCACATATACAAATGACACAGGACGTTGGATACACTGGGTGGAAGGAAGGACCATAAGTGATAATGGGGCTCGAGAAGGATCCACAGAACAGGGTTTCAAAAGTGCTGGGACCAGGAGTGAGAGCAGAGGGCACCGCTGAGATCGTTAGCACCTCCACTGTCTACTCTATTTGCAACAACTACCTTGTGATAATTGAGTACCCAAAGCTTACGGGGCGAGCTGATGGATGACTGCAGTCCCGTCGTTAAGTAACAGAAAACAGAATCTCAAGAGTCGTGCTCCAGTACACAGCCGGTCAGTAGCAGGTCAATAACTATGACTCTTGCGTCCCTCTCCCTGAAGGCCAGTGTCACAGATCTGCCAGTCATTGTAGTATAATGTCAGGCTGCCCTGAAATTATATGGTACATTTCTAGAGCTTCCATGACCCTAAAAGTTGATGCTTAATAAGACCTTAATACTTGGCTTTATGGTAAAAAAAAAAAAAAAAAAGGAAGGCCCCCAAAGTTAATACTCTTTGTTATTCCTGAGGATATTCAGTGAATTAACTACAGACCGTAAATAAATGTCAAGGATCACTTCTCCTTTGCATTTCTGTCCTCTGCAGTTGCTGGATCACGATAGGTGCTCAGTAAATGTTTGTCCAAGTGACTGAACTGAGCTCAGTTCTAGTTTCAGATCTCACCCAGCTCTAGAGGGGCCATCTTTGAGACCAAACATGCCAAAATAGGGTACAGTCAGGCTCAGGTTTAGATTTCAAACAGTTCGTTCTAATTTTGAGTCTATTTCTTAGGCTTCAATTACAGCCATGCTTCTGACCCAGCGTAATTAGTAGAATTTGTTAGATCTTTCTGGTGAAAAAGGAAATGATCAGATGGGTCTCAGATACCCTGAAATACGTTTCTGAAAACTGCATGAGGGGAGCAAACAGAGCTGGGAAAACAGGTGTCTGCCAAAAATTTTACAATACCCTTTTCCACCACCAGAGGGCGCACTTCTACAGCGAGGATGAAGCACTGATTTTATTTCAGTGAAATGGATTCAATTTTCTTTCTTTTTTAAACAGGGAAAAGTGTCCCCCATGAATCTGTGTTCTGGAAACTTTATTACACCCCTGCTTTTGCAGTCAGATCCGAACTTCCTCACGGTTTCAGCACCGAAACTTACTAAACTGGTGTCTTTGCACCTTTCAAAAGTGCACCCTCTCTTCCGGTCTTAATTCCCACTCCTCTCACCGTCCTAAGGAACAAGTCATCACCCTCTCTATCCAGACGTGTGCAGTGGCCTCCTGACCAGTCTCCTTGGGCCCCTCGACCAGTCCCCTACCCTTTTTGAGCCCCTAGCGTGGTCTACCTAGCAGCCAGAATGATCTTTTAAAAACACAAATCAGATCATTTAGGAAACAGTATAAAATTCTACCTCTTATAAGAACTGGTAATGGGAGTGCAGAATTGTTTGAATACAGTTTACAGAAGGCATAGCTTTGGTGGGGGAGGGTGGTATTTTCTGAAGCATACTCGTCATCTTGATTGGTGGCTGCCAGGCATTTCCTGAGCAGACTTCACAGAGGCAGGAGGTCCAGAAAAGTCCCCGGTGACAGGCTGAGCCCGCAAAGAGCACTGTGATTGTATTTCACTGGTGCCCTTTCTTCAGAGATTCAAAGACCCTGGAGCATGACCTATTAACTATTCTAGTTACCAGGAAACATTTTATTTTTTCTGCTTACCTGGAAGGTATCTTGATTGTTTCAAATAGTACTGTTTAGCTGTTGAAGCAGTTGACAGTTCAGGATCAGATTTTAGGGAAATAGCAGCGGGTAAGTTCTTGTTTTCCCCTGTTGAGTGGTTGGGGCCTGCAGGTACTGACTCTGGAAGCCTTGAAAGTCAACATAAAGTAGCATCACCGGGTGAAGAACGGGAAGATGACGGCGGCTATGCTCTCGCCCACCCTCCGCCCGTCTTTTCAAGCCAGTCAGTGGTTTCCATCAGAGACGTTCTGCCGATAGGAGCACTAAATGACAGTCCCTCTCCCTGAGTAGATATCGGGCAGTGCATAGAATCATTCCTAATACTGGACAGTATGAGGCAGAAAGCTTTGTAACTAAGCAGCAAACTGCCTGTGTGCAGTATGTTTCCATTTTTCCTGCGACAGCTGCAGCTGTGGATTTGTGATGTGGGAAGATGGCATGTTGGAAGGGAAGAGAATCACAGCCATCTCCAGCTGGCTACTCCAGCAGTGTGTAACCACTAAGGTTAGAACACGGTTTAGGCTGGGCTAAGAGAACTGAAGTGGGGAAGTGTAGGAAAGTCCCCAAACAGAATTTCCAAAGAGCCTAACGACATACAGAGACATCATGCATTTGTTGAGATGTGCCTGTTCCCCAGAAGGCAGAATCGACTTGGGCGGTGGCGAGCGCTTGGCTGGGTGCCTGGCGGGGTGCCTCTGTCCCCCAGTGTCCGGCCTCCTACGGCCCCAGTTCTGTGTAGGAACGGAGGTCTTCCGGCATCCAGGCTTAGCTCTGTCTAGTTCCCGAGGCCATCTGTCCGAGCGGCAGCCTTCGCTGCCAGAGGATGGGGCTGCGATTGGTTTTGCTGCCTGTCGCTCTGTGTGCAGCCCTGCACCACGACCTTCTCTCCCACCTGTGACCGGGCCTCTTCCTGTGCTGAGGCCTGGCCCCCCTGGCCAGCTCTCGTCACCTGTCTGACCCCAGGCCTCTGTGGTTCCCCCCCCCCGGAAAGTCCTGCTCACCACGTCGACCCCCTCAGGGATGGACACTGATGTGATTGGCCCTTTGAACTGCTGGCCACCACTTTGGGGTGGCCCTGGACACAGGGAGCCCCCTTCATTAGAAACAGCCCTACTCATTTCTGGCCACTGTGTTTACACCCTGCTTTCCAACACAGGCTAAAATACCCTGTTTCTAAATGCCGGGTTTTCCCCTTAAGAGAAATACATACAGGACCAGGAAGGGTGAACAGCCAGTCTTCTGATCTGTCCCTTTGGTTAGCACCTCAGCGCTTGTTACACTCTCGTGCTCGGCAAGATTGGAAGTGGCTGAGAGGTGTGACTTTGTGACTTAAAAGTGGAAGGGGGATTCAGCAGGTTTATTCTGTTTATTCTCAAGTTTGTGGATTTTAGGGAGGAGTACCTGTGGAACTTGGGGATCTGGAAATTGACTGGCTGAGAATTATCTCCTCATGGGAAGTCTTCATCTACCTTCAGAGGTATGTGTACTCCAAAGTGCAGACTTCTGCACCGTGCAGCGCCAACCAGCTGTGAGAGAAATTTCCCTGACTCATGCGCCGTCTTTTCTCCCTATTCCTCTTCTGTTCAAAGGCGGGGCAGGGACAAGGAAAATATTCTCCCAAAATATTCACCAAAATTTCACCCATCTTCACCTCCAAGTTGAATAATGCGCTAATGATGATGCCAACTGAAAAGGGATTGCTAGAGATGCCAGACTTCCAGGAAAAGTTCAGAAAATGATCAAAAATGTTTAGAACAGCAGGCAAATAAATGATTAACTCTGAACGCCACCACCAGAGGAAACCGTTACCTTTGTAGATTGTGCTTTGCTTTTTGAGAAGAGGCACGTGGATTTCAAATGGGAATTATGGGGATCATAATTTAACAGGGGGCACGAGAAACTGAACTAGAACTGCCTCCACACACGCCCAGCCACTGGTGCTGAGCGCCGTCACTGTGAGGGAGTCAGGAGTCTTGCTTTTTCAGAGGTGAGCACAGAGGTCTGGATTTGACGGAGAAACGATGTTAAGCTACTTCTTGTCTTTTAATACGTACACTCATTTATACTTAATGAGTAAAGTTGATGCCAGGTGAAAACATATTTTCCCGAGAAATGTGAAATCTTACCGAAATGGAGAATCTGTTTTCCTCGTTTCTTTGAAAACACTCATGCTTGGCTTCTTGGAATGGGAGACCCCGAAGTCACAGTCCTCAAACTCTTCCCAACCGTCTTCAGCCTTGAACACAGCCTGACCCCAACGCCTCCTGGCACCTTTATGGCCCAGAGTGCCATTTGGCTTCTGTGGTGGGAAACCAGTATCGTCATCTTTAATCGGGTTCCGAATGCCTTTTATGTGCAAGCTATTATATATGATGCTGAGTCCCCATCCTCAGGGAGCTTTCCATACAGTTCAGGAGATAACATATATACATATTTAAAAGTATTAAAAAATAGGTAGCACATGCTAAAAATATGATAGGAAATTGAGAGAGGACAGATCTCTGTGAACTTGGGTTGGGGAAGTCTTGAATACGTAGGATCAGAATGGACTCTTCGTTGATGTGTAATCTGGAAAACTGCCACGTGTGGCTGTGTCTCTTTGGGCAAATGACTTAACTTTTCAAAGCCTTAGTTTCCTTCTCCTTAAATGGCGACATACAGTATTTATCTAACTTAGTGTTTTCGGATTTGATAGTAAAATACATCGAAAGTTTTTAGGTTAGGGCCTGGCACATAAGCATTACTGTAGGTTAGGTATTGTTGTGGTTGGTATTCTAGAGTTTGGAAGAGGAGATGCATAGAGGACAGCTTTTTAATAGGAAAGTGCCAGAGTGTGTTCCAGGGGGAAAGGGCAGACTGCGTTTACTGAAGCAGATGGTTCGTGCTGGATGGAGGATAGGGTTGTAAAGACAGGCCGATGCTATATGATGAAGGGCCTTCATTGTATGCCTGGGACATTGCAGCTGTCCTATGGGCAGTGGAGAACACTGGATGTTTTTGAGATTAAAAAGTGATGTGATAAAGGCAACATTCGAGAAAGGTCAGGCTCCTTAGATAGGAGGCCTTTGCAGTTACAGTGGTATGCCGTAACAAGAGCCACGGGTTCATGGTGGTTGGAAAGCTCAGGAAGGAATACATTTGCTGTTAACAAGAAATAAAAGGTCTGGACTTTTTTCTGTCTCTCCGAACAGAGGTCAAGGAGAGTGTAGCAGACACTGCTTCCTCACTAAGATTTTGTTCAGGGCAGCAATATGCCCATGTAAAAGATCTGAAATGCCAGCCTCCCTTGCAGCTCTGTGTAGCCATGGGACATGACCTAGCCGGTGAGTTGTAAGTGCAAGTCTGTTGGGAGGGGCTTCCACGAGAAACAGTTTAGGCTCTGCCGGCCTGTGCCAGTGTCTTCCACTCTTCCCCCTTCTGGAAGGCAGATGCAACCCCAAAGGAGCAGCAGCCAGCTGTGGCCACAGGACCGAGAGTCACCTGCTGAGGAGGGCAGTAGAGCAGGAAGACAGAGCAGTCTGGTTCCTTTTATGAGCTGCACCAGCCCTGGCTTACCCACCACCCGCCTTCTCGCCATGAGAGAAAAACAACCCCTCGTGGTTTAAGCCACAGTGGTCAGGTTCTGTCATAAGTCACTGAATGTAATCCTGTTGGACACAGAGAAGGAAAGGCAGGGATGGCTTTAAAAATGTGAGCCTGACTGTCTCAGAATGGTAGCTCTGTTAACAAAAATAAGGAATGAGGAAGAAGACCTGGTCTGGGGCAGACCATGGGGTGGTTTGGGGGCATATAAACTGAAAAATCCAAAAGGCAATGGAAAATTGGGGAATTTGGAAGCAAGGTCAGCAAATACAGCTGTGTATGAAGTAAGAAGATGCTTAAAGAATGGATATGCCATTGCTTGAAGCTGATGGTGCCGCAGTGATGGATGATGAACAAAAAGTGGTATTTGCCAACTTCTCTTATACTCTTGTTTCTTAGTCAGAGAGAATGAGCTCCAGACTAAGGAGAATAAGAAGATCTAAAGCTCCAGGTGAGTAGAGTTAATCAAAAGTTATACTTGGCTGAGTCCGAGACTCTTATTTATTTCAGCTGAAGTGTATGTAAGGGTCCTGCTGAACAATGCCAGTAACATCAAGTCATCTCATGTCTAAGAAGATTGGAAAGGGATAAATATTAATAATTTTTATAAAGTAGAAGGTGGATTTTTGCAAACTCCACATTAATAAGTTTGGTACCAGATGAGGGCAAAGATTCTAACATCAGTTATTAAAGAGAAAGTTTTTGAGCACTAAGGAAAAAAGGTGGTAGATCACACAGGCCACCATTTTTCATAAAAAGCAGACAACGAATGCATGTAGTCTATATGGCCTTCAGCAAAGGAGGTGACAGGGTCTTCTTTCATGCTATCAAAGAAATGAAGTAATGAAAGGACAACAAAGGAGCATCAGTACTGTCATGGGCTGAATGTTTATGTCCCACCAAAATTTATACCCCAACTCCAATGGGTTGGTATTTGGAGATGGGGCTTTGGGAGGTAACTGGGGATGAGATGAGGTCATGAGGGTGGGGACCCTCATGGTGGGATTAGTGCCCTTAGAAGAAGAGAATCCAGGGAGCTGCTTTCTCTCTCTGCCATGTGGACAAAGCAAGAAGGTGCTTTCTACAAATCAGGAGGAGGGCCCCATCAGGAATCAGGTTGGCTGGCACCTTGATCTTGGACTTCCCAACCTCCAGAAGTGTGAGAAAGTAAATTTTTGTTATTTAAGCCACCTAATCTATGGTATTTTCTTATGGCAGCCTGAGCAGACTGAGACAAGTACATAGTTCAGTAATCTGACCAAGAGTACTGATTAATGGATCGGTATCCATCTAGAAGAAGGTTCTAGTGGCTTGCTGTCCCAAGGGTACATTGCTATTCTGTTCATCGTGAAGGTACAGGAGGAAAAAAATGAACAACCATTCCATAGCTGGTGACAAGCTGGGCAGAATGGTTAAACTGAGAAGACAAAATAAGGGTTCAAAAATACTTATTAGAAATGTGAGAGGTAAAGATAAGGTCTTCCAATTTTTTGAATTCTAGAGATCAAATACACAATGAGAGGTATAGAATATGTGATTGAGCAGAAGCACTTGTAAAAAACAGACTTGGGAATTGTAGTTAACAGAATGCTCAATCCCAACTCTGGAACTCATCAGCCATCTAAAAATTTCGGGCTAGTTTATTGGGTACTTTAACTTAGTGAATGCATACGAGAGGGTGGGAGGGTGTTGCATAGTGCTTAGTAGCTATTTAGTAATGTTAACTTCCTTTCCTTCCCTCCCAATGTGAGTCAACATTTTATGGGCCTTCCAAGAAAAAAAAGTAGTCCCCGATGGCACGAGTGAACACAGGGTTCTGGAATGTTGGCGGTGATTCACCCTGTTTTATATTTCCTACCTACTGTCTGCCTCCGGTTCTGGCAGGGGAAGCAGGAGGGTGAGGGGACTCAAAGGCTCCTTCATACACAGGAACCGAGGGTCACTCAGACATCAGTGAATTACATCCCTGTGGAGTACGTGAAGGAACTGAGGGTGTTTCTCTTAGAGAAAGGGGCAGATAATGTAAGGGCGATTTTCAGATATCTGAAAGGCTGCCTTTCTGGAAGAGTGATTAACTTTTATTAAAAGCTACAGAAACCAGATTTTAACTCAGTATGAGGAAGAACTTTCTAGTAGTCAGAATTGCCCCAAAGATAATGTGGACACCTCAAGACCCTGGAGGTGGTTCAAAAACAGTGTGGACAATTATTCATTCATTCATTCATTCAACAGATATTTGTTGAGAATTTACCATGTGCCAGACACTGTTTTGGGTTCTGGGTCTGTATTGAGAAAGGAAACAGACGGACATCTTTTATATCTTCCCCAACGTTTTTAGAATGCCTAGAAACAAAATCCTAATGGAACCAAACCATCGCATCTAAAGTGTCATTATGGGCTACTTACGGTTGGCACGTTTCTGACGATACTTGGAAATAGTGTTGGCGGGTGTTTCTGTTGATTCTTCTGCTTGGGCGCTTGCTGGACACCCGTGTTCTGTGGCGGCTGGATGGACTGCAGTGGCTGGTGGCTGTTTTTCGGCTGGGGCTGTCCGGCAGTCTGGTCACTTATGTCTGGCAGAGGCTTAGGTTCTAGATCAACTACAGGTGGCTTGGACTCTAGTGGTTGCACATGCTTATTTAAAGGCTGTTTCGATTCCAGATGATGTGAGGAAGGGCCTAATACTTGACCAACTTGAAAATATGGGTGTTTCAATGCCTAAAGAAGCATGGAAATAACAAATGGAAAACAGTTTCACCTAACTTTATTGCATATAAACTCTTGTCCAGCGCTGGGCTAGGCATATATCACTAGTCTACGTAAGCTTCAGAGATTTAGAAAGCATCCAGTTTTCCCCTTATGTGATGACTTTAAAAAGATACCCAGAAAAAAAAATGATTTGAGAAGAAAATTTCATTAAAAAAAATGAAAAAGTACATATTAGTAGAAAGAATGTATAACACACTTGTAATTTTAACATCCAGTCAAGGCAACTGTTCTTTTAAAGACTGTATAAAAAACAAAGTCTAGCTTATAAGCAGTGGCTGAATTTGATGTGATTAACTCAAACTAAAACACTAGATACTGATAATGTTTTAGACTCCATAAAGGCATTAAGAAATGAGTTAAGAAAGCCTTCTGCGTAGTTTATTTTAAATAATTAACATCATGTAAAATTCAGGGTTATTTGTAGCCTAACTATAAGTACATGTCTACTAGCAATAAGAAAAATTCTAAGAAATTGAAATAAGCTTTAACAATATAACAGCAAAGAGAAAGTACTTATGGGAATAAACTATAAAAGTACTAGTAAAAATGGTCACTGAGTTTTCACTAGATCAGTCATCAAATCACTGTTACTGCATGGAAGTGGGGGGTAGGGGACAGAGCTGGTGACCATCTAGGTGACACAGGCTAGAGCAGTGGTTCTCAACTGGTGGTATTTTGCCTCTTCGGAGACGTTTTTTTTTTATTGTCACAACTCGGGGGCTGGGAGGCTCTCCGGGCATCTAGGCATGCTGTCAGGGATGCTGCTCAGTATCCTACAACAAACAGGACAGACTCCCCACAGCAAAGAATTAGCGGGTCAAAAATGTCAGAAGTCCCGAGGTTGGTGAAAACTGGTCTGGAGAGTGTCTGAAGCTCTCTGTGCAGCTCAGCTGTGGATACAGTTCCCCTTATCAGTACTGCATGTCTGGGTGGGGAGGGAAGTTCCCAGTTCTGCTGTTTTGTGTGTGTGTATCAGGGAAGGGGCTGCTCCCTAAGATAATGAAGCCCTGTTCCCCTGCACCTCCTGCCCTAAGCCAGTACCCGCCTATGTGGAGGCGTAGCCCTGACCCACAGTTAACTTCGCAGGCGTGCAGGGGCAGATTTTAGATGGACAGAGGCAACTCCTGTAACGTAACCTCTCCCCGTCTCCCTGCTTCCATTAAAAAGCAGGGCAGGGCTTCCCTGGTGGCGCAGTGGTTGAGAGTCCGCCTGCCGATGCAGGGGACACAGGTTCGTGCCCAGGTCTGGGAAGATCCCACATGCCGCGGAGCGGCTGGGCCCGTGAGCCATGGCCGCTGAGCCTGCACGTCCGGAGCACAGGCTCCGCAACGGGAGAGGCCACAACAGTGAGAGGCCCGCGTACCGCAAAAAAAAAAGTAGTGAACAAGGAAGAGGTGAAGGGCTGGGAGGCGTATATTTTGGCAGAGGTAGAAAAAGGTTTTCTTCTAAGTTTCCCCTTAGAAACTGCGTTGTGTCCCCCACCACACCTGATGTGTGTGTTTACTACATGGACATTGCTCAGTGGAACTCAACAACAACAACTGTAGACGATTTAAATACATCAGTACCTGACACGCAGAAGGCACTCAGGTTCTGGATTAAGTAGCCCCATTAATTAGTATGTCACTATTCCTAAGTCAGTAATGTACATTTTGGAGCTAGAAGCTTTATGAATGTTTTGTCATTTCAGGGCTTCATCTGTAACTTTTCCTCTTTAAGATACCAGCTAGCATCCTTAAAGAAACAGAGGATCTTAAAAAAATAATAACTTCTTTTTTCCTGTTTGTTAAGGGAATATTGATTGAATAGATTAAGGAATGTATAGAAAGTTCTCAAGAAGAAATTAAAATCATCTCTAAAGCCAACACCAAGAGAAAACTACTGCTCACATTTTGATGTTTTTCTTTTCAGAACTTCTTTCTAGTCTTTCGTAAACATTGTCTTTCATATACATACACACATATATAGAGAGATTTTACCTTACACAGACTTGCAGCTTCTGCAACTGTAAGTACCTCATGCCAGTACCCCACTGTTGTAATTGCTATCATTTTACAGATTATTTTAACGTTTGACAGGGCAAGCTGTCTAACCCTACCACCGTCCTCTGATTATTTATTATTGTTCAAACCTGTCTGGGCTATTCTTTCCTATTTGTTCTTCCAGTTGACCTTTAGAAAATATCTTCTCAAATTAAATTTTTTAAAAGCCAAATAATTATTTGGTTTATTTCAATCCTCAGTTTATATTTAAGTAACAATAAGAATACCATAAAGCCTGTTATGACTTTTTAATTTAAGCCCTTTGCAGATAAAACCATGGCGTTTTTAAGACCATGAGACGGGATTCGTCGGTATTGAGGGTATAGTCACAAAGGAGGTAAGCATGGGTATCACACGCTGCCCTCTTGTGGGAGCCGGAGAGGGAGCATTACTCCCGCCCTGTGGAGGGATGATACCGCTGTGTCAAGGGAACCTGCGTCCTCTACACAGTAGGAGAGCGTCGGAAAGTCTACTAGGTTGTCTAACTGAAGAGATGCTCTTTTACTACCTGTGACAAGTTTCTTCCTAATTAGCTGGTCACATGCCTGAATTTTTTTTGACTTTTACTTTCTTCTTTATTCTTTTAAACTATGAAAGGAACACAAGCTCATCATAAACATTTGGAGTCATACAGAAAATACAAACTATCCTGTGCAAATCAGGTCAACATTTTTCTAACTCTAAATCTCTGATTTTTTGTTATTTCATAGTTGTCTTTCTAGCCCATTTCCCACCATCCCCCCATTCCCATTCATCCTCCGGTTCTGCCACTGCCTCCACGTTGAGAGCTCTAGCACTTTGCCAGAGAAAGAAGGGAAAGGAATATGCTAGATGGAAAAAAAGTGTGAGCAAACTCCAACATTTTTAATGCCTAGTGTAAATGTCATTTCCTTTGCAAATTCTTCCTTAAATTTTACCACCAGCCTTCCTCTGGGTGGAAGGATCATCCCTATACGTCTCTCTGTGTTAACTGTCTCTAAATTATCAAAGCACTTTGTCCCCCAAAAAAGTGTGGTAGAAAATTGAGTGCTTGCAGAATGTTCCACCAGGCCAGGAAAGGGGTCGTATATTCATAACCTGAAATTCCAACCACCTAACATACTACCAGGCACTTAGTTTCTTAGTTTGTGCTCCATAAATGTTGAAAGAATAGTGATTTCAAAACTTCCTTGAAAGGTTATTGAAGTGGACATTCATTCTCTGTCCAGAATCCATTTCTCCTAGTGTACGTCATCTAAGTGGAACAGTAAATCCAAATGCCTCTGCCCTCACCTCAGAAGCCAGAGAGATACAGCTTTATTCCCCCAGAGAGTTATCCTCACCATGTAGTTTTCTAAGGCTCTTATAACAAGTACCACAGATTGGGCGGCTTAAACAAGAGAAATGTATTTTGTCACCCTCCTGGGGGCTAGAAGTCAGAGATCAGAGTGTCGACATGCCTGAATTTTTACCATTAGAGATTAATTCCTTTCAGCCTCAACCTCCACAGGGTTCCTCATTTGAACCACAAAACAGAAAAATCATTGGAGTGGCTATTTTTGCAATTCTCCCAAGAATCTTACATGCCTAGAAGTTAAATCATTACATAAAGCCTTAAGCTTTAGGGCTTAATTCTCTTGGTAAAACTCTGGTTGAAAATAGACTTGTCTTTGTAAAGAAAAATATCCCCGATATTGTAAAACCTCAAATTAAAAAAAAAAAAAAGCCCACACACAACTATACCAGGGACATCTGTCTTACCTGGCTTGCTGCTGGTCGTTTCTTTGGATTCCAACTCAACATTTCAGTCATAAGCTGAATAGCTTCACTACTGGCATTGGGAATAAGAGTTTTTAAGTTTATAGGAACACACTGGGGAAAGCGGAAATTCATAGAGGATGCAAGCTGGTACCCTTCCGGCCAGTCACTCTGTTTAAGGAATATATAAGTGGGGGAGGGGAGGCAATAAGTAATTTGTTTTTAATGATCAATTTAAAACAGAGTAATAATATAAAAATCACTTGTGTATAAAAATTTTAATGTTGACTCATATAAATAAATGTGAAAATAAAATACCAGACCACATACACAATTCAGTGCTATAAACAGTATAGAAAGAACAGTTGAGTTGAGAATTAGGGAAAAAGTGAGAAAGCACTTTCATAAATTTCAAAATGTTAAACTCTGGCCTTTTGGATCTCGGTGGTGGTGATGGTACCCAGGTGGCTCTGAACAAGTAAGGACAAGCGATGTACAAAGACTCTGATTATTACAAAGATCCTCATTATATGTTATACATTGCATCCAACGTAAAAAACTGCACACAGCTGGGAAATGAGTTACGTTAAAGCTTTAATAGCTGCTTTAACTTGACTAATGTTCACTACAAGGCACACGCTCATTTAATCCAGGTGTAATTATACATACTTAAACGTATTAAATAAGTGCATCTCAGAAAGTGAAGTCTAGCTGAATGCAATAGTTAATTGAAAAGTACTCAGTTCAAGAAATTAAATATCCATGGCAGAGGTATATAAATGTAAACAAGAAAAGGTTAAGAGAAAATAAAATCCAGGACACCTGGCATTAATGAGTTGATCCCAACGGACGTTCACAGAACAAGTAGGAACGAGGCTAAGCAGGTAGTCATCGGCTGGTCATCAGACCAGAGTTAAATACATAGAATTCTAAATATAGAGAATTTTCCCTTAAGTTCTTAAGGAAAGGTCAGCCCCTTTTCTCCACAGTCTGGTGGGATTCTGGCTTCTTGCAACCCTCATCCCATCCCAATAAAAAAAAAAAGACTGATTATAAGGAAATTAACCCTTAAAACGTAAGCCTTTTTGAAAATGGAAATATCAGCTAGCTGGCCAAAAGTTACAAATAATCAAAAGTTATAACAACTTAAGGATGAAAGTACTTACTTTTTTGGGAGTCCCTAAAACTTGGCAAATCTTAAAGATTTCATCGACCTCACTTGTCCCTGGGAAAAGTGGTCTTAATGTGTATAGTTCAGCCATTATACTCCCAACAGCCCACATGTCAATGGGAGAGCTATAAACTGAAGATCTTAATAAAACTTCAGGAGCACGATACCTATGAAAATAGAAAACAAAACAGGCCATTTTGATTGTAGTTTCAGAGGTGGAATGGCAGTAGGATTTTGTTTCGTCCGGCATTTCAATCGAGAACCAGGTATTAACTGCCTTCTCTGTATCAGGCATCTGTCTGCACAATGTGTTGGGTTTATATTGACTAGCACACATTTTTCCTGACCACAAACAAGTAGTAGAGCTCAAGACAACTATAAACGAAATGTCCAAGTGGCCTAAGATAGGGACTCCAACAAATAAATGTGGAAATGCTAATATAATACATTAAAAAAAGGTGGAGAAGCTCGGAATGGAAGCAGATACGTTCTGAATGGGAGCAGTCGTATTTTACAACGCATTAAATCCTGATACATTCACATGAAGGACTGAAAACAAAAGACTAACAAAGATCATCCCTGAGTAGTGGGCTTTTCCCCATCTTTTTAAAAAAATTTATTTTGTTGAAGTATAGTTGATTTACAATGTTGTGTTAATTTCTGCCGTACAGCAAAGCGATTCAGCTATACATATATATATACATCCTTTTTTGTAGACTTTTCCGTTATGGTTTCTCACAGGATTTTGCATATAGTTCCCCGTGCTTGTTTATCCATCCTTCTTTTGGTTTATCTGTTTGAAAGTGCTGATTCCTCAATTGACTCAATTTCCTTAATTGATAATATTTTTAATTAGAAAAATAAGTATAAGGCAAAGGTAGCTGGTGGAGGATATTCTCAATTTTTCTTCCGTGTTGAAATGCACAAACGTTTCAGCCTAAATGCTTTGCAGTATTATCCTTTGGCTTCCATTCAGAGTAGCCTTCTTTGACAGCTTTGAGATATCATTCACGTAACATGCAATACATCCATTTAAAAGCGTACAGTTCAGTGGCTTTAAGTATATTCACAAGAGTTGTGCATCCACCCTCACAATCAACGTTAGAACATTGTCATCACCCCCAAAAGAAACCCCACACCTCTCCGACAGCCCGCGCTCCCATTTCTCCAATCTACTGTCTCTAGACTTGCCTCTTCTGTCACTTCGTATCAGTGGAACCATACACTGTGTGGTCCTTTGTGACTGGCTTCTTTCCCTGAACATGTTTCCAAGGTTTATCCACGTTGTAGCATATATCAGTACTTCTGTTTATTGCTGAATAATATGCCACTGTATGGCTCTACCCCATTTTGTTTATCCATGATCAGTTGATGGACATTTGGGTTTTTCCCACTTTTTGGTTATTATGGTAATGTTGTGAACATTCATATACAAGTTTTTGTGTGGACATATGTTTTCATTTCTCTTGGGTACATACCTAGGTGTGGGATTTTGCTGGATCACATGGTAACTATATGTTTAACCACTGAGGAACTGCCAGGCTGTTTTGTACCATCTTCCACTCCCACCAGCAAATGTGTGAGGGTTCCAGTTCCTCCACATCCTTGCCAACACTTTTTATTACGTTGTGATATTTTTAGGAGACAAAATTGTTTTGAACGTTTTGCCCAATTTAGATACGGAAAACAAGTATTCTCAGTTTCATTCCATTTCAGTATAGAATCTAAATTTACCCAGTTGAAAATAGAAGCTCCTTAAAAAGATTCTTCCCTGCAAGAGGAGATTTTCCAATTCTAATTCTACATTTAAAAAAGATAAAACTAGTACGCTTTGAGCTCTTATTTAATTTGTTCAGTTCCTCCTTTGCTTTTGTAGGGATAAATATCATTATCTTCCTGTTTGCAAACTTCATTTTCAATAATTGCAGTTTCCCATAAACTTACAGAAGCTTTGGGTTTTTGGCGTCCATTTATCAAAACTTCTGAATGAAGATTTCCAAGTGATTTGAAACAAAATGCAACCAAAATATGAAGGGATTATTTACAAAAAAAGCTAGATATCACTGTATATCATTTAAATTGACTTACAAAGTAGTTTTTCAAAGGCTCAAACAATTCTAAAATTCGAATGACAGATGGCAAAGAGAGAAAGCACGTACAGCCATGCTGCAGCCATTTTTGTAGTCAACATCAGTAGCATCACAAAAATTTTGCAGTGCAGTTACCCTCTGCGTGTATGTGTAATGTGTAAATTCTGACAACTGCAGCTTATTTTGATTGGTAGAATGCAAATTTAGCAGCTTATTTGGATGCAGTTACAAAATAGATAAGCATCGTAACCAATGCAAATAAATTTCTGCTTTCTAGGTTTCTTAATTTAGTAAGAATACTGTTTTTATGATGCTAGGCCTCACTAAAACTTGTATTACCATGGCAAAAATAATTTTATTTTCAAAGGTTTTAACTGAAGTTAAATAGCATTCATAGTAATGTCAGACATTTCACTTTTCAAGGAATGACCTTCCAAAAGCTTCACTTTGATTCTCTGAATTGTGATGAAAAAAATCAAATGATTATTAGAAATAAGGTAATTGATTTTTCTCTTCGAAGCCAGTTGGAAGGCACTCATTTAAAACTGACATTGTTAATTAGCCATGTGTTAAAGTGTGAACTTGGTTTATGGGTCTCTAATGTTACCAGAACAGACCAGGGAGGAATCAGGAAGCATACAGCGGAAGTCGATCAGACGTGTCCCAGCTTGTTTTAATGAAACTATTGATAACAGGCATCGACCGAGACTGTCTGCAGCAAACCGGGACATATTGTCACTCTTTCCAGGCTCTGTCCTCAGACTTCTTTTCTTCTCTAACCACACTCGGTCTCTTAGTGACCTCACCCAACCCTGTAATTTTTAACACTGAGGTGTCCCAAGTTTACGTCTCCAGCCCAGCCCTGCTCCCTGAACCCCAGGTCATAGGTCCCACCGCCTACCGTGACATCTCCCCGTGGTTGTCTCAGAGGCATCCCTCAACCTGACACACAACTGCGCCTCCCCCCACGAGCTCCACAGCAGCCCCCTCTCCCTCAGGGCTGACTCCAGCCCTCTGGCTGCTCATGGAAAAGACCTTGAAGTCTCTGACTCCTTCATCTTGTTCCCCACATCTGCTTCACCAGGAAATCACATCTGCTCTATCTTAAAGCACACCCAGCATCCTACACCTGTCACCACCTCCATGGCCACCAGATCCAAGTCACTGTCATTTTCTGCCCAAGATAGTGTAACAGCCTCCACCCTGGTCTCCCTGCTTCTGCCCCTGCTCCTCTAGACTCTTTTCAGGACGGCAGCTCAGAGCCCTGCAGGGGCCCCCTGGTTCCCTCCGATGAGCCCGACATCCCCGTCCTTACATCCGGCCGCCCCACAAACGCTCTGGCCTCACTTCCCACTCCCGCCCTCCTTATTCACTCTGCTCTTTGCAGAATCCTCAGTGGCACTCCTGTCTACGGGCCTTTACGCTCAGCATTTTCTCTGCCTGAAAACCTCTTGCCTCGCAGCATCTCCCCAGCCTGGCATCAGTGAGACCGCCTGTTTAAAACAGCAACATACCCCTTCCCTCCCCTGTCTCTTCCAACCCCCTGTCCCTTTCCAGACCTTATTTTTCCATATAGTAATATGTAGAGATATATATGTATCACTATCTGATGCTCAAATATTCTTAATTGTTTTTATTGGAATACAATATACATACAGAAAAATGCACATGTCCTAAGAGTACAGCTTGCTGAATTTTTACAGTTAGAACATACCCACGGGCCCAGCACCCAGACCAAGGAACTGCGTGTTATCAGCTCCGCAGAGGGCCCCTCCTCTGCGCTCTTCCAGTCACTACTGCCCCTACCCCGACCATGTAACCGCTATCCTGACTTTTAACAGGTTCGTTCTATTTCTGTACTTTATATAAATGGAATCCCATAACGTGCTCTTTTTCTGTTTGGCCTCTTGCTCACAACATTGTATCTGTGAGATCCATCATATTGTTTACGTAGTTGTAGGCCTTTCATTCTCATTGCTGTGAAGTACTCCACTGGGTGAATATATATGCCTCTGGTGATGGACATTTGGGTAGTGTGCAAGATGGGACTGTTACGTGTCTTGTGATGAACGTGTGTATGTCTCTCTGTTGGTAACTCAGGACATTCTTTCGTTGTTTATGGATTGGCTGTCATGTAAGCAGCATGAGGCAGAGATTCTTTCCTGTTTAGTTCACGTCTGTGTTCCCAGGGCCTAAAATAGTATCCAGCACATAATAGGGGTTCAATAAGTGTTTGTTGAATGAACGAATGGATGCGTGAAATCCTTTTTCCTTCCCTTTTCATTTATCATAAGAGTCATGAGGCAATCCTTCTCTCTCTCCAAAGAATACAAAAAAATTCAGTTCTACATTTTGCTTTAAATACTTGATATGGAACCTCCAGAAAGATGTGTAACAATCTACTGTAGGAAAACATCAACAGAGACATATGCCTCTGGACAGCTGCAAAAAACTACTCACCATCTGGTGGATACATAATCAGTATACGGTGGCTGTGACCTTAATTCTCTTGCAAGTCCAAAGTCAGCAATTTTCACAAGTTCTGGGCCCATACAAAGCAAGTTTTCTGGTTTCATATCCCTATGAAAAAAGCCTTGGTAATATAGAGAGGAAAAACAATAATAAATCATCGTATCTAGACATTTGATTTACTAACAAGATAGCTGAGCCTCTCTGTTCTAATTAAGAAGGTGAACGTAGGAAAAAAATAAACCATATTTATTGTCTACACAGTGATGGGAGGTGGGGACCCTGCTTTCAAAATAATTTGGCGAGGAAGTTCATACAGTATATATGGCCATTAAAAATAAATATCCACATGTATTTCTATTTGTGGATCCGGTGAGTTCAGGCACTGGGTTAGATACTGCCACATTATTGGTTATCTCCGCTAATTTGAACAACACCCTTAAGGAGGTATTATGATCACGAGTGGGTAGCAGATGAGGAGGTTGAAGCTTGGAGAGAAGCAGTCTAGTGAAAGCTCGAGGAGCGCTGCATATCAGGCTTCAGTCAGTGAAGCTGGTCTTATTACTGCTCTACCACATTGTAGTTTAACCTGCGATTCCTTGAGTATAATCACTTTAAGAAGTCCATTAAACAGAAATGGAACGCCACACATTTGAATCAACTCCTTCCTTTAAAATTATTATTATTATTATTATTATTATTATTATTATTATTATTTTCGGTATGCGGGCCTCTCACTGTTGTGGCCTCTCCCATTGCGGAGCACAGGCTCAGTGGCCATGGCTCACGGGCCCAGCCGCTCTGGGGCATGTGGGATCTTCCCGGACCGGGGCACGAACCAGTATCCCCTGCATTGGCAGGCGGACTCTCAACCACTGCGCCACCGGGGAAGCCCCTTTAAAATTATTTAACAGCTCAGCTCTCCCCTGGTAGCTGCCTTGTTGAAACAACCCCAATAATTATAATGCTTATTTACCAATTTAATGTATAAAATAAATGGCTAGTTACCAAAGCTACATGGAAGCCCAATGAAAATGAGGGCAGAAAGCCCTCCTTGCAGATGTCTAAGGAGTAGGTAAAGCACACTGGTTGTACACAGATGACTTGTATCCTAATGACTTTGCAGGGTGGAGAATTAAGAACGGGCCTGGTCATCAATTGTAGGTGATCGTCATCATCACCAAGGGTTTCCATGCAGATTTGAGCTAGGAAGACTCTTCTAAACTTAAACTTTTTTAACCCCTTCGAAGCCAGTGTGGGCTCTCCATGACATCTACAACAGTTTTGTACTCTGCTTACCTGGTACTCCTTACTCGAAATAGCTACTGAGATCCATCCATTTCACTAACTTCCAAGAGTAACACATCGTAATTTCATAATATGAAGACAGGAATGGGAGCACGTGTGATGGTAAAGTGACATTAATCCATAAAATCTTAATTAAACCACAGTTGAGGTTTTCCCCATCCTCACTAATATAAATATATTGGTAACTTGGTCCTAACTTTAACTAAAAGATTAGTCCATTTCTTTTGACAGCTACTGTTTTTAAAATATCTATTTTCTCAAAGGATTACATCTGAGATGTTTACGAACTATGGCGAGAATAATTTAGCTTTTGTAAAAATGTCTGTTGTTCTTGGAGTCTGGTTTCCCAGATCACTCTGTAGGCACTTATAAAGCCAACTCTAGATTACTCATATGTTATTTACTTTCATCAACAATTTTTAAATTCCAAGCTGCTTTCCTCCTTCAATCCCTTATGCTCTGAAGTTGCTGATAGTTGATATATATCCAAGGAATCTAAACCAATTTTATTACTAGCCTAAAAGATATCAGCAAAACACAAAACTCTTTCAGAAAATCAGAGAATTCATGAGGCTTTTGATTTTCCACATCACACTTGCTTCCATTAGCATAAATTAACGCAGGCAACTATCAAGAGTTAACCATGCTGACCAGAGTTGAAAAATGAGTTGAAGATCAGGAATCCAATATGAACAAGTAAAATAGCATATATCCTTTACATTCCATGTAATTAATAAATGACTGACTTTTATCATTGGATTGTAATATATTTTCATGGGTTTTAGGCTTTTAAAGACCTTAATAGTTTACATAAGACAGAAAAACCCTGGGGATTCAGGAATGTTCTTACAATGTTTATATGGAATTCTGCATAGCATTTCTAGAAAATAAATTATTTCCTGTAGCAGTTAAAAGAGAAAGGAGAAAAAATATAAAATATAGGATGAGACATGAAAGGAGACTAATAATGGTGATTTTTGAATGCCTATGCTCAGAATGCAGCAATGGTATGATATATACACTATCCTAATTTAACATCTAAACATCTAGTGATGCTAAACTAGAATCATTAAAAATTGATCATTAAATCACTAAAATTTTTCATAATAATATTAACTTTGGTTTGATAGATATGCAAAAAACTATAAGATTACATAAATAAGAAATGCATAAAAATAATTTCTCCAAATATGGAAACAACTAAATGTAAATACTAGGGAAAACTAGAAAATACCATAGCACAGGTGCTTTAAACTATTTAAGTGTTAATAACTGATCATGTTAGATCAAAGCATTCTAATCTTTTCCAAAAGAGGGACCTTTTTTTTTTTTCATTTCCATGGTAAAATTAGGTGGAATGAGGTAGCGGGATGGGGTTATGATGACTGAGACTAAAGGCTGATGATCAAACTGTAAAAAAAATTCTGCTATAGAGGAAGATAGTTACAGATTATAGAAATTCCATTTTATGTAGAATTAAAGAAATTCTAAATTTTTAAAATAAAACTGTCAGTAGGCACATACTCCAAACTTGTAGTTATCCAATATAATATTATTTAACAGTATATGTACAATTCCTGTGCATGACCATGACAGTAATCTAAAGGGGCAGGGCAATGAAACCTACCATGTTTATGGATAAATGCCAGCCCTTGCAATATTTGATACATAATATTTCTGATGACTGACTCAGGGAACAACTTGTTTCTGTGAAGAAATGAACAAATAAACAGTGATGTAATTCAATTTGCAAAAAGAATGCTGTACACTAAAGGTACAGTTATAGTATCAGAGCAGAGGTTTTGTATATTGGTCTTCGGTTGACATGGAAAAGAAGTTTACTTGAATAAAAAAGGCTTGTAAATTAATCCTCAAAAAACAATATTTCAGGAAGTTAAGCTACCAAAAACAAAGTGTAAAAATACCACTAACCTCAAATAGCCTTTTACCATGTACAGTTGTTAATGGTTTAATTTATACTTTTGACATTGAATAATATTCTAAGCAATATCACTTTAATTTCCTTTTAATTTAGAAATCCAGAATTGAATCATGAAATTCCAAAGCTGAGTCTTTTTAATGTTCATTTGCAATTGCATTCTCCACTTCCACTTATATATATATTTAAAATCATATGAAAGTATAATATTTCATGTATTTACATGTACTTAATTTTTTCTTCAAAATTATATCTCAGTATACCATGGATATGTTTATCATTTCATATATTTTAAAGAGCATAAATTATTATTAGAAGCCAAGAAGATTACCCATAATCTCACCACCTGATAAGGAAACTATTTTGATTTTTCAGCATTCTAATCCAGCCCTAATCCATCTGTGTGTATAACTTTTATATTAGGTGTCAATGTTACATAAATACAACTTTGGTTTCTGTTTTTTGTTCACTTATAAGCACTCTTTTTAAAAAAAATTTATTCATTTATTTAATTTTTGGCTGCATTGGGTCTTCGCTGCTGCACGCGGGCTTTCTCTAGTTGCAGTGAGCGAGGGCTACTCTTTGTTGCGGGGCGCAGGCTTCTCATTGTGGTAGCTTCTCTTGTTGCAGAGCACAGGCTCTAGGTGTGTGGGCTTCAGTAGTTGTGGCACATGGGCTTCAGTAGTTGTGGCTCACGGGCTCTAGAGCACAGGCTCAGTAGTTGTGGCGCACGGGCTTAGTTGCTCCACGGCATGTGGGATCTTCCCGGACTAGGACTTGAACCCGTGTCCCCTGCATTGGCAGGCGAATTCTTAACCACTGCGCCACCAGGGAGGCCCCTAAGCACTCTTATAATCTTCATAATTATCACTTTTAATGGCTACAAAATAATTACATCAGTATTATACACTGTAATTACCAACCTATTCTCCCATTGATAGTTATTTATTTTAAATAGTTCAAAGAGGTAAGTGAAGCTTGGTATAGTCATTTAACAGAACACACTAGCTATGGTAACTATGAAGATTATGTATCAGCATTAAAAAATGCCTATAGGGCTTCCCTGGTGGCGCAGTGGTTGAGAATCTGCCTGCTAATGCAGGGGACACGGGTTCGAGCCCTGGTCTGGGAAGATCCCACATGCCGCGGAGCAACTAGGCCCGTGAGCCACAGCTACTGAGCCTGCGCGTCTGGAGCCTGTGCTCCGCAACAAGAGAGGCTGCGATAGTGAGAGGCCCGCGCACCGCGATGAAGAGTGGCCCCCGCTTGCCACAGCTAGAGAAAGCCCTCGCACAGAAACGAAGACCCAACACAGCCAAAAAATAAATAAATAAATACATTAATTTTTAAAAATGCCTATAAGTGAGTAAATCAAACAGAAACATGTATCACCACTAAAATTACAACTACATAGAAAATATGCATGTCTGTATACAGGAGCTAGAAAGAACTCTAGAAAAATAAACACTGATTTGAGAGGTAGAATATCTTTTACTTTTATTTTAACTGCTATTAGTGTCATAATGATATCAGCCTGAAAAATAACAGGCATTCAATACAGTATTTTTTGTAAGAAGGAAAAATATGATTAAAGAAAAATTCACTGACCATCCTTAGACCTTGAGAGAGAGAGAGAGTGTGTGTGTGTGAGAGTGTGTGTGTGTGTGTTTAAGAAATAGAGATCAACATCATTCTACTGGGAAATTCATTTCATATTTTAGGCTTTTTTGCTGAACAACTCTGGCTTTAAAAACAGGCAAAATGGACATTAAACTCCCAGATGTGACCAGCAGCTACCACCAAAATGTTATCCTCTCCAAGCTCATGGCAGATGACTGAAACTCTCCTTTAGAGATTCTGTTCGTATGTTTAAAAATTAAAATGAGAATTTCCTTGGGATTGGTAACACATTTTTATCATTCACTTAAGCATTCTAATAAGTATATTAGATCCTTTCTTAAAAGCAACTTCATTCTTTCCTCCATTCCTTCATTAACCTTTTGCAAGATGCTTGGGAGAGTAAGAAAGACAATTTTCTCGATTTTGCCCAACGCCAGCTCTATTATTGAGTATTAAACTATAGATAGATTTTTGTTTCAAAAGGTATAGATGGATAGTGTGCTTATATGAAATATTTACCTTGACTTTTAAGTTATTACCACGGAAAAATGATGGTTCTTCAATGTTAGATATTATCCTTTGATAAAGATAACTAATTTAAAGCTACCTCATGGACTGATAGATCTGTACATTGCCAAGTGTGACATAATGAAGGGATCCAAGGGACTCGTGGAGGAGACAATAAGGAAAAAGTTAGTTTTCATAAAGACATACCTGTCTTTCATTAATTGATAGAGGTTTTCTTTCATATATTCAAATATAAAATAAAGATGGTCATTTTCTCTGATAACTTCTTTCAGTTTAATCACGTTGGCATGATTAAGTTTCTTCAGAGACTGCAGTAGAGCAAATGAGCATTAAAATTCTTAAAGCAAAGTTATAGAAGTTGGCACAATCTCATCAATGCTAGGATGATAAGTACCTTAAGAAATTTTCCATTTCTTCTAAATTCATTAATGAATTTTTAATATCTATAAAAATTTCCATGTCTGAAAACATCTAGAACATCTATTTAAGTAAACAGTGGGCTTCCCTGGTGGTGCAGTGGTTAAGAACCTACCTGCCAATGCAGGGGACATGGGTTCAAGCCCTGGTCCGGGAAGATCCCACATGCTGCAGAGCAACTAAGCCTGTGAGCCACAACTACTGAGGCTGCGCTCTAGAGCCCGCGAGCCACAACTACTGAAGCCCATGTGCCTAGAGCCTGTGCTCTGCAACAGGAGAAGCCACTGCAGTGAGAGAAGCCCTCACACCGCAACAAAGAGTAGCCCCCGCTCACCGCAACTAGAGAAAGCCTGCTTGCAGCAACAAAGACCCAATACAGCCGAAAATAAATAAATAAATAAATTTTTCTAAAAATTAAAAAAATATAAAGTAAGCAGTAATTGTCTAAGTAACGAATATAAGTGCAAAAACAAACCAGGTCAACAATAGCTACAAAACATTTCACTCTGTCACTTTTTTTTTCTTGGTCATTAAATAGGTTTAATTTTTTCTGACTTAACTATGTGGAATGCCATGCAAAAGTCTCCAAAAATTTATCCAAGTTATACAACATAAAATATAAAGAAATGGCATGTGGCAATTAAAAAAATTATCTTTCCCTTGATAATATGGATTAAAATGCTCTTTTAAAAGTGAGAGTATAGGGCTTCCCTCGTGGCGCAGTGGTGGAGAGTCCGCCTGCCAATGCAGGGGACACGGGTTCGTGCCCTGGTCCGGGAAGATCCCACATGCCGCGAAGCGGCTGGACCCGTGAGCCATGGCTGCTGAGCCTGCGTGTCCGGAGCCTGTGCTCCGCAACGGGAGAGGCCACAACAGAGAGAGGCCCGCGTAACGCAAAAAAAAAAAAAAAAAAAAGTGAGAGTATAATTTTAAATATGAGGGTATAGTTGCTTTCTGTTCTCTGCTGACATTCTGATGAGAAATGAGAAATTAGGAACATAGAGAAAAACATAAGAAATATAATTATCTTTGGTCTGCTTCCCACAGAGAACAGAACCATCTTCTTAGCTACCATGTGTCAGAAATGAGACACGTGAGGTAGAGCTAAGGCCTTCTGGGGTTCTTTTCATCTCTGGGATTTTACCTTAACTTCTCTCAAGTTCATACATTCGTCCCAAGAATAGAACTTTCTCTTCATTCTGCAATAAAAAAAGAAAAGTTTAGTGTGTGGGGACCGGGGATTTGAAGACACAGTTTACACCATTGGCTTTCTTACTCTGTAATTAGTTCACTTTGGGCAAGCTGTGATATCTCTTTTCCTTCCTCCTTAAAAGGAGATCATCTCCCTTCTGTGTATCTCAAGGCCATTTGGTGCAGGTTCATGACTGTGTCACTTCTTGGGCAAATTGCCTAATGACTTCTCTGTGCTGCAAACTGCTTAGCTAGAAAGTAGGAACTACTGCATAAGAAAATCCTATTGTAAACTGCTTAGTTCAGCACTCAGTAAATACTATTGTAGATGTCCTTATTTTTACTGGTATCTGTGGTCAGCTACAATAAGGTATGAAGGGTATCACTACTATTATCTCTAAAATATCCTGAGTGAATCAGAATTGCAGTTATGCTCACTCAGGTGCTAGAAATTTATGAAGGAGCTTGAAGAAATTGAGGGCTTACCAACTTACCAAAAGATACGTTTCAGTACTATAGATTTATAAATGTCTTGCTAAAATGATAAAAGTAAATCTGGCACAGTGCTCAATTTGAAATAAAATAGAAGTCAATTCAAATATAGTATAAAAGTATTTTAGTAAATTGATCAAATCCGTGTAAAACTATACATATAATCTCTATGATTCTTAAAAAGTAATTATAGAATTTTTAATCCAGTGTTTTAGAGGCTAGTTAATATATCCAAGTTCCTTTTCAAAATTTAGTACAAATTGAAACTTTTATTCTTCTTAAAAATCTGTACTAGCTGCATCCACATATACTAATGTGCTACTTTCTTTTCAGCAATTACTAGTTATCAATACTACCCTAAGGTAATGCATGTATCTATATGCAGCAAATACAGAAGTTTCCTTGTAAAAACAATTATCCCGATTTCTAAAGAAAGTAATTATAAAAAATTAAACCAATTTGTTAGAATTCCTTTTAGATTCCCTGCCATCTTCTCTTTCATTTATTGATTCATCCAACACCCACATGCCAGGGTGATGAAATCAGAGATGGTTACCCTGATGCTTCCCATCTCACAGGAAATAGACTTTAGTTAACACAAAACAGACATACAAATGAGCTTTCAGGATCATGAGATGAATTGGCCAGGCCCCAGGCCTTTTTTGATGAGGCAGTATTTCAGATGAGACCTGAAAGACAGAAGGTGCCAGCATGTGAAGGCTGAAAAAAAGAAGATTCAGCCAGACAGAAACAGCTAGAAAGAGCTGGGCTGGTGAGAGGAAATGAGAGACCACCTCAGGTCGATCCTTGGTCCTTTAATGCCCGGAGCTGATTTTCATGGCTGTGAGGTCACCGTTCCTGCTCTGCTTTTTCTCCCATAGCACTTCACCCACCTTCTTACATACCATATAGTTTACTTTTATGTTTAGTCCTTCTCCTCTCTCCTCACACGCAAGCTCCTTGAGGACACCTCCACATGCCTGCTCAGTTTCTGGCACATAGTAAGTGCTCCATCAATGTTTACTAAATGGATTGATGGATTTCGATACCCACAGCCGGGCTCCTGAGGAGCTGTCCCACAAACAGGAGCTCCTCAGGGATGGAATCGCCTCTCAGGTCCTTAAAGGGCAGAGAGCTTGATAATATTTGTTAATTTAATGAGGTGCGGGGATCTTAGCAACACCCCTAGAATGAATTCTGTTCCAGACTTCTTCTGGAGGCGGCAGCAGATACCACGAGGTTTCTTACCAGTGACCTCAGTTAAATTTCCCAAGGGAAAAGCTCTCTGGCTTCTAGGCCTTCATACATACTATTCTTACAGCTTGGAATATTCTGCCCGTCCTCTTGATAATTTTTGTCATTCTCGAGATCTCATTTTATGGGGGAAGCCTTGCAAGATACCTCTCCAGCACTGCTTCTCTGTGCTCCCATAGGCCCCGCTATCCCCCCATCATAGGACTTATCCTGTTCTGTGTTGTCACTTTTCTAACTTGTTGGTCTATGTATAACTCATCTATCCCATCCCCATTTGTCCCGAGCACCAAGTGTAATCGTAGCTTAACCATTACGTGTTGAATGAATTTTTAAACTTACTGCAAGCCTTCCAAATGACTCCTCCTCTTCTCATTCAGTTTTACTCTGTCTTTAATTAGGGTAGGAACACTGTCTGGCCCATAGTAGATACTGAATGTGGCAGACACTATGACTTGTCTATCCAAGAGCCACTTTTCTTCTCTTCTTTATTAACATAGGTCAGCTTTAACCCAGGGATACAAAATGGCCACCTAAGTACTCAGTTTCCCAGCTTCTCTCATTGCTACGTGTGCCATGTGACACACTCCTGGCCACTGAAGAGTAGCCAGAAGTCTTCTGGAGAGGGGTGGGGGAAAGCTTTTGCTTTCCTAATTAGAAGAAAGTACAGCAACTGACTGACAGTGACAGTAACTGTTTCAGCTCTTCCTTATTTCTTCTTACTTGGAACTCACACTCAAGGCCTAGACTGCTACAGCAATTTTTTAAAATTTATTTTATTCAAGTATGGTTGATTTACAATGTTGTGTTAATTTCTGCTGCACAGCCAAGTGATTCAGTTTTATGTCTATATATATCATTTTTCATATTCTTTTCCCTTATGGTTTATTACAGGATATTGAATATAGTTCCTTGTGCTGTATAGTAAGACCTTGTTTATCCATTCTATATATAAGTTTTCATCTATCTGCTAATCTCAAACTTCAAGTTCATCCCTCTCCCGACCCCCTCCCCCTTGGCAACCACAAGTCTGTTCTCTATGCCTGTGAGTCTGTTTCTGTTTCACAGATAAGTTCATTTGTGTCATATTTTAGGTTCCACATATAAGCGATATCATACGATATTTGTCTTTCTCTTTCTGACTTATTTCACTTAGTATGATAATCTCTAGGTCCATCCATGTTGCTGCAGATGGCATTATTTCATTCCTTTTTATGGCTGAGTAGTATTCCATTGCATATATATACCACATCTTCTTTATCTATTCATCTGTCGATGGACATTTAGGTTGCTTCCATGTCTTGGCTATTGTAAATAGTGCTGCTATGAATGCAGGGGTGCATGTATCTTTTTGAATTATAGGTTTGTCTGGGTATATGCCCAGGAGTGGGATTGCTGGATCATATGGTAACTCTATTTTTAGTTTTTTGAGGAACCTCCATACTGTTCTCCATAGTGGCTGCACCAATTTACTTTCCCACCAACAATGTAGGCGGGTTCCCTGTTCTCCACACCCTCTCCTACTGCAGCTATTTTTTGAAGACAAAAGAACCTGGGTCTGTGATAACAGCATTGAGACAAGGTATGAGCGCTGGGCTGCCTACCTCAAAACATCTTACAATGTGAAACAAATAAACCCCTATTTAATTTACTTTTGGTTAGTTTTTTTAATTTCATACACCGAAAGCATTCCTAAATTATACACGTATGACTTCTTCTCAGCATTCAATCTATTTGACTTCTTAAAGTATTTGACCTCTCACTTCTCTCAAGGTCTTACCCAGCTCTATGCAGGTGAGGCCCAATTCCCCATTTTATGAAACTGAAGACTGAAACAAACACATGATCTTGCCACACAGAAGGAATAATGAACATTTTGTTATAGAAAACAAACCAACGGTAATAACCTTAAATGATACCACGAGACCCAACCCTCATTCTCATTTTCTTACCCCCTCTCCCCGGAAGCCACAGCTTTCACGAAGTTTATGTAAATCTTTACAGTCCTTTTAAAGATATTTTTACATATAACTTTATTTATGTGTCATAAAGTATTTATTTGTGTGAATTTACATAATTGCTTAACCCACAAATAAGGATGATTTCATCTCATTTTGGCTGATACTTACACCTCATTTATTATTTTTTCCTCTTATTGCCTTAGTTAGGGTCTCCAGTTCAATCTTGATCAGTAGGGGATATAGCAGGCATTCTTGTCTTAAAACCAACTTTACAAGAAGTACCTGTAATATTTCACCTTTCAAGTCAGGGAACTTTCTTCTTATTCCTATTTTTCATTTCAGTTATTGTACATTGTACATTTACTTATTTGATAATAATGGCTATTTAACAATATTTTATCAAAGTATTTTCTTATATATGTAAAGTTTTAGATCATGATAGTGCAAAGTTTTTTTTTTTTTTTTTTGCGGTACGCGGGCCTCTCACTGTTGTGGCCTCTCCCATTGTGGAGCACAGGCTCTGGACGCGCAGGCTCAGCGGCCATGGCTCACGGGCCCAGCCGCTCCGCGGCATGTGGGATCTTCCCGGACCGGGGCATGAGCCTGTGTCCCCTGCATTGGCAGGCGGACTCTCAACCACTGCGCCACCAGGGAAGCCCAGTGTAAAGTTTTTAACATTTGATAAACATTTGTTAAAGCATTTACATTTTAGATGATCATCATTTAGTTGATATTGTAATCAGTTACCAAGACTCGTTCTGGGGAAGCCAATTGCCATGTCATGAGGACACTCAAGTGACTGTCTGTAGAGCCCCATATAGAGAGAAGTTGAGGCCTCTTTTTGTCCTTATAAAAAAAGGAAATTTGGATACAGAGATAGGCATCGAAGGAAGTTGATGTGAGAGGGATACAGAGAGAAAATACCATGAATAAGCCAAGGAGAAAGGCCTAGAATAGATCCTGTCCTCCCGGCCCCCAGAAGAAACCAACGCTGCTGACAACTTGATTTTAGACTTCTAGCCTCCAACACTGTCTCAATAAATCTCTGCTGTTTAAGCCTCCCAGTCTGTGGCTTAAACTTTGCTACAGAAGCCGAATATGAGCCAAATGATGTTCTGAATTCCTGTGTTGAAGTCCTAACCGCCCAGTGCCTCAGAGTGTATTTGGAGGTGGACCTTAAAGAGGGGATTCAGGTTAAATGAGGTCTTTAGGGTAGGTCCTAATCCAATATGACTGGTGTCCTTATAAGAAGACATGAGGACACGGACATGCACAGAGAGACGGTCATGTGAAGACGTGGGGAGAAGAGAGCCATCTACAAGCCAAGGAGAGAGGTCTTACATGAACCAACCATGTTAGCTGACACCTTGATCTCTGACTTCTAGCCTCCAGAACTGTGAGGAAATACATACATTGTTTAAATCACCCAGTCGGGGGTACTTCGTTACAGCACCCCCAGCAGACTGATACAGTGAACCACCTTGGGCATGGATGCTCCAGCCCTGGTTCAGCCTGCAGATGACTGTGACCTTGGCCCACCTCCTCCTGCCACCTCACGAGAGACCTGTAGCCCGAACCACAGCTGAGCTACTCCTAAATTCCTGACTCACAGAAACTGTGAATTAATAAATGTTTGTTCTTGTCTTAAATCAGTAAGCTTTGGGGTAATTTTTTTTTACATATGATAGATAACAGATACAGTGGATTAAAGAAATAAGTTAATAATAATTAACTCTATGTAATTGGTAAGGTCGGGAAAATTCCATATGCCACTCAGAATTCAGTTTGATACTATGAATACCATCTGATTTTGAGACCTATTGTTTCAAAGAAACAATAAGCTCTACTCTGTACTCAACTTTAAGTTCCAAAATTACCTTCAGTTTCAGTTCAAATGTATCATGCATAAAAAGAAGAGCCCTTATATTTTTTGACTTGTCCATGTAGCTGGACAAATCAGAAAATTAACATATGTGAGTATCAGCTGAACTCCTTTTTGGCAGTGTTTTCTCCAGAAGGGCATTCCATATTAGCCTAACAAGCATGGGGTCTAAACCAGACTTCTCTCTGTACTTGTACACAGTGTCAAGCAAGCAAAGGAAAAGAAAGATCGGCAAACTTGGCAGTGTTGCCCATGGTACCTTTTGATGGCCACCAGCTCCCCTGATTCGATACTCTTGCCCATCAGCACACTCCCATAAGTGCCGTCCCCCAGCTGTCTCATGGTTGTGTATCGGTTCATCTTGGAAAAATAATGCAGCACAAGTTGTTGACTGAAATGACTTCCTTGTTGAATATAAATGCTTCTTTATTTTTGTTCGTTTTTGCCCTTAGACTGTTGTTGCTACACTGGTGAGAGGCTTGTCATCATTAAGCACAGGCTCTTCCCCAAGATTATGTAGGTTCATAAGATATAGCAATAAGGAATCTGGCAAGGAAACAGTGCTTCCATTCTTATGAACACCCTGTAAAAAAAACAAAACAAGAATAAAAGGGATTTTCATTAAAGAACCTCTTCCAAAAATTTACTGGTAACCTAGGAAAATTATAAATACCAACGTGTTAAGCGTGTGTCATTAAATCAATTGTGCGATGCGAATGATGTTCACCTATAAAAGACTGGTGGTACTCACTGGTGAATGCTTCATTTACACGGTGCCATGTTACTTATCCCATGAATGTTCAATAAATACTGGCTTAGTGATTTGCATGATTGCTTTTTTACTGACTATATAATATAATCTATATTAGTCCAAATCAGATTTTGGGAAGTCAGACGCTCTACTATGTCCATTCTTTGAATCAATGTTTGCATTATATTTAATTTGGACCATAATCTCTTATTTGAAACTCCTGGGCCAGATGTGTTTGGAATCCAGGAATTTTCATATTTTAGAAAAGTAATATGGTACGTAACACCTCCCAAGCAGCATCTTAATGTGCCTGTAGAAAAATGTTTGAAAAGTACACTAAGTAAAATAAATGAAGACCATAAATGGCCTCACGTCATTTGGGTCATGTTTTGTTGCAGATGAATTTGCACAGAATAATTTTTTATTTTTTATAAATTTATTTTATTTTTTTGTTTGTTTTTATTTTTGGCTGCGTTGGCTCTTCGTTGCCGTGCTGGGCTTTCTCTGGTTGCGGCGAGTGGGGGCTACTCTTCGTTGCGGTGCGCAGGCTTCTCATTGTCGTGGCTTCTCTTGTTGTGGAGCATGGGCTCTAGGTGCGCAGGCTTCAGTAGTTGTGGCATGCGGGCTCAGTAGTTGTGGCTCGCAGGCTCAGTAGTTGTGTCGCACAGGCTTAGTTGTTACGCGGCATGTGGGATCTCCCCGGGCCAGGGAGTGAACCCATGTCGCCTGCATTGGCAGGCGGATTCTTAACCACTGTGCCACCAGGGAAGCCCCAGATTAATTTTTAAAAATTCATCTTTCAGAGCTTTGAGGGTTTCAAAACTACAGAAAAGGGATTGTGGATCTGTATATATTTGAAGGGTACAAGTTTCTATAGGTTCTGATTTTATAACTATGATTAAAGAAAACACACAAAGCACATAAAGCCTTAGTGTCTACTTCATTAAAACAGCGTTCAATAATTTCCTTCCATTGTTCTGTCTTAGTTCTGCATTCAAGGAACAATTTCTCATTTCATACCTGTTTATCATTCTTATGTTGCTTTAAAAAATCTCTGTCATTCTGTTACAAGGCTGTATGTTAGTTACAAAGTGTAACAACATGTTTGGCACTATCGAATAGTTTGTTTTTTTTTTTTGCGCGGTACGCGGGCCTCTCACTGCTGTGGCCTCTCCCGTTGCGGAGCACAGACTCCGGACGCGCAGGCCCAGCGGCCATGGCTCACGGGCCCAGGCGCTCCACGGCACGTGGGATCCTCCCGGACCGGGGCACGAACCCACGTCCCCCCACATCGGCAGGCAGACTCCCAACCGCTACGCCACCAGGGAAGCGAAGCCCTCAAATAGTTTGTTTTAAAATGCCTTTTAAAGGGACTTCCCTGGTGGCGCTGTGGTTAAGAATCCACCTGCCAATTCAGGGGACACCAGGGTTCGAGCCCTGGTCCGGGAAGATCCCACATGCCGTGGAGCAACTAAGCCCGTGTGCCACAACTACTGAGCTTGTGCTGTAGAGCCCGCAAGCCACAACTACTGAGCCTGTGAGCCACAACTACTGAAGCCCGTGCGCCTAGAGCCCATGCTGTGCAACGAGAGAAGCCACCTCAATGAAAAGCCTGTGCACCGCAACAAAGAGCAGCCCCCGCTTGCTGCAACTTGAGAAAGCCCGTGCGCAGCAACGAAAACCCAATGCAGCCAAAAATAAATAAATAATAAATTTGAAAAATAAATAAATAAAATGCCTTTTACAGGGAATTCCCTGGTGGTCCAGTGGTTAGGACTACATGCTTTCACTGCCAAGGGCCCGAGTTTGATCCCTGGTTGGGGACTAAGATCCCACAAGCCATGTGGTGTGGCCAAAAAATAAAATGCCTTTTATAATCTGGTGCTTCACTCAAAGATTTTTTTTTCACTGTAGCACGATCTCCGCGAAATAAAATCATAAAAATTGCTTCTCTATTAGATGCAGAAATTTAGGAGCGACAAGAATATGTTGTAGTTGTCAAAGTACCTAAGGCTTCCAAAAATAGGCTTTCTGAGGAAACATGGCAGAGAAGTGCGCTAAAACTATGTTGCTTCCTTTATACAGGAACACATTTGTCCATAGGAAACTTTGGAAGAAGCTGTGGGGCTTTTAAATAACAGGGAGTGTGTGTTAATTTGTCATTTATTTTACTTCATATAGATAATAAATACTTCAAAGGCACGTGAGAGTTAGTTTAGGCCATGCTAACTCTGTGGCCAGGATCTTGAAAAAGAGATCCCAATGGTAAATTCCAGTTCTATTTAGTGGTTCCTTCATTTTTCTCAGCTTAAATCTGAGCAAATGGTCTTAACACATGCCAGCAAATGGTTCCCCATTTGCCTGAAAATGAAGTTCTTTTGTAAGTGGTCATTACATTATACACAGACACAGATTCTAAATATTAAGGCATTAATATAGAGAAAGGTAACACCCCCGCCTCCTCACATATTTCCTGACCAAAACATGTATTTGCTTTTCTTCCTTTTTCCTTTATCTGGATAAGGAAATATAATTTTGAAAGCTCTTTGGGGGGTTGTTTTGTACCCTGTGCTATGATTAAACAAAACATGGACTATGAAGTATATTTCTTCTGATCACTTAGACTCTTATTAAATCAGTATTTTGCTTTTTATTACCAGCATGTTAAATTGTTTTTCTTTCTTTCTTTTTTTTTTTTTTTTTTGCTGCACCGGGCAGCTTGTGGGATCTTAGTTCATCCATCAGGGATTGAACCCCATTCACCACAGTGAAAGCGTCGAGTCCTAACCACTGAACCGCCAGGGAATCCCTAAATTGCTTGACATTCTTTTCTAGCTTTTCTATTTAAGGTGACATACACTTATCTCTTTTAAGGAAATGTGCTTTCTAGAGGTTTACTGATTCTTTCTGGTTAAGTAACAATACAGAGAATAAATTTGTCCAAAAGGCCGTGGTGTTTATCATATCAGTAAAATCATACAATAAAAACACAGAGGGATTAAATGACCTATGAGCAATCAGAGAATCAATGATGGAGTCAGTCTAATACTTGCATTAGCTGAAGCTGTTTGGTTTTTTAGTGCAGTCCCCAACTGCTAAACAACCCATTCTTGCCAGCTTTTACAATCACTGGTGCAGCTAAAGGAACCACCCCTCTTCACTGCCAAACCGTGTAGAATCTACCCCGCAATGAAAGCTGCCCACCCCCTCCACCCCCTAAAGATACCTAACTGCTCACCCTAAAACACTAAGATGCTATAAACAACCGGGAAAGTGCACAGGGTGCTCCCCACCCTGGCTACATCCTGGGGCTACATCTGTCTCGTCCTGATACCTGGAAGGACTTGGTGAAAAATTATAGGCCAGAAACAGTGAAGGGAAAGAGTGTGAGTGGGGGAGAAGGGAGTCTTCCTGGAGTTCCTTAAGAAAATTATTATTTTTACCCAACCCCCCGAAATTATTTAAGAATTTTAATGGGATAAATAGCATCTTCTTTTCTTTGCAAATCTGCTGCATATGCAACAAATTATTTTCATGTTAATACCTCACTGAGGACAGGCATTGAGGGTCTGAGAGGTAGGCAGTTATGTAGGCACTTCTGGAAAAGGACAAATGGCTTGAGAAGGGAGTGAAAGAGGGAGCGGCACAGATGGGGAGAGAAGTTCAGAGGTAAGAGGTGCCAGAAACATTGAAACTTTCCCTTGCAGCGGCTCAACAACCTGCAAAAGTGGAATTAACTGCCTCTTTCTGGTCCACTATTAAGACCATCAGCCCACCATCATCAGTACTATTAGCACAACAGACCATTCAGTCATTGACTCCTTTCTTCATTGTCCTGGAAGCCCAACCGGTTTTGGAGTGGCTACTGTAGAAACTGCACTCCAAGCCTAACCAATCATCTTCCAAATAAACACTGGAAACGCAAAGTTTGTTTCAAGTGCTATAGCATAAGATACTTATATTCAGGGAAAAATAAGTAAGGGACACAGCCATTTCCCAGTTTCTTTCGTTTGAGGGGTAAAGATTATAGATATGACATAGATTTTTAAAAGCTCTGATTTGTGGCTCTCAGAGAATTGGGCCAGTTTACTAACCTTTAAGTAACACAAGTTTACATACTATGCTCCCAAACAAAACTTTAAAAAGGCCTATTTGTTTTGTTTTGTTTTGCAGGCCTCTCACTGTTGTGGCCTCTCCCATTGCGGAGCACAGGCTCAGCGGCCATGGCTCACGGGCCCAGCCGCTCCGCAGCATGTGGGATCTTCCTGGACCGGGGCACAAACCCGTGTCCCCTGCATCGGCAGGCGGACTCTCAACCACTGCGCCACCAGGGAAGCCCTAAAAAGGCCTCTTTTGAGTCATGTTAAATACAAAATAAACAGCTCTCCAGGGTGAGAAGCTGACCATTTCAGCTGTCCCCTTATCCCCCTAAAAATATAAGGATAATGGCCTAATAGCATAGATATATAAAGGTAAAGGATTTTTTTTAATCATTACTCCCATGTACCTACTCACTGATAGCATATAAACAACTATTTTTATCAGTGTAGAATAGGAAGGTCCTAAACAGATTACTAGTCAAAAAGCAGTATATGTAACTTAAAAGACAGACTGCCTATGGGTCCCCAGTTCACACCCAATAATATTTCTCTGCAAGTTACATATATTCTTCTCTGTGGACCTTTGGAAAGCTAATTCTGCAAAACAGGATGTATTAACATGATTTCTTATGCACATATTTCCATATATTTATATTTCCATGTATATGCAACAAAGCAAAAGAAGTAAATGTATGATCCTCAATTAATTTAATAGAACTGTTAGGAACTTGGAATTTTCTGCAGTCAAGCTCCAATACTTACTGACTTCCTTATGAGTTATACAAACCTTATATTCTGGTTTAAGGAAAAAGACATTTATTTAGAGGCTCAATTATAGGCCTACATTAGATAAATACCCTTATCATTTCTCTCCCATTCTAGTTGTCTTACTTTTATCTAAGTGCGCAATTACTGTAAACTTGAGCTTTATTCTCAACAGCTTCTGCCAGCTAACAAGGGATTTAGATAGGATTAAAGAAGATTAACAGAGAGGGCAAATGGAGGGTAAAACTTGTGTCTGCCCAATCACTGAGCAGATAACGTTTCCATGTCTTCAACTTGTCTTTGTAGAATCTGCTGTAATGTTAAATAACCCTAAGGCTGGCATTAACGTTTGTTTAAAAAAAAAAAAAAAGTAACGCCATAAAAACCATTAAGTTGTTTCAAAAGCAAAAAAGAAAAAAGATTTCAAACTAACCAAATCATACGTTTACAGAAATTAAAAGGGGAGCTTTTACAATGGGAAAACAGGATTCTGTGTTAAAAAATAAATAAAAGCATGGTGCTCTGTGCTAATATTCACAAACTGTTTTAAAACGAAGCAAAACCAAACCAAAATAACCCACCCCAACGAAGAGATGGAACAGCCAGCTTTGCGTAAGCAGAAGGTGGGCTGCCCTGGGGGGCAGCGGAGGGTTTGTCCCTCCCCGGTCACTCGGCGGTGAACAGGGCGGGGAGCCGATAAAGGAAAGCCAAAAGGCTGGAAGGTAACTTTTGCCTCCGCCACTATTTCGACTGAACGGGTCGTTTTTCTGATTAAAATCAACTCCGATAACTTTGACTCTCTTTATGAGAATTCCGTTACAATTAGAACAAATGCCTGATCATTTAAAAAGATTATCTAAACACAATTACATTTCTTTCCTTTTAGAATTGAGATTACAAACCACTAAAAAGCCAGTTTTATTGCCTCCCCTCCCCCGACTCCAGCCCTGTCCTTAAACTGACCATGTCTCCGTCTTATTTGTAGTAAAGAAGCAGTTTTCATTCCCAGACGCTCTGATCTTTTCTCGCAAACCGGGGCTTTTAAAAGACACCAGTCTGCGGGCAGGGCTCGTCCCCGAGGCCCTGCGTGTCCGGCCGCAGCGGGCAGGTGATCCCCTGACCACCCCCCCCTCGGTTGGTTCGGCGTGAGGACTGGGGGCGCCCGCTGGTCCACCCTGTGCCGGGATTCCGCTTTTACCTGGGAGTCATTTGGGAATGCACGAATGAGGACTGAATTTGGACCCAGTTTCTCTTTCTTCTTTCTCCTTTTTAATTTCGTAACAGTTTTGAACTCAATTCCACTGCCTTCTCCAGACCTGATCCCGCCCCTCATTCCTAAAAGTAGCGTCCCCTCCAGCCTAAGCCCTAAAGGGAGCGGGGAGAGCGCGGGGTGCGTTGGGAGACCCTGGGGTAGAGGTTCGGGGGTGCGGGTCCCTCAGACTGATGGGTTCCCGCCGTCATCCTCCAACCCAGGACTGACCGCGCCGTCTAGGAGCGCAGGAAAGTGGCCGAGGGGGTCTCGGAGCGAACCGACAGCTATAGGAGCAGGTTGACCGCCTCCTGCCCGCCCCGCCCCTCCCCGAATTCTCCTCCCTCCAGTCCCTCCCCCTACCAGTGTCCAGGCCCCTTCTCTCGGCGGAGGTTGACGCTGGTAGGACAGGGAGCCGAGGGGACATGCCGGGCCGCCTCGCAGGACAGGCTCGGGCTGGGTCGGACGGAGGGTGGCGGCCCCGCTGCCCGCTCGGGATTACCTGCCCGCGCCGGCCGCTTACCTTGTTCACTCCCTTGTCAAGCTCTGCCCTGCTGTGTGTTTCATCTCCTAGGAAACCGCGGGGATGCTCCAGCTCAGCCCGCCCAGTTACGCCCCGCCCGCGGGGCGTGATCGAGCCGGAAGGCCCCGCCCAATACGTGCACGCCACGCCTCCCTAGGGGGCGGGGCTTCCGGGGACACCTGGGTGTCAATGGAGTTAGCGCTCTCTGCTGTTTAACTTGGGGCTTGGGAGAGTCCTGATTACCTTTGTAGTTACTTATTGGAAGGTGGTTTGTTTGCTCTTTATTTTGTTTGCTCCGATTCATTCTACAAAGTCTTGATTCATTGAATCTTGTTCCCAGACTTGTGAAGAGCAAGTGGAAGGCAACGTTTGCCTCCTGGTCCTTCTATTTGTCTATACATGTACTGCCTGGGGAAAAACTGCACTGGGTTGCAAGTCCAGTTGCAATCCAGAGCAGTCAACTCCTCAGGTATGTGTTATCTCCATTTTCACTTATTTGTTCAGAGTACTTGCACCAGTCACAGTGTTAGATCGTAGTGATCCCAAGGTAAATGAGTGAATGTGTGAATAAATGCGTTGTGAAAGAAGGGCACACTTGTGTTATTACCAAAAAAAAAAAAAAAAAGAAAAAGCTCAATTGGCTAGCAAAAAAAAAAGCCCATAAATCAGAAGCATGAGACATGGGGTAGTGATGTACCTATTAGTAATTATCCATTAGGTGTCAGGCTCTGGACCTGGCACTGAGAGTAATGCCAGGGTAGCAGGACAGACATGTTCATGGTCCTCTCACAGCTTAAAGCGAAAAAGACAGGGGAAGTAAGAAGCATAAGTTAGATCATGGAGGTCTTATATGCCCAGTTATGAAGCCTAAGCCTTATCAGGCAGTAACTGGGGAATCAATGAAGAATTTTCTACAGAGGAGAGATATGTTCACATTTGCATTTCAGAAAGATCCCAAAAGCAGCAGTGGGTAAGGTAGATTTCAGCAGTGATTATACAGGCAACAGAATAAAAAGGAGGCTATAGCAATTGATCAGGAAGAAATGATGAGGATCCAACTATAGCAGTGAGGCTGGGAATAGGACAGAGAGGGAGAGAATCCAAGGGATATTTAGGAATTAAAATTGACAGGACCATGTGGCTTAGATGAGTGGTGCCATTCCAGTGCTAGGATCCTCTGCACCTGCCTCGGGGTGATCCCAGAAGTTTCAGGCAGAAGCCAGGGAGGGCTCATACCTAGGAGATCAAAAGACATTGAACCCAATACACTCAGTTGGAACTTCAGCCACAAAACATCCCTATGGATGACTTTGACCATCCTGAAGGGCCACAGGACAGGGTTGGGAACCTGAGATCTGGCCTGTCTGTCAAGAAGCAGGTACTTCACTGCATTATGTTGAAACAAATTATTCAGTTCACTTCGTTCATTTTGCAAATAAGTCTAGAGTCTGTCCTGCTTCAGAGGAAGTCATAAATTATATCCCCTCAAGTGTGTTTGCCTCTGTCAAATGAATTTGAGGAGCTGATCTTTATCAATATGTGTCTAGGTCCAGCAACTTTGTTTATATGTTTTATTCACTGACTTAGAAGATTCTACTGTAATATGATATATCATCAAATTCCTGCCCAAAATAAAGTTTGAAAGCTCTGAAATAAAAATTTTTAAATACTAGAGGGATATCATAAAGACAAGTGACTATTGAAATTAAAATTTTCATTCCCAGCTTTTTTCATTTCTTAAAATGCATACTTTTTTTTTTTTTTTTTTTCGGTACGCGGGCCTCTCACTGTTGTGGCCTCTCCCGTTGCGGACGGAGCACAGGCTCCGGACGCGCAGGCTCAGCGGCCATGGCTCACGGGCCCAGCCGCTCCGCGGCATGTGGGATCTTCCTGGACGGGGCACGAACCCGTGTCCCCTGCATCGGCAGGCAGACTCTCAACCACTGCACCACCAGGGAAGCCCAATGCATACTTTTTGATTTGGGTTATGATGGGACATTTGGGGGAGGTTAAGTTTAAAAACTCAGGAAATCAATGCAGCTTTTTAAAGTACAGGAGGTAAATGTAAGCTTCACATTTTTAAAACACCACACAAGTCTTTGATAAGTATAATTTTTAATTGGCTTCATATGGATGGAGACTTTAGAGGTATTTATTTAGATATGCTTGTATTTGATTGATTGATTGATTGATTGATTGATTGATTGGCTGCATCTCCCGTGGCTGGCAGGATCTTAGTTCCCCGACCAGGGATTGAACCTGGGCCCCTGGCAATGGAAGTGTGGAGTCCTAACCACTGGAGTGCCAGGGAATTCCAGATATGTTTTTATTTAAATGTCAAGATTTATAGTTTTTTTTAACAGAAAAGAGTTCGTTCTCTTAAGTTTACCAGTTATTAATTAGAAATTAGTCCAATTCACTAGATATTTTAACAACAGTTCATGCTCATTTTTTGTTTACTTGTGAACAGTCTCACAATGCCTAAGTCTTCATAGATTAGAACAGTACTTTCTGGGCAAGTGGATTTGAATAAGAAAAAATCCTGCAGGTACTGAGAGTTGAGTCCCCCGGATTAACAAGCCCCATCCAAATAGGTCTGTGACCACTATTTAGGGCGCTGGTTCTCAAACTGGGCTGCACATTGGAATCAACTGGTAAGATTTACAAAAAATACTCATGGCCTGTGTTCCATTCCCAAGGTAATCTGATGTAATTGGTCTGGGGTGCAGCATGGGCTTCGGAAGGTTTTAAAAACACCCCAGGTGATTCTAATGTATGGCCAAGTTTTAGAACCATTAGTTTAGGGAAGATATTAAACCTGTTTTTCACCTTGCCCAAATTCTGGTTAAATAGCTTTGTATAGCCTACTAGTAAAATATGCCGCAGTGTTCATGGCAGCATTATTCGCAAAAGCCAAAAGATGGAAACAACCCAATACCCACTGATGGATGTGAATGGATAAACAAAATGTGGTCTATACATATTATACAATGGAATATTATTCAACGTTAAAAAGGAATGAAATTCTGATAGATGCTACAATATGCATGGACCCTGAAATCATCATGCTGAGTGAAATAAGCCGGATACTTCATGATTCCACTTATATGAAATTCCTAGAATAGTCAAATTCATAGAGATGGAAAGGGGAATAGAGCTTACCAGGGACTGAGAGAAGGATGCATGGGGAGTTACTGTTTAATGGGTATAGAGTTTCAGTTTGGAGATGAAAAATTCCTGGAAATGGATAGTGGTGATGGTTGTATGACATCGTGAATGTTCTTAATGCCGCTGAATTGTACACTTAAAAATGGCTAAACTGGTAAATTTTATGTATATTTTAGAACAATAAAAATATTTAAACAAACAAACAAGGCCAAATAAGGACTGTGAGACTCTTAAGGAGATTCTGTGACTCAGAGGAAACAGAAACAGTACAGGGAACATCTTCTTAAAAGGCAATACAAACCAAAACTATAATTCATATTCTCCAAGCCATAAAGAGAAAATACTGTATCCGTGAATGTAACAGGAAGAGGATCCTATAATAGGAATTAATATTCAGGGAATAATAAAGAGCTCTTAGAAAATAAAACTAGGGTAGCAGAAATCTAGAATAAATTAATAAAATAGTTGAAGATAAATTTAAGGAAAACTCCCAGAAATTAGGACAAAACAACATATAGTTTTTTTAAAAAAAAAACAAGAGAAAAGATTAGAAAATAAGAGGATCAAGTATTTCCTCTAACTAATGAATGTGCAGAAGAAAGGAAAGAGGAAGTGGAATCAAAAATCAAAAAACTAACACAAGAATAGTACAGAACTGAAGGACACTTGTTTCCAGGTTCAAAGAGCCCACCCAACACCCAGTAAAACAATAGGGGGAAAACCCACACAAAGACAAGTCACTGTGAAATTTCAAAAAATTAGTGATAAATAGAAGATTCTAAAAGCTTCCAAAAAGAAAAAACAGGTCACACACATGTGATTAGGAATCACAGTGGTAAATGATGCTGAAAACTGGGAAAATATCCAAGCAAACAAAAAACTCTTAGCAATGAAGAGACCGTAAATTCAATAGCTGCCCATTTCCACACCTCAACAAACACAATTCCAGATTTCTAACTTCGGAGCAACCTGAATTATATTGACAGTTTCCTCAATTTTCACATTCACTTTGTACCAAATAATATATGCTGGAGAAGGGTTATCATTGGATTTGATCAGTGGGTATCACTCTTGCTGGGTCATTTTAGGAGAAAGCTGTAACACCAAAATGTGCAGGATCGCTACGTATTTCTCTGCTCTTTGCATTACCAAGAAGGGGTGGGACATTAAGTGATCCACAATGTCGACCTTAGTTCATACTCCTTCCATCAACCTAAAGAGGTTTTTTTTTTTTCTTTAAGTGCCTTGACATAATCCCAAAATGGAGATCCATCTTCAAGAATATAGCAGTTTCTCACCAAACACTTTTCAGTAGGATTAAAGGATTTCGTTTTAGACTATTTGCCTCTTTCCAAAGTTATTTCATTTCTAGAGAAATGTTCATAGAGAGGCCACTATTTTGTTCTAGGAAATGCAAAGAATTTACTTTCTAAAGATTTGAGGCAACTTTACATACATTGAAATGCCAGACCTTAAGTGTACAATTAATCGGGTGTTTATAAATGTGCACACCTGTGTTACTACTGCCTGGATCAAGATGTAGAACATTCCCATCATCCCAGAAAGCTCTCTTGTGCCCCTCAACAGCCAATCCCTACTCCTTTTCTCCACAAACTTCAACTGATTTCTATGATCATGTATTAGTTTTACCTGTTCTTGAACTTCATGTAACTGGAATCATAGTGGAATTAGTCTTTAGTGCCCTGATGCTTTTGCTCAACGTAGTGTTTTGAAACTCATCTGTGTCGTTGTGTTTATTTGTAGTTCATTTTTGAAATTACGGAATAGGAGTCCATCATATGAATTTACCATCATTTATTCATCTTCCTGTCAATTGACATTAATTAATATAAATAAAGCTGCTATGATCATTCCTGTTCAAGTCTTTTAAATGAAAATATGTTGTCATTTCTTTTGAGTAAATATGCAGGAGTGAAATGGCTGGATCATAAAGGAGGTGTATGTTAAACTTTAAATGAACTACCAAATGGTTTTCCAAAGTAATTGTACCATTTAACGATTCTACCAGCAACGTAGGAGAATTCAACTTTGCCCCACATCCTTGCTAACATTTGGCACTGTACATTAAAAAAAAAATTAGCCATTCCACTGATTGCAAAATTTCTCATTTAGTTTTAATTTACATTTCCCTGATGACTAATAATTTTGAGCCTCTTTTCATGTGTATATTAGCCATTCATATGTTTTCTTTTGTAAAGTGACTACTGAAGATTTTTGGCAATTTTATTGGGTTGTTTGTCTTCTTGTTACTGATTAGCTTGAGTTCTTTATATATTCTGCATACAAGTTCTTTGTCAGATATATGTTTTGCAAATATTTTCTCTTTGTGGCTTGCCTTCTCATATTCTTAACAATGTCATTTGATGAGCAGAGGCTTTAGATTCTGATAATGTCCTATTTATAAGATTTTTCTTTAACAGCTAATGCTTTTCATGTTCTAAGAAATCTTTGCCCACCTCAAAGTCACAAAGATATTCTCCTATGTTTTCTTCTTGAAGCATATTTATACTTTTAACTTTTACATGTAGGTCTATTATCCAACACAAATTAATTTTTTTCTGTATATGTGGGAGTTGCAGTTTATTCCCCCCCCAGGTGGATATGTAATTAATTACATTAATTTTTAAAATATATCAATATTAATATTTATTAGCACAATTATAATGATCAGTATTAATATTTAATGTTCATTATTAACATATGCTAATATGTTAATATAACAGATTATATACAACAAATATTTAACAGATTATATACAACAAAAATTTAAGATGAGTGACATTCTAGTCACTCATCTAGGTAAGCGGATCTTTTTTTTATGAGTTTGAAAGGTTATTTTCTTCTTTTAAATTATTTTTTAAATTGAAGTATAGTTGATTTACAAAGTTCTATTAGTTTTAGGTGTACAGAAAAGTGATTCAGTTATATATATATATATATATATATGTTCTTTTTCAGATTGTTTACCATTATAGGTTATTACAAGATATTGAATATAGTTCCCTGTGCTATACAGTAGGTCCTTGTTGTTTATCTATTTTATATATGTGTGTATCTGTTAATCCCCAACTCCTAATTTATCTCTTCCCTGCCTTTCCCCTTTGGTAACCATAAGTTTGTTTTCTATGTCTGTGGGTCTATATCCATTTTGTAAATAAGTTCATTTGTATCATTTTTCTTAGATTCCACATATAAAGGATATCATATGATATTTGTCTTTCTCTGTCTTATTTCACTTAGCATGATAATCTCTAGGTCCATCCAGGAGTACATTAATTTTTTTGGGGGGGTAGGAGTTTATTAATTAATTAATTTATTTTTGCTGTGTTGGGTCTTCGTTTCTGTGCGAAGGCTTTCTCTAGTTGTGGCAAGCGGGGGCCACTCTTCATCGCGGTGCGCGGGCCTCTCACTATCGCGGCCTCTCTTGTTGCAGAGCACAGGCTCCAGGCGTGCAGGCTCAGTAGTTGTGGCTCACGGCCCTAGTTGCTCCGCGGCATGTGGGATCCTCCCAGACCAGGGTTCGAACCCGTGTCCCCTGCATTAGCGGGCAGACTCTCAACCACTGCGCCACCAGGGAAGCCCTACATTAATTTTTTAAATGTTAAGTCAAAGTTATAAACCCCACTTGAAAATGATGTATTATCCTTTTTATATGTTGCTGGATTCAGTTTAATAATATTTCCATAAGAACTTTTTCAATTATGTTCATGAGGGATATTGATCTGAATATTTTTTTTCTTGTAGTGTTTTGTCAAATTTTCATATTACGGCTGTGCTAAACTTGGGAAAACAGGAAGTGTTCCTTCCTCTTATTTCCTGAGAGAATTTGGGTAGACTGATACTATTTTCTTTAAATGTTTGATAGCCTTCAACGGTTTAGTTACCTAGGCCTAGAGTTTTCTTTGTAGGAAGGTTTTTAATTACAAATTCATCTTCTAAAATAATTATAGGGTTATTCATAATTTTTATTTCATTTTGCATCAGTTTTGGTAAGTTTCTTTCAAGGAATTTTCCTCATTTCATCACACTTGTCTAATGTATTGCCTTCCAGTTGTCATAATCTTTCCTTTTATCCTTTGGATGCCTATAGGATGTGTCTTTATTCTGCCTTCACTTTTGAAACACATTTCTGCTGGATGTAGAATTCTGGGCTGACGTGTTTTGTTTTGTTTTTCTTTTGGATATTTGAAGATGTGATTCTGTCCTCCATTATTTCTGATAAGTCAGAAGTTATGCTTATTATTTTCCCCTCATTTTGTCCAAAGATTTTAAGATTTTCTCTTTATTTTTGATCTATCAACTGTTTGCCCATGATGAGCCCAGGTGTGATTTTCTTTGTGTCTATCATTTCTGAGATGCACTGATCTTTTCAAATCTCTCTGTTGATGTTTTTCCACCAGTTTTGGGACATTTAATAGAGTGAAGATTTTTGTTTTAAGTAGTCAGTTATGTTACTGACTCATTTGTGGATGCTTGGTATTGCACTTTTTTTTTTTTTTTTGGCTGCTCGGCTTTTGGGATCTTAGTTTCCTGACCAGGATTGAACCCGGGCCCCTGCAGTAAAAGTGCCGAGTCCTAACCACTGGACCACCAGGGAGTTCCCTGGTATTGTACTTTTGAAGGTGGATTTGTTTTAGTTTTGCCATTAGTTTTAGGGTACATTCTTTGGACCTAGGATATAAACTTTACTCCCTACGGCCCTTCTAGGGTTTCGATGGGAAGCCCATGGTGTTTGCCAGGCCCAGCTTGGAGAGACTTAACTCCTCATTCTGTCTCCCTTGCAGCCGGCAGATGAGATGGTTGCTGTGTTTCTGCAGCTTTTTCAGCTGTTGCTTTAACAGTCTCCTTGGAGTCTCGTCTACGCAAGCACAGGTCAGGGGTCAATTTAAAGTGAGTTTGTACCTAGATTTAGGGGGCTTCCTCTCTGTGGCTCCTCTTTTCCAAGGTTCCTCCCTCAATTTCCAGCTGCTCTGGCAGCCCCAGACTCCATCCTCTGACAAGCCAGAAACGCTGGGTTCTGCTCCGGTTCTAGCTGCCCCGTGTCGTGTGGACTGGGATGTGTCCTGAGGAGAGAAGCTGTGTAGACGTGGACCACAGCCATCGTGGTTCCCTCCCCTCCAAATTCCCTCCAGTTTCTACTTGACTTTGGTGATTTTTCTAAGGCCTTCACATAGTTATGCTTTATATTTGTCCAGAGTTTATAACTGTTACCTGAAGTTCAATACAAGCCACTCCACCATTTCCAGAACTAGAAATTCAACAATTTACTTTTGAGTGTTGATACTTCAAATATTCCAGAGCAATATTGTATTCTATGACCTTAATATTCCTGTTTGTATTTTGAAAGACTGATGTGTAGATGTGTAACAGCAAAATGGCAAAATATGTATTCTGAGTCTCAACATAACATCAGGATTGGCAGTGCCTTAATGAAATCATTATTTGGGGGAGTCCCTCCTATATATCCTCATCCTTGTGCTTTCCATAAATTGTTTCATCCTCAAGTAATAAATTTTTCAGTGGTTAAACCTTGATTGAGGACTTCCCTGGTGGCACAGTGGTTAAGAATCCGCTTGCCAATGCAGGGGACACGGGTTCGAGCCCTGGTCCGGGAAGATCCCACATGCCGCGGAGCAACTAAGCCCGTGCGCCACAACTACTGAGCCTGCGCTCTAGAGCCCGCAAGCCACAGCTGCGAGCCCACGTGCCACAACTACTGAAGCCCGTGCGCCTAGAGCCCATGCTCCGCAACAAGAGAAGCCACCGCAATGAGAGGCCGTTTGCACGGCAACTAAAGAGAAGCCCCCCGCTCGCCACAACTAGAGAAAGCCCGCGCGCAGCAATCAAGACCCAACGCAGCCAAAAAATAAAAAATAAATAAAATCCTTTAAAAAAACAACCTTAATTGATGTTTCTTCCAATTCTCCTTACAGGATGGAGTGTTGAAAAGAAGTGTGTATATTTTTAAACTACCAGCATATTCCTTATCAAAGATTGGCAGCTTATCCTTCAGTACTTGATTCCTATCAAGACAAGGGCTGACCTAGCAGATTCACGGCTCTTTAAGACTGCGTTTCACATTTGAGCTTTTACTTTCCTAAGAAGATAAGCATTCTTTTTTTTTAATCTTTATTGGAGCATAATTGCTTTACAATGGTATGTTAGTTTCTGCTTTATAACAAAGTGAATCAGTTATACATATACATATATCCCCATATCCCCTCCCTCTTGCATCTCCCTCCCACCCTCCCTATCCCACCCCTCTAGCTGGTCACAAAGCACCGAGCTGATCTCCCTGTGCTATGCAGCTGCTTCCCACTAGCTATCTATTTTACGTTTGGTAGTGTATATATGTCCATGCCACTCTCTCACTTTGTCACAGCTTACCCTTCCCCCTCCCCATATCCTCAAGTCCATTCTCTAGTAGGTCTGTGTCTTTATTCCTGTCTTACCCCAGGTGCAGATAAGCATTCTTGAAGATGTCATTACATAGCCTTCTCAGAACTTCCAGTTGATAATATTTTGTAAACCTAAAATCAATAGAGAATCTCTGAACTTCTTAGTACTTAAGATCAGCAATAAAATACTTGAAAGACAGAACAAGAAAAACTTAACACTTGTATATATCCTATTTTCCACAAAAAAGTTCTATTAAAAATATCTTTCAAAAAGTAACTTAAAAAATGGAAGTATAGTTGATTTACAGTATTCTGTTAGTTTCTGGTATACAGTGAAGTGATTCAGATATATATATTCTTTTTCAGATTCTTTTCCATTATAGTTTATTATAAGATATTGAATACAGTTCCCTGTGCTATACAGTAGGACATTGTTGCTTATCTATTTTATATATAGTAGTGTGTGTCTGCTAATCCCAAACTCCTAATTTATCCCTCCCCCCCTTTCCTTTTTGGTAACCTTAAGTTTGTTTTCTATGTCTGTGAGTCTGTTTCTGTTTTGTAAATAAGTCAATTTTTATCATTCTTTTTAGATTCCGCATATAAGTGATGTCATACGATATTTGTCTTTCTCTGTTGGACTTACTTCTCTAGGTCCATCCATGTTGCTGCAAATGGCATTATGTCATTCTTCAAAAAGTATCTTTGATGTTCCAAACAGAAGGGTTAGTGGGTCAATGATTGCTGCTGTGTTATATTCATGAGTAATTACTAGGTAATGACACTTTATATGTGAATAGCATTTTACAACCTACCAATTACAAGTTTGATTGTATGCTGACGATTCCCAAACTTGTATCTCCAAATCTGTGCCTCCATCCTGTACTCTAGACTCAGATGCCAACAGCCTACTTAACACCTCACTTAGAAATCTAGGAGTTTGAACTTAACATGTTCAAACTCAGCTCCTAATACTCTCTCCTTGCCCCACTTCCCCAAAGTGCTCCCCCTTCATCTGTCCCCAACTCAGTTGATATAGACATATCACCACTGCAAATGTCCAGTTAAAACAAGAAGAATTCATCCCTTACTCCATTTCTTCTTTTTCTAGAGGGGGTTATGTGTGCCACGTGGCTTGTGGGATCTTAGTTCCCCGACCAGAGATCAAACCTGTGCTCCTTGTGGTGGAAGCATGGAGTCCTAACCACCAGACCGCCAGCGAATTCCCCATTTCTACATTTTAGGATTGATTTCCTACTTAGTTTAGGATTTCCCTTGGAGAACACTTGAAGAGTAAGAGATAATTGTGGGAGTTCAGATTCTATTTATCCATTCTTTGCTGGATTATTTAAAGTAGGCATATTTACATTTTTGAGAACAACTTTTACATTTACAGTCCAAGGAATACTCTAGAAACTCAAGGTTTTGGAATGCCTGATGTTACTAGCCAGCAGCCATTTTTGATTTACAATCTGTTACAAATAGCTGAGAAATCACCTTGAAATTATTTTCCCGGCATTCGCACAACTGATACAGGTCGCTGATAACATTTGTTATTCTGTCACCACTTGCTCCGCCCTTCAAGTTCAGCAAATGCTTGGTATAACATTTCCCAGACTCAAGGCAACTTGTCCTCATTAAAGAAACGAATCTCCAGGGTCTCATGACAATCATGCGTATCTCTTCAATATTTTCCACCAGTAGTGCAGAGTGTAGAAGAATATCATTTGCTACCAAATAGTAGCAAAGTAAGAGTTACAGATTACTATGGTGAGGTTACCATGCTAATGAGTAGACAAAGTCTTACATATATTAACTTTGCGTATTATTAGTTCTCTTTTCTTCTCCACATAAAATATATTTTAATTTTTTAATGCATAATCTGGTCTAATCTTAAATTATGCTAATTAAATTTTGTCAAAACCAACCAAGCCTTTAAAGTCTAAGTATTCTAAGCTGTGTTTTATGTTTAGGCAGTTTGTAAGTCTGGCCTGAACTTTCGTCCAGAGGGAATCATGGAAGAATACAAAACAGGAGATGTGTGATGGAATCGATATTTGAAATGCTGGAGTCTTACCATGTATCTTCCTTCTAAGGATGTCCTGAGTCGCATTCTCAGGAATTCATGGATTCCAAGATCCATGGAAAAGATTCTATGATAAACCACTTTTGCTTAATCTGATGCATTTTTCTCCAGTCTTTTCCTGTGTGTCTTAGGTGGGTTGCTTCTAAGCAAACTTCTAGACCACATCCTTTTTCTGGCTCACATTCTTTCGTAATTATTTTAGATTGTAAAGTACGTTTCCCATATTTCTGTACAAATCCTCCAAATAATTTAGAACCTCTGCCCCTGAATAAGAAGGAGAGATTTCAGTTCCCCTGAGAGGATGGAACTACAACCCTTAATTCTTCCCAAAAAGGAACTGCCTTCCCCATGTTCACGGTGCATGGAAGGGCTGGGTCCAAATCCCAGCTCCCTCTAAACAGCTGTGGGAGCCCTGGCAGAATCCTTTCTCTGCTCACTATCTTCAGTTATATCTGAAGCCCAAGACCCTAAATGCCACAGTATACTACAGTCCCATCTCTGCTGGAGGTGACTGCAAATGTTTCTAGATTTTATCATGTCCCATCTGAGTCTTTTCTTCTAAGCTAAATATCCCTGGTCCCTTTAATCCACCTTTATCAAGTGGGATGGTTAATTTTATGAGGTTACTGGCTAGGCTAAGTTGTTTGGTCAAACATTATTCTAGATGTTTCTGTGAAGGTGTTCACAGATGTGATTCACACTTAAATTGGTCGACTTCAAATAAAAGCAGATTGCCCTCCATCATGTGCCTGGACCTCATCCAGTCGGTTGAAGGACCTAAGAGGAAAGACAGAGGTTGCCTGAAGAAGAAGCAATTTTGCCTCAAGACTGGAATTAGAAACCCTGCCTGAGTTTCCAGCCTGCTGCCCTGCAGAATTTGGACTCAAGACTGTAACATCACCTCTTGCCAGAATTTCCAGCCTGTGGGCCTGCCTTACAGATTTCTGACTGGTCAGACCCCACAATTTTGAGCCAATTTCTTAAAATCTCTCTCTCTCTTCCTCTCTCTCTCTCTATATATATGTATATAGATATACTCATCTAGAGATATATCCTATTGGTTTTTGCTAAATTTGGTCCAAACACCACCAGTCTGATCAAAATCCTATACAAGAAAAAACTGCCTTTAAATAGGACATAAGCGGGATGTAAGGTTTTTGATACATAGATAAGGACATTTTTGTCCTAGTGAAAGGCTCTGCTCTGTCATTCCTTTGTGCGTGGGATTTTACTGTCAAAGGTGGGACCCAGGAAGAGGAATATGTATTTTTTACTTTTTCCATTTTAATTTATTTTTTTGGGTGCGTCAGGTCTTAGTTGCAGCACACGAGATCTTCGTTGCGGCACGTGGGCTTCTCTCCAGTTGTGGCACGGGCTCCAGGGCACGTGGGCTCTGTAGTTTGCGGCTCGGGGGTCTCTAGTTGAGGTGCACGAGCTCAGTAGTTGTCGTGTGTGGGCTTAGTTGCCCCGCGGTATGCGGGATCTTAGTTCCCCTGTCAGGGATCAAACCCACGTCCCCTGCATTGGAAGGTGGATTCTTTACCACTGGGCCACCAGCGAAGTCCCTATTTTTTACCTTGAATAGACCTTATTTTTTAGAAGGGTTTTACATTTACAAAATAATGGAGAAAATAGTACAGAGTTCACATATGCCCTGCACCCAGTTTCCCCTATTATTAACATCTAACATTAGTGTTGTATATTTGCTATAATTAATTGATACTTTTTTTTTTTTTTGCCGTGCTGCAAGACACGCGGGACCCTAGTTTCCAGACCAGGGATCAAACCCGTGTCCTCCGCATTGGCAGGAGGATTCTTTTTTTTTTTTTTTTTTTTTTTGCGGTACGCGGGCCTCTCACTGTCGTGGCCTCTCCCGTTGTGGAGCACAGGCTCTGGACGCGCAGGCTCAGCGGCCATAGCTCACGGGCTCAGCTGCTCCGCGGCATGTGGGATCTTCCCGGACCAGGGCACGAACCCGTGTCCCCTGCATCAGCAGGCAGACTCTCAACCACTGTGCCACCAGGGAAGCCCCTGAGGTGCATCCGTCATACTAGGATTGTTAAGGCTCCCCAGGTGATTCTAATGTGTAGAGGGATGTTGTGAACCATAGAAAGAGGCAGTGAGAGACCATTTATCACTTTCTTTTGTTGTTTGTAAATTCTATTTCCCGTGGTTTTCTTAGCACGACGTCTCACAGAATATTAGTTAAAATCATTCCATAAGATCCTAAAATCTGGAAAGAATTCTGTTAGCTTCTCCAACAGATGTTCCATAGAAACAATTTGTCAGAGGTTAGGTTCAGTACTTTGCAGTTCCTCCAGGTAAGTATGTCAAGTCTCCTCCAAGACCATGCACTGTTCATGGGGAGGAAAGAATGGTGAGCAAGTGAATAACTTGTTTTTCTGTTTAGGGCCCCATGGCGCTGGTTAAGTCTAACTGGGGACAGCTGATCACAGGGGTCACCTCTCAGCCTGGCCTCACCTCCTTTGCATTATCCTCCCCTGCTCTCAATAGCTGATATAGTCAGGTGTCTGATTGAAGCCTTGGGCTCAACCCAATCACGAGCTGATCAGAACAAAGTACGTCAGAAGCTTTGGCTGCTCTAATTTACACCGGCCACATTTGAAGGCTTTAAATTAGGAATCAAATAGTTATTACTCATAGCTCATAGTCATAATTAATATTTCGTATTAGTAATATAACATTTAGGCCCTTGTAAGTTTCCTACTTCCTTTCATTTTCCACAAAACTCTTTTGCCCCCTAATAAGATCAGTTTTTTATTTTTTTCACGGTACGCGGGCCTCTCACTGTTGTGGCCTCTGCCATTGCGGAGCACAGGCTCCGGACGCGCAGGCTCAGCGGCCATGGCTCACGGGCCCAGCCGCTTTGCAGCATGTGGGATCTTCCCGGACCGGGGCACGAACCCGTGTCCCCTGCATCGGCAGGCGGACTCTCAAACACTGCGCCACCAGGGAAGCCCATAAGATCTGTTTTTTAGAGCAATAGATATGACCCAGAGTCTAAATCTTCCTGCGCCTTCTTCAGGTGGCTCAGTTTGCAAGAACTCATCTGTGCTACACAGACACGCTGCCCTGGAACCTGGCTCCTTGGAGGAGGGCGTAGCTGCGGCCCCCAGCCAACACTTGAGGTATGATCTGTCTTCACCCCCTCCCCTGGGATCAAGTCCCACAGCCTGGCTTCTGGGTGTTGCCCACTGTCTGGACGCCTCAGTACTGGGGTTAAACTTGCAGATGTCCAGCGTCACGCCTGGGCTTGTTTGCCCCATAGCCTCCAGCTTTATGCAATCTTGTTGTCATCACCATTTCCCATTTTCAGCTGAGTCAGTTATTTTCGGCCCCCTGACCCCTTGCTCTAGGAAACTACTGTTACTGAGTCCAAGCTCATACTGCTCGCTGAGTGACAGGCCCATAAATCAAGGGGTTAGGGCAAGGAAGAGCGACTTTATTCGGAAAGCCAGCAGACAGAGAAGGTGGCAGGCTAGTGTCCTAAAGAATCTTCCCCAAGTTAGAATTCAGGCTTCTTATACTGAAAGGGGAGGGAGTATAGCTGATAGCTGCAAACGTCTTGGGGTCGGCGAGCCCCCAGAGGGGATGTGCTTGTCCTTTGTTCTAGCCGTTGTCCAGGTAGGTCCAACAATAAACCTCCAACATGACAAGTGTTATTCTCTGTTCTGCAACTTTTTGTCTTTGCGTGAATGAAAACTGTCATACCTTTAAAGGTCAAGCCTGGGAGACAGCCGTGAGAACGGGCTATCCCGTAGATTTCAGGCTCTGGGCACCCTTCTTTTACAAAGGTGCCGAGCCGGCATGACTAAGCACAGGCAGCACAGCACAAGCTCGCAACCACTTTGATGATTTTTTTTTTTGCATTTTCTTGTAACATCTGTGCTGTTATTTGCTTAATATTTTTCCTTACATTACCTTGCCTTAAAACAAAAACAAACCTTGTTTTGCTTTGTCGAGGCAAAAATATCCTGAAATCATAGGTTTGTTGTGTTATTTATATCTTTCCCTATTACACATTAAAATAAATCCATAACTATTAACATAAGATATTTGTGGACCGTCTAGAATCACCCTGTAACCCAGAGCACACTTGTACCACACTTTGGGAAATGCTTACCTCAGGGCTTTGCCTAGAGTCTGCTCACTCCCATCCCTGCCCTTTCTACCCACGCTGCATGGATCCTTTGCATCCAGTGTTAGGACATACATACTTAGAAGTAATAAGACTTTCTACTTCATGCCAAGTACAAAACTTGCTAAGTACGAGTGGGATTTCATTGATAAATAACTAATCAAAGCTAATGTAATGTGGTGCTTGAAAGCAGGGTCTCTGGAGGTGAATTCAAATTCCAGCTCTGCCATTTACTGTGAAAATCATTTGGCCTCTCTCAGGTAGCTCAGAGGACTGTTATGAAGATGAAATAAATTAATACATGTTCAGGGCTTAGAACAGTGTCTGGCCCACATAAGTGCTATATAAATGTTAGGTATGATTAGAAGCTGCGAGTTTTGGCAATGGGAGTCTAAAGAAAAAAGTAGCCCATGAGTATACTAGGCATCCTTTCCTTTGAGAAAAAGTTGGCTAGGGAATAAGCGTGTGCTGATATTTATTTAATCTTGTGGCCAGTACTGCATGTATGTATTACATCAGTGTATGAGGGCTTTCTGAATCAGGTGAGCAGTATGTAAGGCTCAAAGATTTAAAATGGCATCTGATTTACTGCACTTTAGTTGTGCAAATTGGGTATTCTGTGCAAATTTGAGGACAATCCTTCTCCCACTCCATTCTCAAAAACTTATTTACGTAGTTTGGTTTTTTTTGAAAACTGAATATTTTCACTAAGCACTGGGAGCTGTGCAAAAGTGTGTGTGTGTGTGTGTGTGTGCACGTATGCACACTGTTCTGGACAGGATTTCCGTTATCAGCATAGCAAATAGTTTTTTCTAAACTAAAGTACAAAACTTAAATAAACTAATATGTTTAATCTATTATAACAACTGTTTCCCAGGTTATAATATGAACATTTTTTTTCCTATTTTTGTTTTGAAATAACTCAAGCATCAGCTACATTATTTTTAAATGTCTTCATTATGTTTAATTGAATAACATTTTTGATTACATTTATGAGTAACAAAGGAAGAGTAAAGCTAAATTTGAATAAAACATCTCTATTCTAATTTTGAAACCTAACTGGAAAAAATATATTATAGTACAATAAAAATGCAGCAAATACATATCATCAGTGTTAGGCTGTCTCTGTTAGGAAAACATTCATCAATGTTAAGAAAAGGTATTCAGCTGATACTGGAAAACAAAATTCTCTTAAAAACAGCTGCACTTTATCATTGCAACACAGTAGATTTCTTAAAAAGCTATAGATATATACTTTGCAGGTAAAATGATCAAAATTACTTCCTGAAGTTATTTTAACAGGTTGTAAATGCTAAACAAAATCTTATGAAATGACTCAGGAGGTAAGATTGTAAAGATTTCTTCCCGAGGCTATTTTGACAACCCCTAAGGACCGAAGAGAGATTGGTGAAATTCCTTAATATGATCCAATGGGGAAAGGCAGAACCAGGATTCTTGACTTCTACTCCAGCTAACAAACTAAATGGACTTACTTAGCTCATTAACTATCATGCTTATTTGTTCATTTGGAACAGTCTCATTCCAGACCTAATTCTCTGTGCTGTAGTGGGTTTGAAAATGCCGTGCAGGGACTTCGCTGGCGGTCCAGTGGTTAGGACTCCGCGCTTCCACTGCAGGGGGCCCGGGTTCGATCGCTGGTCTGGGAACTAAGGTCCCAGAAGCCGAGTGGCATGGCAAAAAAAAAAAAGTAAGTAAAATGCTGTGCAAGATTTCCCTAGATTATCTAAACATTTCCAACCTATAATTTACTCCGCTGATAATTGGTTTTACTATTATCTATATACATATATAATACATATATTTCTTTGCATGCTAAATGAATCTCCCAACTTAAGAGAGAGTTGCCATGTCATGTTCTACCGCCTGCATGGAGACCAAGATTATGCTGTGCCCCAGGACTGTTGTTCAAAAGTCCTCATGGTCATAGCTAAAGAACGGACTGATTCTCTCTGAATAACCAATTGTAGACCCCGGTCCAGATGGACACACATCCCATGTCTCTGCTCCGTCTGTCCAGGAGGGTGCTGAGTCTTGAGGAAAAGGCAAAGTGTGTCTGATGGCCCGGCAGTCTCCAGGAATTTTCAAAGGAAGTGATGCTGTTGGAGAGGCTGCCATGGCGACTGTAGCTGGAAGGTCCAAGTCTTCCAGGTAGATGGACATTTGGGTGTTTTCAGAATCATAGTTACAGCCAGAAAGGCTCTTAACTTCCCGCATATTGTCACAGCATTTCAGAGCAGGGGGCTGGTAGGCTTGGTAGGACACTTTGGTGGTGGTGGTGATTACTGTCTGCAGGGCTGGAGCAGCTGGCGGGGCCGTCGTGAGGTACCTGCAGGGAAGCTCTGGGTTGTAATAAGGGCAAGTGGCCGCCGCCTGGAACTGTCCATGGTCAGTGCTGTCCCCAAGGTCAGCTTTTCCAAGAGCTGGTTTCCAGCCAGGCTGTTTACTGGTGAAATCAAAGCTTCTCTCAAAGCTGCCGTAGGAGTTGATATTGTATTGCAGTGCATTCAGATGAACCCAGTCCATGTCATCAGGAATACTGCTGGCATCTTTATAAAGGGTGGGATACGGGCCTGAATTTGTGTAACCAGGGCCTGCCAATTCATAGCTGCAGGGTGGCCTAGGCAAAAAGATTCTTGGGTTTGGATATTTCTGAAAGGGTGGTACTATATCTCCTTGAAAGGCAGCTAGGTCACAGGTAGCCTTGTAAGCATCCGAGTTTGGAAAGGAAAAGCAAGGCTGCCCTGGAACAGGGAAGCCAGTGTCAGGAATTATATCAAACTCCTCTGGGTTCTCCAGGGAAGGTATGTTGCTGAAATGGCCATCGTTATCTTGATTCTCTCCTGCCTAAAGAAATGACACAAATTTTTATTTGTAAATAAAGATGTAAATTGCGTGGACGCCCTCACCTGTAACAGTCGTCAACCAACCAAATAACAAGCTTTCAGTTGGTGGGCTGTGTGTTAGGAGCTCAGGAACACGATCTGAGCACATGGTCCAGGAATTTCACAGCTTGAGCTCATGCTTGGATTCCACGCTGCTGAACTAGGAGGGCCCATGGTAGCCAGGCAGGGTGGGTCTGAGTGGCAGATGGTCTGTTCTCCCTATACTATGTGCATAACAGGAGAGGCTCAGGAGCCTGACGCAGACCTGGGTTCAAATCCTGACTGTCCCTCATGAACTGAACAAGTTACTTAACCTCTCTGAGCCTCAGATTCCTCACTTAAAAATGGGGCTTAAAGAGGGAGGAGATACGGGGATATATGTATATGTATAGCTGATTCACTTTGTTATAAAGCAGAAACTAACACACCACTGTAAAGCAACTATACTCCAATAAAGGTGTTAAAAAAATGGGGCTTAATAACAGTAATTTCTTCTTAAGGCTTTTGTGACCAATTCACGTGTAAGACTTAAACCCTACGTGCCTGGCACATAGAAAGTGCTCAAACAAGGCCAGTGTCTCTTATCCTCAAACTAATATTCTGCCTCCTTGGCATACTGTGGTTGAACGGCCAAACTGGATTAAGTTACCCAAAGAAATTTTATCTGTTCTATGTAAATAATGTAAAGGACCCTCTCAAAGATGCACCTATTTCTTTCTGTATGACCATTCGCTAATTGCCCTTGTATTAGGATGTCAGCTCACATCCTCACTCCATCATTAACTGTAGAGATACTCTGCTTTTTTATCAAGAAGAAGAAGGAATTAGAAACCCTATTCAAAATGTTGATTCAATGACATTGTTAGAGGTATATAATTTTCACATAAAATCACACCTTTTAAATTTAGGTATGACATTCATATTTTACATAATTCTCAGTGCATTTCATGATGATGGTGAACACAGCCCACAAGTGTAATGCCAGCTCCCTATTACCTCGGGTTCTCGAATTCTCTTTTTCTGGGGTTGGTAAAAAGAAGCCATTTGTCTCTTGATAGCGCTTCTTCTAGCTTCTGTGTCTGATTTACTCTCTGGTCTTGGGTGATCATGAACTCCCTTGGCCTGCATTAATAAGGAGATGAATCACATTATTCCTCTGAGGGAAACTGGCAACACTGGTCAAAAATTGAGTGTGCCTTTCCCAATACCCCAAGTTGTTTGTTTCTTCCAAGAGACAGGGAAAAAAATTCTTGAACAAATAAAAGTGCACCACGGGCTTCCCTGGTGGCGCAGTGGTTGAGAGTCCGCCTGCCGATGTAGGGGACATGGGGTTCGTGCCCTGGTCCGGGAAGATCCCACATGCCGCGGAGCGGCTGGGTCCATGAGCCATGTCCGCTGAGTCTGCGCGTCCGGAGCCTGTGCTCCGCAACGGGAGAGGCCACGACACTGAGAGGCCCGCGTACCGCAAAAAAAAAAAAAAAAGAAGTACACCAATAATAGACATCTTAAAAGATGACCTAACAGTCCTTTTGCCATATGAAAACAACTGTAAGTAGGTTCACCCTCTCCCCCTTAGAGAATGCACAGTAGCTGAACTAATTCCTAGGAGACTGGTAAGGCCCTGGGAGCCCCAGCACCTATTTCTGGCCACCAGAGCTGTATCTGATTTGGTCCAGGGCTCCTGAGACACATGGCAGGTGGTTTGGTCCCTGTGACATGATGAGAGTGTCCACCACAAACTCTGGTGTCCCCCCACCTACCTGAAAAAATATTGCGTTGCCATCAAGCCGCCAAAAGTTGGTCACAGGGTACCCGCTGTGCCCTCGACAGGGGATCAGTTCCAAAGCAGCATGACAGTTGGGGCATGCCTTCTCTGCAAAGCCAGAGGCGAGAAATATTAATAACAACCTGACCCCAGACCCTCCGGAAGGAAGGAAGGGGAAATTCGCCGGGAATAGGGAACTCACGACCGCAAGGCCACCCTGTACCCAGCCCCATAGCTCACTCTGCTGCTTCAGCCTGGCTTTGTCGCAGATGGCAGGCCGCAGCTGCAGACGGGAGCCGTCGGGCAGGGCGCAGTCCCGTGCACACACCACCACGCCCAGGCACGACTTCTTGAGGATGTGGCCGTTGTGGTTGTTGGTGTTCCGCATGGCCCAGCCGCTCAGATGGCGCTGTGCCTTCTTCTCGCTGCTGCGGTAGATGAAGCGCACGTAGCCGTCCGGCCACTCGCAGAAGCGGTCGAAATGTTCTGGCTCCTGGGAAGGCGCCCAGAAGGACGGGAAGTCAAGTTTATCAAGCCCAAACCAGAGACAGCACGGCTTTAATCTTCCCCAAGCACATTAGGATAAAACTGAGTCTTTTTAATTCCAGAAACTGCTCTTACAAAATGTCACTCACCCTGTGTATGCCCTTCTGACAACTAGTAAATTGATGCTTACATAGTACTTATCTTCTAAAAGCTGTACATGTATTCGTTCATCTAGCCTTCATACTGCATACAGACAATAGGTACTATTATTATCCCCATTTAATAGAATAGTAAATGGAGACCAGAGAGCTTCATTGACTTGCCCAAGGTCACACAGCTAGTAAGACTTGGCTCTAGGATTTGAGCCCTCACAGTTTGACTCCAGAGCCTATTCTCCTTACCACTATGTTATACCACTTCTCGGTGTATTTAAATGTTACAGATATTTTCTAGTTAAGCAGTAAAGCACCAGGGCAAAAAGTGATTGGAAAGATCTATCACTGACATACAGTTGAGCCTGTAAATATCTTTACTTCCATCCAGTGCTTTTTCTTCAAAAGCTCTTGGCTTGATACCCAGCACAACATCAGAGAGACATGAACAGTTTCCCAAATTAGCCCTCCAGGTTTACAAGGGTGTTATGATGACAGCCTAACCATAAGGTAAACCTGAGCATTTGGTGGAGCCTGCTAAGCTAACCTCTTCCCAGAGCAATATGGATTGTCATTCTACTACACAAAGAACTGCATGGCTAAAATAATGTTATACATAAAATACTGAGCACTGCTTTACTATTCATGTTTGGTGGTCCTTTGTCCATATTATGCATTATTTATTCTGCAATATGGTTCTTGTACAAACTAGGGACCATGGGCCGAATCCAGCCTGCCACTTGTTTTAGTACAGCCCACAAACTAAGAATGATTTTTATATTTTTTAATGGTTGGGGGGAAAATCAAAAGAACTACATTTTGTGACACACGAAAATCGTATGAAATTCGAACTTCCGTATCCATAAATAAAGTTGTGATGGGACATGGCCATGTACATTTGTCTATGTATGGTCTGTGGCTGTTTTCACACTACAGTGCAGAGTTGAGTATTTGGGACAGAGACAGTATGGCCCATAAAGCCACATTATGCAGTATCTACAATCCTCACACAACTTTGCCTCATAGGCATCCTTCCTCTTATTTAATAGATAAGGAAGTGGAAGTTAGATGGATAACCTTCTCCAGTGGCATAGCTGGGGTTTAAAAAGAAGATCTGTGGCAGCCAGGCCCCACTGGCCTTCCTGGTATGACCGAGGCTCAGAAAACTATTATCACAGTAATAAGCCACTTACACCTCTCTCCCTTCCCCCAGCCCAGGATAATTAGATCCAACATCTGCAAAGCAAAAGTATCCTTAGTTGGACAATTCAGACTTGTGTACCACGTTAGCATTGTACATTCTAACAGTAATAGGTAAATGGGCAATTTTGTTTCCAAAACTGCAGAGATATTGTTGAAATCATTATTATTACTAATAGGTATTATTTATCTTTCCTCAGAAATATAATTGACATAAGTCAATACATTAACTTAAGGTACATCACAAATGAAATATATAATGATGCACTAGCAACCCTAAATTCATGCTAAATGCTATATCTTTGTTTTTAAAGTGAATATTTCAATTTAAGGACCTTAGTAACAAATAGTTTTCCAGAAGAGAATATTTTGTTCGCACTCCCCTGCAAGGGTACAGACTAGACCCCCACTACCAAAGTAGTGACACTGAAAATGAAGACACAGAGACTGCATTCTAAAATCAAAACAAGAATGGAGGACTCCTAGATTGGGTTTCATTTGCTCTTATGTCTTGGTGCAGGGGAGCACATGTGGTCACATACAGACAAGCGTGCACACACCGAACATGACAGTAGATCTGGACAACAATGTAAGATTGTTATCTAATTCCACGGCTTGATGACAGGTGAGCAACCTGAGACTAAGGCAAATTCAGGAACTGTCTCAAGGTCATACAGCTAGTTTAGCTCTTCCTCCTTTGGTTAGTCACAGCAAGGCTAGGATCCTCTTTCTCCAGTTCTCTTTCTATAGCCCAGTGCACCTGCCTCTTTTGAGATGTCACACACACACACACACACACACACACACACACACACACACACTTTCTCTCTGTTTAAGAACCAATCTCCCAGAGGAAAAATTATTCACGTTTACATGGGAAGTCTAGAATAATACTCGTGAGAGGAACCATCCTTCCCTTATTTGGATGTGTCATTTCTAAAATGCAAGATTAGATTTTTTTTCCTATGAAGATGTATGCGGACAGAAGTCAGTGAGAATGAGATGCCCTTGCTGTACTGTGGTCCACTTTCACAAAAATGGCACAGTGTGACTCTAAAGTAGGCAGACTTGAAAATAAACAAACTTACTGCAAATACATACATCCCCAAAATCTCTTTGAGAGGCTAGACAACCTTGCTAATGAATTGTTATACGCGGCACATAGTAGATGCTGAATAAAGGCCAAGTCTCTTACCCCTGTACCACAACATTGCCAGGAATCCACCTTTGCGAATACTCCCCAGGTCGCTCCTAACTCTCCCTCCACCTACACCCAGGACTTTAAAGTCACTTTTCAGTTTTTGCCCCAAACCGGTATGACCAATTATAACTGCCCAGCTCATCCCTGTACTAGGCTCCAAACCCCTTCGTTCCGTTAAAACGAAACAAATTCACCCTAAACGGATGATGGTGATTTCCTTGTCATTAGAGAAGTAATCTCAGAAGTTGCGTCCAAAAGCCGGATTCCAGGGGCTCTCCGGGCGCCTGTGCCCTGGTTGGCATGACTATAGAGGCCCCCCAGGAGCCGCGCTTCACCCAGGCAGGCGGGGCAGGCGTCTAATGGCCCAAGTCCTGCTGTTTAGTAAGAGTTGGGTCACCGCGATTTACGGTCCTATCTCACAGTTTTGCTGCGTTGAGAAGCACTGGTGTCTGCATTAGCCAAGATTCTCCCCTACCTTTCTCGAGGATGGCAAAGAATGGATAAGGAGGGACTCAGCGGACTTCCACCTCGGTTAAAAGAAAGTGAAGGACGAGGTGTCCGGCTCCCGCCAGATGACCTGGAACTCGGAGCCTGATTGACAGTTCGTGTTGCTTTCGGCGTGTTTTCTAACAAGCGCGAGGTAAGAGCTGAGAGAAGACACATCTCTGAACCCAGCCCTGCCATCTGTGGAGTCCCTGTACACTGGAGGACTCTCAGGGGGGTGTGTTTGGGGGTGGAGGTGAGGTCTGTCCACAGTCTCTGCAAGGACAGCCCTGCTCTTTGGATGGACAGCGCCGCGCGCGCGCGCGGGGGTTTCACGCACCCGAGGCATCTGCGGGTCGTTGATGTCCCAGCTGAGCTTCATCCCGTGGGAACGCGCACCGTCCGCCTGCTGCCCCGCCTCCGCCGGCATCCGGCCCTCCTCGCTGGCGCTCTCCGCCCAGGATCCTGAAAGACAGAAGAAAAACAAACCAACCCAGAGGTGCCCAAGGTGATTCTCCCCCTGTCTTAGAGGAAAGTGGAGGGAGACAGAGACAGAGAGACTGATTTCGAAATCCAGAAGCGGCGGACAAGGGTTAAGGACTCGGGCGGAGCCATGTCCTTGGCCGCGGTGCTGAAAGGTCTCCCGTCGGAGCGCAGCGCGGGCGCCAGGCAGCTGCCCGCACGTTTATACGGATCCACCCCGTCCCTCCCCGTCCCGCCCCGCTCCGCCTTTCCTCGCTCACCCGCCAGCTCCCACGCTCCGGCCACTAGCAGGGCCTGTCATCCCCTCCCGGGCAGAGCTGGGGACGGAGGGGGAGGTTGACCTGAGCCCTTGGGGTGACGGGACACTGAAGCCAAGGCGGGCCAGGGCGGGGGGAGGTTGGAGTGTCTCATGCAAGTTGAAAATCAGTTTTGTTTCCCTAACCGCGCCCCGCCTCTGGGGTTTCGGATTGGATCTGGAGGGAGGCTTTTCAGACACAGCCTTTCCAGCAAAGGCCCGAGAGACAATACTCCATTGCCTGGCAACCCGGGCACCGCCTGTAGGAGCCTCGGCTGCCGCGCGCCCTGGCCTGAGTAGATGCGCCCAAGCCCGCTGGCTTTGGGCCGGCCCTTTTCGGAGATTTTGTTGTAGCTGACGCGCGTGGTCTGGAATCTGTGCTCATCTTCGGGTGGAGGGGAGGGAGGAGGGACGTCCGAGGGAGTGCCGAGGGTCCCCGTGAGGTCGTCGGCCTAGGAGGCCGCCTGGTCCCGGGGGCTGCGGACAGACCTGGCCCCGTGGGAAGAGAGTCCTGGAAAGCGAACCCGGAGAAGGTGGGGGAGATGAGCTAGGGGGAGGCGGAGCGGGAGGAAGAGGCTGAGTTCTGCCCCCAAACCCGTAGTTCTCTCTGCCGCCTCGACTACTTCTGAGCCTGTTTCCTTATCTGTTTGAAAGAGGATTTGGGGCTCAGTGAGTTCTCAATCGCCATCCACCTGAAACGACCCTTTAAAAAAATAGTCTTCATCGGTATTGTCGTGAAAATACCACGACAAAATTCTATTTTCACCCCTTCCGTCTGCGGAGGCTTTCTGGAGACTGGAGGAGCCAGGTGAGAGCGTAGAGCGCCGTGGGCTCCCCAGGGCTGAGCCCAGGCCTTCTTCACCTGTGCATCGGTTTCATTAGGGTGATTGGAAGCGCCCAATACAAGAAACCGATTGAAGTGATGTAAGTCGCTCTTTAGCCGCTCCGGGCAGCAAGGGAAGGCGGGTTTCCGGAGTTTATTCCTTGAGCCCTTGTTCTGCGGGCTACACGCTCCAGTTCCCAGCCGTAGCCAGGGAGACGCCGGCCTCTAAAGGCGGACCCTTGTTAGAGGAGAGGATGCTCGCAACCTACGTCCCGGCAAATCCCGAGACCTGCGGGCCCCAGACTCAGCACCGCCGAGCGCGCACCAGGGGCGCGGACTGAGGCTATTTGGGAGCCGGCGGGGAGGGCGCCCAGGCCGGCGCCCGTCGCAGGATTACAGCCTCTTCTTCTGGCGAAAGGCGGGAACAGCAGATGCGCCCTTACAACCCCAGGAAGCGAACCTCGTGCACGCTCCCGGTCCTCTTAACCTGCCTGGTCGGGGGCACAGTCAGGCTTGTTAGAAAAGTCAACCCGATGGTGAAGTTCGACTCCGAGCCGCCGACCGGCAGAGAACTCCCGAGACGGGAAAGGCCAGATTTGGGTAATTATACGAATTTTCTTCTTTCTCTGGTTTCAAGCTGGGATTTCTCCCCACCCTCCCCCCACCCTCCCTCCACCCCAAGCAGAGACGCAAGGTCCTCAAAGAAGAAAGTGACTAGTTCATCCCCCAGCCTCTTCCCACCCCCTCGTCCCCCAAGTTCTCTCTGGTCGTGTCGGTCAGCGTTTCTGGTTAAAATCACTCTCCCAGAGTTGCCGCGGAGGTCTGGGAGGAAAGGGGGAAACGCGTTCACTCTTCACCTACTAGTTTTATCCACAAACTTTCATCATATTAACCGCCTACTGAAGGCCCGGCAGCTCCTGTTATTCAGTTGTTTTTTTTTTGCTTTGTTTTGTTTTTCAAAGGTTAAAATTACTGACACTTCTCTATTTATTTATTTACAAATTGACATTTCTTTGTGAAGTTTAAGACAATGTACTCTTTAAAATGTCCTTATCATAACTTCAAAAACTAACTTAAAATTACTTCTGAGAATTCATAGAAACTAATTTCTGGTCTTATTGTAACCATTGTTAAGACTATTTCTTGTCTCTAACTTTGGAATATTTCTAGAGAGTCCTTACCCTTCAAAAATATAAATAAGTACAATTTTTTAAAAGTTAAAGCCAAATCAATTAATCAAATACTTTTTTTCCTAAATAGATTCCGGTGGCCAAAGAAATGTCATTGTCTCCACCATATTTAGTTTGAGCAGAATTAGAATACATATTCCAAGTTGCCCTAAAATTATGTCTGGGTAAGACATGTTAGTAAAAGAAGCTAATCAAAGTGAAAATATAACAAAATAAAATAAATAAATGGTGTTGTCTGTGGTGTTATCTTTAATTTCTCCTGAATTTTTGGCTATTAACAACCATATAGTTTGAAAGGATGTATGTTTTCCCCAGTCTGAAAATAATTAAAACTTTTAAACTAATATTAAGAAAACTTTAATTTTGTTTTATATTATATTCTTATTGTATTACCTGTTTTATTTTCTAAAATATAGTGCTTTTAAACTGTATTTTGATAATTTGTTATTATCCTTCAATTTTTCCTGCACTAATATTTGCATTGATTCAGAACACTTTATATTCACAGCTAGCTCTTCCTTGGCTAGTATTTTGAAATAGTAAAAGTCCATTAATACAAAAGCAAAGGAAAAGGGCTTTAAATTTACCTGGTTTAGATTAAAATGGGTAAATTAATGTAAGTATATTTACATCATATTTGCCAGGAAATGGATATGATGAGTTTTGAAATAAGTATGTATTGTTTTGAATGAACTGGAGGTACAATGCAGAGATTCTGGTTATATTATGTTTTGGTTTGATGTGAACAAATATCTTCTGTAAACGGCATGACACGAAATACCCATAGCATCTACTTATAACACAAACTGATTTTTTGCAAGGAATGTTTGGATTTGAGGGGTCTTGTCTGCTTGCTTGTTTTTTAAAAGAAAACTCCAGTCCAACTTATTTTTGCCACCCTGTTCACATAACAGACAACCTATCAGCCTAAACCGGGCCGTAAGTACACATTCTTGTTGGGTTAAAGGAACTGGGCAGAAAACAAGCAGACTGGATGAAAATGTTTGTTTTTATTTTATTTTGACTGAGCACACCGGGGTATGTATTAAAACAAAACACTTCTTTTGTGATATCAGGAATAAACTCACAATTTCGGGGACAAATCTGGTTCCTATGGGGAATGTTCGATTTCAGTCTATAACAGTATCAATGGATCACAACCAGCTCTACCAGCCGTCAAAGGTGGAGAGAAAACAGCCGGCTTCCGCACAGGGGATGCCTATCAGTGTAGAATTTCTCCCACAGGTTTACGTCCTTTAAGTAATGATAAGGTGCGTGTTCGTGCGCCCAGGTGGCCTGACCTTGATTGCTAGTTAACTCGCGAGCGTTTCTCGCTTCTCAAACACGGGACTCTGGTAGATTTTCAGGGGCGGGTTTATTAATTAGAGTTCCGGGGAAGCTTGGCGTCCGGGAGCCTTGGGCTCTCCGGGCTTTCGCCGCAGCGCGTTCCCGCTCGCTCGGTCCTCGGACGGCGGAAGCGCGGGGGCTGAGAGAGGCGCAGCGGCGGGGCGCGCCCAGGTCCGGGTGTGCGCCCCGGAGCGGGTGCGCGGCGGCCTGCCGGGAGCCTCGGGATGCGGGAGGTGAGTGACCTCGAGCGGAGCCGGGCACCCGTCGAGCCCCGGCCTCCTCTCCGCCGTTCTAGGCGGGCGCCAGGGAACGCGTCCGTCGGCCTCTGGGCTCGGAGCCTCGCTTGCTCGCCCAGAGACCCGGCGCCGGCTACAATCCCTGGCCGCCGCCGTGGGAAGAGCTCTTCGGGGGCGCTTGGGGCGCTTCATGTCCTTAGGTTTGCTTGGAGTTTACTGGCAGCTTTCAGTGAGTGCATGAAGCAGGGCAGAAACACCTGGTCCCTCGCTAGTAAAGCGTTCGGAGAAGGGGGAACTGGAGTATTAATGTTTGAAGGCAACGAGATGATTCTTTTTTAACTTGCTCGGGATGTTTTCCCAGCGCGTTTTCTCCCTCGCCGAGTAGAAAGTGCAATGACGTTAACCCACTCGGGGCCCCAGATCTACCCCAAGTGCTGGGACCCGCCGCCCAGGGATTGGGGTCGCGGCCTGGGAGGTGGATTGGTACCGTTAGTGCTCCTACTTTTCAGCATTCACTGTACTGAATACACTGCTGGTGGGAAAAAAAAACAAGTACGGATTTTGGTGTTTGAATTCATCCTGTTTTTCATATTTATAATGATGATATTATTGTAAAACATGCTGACATTTAAGGATTGTGGTCAAGCACATATAGGACCGTTAGCCCAAGCTAGATTTTTTTTTCAAACCTCTTTGGAAGAGGTTAATAAATCTTCTTAAAATTCTTCTTTGATTGTTGGGATGAAGTGAGCAGATGAGATGCTGTTATTTAGCATGTTGGTGAAAACGAGGTTGGTAGATCCAGGGATTAATTCTTGAAGAAAAATTGTAACAACCCATTACTCAATGTCTTGTAAATTTTCTTGTTGTTGCTGTTCAATCCTTGAAGTTTCAGTTTTAAGTCCTAGAGTCACATTTAAAATTCATATAAGTCAGGAACATAAAGCTTAAACTCATGACTGGGCTTGAAACGCACTCTGAAAAACTTTATTTTACAAGCTCTCATTCTAAAAACCGCTCATTAATTCCAAGTCTTTTTTATAGTTGCCATTATAGAGTTTAAATTTATTTTTTGTGATCATTTATTACAGTGATGTTTGCTTCTTGTGATAGTTTGTATTTGTCAGAGGCAGTGTTAAAGAAGGTTGGATAAAGCTTTTGTTTTTTTTTTTAAAGTAGTGTCTTAGATCTATAATCAGTGGCATGAATGGACAAAAAGCTTTGTTCAGGAAAACAGTATGAACCTTTATTTTAAACTTAATGCATTTCTTTGAAATAAAATTTAAAAAAGAACCCTCTTTTTGTACACAGGAGAAGGAAGTTCCTTTGCAGTCTGTTCAGGAAAAGGATGGGAGCGGCATGGCACAGGATGCTTTCTATGTAAAGATCAAGTTTGTGTTCTTTGTGTGTGTGATCTCACTAGTTCTGTGTTTCCTGGGCTATCAGCATACTTTTTCCTCCAGTTGCTCAACAAGAGGCAGAAGAATCCTCTTCTGCTACTTCCCTAATCTCATCCAGTTTATCACCACGTCTTGTCAATTTTGCCTTTGATTACCCTACTAATAGCCTAATCTATTTTGTACCTAGCACTGTTCCAGGTGGAGGTAGACAGTATTGAACGAAACAGACACAATTCTTGCTTTCATAGAGCTTTCAACCTGGTAGAGAGTCAGAGACAGATTAGGAACAGAAGTAAGGTAGTAGGAAGAAAAGGAACAGGGCGTTGTCCTGGAGAATAATTGCTGGGGGAGGGAGGCACTTGACTAACTTTAGGTCCTGGAAGACCTACTTGAAAAGTTGATACTGAAGCTGAGATCTGAGGGGTGACAAGGAGCCAGAATGGTAAGTGGTGGGGAGAAGCAGTCAAGGCATAGAACAGCCAGTGCAAAGGCCCTGAGGCAAGGAAGAGCTTGACTTATTCTAGGACTCAGCAGGGCAGTCAGGCAGGAGAAGCTGACAGAGATCAAATCGTGCAGAGCCTTGCAGACCAAGGCAAAGAGTTTGGATTTGTTCTGAGTATAGAGAAGCCAGGCAGAGTTTTAAGTAGGAAGAAGCCTGAACTGCTGAGTCAGAGAATCTGAGTGTGAATCTCAGCTGGGTGATGTCATACAGCCTTGCTATTATTATCCCCAGATAAAGAGTAACCGCTAGATTGGTGGTGAGGATTAAATAACATCTGCAGGGCACTGAACCCACTTGGCTCCAAAAAGCTTACTGTATGGTAACTTTAAAAATCTGTTTAAATGTTTAATTTCAAATGCTGTCTCATTATTTAAATCAATACTAAGAAAAAGTGGAATTTCAGGCTGTAGGTAGTAAAATGACTCCTTATTAAAAGAATATTGTCATTTAGCCTGTAGAATTGGACTGCGTTTTTAAACTATCTTTTATAGCACAGATATTTAAGAACGTATCTGTTATTCAAATATATATATATACACATACACACTTAGAAATAGGTCTTAACAAGCTTTCAGGCAGAAAAGTTCAATTTCATTCATTGTGGCAATTTGCATATTTATCAATTGCCTTTAACTGTAATTATTACTGTTGAATTCATTTTCTTCTATTATGATCATTTATGTAACTTAATAAGTGATAATAGGCTTGAATTTTATAGTGTTTAGAATTTCTAACATTACTGAGGATAAAGTCTCTACCCACAGATACCTGTAATTCAGGTGTAGTTTTCCTTGAGTCAGCGGTTCTCGAAGTTTAGCATGATGAGAATCACCTGATGGGCCCTGCCCCCAGAGTTTGACTCCTAACAAGTCCCCAGGTGATGCCCATGCTGCTGGTGGTCCAGGAACCACATTTTGCCAATTACTGTCTTAAGACAACAAAATCATTGTCTACATGATTACTGTTCAAGATATAACTCTATATTTACCTTCTATTTCTGCACTGAATTATTATTGATAATGATAGAAATATTACTGTGAAATAAATGTTCTTGGGGAAAAATAGTAATTTTCATGCTATCCACTTTCCAGCTTCAGTCACTTATTACTAATGCATTCCATGATGGATTTCAGAAAATAGAAGAATATTTTCAACGGAGAGAGCGCCACGTTCCTCAAAAATATAATAATCTTTTGTTGCACCATCTTGACAGATCAATAAATAAGGCAAGTGAGTTGTTTTTTTTGATTTGTAACCAGAATGCCAATGTGTAACTATATGTAAGGTTTTTAACTTAGTGTGGTCTAATCCCAAGGAACTGGATAAAAATGAATTTCAGTGTGTTTCACTGTTGCTGAAATGTGTTCAGCGATTCTTCATTGGTAGCCTCAAAGAAGAGGAGCCTTTGCTAATTCAGCTGGGACTGATCCCAAAGATAAGTGCCATCTTTTCATTTTGTATGGATTTGGGTAACTTAAAGAACTAGAGAGGATCCAGTTGCCTAGTTTGGTATTTTATGTTCCTTTGAAATCAAATTTGAAAAGGAATCGGTACCAGTGCTTGTTGCCTACATCCAATCAAAAATTGAGCTCCACATGTGTTTCCTGATGTATGCGGTGGGCAGAGCAGTCTGGGGAGTGTACAGGAATACGTCGGACACAGCCCTCTCCTCCCTTCGACAAGCCAGTGCAGTAATAGTATGTTTTTTATTAGTGAATTTAACTTGGATATATAAGATGGAGAGAGTGGACTGTTATACACTCCCCCATAACTCTGTTAATAAACTTCATCAACAAGGTTGGACCTGGATAAATTATCAAATACTTCCCCTAGCCACAGCCCACTTTCCAACTTTCTAAAATCCTAGTTGAGTCTGAAAAACATGCCAAAATACTTTTTGCTTATTCTAAGTCACCCCCGTTACGCAATTCTGACCTGCTCTTAATTAATCAGGAGGTAACATCATGCGTGCCTTAATAATGGCACCTGGAAGCAAAGCAGAGTTTACAAAGTCTCTTGCTGCATTTCTCTTTTTTTCATGATAAGATTTGCAGCCCTGTGATTATTGGTGAGAACATGAGGGCGGAAGGGTGATCTGGCTGCCATTAAATCTCTGATTTACCCCCTGGACTTTAGTACCTGAAGTTTATAAAGGTCAGGTTGGGCAAAGGAAATGTCTCTGTCCTTTTTCACTTTAAAATGCCTCTAATGGGCTTCCCTGGTGGCGCAGTGGTTGAGAATCCACCTGCTGATGCAGGGGACACGGGTTCGTGCCACGGTCTGGGAAGATCCCACATGCCGTGGAGCGGCTGGACCCGTGAGCCATGGCCGCTGAGCCTGCGCGTCCGGAGCCTGTGCTCTGCAACGGGAGAGGCCACAGCAGTGAGAGGCCCGCGTACCGCAAAAAAAAAAAAAAAAAATTGCCTCTAATTATGGGGCTGCCCCTCCATGGGGGAGAGAGAGTAAACTCCAGGCTTTCCTAACTTCTCTCAGGAACTTTAAAAGTGTCTGCGGCTAGGGTAGGGGGTGGGTGGAAGTGTAAATCTCAGGGCTGTATTTATGCAAGCCGTGTATATTTCATTTTGAATTATATATTTCATTTAGCCCCATCTAACTCCCTGATACACTTAGGCAGATAACAGGAAGCAGGGAAAAAGAGCAAAAACTCCAAAGGAAATGGGGCAGGGACGTTCCAGGGGTACTTTGGAGCCTTAAGCTGATTTGGGGGGATGAATTGGGATCTGCTCCAAACAAATTCCTTTTGAGGCTTAAGAATGCCATCCCAGGGCTTCCCTGGTGGCGCAGTGGTTGAGAGTCCGCCTGCCGACGCAGGGGATACGTGTTCGTGCCCCGGTCTGGGAAGATCCCACATGCCGCGGAATGGCTAGGCCCGTGAGCCATGGACGCTGAGCCTGCGCATCCGGAGCCTGTGCTCCGCAACGGGAGAGGCCACAGCAGTGAGAGGCCTGCGTACCGCAAAAAAAAAAAAAAAAAAAAAAAGAATGCCATCCCAAGGTTGAAAGTGTCAGATCAAGTCTCCACAGGAATTTTGAAACCAAATAGGAATTTCCACATCCCACTGGAATTCTAGCTGGTGATGGAAATGCCATAGCCATAATTTAAACACATTCTAAAGCATGTACTATTAATTCATGTAGGTTTTGGCCAAGGAGAATAGATTGATATTATCAAAGTGAATGGGATACTAGATTTTACACTTCTAAAGCCCACTGTGTTTGCAGGCTCAACATGAAGTGTGCTGGGAAGTTATTCTCCATAGAATAAGAATTTCCTACAGAAAGGAACATATTTGCCCCTGTACTTGAAGATCCAGAAGGATTAACTTGTCCCTTACCATATGCTTAATGAGTAACAGCTATTGCATCTGTCAGTAACTATCTGGCTTCTGGTAATGACGCAGCTGTGAGGGCAGCTGGTATATGGGTTACCATGTATGATCACGGCACATAAATGGCTTCAGAGTGACCTAGTCCAAGTCTTGATCAAGTAACGTGGCATTTTCCCCACTTCTCTGAATCTATACTCAGCCAGTGTATTTTGGTGGGCTAGGAGGGGGACAGGATTGAGGGCCATAAATAGAATAGTGACAAAAATGTATTTAAAAGCATAGAATTTTGAGTATGAACATGGGGAGGGAGAAAATGTCACCTTAGCGGTGAGTTTTGCTGTGTAGAGGAACGTTTCTTCCCTCGGGCTGTTGGAGAAAGGTTTGCTTCAGGAGGTGGATGATTCAATCAAGTGCAAATATTTGTGTGATTTGAGATAAAAGAAACATTGCCTAGTGACTTCCAAACCTTGCTGTACCTTAGAATCACCTGGAGAGCTTTAACGAGATACACTGCGTGGGTCCCATCACCAGAGATTGATTTTCTGGATCCACGACGGGTCCCACGCATCAGGGCATTTCAAAGCTCCCCACGTTTTCCTAACGTGCAGCCAAGATGGAGAGCTGATGGGTTTGTCCATGGTCTTCAGCTGGTACCTTGGGTTCCTGGCTATAAAGTGGACAAAGTTTCCAAGGCCCCACTCCTATAAGAGTTACTCATCACAAACTCATGTCACCAACTTCTTGGTCAACTGATGACTTCTAACTAGGACTTTTTCTTTCTTTCTTTTCTTTTTTTTTTTTTTTGATAAGAGTGACTAGCCTCAGCAAAAAACGGTCCAAAGATGGCCTTCGCTTTATTGAATAAGTATGTTCTAGGAAGGTTTATGTAAGTTAATTTTAAATCACACCAGTTCTAGCAATGTAATATGAACTTGGATATATGTTCCTATGGGGAAAAAGTCTCCAATTAGCTGGAAGCTTTTGACAAAAGGAAGGTGGCCAGGCCTGAGGCATGTGTACTGTACTGGCATACTTCTGGAGCACTTTCTAAAATCTGCATGTCCTTTGATACTTGATGACTTGTTTTCTACAGCCTCCCAGGTAACAGGAATTTCTCCTGTGTAGACAAGGCTCATTTATCTCTTAACCACTCACTGCCCCCTTTACAAGCCTTTCTAGTGTTGATGATCCTGGCAAAGTCTCCAGTTCTTGCTGGTATCTGAGAACTTGTTGCAACTCTGTAGCAGTCTGATTCCATTCTGGAGTGTTCTAGATGGGGGCCTCAGAACTAGGCCTAAGTGAAATGGAAAAGGGTCTTTAAAATTATAGAACTCTGTTGTGAAATTTTATCGAATGAGCAGTAGCTATTCAGTCACAGAGGTTGCATTAGTGTTTCTTCTCTTGTGTACATGGCTTCCTGGTTTGAAAGAACAGCAGGATTTCTGACCATGACAGACCTAGCCTCGGACACATCTCTGATTAATGTGACAGAAGACTTTTTTGACACAGCCTTGGTAAGGATGAGGTTGGATGCTTTACTGAGCAGATACCATTGGTAATTTGTAGGAATCTTCAAGTTGTTCATAAAATTTGTGTTTTTCTAAGATGTGGGTTTTACTAAAAGACTCTCATATTTTATTATTAGAAATATATGAAATAGTAACAAATACATATAACCAGTGTTATAGAAAAATGAGGTGATTTATTTTCAAATATATTATTCACCTGATTGGAGGTGATAGGCTGATTTTAATAGAGTAATTGAAAGTCAAATAGGATTTCTCTAAATTTTTTTTCTACTGTAGTTAAAGTCAACTCCTGCCTGTTAGAGTATTATCAGCATTAACACATTAATGTTATAGACTATAATGCTTTTTAAAAATAATACGAGCTTCACTTTTTTCTTTCTTTTTATTAGATTATTTCCAGAAGTAGTAGTAAAGGTAAGTGTATTATTTACTACTAATTGGCTGTTATTAATAGAATATTAGTACCTTTCATTAATAGAATATTCCTGTTTAGAGAAAAGAATATTTATCTAAATGATATATAAAAGTGAAGTGGGTTTAACTATTATATTTGCATTAATTGACCATCTTATTGGTATTCAGATTGTGATGCTGAAATGAATTTTGTTGTAAAGTGTCTCATTTGCCTGCGGTGCATCTTTATTTAGCTGCTCCTGCCACCGTTTGGCCATTTAGCTCCAATCAGGGATGGAGAGCCACTTCCGTCATTCCAAAACAGCAAAAGTTAGCTATTACTGATTTAACTTGGAGCCGATTCTCATGCCTTTCTCTGTCTTTCAAGAGCTCAAAATGTAGATAATTTGGAGGTTAGGGCGATGATGTTGTTCAATGTGGCTCATGTTAAAGGTAACCCAACAAACACTTTGAATTATGAAACTGGATTCAAAGATGCACAGAAATCGGGGCCATCTTAAAATGCATATGTCTGCTCCCTATTGTCCATCTTTTTATTTTTCTTTTGAAAAGCTGTTATTAAATTGACACTACATTCTACAGTGGATGGTATCTTGTAAATTGAGGACATTTAGTACTAGAAGCTTAAGTGTGCATGGTGCTTGGTTGATTTTTAAAAAGAGGTCTCCATAATCTAAGTCAGCGGATCCAAATACTTGCAAGTCAGTTTTTTCTGGACTTCATAAGTGATAGTTCCTGTCTCTAAAGTTGGTTGATAAAATACCCAGTGGTAAAAACTACTTTGAATTTTGTAACTTTTAAAAATAAACTTTTATTGATTTACAACAGTGTGTGTACACTGCATATTTGAAAAAAATACATACGAGAGAGATCTGTTGAGCCTATAGGTGTTGCTTGGGCCACTTAATAGGTTCATATAGTCCCTGCAGTCACTCCATTGTCCCAAATGGAAGAAACACTGCTCTAGGTGACTGTATTAGTCAGCTCATGCTGCCATAACAAAATACTATGGGCTGAGTGGCTTAAACAACAGAAACTTATTTTCTCACAGTTCCTGGCTTGCAGAAAGCCACCTTCTTGCTGTGTCTTCACATGGGTAGAGAGTAAGCTGCTCTCTGGCATCCTGTAAAGGCACTATTCTCATTATGAGGGCCCCGCCCTCATGACCTCACCTTACTGTATGTGTTTCATTTTTATGATTCCTTTGTTTTGTGCTTTGCTATATGGATTATATTTTCTTTCACTATTTGCTCCTCTCTAGTGATTTGAATGGCTTATGTCCTAGTTTTATTCTTCTGGTTGTTGCTCTTAATTTAATTATCAACATCAACATGAGAGTGCCAAAATAATAGCACCTATTTCTTCTTTATGTATGTCAAGGAATTCAACATGTTTTTATTCCTCCTCCATTTTCTACCCAGATCTATTTAATTTAATCCAGGGTTTTAGTCCTGTATTTTATATATATATATATATATATATATATATATATATATGTCTTTGTAAATAGTATTTGCCCTTTGCCTTGTATTGCAATCTTATTTACAGTAGTTATTTACGGCTCACTACCAGCTTGTTTATGGCCTGATGTTCTCATTCTTGAGTTCTTTATTCTGCTTTGTCTCCATCTGCTGTAATACATTTTGAAGAGGTTATTAGGGTATGTGGGTGGAACATGGTCAGTGCTTTTTATCATTTAAGAGTGTTCTTGTGGCTTTTATCCAATATAGCTCTTGCTTTGCAGAGTTCAGAGTCTCCCCTCAAAACTGTTTCACTGTCTTATATTGAGTGTTGTGAGCACATGTGCACACGTGTTGTTTTATGTGGTTCTTCATGAGTTGTTTTGAAATCAGATCTTAGTTTAGCTTGGGAAATTTTATTCTTTGATAATTTTATCAGTTAGAGCAGGGCTTCTCAACTTGGGCAATATTGGCATTTGGGTCGGGTTGGATGAATCTTTGTTTGGGGGGCGCTGTCCTATACATTGTAGAATGTTTAGCAGCTTCCCTGGCCTTTACCCACTAGACGTCGATAGCAGTCCCTACTACTCCCCCAGTTGTGACAACATCTCCAAATATTGCAAGTGTGCTGTAGGGGAGCAAAAATCACCTCTAGTTGAAAACTGCCGAGTTAAAGTGCTTTCAGTATATGTAACAGGATATCTAGTTCAAACAGCCTTAAGTGCTAAAGATGCCTTAATTTGCTCAAGGAACCAGAAAGTCAGAGACAGGAAGTTTCAGGAGCAGCTTGGCTGTAGCTAGGCTCTGTTTCCTGCAGTTCTTTCTGTTCTGCCTCCTCCGAGTCTTGTCTTTGAGCTCAAGTTGGTCTCCCTTGGTGGTTGCAAGATGGCGGCCAGCAACCAGAGCCGTGCTTCCTGGTTCACATCTGGGGGAGAAACGTTCACTTTCCTCCAGCGGCAGAAGAAAGCCCTAGCTTGGCTCTGCTTGTGTCCCCCCACCTCCACCCCCTTAATGAACCGATCACTGTGAAAAGATGAATGGGATGCCCCTGCATCGTTTAAGCCAATGAGGATCCACCCCTGGAGCTGGTTAGTCCCACCCAAGAGCAGAACTGTTACATGAGAGAAGAGGTGGGAAAGGATGATTACAGTTACTCTTTCTCTTCTCTTCTCTTCCTAGGATTATCTATTATTCATCCATTGCATCTTTTTTTTTTTTTTTTTTTTGTCTTCACATCTTTTTCCCACTCGTTTTTTCCTGTGTATTTTGAGAGAAATTGCTACTTTTTTCCTGGAAGCCGATGCTTTAACTACTTCTGCTCTCATTGCCTCTACTATGGACTTCAGTTCTGCTCTCACGTCTTTGCTTCCCTGAAACCCGTGGGTGGTGGTGCTCTACCTCTGCTCTCAGATTCATTTCTCTCTGCCTTCCTCTCTCTCTACTTTGCAGACAACAATTTCCTAGGCTTTCTAACCAGCTGGTTGCCTGCCAGGTTCAGCCAATGGCAGGAAGTTGGAGGTAGGAAGGACATTTCTCCCGCTCCCTTCTGCTGAGGTGCTATCTCTGGAAGTGACTGCATAGCTCCTGTGACTCTGGCTTATTTGTGGCTACAGCATTTGCTAGGTGACCTTCATTCCTGGGATCTGGTAATACCACTTTCTCCCCGTGGTTTTCCAGGGATGTATAGGGGGTGGTAGTGGCTACCTATGTTTTTGTAACTAATTCCCTGTATTAAATTCTCTCAGATTAAAATATCTAGAATGCCTTAGATTTTCATATTACATATTTCTTTCTCATTTACTTCCGTGTTCATCTTATACTGTTGCCTTCTCTTACAAATCTAATTTTTTATTTCATAGAATTCACATTCTTTTGAGTTTTTTTTTTTTTTTTTTTTTTGCGGTATGTGGGCCTCTCACTGTTGTGGCCTCTCCCGTTGCGGAGCACAGGCTCCGGACGCGCAGGCTCAGCAGCCATGGCTCACAGGCCCAGCCGCTCCGCAGCATGTGGGATCTTCCCAGACCGGGGCATGAACCCGTGTCCCCTGCATCGGCAGGCGGACTCTCAACCACTGCGCCACCAGGGAAGCCCTCTTTTGAGTTTTGAGCTGATAAATCAGATACTTTTGATTTGGCTTCCCAGCTTTCTATCATCTTTTATTTCCTGAAGTAAGCATTTTTCAAAAAGTCACTTTTTTGCTGCCTCTTAACTTATTATGCTCCTTCCTTTTTCATAGGGCTATATTTGTTAGTTTCTCTTTACTACTCTTTAAGTGAAAAGGTCCAATGACATCTGATACTTGCTGGTTAACAGAGTGCGTAAATGTCTCTAGGGTCCCCTGCTGTCCACCTGGGTCACCTGGGCTCTGTTACAATCTCTCTCTCAAGTTTTAAGCCGGCAGGCAAGTTTCTGGCTCAGCCCCTGGCCATATTTCTTGTTTCCAGAAATCATTCAGCAGTATCAGTGTGGCTTTTTTGGTCTGAAGAGGGATCTTTTAAAAATTTCTACTCCTTGATTTGGATTCCCACAATTTCATGAGTTATATGAGGATTAAAAAGTATAGGGCTTCCCTGGTGGCGCAGTGGTTGAGAGTCCGCCTGCCGATGCAGGGGACGCTGGTTCGTGCCCCGGTCTGGGGGGATCCCACATGCCGCAGAGCGGCTGGGCCCGTGAGCCATGGCCACTGAGCCTGCGCGTCCGGAGCCTGTGCTCCGCAAGGGGAGAGGCCACAACAGTGACAGGCCCGCGTACCAAAAAAAAAAAAAAAAAAAAAAAAAAAAGTATGCAATGTGTGGTTAAAAGAAAAAAAATTCACATATCCAAATTGCACCTCTGAGCCTATCAAAGTAACGTTAGGACTTTACCATGAGTTTTTGCAGTGTACACTACCACTGTCATATCTAAACACAATGTGCGTAAATGAAATAATACTTTATTGTTTAGGGCTTCCCTGGTGGCGCAGTGGTTGAGAGCCTGCCTGCCGATGCAGGGGACGCGGGTTCGTGCCCCGGTCCGGGAAGATCCCACATGCCGCGGAGCGGCTGGGCCCGTGAGCCATGGCCGCTGAGCCTGCGCGTCCGGAGCCTGTGCTCCGTCCGCAACGGGAGAGGCCACAACACTGAGAGGCCCGCGTACCGCAAAAAAAAAAAAAAAAAAAAAAAAAAAAAAGTTTATTGTTTAATAAGCATAAAGCATTACCACATACCTTGTTTTGTTACTACTTTCTGACATAAGTAGCCATTGAAGTTTCTATGATTAAGCTAGTTAACAAAGACCAACACTTTACTTAAAAATTTTTGCTTCTGTTAGCATAAGACCATTATAAAATTTTTATTTCTATAAAATACACAAATGTAAGAAATGCACAGAAACAGTGGGAAAGTGTGTGCAGGAGCTGCCCTTGCACATTGTTCATTCTGGACAAAAAAGTAGCTTTGCCTGAGATGCAGTGATCACAGACAGTCACACTTTGCACGTACTGCTGCTGTTTACCTCAGTGGGAGTCTAGGCCGTGCAAATCGATTGTGGCCTGGGGGTTTCTAGATCTTGAAGCAGGCTGTGATTTGTCCCTTGCTCAGACTACATCATTTCTGAAATGTTTACTGCCCATGGCTGTTCAGCCATTGCCTCTTCCTGCTGTGCAGGAGTCCTTTCCTTATTCTTTTTTAGCATCAGTTTGATTCTTTGAAAATTCTGCTTTCAGGGAAAAGTCAGATGTTGGGTTCCTTCATACTCACCTTAGGATTTCTGGTGACAGAAGAGAATGTAAATCATTTGATCCAGCGGGAGGTGAGTTGCAACTAGTGCTGGTAGCAGTTGCCCTGGACCCCGTGGAGAAGCTCGTGCCCAGGTCTCCGTTTTGTTTCTTCCTTGTGAAAACCTTCCCCAACTCCCAACAGGCACTGAGGACCTTGAACGGCATTCTGCAAGCTGTACCTCGAGAAGACAGAAAACAACTTGTCTTGTCGGAAGGCTCGTGTCGTCTTATGTACGTGACCTTGGCCTGATTAGGTGGTGACGTAAGGGCAAAATCTTTCCGGGTTGTAGCGCCTCAGTCTTTGTTCTCCTTGGGTGTTTGGGGTTGTTGGGTTGTTCCCCCCACCCCCCATCAAATTTGTGTGGTGAAATGCTTTCTCAGGCTATAGATTATTTTTCATTGTGAATGTGAACCGGATTAGTGACTCATAGGAGAATGTTAAGAGTACAGACTGTGGTGCCAGACCTCAGGCTTCAAATCCTAGTTTGGCGACTTATGCTGGTTGCTCCTCTAGAGCACATTCTTAGCTCACTACACCTCAGTCTGCTCATCTGTAAAATGGAGTCAACTTTAATGCTGATCAATAGAGTTACTGTACAGGTCGAATCAGGCAATCCATTGAAAGCCATTAGCACATTACCTGGTAGAGAGCAAATGCTCAAAGGTTACCAGCTATTACCAATACCAATAGGGTATGTATTGCTTTTCAAGGGATGGATTTTGGGTTTTTTGGTGACCCACTCACAATTATGTAGTTCCTGGGACATAGAAATTTGGAGAGAAGGTTGTAAGGTGTGACCATGGGAAGAGCAACACCAGCACCCTGTTTTGAAATCTGAAACTAAACCTGTGACTGTGTGCTGACCACCAACCAGCATCGGTGACATCATTGTGGCACACCATCGTTTGGGGGACGTGCAGCCATGACTAGCAAGAGGCAGGGTGACCCAGTTTATCACAGTGTAGACCTGAAAGACGTGATTGGTGAGCGTGGAGCTCATCATGTTTGTCCATTTAATTTGTCTTTGCAGGATGCAGCGTTTTCTCTTAATTTTTCCTACAAAATATTCATTGAATAGATTAGTTAATCGTTACCCTTAGTGGTGTACTTAGATCTGGAGAGACGCCGACCTGATGTTTTCTCCTAAGTTTTCAAACTAATGCAGTGGTCCTGCCTTACTGTTTGAGTTCTAGTCTAGTTCTTGAGTGTTCTGTGCTCCAAGTCAAATGTAAAATCTGCAAACATAAAAGTAAGCAGAACTCTCAGTGGTGCTGTTCTAAGGCTTCTATTTAATTGTGACAAATCAATCCATTTATTATGAGAAACTGAACTACTACAAGATTTCTTAAATCTATTCCTTAGTGTGAGAGTTATTTCAGATATTAAAAAATCGACATCAACACTTGTTAGCATTTAACTGAAATTCTTAAGTGAATATGCAATATGGGAGTCTGTGTTAGTTACAATAATGTGATAACTTAATCCCATTACATCTCTAACTTAAATTTATCAGTTTTTAAAATAAGTTCCAAAAGCTTATAGGAAAGACCCGCAGCACCTACTGTATCATTTCTTCCAGGTGTCAAACTATGTTTAAAAAAAAAAAAAGAAAAAGAGGGTATGCATCCTCACAGGCTGGTGAGGTGACTTAAAATTCCAGGATCTTAGCATTTGATGAATCCTCAGAGAACATCAAATTATAATTCACTTTACAGAGGGAGAAATAGAACCTCAGAATGTATAGTAGCTCTAGCTTCTTTGTAAAAAGTATATGTAAGTCATTAATATATAAACTTGACAATTTTTCCAAAAAAATGTATTTGTGATGTTGAGGAAATTTTGACAATGAATTTGAAATACTTTCAAAAATATACATCTTGGATTAAAATTTTAATGCCAGTATAGTAGAGTTTTACTTATGTTCATCTCAGTAAAATGAAATTTATCTAAATGTTTCAGGAAAGACCTTGCAAGGACAATCTTGACTGTGGGTGGTAAGAAGTATTAAGAATTTTAAATGTTAGAATGTTAAATATTGGACATTGGGGGTTTTATGAGCATCTTGGAACTATGGGGAATAAGTTGTGGTCAAATTAAAAATAGAAGTTAGGATTTTTATATTTAATTTATGATGAAAGAGTTAAGCATGCTAAAACCATAAAGAATAATTAATGAATATTCCTTTACTCACCAATGAGCATAGTCAAATTTGATCCTTTTCCCACATTTGCTTCAAATCCTTTTTTAAATAAATCAGAGTTACAGGTAAAGCGCCTGTGTCCAGCTCCCCATCCAATTCCCCTCGCCATTTGTAGAGGTAATCCTTTGACTTGGATTTGTTTTTCATTTCCAAGAATATTTTTGTACTTCTTTTCTGTGTATTCACAGCAACATACATTATTGTTTTTGCAAATTTAAGTTTGCATATCCAGCTGCATCCTGCTTTTTACCTTTAAAATTGTTTGAAATCTAAACATGTCGATATGTGTAGTTTTGTTTATCTGCTGTGAAATACTACAGTTTCTTAGGATTTTATTTTTATAGACGTATTTAAGCCTGGATAAAGCTGCTTTTTAAACAATGAGGTATAGTTGATGTATAATATTATATAAGTTACAGGTGTACAGTATAGTGATTCAGAATTTTTAAAGGTTATACTCAATTTACAGTTATTACAAAATATTTGCTGTATTCCCCATGTTGTACAATATATTCTTGTAGCTTATTTTATACCTAATACTTTGTGCCTCTTACTCCCTTACTTCTCTCTCGCCCCTCCCCCCTTCCCTCTGGTAACCACTAGTTTGTTCTATCTGTGAGGCTTGGACAAAGTTGCTTTTGATAAATGTTTTAATCTATCTAAAATATGAATTGCAGAAATATCATTTTTAACAAATTTGTTGTATACTGACCTATCATTTGGATTTTCCCCTAGTGTTTCTTACAGATGAATTTAAATGATTATAATTGCTCTAGGATATGTCTTTCTGCTTATAACTATAAGACACAATGCTGGTCTTCTAAGATGGACCTTCTTAGAGCAAATGCTGATGTGTGGAGCTCCTTTTTTCTTTTGCTTTGTGCCCCGAATTATCCATGTCTGCCGTATTTTTAATCTCTAGATTATGACCAGCAGGTGGCTCTCTGTGAAGCATTGTGTAGACTGACCATGAAAAAATCAAGGGAAAACTTTGTCCATCAGTGGTTTGAAGACGATACCATTGCTGAGGCTTTCAAGGAAATTAGAGATCGAGAATTTGAGACGGTGAGATTCTTGGTCATGACAACTCCACTTAATCAGTATTTTTGAAGCATGCTTTCAGAGCCTTCCTGTATGTTGGGCTCAGGGGAGGATTTGTTTCTTAAATGTGATTAGGTCGCCATTCTTAAACTTCCTGTTTCCCACTTATGTGAAATAACTTGAGGGTAATAGAAACAGAATATTTGTGGACCAGATACCAGCATACAATTAGGACATCTTTACAGGAAACTTAGCCTGGAGCCAGAACTGTGTGAGTTTGATGGATCCAGTCAGAGACAGTGGTCATGGAGTGGGAAGTGGTTTTCAACAAACCTTGAAGGGTAGGGAGAGTTGGAGAAGAAAGGAATGTGCATTTCGGCCTTGCAGAGAGTAGCTGGCATGGTGACAGGAGGCTGAAGCTGGCATGGGCGCTCTGGTAGCAGAGGAGTATTATGGGGTGCTTGTGTTGTGAGCCCTCCAGCCTTCACAGTTTGGAAGAACAATAATTTTCGGTGTCTTCCATGCAACCCGGCCTCACTGTGATTGGGTCCTCAAGTAGCACAGATGTAGTTTATGGCTTTGCTATATGCTCACCTTTATCCTAAAATAGCTAAAATGTTTTCCCTCTCCTTTAAAAAAGTTCTTAAGATGAGGCTGATTCTGTAGGAAAAGCTGAAATTATTAGTAACAGTGCTCATGTTAAACAAAGCCTTTCTGGTCAAAACTGCTGAGCACTTGGGATTTTATTAAATCCGAACCTTCAAATATATTATGAAATATGTTAAATTTGACTTTAAGCCCGTTGCCAGGTCTGCAGTAGTTGTTTAGCCAGGATGCAGTTTGATCTAAATGGGAATACCGAGAGTTGGGTTTGGGTCCCACCTCCCCGACTGATGTGATGTATACATTTTGGCAAAGTAGTTGACTTTTGTTTTTTTAAAAAATTTTTAATTGAAATATAGTTGATGTACAGTGTTATATGTTACAGGTGTACAGTATAGTGGTTCACAATTTTTAGAGGTTATAGTTCCATTTATAGTTATTATAAAATACTGGTTATGTATTCCCTGTGTTGTGCAATATGTCCTTGGAGCTGATAGTTGACTCGTGAAGCCTGAGTGTTCTCATCTGTAAAATGGGAATAAAACCAACTTCAGAATTGTGAGAATTAAATGAGAGAAACTAAAAGTGCCTGAGATGTTGTAGACACACCAGTATTAGTTTCCTTTCCCCTCTGTGTGGTTCTCTCATCTGCAGGGAAATTAGGGGAACATAAGACAAAAGTAATTATCCTCTTTCTCAAATCACTCTCCCCCTAGAGCCATCAGCTTCTTAGTGGAACTGCTTTTAGATGAAAGTTCACATTAATGTCCATTTAGTGCTGAATCTAGACACAGAGTGTGAGGACTGTTTGACTACAACAGACAGTCCTTGCTAACAAAAGGGATAAAAGTCTGGATCAGTATCTCTTTGGTTTTAGAAACTTGGGAGTAACAGTTTGCCTCCCTGGTCGCTGTTGGTTGGGAGAACTATAAACGTATTCTTTATTCTTAGGGCCTTTAGCAGGAGAGAGATACCAGGAAGGAGCAGGTTAGAGAACTCCTGATAAGGAAAATCTACAGTGGTTAAATACACCAGGGTAAACCCCAAATTGATAAGTTTCATGGGTTTGTGGTTGCCTTGTGCTGGGGAGATGGTAGGGAGATGGATACCCTGTGGGTTAGTCAAATATTACAATCCAGGTCATCAGTAAGAGGTATTTCTCTTGCTTGTTCCTGCACATAAAACTTTTGGAGACCTAAGCATTCCTCAGCTGCAAGTCTCATGGCTGGGGGCTCAGAACATGAGTCTGGAGCCTCCTCTTTTTGACACAAAGTATTATTTTAGTTATCGTGATTAATAATGAATCCTTGTGAAGCCTTGTGATGTCACTGGATCCTGGAAATGTAGTAGCGAACACTGGCCTCTACATGCTGCAAAGGGTAGTATTTAAATTAAATATCTTGATTTTTTTTTAACCAAAAAGTTTGCATTATTTACTTTAAAGGATTGTAGACGGTTTCTCAATCACCTAAATGACAGACTTGGTGACCAAAGAAGGTAAGACGTTTCTCTGAGCTTTACTTTATTGACTAATTCTATTCTGAAAATGTCTAATATTTAAAAAATATCTAGGGGGCTTTCCTGGTGGCGCAGTGGTTGGGAGTCCGCCTGCCAATGCAGGGGACGCGGGTTCGTGCCCCGGTCTGGGAGGATCCCACAGGCTGTGGAGCGGCTGGGCCCGTGAGCCATGGCCGCTGGGCCTCTGTGTACGGAGCCTGTGCTCCACAACGGGAGAGGCCACAACAGTGAGAGGCCCGCATACCGCAAAAAAAAGAAAAAAGAAAAAAAGAAAAAAAATCTATGATTTGTTTTAGGAGAGAATGTAGGATACAGAATTTACTGAGCATTACTAAGTTATCCATTGAGTAGAAACCTCAGAATATTAGACACATTCTGCCTAGTGATTCATTCGTGTGTGTTTAAAAATGATTTCTATCAGCCTTTAACATATTTATTTGTGATTTGGAGCAGTTGTAATTTTATATCCTCCAGGGAGCTTTTATGAAGAATAATTTCCTATAGATCTGAGGTTACTAGGGGAAGACGTATTATGAACAGTTAAGTCCTTGATAAGAAAATATTGGCTACATTCACTCCTTTCATTAGGACTCTTGCCAAGCAGCTGGGTTGAGGTTATATATAGTACCTGAAAACCTGGCTTGTAGACTGCCAGATGGAGATTTGAATTCTGCCCATGGTAGATCTCCATTTGTAGGTTTGAGAGCCCCTTTCATACTTTGTACCAAGGGACATAATGGTGTACCTAGTTATACATGCTTGTTTATAGAACATCCGTAGGTCGTGTGTGTGGTCCATCCATATTTTATTTTACTTTTTAATTGTAAGGTGTTTTGCAGGGTCTATTCATTTCCATGCATTGCTGCTTTTGCTGATGAGCATGAGGTATGTTTTTCTCTCTTTCAGGGGCTGTGAGGGTGGGGGGATGTATAGTGAAAGCCATAGGTAGGTTTACATCAGGCCAAATGGCTCTTGCTACACAGAAGAGCTTTTTTAAAAAAGGAAACTTGCTTCTCCTCTTAGGCCTTACTCTGAAGCTTCTTATTGAAGAGCCCTAGTGTTACTTCCACATAAAGGAATTTTAGGGTTTATACTGCCTTCATGAGTTCAGTTACAGGAACCTTGCCTTATTTTATCCTATTGATGAGCACCATTATTCACGCCTGGATTGGAGGGAATAGAGCAAGTCCATTGCTTCTTTCCACCCAGTAGATGCTTCCCACTCTACCCCCAGCAATTAGGGTCACTCTCCTTTCTCTAGATCATTCTGCCTTGTACTTCATAGTCCAAAATTGAACCGTCTCTTTTCACCCCCTTCTTTGGTTTCTAGAGGCACAAGGTCCTTCCTGTAAAAGTGCCCCAACCTGCAGCATCTCAATTTCCGGGTAAACTTTTCATAGGTCTCTGAACCTGGACTGTGCTGAGGTTTCCTGCATCGTGTCTCTAGAATGTTCTCGTTAACCAGTTCACTGTTTTGGGTTGAGGGCCCCCTTCTTGGCCTCTGTGAGCTGAGCCATTAGCTCACGACTACGTTATACATTCTTTCTCTCTAGAACTGATTTTGGTAGACTGATTCCTATATTTCAAGTCTGTTTTTCTTTCTGGTTGTCTGAGGATTCCAATCTCTGCTTGCTTCTTCTTTCTAGGACTTCTAAATTTCCATCAGCTTCAGTAGGGGTCCTTACACTGGCTTCCCGTGATATACACTTGTGTTAAAACCTTTGTCCCTATAGACGCCAAGGGGAGAAGGGGGTGGGTGGTGGTGGTGGTGTGATGAATTGGGCGATTGGGATTGACATGTATACACTAATATGTATAAAACAGATAACTGATAAGAACCTGCTGTATAAAAAATTAAATTAAATTAAAAAAAAACCCTTTGTTCAACGCTATAGCTGTTAAAAAGTAGACACGTATGATGGAACAATGGCCAAGAAATGCTATTTACTGGAAAACAAGTGGAAGAATAGTTAAGTCTAGTGTTTGTCCCATTGTTGAGGAATAAAAACTTTGTATATACTTCCTGAGTATGTCTAGAACACATCTGGGAGGAAGCAATGGCATTGGTAATGGTTCCCATGGAAAGGTACCTATGGGAATTTGAGGGACAGAGAAGGAGATATTTATTCTTTCTGTTAGCATCATATTGTTTGAATCTGTCTTTCCTTTTCTTCTTTCCATCTTTCTTTCCTTCCTTCTTTATTTAAGAGCATATATTTATTTTATAATACAGTCATTTCTTGGTACCCATGGGGGACTGGTTCCAGGACCCCTCGTGGATACCAAAATCTGCGGATATTCAAGTCCCATATATAAAACGGCTTAGTATTTGCATATAATGTACACACATCCTCCCATGTACTTTAAATCATCTCTAGGTTACATCTGATACCTAACACAATGTAAATGCTATGCAAATAGTTGTCAGTACAATGTAAATGCTATGTAAATAATGGCCAGCATATGGCAAAATCAAGGTTTGCTTTTTAGAACTTTCTGGAATTCTTTTTCCTAAATATTTTCAATCCACATTTGGTTGAATCTTTGGATTTGGAACCTGTGGATACAGAGGGCTGACTAATCAATTAAAATAAAGATAATTTGAAATCTTCAGGTCTTAGCCTTATTCTAACACATGGGAAGTTAGATGGCAATTCACCATTTATGTTTGGTCACAGTACCTCCTTTGCTAGAAGTTTCTATCCATAGGCAGTGTGGATTGTTACTGCTTTAACATAGAACAGTTTTCTCTGTGATTGGCACCAGAAAAAAAAGTTTGTATGGTTAGAGTTATCTGACACATTTAAACATCTTTTAAATTGCCAAGTATAGTAGGGTTTTTCCAGAAATAGATTGTTTATATAAAATTGAAACCTTGCTCCTATTTTGCAGAAATGAGTAAGGCAATAAACGGTGACCCTATAACCTTAAAGTTGTTGAAAGGGTTGTTCTCAGAAAAGCAGTTCTGTTTTTAATGGAGTAATTTTCATTTGACCCTTTCATATGATATTGATGCTGAAATTATATCTTACAGATGAGAAAACCTGCAGATGAAAAATTAGAGAAATTTTGGATTGATTTCAACCTAGGAACTCAGAGTGTAACTTTTCATATAAACAATCCTGAGGTAATCATGTTCGATTCCTGTTTAGACCTAAGTGCGTAGAGAGTGTTCATATCCAAGTATGTGTTATGTGCTCATGAATTTCACTTATTTTTTCCAAGAGCGCTTTATGGGACTCAGTAAGACTTTTGAAGGAAGCAGCGATTAATTTCAGCGTAATAGGTAAGATGTTAATTCTAAACTACCCCGCATTTAGTCCTGAGTATTGTTTCTGTTTACAGTTTCAGTGTATGTTTAGTTAATTCCCAAGCAGACTTTGCTTGCACTTGACGTGGAGGGGAGGTGGTGAGTGCTGTGGACAGAAGGCTGTGCTCAGGGCAAAAGATTAGTGAGTCCTCCACTCTGTAACTTTGGGGTTCCATGACTTGCCTGGTTTTCCCATTGTAAAAATGATTATGGTTCCTCAACAAACTGAAAATAGCATCACCATATGATCCAGCAGTTTCACTTCTGGATATATATCCAGAAGAATTGAAAGCAGGACTCGAAGAGATTTGCAGACGAACGTTCACTGCAGCCTTTTCACAAGAGTCGAGAGGTAGAAGCAGGGACTTGCCTCGTGGCGCAGTGGTTAAGGCTCCACACTCCCAATGGAGGGGGCCTGGGTTCCATCCCTGGTCAGGGAACTAGATCCCACATGCATGCCGCAACTAAGAGTTCACAGGCCGCAACTAAGGAGCCCGCGAGCCACAACTAAGGAGACTGCCTGCTGCAATTAAGACCCGGTGCAACCAAAAAAAAAAAAAAAAGGTAGAAGCACTCCAAGTGTCCATCGACGGATGAATGGATAAAGCAAATGTGATCTGTACCTACAATGGACTATTATTTAGCTTTAAAAAGGAAGGGCATTCTGACACTTGCTACAACATAGATGAACTTCGAGGACATCATGCTAAGTGGAAAAAGCTAGTCACAAAAAGACAAATACTGTATGATTCCACTTACATGAGATATCTAAGGTAGTCAAATTGATGGAGACAGAAAGTAGAATGGTGGTTAGTTACCAGGGGCTGCAGGGAAGGGGAATGGGGAGTTGTTTAATGGGTACAGAGTTTCAGATTTGCAAGATGAAAAGGTTCTGGAGATCTCTTGTACAGCAATGTGAGTATACTTAGCACTACTGAACTCCACACTTAACATTTACCTTGTTCACCATTTTTATGTTTTGTACCACAATATTTTTTTTTGTAATTTTATTTTTTTATTTTATTTTATTTAAAATAAATTTATTTATTTTATTTATTTATTTTTGGCTGCATTGGGTCTTTGTTGCTGTGCGCAGGCTTTCTCTAGCTGTGGCGAGCAGGGGCTGCTCTTCGTTGCGGTGCGTGGGTTTCTCATTGCGGTGGCTTCTCTTGTGGAGCACAGGCTCTAGGCACGCGCGCTTCAGTAGTTGTGGCCTGGCCCAGGGCTCAAACCCGTGTCCCCTGCATTGGTAGGAGGATTCTTAACCACTGTGCCACCAGGGAAGTCCTGTACCACCGTTTTTAAAAATGGTTATAGTACCTGCCCTCCCTTTCCCACATATTTATACTAATAATTGGGTATGTACAAACTATTTAAATATCAGCCCTCTGACTCCCCCTTCTTTTTTTAAAAAAATAATTAATTTTTACCTTTGGCTGCATTGGGTCTTTGTTGCTGCATGCAGGCTTCTTGTGGTGGCTTCTCGTTGCAGAGCACGGGCTCGGCGTGCGGACTTCAGTAGTTGTGGCTTGCTGGCTTCAGTAGTTGTGGCTCGTGGGCTCTAGAGCGCAGGCTCAGTAGTTGTGGCGCATGGGCTTAGTTGCTCCGTGGCATGTGGGATCTTCCTGGACCAGGGATCGAATCCATGTCGCCTACATTGGCGGGCGGATTCTTAACCACTGCGCCATCAGGGAAGCCCTGACTCCCCCTTCTGAAATCTCCGTCATTCACCTTTCTTCTCCTCTTGGTAGGTAGAGTTGAGGGGCATGGAGTCAGGAGTGATCCTTTTCTGGGTGAGTAGAAGAAAGGTATTGGTCCAGTTCAGTATTTCAGATATAGTCACACTTGACCAGGATTCCTGAATTGGGTCTCTTAAAAAATGGATGTTTTGAAAGTAACTCAATACACAATCATTTTTTAAGTAATTGGCTTTACTAAAGAGTTAAAACTGAATACTATGCAATTATGTGGATTTTATACTTCTTTTCACAAAGGATTTAGGGCAGCTTGCATATTTATAACAAAATGATAGAAATGGAAAATTGGAACCACAAACAAGAATAAAAATGTCTATCACGAAGGTTGATCTGGCCACCATGGAGATTCAAATTTGGTGCTTAGCGCTTCCCTGGTGGCGCAGTGGTTAAGAGTCCGCCTGCCAGTGCAGGGGACATGGGTTTGTGCCCTGGTCCGGGAAGATCCCACATGCCACAGAGCAACTAAGCCCGTATGCCACAACTACTGAGCCTGCACTCTAGAGCCCACGAGCCACAACTACTGAGCCCACCTGCCACAACTACTGAAGCCCACACACCTAGAGCCTGTGCTCCACAATGAGAAGCCCGCGCACTGCAACGAAGAGTAGCCCCCCTCTCCGCAACTAGAGAAAGCCCGTGTGTAGCAATGAAGGCCCATGCAGCCAAGAAGAAAATAAATAAATTTAAAGAAAATAAAATAAAACTGTACAATTAAAAAAAAATACAAATTTGGTGCTTAGCTTCCTGAAAGCCAGGGTGAAAAGTTAATGGATAACATGATTCTCATCATACAAGTCCTGGAAAGAACAAATCCATCCTTCCTGGCCTTGAACTCTTAACTGAAGGTTCTCCCATGGGACTACTTAGGATAAGGTAATCCTTCCTCAGCCCTGAGCATTCCTTGCTGGAATTTCTTGTGTACATAAGTTAACTTTGGTGTTTTGTTAAAGGGTAATTTTTGAAAAGGTAAAATCACGATGCACATACAAATATAAAATAAATGTGGGTAAAAGATTTCATTAATTAATGAGCAAATTAATAAGATGTAATAACCAGGAGAATACAAAGAATCACAGATATAAGCAATGCTGAAATTAATTTACAAACAGATGTACGACTAGACTGTTGCATTTCACAGACACAATTTGAATTTATATGAACAAGAATCACTTGTGTTATTATTTTTAATTTCTCCTGTTACATACTAGAAAAAGAGGGAAATTTGGGCTAGATTAGGCAGTAAAGGAAGTGGCAGAAAAGGAGGAGAGCCTTTCACCGTGAAGCTCTGGTAGCCAACTGGCTACCAATCAGAGGTTCCCACAAGCTCCTCCTCGGGTTTGAAACTTGCTATAATGGTTCACAGAACTCTGGGAAACATGCATTTACATTTACCATTTTATTATAAAGGATATAATAAAGGATACAGCTGAACAGCCAGATGAAGAGAATACCCAGGGCAAGATCCAGAAGGATCCCAAGTGCGAGGGCTTTTGTTTCTGAGGAGTTGGGGTGCATTGCCCTCCTGGAACATTTGTGTTCACCAACCCAGAAGCTCTCTGAACTCTGTAGCTTGGGGGTTTTTATGGAAGCTTTATCATGTAGGCATTATGGATTATTAACTCAATCGCTGGCCCTTCTCCCCTCCCTGAAGGTTGGGGAGCTGGAAGTTCCAACCCTCTAACCATACCTTGGTCTTTCTGGCGACCAGTCCCTGTCCTTTTTTTTTTTTCTTTTCTAGAAATATCATTGATATGTAAGCAAAACTTTTTTTAAAATTTAATTTTATTTTTTATACAGTAGGTTCTTATCAGTAATCAATTTTATGCACATCAATGTGTGCATGTCAATCCCAATCGCCCAATTCATCCCACCCCCACCCCCCCACCGCTTCCCGCCCTGGGTGTCCATACGTTTGTTCTCTACCTCTGTGTCTCGATTTTTGCCCTACAAACTGGTTCATCTGTACCATTTTTCTAGGTTCCACATATATGCGTTAATATATGATATTTGTTTTTCTTTTTCTGACTTCACTTCACTCTGTATGACAGTCTCTAGATCCATCCACAACTCTACAAATGACCCAATTTTGTTCTTTTTTATGGCTGAGTAATATTCCCTTGTATATATGTACCACATCTTCTTTATTCATTAGTCTGTCGATGGGCATTCAGGTTGCTTCCATGACCTGGCTATTGTAAATAGTGCTGCAGTGAACACTGGGGTGCATGTGTCTTTTTGAATTATGGTTTTCTCTGGGTATATGCCCAGTAGTGGGATTGCTGGGTCATATGGTAATTGTATTTTTAGTTTTTTAAGGAACCTCCATACTGTTTTCCATAGTGGCTGTATCAATTTACATTCCCACCAAAAGTGCAAGAGGGTTCCCTTTTCTCCACACCCTCTCTAGCATTTGTTGTTTGTAGATTTTCTGATGATGCCCATTCAAACTGGTGTGAGGTGATACCTCATTGTAGTTTTGATTTGCATTTCTCTAATGATTAGTGATGTCGAGCATTCTTTCATGTGTTTGTTGGCAATCTGTATATCTTCTTTGGAGAAATGTCTATTTAGGTCTTCTGCCCATTTTTGGATTGGGTTGTTTATTTTTTTAACATTGAGTTGCATGAGCTGTTTATATATTTTAGAGATTAATCCTTTGTCCATTGATTCATTTGCAAATATTTTCTCCCATTTTGAGGGTTGTCTTTTCATCTTATTTATGGTTTCCTTTGCTATGCAAAAGCTTTTAAGTTTGATTAGGTCCCAGTTGTTTATATTTGTTTTTATTTCCATTACTCTAGGATGTGGATCAAGAAAAATCTTGCTGTGATTTATGTCAAAGAGTGTTCTTATGTTTTCCTCTAAGAGTTTTATAGTGTCCAGTCTTACATTTAGGTCTCTAATCCGTTTTGAGTTTATTTTTGTGTATGGTGTTAAGGAATGTTCTAATTTCATTTTTTACATGTAGCTGTCCAGTTTTCCCAGCACCACTTATTGAAGAGACTGTCTTTTCTCCATTGTATATCCTTGCCTCCTTTGTCATAGATTAGTTGACCATAGGTGTGTGGGTTTATGTCTGGGCTTTCTGTCTTGTTCTATTGATCTATATTTCTGTTTTTGTGCCAGTACTGTGTTGTCTTGATTACTGTAGCTTTGTAGTATAGTCTGAAGTCAGGGAGTCTGATTCCTCCAACTCCGATTTTTTCCCTCAAGACTGCTTTGGCTATTTGGGGTCTTTTTTGTCTCCATACAAATTTTAAGATTTTTTGTTCTAATTCTGTAAAAAATGTCATTGGTAATTTGATAGGGATTGCATTGAATCTGTAGATTGCTTTGGGTAGTATAGTCATTTTCACAGTATTGATTCTTCCAATCCAAGAACATGGTATATCTCTCCATCTGTTGGTATCATCTTTAATTTCTTTCATCAGTGTCTTATAGTTTTCTGCATACAGGTCTTTTGTCTCCCTTGGTAGGTTTATTCCTAGGTATTTTATTCTTTTTGTTACAGTGGTAAATAGGAGTGTTCCTTAATTTCTCTTTCAGATTTTTCATCCTTAGTGTATAGGAATGCAAGAGATTTCTGTGCATTAATTTTGTATCCTGCTACTTTACCAAATTCATTGATTAGCTCTAGTAGTTTTCTGGTAGCCTCTTTAGGATTCTATGAACAGTATCATGTCATCTGCAAACAGTGACAGTTGTACTTCTTCTTTTCCAATTTGTATTCCTTTTATTTCTGTTTCTTCTCTGATTGCCGTGGCTAGCACTTCCAAAACTATGTTGAATAGTAGTGGTAGAGTGGACATCCTTGTCTTGTTTCTGATCTTAGAGGAAATGCTTTCAGTTTTTCACCATTGAGAATGATGTTTGCTGTGGGTTTGTCCTATATGGCCTTTATTATGTTGAGGTAGATTCCCTCTATGCCCACTTTCTGGAGAGTTTTTTTTATCATAAATCAGTGTTGAATTTTGTCAAAAGTTTTTCTGCATCTATTGAGATGATCATATGGTTTTTCTTTTCAATTTGTTAATATGGTTTATCACATTGATTGATTTGCATAAATTGAAGAATCCTTGCATTCCTGGAATAAACCCCACTTGATCATGGTGTATGATCCTTTTAATGTGTTGTTGGATTCTATGTGCTAGTATTTTGAGGATTTTTGCATCTATATTCATGAGTGATATTGGTCTGTAATTTTCTTTTTTTGTAGTATCTTTGTTTGGTTTTGGTATCAGGGTGATGGTGGCCTCATAGAATGAGTTTGGGAGTGTTCCTTCCTGTGCAGTTTTTTGGAGGAGTTTGAGAAGGATGGGTTTTAGCTCTTCTCTAAATGTTTGATAGAATTCACCTGTGAAGCCATCTGGTCCAGGACTTTTGTTTGTTGGAAGATTTTTAATCACAGTTTCAATGTCATTACTTGTGATCGATGTGTTCATATTTTCTATTTCTTCCTGGTTCAGTCTTGGAAGGTTATACCTTTCTAAGAATTTGTCCATTTCTTCCAGGTTGTCCATTTTATTGGCATAGAGTTGCTTATAGTAGTCCTTTAGGATGCTTTGTATTTCTGCAGTGTCAGTTGTTACTTTTCCTTTTTCATTTCTAATTTTCTTGATTTGAGTCCTCTCCCTCTTGATGAGTCTGGCTAAAGGTTTCTCAATTTGTTTGTCTTCTCAAAGAACCAGCTTTTAGTTTTATTGATGTTTGCTATTGTTTTCTTTGTTTCTATTTCATTTATTTCTGCTCTGATCTTTATGATTTCTTTCCTTCTGCTAACTTTGGGGGGTTTTTTGTTCTTCTTTTTCTACTTCCTTTAGGTGTAAGGTTAGATTGTTTATTTGAGATTTTTCTTGTTTCTTGAGGTAGACTTGTATAGCTATAAACTTCCCTCTTAGAACTGCTTTTGCCACATCCCATAGGTTTTGGATTGTTGTGTTTTCAGTGTCATTTGTCGCTAGGTATTTTTTTTATTTTCTCTTTGAGTTTGTCAGTGATCTCTTGGTTACTTAGTAACGTATTGTTTAGCCTCCATGTGTTTGTGTTTTTTATGCTTTTTCCCCTGTAATTGTTTTCTAATCTTATAGTGTTGTGGTCAGAAAATATGCTTGATATGATTTCAGTCTTCTTAAATTTATTGAGGCTTGATTTGTGACGCAAGATGTGATCTATCCTGGAGAATGTTCTGTGTGCACTTGAGAAGAAAGTGTAATCTGCTGTTTTGGGATGGAATGTCCTATAAATATCAATTAAATCTATCTGGTCTATTATGTCATTTAAAGCTTGTGTTTCCTTATTAATTTTCTGTTTGGATGATCTGTCCATTGGTGTAGGTGAGGTGTTAAAGTCCCCCAGTGTTATTGTGTTACTGTCGATTTCCTCTTTTATAGCTGTTAGCAGTTGCCTTGTGCATTGAGGTGCTCCTGTGTTGGGTGCATATATATTTATAATTGTTATATCTTCTTCTTGGATTGATCCCTTGATCATTATGTACTGTCCTTCCTTGTCTCTTGTAACATTCTTTATTTTAAAGTCTATTTTATCTGATATGAGTACTGCTACTCCAGCTTTCTTTTGATTTCCATTTGCATGGAATATCTTTTTCCATCCCCTCACTTTCAGTCTGTATGTGTCCCTAGGTCTGAAGTGGGTCTCTTGTAGACAGCATATATATGAGTCTTGTTTTTGTATCCATTCAGCAAGCCTGTGTCTTTTGGTTGGAGCATTTAATCCATTCATGTTTAAGTAATTATCGATATGTATGTTCCTATTACCATTTTCTTAATTGTTTTGGGTTTGTTTTTGTACATCCTTTTCTTCTCTGTGTTTCCCACTTAGAGAAGTTCCTTTAGCATTTGTTGTAGAGCTGGTTTGGTGGTGCTGAATTCTCTTAGCTTTTGCTTGTCTGTAAAGCTTTTGATTTCTCCATCGAATCTGAATGAGATCCTTGCCGGGTAGAGTAATCTTGGCTGTAGGTTCTTCCCTTTCATCACTTTAAGTATATCATGCCACTCCCTTCTGGTTGTAGTTTCTGCTGAGATATCAGCTGTTAACCTTATGGGAGTTCCCTTGTGTATTATTTTTCATTTTTCCCTTGCTGCTTTCAATAATGTCTTTAATTTTTGCCAGTTTGATTACTATGTGTCTCGGCATGTTTCTCCTTGGGTTTATCCTGTATGGGACTCGCTGCACTTGCTGGACTTGGGTGGCTATTTCCTTTCCCATGTTAAGGAAGTTTTCGACTATAATCTCTTCAGATATTTTCTCTGGTCCCTTCTCTCTCTCTTGTCCTTCTGGGACCCCTATAATGCGAATGTTGTTGCATTTAATGTTGTCCCAGTGGTCTCTTAGGCTGACTTCATTTCTTTTCATTCTTTTTTCTTTATTCTGTTCCGCAGCAGTGAATTCCACCATTCTGTCTTCCAAGTCACTTATCCGTTCTTCTGCCTCAGTTATTCTGCTATTGATTCCTTCTAGTGTAGTTTTCATTTCAGTTATGGTACTGTTCATCTCTGTTTGTTTGTTCTTTAATTCTTCTAGGTCTTTGTTAAACGTTCTTGCATCTTCTTGATCTTTGCCTCCATTCTTTTTCCGAGGTCCTGGATCATCTTCACTGTCATTATTCTGAATTCTTTTTCTGGAAGTTTTCCCTTCTCCACTTCATTTAGTTGTTTTTCTGGGGTTTTATCTTGTTCCTTCATCTGGTACATAGCTCTCTTCCTTTTCATCTTGTCTGTCTTTCTGTGAAGGTGGTTATTGTTCCACAGGCTGCAGGATTGTAGTTCTTCTTGCTTTTGCTGTCTGCCCTCTGGTGGATGAGGCTATCTAATAGGCTTGTGCAAGTTTTTGACCAGTCCCCATCCTTAAGTCCTCCAACCCCCAGTCCTCTAACCTCCAGTCACCTCATTAACTTATAAAACACTCATCACCCCGGGCATTCCAAGGGCCTTAGAAGCTTTGGTGTCAGGAACCAGGGTCAAAGACCAAATATTAGAACAAAAGATGCTCCTAGCACCCCATCACTTAAAATGCATTTCAGGAGCTCTGTGTCAGAAACCAAGGCCAAGATCAAATATATATTTCTTATGGTGTCACAGATGGGAAGAAGCACAATTGAGCAGTTATACAGTCACAAAATTGGAAAGATAGCATACGTTGAGTTGGAGGTGTCTCCTATCTGTAGTAAAGGAAAGGGGTTTATAAGCATCTTACTAGAAATGTAAATTAAATATAATCATAAGAGTAACTTAATTTACATAGTCATTACCTGTTACTATTCACTTAAGATATGCAAAGTATCATCGGTGTTTATTCTGAAGTCAATATTTTATAAAGACTTCCATGGATTTTCTGACTGTGGTACCCCTAACATTACATATTTTAAGTTTCTGAATCTGAACTTTGCTGTTGAGGTGGTTTTCAGCAACCAACTTGCCAAAGTTAATATTCTACACTTCATAAATATATCACATTTTGGGGAGACTTTAAAATTCATAAAGTGCCTCACAGTAGCAGGAGGAAGTAGGTGTGATGTTTTAGTTTTATAGCCGAGGCAACTGAGGCTTGTGTAGCAAACACTACAAGCAAGACTTGCCTTTTGCGAGCCAAGCCCTTCCTGCTAAGGGGTTGACAATGTTTTAGGAGCCTGTTGAGGGCAGCCCTCGGGCTATTTCTTCTTGCCCTTGTACGTTTGCATCGAGCCCCACAGCCCAACTAGCTGTTTACATTTTCAGACCTTGTTTAGAATTACTTTTGCTGCAGGGATCTAGAGACTTTCTCTGCAGTGACTGAACGTCCAGTAAGATCAGCATTTGGGGGATTGTTGAACTTTACTAGAGGCCAGCACTGTTGTATAGAAATAAGATCTGAACCATATATTTAATTAAAAATTTTCTAGTAGCCTCATTAAAAAGTTTTTTTTCAAGTAGACTAATTTTAATAATATATATTTATTTCACTCAGTATGTCCAAAATATTAAAAGTTTAACATGTAATCAATATGAACAATTAATGAGATACTTTACCTTCTCTTTTTTGGTACTATGTCTTCACAAACTAGTGTGTATTTTATGCTTATAATGCAATTCGTGTTGTACTAGCCACATTTCGAGTACCACTGGCCACAGATCCAGACCCAGGTGTGTCTCTTTTTTCCTCTTTTCTTTCTCATCAATTTGTGACCCTGAGCTTTGCCTGCTCTTTCATGGGTTTTACTCTTTCACCCCTGCTGCTTCCAACACAGCTTGTACTTACTGTGGCTTATTCTTGGGCTCGCTATGAATTGTGGTCTAAACTATTTTCTCTTTTAAAACCAATTACTATTTGTCAGTAAAGGGCTGATGTCCTGGTCAGAGGCCCTCAAGGAAACTGTTGTCTGAGAATTAGGCCTCTCTGGAGAATGTCTCCATTTCTTTTCTTTAAGTGGAGTCTGTTGAGATGAGTGTGGATTATTCCAGTTTGTATATTGAGAACAGTGGATTTTATTTTGAATTTTAGAAATGAGTGGGATCTGAGAGAGACAGAAAGAATGAGAATGAATGTCATGCTTAATATATTGAGAAGTAAAATACCTGTTACAGATGATAGCTTTGTATTCACAAATGTTCTTTAAAAAATGGATTGAATTTTAGAAGACAAAATATCTCATTTGCTATGCTGCTAAGTTACTTCTATCTCTGCTAGATTAACTGCTTAAACATATTGTGTGTGTGTGTAAAAATATACATGTGCATCTAATAAAAATAATTTCAGAGTAACTTTATTAAAATAATTTCAACTTCTCATTGCAGAAGAATCTGGACAGTGAACAAATATCCCAGTGCAGTTATTTAAAATTATAAAATTTAAAAATGTAACCTTTCAGTATGTTGATTTACATTGGTATACTTTTTATTTTTGCTAGAAACTGAGATGAAGATGCTCAAAATTTACCTGAAGAAGCCTATTAATATCAGAAACAAAGAAGTGATGAAAATAGAAATTCATTTTGAATTGCAATTCAACATAGCACAAGCTTCCATTAAAGCTTTAGGAGATGACAAACAGGTGGCATGTTTAATTCTTCTTGATTATTTATCAGTAAATATGTTTTAGTATGTTTTCATGTCTCTTACATTTCCATGTTGGGGTTTTTAAAATCGAGATATAATTGACCTAAAACATATTAGTGTCAGGTGTAAATCATAATGATTCCATTTTTGTATATATTGTGAAAAAAATCACCACAATGAGACTAGTTGACAACTATCACCATTGTTAGAAGTTTTTTTTGTGTGTGAACAAAATAAATTTAGAGAATTTGGTCTCTCAGCAACTTTCAAATATGCAATATAGTATTAACTATAGTCACCATGTTGTACCTTACATCCCCATGACATATTCATTTTATAACAGGAAGTTTGTACCTTTTGACCCCCTTCACCCATTTCACCTGCCCTCAACCCCTCCTCTGGAACCACCAATCTGCTCTCTGTATCTATGAACTTGTTTTTGTTGTTGTTTTTAAGATTCCACATACAAGTGAGATCATACGGTATTTGTCATTCTCTGTCTGACTTATTTCACTTTTCATAATGCCCCCAAGTTCCACCCATGCTGTTGCAAATGGCAGGATTTGCTTCTTTTTTATGGCTGAATAATATGCTGTTTTAAATATAGACAGATAGATACACACACATATATGTGAATCCAGCTAAATGTTTGTCAATTTTGTTTATATTTTCAAAGAACCAGCTCTTAGTTTCATTGATCTTTTCTATTGTTTTTTTAGTGTCTTTTGTTTATTTCCATTCTGTTCTTCATTTGCTTCCTTCTACTAACTTTGGGTTCATTTATTTTTCTTTCTAGTTCCTTGAGGTGTAAAGATATGTTGTTTATTTGAGTTCTTTCTTTTCTTTATTATTATTATTGTTTTGGTCACTCTGCACAGCATGCAGAATCTTAGTTCCCCAACCAGGGATCGAACTTGTGCCCCCTGTATTGGAAGCACAGAGTCTTAACCACTGGACCACCAGGGAAGTCCTTCTTTTCTTTTCTGATGTGAGCATTTATCACTATGAACTTCCCTCTTAGAACTGCTTTTGCTGCACCCCATAAGTTTTGGTATGTTGCATTTCCATTTTCATTTGCCAAAAGGTTTTTTTTTAATCTCTTTTTTGATTTCTTCATTGACCCATTGGTTTTTCAGAAGCGTGTTATTTAATCTCCATGTATTCGTGAGTTTTCCAGTTTTCTTCTTGTAATTGATTTCTAGTTTCATACCACTGTAGTTGGTAAAGATGCTTGATATGATTTCAGTCTTCTTAAATTTATTAAGACTTGTTTTGTAACCTAATATATGATCTATCCTGGATTCCATATGTGCTTGAGAAGAATGTGTATTCTGTTGCTTCCGGGTAGAATGTTATGTATATGTCAAGTCCATTGGATCTAACGTGTCATTTAAGGCTGATGTTTCCACATTGATTTTCCATCTGAGTGATGTATCCATTGATGTAAGTGGGGTATTAAACTCCCTTCCTATTATTGTATTGCTGTCTATGTCTCTTTAGGTCTGTTAATAATACATTTTTAAAAGGATTACTGCTTTTAAAAATCATGTGATTTTTGGTTTGCATTTCAGGTGAGGCCTGACCAGACGAAAATCTCCTCAGACCTTTTTGGTGAGTTTGAGAAAGAAGACACTGAGATTCCTAGCAGCCACGAAAGAGAGACAGGTATATTGGGAAATAACAAAATTTCTTACCTGGATTCTGTAGAGAGGCAATGATAAAATATTACTTGAAAGAGGTCACTGAAAACCTGTGGTCATATAGGAGTAATTAATGTGTTATTATACCTTTGGAGAAAGAAAAGTTGCTGATTAAACCTTGAATTATTTTCTCCACCTGATACAGTCTGTCTTGGGGTCAATTGGAAATGACAAAAGAGAAATTATGATGGGGTGGCAGGAGGCAAGTGTGTAGGGCCCTGTCTACCCACGAAGCTGGCCCTGCACAGGTTACATATCTCTTATGAGTTAGACCCAAAAGCAGTTTTCCAAGGTGCCCATAGCAGGTCCTAATTACCAGCTCCTACCAAACGATGGTGATGTACTTGGAGTATGAATCTCATGAAGAGCATTTGGAGGGTGTATGCAGCATTGTGTATGGTTATTGTTACCATTCTTTATTGCTCTTTTCTTAATGTGTATAGACCAAGCAAAGGAATCTACTGAGCTGGCAGAGTTAACCAGTGCTGAAGATAACCAATGCCTAACAACTCTCCCCTTAAATAACCAGTCTGAGCCTACTGTGAGTACAGGGAACTGGGGACAAGATTCTGAACTGTATCCACCAGGATGCTGGCAGGTGGAAGCTGACTCTCTGGCTTGTGGTCCATTTTCTCCTGGTCAACCATCTCTCTCTTTTTTCACTATCCCCTCCTTTAAATTACTTTTGCCTGCCGTGTTTATTTTTTCTCAACTTTCACTCATCTTGGCTCTCCCGTGGAATGTGTCAGTTGGCTGGCTTTGCCTCATTCCCTCATTTGGGATCTGGAGACTGAGTTTGGGAAAAGCAGCCTAATGTTTGGAATCAGACCTGGTTTTCACTTATTGATTGTGGGAACTTGGGAAAATTACTTAACATCATTGAGCCTGAGGCTTCTCATCTATAAAGCAAAGGTAATAGCTGGTTTACAGTGTGGCCCTCTTAGGATTAAAAGCATAAGATACATAAAGCACATAACACACTGCTTGGCATGTATTGGTGTTCAGTCCATTTTCTTATGTTTGATTACATGGACACATTATACAGAAATGTGATAGTGTTATGATTTTTTAAAAAACAAATACACCAAAGATGATTCCTCCAGATAGATTGTCTTTTTGGGAACTTGTACATATCTCAACAATTATGATGCTTATGATGCTGTTGAAGACATTTTTGTAAGTCTTCCTTTGATGTTTCCCTTAGTAACTCTGAGACACTCTGTGATTGTCTTTGATGGTGGCAAATCTTCTGAGGGTGGATATTGATGTTTTTGGAACAGCCAGCAGTCATTTGGAGCTAAATCTAATGAACAAAGAGCCTGATATCCTACTATTTAAATGCTTTTCTTTGGAATTGTAAAAAATTTCAAACATAACGTAATTAAGTATATATGTTTTTCCTGCAGCAAACAAATACAGCTGATAATTCACCTGAAAAATCGAAACTGGATGATACACAAAAAGGTCAGATTTTTTTCTGTCATAAGACTTGAAAGGTATATTTAAATGTTTACTTGAGATGCTTAATAATTTTTGTTTTTCATTTTCATGCTTAAAGTTCCTTCAAAACAAGATTTACAAGAACCATCAGCAAAAATGCAGGTTCCTGAATTAAATGATACATCTAGGTACGTGATTTTCAAAACTCATAAACCATGTAGATTGCTGTTAATGTGACTCATTAACTACAATTCGACTGTCTAGGTTTTTCCCCCTTTTTTGCATCTGGCTGTGCTCCACACAAGGAGAGAGCGTTGTGTGCAGTTTTCTGCAGAATGATTTGAGCAGGGCTGGAAAGTTCTCTCTCTTTTTTTTTTTTTTTTGGAAAGTTCTCTTGACCTATGCATCTCTGTAATTATAGTCCCAATGTTATCTTTGGTGATGTAGTTTTCTGTAGCAGAACACTGAATATCTCTCGCCAGAAAACATGTATTACTTGGCATTATTTTATTGCCACTTTCCATGTAGGCCTCTGAAGAGAATGGGTCATACCTGTGATTTTTTTTACAGCTTTATTGAGATATAACTGAAATAAAATAAAGTGTACATATTTAAAGTGTACAATTGGATGTATACTTTAACGTCAAATTTTTGACACAGTTTTTTTTTAAACATCTTTATCGGAGTATAATTGCTTTACAATGGTGTGTTAGTTTCTGCTTTATAACAAAGCTATACATATACATATATCCCCATATCTCCTCCCTCTTGCGTCTCCCTCCCACCCTCCCTATCCCACCCCTCTAGGTGGTCACAAAGCACCGAGCTGGTCTCCCTGTGCTGTGCGGCTGCTTCCCACTAGCTATCTATTTTACATTTGGTAGTGTGTATATGTTCATGCCACTCTCTCACTTCATCCCAGCTTACCCTTCCCCCTCCCCGCGTCCTGAGGTCCATTCTCTACATCTGCATCTTTATTCCTGTCCTGCCCCTAGGTTCGTCATAACCATTTTTTTTCTTTTTAGATTCCATATATACGTGTTAGCATATGGTATTTGTTTTTCTCTTTCTGACTTACTTCACTGTGTATGACAGACTCTAGGTCCATCCACCTCACTACAAATAACTCAATTTCATTTCCTTTTATGGCTGAGTAATATTCCATTGTATATATGTGCCACATCTTCTTTATCCATTCATCTGTCAATGGACACTTAGGTTGCTTCCATGTCCTGGCTATTGTAAATAGTGCTGCAGTGAACATTGTGGTACATGACTTTTTTTGAATAATGGTTTTCACAGGGTATATGCCCAATAGTGGGATTGCTGGGTCATATGGTAGTTCTATTTTTAGTTTTTTAAGGAACCTCCATACTGTTCTCTGTAGTGGCTATATCAATTTACATTCCCACCAACAGTGCAAGAGTGTTCCCTTTTCTCCACACTCCCTCCAGCATTTATTGTTTGTAGATTTTTTGATGATGGCCATTCTGACCAGTGTGAGGTGATACCTCATTGTAGTTTTGATTTGCATTTCTCTAATGATTAGTGATGTTGAGCATACTTTCATGTGTTTGTTGGCCATCTGTTTGTCTTCTTTGGAGAAATGTCTGTTTAGGTCTTCTGCCCATTTTTGGATTGGGTTGTTTGTTTTTTTTATATGGAGCTGCATGAGCTGCTTGTATATTTTGAGATTAATCCTTTGTCAGTTGCATCATTTGCAAATATTTTCTCCCATTCTGAGGGTTGTCTTTTCGTCTTATTTATGGTTTCCTTTGCTGTGTAAAAGCTTTGAGATTTCATTAGGTCCCATTTGTTTATTTTTGTTTTTATTTCCATTTCTCTAGGAGGTGGGTCAAAAAGGATCTTGCTGTGATTTATGCCATAGAGTGTTCTGCCTATGTTTTCCTCTAAGGGGTTTATAGTGTCTGGCCTTACATTTAGATCTTTAATCCGTTTTGAGTTTATTTTTGTGTATGGTGTTAAGGGAGTGTTCTAATTTCATTCCTTTGCATGTAGCTGTCCAGTTTTCCCAGCACCACTTATTGAAGAGACTGTCTTTTCTCCATTATATACTCTTGCCTCCTTTATTAAAAATAAGGTGACCATATGTGCATGGGTTTATCTCTGGGTTTTCTGTCTTGTTCCATTGATTTATATTTCTGTTTTTGTGCCAGTACCATCCTGTCTTGATTACTGTACTGTAGCTTTGTAGTATAGTCTGAAGTCAGGGAGCCTGATTCCTCCAGCTCCATTTTTCTTTCTCAAGATTGTTTTGGCTATTCGGGGTCTTTTGTGTTTCCATACAAGTTGTGAAATTTTTTGTTCTAGTTCTGTGAAAAATGCCATTGGTAGTTTGATAGGGATTGCATTGAATCTGTAGATCGCTTTGGGTAGTATAGTCATTTTCACAGTGTTGATTCTTCCAATCCAAGAACATGGTATATCTCTCCATCTGTTTGTATCATCTTTAATTTCTTTCATCAGTGTCTTATAGTTTTCTGCATACAGGTCTTTTGTTTCCTTAGGTAGGTCTGTTCCTACCTAAGGTATTTTATTCTTTTTGTTGCAATGGTAAATGGGAGTGTTTCCTTAATTTCTCTTTCAGATTTTTTGTCATTAGTGTATAGGAATGCAAGAGATTTCTGTGCATTAATTTTGTATCCTGCTACTTTACCAGATTCATTGATTAGCTCTAGTAGTTTTCTGGTAGCATCTTTAGGATTCTCTATGTATAGTATCATGTCATCTGCAAGCAGTGACAGGTTTACTTCCTCTTTTCTGATTTGGATTCCTTTTATTTCTTTTTTGTCTCTGATTGCTGTGGCTAAAACTTCCAAAACTATGTGAATAATAGTGGTGAGAGTGGACAGCCTTGTCTTGTTCCTGATCTTAGAGGAAATGGTTTCAGTTTTTCACCACTGAGAACAATGTTGGCTGTGGGTTTTTCATATATGGCCTTTATTATCTTAAGGTAAGTTCCCTCTATGCCTACTAAATGGGTGTTGGATTTTGTCAAAAGCTTTTTCTGCATCTATTGAGATGATCATATGGTTTCTCTCCTTCAATTTGTTAATATGGTTTATCACATTGATTGATTTGTGTATATTGGAGAGTCCTTGCATTCCTGGGATAAACCCCAGTTGATCATGGTGTATGATCCTTTTAATGTGCTGTTGGATTCTGTTTGCTAGTATTTTGTTGAAGATTTTTGCATCTATGACATACAGTTTTTGACATATGTCTACACCCAGGGACCATCACCACAATCAAGATAAGGACCGTATCCATCATCTCCAAGAATTTCTTCCTGCCCCTTTGAAATCCCTCCCTCCTGTCTTGCTGCATTCCCACCCCGACCCTTGGCAATCACTGATCTGCTTTCTGTCACTATAGATGAGTTTGTAGTTTAAAAAATCTTACTTAAATGGAACCAAACAATAGGTACTTTTTTTCTAGCTTCTTTCATTCAGTGTAATTATTTTGAGATTCATCGTGTATCAACAGTTCATTCTTTTATATTATTGAGTAGTATGGAGAATAGTGGATCCATTGTATGGATATACCACATTTTGTTTATCCATTCTCCTGCTGATGGACATTTGAGTTTCCAGTTTTTTGTTGTTACAAGTAAAGCCCTTAGGATTCTTGTGTAAGTCTTTGTATGGAGATGTGTTTTCTTTTCTCTTGGGTAAATATATAGGAATGGGATAGCTGGATCATAATTGGTATATGTTTAACTTTTTTTTAAAAGTGCCAAAATGTTTTCCAAAGTCTTTGCAGCATTTTACATTCCCACCAGCAGTCTTTGAGGGTTCTATTTGATTTTTTTTTTCTTTTTGGCTGTGCCATGCAGCATGTGGGATCTTAGTTCCCCAACGAGGGATCGAACCCACACCCCCGTGCATTGGAAGTGCAGAGTCTTAACCACTGGACTGCAGCGAAGTCCCAGTCTTTGAGGGTTCTAGTTGCTAGACATTCTTGTCAGTAGGTTCAGTAATACAGTTTCATTGATGGATGGACTGATGAATGAATGAAAAGATCCAATACTGATGTGGGCTATTTCTTCATTCCTCTGCCAGAACAACCCAGTCCCCCAAAGGGTCCTCAGTGTGTTATAATTTCCTTTATTTACTTCATTAATTTTTATATGTTATTGTGGCTCCACCTCCCCAATACCATTCTTCTTCTGTGAGTTACTAGATATCTCTCCTATTGTTTTTCTGTGTCAGCCTATATTGGTTTTGGGCTTTAAGGGTTTACACTTTATATATGAACAGTGCTATTTCTCCTTTTATGATGTTAGTTTAAAGCACTCTGTCACACTGTGAAATTTGTTCTTTCTTGACCTTATAAAATGAGGGTTCTGGGGCTTCCCTGGTGGTGCAGTGGTTGAGAGTCTGCCTGCCGGTGCGGGAGACACGGGTTCGAGCCCTGGTCTGGGAGGATCCCACATGCTTTGGAGCGACTGGGCCCGGGAACCACAACTACTGAGCCTGCGCATCTGGAGCCTATGCTCCTCAACAAGAGAGGCCACAATAGTGAGAGGCCCGCGCACGGCAATGAAGAGTGGCCCCCGCTAGCAGCAACTAGAGAAAGCCCTCGCACAGAAACGAACACCCAACACAGCCAAGAATATATAAATAAATAAAAGCTGAGCTGATGTCCTTCTGAAAAAAAAAAAAAAAAAAGAGTTCTAAGCCAGGAATAGAGCCTACATTTCTGTCAGGCCATGAGCCAGGAAATAAAAAGTAGTGTTTTTAGACCATCGCTATAGCTAGCCATTCATTGTTCAAGGATCTCGTTCAACTAGAAGAGGGTAGAAACCTGCCCGACCCCCACACTTCCTTCCCATGACACTTTCTTGTCCAGGCATCCAGTGTCTCATTCTTTAAGATCCTTGGAGCAATCCAGGTTTCTTCCGACTTCACCTCTTCCTCTCACATCGGCCCCAGAAGGAGTGGGGTGCTGGCAGGGGCTTCCAGCACGGTTTGGAAGTGCTGCTCTAAGGCAGCCCTGGCGGGGCTGGGCCTTCCCAGTAACCTCTCTGCTGCCTCTCTCTGTGCCTGTCTGATCCTCCGTTCAGCAGTGAGAGAATTCTTCAGCCCCACTTGAATCTGAGAATCCTTTTTCTCATTCTGAGAGGCATGGAACATTGTTGCTGTTGCTCCTAGAAGTCCAGATTTGGCTTTGGGAAGGGGCTGCGTGCTTGGTCCTACGGAATATTTCCACATAGAGCAGAAGGGTAGGTCTTGGACTTATGGAGGGTACATAATTCCCCTAGAGCATCTAACAGTAACACCACAGACTCTGAGTTAAAGATTCCTGACTGGAGTAATCTGTTTATCTCCTGGTCTCTGTTTTTTTGTTCTGCAAATGAGTACTTCACTTAAAAGGGACGTTCAGCGCTTGGTACAAAAAAAAGAATGTAAGATAGCTTATTAACAATCTGCTCATATTAACTGCATGTTGAAATTATAATGTTTTAAATACACTGGGTTGAATAAAAGGCTATTCAAATTTAAAAAAAAAGACGTTCAGGTGCCATTATTGCAAAGAAATTTTGGGTACTGCTCAGAGCTTTTTAGCTCTTTCATGTTGGAATAAAACAGCACCTGCAGCTGCTTATAAATTCAGACTGAAACCGCAGAACGCATTTCGGGACTCAGTAGAGCATAGGTTCTTCTGTCTCCGCACAGAAAGAATTCAGCAAGAGGCAGAGTGACAGGTAAAGAAAGAGTTTATTAGTATAGGAGGCTTGTGAGGGGTACAAGAGGTACAAGCCGGAGGTCTCTGCCCCTAGCACTTAATGGGTTACATTTTTATAAACAAAGGAAAAGTGGGGAGGGGGGAGAAATCCACTTTCTTCCTCATTCTTGAGTTGACATCAAGCTTCCCTCATCACCTCATCCTCCATGTCGGACAGGGGAGTTTTCTTGTCCCTAGTGGTCAAACCAGGACGGTCATGGCGCTATTCAAATCAGCAGAAGGATGATAATGTATGCTAAAATATGGTAAGTCATCTCAGGTTTCAGTATAGTGAGGGTCTTCTACTTTGGAATGTCACCTTTCCCTTATACTTTTGTTTTTAGCATGTACAGAGGAGCACGTCCTAGGGATCATCAACTTACTGACCTCAGCCAGCAGGATGCAGACATCATTGACTTGATGTATATTTTTGTTGTTAGTTTCGTTGTTAAGCAAGCCTGCTTTGTTTCATGATTTTCCGATTGCTTTCTTGAGTGATCATTAACTTACAGTGGTCTCCCAAAGCTCCCTGAAGTTCCCTGTCTATCTCTAATCCCCTAGTGGGATTTTTAACTAGCTATTTGATTTTCCTACTGTATCTCTATCAAGACTATACACACACAAACTAACGGTGTAAGACTAATATTTTAAAAATTGTGATGAAATAGGCATAATGTAAAATTTACCATCTTAACCATTTTCAAGTGTACCGTTCAGTGGCATTAAGTACCTTCACGTTGTTGTACAGCCATCACCACTATCCGTCTCCTGAGCTTTTTCATCTTCATCTTTCTGAAACTTGGCCCCCATTAAACAACTCCCCTTTAACAAAATTGAAGGATATAAGATTAACGTAAAAAAGTCAAGTTTCTTTCTATATGGTAGCAAATAGAAAGACTTGTCTTTTGGTTTTCTTGATAATAGCAAGCTCTGTATCTGATAAGGGGTAAATATCCAAAGTATAATATATAAGGAACTCCTACAATTCAATAGTAAAAAAAAAAAAAAAAAAAAAAAACCCCACCTGATTAAAAAAAATGGGGAAAGGACTTGAATAGACATTTCTCCAAAGAAGATATACAAATGGCCAATAAGTATATGAAAAGATGCTCAACATCACTAATCATCAAGAAAAGCTTGCCTTTTTAGCACCCAGTTGATTCTAAGGCAGAGCCAGGCGGGAAACACTGCTCTGTAGCATTGTCGCACTCATTGCTTACTTGCTGATGTTACCCTGCCAGCCTCTTCTTTGTATGCCTGGCAGAGAAGGGCTCAACAAAGGTTTGTTTTGTGTTAAATAGCCAGTTGTTGGCAGGCAGAAGATGTATGGAAATGGATTGCAAGGTAAAAAGTTTGTCTCAGAATGGGGTACTTCCCATGAGTTGGGCTCACAATCAAAGGGCGTGTGAAGGGGAAAAAAAAAGTGCTGTGAAGTTGGGAAAGGAGAAGATGTTGGTGAAACAGTTCCATTAATTCAATGTATTTTGCTTTTAGGGAAGATTCTGCTTTTGAGGGTGACAGAAAGCAAGAAAGAAGGATGTCGGTAATGGAATCACTTTCCTGATTTTGGGGGCAGTCCTTTCCATGTTTTAGTTATTTGCGTACCATCTTCAAACTTTACCATTGATCTGCTCTTTGTTTCTCAGTTAAGTTTATCTTAAGCTTGTTTTATTAATTAATTAATTTATTTTCTTTCCTCACTTCTATTTTTATTTTTATTTTTTAATAGATCTTTATTGGAGTATAATTGCTTCACAATACTGTGTTAGTTTCTGTTGTACACCAAAGTGAATCAGCCATATGCATAAAGCATTTCACTTTGAAATGGAAAGTCAGCATTAGTTGTAACAAATAGTTGGTAAGCCCCCAAATAAATATGATGGAGAATAACAAAGTTATATTGAATTGTACTTTTCCTTGTATTAGGCCTTGAGCTAAAAGTCTGTTCTTGCTTTGTTAAAAAAAAATGATTATAAGTAGAAGAGAAATATTAAAGACCTACTAGCAGCTGAGATTTACTCTGAATAGAATCAGAAGTGTTAATGAATTGAAAAGAAATTTTTTGCCCTGAGTCAGTGATGTGGTTTTGTTCCTGCGTGCGCCCGTTTCCATCTCTCCATTGCTGTTCTTGCTTTGGGAAGCAGAGTGCTTTAAGTCTATTGTCAGTATGTTAAAAAAAAAATCTCTGTATGAACAGTAAATGAAATTTTTTTTCCTGAAATAAGAGATCATGGGCTTCAAACAAACAAATTAAAGCTCCTTCTGACTTTCTTTTAGCGGTGGTTCTCAGTCCTATGGGGTAGTGTTTTGAAGTTAGTGTTGGCCCAATAATCAGGTGCATCAGCTTTTGGAAAGTTATCTACCATCCCTACAGCTACAAGTATTTGATTAGAGAGGATTGTGTCATCTTTTACTACAGCAGCTTGGTGGAGAACTGACTAATGAAATAATCATCCTCTTTTTTTTTTTTTTTTTTTTTTGCGGTACGCGGGCCTCTCACTGTTGTGGCCTCTCCCGCTGTGGAGCACAGGCTCCGGACGCTCAGGCCCAGCGGCCATGGCTCACGGGCCCAGCCGCTCCACGGCATGTGGGATCTTCCCGGACCGGGGCACGAACCCGCGTCCCCTGCATCGGCAGGCGGACTCTCAACCACTGCGTCACCAGGGAAGCCCAATAATCATCCTCTTTTTCTCCCTTCTCCTTACTTCTGTGCCCTTTTATTTTGTAAGAAAGCCCAGTCTTCTAGGAGAAGGAGTTACTTCTCTTTTGTCTAACTTCATAGTCATATGTTTAACTGCACATAAATGGTACTAACGTCCTTTTAATAGTTCTCATTTATCACCTGTGTTTGTAGAAGTTTAATTATAGGAAACACCTCTTCTCGGAGAGTGATGAAGATTCAAGTACTAGTGCCATTGAACTGTCCTGGACCAGTGACCAAAAAAGGAAATCCCTGAAGTCATATCCTAGTAGAAAAAAGATAAGAACCAGAAGTAACCTAAAAAGTAAGTTTGGTGTATGTTTTCTTTCCAGTCACTTTTCAAATAAATTATCAGGTATTAATTTTTCAGTACGTGATGGGAGCCGCGGGTACCAAAGAGGTATGATCACGTCGTCCTCCTTCCCTGGCAGACTGGAAAGGGAAAATGTACAGATGTAAAACGGTATGAAAGAATATGGAATTGACCAATAATTGTTAAATTTGAGCCGTGGATAAATGGAGTCAGGAGTTCAGATAAGAGGAATCTGACGTAAGCTGAAATCATCAGGAAAAGCTTCTAGGAAGAGTTGAGTGGGACCTCAGCTAATGCTTGGGAGAAGAATAGGATTTGAAGAGGTGTGGAGAAGGGGAAGCATTCTAATTAGGTAAAACTAGAAAGACGTGAGCACAGCGCTCAGGAACAGGATCTGGAGCAGAGAATTCATGCTGGGTAGTGAGGCACAAAGTTGAATAATTAGATCCTAAGAGCTAGACATTTCAGCAAGCTGTGGGAAGTGGGGATTGCTTCTAGTGTGTATTTTGGTATTTCTTATAAGTAAACTTACCCACGGTACTCTTATTCCCTTCCATTCTAGCCTTGCCACCATTCCCCATAAGTAGTGGCAGTGACCTTGAGAAAGATCAAGTAAGTAAATTTTGTCTGGGCTGCCGTGTGCCCTTATGGTGTAAGCTTTGAAACAAGTTGATCTCTTTAAACCACCTTTATTTCTCAAAAAACTCCTTTCTGAAATATGAGAATAATAAACCAGTGGTTTACTAGTATGTAAACCACTTTCAATAGAAACTTCAAGGACTTCTAAACATTTTATATGAATCTTGGGTAAAAATTTAGGATCTTTTTTCATTGGTTGCAAATTTGTTGCAAGATGTTTATTATGAACTAAGCTTGAAACCTGGGCTCTTCTGATTTCCTGCAAACGTATGCTTTTTTGAATTTATATTTTAAAATAAACTTCTTGGTTTAATTCTTCCATTAGTTCTCAGTTTGTTGACATGTTACTCCCAAAGATTTTAATGATTTAAACATTTAAGTCTTTATTTTGCAAGCAGTTGAAATACCTTCAGCCATTTCAAATATTGAATAAGCCCTGAAAATTTCTTAATTCCTCTCAGTTATCCTTGTTTTATATCAAAGTAGTTAAGAACATGGACACGAGTGTCCTCCAGGCCAATTCAGAGCTTAATTTATCATGCTTTTAGCTGAATTACCTCTCTGAGCAGTTGGCTTTTGTTTTTTGTCAAATGAAATTAGATAGATAGATAGATAGTATATATAGTATAGTGTATGTATATATATACTGTATATATGATATTTTATATAAAATATGTAACATAATATATATAATCATGTATATATGATGTGTTATATATAACTGCACATATATATATATATATATATATATATATTTTTTTTTTTATGGTACGCGGGCCTCTCACTGTTGTGGCCTCTCCTGTTGCGGAGCACAGGCTCTGGACACGCAGGCTCAGCAGCCATGGCTCACGGGCCCAGCCGCTCCGCGGCATGTGGGATCTTCCCGGACCGGGGCACGAACCCGCATCCACTGCATCGGCAGGCGGACTCTCAACCACTGCGCCACCAGGGAAGCCCTGCACATATATTTTATATGTACAAACTATATATACTTATATATAAAATACATATATGTACACATTACATGCATATAATACATATATTATATACATATCTAATATATGTACATACATATATAATACATATATGTACATATATTTTATATATGTGTATCTACACACACACACACACAAACTGCAGAATATAGTGCGAAGTGTTTAAGAGTTTTCTAAGGGCAGCTGCTGGGATTCTGAGGGCATCAGCAGCACCCTGCTGGCCTGTACAGAAATAGGATGTTGTTAGTGCTCTAATAGTAGTAGCTCGTCATCTGCCCTCCCTGCCCGACCTGCCTTCTGCCATCAGCCTGGGGGTGCGGGGTGCTGCCCTCTGTGAGGCTAAGGGACACTCATGTTCTGAGGTGACAGAGAGTTTATAGCTCAAACCTGTGAGCCAGAGCAAGTACCTAAATATTTGTTGAATAGTTCAACCTGAGATAAGGAGTTATCAGTTAGAAATAGGCCAAAAGAACAGTTTTTAGCAATATACAGCTTAAAAAAAAATAGGTACCAAAGAAGAAACAGGGAAGCTTTGAGAACCCATAAATTTAAGGTGTGCAACTGACAAGAAGTCTGTGCTGATTTTCAGTGAGGGCATTGCTGACTTTATACAGACATTGGTATCCAGAACTCACTTCTCTGTGCTGGAGTTTAAGAGAATAACTTAGAAGCAGGGGTTGGCAAACCTTTTCTGTGAAGGGCCAGATACTAAATATTTTAGTCTTTTTGGTCATATGGTTTCTGTGGCAGCCATTCAACTCTGCCATTGTAGCGTGAAGGCAGCCATGGACAATACTCAGATGAGTTGGATGTGTTGTGTTCCAATAAAACTTATATTTACAAGAACTTTATTTACAGTGAGCTGTAGTTTGCTGACTCCTGAATTAGAGCAGTGGTTCTCAGACTTTAGTGTTCAGAATGACCAGGATGGCTTGCGGAAATGCAGATTGCTGGGTCCTGTCCCCAGAGTTTTTGATTGAGTACACTGGGTTAGGGGCTTGAGAATTTGCTTTTCTGTCAAGTTCTCAGGTGTTGCCGAGCCTGTGGTTTGGGACCACACTTTGAGAACTTTGACTTAGAGTCATCAATTGATGCCTGACCTAATGTGTTTCCAACCCTGCGATCTTATGGTCTTACTGTTTTTTTTCAAATGGAGCATATCCAATACTTAATCATTTAAAAAGGATGTTAGAGGGCTTCCCTGGTGGCGCAGTGGTTGAGAGTCCACCTGCCAATGCAGGGGACACAGGTTCGTGCCCCGGTCCGGGAAGATCCCACATGCCGCGGAGCGGCTGGGCCTGTGAGCCATGGCCGCTGGGCCTGCGCGTCTGGAGCCTGTGCTCCGCAACGGGAGAGGCCACAACAGTGAGAGGCCCACGTACCGCAAAAAACAAAAAACAAAAAACAAAAAAAAAAAGGATGTTGGAAGTGTCTTGGAATTTTTGATAACATTCACAACCACTCAAAACAAGTTAACACTTTATAAAAAATACTATATTTTAGGCTAAAATTCTAACACCATTACGGAAAGATACCTCCAGGCAAAATAATGTCACACCTCCAAAAATTCCTGGAACGAAATTTGAGAGTAGTTCTGCCTTTTTAACTCCTGAAGATTCTGCCCAGAAGATAGGTATGTGATTTTCTGTCGATCTATATAGAAAAAATTATATTTTGGGAAAGGTAGTTTGAAAAAGCAAAATGTATTTCTTTTAATATCTGTTGAAGAAAGTGTGTAAGTATGATTGATCTTCTCTTTTATGCCCTCATTAACAAAAGACAGAGGACATTGTTTTAATTCTGTTTTAATATTTGAGATCAGCTTGTGCATAAGAATTGCTGGTATTCTTCCACTTTAAAAATAACAAGAAGCTCAAATGATGATTTTTTGCAGGGGTTGGTAAACTTTTTCTGTAGAGGACCAGAGTAATTACTTTTTGCTTTTTGGCCCCTGGAGTTTCTGTTGCATCTATTCAGCTCTGCATTTGTAGCTCCAAATGAGCCACAGACAAGATGTAAACCAATGGACATGGCTGTGTTTCCATAAAACTTTATTTATAAAACCAGGTGGCAGACTGTATTTGGCCTGAGGGGCCAGAGTGTGCCAACCCTTGACCTGTAAGGTTTATCTCAGCCCCCACTGTATTTTATTAAAACAATTCACATCTTTTAAATTGGTAAGAGTAGGGATTTTGTTTTCTTCACCTCTATCATTTTAGAGCACAGCACATTGGCAGGCACATAATGGCATTAGCAAGCACATGACTGCCAGCCTCTTAGTTTGGCTGCCACTGGAAGAAAAGAAGTAGGGAAGGGAAAATAGGAGAGAGGGAAATATAGCAGGAGAGAGGGAAATATAACATGAGAGAGGAAGAGGAGTAAGGGAATGCATCTAAGAGAGGAAAGAGAAGGGACCACGTTGAGGTGGTAGAATCCTTGCTGTGTATTTGGGGCCAGATGGGCAGCTACTAAATGTGCTGACCTAGTAGGTAACTGGCTATTCATTTTATCTACAGACCTGTAACCCCTAATACCCATGCATGCCCTGCAAGATACAAAGTGGTTTTTGGTTTTTTTTTTTTTTTTTTTTTTTTTAAAGAACAGTGTCCCTTTTGTGGGGGGTAGGGCAGTGGATGTTGAAATTTAATTTATAGACTGATAGTGAAATGTTATTGCCTCAATTGCCTCTCAGTGTGTTTATTCCCTTAAAACTATTCATTCTCTCTAATACTCAGATCTTCAAAGTCCCCACCCACTGAGCGATCTCTCGTCCTTGGAGCTCTCAGATGTTGAAGAAAATGTATCTGAGGTATTGTACTATTTAATTGTTGGTTATTCATCTGGTTTCCCAGAATTAATATTATATTTGCTTAATGTACTAGCTTATTCCTTCTTAAGGGATAATGTAGCACCATGTGTTTCTTATTTTGACATGAATACATGTATTTGTGGCCTTTTTCTTTTTTTTTAAAGACTGTGGCCCAAGAGTCGTTGGTGAAAAGTACTAGCTTCAAACATGAACTGCAGAACTTGGAAGACAGAGGTGAGAGAATTCTAAACTTCTTTTTGCAGAATAAAGCAAAATTAATCTGATTTTGGCAGACTGGGCTGTTACTCAAATTGAGGCAGATACAATCACTCTACAGAGTGACAATTGCCAGGCCTTGGAGAGGGCAGTGTCATCTGCTTACCAGCTCCAAATGTGCCTGAAGGTCAAGGGGAGGAGCAGAGGTTTTCACTCAGGAACAAGAACATCTGTGTCAAGAAGCATATAGCCTGGGACACAAGTCCCATCAACCAGCATGCCTTCTCTCTCACCCCACAGAAGGCAGTCCCCTACTATTATAGTGATGTCACTTTCTCCCTTTAGATCTGTTAGTGTTTGCTTAAAATGTTTAGGTGCTGTGATATTGGGTGCATATATTTACAGTTGGTACGTTCTCTTGATGGAGTGACCCCTTTATCATTATGTAATGAACTTCTTTGTCTCTTGTTAAATTTTTTGACTTTAAAGTCTGTTTTGACTGATATAAGCATAGCTATTCCTGCTTTCTTTCGATTTCCACTTGCATGGAATATCTTTTTCCATTCTTTCACTATGAGCCTATGTGCGTCCTTAAAGCTGAGATGAGTCTCCAGTAGGCAGCATATAGTTGGGTCATATTTTATCCATTTAGCCACTCTGTGCCATTTGATTGGAGAATTTAATCCATTTACATTTCTTTTCTTTTTTTTAAATTAGTTTTTATTGGAGTATGGTTGCTTTATAATGTTGCATTAGCTTCCACTCTCCATTTACATTTAAAGTAATCATTGATTTGTAAGGACTTACTAATGCCTTTGTATTAATTGTTTTCTGGCTGTTTTGTAGTTTCTTTTAATTTCTTCCTCTCTTGCTGTTTTCTTTTGTGGTTGATGATTTTCTGTAGTGGTATGCCTTGATTCCCTTTTCTTTATTTTTTTATGTATCTACTATAGATTTCTGCTTTGTGGTTACCATGAGGCTTACATAAAACATTTTCGAGATGTAGTTTAAGCTGATAACTTCTACTGCATACAAAACTCTACTGTTTTTCTCTCCCCACCCACATTTTATGTTTTAGATGTTATAATTTATCTCTTTTTATATTGTATATCTATTAGAAATTATAGCTGTAATTATTTTAAATATTTCACCCTTTGACCTTTATTCTAGAGTTCATTAACACACCACTGTATTACAATATTACAGTATTCCAAATCTGAATATATACTTTACCAGTGTGTTTTATATTTTTTAATATATTTTCATGTTACTAATTAGCGTTTTTTCATTTCTTTTGACAAACTGCTTTCCACACTATTTGTAAGGCAGATCTAGTGGTGATGACTCCCTAAGCTTTTATTTTTCTGGGAAAGTTTACATCTTTCCTTCATTTATGAAGGACAACTTTGCCAGGTAAAGTATTGTTGGTTGGCAGTTTTTTCTTTCACCACTTTACATGTATACATTATCCCACTCTTTTTTGGCCTGTAAGGTTTCTGCAGAGAAATCTGTTAATAGCGTTATGGGTGTCCCCTTGTATGTGAGAATTTGTTTTTCTTTTGCTCCTTTTAAAATTCTCTCTGTGTATCTGATTTTACACAGTTTTGTTATAATGTGTCTTGCAAAAGATCTTTGTGGGTGAATCTTTTGGGGGTTTGAGAGCTTCATGAACTTGGATGTCCAAATTTCTCCCCAGATTTTGGAAGTTTTCAGCCATTATTATTATTTAAAAAAATAATAATTAATTGATTAATTTTTGGCAGCGATGGGTCTTCATTGCTGCGTGTGGGCTTTCTCTAGCTGCAGCGAGCGGGGGCTACTCTTCATTGCCGTGTGCAGGCTTCTCATTGCGGTGGCTTCTCTTGTTGCGGAGCACGGGCTCTAGGCACAAGGGCTCAGTAGCTGTGGCTCACGGGCTCTAGAGCACAGGCTCAGTAGTTATGGCACACGGGCTTAGTTGTGCCGCAGCATGTGGGATCTTCCTGGACCAGGGCTCGAACCCGTGTCCCCCTGCATTAGCAGGCAGTTTCTTAACCACTGCGCCACGAGGGAAGTCTCTTATTTTTTTTTTTTATTATTTTATTTTATATTGGAGTATAGCCGATTAACAATGTTGTGATAATTTCAGGTGCACAGCAAAGCAACTCAGCCATACGTATACATGCATCCATTCTCCCCCATCAGCCATTATTTTTTAAAATAGCTTTCTGCCCCTTTTCCCTCTTTTATCCTTCTGGGACTCCAATAATGTGTAGATTGTTTCCTTTTTTTAAAATTGGGATATCATTGACATGTAGCATATTAATTTCAGGTAGCATATTAATTTCAGGTGTATAACAATGATTTGATATTTGTACATATTGTAAAATGATCACAACAATAAGTCGAGTTAACATCTATCCCCACAGGTAGTTACATGTTTTTTTTTCTTGTGATGATAGCTTTTAAGATCTACTCTCTCAGAAACTTTCAAATACACAATAAAGTATTAACTACAGTTGCCATCCTGTCTGTACATTACATCCCTAGGACTTATTTTGTAATTGGAAGTTTGTACCTTTTCACCCCCTTCACCCAATTGCACCCCTTCACCCACCTCTGGCAACCACCAATCTGTTCTCTGTACCTATGAGTTTGGTTTTGTTTTTTGTTTTCCTTTTCGATTCCACATGTAAGTGAGGTCATACAGTATTTGTCTTTCTGTCTGACTTATTTCACTTAGCATTTTGCCCTCAAGGTCCATCCGTGTTGACACAAATGGCAAGATTTTATTCTTTTTTGTGACTGAATAATATCCTGTTGTATATATATACCACATTTTCTTTATTCATCCATCATTGGACACATATTGCTTCCATGTCTTGGCTACTATAAATAATACTTCAGTGAACGTGGTGGGTACATATATATTTTCAAGTTAGTGTTTTCATTTTCTTCTGTTAAATACAAAGAAGTGGAATTGCTAGATTATATGGTAGTTTCATTTTTAATTTTTGGAAGAACCTCCATACTGGTTTCCATAGTAGCTGCACCAATTTACATTCCAACTAACAGTGCACAAGGGTTCTCTTTTCTCCACATTTTCACCAACACTTGTTATCTCTTGTCTTTTTGATAACAGGAATTCTAATAGGTGTGAGTTTATCTCATTGTGGTTTTGGTTTGCTCCAATCATTGGTGTACCTGTTGGCTGTCTGTATGTCTTTGGAAAAATGTCTATTCAGATTCTCTGCTCTCATTTTAATCGATTATTTGGTTTTTTGGCTATTGAATTATATGAATTCTTTATATATGTTGGATATTAACCCCTTGTCAGATGTACGATTTGAAAATATTTTCTTCCCTTTTGTAGTTTGATTTTTCATTTTGTGGATGGTTTTCTTTTCTATACAGAAGCTTTTTAGTCTGATGTAGTCCCACTTGTTTATTTTCGTTTTTGTTGCCTTTGCTTTTGGTGTCAAATCCAAAAAATGATCATCAAGATGGATGTCAAGGAGCTTACAACCTGTATTTTCTTCTAGGAATTTTACGATTTCAAGTCTTACCTATAAGTCTTTAATCAATTTTGAGTTAACTTTTGTGTATGGTATAAGATTGTGGTCCAGTTTCATCCTTTTACATGTGCCTGTCATGTTTTCCTAACACCATCTATTGAAGAGACTCTTTTTTTTCCATTGTATACTCTTGGCTTCTTTGTCGTACATTAATTTGATTGTATATGCCTGGGTTTATTTCTTGGCTCTCTATTCTATTCCATTGATTTATGGGTCTATTTTTTATGCCAGCACCCTACTGTTTTATTACATCTTTGTAAAGTAGTTTGACATCAGGAAACATGATGCCTCCAGCTTTGTTCTTCTCTCTCAAGATTGCTTTGGCCCTTCGAGGTCTTTTGTTGTTCCATACAGAGTTTAGGATTGTTTGTTCTGTTTCTGTGAATTGTTTCTATTAATGGTTTAGTTTGCTCGTATTAGTGCTCTCACATAGTTCATATAGGCTTTCTTATTCTCTTTTCTTCTTTTTCCTTTGTTCTCCTCTGACTGGATAATTTGGATACACGATCTGTCTTTGACAGATTTTTCTTCTTCTGGATCAGGTCTGCTGATGATATTCTCTATTATTGCATTTTTCATTTCACTTTTGTATTCTTTCACTCCAGAGTTTCTGTTTGGTTCTTTTTTTATTATTTCTATTTCTCTATTAAACTTTTCATTTTGTTTGCTTATCGTTTGCCTGATTTTATTGAATTGTCTTTGTGAGTTCTTGTAGCTAACTGAGTTTCCTGAAAACAACTATTCTGCAGTCTTTATTAGGCAAATTGCAGAGCTCCATTTCCTGTGGCAGTCCGTGACTATATAATGATCGTGGTTTTTGGGAGGTGTCATGTTTCCTTGAGTTCTCACGGTCCTTGAAGTTTTCCGTTGCTGTCTTCATATTTGAAGAAGCAGTCACCTCCTTTAGTCTTTGCTGACAGGCTTCAGGAGAGAAATACCTTTTGTCTACTAGGGATTCTGAAGCTTTCTCAGACCTTTCCTATGGCTATGCCTGCTCCACACTTTTCTTTCTCTGGAGGACCTCTGCAGATCGCGCTTTCTCTGGAATCTGCACGGCCAGGCCAGGTGCTCACAGCCTCCTGCTGCTTTCCCTAGGGCAGTGGTGGATGCTCAAGCTTATGTGCTTAATCCCCATCCTGCTGAATAGGGCTGGCTATCTACAAGCGCTCACAGTCATTGCCCCTGGGGGGGTGCAAAGTGAGCCAACCACAGGCTGGGGCTGTGTATGGGTGAGGCATATGGATTGGTTGCGCTGTCCACGGTCCAGTTGTGGGGGGATCCGTAGGTGAGGCCTCCCCAGCAGCTCATGAGTAGGCTTCCTAATGGAGTCCCTGAAACAGTGAGTAGGATCTGCATCCCTTTGATGCTCCCTGAGAACCCTGGATTCTGTTCTCCCAGCCACTCCCCACCCCTGAGCCATGTAGTGTATCTCAGTATTCTGGATGGGGCAAGCAAGAAACAGTCTTCTTCTTCTTCTTCTTTTTTACAACTTTATGGGAGTATAATTGCTTCACAATGGTGTGTTAGTTTCTGCTTTATAACAAAGTGAATCAGTTATACATATACATCTGTTCCCATATCCCTTCCCTCTTGCATCTCCCTCCCACCCTCCCTATCCCACCCTTCTAGGTGGTCACAAAGCACCGAGCTGATCTCCCTGTGCTATGAGGCTGCTTCCCACTAGCTATCTATTTTATGTTAGGTACTGTATATATGTCCATGCCTTTCTCTCGCTTTGTCACAGCTTACCCTTCCCCCTCCCCGTGTCCTCAGGTCCATTCTCTAGTAGGTCTGTGTCTTTATTCCTGTTTTACCCCTAGGTTCTTCATGACACTTTTTTTTCTTAAATTCCATATATATGTGTTAGCATATGGTATTTGTCTTTCTCTTTCTGACTTACTTCACTCTGTATGACAGACTCTAGGTCTATCCACCTCATTACAAATAGCTCAATTTCATTTCTTTTTATGGCTGAGTAATATTCCATTGTATATATGTGCCACATCTTCTTTATCCATTCATCTGATGATGGACACTTAGGTTGAGAAACGGTCTTCTTTGGCAGGGTCCCTCACAGCTGGGGAAACTGAGCGCTCCCTCAAACCCTCTCACCTTCCCCAGTGGAAAATTCATGATCTAAGAGGGTATCTCTTGGCCCTGAGCTGTGCTGCCTTTGAGCAAGTGGTGATGTGGCTCAAGCGAAAGTGTCCTTGTTACCCTCTTCAATGCAGCCAATCTTGGATTTTTTTCTTCCTCAGACAATGTGCTAGATCTTCCCCACTGGACTCTCAGACCTCCACAAAGGCCACTCTGTCAGTAGGTGATTTTCAAAATTGTTGTCCTTTGGGGGAAAACAGTAGAAAACTCCTATTCTGCTATTTTGCTCATAGACTTTCGTTTTAATGTTTACCTGGAACTTTGGATATGCCGTGCTCCCAGAACTGCAAGCGAACAGGATGATTACTCATGATTTTGCATTTTGCCCTCATGTACCTTCTTGGAGGGGCCTCCAGAATTGGGGAGGGGTCAGGAAGATAGCTTCTTTGTCCCAATGGTGCTATGAATGCCTAGTTTGGTGCCTGGTGTATAGAGGCATTCAGTAAATATTTGCCAAGGGACCAGAATAAGAACCTTAGAAAATGCCGTCATTTAGTGATGAACCTCTGCATAACTCCATATTGAATAATCACTTATACATAGTCACAACTAAGTACTATTAGTTGATTTACTGATTTTTAAAATACATTAATCCAGACAAAAGATATTTCAGTACTCCCCGTCAGACTGAGGAATTCAGCAATAAAGATTGTCTTTAATTTTTCATATTCTTGGCATAGTACACATTGGTAGAAAAAACAAAGGAATTGGCGCTAGGAAAGTGCCTCCACAGGAAGGATATTTTGGTAAAGAAGACTTTTCTCACTCCAGTGACGGTTGTTGGCCTTTATCATTTTAAGCCACAGGGTGTCACCTCAGAGTAAGATTTTTTTAAATGCCTTAACTTAGGAGAGCTTGGCTATTAATCATAGGGTTGATTCTGTGTAGCACTAAAAACCGTTTTATCAGAAGTATGAGTAAATAAATGTAACATAGACACCAAATTATTCTCTACAGCCTGTGCCCAAAATAAGTTCAGAAGCCCCTCAGATGGCAAAAGTCTTCAATTTTCATGGCAGTGAAGACAGCTGTGTTCAAAAGCAAGCGTACACTCCTACCAGCCGCCAACAAACAAGTTAGCATTCATTTGAGATCACTCTAGTTTCAGCCACGGTGTGTTTACAGCTTGTGTTCATTTTTGAAGTGCTGCGTGTACATAGTTTTAACCCCTTTATGGGAATGTCAAAAAGTCCTGGTTAAAAGAGGCATGCAGTTACCATGGAAACAAAGCTGAGCCAACTGCATCACTTAGGACCTGCATCCTTTAACGAGTGCACTGATTTCCCTAGGGGAGCCTGTTCTCTCTGGAGAGCCATTCCTTTGTTTCAGGTAAAGTACTTAACAAGATTGCCTCTTCAAAAAGGGTTTTCTATGCCAAATTATTTCCATGTCCCTGAAGTGGTCCATCTGGATGATCCCTGTTTAGTAGGTTCACAAATTCCAAGCAGCTCATTCAGGGGGCAACCAGCTTATTTACACAGTGTTCCTGGATTGTCTCTCCATTGAAGGTAAATATTGTCTGTTCCAGCAGATGCCCTGCTTTTCCACGGGTGCTGCATTAGCATGATGAATCGAAATTCAAGGCCATGCTTTGAGCTGTTGCTACAAATATGTTGTCAGAAGAGAAAAAAAAAAAAAAATCCGGAAGGGATAGAACAGGCAGCAAGGAAAGAAATGTAAAGAAACATAGTAGTTGTTCATCGGTGCTTAACTGGGGCTGGCTGGAATCCTTTCTAAGTGGTTTCTTTGGGCCCTGACTGGGATATGGACACCATGTGAGATTCAAGCATGAGCTCTATTTGTTTTGAGGCTGGAAGAGGACAGTGCTGTGTCTGGATTCTTTCTCTGATTTTTAAAAATCATTTAGCCTTGAAACAGTGCAACTCCCTAGAAAATATCCACCCATACTTGTCAAACAAATGAACACACCTAATCTAAGAGCAGTGAGAAGAGATAGTGGCACCTCTCAAAGCTGAGAGTTTTTCTTATGCTTTTCATTTTATTTTTTTATTAGAGGGGCTGGTTGTGGGCTCTTTCTTTTCCAAGTGAGAATGTGACCTCTACCGAAGTTTTCAGTTTATGAAAACTCTATTATAGCAAAGCAACTAAGGTGTCCCATGAAGGTCATCATTCATATATGATCATTTTATCTCTGTATCTGGTATTATTAATTTAGTTCTTTCTGCATTTGGTCATCCTTTTCTTTCAGTTAGATATTTATTCTCTCTCTTGTTTTACCTCTCATTTTGCTATTTCCTTTTTGTTTCTTTACTAGAAAATAAGTTGACATTTAAACCTAAGTTATTAATTTTTCTTAAAAATGTATCTTCTATTTTACCACAAGGCATGAACTATTTTAACGTTGACTATTCTGTGTTTTGCATCATTTTAATAGCAAAATTCTTTTTCTTTTCCTTCTGTCACTTTGATGTTTATGACTGGTATTTCCTACTATGGTGCTATTTCTAAAAATTAGTATTTTACAGTTCCTCCCAAAGGTAGTTTTAGCAGATCTTAAAATGCTAAATTTTATTAACTTCAGTTTGTTATTTATGTAGTAGGTATTTGGGTCTCTAAGGTTTTTTGATATTCCTGTGTCTCCACCCTCACTGCTAGTATAAGATAATTAGAATACATTCTTGTTTTACTAAGATCCTTTTTTAGGATATATCTTATTTTGTAGAATCTTGGATATTCTGCAGCATTTACTCACTTATTCATTCTTTCATTCAGTGAATGTCTACTGATGTCTACTGTGCACCAGCCACTTTCCTACGTATTAGATATTCTAGTGAACAAAACAGACAACATACCTGCCCTCACTGGACCTTACCGTCTAGTGGGGGAGACACAATACCCAAGAAAAGTGAAATGTGTAGTATATTGTGATAGAGGCTAAGTAAAACTTAAGCAGGGAAGGGGATTTAAGAGCTGGGGGGTTAGGTTGAAATTTTAGTTTGGATGGCCAGGGGAAACCTTCGTGTAGTTATGGGGGGGTGGGGGGAGGATGCAAGTCAGAAGAGCAGCAGGTGCAAAGGCCCTGAGGTGAGAGTGGCCCAGGGTCTGAGGAGCTGGAAGGAGACCAGGGTAGAGCAGTGGAATGCAGAAGGGGAAACTTGCCTCTTTGCTTTCCCACCATTTTGCCCAGCTTCCTGCACATAGTAACACTCAAATATTCATTGAGCAAATTCATGAAATTAAATTCCAGAACTTTCAGGGGGAAAATCTATAGTGACTAGCTAGATGTGGGAGGAGAGAGGGAAGAGCAGATGTCTTCCCAGTTAAGTGTGTGTGGTGGGGCTGAGTGTATGGTGGGGAAGGAAGAGCAGATGGGGTGGGGAGGAATGGAAAAGAGTGGGTTTTGAGTGGAGATGTTGGGTAGGCAGCTGGAAACACAGGTTTGCTGCTTGAGAGAGCTCGGGCAAGAGAGGGATTTGGGGGATGACAGTTGAAGGGATGGGACTGCTGAACTCCTCCCGGGAGCTGGCCTTGGACGGTCACGGTGTGGGGATGCAGAGAGGTATGGATGCTTTCTGTAGGCACAGCCTCAGGCCTTGATGGTGGGGGAGAAGAGGATGGTAAAAAGCAGGAGTCGGGCCTGGTGCTAGTGCACTGTTGACAGTGATAAGATGCCACGGATAAGACAGAGGGCCCGGATGGGGTGAGGACATGTTTGGAGTGAACTGAACATCAAAATAAAAGATATTGTACTTTTTACTTCCCTACCCCTATCTTTCCCCTCCCTGCCTCCCTCTCCCCACTGGTAACCACAGTTTCTTCTCCATATCTGTGAGTCTGTAAGAGGTACAAACTATGAGGTATAAAATAAGCCACAAGGATATATTGTACAACATGGGGAATATAGCCAATATTTTATAATAACTATAAATGGAGTATAACCTTTAAAAATTGTGAATCATTGTATTGTACACCTGTAGCTTATCTCACATTGTACAGCAGCTATACTTCAATTTTTTAAAAAAAGAAAATGGTAAATGCTGAACTGAAAACAGAATCCGTATTTAAATCTCATCAGCGGAGGCTCTCAGTCGCTTGAGCTAGCGAGAACCCAAGATGAGCTCCTTTATGAGGCAGCTCTCAGTTCGGGGCTGAAGCTCCTGTGTCACCAGTAGGTGGCGCCCTCCGCGGGGTGATCCGATGAGCTTCCAAGGGCCAGTCGGCCTGGAAACCTCGCCACCTTTTGCTCTTTAGCCCAGAGCCCTGGAAGTGGTGTTTTTTTGTTTTTGTTTTTGTTTTTTGCGGTACGCGGGCCTCTCACTGTTGCGGCCCCTCCCGCTGCGGAGCACAGGCTCCGGACGCGCAGGCTCAGCGGCCGTGGCTCACGGGCCCCACCACGGCATGTGGGATCTTCCCGGACCGGGGCACGAACCTGTGTCCCCTGCATCGGCAGGCAGACTCCCAACCACTGCGCCACCAGGGAAGCCCTGGAAGTGGTTTTGATGCCAACCATTACTGCTTTTTGTTTGATGCACGCAGCCTGTATCCTGCTCAGGGGAGTGTTCCTGAATGTAACTGAGCTCATCAAAGGGCTGCACGTTCCCGTGGGTCCTCTTCCAGGCACCAGTAGACTTAGTGCTTTGATACTTCTGTTGTTCTTAGTCAACGTGCCACATGATAAGCAACTTGTAACAAGTAGGGGATGAGTTTCGCTTGCTGCTCATCAAGGCTAGATACTAACTGGCAAAAAGAGCGAGATAAATTTAGGACCCAAGAAACGTGTGTGTGGTTATCAGTGAACTGCTCTTGCCTTCAGACACAGCAGAGGGTCATTTCGCGGAGTGGAAACAGTCGCGATTGGAAGAAGGTGATGCTCCAGGAGGCCCTTCCTCAGTGGCAGAAGAAACAGACTTGGCAGGTAACATTGTGCACCCAGCCAGCCGGTCAAGCAACAATGTGGCAAATGTGTAAGCACTGAATGTCCCAATGTGAAATACAAGGCAGTTACAGTTTTAAGATCATAGTAGCTGCAGGACCCTAAAAACTAAGCACTTTGTCCTTTCAGAGACAAGTGCATTGCTGCCCAAATTGTAGATAAAGGCAAGCACTGTCTCCTCCTGGTAATTTGATTTCTGCCTCTTAACTCTTAGTGGCAATTTTCAGGGCCTAGGTGTTCTTAAACTTACAGGTCTCTGTTTTAGGTGATGATTATTAGCTAAATTTTTGAGTTAAAAATGTCCACTCTGTACAAATGAAGGAGACTGATCTGAAAAGGCTGCATATGTGGCGTTAGCCTTCTGGATGAGTGACACTATGATACTTTGAAACAAAAGGCTCCAAGAAGGCAAATTTGGAAGCCCTAAGGTACTAGAGGGCTGTGGTTAGGAGCCAGGCAGCCTGGGTTCCAATCCTGGAGCTGTCAGTGTGAGCTTGCACCAGTTATGTGATATCTGTGTTAAAAGTGGGCATTAACAGTGCCTATCTCACTTGGATTTTGTGAGAATTAAATGAGTTGATACATACAAATCCCTTAGAACAGTGCCAGACCCCTCATGAGCCCTTGTAAAACTCCTTGGCACCCAGAAGCTGTTATGCCAGCATTGCCCCTAGAAATGCCCTACCCGTCACATCCTCCTAAAAGCCTCTTACAACACCTCAGCCTGCTTCTTGGATGTACTATCAGTTGCTCTGATTTAAAGTGCTGGGAAAGTTTGGATGAAATGAGCAATTGCCAGAGAGTGAGTTTTAGTGGGAAGCAGCATGAAGCATCCGCCGAGGACTCTTGACTCAAGCTGGCCTGGTGGGTCACGGCCAGAGTCAGCCCTGCTGCAGTCACAGCCAGGCAGCCAGTGGGGCTTCTGTGGATCGCATCTGTGCTTCCAGATGACTGTCCACGCTCTGGGCAGCGGGTGGACTGAGCACACCTATTTTGAGACCTTTGTTAGTTTTATTTAATGTTCTATTCTTCTTGTTCAGAAGGCATTTCTGCTTCATCCTTAAAAGTTATTCCAGAGAACTTGAAAGGTTCTGCATTGATCACCACCTTTGAAAACTTCACTAGAGAACTGAAAAGAAAATATGAGGTAATGGTCCACTAAAAATGAAAGGCTAGCTCTTTATGTGTTTAAAGTAACAGGTTCATATTCATTAACACCATTGTTATCCTTCCTGTGTGAAGGTGTCCCTGAGTCTCTGGGGAGGTAGGTTTGTCTTAGCTGTGGTCACTGAATTTAGTGCCTTTGTGAATTGTGGTTTATATTAAGACAGCTATTCCATGTCCATTTGCTACTATGGGACCAGATGGACCTATATGGAGAGGTTTGGTTTTGTTGATTGCATTCTCAGAAAACTGGACAACCAGGAAGCAGTGATTTGGTCACAGTGATAGACAAGAGAAGGCGGGGGGACCATGTGGATGAGAGACATGTCTGGGACAAAGAAGGAGGTGACTGTGGGCAGGTGGTCAGCTGAGTGGTGGCCAATTGAGACACCGCACATACAGGCTGTCACAACACCTTGCCTGCAAGGTGAACTTTGAAACCACTTCCATCCCCTCCATTTTGTCCTACTGTTTATAGATCCCTACTGAGTTATGTATTGGCACATTTGAGAAAAGTATCATACCCTAACATAGATTCATTGAACTAACTTGGAAGATCTCCAATCTTATTTTCCGCAGTACCAGTGTAAGATAATTTATCATGGAAATTTGTTCATGATATTCAGTATGTGTATCAATAGCATGAACATAAGTTTTACTATTTTTAGCTTATTGTCCTTTACGGGTATCAAACCTGAGGTAATACACGAAGTGTGTGGCACGGTGTCTTATTACAGTTCTTTAGTGATAATGTTTGCTGTGAATATTATGTGCAGGCAGCATCTTTTAAATACAAAGCCCACACCCGATTTGGGTAGTTACGTTTAACCCAGACGTGCTCATTTTGTTATTGTATGGTTTAGCTTAGGTACAGAAGGAGCCCACTTTATTCAGAAACTGCAAAGCAAGCGCCAGATTGCCTAATAAAGCTTTTAAACCAGATCCATCTGTGCAGGTAAGTGTCGGGTTCAAAACAAATGTATGGACTTGGGATCCCTCACAAACAACATTTCCAAGGGGAAAGAAGAGAAAGGAGACGTGTATTTTTAAGACAAGAAGCGTCTAGAGAAAAATATGAAGTATCTTTGCAATCAGATTAAGAAGGTCTTGTGTCACATCCAAGCGGTCCCAGTGAAATTCGTTGCTTTTGTTTTTTTTTCAGACTGAATAAACTAGAACAGTTTCACACTTCTGTTCTTCAAGAACTGAGCAACCTTGAGAAGGATATTGGGGGTCTGCAACGCCTTGAGGAGGATGTTCTGGTAAGTTCTTTTTGGAACATTCAATGTTTGGAACATTCTCTTTGACTTAAGAGGATCTGTTCCTGGGTAGAGTAACTGTCAACTGCTTCAACCAACCAAACTTTTGTTCAATTTTAGGAATTTTGGGGGAAACAGTCTGATGATCTGAAATCATTCTGTGATCTGCAGCTGCTGAGGTATTTATTTATTTATTTTTTGAACAAGCATTCTTTCTAGAAGTATCTTAGTTGAAGTATGAGGTATTTAGCTAGAGCGTGAGCGGTTGATGTTGGTAAAACCTTACGTAAGTAGCTAATTAGCTGCATCTTTTCTAACCAGCCACTTCCGTAGCACTCTCTGGGCACAGGGCGTGGCTTGGGATATCGCTCAGGAAGTATACATTTTGAAAAGCATAAACAGGATCATCCAAATTTCAGTGCTTTTTGTTACAAAGTATTTTCTTTTTAAGCAATATTTAGAAAAATTAAAATAGATTTTAAGAAAAATATAGAGGTTTCTGTATGAACAGTTGATTTTCATTTAAACTGAATTGTGTTCTTGAAAGAATATATTCTATACACCTTATATATATGTAAATATTTTAAACATGTATGTATTTTAAAACAACACGTGGGTTTATCTTGCTGCACGTTCCTTTCGCTCTGATGAGTCAGTTCTAATCTGAGGCTGCTGCTTCTATCCATTTGGACCACTGCTCCTCTTCCTAGAGTGTAGGGAGCTGGGGAATGGAGAGTGGAGCCCTTCACTTCACTGCCTGTGCCCTAGGAGAAATTCTAGTGTTTGCTTCCTGCTTGAATCAAAAGGGATCCCTATATAAAGTTATAATGGGTAAAGCTTTCTCTACCAGTTGAGCATCAGCTTTTATCACAGAAATGTAAGTCACGTGGTTTTAAAAAGGATATTATTCTTTTTTTCCTTTTAAAATATTTATTGGGCTTCCCTGGTGGTGCAGTGGTTGAGAGTCTGCCTGCCAATGCAGGGGACACAGATTCGTGCCCCGGTCTGGGAAGATCCCACATGCCGCGGAGCAGCTGGGCCCGTGAGCCATGGCCGCTGAGCCTGTGCGTCCGGAGCCTGTGCTCCGCAACGGGAGAGGCCACAACAGTGAGAGGCCCGCGTACTGCAAAAAAAAAAAATTTTTTTTTAAATTTATTTTTGGCCGCACCGTGCAGCATGTGGTTCCCTGACCAGGGATCGAACCCTCGCCCCCTGCATTGGAAGCTCAGAGTCTTAACCACTGGTCCGCCAGGGAAGTCCCCAAAAGGGTATAATTCTGATCACATCATGTATTTCAAACCAGAACAACAAAAACTGTCAAAATTTGAGTTAGCCTTTCTGCTGTTTACTCCAGTTAACATAATGAATAATAATGACAGCACAGTCTATAGACTTTCAAAGTCCTTTCATACACACATCGTCTTCCATGTACCATTATACATGATGAAAGTGGATATCCATTTTTTTTTTTTTTTTTTTTTTTTTGCTGTATGCGGGCCTCTCACTGTTGTGGCCTCTCCCGCCGCGGAGCACAGGCTCCGGACGCGCAGGCCCAACGGCCATGGCTCACAGGCCCAACCGCTCCGCGGCATGTGGGATCCTCCCAGACCGGGGCACGAACCCGTGTCCCCTGCATCGGCAGGCGGACTCCCAACCACTGCGCCACCAGGGAAGCCCTGGATATCCATTTAAAATCTCTTCACTGAATGCCCATGGTTGGTTATGAATGGTTCTCAAACTGGTTGGAGTAAGATCTCCTAACACTTTTAAAATTTATTGAGGATCCCCAGAGAGCTTTTGCTTTGTGGGTTATATCTGTGAATATTTTCCACATTAAAAATTGAGACTGAGTTTTTTAATGTATTTATTTTAAAATAACAGTAATAAATCATTACATACTGATGTAAATAACAGACTTAGGAAAAATAATCAGACTTTTCAAAACAAATTTGAGAAGAGTAGCATTGTTTTATGTTTTTGCAAATCTCTTTAATGTCTGGCTTAATAGAAGACTTTATATATGCTTCTGGATTCAATCGTTGTTACACCACACAACACGTGGCCCCTAGAAAACACCACTGAACATTTGTGAGAGAGGAAGAATGAAGAAAGCAAATAATGTCTTAGTACTAGTAACATTACTACCAAAATAGTTTTGACCTCATAGAACCTTTGGAAACATAGTCTCCTTAGGGGTCCCAAAGGTTCACACTAGAACTTTGACATCTTTGAGAAACTGAAAGTTCTTGGATCATAGTAGTATAAGGGGGACAGTTACTTGAAATGAAGCTGGGTGCATGACCGACTCTCTGTGATCATGTTTGTTTGTTTGTTTATTTATTTATGGCTGCATTGGGTCTTCGTTGCTGTGCGCGGGCTTTCTCTAGTTGCGGCGAGCGGGGGCTACTCTTTGTTGTGGTGCGCAGGCTTCGTATTGCGGTGACTTCTCTTGTTGCGGAGCACGGGCTCTAGGCACGCGGGCTCAGCAGTTGTGGCTCGCGGGCTCTAGGCACGCAGACTTCAGTAGTTGTGGCTCGTGGGCTCTAGAGCGCAGGCTCAGTAGTTGTGGTGCATGGGCTTCGTTGCTCCGCGGCATGTGGGATCTTCCCGGACCAGGGCTCGAACCCGTGTCCCCTGCATTGGCAGGTGGAGTGGAGTGTTAACCACTGGGCCACCAGGGAAGCCCTCTGTGACCATGCTGAGGAGTTTGAATTTTATACTAAGGGTGAAGGAAAATATGGATGGGTTTGAGCAAAGGCATTGGGTATGATGGTGATATAGTCTGATTTATATTTTAAGAAAATCTTTCTAGTTGCTATGTTGGAAATTGATTGGAAGAGGGAAGAGTAAAGGAGGAGAGCTTGACTGGAGGCCTTTGGAGAGGGTGAGAAATGGAGAGATTCCAGATGCGTTTGGGAGCTGGAATTAGTAAATCACTGACAGATGGAAGCAGTAGGTAAAGCAAGGAGAGTTAGGGATACGCCTCCTAGGTTGCTGTCTTCTAGCAATTGGATGGCGCTGCCACCTAGAGAAGGAAGACTGGGGAGGGTTGTGTGGTTGGAGCAGAACCTAGAGCTCATTCGTTAACATTTTAACTTTCAGTTGTCCACACACCTCCAAGTTTTTATGAGAACCTGGAAAAATGGACAGTTTTCCAGAAAAATACAATGTAATACAACAGACTTCTAAACAGATGTGAGAACATAGGCAAACATTCATAGAAGAAGTAAAGTTGTTAAAGAACTTCCCTACAAACATGTGTGTGGTCCAGATTGCATCACAGAGGAATTCTACCGGTCCTTTAAAGAGGGATAACTTTAGTGTTGTTGAAAGTATTCTAGCACATAGGAGAATAAAAATTCTCAATTTTTAAAAAATGAATCTTGCATTGCAATACCAAAACAAGAAAAATTGCAGAGAGACCCATGGAATAATCTCACTTATGATCACGGGTGGTCCCATCAGAAGTCAGTCACATTTTAGTTAAAAGAAGGAGGCAAGGAGATATTTTCTTCCAGGAAGAGGCTGAGGATTTGGGGGAATTTGTTGCCAAGAGGTTGAGTTGTAGGGGCTAGAGAGGAAGAGCTCAGGAGGGTGGGGAAAGGGAGTAGATTGGGGCAAAGGAGGAGATGTACAACCAGCAGCTGGTGAGAATGGATGACAGGGTGGGTGACAACGGCTGTCTTTTGGCAGTTACGAAGGAAAAGAGGGATTTGAAACCAGACAGGATTGACTCTGAGACACTTTTAAAGGAGGGAGTTTATAGAATTGCCACTGTGATCCCTAATGCTTCCCAGATGGGCCAGTGGCTCGTGGGGCTACCACTCCAAGAGCTTTCTGGCAGTGTTGTCAGGCCCACCGAGTAAATAAATATGGAATGTATACAGCAACTGCCACCTCTTCTGTTTCTGGACACAGTCACTTAAGGACAGCCACCCTCCCACCCAGCTCGATTCTTTGAATACTATCTTGTTCATTCCTACAGCATTTAATAACGGTGCTTGTTGAGCAGATATCAACTTTGAGATTTTCTTCAAGCTAGAGGTCGGAATTAGATTCCCTAAGTAGACTATATCCAAATACATTTTAATAAGAATGCAATTTCAGGGGGCTTCCCTGGTGGCGCAGTGGTTGAGAGTCCACCTGCCAATGCAGGGGACATGGGTTCGTGCCCCGGTCCGGGAAGATCCCACATGCCGCGGAGCAGCTGGGCCCGTGAGCCATGGCCGCTGCGTCCGGAGCCTGTGCTCCGCAACGGGAGAGGCCACAACAGGGAGAGGCCCGCATACCGGAAAAAAAAAAAAAAAAAGAATGCAATTTCATTTACCTTAAAGAATTTAGTATTTCTCTTTTGAAAACGTGTGTTCCGTTTCATTTTATTTGAGAGTAAATGAAGTGGGTGATTTTCAAAAAACTCCTTCAGTGTCCAAAGTTGTGATTTGAGATTTCTGACACAGCAGTCATTTCACTTCTAGGAAATGACCTTAAAGATGAAATCGGACTGTGCAAAGACACGTAGACCAATATGTATTACAAACTACTCTACTAGGGAGATATTGGAAGGTGTCTAGATGTCCAGCTAGTGTTTGGTTAAGTAGATAGATTGATACATTCATGTGATATACCATGTTGCCATCAAAAAGAATGACTTAGATTATATTGACTTGAAAGGTGTTCAACATGAGTAAAAAGTAAAAGCTTGTTGCAAAGCAGCTTCTATAACAAAATCCCACTTTTTTTTTAAAGATTGTACCAATTTACACTTTTTTAAAATAAATTTATTTTAATTTTGGCTGCATTGGGTCTTTATTGCTGCGCGCGGGCTTTCTCTAGTTGTGGCGAGCGGGGGCTACTCTTTGTTGTGGTGCGTGGGCTTCTCATTGTGGTGGCTTCTCTTATTGTGGAGCACGGGCTCTAGGCGTGCAGTCTTCAGTAGTTGTGGCACACGGGCTCAGTAGTTGTGGCTCGCGGGCTCTAGAGCGCAGGCTCAGTAGCTGTGGCGCACAGGCTTAGTTGCTCCGCGGCACGTGGGATCTTCCCAGACCAGGGCTCGAACCCGTGTAACTCGCATTGGCGGGCAGATTCTTAACCACTGCGCCACCAGGGAAGCCCCTCCGCATCTGTTTTTAATGTTAGACGAGGGTGCGTATGTTCATATGTTCACTCACTCAATGAACTGTTGAGTCTTTTAGGTACCAGGTACTGTCTTAGATCCTGGAGGTAGAACAATAGGCAAGAGGTCCTCGACCTCATAGGCAGTACATTCTAGTAGGAAGGTAGATGGTAAACAATTAAACAGATAAGAATTCATGATAGTGGTAAAGGCTAAGAAGGAAAAAAGTGTGAGGTGAGAGAATCTGATAGTATGGAAAGAGGAGAGTCAAGTCAAACCTTCCGAAGGAAGTGAAATTTGAGTTCAGACTTGATGGGTGAGATGGAGCCCTGGTTGGGGAGTGGGGCAAGAGCACTTTGGAGGAAATGGACAGGATGTCCGAGGCCGTAAGCAGCTTGGTATGTTCTAGGAATTCAGTGAGGGCCAAACAAAAGGAGTGAGGGTGTAGCGGTATAAGATGAGGTCAGAAGGCGGGTGTGTGGTGCTGGTGGTCACCTAGGGCCCTGCAGGCCACCATTAGGACACTGGATTAGATTCTAATTGCAATGAAAGGGATAAAAGTAAAGGACTGTCCATTCTCAAGGGGGTGTGTGTGTTGGTGTGGGGAGTCAGATCAAGGTGCCGGGGCACATGGAGCTGGAAGGGTTGCTGGTGGGTTAGATGTGGTGGGTGGGGAAACAGCAGGATTAAGGGCAACTTCCAGCTTGGGGCTTGAGCAGCGAGGTGGAAATCGGTGTCATGTAAGGAAATAGTGAAGACTAGGAAAGGTCTGGTTTTATGGGTAGGGGAGGAGGGAGGATATGGATAGATATTGAAGACTTGATTTGACACATACATCTGATTTGCGACTTCAGCGTCTGGATGGAGTTGTCAGGTGGGTAACTGGATGTCCAGGACTGAAACTCACGGCAGAGGGGCTTGAGCATGAGACTGGATGAGTTGACTTAGGGACCAGTTATAGAGAGCAGTTGTCCCAGGACAGAATTCTCGGGCTGCTTCAGTGTGTTGAAGTTTGATAAGGGACAGGAAGCCAGCAGAAGAGGGCGAGAGGGCTTCCCTGGTGGCGCAGTGGTTACGAATCCACCCATCACTGCAGGGAACACGGGTTCAAGCCCTGGTCCAGGAAGATCCCATGTGCCACGGAGCAACAAAGCCTGTGCGCCACAGCTACTGAACCTGCAAGCCACGACTACTGAGCCCGTGTGCCACAACTACTGAACCTGCGCTCTAGAGCCCACGAGCCACAACTACTGAAGCTCGTGTGCCAAGAACATGTGCTCCACAACAAGAGAAGCCACTGCAATGAGAAGCTCACGCACCGCAACTAGAGAAAGCCCGTGCGCAGCAACGAAGACCCAACTCAGCCAAAAATAAATAAATAAAATAAATAAATGTATAAAAAGGAAAAAAAAAAAAAGAAGGCGAGAAAGAATTGTCCAAGGATGGGGTGGTGTTGCAGAGGATGAGAGCGTGTGGGTACATGCATATGTAATAAGAGGTCTAGATTCTCGAAGATATTCATCAAAATGTCATCTGTGGTTATTTCTGTGTGGTGACATTTTAGGTGACATTACTTTCTATAGAGGCTGTTCTATATTTTTAGAATTTAGTGCAAGATACAAATTACTTTTGTGTAATAAACTCAAACAGCATAACATTTGTAAAGTTAGAGTGAACTTTTCCCCCTCTCCCTAACCCTCCCTCTTCTCTATGATCCAGAGAGAACTATCGCCTTACTGTTTAGTATATGTTCTTCTAGATATTTTCTTTATGTTTATGTAAGGATATATACAAATCTCTTTATAAGTTTAATTATGTATATTTTAAGTGACAAATGATATACTAAATATTATGAGTATTGTTCTTCCTTTGTTCTCTCAGTAACAGAAGTAGGATTCCTTTCCAAGTCAGTAGTAAGGATCTGCTAATTTTTTAAATAACTGTAAAGTATTCTAGCTTATGGGCCTACTATAACTTATACATGTGATTTCCTATTGATGAACATTCAGATTATTTTAAATTATTATTTCAAATAAATCTGTAGTGAATACCCTTGTACCTATATCTTGAATGACTTTCATTATCAGGAAGACATTGCTATTTTATTTGGGGGAAACAAAAATAACAAATCTCCAGATCAGAATAGTAGTAAAAGAGGATATGGGTAAAAGACTCATCTGGGCCAAGAATAGAATTCCAGCCCTAGTGGGGAATCGGATCAAATGCGAATTAAATGCACGTGTTATAGTTGGTCATATGTAAGAGAAATCAGACTCCAGCGGCTAAACCAAATAGGGATTTAATTTTAACCCTGTAAAGCAGCAGCCCTGAGGGCTGAAATGGCAGCTTTAAGTGGTCGTTAGGGACCCAGGTTCTTTTCGCCTTCTGCTTTGCCATCCTTCGTGTGGCTTTGGGCTTCTTGGTCACAGGATGGCAGCTCTGCTTCTAAGCATGTCTTCTATACTCCAGGCAGGGAGAAGGGGATGGGTGAAGGATTTGGTAAAACATGTGTGCCACTAGAATCTATTCTCCCTTTTTTTTTTTTTTGGCTGTGCCACGTGGCACGTGGGATCCTAGTTTCCCAAGAAGGGATCAAAGCCATGCCCCCTGCAGTGGAAGTGTGGAGTCTTAACCACTGGACCGCCAGGGTAGTCCTTCTCCCCCTTTTTTTAAATTAGGGAAACAGTTTTCATGGAAGCCAAACCAATAGACTTTTTTTAAAATTATTATTATAGCAACTTATTTATTTATTTATTTATTTATTTTTACATCTTTATTGGAGTATAATTGCTTTACAATGGTGTGTTAGTTTCTGCTTTACAACAAAGTGAATCAGCTATACATGCACATATGTTCCCATATCTCTTCCCTCTTGCATCTCCCTCCCACCCTCCCTATCCCACCCCTCTAGGTGGTCACACAGCACGGAGCTGATCTCCCTGTGCTATGCGGCTACTTCCCACTAGCTATCTACCTTACGTTTGGTAGTGTATATATGTCCATGCCACTCTCTCGCTTTGTCCCAGCTTACCCTTCCTCCTCCCCATATCCTCAAGTCCATACTCTAGTAGGTCTGTGTCTTTATTCCCGTCTTGCCCCTAGGTTCTTTATGACCTTTTTTTTTTTTTTCAAACCAGTAGACTTTTGTCTCCATCTTGTTGAGTCACGTAAACCTCCCTAGTTACAAGGGAATCTGGGGTGGCAAGAATCTAACTGAGCATATTACTGTCCTCCCGCAAAGTGGGGTTCTGTTGATAAGGAAGAGGGGAGAACAGCTGTTGGATAGGTAACCGGTCATGTCAGTCATGCCTAAATTAAACGTGCTGAACACAGGGAAGAATGGAGAAATAAATTGCACAGGTGATTCTGTCTGCCATTCTTCTCAATGAGCATGCGCCCTAGTGTTTGCATGAGGATGGGAGACTGGGTTGCCTCAGTTGACATCAGCTCCTACCTGCCTCTTGTGTGAGCATCCACCTGGGCTCAGTGACAGCCTGGTTATTAACAACATGCATTTTTTTTCATACAAGGTGGCCCCGAAAGCCAGCCCAGCCACTTTATCTGGTCCTTCACCCAAGAAATAGCTGTCTTTTCTCCAACACCAGAGAGAAAAATAACCTAGTGCATTAGACTGTCAGGAGATGGCATGTGTGTCTTGAAAGCAGCACATGTTTAAGAGAATTTTGAGAGGGATTTTGACCCTGGGCAGTTTCCCCCCATTGCACTGACTGACCTTAGCTTCCAGTGGCCGTGTAAGATGCAACTTCAGTGAATATCTGAGTTAAGGATGGAGCCAATGAAAAGGAGTGACATTCATTTTGGCGTGCTGAGCTCTAGAGACCAGGAAGCGGATAGTTTAGGCTCCACTAACTACTGTTCTCCTGTTCCTTTTCCACCAGTCTGAGCCACGGGAAGGAGATAAATCTACCTCAGGCCACAGCAGCGGTGCCTTAATGCTCTGTGCTCATTCACTCCAAACGGAATTCCTGAGACCAGTCAACTTGGAATAGTCTGTAATATGTTGGTAGTTTGTCCATTTGTTTACAGAGGTTAACCTTTTGTATTAAAATTTTGTCAGAAAGTAGGAAATTCAGGATGTTTAGCAACTTGGAGTGATTTGCTTTTTTTTAATGAGTTTTTTAAAGTAAAATTGATTTTTGAGAAGTGTCTTCAAGTTATTTGAGGGCAGGGAAACCTCAGCATCTGTATATATACTACTTAGTATATCTCTTTAAGGGAGGGTTTACTTTTATTTTCATAGCTCAGATGAAAATGGTGTTGTATTTTGAAATAGTTACTCTTTCATTTGATCTGCAAATATTCTAGTTTCTGTAGAACTTTAACAAAACTACCAGCTTTAGCAGAGGAGAAATATTCATCTTTCAGTAATTACTAAATGCTCTAATAAAGTCTGGTGCATGAAGTTGTATATACAGTTGAGTGAATTTATTTTAGGAAAATGAAACCTACATAAGTTCAGGCCATCTACAAAGTAACTTTGCTCATGATTGGATAAGTACAATTAAAGACTGTAGACTGAAAACCAGCTTATACATTATATAATTAAGTTACATAATATAGCTTATTTATAGTTTAATCAGCCTAAAGCAATCTTTACAACCCCAATTTGTCATCATTTTTCTTGAAATTTTTTTAATGAGCTGTTATAGTATATTGTTGTAAGCTTTATAGAGTGTAAAAGTGTTTAATTAACTTTGTTTTTAGACGTGATTAACATTTAACTCAGTGGACTTTGAGTAAAGCAGATTACCCTCATAAAGTGGGTGGGCCTCGTTCAATCAGTTGAAGGCCTTAAGGAGCAAAGACTGAGGTTGTTGGAAGAAGCAGTTTCTGTTTCAAGATTGCAGCATAGAAATTCTGCCTGAGTTTCCAGCCTGTTGGCCAGCCCTGCAGATTTCACACGTGCCAACTCCCACAATTTTGGGAGCCAATTGCTGAAAAATATATCTCCCCCATCTATAAGTTACTTATACATATATTTTGTAAGTCAGGATATCTATATGTATATCCTATTGGTTCTCTTTCTCTGGAGACTCCTGACTAATACAGGGTGTCTCAAAACCAGTGTAGCTGAGACCTCTCCAAGGAGCCTAAGGAATGAAGTGTGTGTGTGTGTCAGAAAGGTGGGCAGGGGGTCGGAGTGGTTAGGATATGTGGACAATAAGTGTCAGTTCGGAATTTTGGTGCTAGAAAACTAGTATGTTAAGTAAAGCAATCTCCAACATGAAAAAAACTCAGCTTTGCCTTTGGTTAAGGAAAGCTGGAAAAACCTGTTGCCACATGGACTAGGATCTATGGAGCAGGAGGCCCAGGTGTACCTGGTCAGGCTCTTATGTTTCTGGTCATTTAATCATTTGATTCTCCCATTTATGATATGGTCATTATTACTGACCTGATAACAGAGAAACAAATGCCGTCTGCATTCCAGAGCACTGGTCACTACTGGCTGAAACTCCTCTTACCGGGAATTCAGGTAAGCTAGGGGCTTGCCTTTTCGTTTCTCCATTGGGTCACTGGATTTTTCTTTATGTGGCACAGGCATTTTTAAGTGTTTATAACAGGACATGGTGGCTGTGTAATGTGTCGGCTAGGCTGACCTGAATTTCCCAGAATCCCTGCTCCTGTACCTTTCTGGTGAGAGTGGGCCACAGAGAGAGTCCAGTGGGAGGCTTGCAGGGCAGAGTAGCGGGTTTGCCGTTCTGTGTGCACGTGCCCTGTGGCCTGTCTGCTGACTCCCCTCAGTGCCCTGGGGCAGATGCTGGGCCTGCAGCTACTCTGCCTTCCCCTGACCCTCTGTCAGCTCCTCCTCCGGGCCAGGTGTGTGCATAGCTCTGTGACACAGGCCCTGGCTTTTGCAGGTCACCCTCATCCCCAAGGTCAGAGGCAGCTGGGCGGGCAGTGTGTCCTCGGGAGCTCCAGCTCAGGGCTTGCCCTCGGCCTTCCCCAGTCCGTATCTATCCCCTCTTCCTGTCTGCCGTGTAGGCTTCAAGCTCCAACATCAGACCTGACGACAACAGCCTTACAGAGGCTGCTTAATCACTCCCACAGCTGTGTAAGGTCAAGTTCTGTAGGGATATATGTGGGTATCACTTAGTGGTTCTGCTTCTCAGCTTGGACACTAATAAACAGTGCAATCGTTTGTCTTTTTTGGTTAACAAAAGCAGAAAAAGACTTCAAATAGACGTCAAAAGTGTGATTATTCTCACTCGGTGATGGTGTTTGTTGTCTTGGTCATTTTTCTCGAGCCAGGAGTAGTAGCACGGTGTTGTGAGCTGAATCAGGAATAAACAGTGGCCTCAGCATTCATCTTTGGTTCCCCACGTGAATGAGGGTGAGTCTCAATTCTGACATGTTTAACAGCATAAACAGCACATTCTTACCATTTTGTGTTAACCCCCGTTTTCCCTCTAGGGGATGCCCACTGGACGAGAGCTCTTTGAGCAGAGAGACCTTGTCTGATCTCTGCACCATTTTATTCCAAACCCTAGTGCGACGCCTGGCACGTGGGGGGCACTGGAGGAAGTGCCTCACCATTGCGGAGGGGATCGTGACTCCCATTAGAGTCCTGGGTGTTTAACCTCTGGAGTTTCCTTGGACAAAGTTTCCTCCTCTTCTGTTTGGAGACTTCCTCAGCCATCAAGACAGCTCAGGCACTGTCTCCTTTGGGAGTTTTCGAGGTAAGCTGTTTTCAGTACTTCTGTTATTTTATAATTAAACGTTTCTCCATCTACGTTACCAGACTATGAACTCTAAGGGCACATATTTCATCTGGGTCACTTCTGTATCCCGAGTGTTGTATACAGCACTGGGAAGGTAGAGTTGATGAGCTTTGCAATTGAACATTACTATTTCTAGCAGAGTCTATCAAAGCCCATAGGATTAAACTAGCCTTAAAAAAAAAATAAAGGCTAGTTCTACATGGACTATCTTTGGTAGAGGGCTTAAATCTTTCAGAGACATTTGCCACTTGTAATATTTATCATTGGGGTCACAGTCAACAGGAAAGTTCATTTCCCTCGAAGTACATGACATCAGTCCAGGCAAAACTGTGCAGAATTTTTGTTTCTCAGTGCTCAGATCTCACGAAGTGAGGTGCCTCCCTCCCGGGGTCAGATAGGTTCACAGGTCAAGTGTAAAAGGCTGCGTGGTGGTACTTGGCAAGCACAAGAGCACTGCCCCATCTCAAGGGAACAGACTGGTGCACGCAAATGCCATGGTACGTGCTGGAGCTTGGAGAGCGCCGACCATGGCTGTGCTGAGCCTCACCCCAGCTGGGCTGCCACGTGGGATTTGGCCTCAGATGGTGTCATAATGGGCTCCCAGTGGGTTGCCCATAAGAGCCATACTGACTGCATTTACAGAGCGCTCAGTGAGGGTATGACTTTCAGATTTACTTGTCCTCTTAGTGTCATCCCAGTGTTCCCTCAACGCAGCTTCTCAAGACAGAAAAATGACCTACAAATCAGTAGCTTTTTTTTTTTTTCCCCATGACTGAAAGTCATGTGTTACTGAAGGTCAAGGGATATTTTAGGTGGAGTGTCGTTTAGGTGTCATAAGAGTGATGATTTCTTTACCTGCCCTGGAGTAGAACTCTTCTTTAATGTGAATGTAATTTGATTTTGAAGAAAGCCTAAATAATGAATTTAAGTAGTAATAATAAATTTAATAATAAAAACACACTGAATTTTCCTTTATATGGAGACACTAAAACTTACTTAGGTGAACGTTTATCATGTATAAGCAGCTTCTAGTTTGCAACGACAGTTACTGTGCTTTAAGGAATTGGTTCCACCCGTTGTTTAAAATAATGAAATCCCAGCAGATTAAGGGGAGGCTCCTTAGCCCCCATTCAGAGGTAACGTGAAGTCTCCCCTCGTCAGGGCCACCCTGCCGCTCCCTCTTCCCCTCCTGCTCTTCAGTATATTCTGCCCCATCCTTGTTACGATCCAGGACTTTCAGCTACGTCATAAGCAGACGTCGAGCCCTTTGGTACCATATTCTGTGGGTTTGTTGTCAACGTCCCACTAAACCTCTGCTCTCTGCAACTATGCCAATCTGTGATCTGCCCCATGCCCTTAAGTCTCTGCCAGGCTTCACCAAGGTCAAGCCTCAGCTCACATGCCTACTCCTGAGCTGCGGTGGCCTCCTGTCTGCCCGACTCTGCAGCGGGAGAGTCCAGGGCTGCAGAGCGTGGCGCCATGTTGTCTGTGCCTACTCTCATCTCTCCCACCAATCCAGCGCTCCTCCTCCCTGGGTTACCCTGTAAAACGGTTTTTGTGATAACCCTTATATCTTCTGCTTAGCTAATTGGTCTTAACTTTTCCTTATGAATGACCATTTTCTGAAATAGTTTAATTTGGTATATGAATACTATGTAAAGGTAACAATGTTACATAAAAGCCCCCTGCTTACTGAAATGAATTAAACATCTAAAAATAATTGCTAAAATGTCACTTTAAAAAATTCCTGAGTAATAGGTCACTTGGAACAGCATGTGGAACGCATTGTAACTTCTTTGAACCAAACAAAAAGAATCACAACATACTTTAGTGTACAAATCAATTTATTATACAATTATACAGAATGCTTTTTATCTACAAAGAAAAATGGCTTCTCCTGCCTCCCTGGCTGCCCCAATCATGATACTATGTTCTTAACATACAAGTATTTTCAAAGGAAAACCAAAAAAGTGATATCCTTATTTTCCAAATAAGGAAGTCCCCAGAAACATAAAATGATATGGAAATACTGGAAAGAACTAGCCTGGTCTCTTACACAAAGGGCTAGTTGTCCATCACAGGAAACAGCATTTTGCCTTAAAAATACTTCTCTAATGGGGAGGACTTCCCCCCTGCACGGTATGCCTAAATAGTTCAGTATATAATTTCAATGGGTTGAAATTTCTATATTTAACTCCATTAAGTAAACATTCCATTTTGTTACTTAAATTGGAATTAGCAACATATATGCTTAAAATATTCATTTAAATGTTTTCATACCTATGAGTAAGGAAATTTGGGGAAAAACATTTCTTTTTTTAACAAATTATACAGATTTTTTAAAAAGCTTTGCTTGAGGAAAATCACATTAAAAGTAAACATTTTGTTTAAAATTGTAACACTTAGAAACAGGTGAAGACATTTACCTGACTCAATTTTGTGACTAAGACTTAATATAGCTCTGTATTTTTTTTTACCAGCCCTTGAATGGTTTAAGGCAATAAGTGTTTCATTAAGCTTCTCTAGAATTAAAGACCAAGTTGGAAATAAGCATCCTGAAACCTCTAGCCAAATTTGAGCTTGAAAGTGTGAACTAACCAAGTTTTTTTCCCTTTGATCAGAGAGGCTTCCAGCTGCCTGGGCTTTCTCCTTCGGCTGAAGGATGCTTCCCTCCTTGTGCAGATGTGAAGCCCATCAAAGCATCCAGAACTGCAGGTATGAGGCCAAGTGGTGAGCCCAGGGCCTCACTGACGATTAAAAATAAGCTGGAGCCAATGACTGACCAGTGATGTCTGTCTTCTGAGTCTCATTTTTACCTGCGGTGAGTGCACTTTGGTAACAGATTTTAGCTCATGTCTGAGACCTAAAACTGAACTAGAGCCCAGCTGCTCCAGGGTGCTTCGTCCTCAGTCTGTCGCGGGTTTTGTCACAGAGGAGTGCTGAGCCACGCTCGAAGCGAGCCCTTGTTTTAAAGTGAGTTTCTGGGAGAGAACGAGACGTATAACCGTGCAGGTATGATGTGATGGAAGCGGGCGGGGATTAAGCACCCTAAAGCAACTCAGTTTTAAAAAGCTATTTAGAAAGATCCAGGAGTAAGGGGGCATCAGACAGAAGATGTCTGTTTGGTAGAAATGGGTCAACTGGCAGAGAAGGGGCTACAGGGCACGATGCCCTCACCGTGAAGACTGGACCAAGGTCAGTCACCTTTCAGTGCAGCAGAATCCCAAGGGGCGTTTACAGGAAACAAGAGTTGGTTTCGTCAGTGTATGTGTCAGTACCGAAGTCAGTGTGTTTTTTTGTTTTCCTGTAGTTAAAAAAAATTTTTTTCCCCAAATACTCATAAAAAAAGAAATGCCCCCAAAAGGACAAAGTCGTTCCCAAACAGACTGTAACGTGTTGGGGCAACGGTGAAAATGCCTTTCTGGCACTTAAGCCTCTGATGTCCATGTTATGACCTAAAAACTTCTTAAAATAAGGTAGGAAAGAAGATAAAGTGTCAAAGTTGGCAAATCTTGTTTTATAGGGTATAAAAATTTTACAGTGTATAAATCTTCATCACATCTTCAGAAAATACCCTCAGTTTCCATTCTTGGGACAATTTAATAGGGAGACGGTCCTGCTAACCTTCCTCTGCTCCCGTGCTTCTCAGTGGAGCCTGTGTTACTTGGAGCAGGGAAAGGAAGCGCCGAGTTTGCCAAACTGGCGCTTTTCGTTGTGGCTCGTTCCCAGCCCCTTCCCTCTTTTCAAAAACTTAACCTGCAAAGAGTGCTAGCAGGTATGTGGGGGTAATACTCACGAGGCGGCTCATAAGAAATCGTCGGCAAGTTCAATGTCTATTTTGCCCCCAATGCTCTATTAATTCTGACTTATTAATAGTCCAGTGACACATCATTCTAAGAAAAAGGGCCCACTGGACTCGAGTCCTTGTCAGAAAGGAAATGGGCAGGCAAAGTCAGATCCTGCTTTTAAAACTGAGCATTGCATCTGTATCCTAACCTGGGGCACCTGAACATCGGAGGTAGATGTGAATATATGAATAATTAAGGAAACCCAATTAAAACTGAGGAACTACTCCTACCCAAGCCCCTGAGCTATGAAGGTTTAGTAGAAGATTTTTCTTCAAAGTAAAAAAAACAAAAAACAAACAAACTTTATTACCATGTCACTAAGTTGAGAATTAGGAGTAGTTGTGGGAATTTGACACTCCAGAGACCGACAAGAGAGAAAAGTTTTGCTGGGTTTTCCATTTATGTGACCATTTCAATATTTTCTGGGGTTGATTCGTAAAGGAACAAATGGGCTGACTACTGTACGTACTGAGACTTATTGCTGAAGGTGGATGAGAGCGAGCGTACCCTGTATTTAGAAGACAATTAACATTTTGTTTTAAACGTTTTAACAAAACTCCTTATTTGCAGACTTGCTGTGAGAAACAGTGCTCCCTGGGTCCTGGCTTTGCAGGTGCAGAAGGCTTTATCAAGACAGGGTCTGGTGAGGGGTTAGGTCAGTGTGGAAAGGAGAGAAGTCGCACCAGGTCTGAGGGCTGCAGAGTTGTCACTGCTGATGGAAGCATGTCAACAGATTAACCTATTAGCAATCTATTAATGCATTCCCGGTACAAATGATTTATAAACTCGAAAGAAATTCGTTTGTCTTTGCTTTAAAACAAGCGAATCTGTTAGGCTATTATATATGCTTTGTCTTACTCAACATTTATTGTGCTTTCTTGTTTGTTATTCCATTGGTTGCAGTGAAGTAGGCTTTGGAAAAACCATTCTTAACTTCTTGCCCTGCATGTGGGTCTTCCCCGTCTTTCTTCATTGGCTTCTTCCAGTATGTCTGTTGGTTGTGTACATGTTGAAGAGAGAAAGAGAAAAGGATCTTTTAATAAGACCTTGTCTATAATGTGACATATGGTCTGAAACAATGCATGATCTTCACTGGGTACTGAACTTACTCTAGTAAGAATTCTTGTTTGTAATATGACAATTTTTAGGCTTTGGGTTAAAAATAATAGGGTAAAAACAAGATGGATGCATGAATTCCAACAATGAAAAGTTGTTTCCTTCGCCTTATCCACATCAGGTTAGTATTTATGTATTAAGTTTTATGGGATTAGCATTCAAATTATTCTGCATTAGTTGCTTACTTGGAAAGAATATGATTTTTTTGAACTTTTAAAAAAATCAAGGTACAAGTGACATACGACGTTGTTAGTTCAGGTGTACAACATGATTTGATTTGTATATATTGTGAAATGATCAAAGTCTAGTTTACCATCACCACATATAGGTACAGAACTTTTTTTTTTGAGATGAGAACTTTTAACATCTAATCTCTTAGTGATTTTCAAAGATGAACTACAGTATTATTAACTAAAGTCACCATGACTTATTTAAGGATGTAATTTTTAAATACAGTTCAAGTGAAAAAATGCGGTTACTTTAAAAGTACTAGAACCTTGGATTTTGGCTTGATTTGCGTTCTCTCATATTCCTCCCACTTTTTTTTTTTTAAAGCAATAGCATCAACAAGGGTCAACACTGAAAAGCATACACTCAATTTTAAAGGACTAAGACTCCGTTTGAACCAGCAGATGGAGCCACAGCTCTGAGCGCCACTGCCCCCTGCTGGGCCACCAAGTCCCTTCACATTTCAACACCAAGGTGACTGATCCCTTCGCCTTCCTGCAACATTGAGCAATTTTTTGTGAGGGCAGCAGGGCTGGGTGGTGGCTCTGTTTGGTTCTCTCAATGGTTATTTCTTTAGAAATTCTCAAAGGAAGCTTTTATATCTTACAAAAGACAAAGCACTGCCCGTCCAGTTTCAGAAACACAAGAGCTGAAAAGCTGTCAGAAGTTCAGTTCCCACAGTTGTCCTCTGTGTAAAACTACTATGCATTTGCTGAAAGTCAACCCAAACTAAAAAAATCAGCAAAGCAGAAACACAGTTGAATACAATTTCAAAAGTACTGTTTTGAATAAACTGTACGTTCTCATTTTTCTTATGAAGCTTTCTATTTCCGCAGCCCACAAAGGAGAGCAATTTAAAATCTACAACCACGTGAGGCCTGTGCTGTTACCACTGCCATCAGGTCTCTTGTAACAGTCGCTTTGAAATTGCATTTTGAAAATCTCTTCCACTGAAACAGTTAGTTAAAAAGAAAATGACACTTAAGAAAAAGTCAGTGGGACCTTTCCATACTGGTTCGCCTTAAAGTAATTTTTTTCCCCCAAATAAACAGTGAGTCTACAGTGTAGCAGTAGATGACATGGAAACAGTTTAATATTAAGTTCATTTAGTCCATGTTCTCCTCCGTTCATACAGAATTCCTGGATCTGTGTTACTGTACACAGTGTTTAACTTTCAGAGGGCAGATTTCGGTAGCATGATTCGAATGCATATTTTTGATAAAACTACATGCATGCATTGGAAAACGTCTAACAAAATGCCCACCAGACCATTAACAGTGGTTACCCTTTGAGGAGGAGGACACAGGGAAAGGAGTTGAGTGCAGACTTCACTGTGTACCGGGTGCACCTGTTACTTGTCAACAAGCCTGTGCTACCATAATAATTGGTAAAATTAAATGCAGAAGTGCACAGTCTAGTGTTTTACAGTTGAATATTTATATTTAACTTACCTGAATATAGAAGTTTAAGAACAGGATGACCAGCGTCAGCATATAAGAAGACTGGAAGATGAGACAGCCGAAGGGGAAGCCGCAGGGCCTCACGACAGCGCTCATGGTGTGGGTGACGGTGAGCACGAACTGCACCTGCAGGGGCGGCAAGGGTGGAACCACTCTGCATTCAGGCAGTTAGAAAGCGACTACCCGTACTCCCTACCTCGTGCAGGGGTAAGACAAGACAATGCTGAAGCAGCCCACCGTCCTATCCAGAAATCTTGTTTGAAATTAGGAAGTGTATAAAATTGGCCATGATTAATTTTCTCCTGAAAAAATCACAGTTGAAGTCATTTAGGTAAAAATGCTTAAACAGGCATTAATTTCAAAAGTATTCATACAGACGTTTTAACACACAAGGTTTCACTCTTAAAAATCCATTTTTAGAGGAAAACAGGCAGCCTCATCACACATAGAAAAGCCTCTGACCTCCAGGGCTGGGCCTGAGGCCATGCAGATGCTTCACATGAAGAGAAGCCGACAGAGGGATGACATACCAGCTGAGCCTGCGTGAGATACTTCTTCCACCAAAGATACTTGTGCATAGATGGAAACACAGAAAGGCCATAGTAAGTGTACATGAGGATGTGGATGAAACTGTTCAGGGTGGGTCCAAAGAAACCTAGAAAAGTACAGTATAAATTACTGTTCTTCTAGAAAGTATGATCGTTCGTTGTCAAGTAATATTCTTCCTGTACATCATAATGGAAGACAAATAACAATATGGCACTAATAAAATTCACCCCGATTCCTGTGCCATTATCCGGGGATTCACCCAAGGTCACCTAGATAGAGGGACTAACCTGGGGTAGGTTTTCCGTCAGTGCCAACCAAACAGGTAACCCCTGATTTGCAAAGGCTTCGCTGCTTCTGTCATTACCACCATCCAATCAGGTGGCAGAATCTGAGGAAACGTCTTTGCTTTAGCTAAACCTCTGATAAGCCGTTTTGATTGCAGAAAGAGCCTTTCTTCACGGCTGAACAGGGTGCTAAAGAGTGAAGGAAAATGTATTGCTCTTCGTAGCAAAGTAAATAGAATCTACCTGGCAGGGACCTAGAACCAGAAGATGCTGCAGAAGGTAAGAGAATACAGGGGAGAGAAAAGGTCCAGCAGGATAAGAGGCTGGGGCAGGGGAGAGGTGGGCATATGGGACTTTCCCAGTAGCCAAGCCACCTCGTGGACTTCTGGAACGAAGAATGTCTGAGATCCAGTTGGAGGATACCTCCTGAGCTGAGCTGTGCCGTGGAATTTCCCTTCCCCTGCTATCACCTTCATGAAATCTTCTGCCATCAACGTGGGTGAATCGCGTTTCAGGAAACCAAGGAGTGAGGGCTAAGCTCCAGGTTGGGTCAACCAAGGGTCAAAAGGACTGAGCTGCAAGAGGTAAGGTGACGGAAACAGGGAACACGTCATAAGGATGACATCAATCAATGCAGGCAAAGGGCCCGGAATGGTGCCCAGCACAAAGTGAGCACCGTCACCCCTGTGGGAGAGGAGACGGGACCTCCTAAGAATTCTGTCCCCTTGGACATATTAGTTTGTAAATTTTGTTTCTCATCTGGAAAATAGATACAGAGTAATTATCTCTTAAGAGTGAGATGTGGTTAAATGAGATAATACTATATAAACTAAAAGGCACTGCACCTCTGTTGGTTAACTCATCAATTTAAATTCTCCTGCCTGGTTTCCCAATCCTGGATTAGCGATCTAGACAGATCAAGTCAATGAATAAGAAACAAGAGGAACACCACCAGGAATCTAGCAAGTCCTCATACACGGGCTGGAATAGCTTGTCAGGGCAGTGAATTTATATGAAAACACAAATACAGTTTCAGAGTACCAGGTAGCACAATATTAGTGATGTTTCTTTACCAACCTGAGTTTTCATTTCCATCAATTAATAAAAAAGAGTAGCTGCTAATTTTTATAATATTCTAGCTTGAATAGAAATCATCACACAGAATTCCTGTGAATGAAATACGATGTCTTTACGAAGTGATTATTCAAGACCGACTTTTAGATGCTTTAGTGAGTTATAAGTGAAACTTGATAATCGTAAAACATACTTAACCTTGACAACAGTCCTGCGGTATTGATTTCAGCCTATATTTTGATTACACTGCAAGTCTGTTGTAATCCTAATAACCAAGACCAGAGTATGTCGGTCTAGGAGGCATGTGAAGGCGTCTCTTTTCTCTCTGCTGCACCCCCAACAATTTTTCTTCACACTGGAGTTTAAATTTGCATCTTTACAGTCAATGATGTATTGCAAACACCCTTGGGGTTTTTAAAAATACCATCTCCGATAGGACTTCCGGGTAAGATGGCGGAAGAGTAAGACGCGGAGATCAACTTCCTCCCCACGGATACACCAGAAATACAGCTACACGTGGAACAACTCCTACAGAACACCTACTGAACGCTGGCAGAAGACCCCAGACCTCCCAAAAGGCAAGAAACCCCCCACATACCTGGGTAGGGCAAAGCGGAGAGATTCCCACACAGAGGATCGGTGCCGAGCGGCACTCACCAGCCCGAGAGGCTTGTCTGCTCGCCCGCCGGGGCGCGCAGCGCTGGAAGCTGAGGCTCGGGCTTCGGTCAGAGCGCAGGGAGAGGACTGGGGCTGGCGGCGAGAACTCAGCCGGAAGGGGGCTAATGAGCCACAGCTAGCCGGCAGGGAGTCCGGGAAAACTCTGGAGCTGCCGAAGAGGCAAGAGACTTTTTCTTCCCTCTTGGTTTCCTGGTGCGCGAGGAGAGGGGATTAGGAGCGCTGCTTAAAGGGGCTCCACAGACGGGCGCGAGTCGCGACTGAAAGCGCGGAGCCCATTGACGGGCGTGGGACGCTGGGGCTGCTGCTGCCGCCGCCAAGAAGCCTGTGTGCGAGCGCAGGTCACTGCCCACACCGCCCTTCCGGGAGCCTGTGCAGCCCGCCACTGCCGGGGTCCCGGGATCCAGGGGCGGCTTCCCTGGGAGAACGCACGGCGCGCCTCGGGCTGGTGCAACGTCACGCCGACCTCTGCCGCTGCAGGCTCGCCCCGCACTCCGTGCCCCTCCCTCCCGCCCGGCCTGAGTGAGCCAGAGTCCCCGAAGAGGCTGCTCCTTTAACCCTGTCCTGTCTGAGCGAAGAACAGACGCCCTCCGGCGACCTACACGCAGAGGCGGGGCCAAATCCAAAGCTGAGACCCAGGAGCTGTGAGAACAAAGAAGAGAAAGGGAAACCTCTCCCAGCAGCCTCAGAAGCAGCGGATTAAAGCTCCACAATCAACTTGATGTACCCTGCATCTGTGGAATACATGAATAGACAACACATCATCCCAAATTGAGGAGCCCGGAGTCAGTGCTGGGCCTCTGAGGTGGGAGAGCCAACTTCAGGACACTGGTCCACAAGAGACCTCCCAGCTCCACATAATATCAAACGGCAAAAGTCTTCCAGAGATCTCCATCTCAACACCAGCACCCAGCTTCACTCAACGACCAGCAAGCTACAATGCTGGACACCCTAAGCCAAACAACTAGCAAGACAGGAACACAACACCACCCATTAGCAGAGAGGTGGCCTAAAATCATAAAAAGTCCGCAGACACCCCAAAACACACCACCAGACGTGGACCTGCCCACCAGAAAGACAAGATCCAGCCTCATCCACCAGAACACAGGCACTAGTCCCCTACACCAGGAAGCTTACACAACCCACTAAACCAACCTTAGCCACTGGGGACAGACACCAAAAACAACGGGAACTACGAACCTGCAGCCTGCAAAAAGGAGACCCCAAACACAGTAACATAAGCAAAATGAGAAGACAGAAAAACACACAGCAGGAGAAGGAGCAAGATAAAAACCCACCAGATCTAACAAATGAAGAGGTAATAGGCAGTCTACCTGAAAAAGAATTCAGAATAATGATGGTAAAGATGATCCAAGATTCTATTTCCCAGATCCAAAATCTTGGAAATAGAATAGACAAAATGCAAGAAACAGTTAACAAGGACCTAGAAGAACTAAAGATGAATCAAGCATCGATTAAAAACACAATAAATGAAATAAAAAATACTCTAGATGGGATCAATAGCAGAATAACTGAGGCAGAAGAACGGATAAGTGAGGTGGAAGATAAAATAGTGGAAATAACTGCTGCAGAGCAAAATAAAAAAGAATGAAAAGAACAGAGGACAGTCTCAGAGACCTCTGGGACAACATTAAACGCACCAACATTCGAATTATAGGGGTTCCAGAAGAAGAAGAGAAAAAGAAAGGGACTGAGAAAATATTTGAAGAGATTATAGTTGAAAACTTCCCTAATATGGGAAAGGAAATAGTTAATCAAGTCCAGGAGGCACAGAGAGTCCCACACAGAATAAATCCAAGGAGAAATACGCCAAGACACATATTAATCAAACTGTCAAAAATTAAACACAAAGAAATCATATTAAAAGCAGCAAGGCAAAAACAACAAATAACACACAAGGGAATCCCCATCAGGATAACAGCTGATCTCTCAGCAGAAACTCTACAAGCCAGAAGGGAGTGGCAGGACATAATTAAAGTGATGAAGGAGAAGAACCTGCAACCAAGATTACTCTACCCAGCAAGGATCTCATTCAGATTTGATGGAGAAATGAAAACGTTTACAGACAAGCAAAAGCTGAGAGAGTTCAGCACCACCAAACCAGCTTTACAACAAATGCTAAAGGAACTTCTCTAGGCAAGAAACACAACAGAAGTAAAAGACCTACAATAACGAACCCAAAACAAGAAAATGGGAACAGGAACATACATATTGATAATTACCTTAAATGTAAATGGACTAAATGCTCCCACCAAAAGATACAGATTGGCTGAATGGATACAAAAACAAGACCCATATATATGCTGTCTACAAGAGACCCACTTCAGACCTAGAGACACATACAGACTGAAAGTAAGGGGATGGAAAAAGATATTCCATGCAAATGGAAAACCAAAAGAAAGCTGGAGTAGCAATTCTCATATCAGACAAAATAGACTTTAAAATAAAGACTACTAGAAGAGACAAAGAAGGACACTACATAATGATCAAGGGATCGATCCAAGAAGAAGATATAACAATTGTAAATATTTATGCACCAAACATAGGAGCACCTCAATACATAAGGCAAATACTAACAGCCATAAAAGGGGAAATCGACAGTAACACACTCATAGTAGGGGACTTTAACACCCCACTTTCACCAATGGACAGATCATCCAAAATGAAAATAAATAAGGAAACACAAGCTTTAAATGATACATTAAACAAGATGGACTTAATTGATATTTATAGGACATTCCATCCAAAAACAACAGAATACACATTTTTCTCAAGTGCTCATGGAACATTCTCCAGGATAGATCATTCTTGGGTCACAAGTCAAGCCTTGGTAAATTTAAGAAAATTGAAATTGTATCAAGTATCTTTTCCGACCACAATGCTATGAGACTAGATATCAATTACAGGAAAAGAGCTGTAAAAAATACAAACACATGGAGGCTAAACAATACACTACTTAATAACGAAGTGATCACTGAAGAAATCAAAGAGGAAATTAAAAAATACCTAGAAACAAATGACAATGGAGACACGACGACCCAAAACCTATGGGATGCAGCAAAAGCAGTTCTAAGAGGGAAGTTTATAGCAATACAATCCCACCTTAAGAAACAGGAAACATCTCGAATAAACAACCTAACCTTGCACCTAAAGCAATTAGAGAAAGAAGAACAAAAACATCCCAAAGTTAGCAGAAGGAAAGAAATCATAAAAATGAGATCAGAAATAAATGAAAAAGAAATGAAGGAAACGATAGCAAAGATCAATAAAACTAAAAGCTGGTTCTTTGAGAAGATAAACAAAATTGATAAACCATTAGCCAGACTCATCAAGAAAAAAAGGGAGAAGACTCAAATCAATAGAATTAGAAATGAAAAAGGAGAAGTAACAACTGACACTGCGGAAATACAAAAGATCATGAGAGATTACTATAAGCAACTCTATGCCAATAAAATGGACAACCTGGAAGAAATGGACAAATTCTTAGAAATGCACAACCTGCCAAGACTGAATCAGGAAGAAATAGAAAATATGAACAGACCAATCACAAGCACTGAAATTGAAACTGTGATAAAAAATCTTCCAACAAACAAAAGCCCAGGACCAGATGGCTTCACAGGCGAATTCTATCAAGCATTTAGAGAAGAGCTAACACCTATCCTTCTGAAACTCTTCCAAAATATAGCAGAGGGAGGAACACTCCCAAACTCATTCTACGAGGCCACCATCACCTTGATACCAAAACCAGACAAGGATGTCACAAAGAAAGAAAACTACAGGCCAATATCACTGATGAACATAGATGCAAAAATCCTCAACAAAATACTAGCAAACAGAATCCAACAGCACATTAAAAGGATCATACACCATGATCAAGTGGGGTTTATTCCAGGAATGCAAGGATTCTTCAATATACGCAAATCAATCAACGTGATACACCATATTAACAAATTGAAGGAGAAAAACCATATGATCATCTCAATAGATGCAGAGAAAGCTTTCGACAAAATTCAACACCCATTTATGATAAAAACCCTGCAGAAAGTAGGCATAGAGGGAACTTTCCTCAACATAATAAAGGCCATATATGACAAACCCACAGCCAGCCTCGTCCTCAAGGGTGAAAAACTGAAAGCATTTCCACTAAGATCAGGAACAAGACAAGGTTGCCCACTCTCACCACTCTTATTCAACCTAGTTTTGGAAGTTTTAGCCACAGCAATCAGAGAAGAAAAGGAAATAAAAGGAATCCAAATTGGAAAAGAAGAAGTAAAGCTGTCACTGTTTGCAGATGACATGATACTATACATAGAGAATCCTAAAGATGCTACCAGAAAACTACTAGAGTTAATCAATGAATTTGGTAAAGTTGCAGGATACAAAATTAATGCACAGAAATCTCTGGCATTCCTATACACTAAGGATGAAAAATCTGAAAGTGAAATCAAGGAAACACTCCCATTTACCATTGCAACAAAAAGAATAAAATATCTAGGAATAAACCTACCTAAGGAGACAAAAGACCTGTATGCAGAAAATTATAAGACACTGATGAAAGAAATTAAAGATGATACAAATAGATGGAGAGATATACCATGTTCTTGGATTGGAAGAATCAACATTGTGAAAATGACTCTACTACCCAAAGCAATCTACAGATTCAATGCAATCCCTATCAAACTACCACTGGCATTTTTCACAGAACTAGAGCAAAAAATTTCACAATTTGTATGGAAACACAAAAGACCCCGAATAGCCAAAGCAATCTTGAGAACGAAAAATGGAGCTGGAGGAATCAGGCTCCCTGACTTCAGACTATACTACAAAGCTACAGTAATCAAGACAGTATGGTACTGGCACAAAAACAGAAAGATAGATCAATGGAACAGGATAGAAAGCCCAGAGTTAAACCCACGGACATATGGTCACCTTATCTTTGATAAAGGAGGCAGGAATGTACAGTGGAGAAAGGACAGTCTCTTCAATAAGTGGTGCTGGGAAAACTGGATAGGGACATGTAAAAGTATGAGATTAGATCACTCCCTAACACCATACACAAAAATAAGCTCAAAATGGATTAAAGACCTAAATGTAAGGCCAGACACTATCAAACTCTTAGAGGAAAACATAGGCAGAACACTCTATGACATAAATCACAGCAAGATCCTTTTTGACCCACCTCCTAGAGAAATGGAAATAAAGACAAAAATAAACACATGGGACCTAATGAAACTTAAAAGCTTTTGCACAGCAAAGGAAACCATAAACAAGACCAAAAGACAACCCTCAGAATGGGAGAAAATATTTGCAAATGAAGCAACTGACAAAGGATTAATCTCCAAAATTTATAAGCAGCTCAGGCAGCCCAATAACAAAAAAACAAACAACCCAATCCAAAAATGGGCAGAAGACCTAAATAGACATTTCTCCACAGAAGATATACAGACTGCCAACAAACACATGAAAGGATGCTCAACATCTTTACTCATTAGAGAAATGCAAATCAAAACTACAATGAGATATCATCTCACACCAGTCAGAATGGCCATCATCAAAAAATCTAGAAACAATAAATGCTGGAGAGGGTGTGGAAAAAAGGGAACCCTCTTGCACTGCTGGTGGGAATGTGAATTGGTACAGCCGCTATGGAGAACGGTATGGAGGTTCCTTAAAAAACTACAAATAGAACTACCATATGACCCAGCAATCCCACTACTGGGCATATACCCTGAGAAAACCATAATTCAAAAAGAGACATGTACCAAAATGTTCATAGCAGCCCTATTTACAATAGCCCGGAGATGGAAACAACCTAAGTGTCCATCATCGGATGAATGGATAAAGATGATGTGGCACATATATACAATGGAATATTACTCAGCCATAAAAAGAAATGAAATTGAGCTATTTGTAATGAGGTGGATAGACCTAGAGTCTGTCATACAGAGTGAAGTAAGTCAGAAAGAGAAAGACAAATACTGTATGCTAACACATATATATGGAATTTAAGAAAAAAAATGTCATGAAGAACATAGGGGTAAGACAGGAATAAAGACACAGACCTACTAGAGAATGGACTTGAGGATATGGGGAGGGGGAAGGGTAAGCTGTGACAAAGTGAAAGAGCGGCATGGACATATATACACTACCAAACGTAAGGTAGATAGCTAGTGGGAAGCAGCCACATAGCACAGGGAGATCAGCTCGGTGCTTTGTGACCGCCTGGAGGGGTGGGATAGGGAGGGTGGGAGGGAGACGCAAAAGGGAGGGGATATGGAAACATATGTATATGTATAACTGATTAAATTTGTTATAAAGCAAAAAATTAAATATTTAGCATAGGTCGATATGTAATTTGTAAACTAATAAAGTCTTAAAAGTGAGGAAAAAAAATACCATCTCCACAAGCTTCTAAATCCTAGAACAAAATTATTTTAAGTTTTACCTGTTCTGATTTTTCACAGAATACTTTTAAATTCTTGGGTACAAGACAATAAATATCAAATAGAAAAGTACTGTTCTCTCGAGCTCAGTGTTTCTCAAACTGCAGGTCATATAACCGACACATCAGTCAATTGTGAAATCAGTATAGTGAGAGTTGTCATTAGCTTTCTGAAAAAGATAAATTTTTTTCTTTAAGTGCATCACAGGCCTTCCCTGGTGGCACGGTAGTTAAGAATCCGTCTGCCAACGCAGGGGACATGGGTTTGAGCCCTGGTCCGGGAAGATCCCACATGCCGCGGAGCAACGAAGCCTGTGCGCCACAACTACTGAGCCTGTGCTCTAGAGCCCGAGAGCCACAACTACTGAAGCCCGCGCGCCTAGAACCCATGCTCTGTGAGAGAAGCCACCGCAATGAGAAGCACACACACCACAATGAAGAGCAGCCTCCGCTCACCACAACTAGAGAAAGCCTGTGCGCAGCAATGAAGACCCAATGCAGCGAGAAATAAATAAATAAATAAATAAATAAAGTGCATCACAGAGCCAGGCTAAATACTGTTTCATGAAATTTGTTTCATACAAAATGTATACATATGAATGAGAGCATTGGGTTGTGATATAAAACATATTACTTATTGAGCTCTCAGTAAAAAGAAAAAAAATTGAAAGCCACTGTTCTGGTGGGTCACAGTGACATGACCTTAATTTTTCAGAATGGAAAAACGAGCCCCCAAAGTTGACATGACTCAACCTGTACCACAGCTAAGTGGTGACTGGGGAAGGTGCTGTATTTTTTACAGCTGCAGTTAATGAAGTAAACTGCTCCAGCTGGGGTGTGGGTTTCCAGCCATTGGACATTTGGTGCACAGAAAAGGAAACATTTTAAAAATTTATCGTAATACTCAAAAGATTTTGCCAGGATCAAAGACAAGAAACAGGGCTTCCCTACTGGCGCAGTGGTTGAGAGTCCGCCTGCTGATGCAGGGGACGCGGGTTCGTGCCCTGGTCTGGGAAGATCCCACATGCCGCGGAGCGGCTGGGCCCGTGAGCCATGGCCGCTGAGCCTGCGCGTCCGGAGCACAGGCTCCACAACGGGAGAGGCCACAACAGTGAGAGGCCCGCCTACCGCAAAAAAAAAATAAATAAAAAAGACAAGAAACGAAACGGCCACGGGCAAAGGTGTGGTTCCCCGTGTGACAAGCAGGCTGGGCCGGGCCCAGTTCTCTCTCCTGAAGGTGTGCGACGCTCAGTATAGGAGACCCATCACCCAGAACTGAAAAACTGACCACTTCACTTACTTTGCCCACAAGGTATCCAGTTCAAAACGCACCACCAGATGTTAAACATAGAGGCGTGATGGTACACGTGAAGAAAGGTAATCTGACTGGTTTTCTTCCGCAACACAAAGAAGATCGTGTCCAGGAACTCTATTAATTTGGAGAAGTAGTACCACCATAACACTCTGGCTACCTGTACGACACGTAAAACGGGAAAAAGACAAGGTGAGGCGTGCTGCCGCGCCAGGGCTGCCCGCCTCTGCGTTCCCCCAGTTCGTGCTTCAGCTCACCTGGCGTCTCTGCCTCCAGCTTTTCCTTATTCCCAGCAATGCAGCCCCTCTGCTGGAAGGGATTCTCTTCCCAAGATACATTAACTGATCAAGGGGCTCCTCTGTACCTACACAACCGAGCCTATGACTCTTCGGTTGATACAGGCTCTCCACGGGCCCGGGCGGCTGCTGTGTCCACTGTCCTCCTCCGGGCACACCCCCGGGCATCCTGTGTGCTGTCCAGGAGGTCGCTTCCTCTCCCTGGAGCCCTGCTGCCCCCATACGCCTCGGTCTCACGCGTCCAGCACGCCTCCCCTACCCCACGTCTGGCGTGGGCCTGTCATCCTATGAGCACTCCTCTCAAGTGCCACCTTGCTCTGGAGCGTGACCTTACCCTCCCGTCTCAGGCGGAATCACCCCCTTCTTCACCTGTGGTCCCAAGTTACTTTACACCTCTATTATCAATAACCACAGTCAGGAACAAGTCTCCTTCCCGCTAGGCCGGAAGTCACTCCGAGGCGGAGACGGTCTCCTTCACCTCCGCTCAGGGCTTGGCAGGTCACTACTGTTGTTCCACTGACTTTGATTCTTCTCTGCTCCTTTATTGTTCATATTCTGTCCCTTAAACATCATGCTCCCCGAGAGCAGTCTAGGATGAACCCTTTCATGTCTTTTCCTCAGAAGATGAAAACTCCAGGTGCTTCTCCACGCTTCAACCCCCAGCCCCAGCAGGTCACAGCGAGGGCTTGCTTCCCTCCCAGGTCCCTCACACGGTCCCCATCGCAGGGAGGTGCTTTCATTAAAGGCACCGGGCTCTCAGCACTCACGGTTACAGAAGAGGAGACACTGTAAGAGGAGCTTCGAAATTAGAATTTAATGCTCTACTATTTACTTCCCATGAAGACAATCATAAGGTGTGCTGGCACCATCCTAAATGTTTGAGGGAATCATTAACCTTCAAAAATATTAAACCATAAGTAAATACATACATACAATAGTGGCTTTTAGAGAACTGTATGGTATCCCAAAGTGTACTCGTCTGTGATAACAGAAATGAAATGGGTGTCGAGAAATCTATACATCTTACTTTTTGTATTATAGCTTTTGAAGATGTTTAAAAATGCTCATCTTAAAATTTTAATTAAAAGGTTTCTACCACCTCTTATTAATAACCCATGTTTTTATTATGGAAATTTTCAAATCTTCACAAATGCAGGAAGAGTAAGGAATGCAAACCCTCTGGTATCTATCTCTGAACTTCAAAATTTTCAGTATGGTTCCAATTTGTGGAATCAATTCTGTTTCCTACCACTTTTTTTTGGGGGGGATGTAACATAAGCAAATACAAAGTATCAGTTTATCTATAACAACTTCTAATAGATGGGGAGACTTGAACATAACCACTGAGACGCTTTTTAAAAAATTTTTATTATTTTTTTATACAGCAGGTTCTTATTAGTTTTCTATTTTATACATATCAGTGTATACATGTCAATCCCAGTCTCCCAATTCATCCCACCACCACCACCACCCCGTTCCCCACCGACCCTGGTGTCCATACATTCATTCTCTACATCTGTGTCTCTATTTCTGCCCTGCAAACCTGTTCATCTGTACCATTTTTCTAAGTTCCACATATATGCATTAATATACGATATTTTTCTTACTTCACTCTGTATGACAGTCTCTAGGTCCATCCACGTCTCTACAAATGACCCAATTTTGTTCCTTTTTATGGCTGAGTAATATTCCATTGTATATATGTGCCACATCTTCTTTATCCATTCATCTGTCAATGGGCATTTAGGTTGCTTCCATGAGCTGGCTATTGTAAATAGTGCTACAATGAACATTGGGGCGCATGTGTCTTTTTGAATTATGGTTTTCTCTGGGTATATGCCCAGTAGTGGGATTGCTGGGTCATATGGTAGTTCTATTTTTAGTTTTTTAAGGAACCTCCATACTGTTCTCCATAGTGGCTGTATCAATTTACATTCCCACCAACAGTGCAAGAGGGTTCCCTTTTCGCCACACCCTCTCCAGCATTTACTGTTTGTAGATTTTTTGATGATGGCCATTCTGACTGGTGTGAGGTGATACCTCATTGTAGTTTTGATTTGCATTTCTCTAATAATTAGTGATGTTGAGCATCCTTTCATGTGCTTCTTGGACATCTGTATATCTTCTTTGGAGAAATGTCTGTTTAGGTCTTCTGCCCATTTTTGGATTGGGTTGTTTCTTTAATATTGAGCTGCATGAGCTGTTTATATATTTTGAAGATTAATCCTTTGTCCACTGATTCCTTTGCAAATATTTTCTCCCATTCTGAGGGGTGTCTTTTCCTCTTATTTATAGTTTCCTTTGCTGTGCAAAAGCTTTTAAGTTTCATTAGGTGAGACACTATCTTATATAATATCTTATTCAATAAAATTAATGAATCTTTAATATCTTCTAATAGTCCATCCACCTTCAAATCCACCTGATTTTCTCAAAAGTGTCTTATTGGTTTGTTTAAACCAGGATCAGGGTCCAGCTTGCATTTATTTGACATGGTTCTTAAGTTTCTTGTAATCAGTAACAGTTCCCTTTCCCTGCTCCCGTTTTGTTTCATGTCTTTTCTCTCTTAAACTACATCAGTTGTACAGAACTCCTAATATGGATTTGGATGACTGTTTCTTCCTCGTGTGGTTTAACCTGTTTCTCTACCCGCCCCCTCACCCCCCCCCCATTTCCTGTAAACAGCAATAAGGGTTAGAGACTTAACTGGATTCAGGTTTAATTAAGGTTTGGGGCAAGAATACAGTTGACCCTTGAACAACACAGGGGTTACGGCGCTGACCCTCTGCAAATCGAAAATCTGTGTATAACTTACAGTCAGCCGTCTGTAGCGTCGTTCCTCCGCGTCTGCGGGCTGTACAGTACTGTAGTATTTAGTACTGAAAAAAGTCTGCGTATAAGTGGACCAGCGTGATTCAAACCCACGTAGGTCAATGGTCAACCGTACTTCAGATGTAGTTCTGGGTACTTCCTATGGAATCACATCAAGAGGTACCTAACTTCTGATATTAAAATCAACAGTGAGTTTGGGTGTTAACAGCCTTATCTAATCATTATGAAGTTTCCGTTCAACTTTGGCCCATTACTTTCATCATTTACAGGTGACCGCTGTCTAGATCCACGACTTCACTAGAAGTTGCAAAACGGTGGTTTTCAAATTCCCTTCATACTTATGCATTTTTCTCTTTATAGAGAAGAGCTCTTCCTCTTTAGCTATTTGGAAACTTACATATGAAAGGCAAGATAAATGTTTGATTCTCGTCCTTTAATTTTTTCGTCTAGAACTTCTTGGTGTTCTAGCAACCTTCAAAAGGTAGCAATGAGGGTTTTTCTTTAGTATCCTTTTAACCTCGGTTTTTCATAAATTTAGTACGTCAGTATTCCTTTTGATACTCAAACTGTCCCACCTTTCGCCGTGGGAGTCCCTTCAAGGTGGCTCCTACGTCTTCTTGTCATGACCCTAGTGGTCTTGGGTAGCTTCCTTGCTCCGTCACAAGATGTCCTGGATTCTTCTCATACACATTTCCCACCCCAATCGGGAATCGGCCGACTCTCTAAGAATCCTAAACCCTTTTGGTGGATTACATTTAGAGAGCACAAGTTTGGTATCATTGCTGGGGTGTCAAAGAGACTAACTAGGCCTTTCCTGTACACAGAGTGAAAAAACACATTTGTTTTTAGAAAGAATAAAGTCAATTCTGCTATTTCCAATTTGAATCTGTAATTACTGAGTTTTAGTTCCTTTTCTTCTATGTTTCCAATACTAGTTATAATAATAGATTATATAGCTTACCCTAAGTGTACCTATAATAGTCCCACAACAAGCAATACCAATATTTTTATTATAATAGCAGCCCCCCAAGTTACTGAATGCTGTTAAGATGCATCTCACTTGGGATATGCAGTCAAAACACTGTTTTAAAGGCACTTGAAATAATTCTTCTTTGGGTGGTTATGTCAACAACTTAATATATGGGTATATTAATTTAGTTTATTTCCGAGATATCTGGGGGGGGAGGCTGCCTTGTAATCTTTTAAAATTTGTTTTATAATTATGTAAAAACACCAACTGGTTCTGAAATATAAGACAAGGTACATTCAAAGAAGTCTAGCTTCCATCCCTATCCCCTCTGACCTGTTCCCTCCCCCAAAAGGAAACCATTTTATTAGCTTTTGGTTTATTCTGCCATTGTTTCTTTTTAAAAACATAAGCAAATATACACATATTCCTATCATTCCTTGCACACAAGGCACTGTACTGTAAGCACGGTCTGCGGGTTGCTTTTCCCCTGAGCTACATCCTGGAGATTATTCTGTAACAGGACAGTGGTCATCCTCATTCCACTTTGCAAAGGGACCCATCGCATGGATGCACCATGGTTCATTCAGTCTGTCCCCCAAGTAAGCATTTCTATTAGGATGGGAGACCGTTTCTTATCTAACCCCAGCTTCCATCGTTGTATCTGGAAGGAGAAACGGTTACAGATGGTTGACTCACCCGGATATCGGCTTCCCCTGCACTGGTAAGATCCTGACACTGTAAGTTGTAGCCTCCTTCCCAACTGGAGAGAATAAGCTGTCAAAGAAATAAGGGGAGAAAAAAAAGTCAGTGTGAGAATTTGGATGAAAACTGAATTTCCCATTCATGTTTCTGATTGGCGTCTATTCAAGATTGAGTTCTTCCCAGAATGAGTTTGACTCGAGCCTGTCCCCAAACACATGGTATCAAAGGATCTAATTCTTGCTGTTGAACTGGTATCAGTGGTTACAATCCTTAGTTAATATAATTTACTTCTAATTTAGCTATCATTTTGAGTACCAAAATACTTTATGTGAAGAATTTATCTAATCATATGTTCTACAAATAAAATATAGAAGTAAAATGTAAACAAATGTGAGGAAATGACACTAAAATGTTAAAACTTTATATTGGCTTATATATAAATAGTTGCTTGATCATCTCAGTAATTTTTTGAATTATGTATTATCATTTTACAGATGTGAAAACCAGGGCTCAGAAACGTTCTTAAATCCCTTTCTTCATTTTACTGATGCGATGTGGTAACCAGACATTTGTGCGATCATGACTGATTAACGCCTGTTTTCCCCATTATGTTCAAGAAACAAAGAGCTCCACAAAGTCCACACCTCCTTCTGTGCTCATCTTCGCATCTACAGTTCCTTGCCCAGTGACTGGCACGGAGAAAGTGCTCAACCACTATATGATGAATGGATTATCTGCTCACAATCACATGGCTAGATGGTGGTAGAACAATGATGGGATTCAGGTCTTCTAATTCCTTGTCTAGTATTCTTTCTACAACACATCATAAGAAAATGAACTTTGTGGAAAATTCTACAGAAGAAGTTTTCTCCATTCTTTCCCACTACTACTAAGAAACTTAAAATTCTAGAATATAATATAAGGCCTTTGGCTTTGATTTACATGAGATATTATATGTGAACGCCTACAATTTTCTGTTGCTTTATCAGAACTGTGTAAAGGTACAGAACTGTTACAATACACAAACAGAGCAGGGAGGGACAGATGTTCATGAACTGAACAGTAAGAAGAGATGAACTACTAAGAACATTGGGAATGTTCTAGAACCTTTGCAAGTCTTTGCTCTACTATCCTTATTGACTTCTCTATCCTTCTAACAAAAACACCTTTCGGTTAACATCATGACAAGTACAGATTATCAGGGTAAATGAATCTGGTGAAAGTAAAGGAGACTGACCTTTCCTGATGGGGTCTATTACAGATCAAGTCACCCCCCAGGTACCCCACAGCTTTACATGCTGGTTCTCAAAGGGGAACCCGTGAAAGGCCACAGGGGATCTAGAAGTACCTAGAAGTGCATGTAAGTTTTTGTGTGCCTTTTTCAAAATAAAGTTACTTAACTTTGTAAAAAGATTAAAAACCTCTATGGTCAGGCTGTAGTTTTGCAGTCAGGGGCTCTAGTATCAACTTTGTGTAGTAACGATACAGAGGCGGGGAAGGACAGGCTGTATTCTGCTTTAGCCAGCTCTATCCAGGCTGTGCCCATCCCCATGGCACCTCTGCAGGACTATCTGACAAACTAAACAGCAGAAGTCAGCAACCAGGCTACGGGAGGCTCTATCTGCTCACCTTGGACCCTTCCTGACGCCCTAGCTGGGCTGGCTGGCAGAAACCACCCAACCTACGTGTTGAAGAGAAGGAAAGCAGGCTGGCAAACAGGGTTAACCTTAGGGAGGTGTGGACTAAGTCGCTCTGAAATAGGATTAGGGTCCACTCCCCATGTCCACCACCTGAACCCACGCTGCTGGCGCCTGCTGACTGTAGCCCTGCAGACATCTCCTAAACGGACCCTCTGCTTCCATTCTTGCCCCCAACTCACTCTGAGTCCATTTTCCATGTAGCAGCCAGAATAACCTATTTAAAAAGGGAGATCCTGTCACTCCCCCATTAAAATCCTCCGGGGGCTTTTCATTACGCTTAGAACAGCAGCCAAATTCCTGACAAGGCCGGATGTGACCTGCCCCCAACCCACCTCGCCTTGAAGCGGCCCTCTGTCCACTGTCCCAGCTCCTAGCCACACGGCCCTGCCCACGGTCCTCGAGCACCCCAAGGCCTCCACACTCGCCGGTCCTCCTGCGCCGGCGCCTCCCCAGAGCTCCGTACGCCTGGCTTGCTCTCAGCACCCAGCCTCAGCTCAGACATCACCTCCTCAGGGAGGCTGCCGCGCCCCGCCCACCGCTCCCTCGCACACGCAGAGGCTGTGCTCCAGAGCCTAGAACACAATCTGACACAGTGCAGGGACTCAACACATTTGTTGCAAGAGTGTCAGTAATTTTAGTGTAGCTTTCTGGCCTAAGCAACCATCTGGCCTGGACATAACAAGTTAGCAAGGTTAAGGTAAGCTATCCTTTGACTAGAGTCTACCAAACATACCCCATAGCGTCAAAGAGAAGACGTTATGCCCTGAAAGAGGTTGCCGTTGGGAGACCAGGAGGCAATCAACCAACAGCAGTGATTTGGAACCAAGAGATGGAAGAGTGTGAAAAGAGAACCACTGGACAAGCCAGAGCTAAAACTCGTAGTGGAGCATGAGCTCCACGCAGACGTTCTCCCTAAAAAAGACAAACCATGTAACCTGGCTGTTCAAACGCCGAACTGTTGTTCCTGCTGACGGTGGCCGATGCTCACCTGAAGACCGACGAGGCCCTTCCGCAGTGACTAACAGCTACTTGCACTAGTCTGTGAACTCTTCAAGTACAGAAACCACGTCTACACATCTCTGTGGCCCCTGGGCTGCACCGAGCAGGTGCTCGCTGAATGCAGGCTGAACAGAACTGATTCATCCTTACACTCATGAGGGAGTGAAGTAGGACAGACATCGTATCTCCGTTTGAAAGCTAAGCTGCCTGAGGTTCAGAGAGCCTAAGTAACTCCTCCAAAGTTGCAGAGAAAGTGAAAGGCTGACACTTGAATCTGGGTCTTCTGCCTCCACTGCACCGTTGCTTCCAGCAGGGATTAGAGCTTCCAAAGCAGACAGAGGGTCAGGCCGGCTCTCCTGATGCAGCTGCCACTTCTGAGAACCACCCAAGGAAGAGTAACTCTCCCTGTGTCATACAAGGAGAAACTAACTCCGTAAATTACTATCTTGCAAGCTCATCTAGTGAACTAAAATCTACCCAGAGAAACCTAAAATAGAAATTCCCCTTTTAGAGTCAGGTAAATTAGGGAGCACCTATGTGACATGATTTTAGAGCTATCAGCATGGCTTTCCTGACCCCAAATTCTGTCTCCTGCACTCTGATGCCTGAAATTCCATAATTGGAGTTTCATGACAGTCAGTTTAGATAATGGTTATTAACCATTATTAGAACGGTGCATATTAGACTAATGTACAGATTAAACTCTATGGGTGAGATGGCCTGTATTTTAGGCAAGTTTATTTTCGTTTAGAAGCCAAGGACTCCAGGAAGGCAGCTACACCTATGCCACTGTCAGCCATTTATAATTTATATGAATGAGTTTATCCTAACTTTTCCCCAAAAAGATTGTTCTGTTTTAGTTGTCTCTCTCAAGCACATTTATTTAACACTTTTCGATTTTCTCTTGTATTAGAGTAAAATAACCATTGGTTGTAATAGGCAGGGCAATCATTACTTGTTCTTTTTCTTGTGAAATTACTTAGGTTTGGCAGGTTATAAAGGAGCAGGGAAGACATGATGTCATGTGGGGAGCCACAGCCGAGCTGGAATGTCACCCCAGGCCTCTGGAAGTCAGTCCTGAGGATACACAGTGACCCAAAGATGGGAGGAGTATCCTTTAAGGGAACGTATATTTGCATTTCGGTCAAACTAACTGCATTTGATATTTAACTTAAAAAACAGTTACTCAGTAGCTGTCTATTCTCAGGCAAAAATCAGGTTAACTTTTCTAAGCCTCTGTATCATAATCTATAAAAGAAGAAAACTATATATGATCTTTAAAGGCCCATTCAGACCTAAACTGTGATTTTAAATTACAATGAAAGACTAAGGACTAAAGAAATAGGTCTAAATTGGGATAAAAAATTCAAGTTAGAAACAAAGACTTCTAGGACTTTTGGAAGGAATAACATCAGATACTGGAACAGGTTCTTGAGATGTTAAAGAACAGTATTGATAGCAACCGTGGATAGTTCTAGAATGCCAGATGTAATTGCTTCTAAAAATCACTCGGTCACTGTTCTCCAGCTTCAGCTACACAAACACTTACCTCTGCCAGCATGTATGCGGAGAGAAGTGTGATTCCAAGATTGTACAAGGTGAGGATGCCCCTCAGAGAAAGAGCAGGTCTGTTCCTCATGTATTTGTTGCCCAGCCATATGCAAAGCAGGTATAAGACAGTGAGAGAAAAGGTAGGAAGGTAGGAGTCCAACAGGAACCACCCTCTGACTCGAGAATCTGCAAAGAAACACACAGTGAGAATCCCGAGGGCACCCCGCGCGCTCCGCTGGGAGACACCGTCACGTGTGCTGTATGTGCTCACCCAAGTTCGACAGGGAACTGCAGGCCACGGTGTAAGCAAGCTGGGTCTGGGTTATAGTTCAGAAGAAGAAACCAGTGGGGGCTGGAATAGTTAAGGAGGGGTCCGTGGAGCAAACAGGGCTTAAGTTGGACGCTGAGCGACAGGGACAAGTAAGAAAGGTGGGAAGTCACAGTTCTTGAGTGTCTAACTTTGGAACAGTTACCGTCGTTACTCTAACTCAATAAATATGAAGTATTATGCCATCTTCTGGATGTAAAAGCAGCTCCGAAAGCGTCAGCACTTGCAGAAGGCGCTCCGGTGGCTGGGGATTCACGCCCGCCTCCCGCCCGTTCTACCTTTCCGCTGCCTCCCGTGGAGAAGCTTTGGGCCGGCAGGAGAGCAGACACAACGGCAGTGTGTCCTAGTGCCTGGGACCCACACTCCCTGGAATTTGCTTAGGATCGCTGTGCATAAGCCAGGAATGGTTGGGCGTTCAGCGGATCCAAATAGAGCCGTGGGATTACAGAAGGGCAAGCAGGAGAAGCTGCAGACGGCAAAGGCGGAGCCTTGGAGCTGAGGATTCAGAGGCGAGAGCAGAAAATCAACCCGAGGACCCAAACCTGATCGTGGACCAGAAGTACAGACAGCCAGGAGGCAAGAACCTGGACAGAGGTGTCCCTCTGTTTATTTAGGCTTTAAAATTTTAGAACCTGAATAAAACACCCAGCGCAGATCTATGATATAATAATTAGAAAATGACTGTAGGCGCAAAACGAGTTCTGTTCTCTGCTCCTTTCTGTTGCTTAAACAGAGAAAATGATTTGGCCCAGAATTATGAAAACCGCATGCTGTTTTGGATCTCTGTAAATAGAGCTGCAGGAACTGGTTTCTCCCTTTTCCTGATCCCTCTGGTCCCCGCGGTCCCAGGTCCCCTCTCTGCTCCCTGCCACCCCGTCTACCCCAGCTTCTCTACACCCCCCGCCCTACAGAGCTGCGCCATTTCTGTGAGCCAAGGGCCTTCTCAGGCTCTGTCCCACCGCTTATCCTGTAAAGACGTCTCCTTATTCTGACAGACATAAAAAGGTAAGAGAGGAGCGTTCACGCAACTAACAGGTATTACCTTTTGCACAACGGGCTCACAATTATCCGTCATAAATTTCATGCGCTGTGCCACTTCCTAACGTCCACCTCCACATCCTACGTGCCACGTGGCCTAACGCCTACGTGTCCTTCAAGCCCCAGATCAAGGTCCTGGCCTCTGAAGGAAGCCGTTTCCCACTGCTCGTCCATAACTACAGCTCATCTGCATGACAAAATAGTTATTTTACAGTTTACATGTTATCATGGCTATAATACTGTTATTATAATTAACATTTACGGAGCACTGATTTTGTGCCACACACAGTCCTAAAGCCTTGTATTAACTTGTATTAACTTCTTTAAAATTCTCAAAACAAGCTAATGATATAGGTGATATTATTTTTAACAGCTTTATGGAGGTGTAGTTGATAAAGTCCTGCACATATTTACCGTGTACAATTTGCTGAGTCTGGACAGCTGCCGACCCCCGTGATGCCATCCCCACAGGCGAGGTGAGATAAACCCATCACACAGGTGGCACTGTCTCCACGTTATGATTGAGAAAAACTGGGTAAAAGAAGTTAAATAACGTGAACTGAACTGCTACCCAGCCTCTTGTTGATGGTATTATGGTTGAACTGTGTCCCCCGGACAGATGTGTTCAAGGCCTAACTCCTGGTACCTGTGAGTATAACCTTATTTGGGAATAGGGTCTCTGCAGACGTCAACCGGTCAAGATGAGGTCGTACTGGATGAGGGTGGGCGCTGCTCAGCGACCAGTGTCCGTCCTGACAAGGAGGGCAGACTGGCTCTCAAGGAGGAGAAGGCCACATGGAGACAGGGGCAGAGACGGAGCCACGCAGCTACAAGGCAACAGCAGAAAGCAGCGAGGGCCGAGGCATGAACAGGCTTCCCTGAAGCGCGGAGGGAGCAGGGCCCTGCCGACACCCTGACTTCAGAGCCGTGGGAGAGTAAACTGCTGTTGTTTCCAGCCGTACAGTCTGTGGGATTCTTCTACGACAGCCCCAGAAACGAGCACACGTGGTTTCCTTCCTTGCTTTCCGACTGCCTCAGAGGTGACGGTTCTGCCTCCCAGCCCCAGTGCCCGCTCCGTGAGACCCGACGACGTCTTAGGTTTCTACTCCGTCTCTCTCGTAACTTATCGCCACTTAGTGCAGAGTTGACGGGAACAGTCGTTAAATGCGTATCCATCGACACACCGAGTCAAGCGCTTTAGCTAATACAGCGCCTCAGGCTGGCCTGTTCTTTTGTCCCAGCCCCGTGGATGTTTGCTGCCGTTGTTGGGGAAGACCATAACTGTTCCAACCAAAAGATGGGAGCAGATACTTACATCATTTATTATCTTTGGGGCTTGAGATGTTAGCTCTGCATCTGGGTCACGTATTTACCTAGAACCGTCTCCCTTGATGGTACCAACGTGGCGTAGGTAAAGTCAGAAAAGGCTTGGGGACACCTGTGGGTTTAGCAGGGGGCCTGCCAGACAGTTTAAGTTTGGGCCACCCCTCAAAGGGGAAGTGGGCACTTGATGGCCTGGAGGCTAGACTCCCTGTCACTGTGGAGGTCACCTGATCCAGTTGTCAACTGTCAATCTCACAACCTCCTTGCTACAAAGGAAACTCCCACAAAAATGACCACCGCTGAGCACACAACTGCAATCCTAGCCTTAATGAATCCTCGTCCACAGTAATAATAAATAACCCCAGGTCACAGTGACCTTACCAATGGCAAAGTTCAGTGTGACCTTGGCTCAGAGACACTGATGGCTCTAGTGCAAATGTCACGTAGAAAGCTGGTCACCCAGAAGCCCCGCATGCCTGTTAGAGCATCATGCTACCTGCTACAGCGGTACAGCAGAGAACACATCAAATAAAGCAGGTTACGAGCTACAGGTCCCACCCTGCTTGTAGGATCATCACAAGGATAAAATGGAAAACAAAACAAAACGAAAACCAAAGGCAATGTGAAAAAATATACATATGTTAAAGCTCTGTACAATCAGTATCATTTCACTACCACTATATAAACAGTCATTCACACAGGATAATTTACGGAGCCTGGATGGAAACTGGAGAGTGGTCTAAAGCATCTCGATGTGATTCTGTTTAAAGATCTTGAGAAACAGGAAAACCTCATTTCCCTCCCCCATCCACCCAATAACGCTGAGGACAGAACATGTAGATTTTCCAGCTTTGTGAACCAGCAAGGCTCAAGGGAAACAAAACATGCTGTGGAAAATTTATTCATTTATTTGCAGAATATAGTGTCTCACAGGTTCCCAGAACTGTAATACACCCTGGAGATAACAGTCACGGATCCTGCCCTCGTGGGAGAAAGAGCTATTAATAAAGCGTAGGAAGGAAATAAACAGAGGCTGAAATACAGCATAATGGGAGGCTTTCGATTTGCCACTCTCGAGGGCAAATCTCTGCCATCCTGGCCAGGGAAAGCCTACCGGAGAAGGTAACGTCCAAGCCAGCACCTGACGTATAAGGAGGAGCTGACTACACTGGGGAGGGGGAGGACTTGGCGGGAGGAACAGCAAATGAACGACTTTTACTGTCAAGGAAGTAAGAGATGTCTAGAGCAGCACTGGTGTCGGAGAGGCAGCTGCGGCTGCACAGGTACAGGACTGCGTGGTCCACAATGAGGAACTGGGTTTTCATCCTGAGGACGCGGGAAGATGCTGGTGAGTGTTAAGCTGGAGTACCGCATTCTATGATTTAGGCTTCTAAAGTATTATTGCAGCTGACACTTAACAGATGATGAGAAAGGGGCAGATGCATCGGGACGCCCTGCAGTGGTCTGAGTGACCACTGATGGAGGAAGCATCGGGACACTCAGACGGCTGAGCTGCGGAGCCCGACCTCGTGGCCCTGGGCAGATGAAGCCCACACAGCTTTAGAGGGAGTTGACCAGGACAGGTAAGGGCAGAAGGGCTGCGTGTGACTGCGCACGTGAGGCAGTGGGAGGAGGGTGGGCGGCGGGGCGGAGAGGACGCAGCAGCCCTGGAAGGAAAGGTACCGCCACCGTGGTGGCCAGCGGCCAGGAGTGCACCGCACCCTGTACCCGCTCCCGGAGCCTGAATCCCGGGAGAGGCTGAGCAGGGGGCAGGGGCGCCTCTGCATGTCTGGGAGGAGGACATCGACGGCGAGGGCGGGCAAGTCCCTCCACGCCAAGTACATTCTCAACACACCAGAAAGGACACCATCCTCTTCTCTAACTAAACCGTGTTCCTTCCATTTTAAGTTCTCAAAAGCAGCTCACTCACCCCGAGGTCCAAACATATTGTCCAAAAAGGCATTGGTTTCATCATCAAAGGCCTTTAGATGCTCCTGAAAAGACAAAGAAAAAATGATTTAAGTGGGTGTTTTGGAATCTCTCAAAATGAACCACTGCCAACAACATGAGGTTGACAGACTCTCCAAGGGTCCTGGCCTTGAGGACTTTTGACTGCGGAGACTTAAGGAAAGCGGGCCAGTGAATGCAGCCTCACCTTCACAAGCCTGTAAGGATTTGGAAGGAAACAATGCCTCTTTCATTTCCTTAGGCAAGAGGAGTCCTGGAAGACAGGTTTGGTACCTTTAGACACTGAAGGGTTACTGACCATCCCATTTCCCTGGACAACGCTTTTAGAGGCATAAGCTTTTCCAGAAGCAACTTCTATTGCTGCAATTAACAGGGGTTGTGTGCAAGCAATAGGGGACGTCTACATCTGCATTACATAATTATTAAATGAAAATTCAGCTGAACTGTATTTCACAAAGCTGAATGTAAAGCCATAAAGACGACGTTTTTCAAGCAAGGAAATTAAGCACTATAGCTATTTTTCCCATTACCTTTATGTTTTGTTTGTTTTCAAAACATTTTCAGTACATTAGCATCTATTTAACATTACAGTAGAGAGCATCACTAGGGTATCCCAGATTAACTACCGCCACTTTAACTGGATTCAGGATGGGATTGGAGAGTTTCTGCTGAGAACCTTAATGCTGATAAGCCGGCTGCCGGCTCTTGACCTGGCTCCCCTCCACGCTGCTCTGACATCGTATCCCTCAAAATACCTGCTCAGGTGCTCCCTAGCCCTGCTGCTAAGGTCTAGAGCACCTCCCTCAGGCAAAGGCAGGAAAAGATGGGTCACTGCACAGCGCTCTTAGGAAAGGGATCCGTGAGGAGGATTTTGGGCGAGTGGACCCGTCCCTGACTACGTGTGAGTTTCCTGGATGGCCCTCAGGAAGTCTGTACAGAACATTCTCCCTAATCCATAGCTGGAGTGCAGTCAAAAGCATCTTATTCTCAAAGAAAACGTAGGTGCAGAAGAGGGGAATTAAGTTCCTGCCATCTGTGAAGAAGATGTGCACGTTGGTGATGGGCGCGTACAGTTTGTATCTGTCCCTTATTCATGTCATTGATCCGGAGAGAAATGTCAAGGAAACTTAGGTCTCTGGGAACCTTAGGAAGCTCGGGAAGGAGGATAACGATGAAAGCCTAGCATTTATTAGCACCCATGACTTGCTGACCAGCGTATTAGGACCTCTATTATTTCGTCATATCTCTATGAAAAGTATCTGGGCTAAACCAAGTTTGGAAGGTTTTAAACAGTGTCTTTACCTTTGGTTTCCATAATGGACATCTTGGGAGGCCTCCAGATTGGAGAAAGGTCAACTATCTAACACCTCAGTGTGACGGAATTTTATTTGTGTTACCGTCAGAATAGGGCAGGTCTGTCCGGAGGCCTCTCATTCCTGAGCAAAGAATGTTCACCTCACTGATGTTCCCACCCTCACGACAGACGCCAATAAAATCTTCACTGCCACATCTACCCACAACATTTAAACTTTTCCAATTTGTTTGCTAGGGTTCAAAATCCATCTTCCAACATCTGTCGAGCTAAGAAAACTCGAAAGCTCACAAAGCTCGTATTATTTCTATGATCTTGCAGAAATTTAGTCACAGTGCAGAAAAACAGAAACAAAAGAAAAGTTAAGAGGGGAAGACATGAAGAGAAAATAAGAGAATGAAAGATGAATACAAATGAATTCTTTCAGTCATTAATTGACTGATTCGTTAACTGATTGTCTGGACATTACTATGTACCAGCACCACGTTAAATTCTGAAACATGAAGTCAAATGAGGCATGGTCCTTATCTTCAGATAGGGTAACAAGCAAGTAATCAGTAATTACGGACCAGTTTTTTTAAGGAGGATGAGAGGGGTTTACGGGGACGTGCTGTAAGAAGGGAGAGAAAGGAAGTATTATTCAGCCATAAAAAGAAGGAAATCCTATTTGTGACAACGCGGATGGACCTTGAGGGCATTACGCTAAGTGAATAAATAAGTAAGAGAAAAACAAATACTGTATGATCTCACTTATGTATAGACTTTAAAAGAAACAAAACAAAAAAACCAAACTCATAGATACAGAGAACAGATTGGTGGTTGCCAGAGGTAGGGGCTGGGGGATAGGAGAAACGGGTGAAGGGGGTCAAAAGATACAAATTCATTTATAAAAAACGTTAAGTCAGGGGGATGCAATGTGCAGCATGGTGACTATAGATAACACTGTATTGCATATTTGAAAGTTGCTAAGAGAGTAGATCTTAAAAGTTCTCATCACAAGAAACAAATTGTAACTGTGAGGTGATGGATACTAACTAGACTTATTGCGGTGCTCATATTGCAACACATACAAATACCAAATCATTATACTGTACACCTGAAACAAAAGACAGGAGATTTCATGCAAATCTCTCATAAAAAGAGAAGCCCTCCAGGAAGAGCTGCTGCTTTGCTGAGTTTTGAAAGACTCCAGGACGTCGTCTAGATGGAGAAGGAGGGAAGGATCAGCAAATGTACGGAGACATGACTCACTTGGGAAATGCTTACGGCCAGGGTCTCTAGTGACCCATCTGACAGAAACAAAGCCAAGGCTGGGAAGGTCAGAAACCTGAAAACAATCACCTCTTTGGTTCTGGGTTATGTAATACAGTTAGTGAGGATGTAGTCTAAAAAGACAATGAGAGGACATCAGAACAAATCAGAGTTCACCCTGGGTCAGTATAAGGTAAGAGAAAGTACAGAGGTGGGGTAGCGTCAGCCAACTAAGGACGAACTGTTAGGGAAGGATGAGAGCAGAGTGTGGGTAACGAGCTCCCGGCTGTACACTGGGTCCTGTGTACGGTAAACGCTGAAGCGTGCTGGACACTCTCTCAGGTGACCCCTAGGAGCGGAGAAAAACCAACTACCAGCAGCACGTCATTCATTCAACCCACATTTCTGAACAGCTGTTATATTATGTACATAATACTTTTCAGACAGACGAAGAAAACTGGGACAGAGCTCCTGCCTCAAGAGCTTACAGACAAACTGGTAAGTGAGACACGGAGAAGGGCAGACACCCAACAGCTGAGGAGGAGCAGATACACAGAGCGGCCCCAGTGACGGAAGATCCCACGCGAGTGAGGACCTAAGGTGGGTTTTTAAAGATGGTGAGAGCTTGCATCAGGAGAGGGGAATAGTTCCGCCCTTAGACCTGGGCAGGACGGCTGCCGCCCTGCACCCCACACTTTAGAGGGCACCACTCTGGTCATCCTTTGGCTATTCCCCTCCACACAGGAAAAGAATCCTCTCAGCCAGGGAATCGCCTGTCCGTGGCCATAGCTTCCTCCTCCGGACTGTGTTCCAAGCTCCCCAGGCCACAGGATTCTCTGCCAAAGAATGACTGTCTGAGCTCACATCCAAAACAACTTTAGCGATTTCTCCTTGCCTGTGTAATAAAGCCCACGTTCCATGACTTTGAATTCAATTTGTGCCTGTGTATAGCAACAGCTGAAGCACGGGAAGGTTGGGAGCAGGTAGGGCCTTATTTAAAGGTGTATCCCTGACTGCCGACCACAGATGATGAGAATGTAAGATGGTACAACCACACTGGAAAACGGTTTAGCAGTTTGGTAAAAACAAACATTCACCTACCATATGATCCAGCATGCCACTTCTAGGCCACCCCAAAGAAAATAAAGCACGTATCCGTGCAGAGACTCATATACAAATACTCAGGGCAGGTGAATGGGTAAACAAACTGTGATATAACCACACAATGAAACACTACTCAGCAACATAAAGGAATGAGCTACTGATGCACACACAACATGGATGAACCTCAAAATTATGATGTTGCATTAAAACTAGACCAAAAAAAAAAGAATACACACTCTGTGTTTCCATTTATTTTCTGGACTTTCACGTAAAAAGTTATCTATGTGATAGAAAATCAGTGGTTGCCTGGGGACTGCAGAGGAGAGGAGCAGAATATCCTTCAAACATGAGGTTGAAATAAGGACATTTTCATACACACGTAAGTGAGAGAATCTGTAGCATCAGAACTGCACCGCAAGGTATGCTCAAGATGTTCTTTAAGGAACGATCTAGAGGGAAATGGTTCCATACGGAAAGTAGCATTTACGTAAAGGAATAAAGAGCATCAGAAATGTATCTTTCTGGGCTTCCCTGGTGGTGCAGTGGTTAACAATGTGCCTGCCAGTGCAGGGGACACGGGTTCGAGCCCTGGTCTGGGAAGATCCCACATGCCGCGGAGCAACTAAGCCCGTGCACCACAGCTACTGAGCCTGCGCTCTAGGGCCCGCGAGCCACAACTACTGAGCCCGCGAGCCACAACTACTGAAGCCCCACGCGCCTAGAGCCCGTGCACCGCAACGAAGAGTAGCCCCTGCTCGCCACAACTAGAGAAAGCCAGCGTACAGCAATAAAGACCCAACGCAGCCAAAAATAAATAAATTAGAAAAAAAAAAGAAATGTATCTTTCTGATCAAGGAGCCCTAGCCCAGAGCAAGCTAACCTCCACCCACCTCCTCACGTCCACTGCAGCTGCCATCATCACCTCCCACACCCTGCGTATCCCACTCCAGGAGCAGTGCTGTGTACCACCCAGTGATGTCCTGCGTCTGCCCCTTGTTCTACTGCCAGAAGGAACACCACTTGGAGGTGGCGGGGACCCATCAGAGGCAGACCCACTGGGCTTCTTCTGGAAAGGTGAGATAGTCTTCCGGCCATGTGACATGCATCTCTCAGCACAGGTGGACTGGATCACCATGGACTCCTGCCTCTGCTACCATTTTCTGAGAGTACCTGGGACACAGGAGAGCCGTGAGGGGCACACCTAATTTTTGGCCACCATGGTGATGACTGAGACTCAACATAAATCAGGGGCATCTCAAACAGGAGGCCACTTCCTGGTCTGTTCTTGAAGGTGTGAACTCTGATTGCTGCGGGGACTGCCTCAGCCGGAACACCCTGACGGCTCAGACGTTCCTCTGCAAAGGCTGTCTTGCAATCGGATGAGAATCGCTATCACCATGACTCAGGGCCGTTCTACAGAAGCCGAGCCAGGAAGCAAGGCAGAAATAAGCCTGCCACCAGAGCCCTGCCCGTGCGTCCTCTGGTCTCTGAACCAGATGCCGGGCTTCTCTCTTCCCTTCCTTCTTCATGGTCCTTGTTCCTCTTCTCACCTTCCCTCCCTCTCCTCCCCTTCTTCCTCTTTCCTCCCTCCTTCACTCAATTCCTTCTTCACATTCCTTCAGTGTTGTTTTAGGCAGTTATGGTTTTTAGTATTTATCACGGGCATTATGTTGTACAAAAATCCAATGATTCTAGCTCTTGGGTTGGTCCTATTTTGTTGATGTAGTTTTTTTTTTTTTTTTTTTTGCGGTACGCGGGCCTCTCACTGTTGTGGCCTCTCCCATTGCGGAGCACAGGCTCCGGACGCGCAGGCTCAGCGGCCGTGGCTCACGGGCCCAGCCACTCCACGCCATGTGGGATCCTCCCGGACCGGGGCACGAACCGGTGTCCCCTGCGTTGGCAGGCGGACTCTCAACCACTGCGCCACCAGGGAAGCCCTGTTGATGTAGTTTTACACAACATTTTAAGGAAACTTATTCAGTCATAATAGTTACCTATTTTTCCATGACCAACCCCCTTCCTCACTGCTTTTTAAAATGAGCAAAAGCCATTAAGATTATGAAACAGACTGTTAAGTTGGAAGAAGACACAGTATCCAAATCTTTTTTTTTTTTTAATATTTCAGAGAAAACTAAATCTGAAGTGTTCGATGACAGCAGGTCAGGAAATGGGATCTGACATCTCAGGTTAACCAGACGTGACTGAAAATCTCAGGGGCGAGGGACAGACTACAGCCCCGTCCCACAGCGAGGCCTCTCTCCTGTTCCCCAGGCTCGGGATGGCTGTTACACACTGAAACCCCTTCTGCAGGTCCCTGAGGGATTGCTCCCAGCCAGTTGCCCATGTGTTTGAAGAATGGAAACATGTTCCATTTGTGAACGATTCTGGGAGGTTTGGAGGACAGCTAAAAGCAGACGTGATAAAATCTTTGCCTTTCATGCAGCTGAGCTCCCACAGTGTCATTCACGCACATTTCACACTGATCCCCCCAAACTGCCCTGGAGAGGCCCACCCACTCAATACCTACCTTCCACTACCATACCCTGGAGGGAGCAGCTGCCTATGGTAGGTGAGGCGAGGCCCGAGGTAGGGAACTCTAATTCGCTTATGGGAACTCTAAACCGTTATAAAAGTTACTCCATAGAACAAATAATGAGACTGAAACTAAGTCAGATGACAAAGAATCTGTGGGGGAACATTTGTAATTTGATTGCCACATATTAAGGGAGATATAAATGAACTAATAACCACAATGGTGAGTAACAGTATATAATAGCTCCTGTTTTTCAAACACTTAATATATGCCAGGTATTTGATGTATATTAGCTAAAATTTTCACAACAGCCATGCAAGTTAGGTATTTCCCCCAATTTGCAGAGGTGAAAACAGACTGAGCTCAAAAGTGGACCTGGGGACTTCCCTGGTGGCGCAGTAGTTAAGACTCCACTCCGCCTGCCAATGCAGGGGACACGGGTTCGAGCCCTGGTCCGGGAAGATCCCACATGCCGCGGATCCATGAAGCCCATGCACCACAACTACCGAGCCTGTGCTCTAGAGCCCGCGAGCCACAACTACTGAAGCCCGCGCGCCTAGAGTCCGTGCTCCGCAACAAGAGAAGCCACCGCAATGAGAAGCCTGCGCACCGCAACGAAGAGTAGCCCCCGCTTGCCGCGACTAGAGAAAGCCCACGTGCAGCAACCAAGACCCAACGCAGCCAAAATAAATAAATAAATAAAATATATATTCAAAAAAAGAGTGGATCTGTTGTGTTTAACTTGAACTAAGTTGGTAACGACTGATCAGTGTTTTCACACCACTGGGGGGACAGGTGTCTGAGCTGGGACCGAAGGGCTCTTTGTGGAGCTCACGCTGCTTCTTGTGCTGGGACATATTTCAGGACACCAAGCTGATGAAGAAAGCAGGGGTTGATGGTATTTGCATCCTGGGTAATAACCCTGAGGCTGTAGGCAGTTTCACTCAATTAAGGAGATGAAAGGTCTTTAGAGCAGAAAATCTTGCTGCAGTTTTGTTTATGGGCCATTTCACCCCACACGGCTCTTTCTCATTTCATTCAGTGTCCGGTCGAATGGCGACTCCTTCCATGCTCCCCTAATTACTGAACACGAGGAAAGCCCCTGCTCTGTGGCGTCCTGATCTGTCTCCATCCCCTCCCCGGCTCTGTGTTTTCTTTATAACACTTAGCATTAGACAAACCTTCACTGGCTGGTCACTGTCTGGGCCCTCCACCAAAACATAAGCTCCAGTAGGCCATTTTATCCCAATTCCAAGAACAAGGTCTGGCACCTCATGGGCACTTAATGCTTAATGAATGTGTTGACAAAACTCTCATTCTTCTAAACCTTCACAGTACTCACCTGATACTTATTTCATATCACTTCGCATTCTTAGCTACATTTTTGTATATACAATCTGGTTTCCAGTATATTTTGAAAGATCCTTAACACTTGGTATATCATCAGGGTCTACTGGACCGAATTTTATTCTTTGAGGTTTTTTTTCCCCAGAAGATTCTTTCTTCCAAAAACCAAAAAATTTGTATATTTTTAAAGTAGAATAAAACTCATTCTATTTTGCAATTAAAATACGAGTTCAATGGACTCCTATAAATCTAAGGTGCATTGTGGGATCTTAGTGATCTTATTTTTTCTGTATCTTAAAACATTTGCTATTTAATCATCCTAGGAATTATCTCACAAATAGGCAATCATTTAAATCTGTGCTAAAAAATATGAAAATGTTAAGAATGATAGAATTGCCTAGAAGGACAATGCAACAGCCACATAAGCCATCACTATTATATCATCCTTCATTTTCACTCTACCTGAAGTATTGCATCACTCTTTAAAAGGGTATAAAAAGAAGTCTGGAGACATTTTCATAACTTTTTAAAGCTTTCATTGAACACAACTGAAAATTTCCATGTTCTTAAGCTCTAATGATCCTGTGGATCACCTGGGGATCTTGTGAAAGTGCTGGTTTTCATTCAGCTGGCCTAGGATGGGGCCTGAGAGTCTGCATTCCTACCAAGCTCTCAGGTGTGCATGCGACCATGCTTGGTTTGGAATGATTTAGACCACTGTCTCTTGAAATTTGTTTCAATTATAATCAAAGGCACATAAAAAAATTAATACCTTATCATAAAAAAAACAAGTTCTTGCTTGCTTTCTACAAAGGTACCAAGTATTTTATTGCATATTCTACTCTATGAAATTCAAACTTGCTGTATACTAGTTATGTCACCATGCACTTCACAGGCACTTTAGTAATTAACTGTCTCCACAAACCCATTAGACAGTATCAGCATTGCACAATCAGAAACAATCACTGGTTTGGTTGTATTTTTCCTTATATTTGCTATATCTGAATACAGTATTCTGAAAGTAGCCTACTAAGGGAAGAATGCAGAGAGACTAATGATCTCTCTTGATCAGGATATTATATTTCTATTAAAGTATCAGAAAACTGCATTCACACATCACATCAGTCAGTCACTGTCAACATCACCAGATACTTCTCATGTTAATTGCTGTCAAATTCAAGCTTTACCCATCCTATACTCATACAATTTTTTTTTTAACTTAATGGAATTTTAGACATTTATCCCTTTTGAATTTACCTTCATTTTCATCCCCACCTTTGTACTCTGATAAGATTATCTAAACTCCTAAATATTTATTTTCCCTTTGGTTTAGTCATTTTTAAAATGTCGGCACCTACCAATAAGGATGTTTAAAAAAAAAAAGTCGGCACCTTTATTCACATTACTAATTAAAAGAAGTGGCATAGCCTGGGTGTTATGGACTGAATGTTTGTGTCTCTCATATTTATATGTTAAAGGCTTTACCCCCAATGTGATGGTATTTGTCGACAGGGCCTTTGGGAGATAATTAGATTTTGATGACCTCATGAGGGTGGGTCTTTATGATAGGATTAGTGCCCCTATGAGAAAGGGACCCCAGAGAATTTCTTCTTTCTCTCCCCCAGCCCTGGGAAGGCACAAGGAGAAGGCGGCTATCTGCAAGCCAGGAAGAGGGCCTTTACCAGAAACCAGCCACACTGGCATCTGACTTCCAACTTCAGGTGATAGAACTGAGAAAATAAATTTCTACTGTTGAAGCCACCCAGTCTATGCTATTTCGTTATGACAGCTTGAGCTAAGACACTGGGTAAAAGAAAGAAAAAAAATAGCCTTGAAGAATGCCTTTCTATAAGCCTTAAAGAATGACTTTTTACAAGAAAAAAAAATCATGGCTTGAAATCATCTAATGTAAAGTATGAGCTTCACATTATCTGATTTGGTTTAGATAAAAACTTTAACAAACATCAATCTGCCTATGCATGTATAGGTACAAGTATATATAATGTAAATATAGGAAAAATTTTGGAAGGGCACACAAACTTAAGAATGATTATCTCTGGGGAGGAAAGGAGAATGACAAGGGTAGTGGGAGAAGGCCAGGAGAGACTGTCTTTACCCTGTATATGTCTTATGTCTTAGTTTTTAATAAGGAATCATTAACAGTCTATTAGTTGTGTAATTAAAATATTACAATTAGAACCTAAGGGAAACGTTAACGGAATGATTACAGAGGAAAGTTGTACAAGTTCCTCCGTAAGTCTAAACAAACAAACAAAAAAACAATCACAATTCTTAATAGGTTGGTCTCTTCCTATTCATCTGAAATAAAAGATGAAATAGATGATATCATGACATTAAATGACTAGAAATGTTACTCTGTGAAATTCTTGCCTAAGTACATGAGAAGTAACTTAAATTTTCATCAAATATGTATTTTATTATTTTGTATTGATACAAACAGATTAGTGATTACTGTAATCAGCCCAAGGCCAGTTTTTGAAAAGATAAAATTGACAAACCTTTAGCTAGGCTAACTCAGGGGAAAAAAAAAAGAGAACTCAAAATCAGAAATGAAAGACAGACATTACAACTGCTATCACAGAAATACAAAGGATCATGAAAGACTACTATGAACAATTTACACCAAGAAACTGAATAACCTAAAAGAAATGGACACATTCCTAGAAACAACCAATACTGAATAACAGAAATCTGAACAGACTAGTTATGAGTGAAGAGCTTGAATCAGTAATCAAAACCCCCCAAATACAGAGAAGCCCAGGACCAGATGGTTTCACCATCTGGTGAAATACTACCAAACATTTAGAGAATAATTAATGCCAATTGCTCTCAAAGTTTTCCAAAAAATGAAGAGAATACTTCCAAACTCATTTTATGAGGCCAGCATTGTCCTGATACCAAAGCCAGATAAAGACACTAAAAGAAGATCACAGACCAATACCCTTGATGAATATAGATGTAAAAATTCTCTATAAAATGTTAGCAAACTGAACACAACAGCACATTAAAATAATCATACATCACGATCAAGTGGGAGTTGTCCCTGAGATGCAAGGATGATTCAACACATGCAAGTCAATAAATTTGGTACACATTAATATTAGAATGAAAGATAAAAATCATATAACCATCCCAATAGATGCACAAAAAGCATGTGACAAAATACAACATACTTTTATAATAAAAACACTCAACAAATTGGGTATAGAAAAAACATACCTCAACATAATTTAAAGGCTATATATGACAAACCCACAGCCAACATCATACTCAATGATGAAGGGTTGAAAGCTTTTCCTCTAAAATCAGGAACAAGACAAGGGTGCCCACACTCACCACTCTTATTGAGCATAGTACTGGAAGTCCTAGCCAGAGCAGTAAGGCAAAAAAAAAAAAAAGGAAATAAAAAGGCATCCAAATTGAAAAGGAAGAAGTCTTTGTTTTCAGATGCTCTGATCTTATATATAGAAAATCCTAAAGATCTACCAAAAAATTCTAGAACTAACTGATGAATTCAGTAAAGTTGCAGAATAGAAAAATCAACATATGGAAAACAGCTGCCTTTCTCTACACTAACATCTAAACATCTAGAAAAGAAATAAAATAATTCCATTCATTTTAGCATCAAAAACAATAACTTATGAATAAATTTAACAAAAGAGATGAAAGATCTGTACACTGAAAACCACAAGACTTTGATGAGAAGAACTGAAGACACAAATAAAGATACCCCATGTTCATGGATAAAAATTAATATTGTTAAAACGTTCATGCTTCCCCCAAAGCCATTTACAGATCCAATGCAATCCATATCAAAATTCCAATGACATTTTTTTCACAGAAGTAGAAAAAAATCCTACAATTTGTATAGAATGACAAAAGATCCTCAATGGCTACAGCAATCCTGAGAAAGAAGATGAAAACTAGAGGCATCACATGTCCTGATTTCAAACAAAAATATAGCTACAAAGCTATAGTAATCAAAACAGTATGATACCAGCATAGAAACAGACACATAGACCAATGGAGCAGAATTGAGAACCCAGAAATAAACTTTCAGATATATGGTCAACCAACATCTGACAAGGGAGCCAAGAATACTCAGTGGGGGAAAAGACAGCGTCTTCAATAAATGGTGTTGGGAAAACTGAATAACCACATGCAGGAGAGTGTAGTTGGACCCCTTACTTACACAAATCATAAAAATCAACTCAAAATGGAATAAAGATTTAAATATAAGACCCAAAACCACAAAATTCCTGAAAGAAAACACAGGGTTCCTTGACATTTGTCTTAGCAGTGATTTTTTTGGATATGACGCCAAAAGCACAAGCAAGAAAAGCAAAAATAAGTGGGACTACATCAAACTAAAAAGCTTCTGCACAGCAAAAGAAACAATCAACAAAATGAAAAGGCAACTTACAGAAAGGGAGAAAGTATTTGCAAATCATATATCTGGTAAGGGGTTAATATCCAAAATATATAAAGAACTCATACAACTCAGGGACTTCCCTGGTGGTCCAGAGGTTAAGAATCTGCCTTCCAATGCAGGGGACATGGGTTTGACCCCTGGTCAGGGAACTAAGATCCCACATGCCACCAGGCAGCTAAGCCCATGCACCACAGCAACTACAGAGCCCATGCACCGCAACTAGAGAGAAACCCGTGCACTGCAATGAAAGATCCTACATGCCACAACTAAGACTGGATGCAGCCATAAACAAACAAATATTAAAAAGAACTCACACAACTCAAAAAAAAACCAAACCAAAAAACAACAACCTGATTAAAAAATGGGCAGAGGAACTGAATAGACATTTTTCCAAAGAAGACATACACATGGCCAACACGTATATGAAAAGTTGATCAACATCACTAATCAGAAATGTGGGGCCTCCCTGGTGGCGCAGTGGTTGAGAGTCCGCCTGCCGATGCAGGGGATACGGGTTCGTGCCCCGGTCTGGGAGGATCCCATATGCCGCGGAGCGGCTGGGCCCGTGAGCCATGGCCGCTGAGCCTGCGCATCCGGAGCCTGTGCTCCGCAACGGGAGAGGCCACAACAGTGAGAGGCCCGCATACCGCAAAAAAAAAAAAAAAAAAAAAAAGAAATGTGAAACCATAATGAATTATCATCTCACACCTGTTAGAATGGCTGTTGTCAACAAGACAAGAGTTAAAAAAAAAGTGTTGACAAAGATATGAAGGAAACCCTTGTTCACTGTTGGTGGGAATGTAAATTGGTGCAGCCACTGTGGAAAAGAGTATGGAGGGTCCTCAAAAAATTCAAAATAGAACTACCATACGATCCTGGAATCCTACTTCTAGATATATATCCAAAGGAAATGAAAACAAGATCTCAAAGAAATCTGTGCCCCCATGTTCACTGCAGCATTATTTACAAAGGCCAATATATGGAAACAATCTAAGCATTCATCAATGGGTGAACAGATAAAGATGTAACAACACGCGCGCGCGCGCGCGCACACACACACACACACACACGAATATCAGCCGTGAGAGAAAAGAAAATCCTGTTACAGCAACTCAGATGAACCTTGAGGATGTTAACCTAAGTGAAATAGGCAGAGAAAGACAAATATGTTGAATATAAAAAAGCTGAATCATAGAAACAGAGCAGAGTGGTAGCCGCCAGGGGCTGGGAGGTGGGGGAAATTGGGAGACACTGATTAAAGGGTTCAAACTTCTGGTTATAAGATTATTAAGTTCTGAGGATCTAATACACAGCATCGTGAATATTGTTAACAATACTGTATTTTATAGTACCTGAAAGTTGCTAGGAGTGTGGATCTTAGGGCTTCCCTAGTGGCGCAGTGGTTGAGAGTCTGCCTGCCGATGCAGGGGACACGGGTTTGTGCCCCGGTCCGGGAGGATCCCACATGCCACGGAGCGGCTGGGCCTGTGAGCCATGGCCGCTGAGCCTGCGCGTCCAGAGCCTGTGCTCCGCAACGGGAGAGGCCACAAGAGTGAGAGGCCCAGGCACCGCAAAAAAAGAAAAAAAAATGTGGATCTTAAATGTTTTCACCCCAAAAAAGAAATGGTAATTATGTGATGAGATAGTGTTAGCTAATGCTACAGTGATAAATTTTTTTTGCAATAAATGTGTCAAATCATACTATACACCTTAAACGTACACAACGTTATATGTCAATTATATCTCAATAAAGCTGGAAAAAATAGTAATCAGTGCAACTCTCAATAGTAATTGGCAGATAGTAATTGGCAGTGTTTGGTTAAATCTTGAGTCTTATATTACATGCTCTAAGCTAACAAAATTCAACCATCTTCAAAAGATCGGTAGCTGTTCAGTATTTTGCTATAGGTCTTTCAGAGATGCCTTCAGAGAAGGGTACCAGAGGGTCCTTCAACTCTTCAGTTACTCCCCTCCGCTTCATCCACTAACACACACCACAGCAAGAGGTGTCTGGGTGAAGAGTGGCCAATTCCCACACTAAGAGAAGGATTTTTCTTTGATCAAAAGAAACCCACTTACGGCTTTCTTTAATGCGTTTGTAGCTGTCTGTTCTCAAAACACTGGTCAGATTACCATTTTGTTAGAAGTAAAAACAGAATTTTTTTCCCTAGTAGGTTAAAATTATACCAAAAAAATCAAAGCCCCAAACCTAGCGAAGTTCAGTGACAACCTCATTTTTTTCTTTACCAGTGTTATTATTATTTTAATACAGTGCAAATAACACAGTACAGAACTCGGGAAGGAAGTCCACTCTATTAGTGATCTGCACTAAGATAGCCCAGACATATACACCTGCATTTTAACCTTGATTCCTTGACATCCAATTGGATGTTACAGGAAGAATTTGCATCGTTTGCCATAAAATCTGAGGAATTTTTTTAATTTAATTTTTTTATACAGCAGGTTCTTATTAGTCATCCATTTTATACACATCAGTGTATACATGTCAATCCCAATCGCCCAACTCATCACACCACCCACCCCCCACCGCCGCTTCCCCCCCTTGGTGTCCATATGTTTCTTCTCTACATCTGTGTCTCTATTTCTGCCTTGTAAACCAGTTCAACTGTACCATTTTTCTATGTTCCACATACATGTGTTAACATACGATGTTTTTCTTTTTCTGACTTCACTCTGTACGACAGTCTCTAGGTCCATCCACGTCTCAACAAATGATCCAATTTCATTCCTTTTTATGACTGAGTAATATTCCATTGTATATATGCACCACATCTTCTTTATCCATTCATCTGTCAATGGGCATTTAGGTTGCTTACATGACCTGGCTATTGTAAATAGAGCTGCAATGAACATTGGGGTGCCTGACTCTTTTTGAATTATGGTTTTCTCTGGGTATATGCCCAGTAGTGGGATTGCTGGGTCATATGGTAATTGTATTTTTAGTTTTTTAAGGAACCTCCATACTGTTCTGCATAGGGGCAAAAATCTGAGGAATTTTTTTAAAAATCAAATAACTGTTATTAAGTTCTTTAGCCAACTTGGCCCAAATTCACCTTTCTAAGCCTCCTCTCCTTCCAGATGCCTATGTGCACGCTCTGCCCCAGGCATAGTTAATTATCTGAAGTTCCCCCAATGCGTATCTCTCCATCCATCCTTCCCCGTCCCCACCACCCTGCAGGTAGGTGTTCTTCCTTTTGCCTGGATGACGCCTAATTGTCTCCTGGTTTTTCCTGACCACTCACCTTCTCCCAAACTGGTCAAGATCCTGTGTCTGGCATACACTAGGCACTCAATAAGCATTTGTGGAATGTATTTATCATATATATATATATATATATATATATATATATATATATATATAAATGAACGAGTTTGCCAGTATCACACCAGAAATGGGCTTGCAAACTTCAGGGGTCCACTTCTGACCTCTTTTTCCTTTGACAACATTCTTCTTTGACAGGTTTAGACAGTTACCAGAATTATTATGTGTGAATATGTACATGGCAAGTAAAGAGTGTTGGAGACTGGACTTCCCTGGTGGCGCAGTGGTTAAGAATCCGCTTGCCACTTGCAGGGGACATGGTTCGATCCCTGGTCCGGGAAGATCCCACATGCCGCGGAGCAACTAAGCCCGTGCGCCACAACTACTGAGCCTGCGCTCTAGAGCCCAGGAGCCACAACTACTGAAGCCCTCAAGCCACAACTACAGAAGCCCGCGTGCCTAGAGCCCGTGCTCTGCGACAAGAGAAGCCACCGCAATGAGAAGCCCGCACACGGCAACGAAGAGTAGCCCCCGCTTGCCGCCACTAGAGAAAGCCCGCATGCAGCAATAAAGACCCAACGCAGCCATAAATAAATAAATAAATAAAATCTATGTTTAAAAAAAAAAAAGAGTGCTGGGGATTAGGAAGAGAGGAGAGACACATTGAAAGAGCTCTGACGACGCATCCCTGTAGTTTAAAGCAGCGGGATACTGAGATAGCAGGAACTGCAAACTCGTAGGGACCCAGGACTCAGCGAAGACCACCGAGACGGACCCGTAAACATCTTCTTCGGTCTAGACGTTGAAGAGAGAAATACCAATGGTTTAAACTTACTCATCTCAATGCAGGCATACCTTGGAGACATTGTGGGTTCAGCTCCAGACCACCGCAATAAAGGGAGTATCACAACAAAGGAAGTCATGTGAAGTGTTTGGTTTCCCAGTGCACATAAAAGTTGTTTATGCTATACTGTAGTATATGAAGTATGCAACAGCATTATGCCTACATGATGTATATTCCTTAATTATAAAATAGTTTATGGTAAAAAATGCTAACCATCATCGGAGCCTTCAGCAAGTCATAGTAGTAATATCAAAGGTCACTGATCACACATCACCATCACAGATAATGAAAAAGTCTGAAATATTGTGAGAATTGCCAAAATATGACACAGAGACACGAAATGAGCAAATACTGTTGGAAAAACTGGTGCGGATAGACTTGCTCGATGCAGCGTTGCTACAAACCCTCAATAAGTAAAAATGCAGGATCCGTGAAGTACAATAAGTCGAGGTCTGCCTGTAATGCATTTTCAATAGTCTTCTAGTATCTCCAGGGCGTCTATGCGTTTAGTCACCTGCTGTGTGGATACAGTGTAAGGCGGTGCTGCCGGCGCACCTCTTGGCTCAGAACTCTCTGCAGACTGGGGGGGGCAGTCAGTCCTCTTTGCACAAGAGCCTGGGCAGCATATCGTGGCAGGGCACTCACCCCTGTGAGATGCATCGGGGAGTGGTCAGATACAGACAAGCCATCTCAATAACAAAGCTCTGGACATGAGGAGTAATGCTGAGTAAAGAGTCTGTTACTTGGGATTCGTCATGGCTCAGTTCCCTGTGGGACCCAGGGAGAGAGAATGCAGTGATGAAAAAGGTACAGGATGTACTTAAGTCTACATACAGTACTGGGGTTGCAAGCGAGGAACACTTTATGATCTCTCCCAAAGGAACAGAAAAGAAGAGACAGAAAACAACACTTGGTTATGGGCGTATGGCGAGGGCAGACGAAGTGCGGGGAACTGCGGGGAGTTGGGGAAAGAACTGGTGAGACGTAAGTGTGTAAACACAGTGTCGTGAGCCACCGCTCAGAGATGTATCTCGCGAGCGCAGAACGGTCCCTGGTTAACAAAGACATGACATGAATATATCGGATTTGTTAAGTCACGAAAATAGATTTTAAACACTTTAAAAATAAATTCACGAAGTTTAATTTGTGAATTAACTTGTTGGTGACACAGAAATTCACCAAGTTTAAGGAAAGTGAAATCTGACTAAACAAATACAAATTTTTAATTATGAATATAATTATATTAGTTACCCTGCTGCCAGTCATTTTGCAAGTTATGGCCTTCTCTCCAAGAAAATGGACATAAAACCCAAACACATTATTTCTTTTATAATATTCTGGTCTCATTAAAAGATATTAAATAACTTGCCTTAATTTCAAGTGAATAAAATGAAATCTGCTATACAGAAAAACAAAGAGGCAATTTCACAATCAGAAAATAAAGTCATTCGGTGGTTCAATATTGGATATGTGAGGAACCAAAAAAGCTGCTATGATTGCGACACAAGATATTTGTAGTGATTATTACAACTTCTATTTCCCCGTGAAGTTGTGAGTGAATACCAAACTCCTTGGAGATTTAACCCAAGGCCAGATAGTTGTATTCAGGACACCTTGGAACTGTACCAGCTTCTGAATTTGGGGACATGGGGAAGAATAAAGCTCTTTCACAATTAACAGCAGCAGTGAAAGGAGATTTTGTTTGTATGTGCTCTGGTTATCAAGTACTGACCAGAGGGGAAGCAGGTTGGCTATTCTGCATGTACAAGTGCTATCCTTTTGAATGTGAAAACAAAGGAAAGCTTTTGATGGTTTCTTGGAAAAGACATGGGCCAGATTTTATTTCTAATTTTTAAGCAATAATCATACCCACCTATTCTACCTACTTATATATCTATATTCTAATCTATTTCTATATGTTCTAAAAATATCTACAGTATTTCAGGATATTCATGGTAATGTCAAAAGATGTGTTCTTTTACTGCTAATGCTAAGAGACAATCTGAGTCACATGGATAGACTGTATTATATTTTCCTTCTTTCAAGCTATGGAACCAGCCGATACTGTGAGTTACTGAGCCATCCAGACTCTTTCCCTGCTGAGTGAAATCCTTAACACACCCTTTTTTGTTTGAAGTATATTTATCGGGACAGTTAGTTGCTCCACACTTCACTGTATAAAGCCTTTTCTAAGAGGTAAAGGAAAATCATACCTTTTCCTTAACATTTTAATCCAGATGTCAAATCAAACAGCATCATTAGCAGGCTTTAAGAGGAAAACAAGTCACAGAAAGACAAAATGCAGCCTCAGTGCTGTGAAAAAAAAAATAGCCTTTTTAATGGCTACCTGACATCTATGATGGTTAGGGAGTTTTACAAATAATCTTAGATATCTCATGTTATTTTGAGCACCTTCTGGGGTCTCACCTCAATTAATCAATCAACATTCAGTCATCAGCCCAACATGGTCTCCCAAAACACTGGGCTGATGATAAAGACAGATAACTCTATGGGGGGGTGTGGAAAAAAGAGAGCTGTGACAAGTATTAGCTATTTGACAGGTGATATAAAGCAGAAGACAAAATGATGTGTTACAATTATACACTATGTGTGGCAAAGCCCATTGCTTTTGCCAAGATACCGTGTCAAAATAAAGAAAATTAGGTAAATCTAAGTCTCTGACCCCCATTTTTTTGAAAATTAGCATTGCATCACACATCTCACCTGGTTCTTCCTGAGCTACTGTTTTGAATACTGCTAGATGAGCACTTTTATAATATATTACTATCCTTAATTTTACTGATGAATCATTTCTATTCGACAGAGAATAGAGAGCATTACGTAGCATGTTTTCTCAATTTTCTAAATGACAGATGCTTCAAGCCCTCCCCCGAGCTCCCTACCCTCCATCTCCACTCCCAACCAGACAGCCATCCCATTCTTTGCCTATATAAGAATTTTGAAGCTACTAATGGAGATAAACATAAAACATATTAATTTACTTTACTATATAACTAAATTAATGTATTTTTAGCTTCATATATGGTGCCAATGTCTGAAGTATGTCGGTCCAATGGGTAATTTGGGAATGAACTGGACAGATGGGACTGAAATCGGTGAAAGTGAAATTTGCAGCCTTTCATATTAACACTGAATAGTTTGTTTGGTAAGTTGGGTTACTTCACTCATTTTCATTCAACAATTTTTTAGTTTAACTTCATGCGAGCAAGGTCTTTCTAATGCTTATCTGCAGTGTAACTTTTAATAGGGTAGAATAAATGTTTTTAAAGTGAATAAATGCCTATTTGAAACAATTATAAATGTATCATAAAAATGAAAATGAGTCAAAGAAGCACAACCATTTAAGTCATATGAATAATGAGAATGTTACCAAATTTTCTTTTAAAAGTGTGTGTATCAATCTATTCCTGTCTATTAGAAACTAGTTGACTTCTACAAAATAAAGCAACACAAACACAACACAAAGCACACTAATTGTTATCTTCATGATCTTATGATTTTAAAAATATTTTCTTGCCAGAAGTCTTCACCTAGTTTTTGCCTTTCAGCACTCAAAGGTTATTTGATTTTTCTTTTTAAATACAGCTTTTTAGGCTTGTATCATTATAGAGAATGTTAACTACTACAGCTAATGCAGCTATAGAAGGTTTACAGTGTTTTTCCCTCCCCGTCTCTGAAAGAGAAAAGATAAATTCAGTAACACTAACGGGTAGTACCTCTGGGCAGTGGAAGGGGTGGGTTAGAAACATTCCGGAGTTTTATTTAGGAAGGTATTTGATGCAGCGCTGTTTTCAGGAAGATTATGTGAGCACTTGCACTTCACTAGTGACCTCACTTGATTAGTAGTTCTAGGTGTTTTCTCAAGTTGTGGCCCAAGTTAGCCTCTAGAGACCGTTAGGTCTGATTGTGTGAAAATGTGTGTTGGATTTAGATAAATCAGAAAAGTTAAAGAAGGAGATGTTAGACTATGAGTTTTGTTTGTTTTTTTAAAAAAGAAAGTCTGGCCAACTAACTTGTGTACTTTTAAAAAGCCCAAGGACTGAAAATGTAGCCAGTAGCAAGCAGGGCAAAAAGGTCGGATAATGCCGGCTCGGCTGGGCAGCACGTGGTAGGAAATCTTTTGTGATCCTTCTCAGCTGTGACTGGAGGGACCAGCCAACTCTTCTACATTAATCCTGGACTTGGGTTAAGTGTTATATTACAAATCTCTGGGACAGCCACCAAGAAGCTGACTTTTTTTTTTTTTTTTAATTTATTTATTTATTTATTTATTTTGGCTGTGCCGGGTCTTAGTTGTGGCATGCATGTGGGATCTAGTCCCCTGACCAGGGATCGAACCCCAGTCCCCTGCATTGGGAGCATGGAGTTGTACCCACTGGACCACCAGGGAAATCCAAGAAGCTGATTCTTAAATAGCGAGCCTCCTTGGTTTCACCAGACAAACTAGAAACGGCGGGGAAATGGAAGCCGTTTATTTTCTTCACGTCCACTGTCTCATTGCTATAGAACCCAAGTCCACCAAGACACTATCATGAAGTAGCAGCTGGTAACAATCGAAGGGAAAACCTTACAACACACACAAACACACTCATTCGCTACTTTCTCTCTTCCCTTTGAAGGACTCAAGTGAGGAGTAGTCTGATTTCCACCTAATTGTTCATTCTAGTTTGCTATTCCTTCAATCTCTAGAATTTCCTAATAGAGGAGTCACCTAAATATGTTCACAGAGAAAGCTATCTAACTCCATGACAGCAACGGTCATTTTAGCTTAGGATAAAATCTTTCAGAATAAAACATATTTATGTTAAACCCATATGGGTAACTTGCATGCACTTAGCAGGATGCCAGAATATAGGATGAACTCAATGTTATATATGTATTAATTAAAGGTCCTATTTAACAAAAATGGGCTTTCCCATATTCCATGGAATCTCCTAAAGGAGATGCCCATACATTTACTCACATAGTAAAGATTACTGTTTCACTATAAAGTCAGTAATTGTCATAATGAGGCAGAAAACACTAGAATACGAATTAAGAGACCCAGGTTCTTGCTTTGACTCTGGCACCAGCAAGTACTGTGGCCTTGAACCTCATTTACATAAAACAGGAAAAAAAATCCCTTCCTATGATGACTGAATTAGCTGCTGTTGAGTATCATTCACCTAGAAACAAAGATTTTATAAGACAAGGAGTCATGGAACATGGATAAGCCTAAAATATCCAATTATATTTTAGAATCAGTAAAGTAAGTATACCTTTGCAGTAAGTCCAATATGATCACTGGATAAATGATACGAAATTTTGTCTTTGGCTACACTCAACCCAGAAATAACAGGATTTACTGCCAGTTCATAAACCATAGCCTGATTTCTTCATATGAACTTTAACTATATGGAATATTAGTATTATTATATCTAACAGAGTATTATTATATCTAACAGAGTAACTATCTGACTCTACAGAGTAACCATCTTTCCTTATACAGAGATGCAATATCTTTAGGTTAAATAATATTTGAAAATATTTGAAAAGTTTTGATATAAGTACTTCTCCATTTCTTAAGCTTAGCCTTCTATGTTTTATGAAAAATAACTTTAAAAATGTATTATAAAGATTAACACGTTTCTTTATAAGGATTCCTTTCCTACCACATAGCACTATAAAGGCCTAGGAATTAGCTCTGCATGGTCCGGACTTTGTTATGAACAGAAACATAGAAAGGAAACACACAGAATGATTTTTTAAACCTCATATGAATCAAGGAGTTTATTGGCTCTCATAATATCAGAGAGTCATAGACATCTAATTGAGCTTGCCACCCAAAGCTGGAAATAATTGCTTTCCACAATAATTCTGATAGAAATCCACACACCTTACTGGAAAAACTCTAGAGAAAGACTTCTCACTATTTGCAAGGTAGCACGATCTATTTTTTAAATGTTTCTCATTTTTAGGAAACCATTCCTTATTTGGGGCTAAAAATCTTTCTCCATTCAATGGTTACCCATCAATCCTAGTTCTTTCCTCTAAAATCACATACAAGTAGTACCATTTTTCTGTTGTATGAGAGCCTTTTATAGAAATTAACATTTTTAAAAATAAATTTATTTTATTTATTTTTGGCTGCGTTGGGTCTTCATTGCTGTGCGCAGGCTTTCTCTAGTTGGGGCGAGCAGGGCCTACTCTTCGTTGCGGCACGCGGGCTTCTCACTACAGTGGCTTCTCTTGTTGCGGAGCACGGGCTCTAGGCGCGCGGGCTCAGTAGTTGTGGAGCGCAGAGGCTCAGCAGTTGTGGCGCACGGGCTTAGTTGCTCTGTGGCATGTGGGATCTTCAAGGACCAGGGGTGGAACCCGTGGTCCCCTGCGTTGGCAGGCGGACTCTCAACCACTGTGCCACCAGGGAAGTCCTGAGAGCCCTTTAGATATTCGACATTTCACACCAAGCCTTCACTTTTCCTAAACAGCCTCAGTAAATTCACCTTCTCCCACTCTCCTCTCCCTCCCCGACTTTGTCATCTGACCTTGCCTGCTTCCCTGCCTTCCTCCTTCCACAAGTGTTAATTGAATAGACCGTTACACACATGTCCACATACGTGACATGCACCGTAGACCCTCACCTTCTTCAGCACTCTCTTCTGCATTTATTCCAGTCAATATTTTTTTTAAGAAACAGAGCCTTCAGATGTGAACAATGTCAGAATGTGGTAGAACTTATTACCTCTCTTACTGTGAAAGCCATATTTCCATTGATACAACCGATTCCTTCTGCCTGTGCCTAGTTCAGAAGTGTCTCCAATACCATTCCTCCAAATGGGCCTAATTCGGCCTTTTGTTGCGGGGAATCTACAGACACATAGATTTCTCTTCTATCAACCAAATGATGGCTTATAGAGCTTCTTTATGGCAATGTATAAGTTGCTTTGTTGATAGCATGTCTTTTTCTCTTTGAGGATTTGGTTCTGCTTTAAATTTGGATGTGGCATTTTAACTCCATAATAGATTAAAACAGGTCCTTGTCCTAGAACACTGTATGCCTCCCTTGTTGTGGCTGCCCTGATAAATATAAAGTTAAATCAAGCAGTAGCTTATCTGACTCTTCAGTTTGGCCACCTTTTATAAAGAGATTTTATTCTTGGCTAGAAGCAAGTAGGGACAAACAGGCTGATCTGTGACTGGATGGCTTCAGTCCAGAGTAACTATTTCCACCAGCAGAGAATGCCTACAAGTTGTAATAATGGTTGTAGGCTCTCTTTTCCTTTCTTTTTTACTTACTGATTGGTTCATAAAGAAAAGCATTACACTCTCCTTCATTAGTTACCTACAGCTGTCATGAAGCATGCTTTTAGTCAGTTTTTTTTTCATTTTAAAACAATGTCAAGGAATTCCTAATTTCAGAATTACCTCCAATATCACTTATTTCTTCATTATAGAAATTACAGGTGGTAACAATAACAGTAATAAATGAATGTGTTTACTAGGTATCAGCCATTGTATTTATTGGGCATATTACATACTATTATCTTAATTCTCTCAGCTAGTCCATAAAATAGGTTTTTTCACCTCCCTTGACAGATGAGGAAAGTGAGGCTTAGAGAAGTACAGCACCTTGTCTAACTAGAACTAGTGAGCGATGACCCACCACTGTTTAGAGGAACGCTGTGTCTTCTTGCCACTCACTCACGCGGTGATCATTTGTAGCCAATCCTGGGTCTGGTGTGTGTGCGGTTAGGGTTACAAGAGGTAGCATGGCAGTCAGGGTGGTTCCTTGCAAAGAATGGGAGTCTTACAAGGGTTCTAGTCTTAGTTCTGACACTAAGTTGCTGCATAACCTTGGGCAAAATATTGTCTGAGTATCATCTTCATTATTTATAAAATGAGAAAAGTCATTCTAACTTCACAGTGAAGCTTAGATGATTTCATATTTGTAAAAGCATCTGGTATGGGCCTGTACACTGTGTAGACGCTTAACAGACATTCATTCATCGTCCTGCGCTTCCAGATTCCGACTGAGCTGCACACTGTTCCATCCTTCTATCTCCTACTTTCACCACCCTTGGTAATCTAGAGGGAGTGACATCACATAGGAGAAATGTACCTTCTTTAATTAGGGCTTGTCTCAACAGTGATATCTTTAAAAAAATTTCTTAATATCCTTTTGAAAAGTTAGAAGAGGAAATGCAGTAGTGTAAAAAGGAGAGTAACAAAACTCCAGTTTGAGTTTTAACACTGGAAAAGGACCCGAGGGATATTCAAGATAAATACTCTCAAAGACGACGCTGGGTAAGTCAGCTGTTAGAGAAGGTAAAGTGAAAGGATGCTATGTCGGTGGCTCAAAGCCCTCCACAACTACAGCTGCCTTCCTATTAGGACACACAAGCAGAGTGTATAATTTGAGTAAAAATGCTCTCTTTACGCTTCTTTCCCCAGACTGTCTCAGTTTCCCTATCTGCAAAAAGGGAATGACAGTACCAACTCCCAGGTTTGCTGTGAGGATGAGGAAATACAGGAAAGGTTCCTATAACAGTACCTGGAACTCTGTCTTACTATCAAGAACTCAATAAATGTCATCAGTTGCTATTGTTGTCTGTATTCAGCTATTCCTCTCTTTCGCACATGGGAAGATATACGTATTCCTTTAATTAACATTGAGAATGACAAACATGCCCTTCTACAATTTGTCCTTTAGTTCTCTAAAAGTGCATGGCTGCCGAGCCTGACCTTGAATGGTCTTTCAGAGTTGGTTCAGTCAGCCAAGAAGGACGGACTAGGGTCTAAGAAAACAACAGACTGTCCTCCTGCCTTGCGGCTAATCTGTCCCACATGTGCTATTCATACCAGATCTCTAACACAGATCCCAAATCCAAATCCACTTTTAACTTAGGAAAAAATATAAAAGCATAAAAATGTAAAGAATAGTAAAATAAATATATCACATGTTTAAAAACTATCATTTGTTTCAAATCTTTTAAAATTAATTAATTTGATAAATATTAACTGAATATACCTAGCAGGTGCTGGGAACTGAGAAATAAAATATAATTGCTAAAGCTGTCCTTCCCTTGTATATCTCTCTAATCCTGTGTCCCTTGTTCCTTCCTCAGATATAACTACTGCAATAAATTTGAGGTCAAGCCTTCTTGTTCATGTTTTTATATTTATATACAGATATTCAAAAAATGCAGCAACGACTTTAAGGATGTATATAAATTATATCATACTTGATTTTGGCAGCTTGATCTATTCATGTTGATACATGAACATCTAGTTCATTCACTGTAACTGCTGTATAGTATCCCATCATATGAATATTCTATAGTGTTATTTATCCATTTCTTTACTAATGGATATTTTAGGTTGTTTCCAGTTTTCTGCTTTTACAAACAATGATGCTTTATGCAAATTTCCTTCTGTTAATAACTGAGAATTTCTCTGGGAATAAACCTAGTTGTGGAATTGCTATGTTGCTTATTAACATTTATAATTTTAGTAAAAACTACCATATCACTCTAAGAAAAGTTATAGGACTTGCTACTGTCAGCATTTTAAGTTTTTGCCAAGTTCATGGATGTAGCATGGTTTTAATTTGCATTTCCTTATTACTACTGCGGTTGTGCATGTCTCTCAATGTCTATTGACTGTGGTTTCCTCTGCAGTGAGCTGCCATTTAATAACCCTCATCCATATTTCTAATGGGTTGCTTCTGTTACTATCAAGACTTATAAAAGTCATTTGTATATATAACAATCTATATTGTTATATAGATGGCAAATACCTTCTAGTCTGTTGCTTGTTTTTTTTAATCTCTGCCTATGGTGTCTTCTGTCATCTCAAAATTTAACATTTTGATACGGTCAAACCTGTTACTTTTTATGGTTTGTGTTTTCTCAGTCTTGCTGAAATTAACATGGGTATCAGGAAAGTCAATTACTATAATGAAACAAGCAGTGGGGTAGAAAATATGAGACACAGGTATAAAGTGGGTTTGAATCCCCAATCCACCACTTACTACCTATAGGACTCTGAACAACCTGAGTCTCCGTTTTTTTTTTGGGGGGGGGGCTGTGTTGGGTCTTTGTTGCTGCGCACGGGCTTTCTTTTAGTTGCGGTGAGCGGGGGCTACTCTTCGTTGCGGTGCGCGGGCTTCTCATTGTCATGGCTTCTCTTGTTGCGGAGCATGGGCTCTAGGTGCGCAGGCTTCAGTAGTTGTGGCATGTGGGCTCAGTAGTTGTGGCTCACAGGCTCGAGAGCTCAGGCTCAGTAGTTGTGGCACACGGACTTTGTTGCTCCGCGGCATGTGGGATCTTACTGGGCCAGGGCTCAAACCCATGTCCCTTGCATTTGGCAGGCAGATTCTTAACCACTGTGCCACCAGGGAAGCCCTCCATTTCTTCTTAATTTACACATCTGTCCATTTATCCAACAAGTATTCTTTGGGTGTCTATTACATACTGGCACCATTCTAGTGTGGAAATTGCAGTGGTAAACAAGACATACCAAGTTCTTGCCCTTACAGACCTTATACTGCAGTGGGGGAGATAGATAATGAACTAAGTAATTAACTAAAAAATATACAACTGAAATGCTGTGAAAGTGTTCTATAAATTGAAAAGCATTATACAAACATATGGTATAATCATCATTACCATGAGGGACATTGTGGAAAGTTCTTCTAAAGTTGCTCACAAATTGAAGGTGTAATTATCCTATTTTGGGGGGGAAATGAACTGATAGGGAATCAAGCCATACAAGACAAAATAACCCTACCAGGGAGGAAAGGGTTTTACGCTGGAGGGCATCATGGACTTTGACCAGAAACCCGGGGACTTCGTCCCATTTGGTTCTAAAGCCCTCCTCCACCCTTGCCTGGACCAGTCCTCTTAGCAACAGCTTCACGCCAGCCAGGCGGGTCTATTCACTGCCCGCAACACGTCCAACAAGTCTTCCACTTTTCCCACCTAATCTTTGCCTCTTCTAACACTGTCTCCTCCTAGGTCATGAAAAGTAAGCCCCATATTGTCCACCTATTTCGGTTTTACACATAATACTTAAATTTCTAATCAATTTCCACTACTTCCAAACCAACAGGGAAAAAGTAGGAAAAGAAGCTGTATACATATATATTCTCTTTCCTCATTATTTCCAATACAACATACAAATCCAAAAATCTGCTATTTTTAGGGTTTTAGTACCTGAAGTAATGACGATCCAGTGGCAAAGGCAGAGCCTGGAAGATCTGTTTTCTTGTAAATTTTTAGGGGTTAAGGCATTAGATTAAGCACAATTAAGAAGCTCAAGACATAGGCAATTTGATGTGGGCGGTTGGGCAAACAGCTAAAGTTTAATCTGATTACGTGGAGCTCTTAGGATTTTCTAAAGTTGTAATTCAAATCCATGAAACAGTTTTCAAAATACACTGTTTTGTGACTGCATCTATAGGTGAGAACTTTTCAACAAGAAAAACTGTTCTGAAACGAGCACACAGTTTAGCTTTTCATTTTTCATTAATTAACAGAACCCATGCAACCTAAAGAAAAGGACCCAAAAATCAGAGCATTAAGTTTTTATCACGTCTTCATTCTCTCCAGAAAAAGTCCTGAATGGTAAAACTAAAATCTCAGGAATATGAAAAACCTTTTAATGTAAATATATGTAGATTAATCAAGTTAGATTAAAGATCTCTATTCCAGGCATAGAGAAAAAAGTTAGGTTTGTAAAGATAACATGATTAAGTTTCTACGGGTAACAGCCACCAGTTTCGAGTATCTACTCTCAGCTAGCGTGTATATCATGAGGGGCTTTATATATTATCTTATTTGACCCAATTTTCACCATGTGTTATTATACATATTTTATAGATGAGATAAATTGAACCCAGGAATGTGTGGTGAAAACCCAGAGATAAGTTTTCAAAAGCTGACAACATGAAAACAAGAGAATTAACGTATTAGTTCAGCCCCTTTATAACCTCCTTATCCAGGCTCTCCCAGCCCCAGATATGATGGAAACCAGATTAAATCTTCCTACATAATGCTTTCATCATTTGACTCTCCATTTCAAAACCTAGTTTACAAAATCTAGAAGAAACTTCCAGCCTCAGATTCAAGACTCTTCAAAATCTGACTTGATCTGTTCCATAATCTCATTTGTCCCTAAGCTTCAAACTCAGCTCTTTATTGAGCACCTCTTTATTCTGTGCCAGCCTCTGCAGACGTGGCCTTGTCCATAAGCTGTTCATAGTACAGCTTCTTCTCAAATATGTTATTGCATATTCTGTGCCAGCCTCTGCAGACGTGGCCTTGTCCGTAAGCTGTTCATAGTACAGCTTCTTCTCAAATATGTTATTGCTTTCTGGTTCCTTACCAACTTATTTCCCTAAATGGAATGTTCTGCTTGATTCTACCTTGCTCCTTTTTCCTACATATCAAAATCCAACCTATTCAAGATCCAGCATTGATCCCAACTCCTTCATGATCATACACTAAACATTTTTGCTAGAAAGCGGTCACTCATTCCTTTGAGCCCCTAGAGCACTAGATTCCAAATTCGTGTGCACCTGATTCCTGGCGTACAGATTCCAAAGCCCCTCACTCAGATTCTGAGTCAGTACATGTGGCTTCACCGAGCCTGGGAATGTACATTTAAATACACGTCTGATTCCTAAGTTCATGCTCCTTCTACCCAGCCTCGCTCTCAGACAGCTGGTTTGATGTTTTCTCCTCTCATGGAATTGCCTCGTCCTCTGAGTACTCTGGTGTCACAGACTCAATCTCGATCTCAGCTTCATCAGTCCTGATGATTTTGCCTCTTCAGTGACCAGTCACCTCCTGGTCCTGACCACATTCTTGGCCTGAGAGAGGCAAAAGCTACCCATGCTGCAGGGTTTAGATTTTTATTTTTTAAGTAATAACACAACTAGTCACCTTATTATACTAAATCTTCTTAATGGATAAAATGTAACACAGGCATAAAGCACATTTACTGGCCTGACTGACTTGAAACCTCAGCTACTGACTTGTTCATATGCTCACTCTAGAGGACACAGGATTCTCCCCCCGCACTGCTGACTTCTTGAAGCAGTAACTGTCTTTTCTATTTAGGTTGACAGTGCCGAGCACACTGCCTGTTACTGGTCATGTGGCTGAATGAAGGAACCAACGGGTGTACTGAATCAGAAGTTTACTAAGGCGATGTATTTCCATGTCCCCTTGGTATCAATTTTTAAACAACACGGTACTCAACGCAGAGAACGTTTCTCTTTCCTTCAAAAAAAGAATGTAAACTATGAATTCCAAAGTTTACACCAAGGACTTCAGACTATTACAGACACTTGTTCTATCTTATATAAAGCAAACACTGACAAGGTTAGCGTTCTTCAGGATCTCGTGGCCCAGCTCATGAGCACTCCCTCTCAGGCAGCACTTTACCTGCTGTGATCGGCTGCAGGCCTGCCTGTGGCTGGGTGCCCTGGGAACCAGTGTCCATCCTTAGACAAATCAGGGGTCAGGGAGGGAGGTCACATGGTATGAAATATGGCTGCCCAAGGTCTGACTCTTCTGCCAGGGCTGGGGACAAGGCAGTCTCTTTTGGAAAATTCTGTGCACAGGTGTAGTTTGATGTGTTATTATGGGCCCCTGGTTCAACTGTAACTCCTGCTGTTCCAGAGTTTCTGAGGTTTCCATCCCCCTGTCACCTCTACTCTGAGGAGTGGTTGTGAGATTGAATGTGATCATTGACACCAAAGTGCTTTGAAAATCATAAGCACCTCACAAATGCAAGATGTTATTACCACATTTAATAAATATACTACTGTGAGTGACAAAGAGAGGAATGGGAACCCAGATTCCAAAGGAAATAGCTCATTTTTCCCAAGAAAAGGAAATGACTGAAGTTCTACCAACAAGCAGTTGTGTGAACTCAGATTAGTTGGCCACTTCTCAGCTGTGTGACCTTGGACAAGTCCCTGCCTCAGTTTTCTTACTTCTAAAACGGGAACATCTGTGACTGTGCTTCCTCCCCTCAGGGTGGGGTCAGGGGCAGGAGCCTGCCCTCCATTCCCCACCCCAGTGCACCCTACTTTCTTCATGTGGGTTGAGGACAGATTTGAACTAGGTAATCTTTACCATCTCCCATCCCTTCCAGCTCCTAAATTGATTCTAACCAACCCTCCTCTCTGGGTCCACCCTCCAACCACCACTCTGGTCCTTAGAAATCTTTCCTCTAAAAACCCCACGACACAGAGAAAAACATCATGCACCCTGTTTTGTAAGTTATGCATTTGTGAAAAGTTGCATTCATGTCACACTTTTGTAATTCTATATTCCCCCCCAAAAAAGATTTATGTTCTTTTCAGAAATCTGTTACAACAGGGATGTTTCCACTTACTTTTTAAATTGTAAAAAGAAAAAGATTTATGGTATAGTAAACCTAATTTACAAAAAAAAAAGAAAGAAAACACGGCAGCATCTTAGTAGTAGCGGCAGGACCTTTAAGGGGTCAGTGTAATAACCACATTATCGTTGAGTGAAGAAACATGGCTTACACGATGGCAGAGCCCGGAGCCGGAGCCGGTGTGCTTTGAGTCTGTAACAGACGTCAGGCAGTAAATCCCAAAACAGTTTGTGACACGTGCCTTTTCTTTTTAGGAATCTGAATAGATAAGAGGCCAAAGGAAAGGTAATGCTTTCCTTAAAAATACAAAGAACTGGGCTTCCCTGGTGGCGCAGTGGTTGAGAGTCCGCCTGCCAATGCAGGGGACACGGGTTCGTGCCCCGGTCTGGGAAGATCCCACACGCCGCGGAGTGGCTAGGCCCGTGACTGCTGAGTCTGCGAATCCGGAGCCCGTGCTCTGCAACGGGAGAGGTCACAACAGTGAGAGGCCCCTGTACCACACACACAAAAAAATCCAGACAACTAACAACTCCCCAGCCTATGGAGAAAAGGGATGTGAAATAGCCTCCAAGTGCATTTCTGACAACTGAATATTTTTCTGACAACCCAAAACACCCTTCCTCTTAGGCATAACTTCACCACTGACATTAAAACAGTCACGAAATCTGCATTTCCAAAAATCAAGGAAGCTGCTGGCTCCAAGAGAATGAGTCTTCCCTGTAAGAATTTAAGGAAAGCCTCAGGCATGGGAGCAGAGAAGGTCAAAGAATAGCCATCCTTTCTTCCCACTGTGCCTTGGAGAACTCTGCAGAGACCTCCCAAGAGGCCAAGAAGAAAGTCAGCTGATCAGGTCTGATCCCTCAGGAAACTGAAAATGGCCCAATTGATTTCTGCATTATGGATACCTTCCGATTTCTTCTTTAAATGCTTGAGTTAATTTTTAATCCAACTGTTCAGTGTAATGGTCAATAAACTTTTTGACCCTTCCAAAAAAAAAAAAAATTAAGCGGCTCCCAAGTTGCCATAGTAGCTGTAAACTCAAAGTTTCTAAGTAAACCAAATTCTACTTAGCCTTACAGAAAAATCAATACTTTAAATTTTTAAAGTATTGGCAATAAACCCAAATGATGAACTCTCATTATGAAACAAAAATTTATGTGCAAAGCTAACGCTGGTCTCTCTGATCAATGTTTTAATACTGCAGTCATTCTACTCAAAAACAGACTACTTTAACTTTACTTCCTTTGTAAATTACTTGTCTACTATATGGGTGTTCCCCTACTCATTATACTGGTAAGTAGATAAAGTTTGATATGTACATATGTTGTTCATATCACCGCCATTTAAAATAACACTTTCCTGGGACTTCCCTGGTGGTACAGTGGTTAGGGTTAGGGTTAATAAGACTCCGCACTCCCAATGCACGGGGGCTGGGTTCCATCCCTGGTCAGGGAACTAGATCCCACATGCAGGCTGCAACTAAGAGTTTGCATGCCACGACTAAGGAGCTCTCGTACTGCAAGACCCAGCGCAACCAAATAAATATCTAAAAAAAAAAATAACATTTTCCCTCATATGCTCCATTTTCCATGTATATGAAACAGATCTTTAGGTTTTATATATATTTAATACTTTTAAATGTATCTGTGTGTATATACACCTCTATCCCTATTCTTATAATTCATGAGAAAGAAATTACATGGGGGAATCATTCTGATTTTTCCATTCTCATCTATAGGAATGAGAAAGTGCTCTTCATTCATCAGATTTGTATGAGAAGATATTTGCACTGGTTCTAGGATAAGGCTATATGGATTAGCAGAAGAGGTGATATTTATGGAGTCAGAAGGTTTATGCCTGGTTTTGTTACCTCTAGTATGTGACCTTGGGTAAAATCATTTATCTTCTTTGAAACTCAATTTTCTCACCTGTGAACTGGTATAGTGATACAGGACTTGTCTCTCCCAAGTCTTTTGTGAGGCTTCAAGAGATGTGTGTAAAAATGCATTAAAAAACATTTTACTGATTAATATAAAATACTACTATCCTTGTATTGAAGTGATAACTCAAAGCCAAAAATGCAACATATGTAAAGTAGAAATAATTATTCAGTATAAATATTCATTTTTAATTTCAGTAAGAACTTAATGCTATAATTATAGATTTCATTATGTAAAAACAATATAACCTGGCCCAGTCTACAAATTATGAAATGCAAATAGAAATGCATACACATTTCTACAAAATAGAAATGCATACACATTTTGATTTCACTAAGAACTTACGAAACCATACGTTTCATTATTTAGAAATAATGACCTAACCTGGCCCCTTCCACAAATATAACGATTGTGCAGTGTAAATATAGTTGTAGGAATACACACACATTATCATTTACTAAGAGGTTACTTGGGCGTATGTGCATTGGTGAAACATCTGTATTACTGAAACACGCCTGAATTGAATTGTGATAAATGACTTTAAATGCATTAAGAGAGATTGTTCTTTGAAGGGATTGTGCTGTGGATATGTCTGCAAAGCAAATGTTCACTTCCCAATTCATCCTTGGCACGTGGGAAACAGAACGTGAAGAGAAAGGAGCACCGCCCTGGGAACCAGCAGAACTGGCCTTCACTCTGTCCACAATCATTTAGCATTTACTGTACGTCAGGGATTAGTCTCGGTGCCTGAGATACATCACTGAGCAACGCAAACAAAAATCTGCCCTCGTGAAGCCTGCGTTGAGGTAGGAAGGACAGCAAATAGCACAACCTAATAAGTAAATTATTAGAAGGTTCTGAGCACTATGTAAACGATGAAATTGTAAGCTCACTGTGTTATGAAAAAAAGACAGCAGCGTAAGGAGAAGGCTGTGAACACAGCCGGGCAGCTGCCAGTTTTATTTAAGTAGAGAGGTTAGGGTAAGTCTAATTAAAAACGTAGCGGGAAGAAGCCACACAGCTCTCAGGAGAAAGACCCAGCCAGAGGGAACAGCCAGTGTAAAGGCCCCAGAATTTGATACTGACAAAACAGTCTTGTGAAAAAGAGAGTAACGCATTTTGCTGATGAGTAAACAGTGCCCCAGAGTGGCTTGATCGAGGGCACAGAGCTGGTCCACAATAAAGCCAGGACAGGAAGCCAGGTTTCTTGCTCTTGGTCCAGCGCCTTTCTTCTGTTTTGTAGCTTTGCTCACCAGGCACAGAGGAAAGCACCCTGTTCCTCTAAGGCACTGAGTAACGTAGGGTGTCATCACTGTCTAGGAGATTGCTGTTACTCTCATTAATCAGGTCCACAGATATTTCTTGAAAGGTAGAGAAAGCTCAAAAATAATTTCATCTTCCCCTCCTATGGTTTATTTTTCTCCTCCCTTTACCTGAGCTTCTTTTCCTGGGTGGGTCATCTTAATAGCAGATTATCAGTGAAAGTAAGTGTTATTTCTTTGGACATTTGATAAAGGAAAGGTGTTCAACATGGAAATAAGTGATAAAATAGAAAGCTTTTGTGACTTAACATGAAAAAGAGCTGATGAAAGAATGGAGAGAATGTGGAGGCCGGTGACCGGAGGAGAGAGGTGGGCAGGAGCACAGAGAGGGGTGAGACCTCCAAACACCAGAGGACCAGAGCCCCAGCAATAAGCTACTAAGTGAAAATGATAATGAAATAACAAGCTTCAAGTAAAAAAACAAACAGACCGCAAAAGAGGAAACCTGTAGAAAAAGCAATAATGGAAAAGGGGCTGGAGAGAGGAGATTGAAAGATATTTTCAAGTAAAAATATGAGAATATTAGACAATAAACAATATAAAGAAAAAAGAGAGTAAGAATCAGATTTCCGACACAGTAGCCTCCAGAGCTGGTGGAATTACTAACAGCAAGAGGAACAGGGGCGAGTCTGAAAGGTGAGTAGCTTTCTTTCAGTCGTGCTAGGTTTAAGGTGGCAGTGAGGTTGTCACGAGTGGAAAGGGTCTAGCAGATAAGAGGTACATTTGGAAGATGTGTATCATCTAGAGCTGTTTTGTCTCAATACAGTAGCCTCAAATCAAGTGGCTGTTGAGAAACTGTGGCTAGCCTGAATTGAACATGCCGTAAGCATAACACACACCAGATTTTGAAGATTTCATATGGAAAAAATATATAAAATACCTAATTTTTAAACATTTATTACATGTTGAAATAATATTTGCATGAATTGGGTTAAAAATATTAAAATTAATTTCACCTGTCTCTGTCCTTTTTAATGTGACTACTAGAAATTTTTAAACTACATATGTGGCTTGCATTATATTTATCCTGGATAGCGCTGATACAGAGCAATACTAGGTATGTTTTAGGATCACACATGGGGAAGAGAATTCTGAGAAGAATCACAGACATCATTTAGAGGTGTCTCGACTACAAACAGATATGGGAGATAGAACAACACATGTCATTACAATAGTTAATATTTACTGAACACTCGCAGCACTAAACTAGCCACATTAAGTGCAGTATCTTAGTTGTTCCTCAAACCATCTTATGAAATAACAATACTGCTTCCTTTCACAGAAGAAAAAACTGAGGCCTAAAGAAGTTAAGCTGCCCAAAGACACAGTTAAATGCTGGTGCTGGGATTCAAACCCAGGGTTGACTCCACACCTGGAACTCCAAATTGCCACATCAACCCCAGAACAATTTACACTCTGCAATTATTAAATTGTTAAATTTTAAATGGCTACATTTAAACTAGCAATTTATTATAATGGTTCATTGTCAGAGTCAGTGAAACACTAGCGATGTCTTAATTCCATTAAGAAAAAACACAAGTGAGCAAATTCGTAACTTCAGAAGTATCACGGACTACTGATGTTGACATACTTTGGCCATGTTGAGCCTAAATAAGAGCTTCCAGGGCAACATCTTGCCTTCGGTCACCATCTACTCCTAATACCCAAACCCGACAAGTTGGACGGTACACATCCGACTGCCGAAGCGAGGTGATCCTGGGTGCAACCCTAACCAGCAGGGCCCCGCCTTCTGAAGATAAGTGGATCACATCGTGTATCCAGTTAACAAATTGTCAACACTCTCAGACTATGAAAGCACCTGGACCTCCCCAACTGTGATTGAAATGTTTTGAAGGAATCAATTATACCTCAACTAGAAAAACGTGTCTTGAAGGAAGCTAGATTAAATTGCAGCCTTTTGTTGAAGAACCAAAAAGTAAGCTTATTCAGCTGGGTACGTTAAAAATGGATTTTGTACTCCTTGATAATGCTTTGCTTTTGAAGAAAAAAACGGCTTGATATTTTGACTGGAGTCATAACACAGCAAAATCTCCTACAAATATAAACTTGGTTAAGAATGAGGTGTCTTTCATTTGTGTTTGGTTGGTTGGTTTTAATTTTAAAGACAAACTTACTTTTCTTTCCTTTTTACCTTTAATTTCACTACCTATCTGGACAAGACAGTAATCATAGAACCGCAGAACTACAATATAGCGATGGCCATAATTACATCATTTTCAGAAACTTTCCCAGGTAGATTTTATTAAGCAGTTTGGCTCCGATTATAAAAGCACACTTCCCCAGGCTTAAAACAAAGGATTGCCATAAATTTACACTCTGCAAGTGGAAAAACAAAAGGGAATTTGAAAGAAAAATATGTTTTGGAATAAGACTAGCAGAGACATCATGAAAGGCTGTTCACGTTGGACCAGGATCCTGAGGGGTGGCTCTGAACTGAACCACTAGTTTATTTATGGATTATAACCCCTACGTCACACTCTCTCCATCATTTTTTTTTAAGTGAGAAGACTTGGATTTGGACATTTAAAAAAAAATCTCCTCTGAAGACCCAAAGTTTCTGAAAATTGCTTTTCTGAAGGTAATATCGTGACTGTATAGAGCAGCTTACAAGAGCCTGCCCTTTATTTTGGCTCTTTTAGGTTAATTCCCGTGACTCTTCCATCCAGTTAAGGAGATATCCTTGGACTTTGTTCCCTCACTCGTTACAATTAATAATAATTTGGAACAAAGGTGCAGGACCTGAAGGAGACAGCCAGTTAGCCCTAAAATGCTTTGTCCACCCAGGTGCCAAGAGCATGGTCAGCTATACTCTACCATTGAGGGCCACCAAACTGAGTCCCTCTTCTCCAAAAGCATCCCCCTCCGCTCAACTTCACCTGTGGTTCTCATCATTACAACTGTTCACTGGATAGATAATCCCGTAGTGGCACTGTTTCTCATTTGTACATTATAACATTAGCATCAGCATGCTGCTTTACTGGGCTAATTCTTTTAATTTACTGAACACCTGCTACATGTCAGGCACTGTTGTAGGTACTAGTAACAGCCGTGAAGAACATGACCCAAAAATCTCTGCCCTACTGAAACTCACATTCTGGTGGGGAAGGTGTTCAATAAGCTCCATAGACTAGATAGTATGTTAAATAATAGAGGCTAAAGAAGAAAAAGAAAAAAAAAAACAAAGCAGACCAGGGTAATATGAACTGTGGTGGGTAGGATGGGAAAGACCGGAATTTTAGGAAGAGTAGCCAGAGAAGGCTTCCCCCGTAATCAGGGAGATAGCGTGTGCCTGAAACGGCAGGGAAGACAAAATCTAGGGTTGATTGGTGTCCGCTGAAGCGGGGGAAAGGAGATTCGCATCCGAAGAAGCCCTAAAGTGGAGAGGAGACCATATGGGAAAGAGGAGAGAAGCAAAGATAGAATAGGGACCACTGAGGACAAACGAGGCTTCACATTTTGCTCGGACTTAGAGCCTGGCACCTACTTTCCTTTTTTGCAGTCACACAACCAGGCTCTGCCGCCAACACTCTCGGCCAGTTCCTGGGGCACGGGCACGCGGGGACACCCCACCCCCTCTCCAGGAACAGAGCTTAACGCCCCTCAGAAAGTGTTATGAATTCGGGGGGGAGTTGGAGCCTGGCAAACTGGGGGGGAGACGAACTGTCGGAAAGAACACAGCAGCGGTCCCTCCATCCCGGTTCACACGTAGAAACCCACCCCCCGACCCCACCGTGCAAACCCGGGGAGGTACGGGCTGGCGCACAGACACACCCCAGGAACTATAGGCACCGCGCGGGCAGGAATTCAACCGTTTGCGCCCCAAAGCCTGAACTTCCCGCGGCGGGGTCGGTCCCGCGCAAGGAGGGCGCCCTTCCCCGCGCCGGGAGCGGGGGTGCGGCAGGGGACGCGCGAGAACAGCCGCCGCGGAAAGAGGGGGCGGTTTGGCGGGCATCCCAGCTCCGGCCGGCCGCGTGCATGCAACAGGGGGCTGGACGCAGCGGGCGCCTCGAGGAGCCGGTCGGGGCCGCGGACCCGAACCAAGCGCCCGAGACCCGCGGTCCCCCCTCCCCCCACCGCGCCCAAACGTTCACCGCCCCCCCACAGGCCCGCGCGGCCCGGCCCGCAGACAGCGACGGGTTCCAGCGGTCGAACCCGCAGCTCCCGCACCGCCGCTTCCTCGGCCCCTTCCCGCCCGGCGCGTCGGTCGCTGAAAGAAAGAAAGAAAGAAAGAAAGAGCCAGGCGGCGGCGCGCTGCCCCCACTCACCATGATCCGCGGCGTGGCGTGGCGTGGCGCGGCGAGCCCGGCGTCCGGCGATGCGCTGTCCAGGGTAGCCGGCGTCCCTCTGCCCCGCCCTCCCGCCGCGCCCGCTCTTCTTACCCCCACCCACGCCCGGCGCGCGCACGCCAGCCCGCGCTTCCCCGCCCCCTCGGGCTCGCGCCGCTCCCGCTCGGCGCTCCGAGCCGCAGGGCCGTTTCGGGAGCCCGCGGCTCCCCGCCCCCTCCCCTCGCAGGGGCTCCGCCGGCAGCTGCGCTAGCAGGGCGGCGGGGGAAGGGCGGGCAGCCGAGACGGCGGCCCCGGACGGCTTCGCACGCGGCCCCCGGGCGCCCGGGTTCTCCAGCGCCACTTCGCGCGCCCCCTGCCGGCCGGGCGGCGATTTGCAGGCCCAGCTGGCGCCCGCGGCGCTCGGCCGCTCAACGTTGGCGGAGCCTGGGCGAGGACCCACTCGTCACCCGCCACTGTCCCCCGCCCCCGGAGGCTGCGACGCCCGCGGAGCTGGGGGAGTGGGGCTGCAGAGGACCAGGGCATCGTCCTTCTCTTAGCTGGCTCCGTGGCTTATCAAGCACAGGTTAAAGAGAGACTAGCTGCTACTCACGTAGGTTTGCAGGATGTGGTGTTTCAGATGTAGGGGGCAATAGTGTTCCTTTTGGGATGAGGTCAGGGGCGGACCAGTCTCAGCAGGAGATTGCTTGTCTCACGTGAATCTACCTACAGAGGATGATCTTAGTCTATGGGCTTCTCAGCTGAGTCCACTAATGGTTAATTCAACACTTAATTGTGAACAGAAAGTAAGGGATCTTATCTTAGATACTAGGCTTTTAATTAAAAATATATTTTTCTCGCCCAAGTGAAAGATGTGAAAAGGTAGACTTTCCTATTTTAAGCATTAAGAATGTGTGCTGGAAGGAAATTCACCCAGGTACCAAATATTGATATTAAGTGTTCCCCCCCAGCCGTATTATGAAATGATTTTTCTTTATATTTTTCTCCTCATTTACCAGGTCTTTTACATGCATTATTTTATATTTTTAAATCCACAAAAGTAGCTTCCACATTCTTTGGATATTGAACTAGAAAAATACTGGATCTCAATTTCACTGTGTGATTAATCTGATGTAGTAGAATGTGAATTCTCAACGTACCCTCAGACATTATTGTGTATAAATTGCACCTGAGGACTTAATCAACTACAGCGACCTGGAAGCATTAAGGTGGTCTCAGGTGAAGACCAGGAATACAAATTTTTAACAAGCATCACAAATGATGCTGATGCAGGCAGGTAGGCCATGGACCACGTTTTGAGAACACAAGTCCATCATCTAGGAAAGGCTTTAGTCTATTTTTCTAACAACAGTAAGGGGAAAAAAGTGTGATAACCAGCCTCTAAGCATTCTGCTGTTTGCTTGTAGGAATTATACTATTGATGTCATCTATACCTGGCAAAGAACACCAGGTTCACATATGGAAGGAACCCTTAAATTTTGAATTATTCCTATACTTCCCACTACCATTTAGCTTGATAATCATTATTTTACGTTTATTATTTAAAAACACATATCAACCCACAGGTCCAGAAGGAGGTCTAAAAAGTCACCAATATATTATCTATTACTTAAAATATTATTTTATGGCTTTTCTTGTCACTACAATAAAGGAACATAGGAGATGCAAATGCCAGAGGGTATTTTTTCCCACCAATTAATTCATTAAATAGAAAAATGAAGTGGGTCTACCTCTATAAACACAGAACTGGGATCATACCTTAATATTCTGACCAGAAATAAAATGAATTTCCACTTATTTATCAATAAAAATATCTGAATATGCCATCAAGATGCTTTTACAAGATTTTTCTTCCTTTTATTATTCTCTTATGTGGATTACTCACTCATAATTTATTGTGACTTTAAATCAATCTGCTTTTCTTCAGAGGATTTGTATTTTTAGACTAATGATAGAAATAGCTTCTGGAAATCACATTCTTTCCCTGGCCATATACTCTGACTTTGTGTAAAGAAAGCTCTGTACCTATGGGTATGGTCAGGCCATTCAAGATGGCTGTTCCCTTGCTCTCTTTATATCCCCTGCTCCACCAGTCCAGCTTCACTCACATGACTAACCAATCCTCTTAATTATAAAACTTAATCAGTAACTGCCTACTTGCTTGCCCCCTGCCCCAGCTTCCCGTTTCCCTGGTAACTGATGAGGCAACCTGATATCAATTCCCCCTATAAATGGTAGCCTCTTTCTCCCCTGGGTAATGAAGGTTGTTGCTGTGTCCTGCCTGCCATCTGCTGTACATGGTAGGGTACAGTTTCTCCAGGACCTTTTGTTTCAGATTTGTAAGATCCCCTATCTGTTAAGACCTTGATGTCTCTGTTGCTGTTTCCGGGCTCTTTCTTTGGTCTCCAGCCTGGGCAACTACAAGGCATGCAGGCCTGTGAGGTGCAGTCCAACACTACCAATTTAGAAATGAAAAATAAGAAGAGTAAAGCCAGACGAAGCCACACGTGCAATTCAATTACCTCCAACAAATTTAGGGCATCTTTTACTCAGTATTATCAGGGCTAAGGATTTATGACAATGATATATGTATATACCACTTGTTTGGTTGTTGTAGAGTAACAAGTGGACAATCATTTCTTCATATCAATCCAGGTAAAAAGAGATTTATGTTCATTCATTTAAAAATATTTACCGAGTACTGTGTTCCAGTACAGTATTCTAGAGCAAGGATTGGCAAACTACAGCCACAGGCCGAATCTGGCCAGCTGACTGTTCTTTGTAAATAAAGTTTTATTAGAACACAGCTATGTCCATAGGTTTACATATTGTCTGTGGTGGCTTTCACACTACAACGGCAGAGTTGAGTAGTTGTGACAGAAAGACCATGGCCTACAAATCCTCAAGTATCTACTGTGTGGCCCTTAACAAAAAAAAGTGTGCCAATTCCTGTTGACTCTAGATGTTATAAATAAGGCCTTGAACATGATAGGTCCTTTTCTTTCGTGAAGCTTCTATTTTAATGGGAAGGAAGAAGACAATAAAATAAGTTTAGAGAAGTGCTGTGAAGAAACACTATTATGAGAGTGTGATGTGGAGGAGGAGACACTTTAGATTGGATGGTAGGAAAGGTCCCTCTAAGCCAATGATGTCTGAGTTGAGATCTCAGTGGCAGAACAAGCCAGTTATGAAGCTGTGAGAAAATCTAGGGGAAATCCTTCTAGATGAAGAAAACAGCAAATGAAAATGCTCTGAGACAGGAAAACTTGGGCCCTACCTTTGAGGACCTAGCTCCCTAGGGATCCTCGCCCTGGCAGAACAGTCTCAAGTGATGTCTACTGGTCAGTTCGAGAAACCCTGCTGGGGCCATTACTTTGTACTCTTACAGCCATTTGACTGTATTTATCTAAGCACTGAAAAGGAAAAAAAAATTAACTGAAAGCTTTAATGTGATTGGTCCTTTTCAAGGAAATAGGTCAAAACTCAGAAGGAGAATGGATCATGAAGAATTTTTTGAATGAAATATTTTGGTTCTTTCACTAAACTAGATAGAATAGTACATGACAGTAATCTTGATATGGTCTGTCCACCACTCTATAACTAGTTCCATTAAAGGTAATTTGTAATTAATTTAGTTCTACAACTACTTCAGCTTATGTCAGAATTTGACTTATAATGTTAATTCATGGACTTCCCTGGTGGTACAGTGGTTAAGAATCTGCCTGCCAATGCAGGGAACATGGGTTCGAACCCTGGTCCGGGAAGATCCCACATGCCACGGAGCAACTAAACCCATGCACCACAACTACTGAGCCCACAAACCACAACTACTGAGCCTGTGTGCCACAACTACTGAAGCCCGCATGCCCAGAGCCCGTGCTCCACAACAAGAGAAGCCGCTGCAATGAGAAGCCCGCGCACCAAAATAGAGTAGCGCCCGCTCACCACAACTAGAGAAAGCCCATGCACAGCAATGAAGATCCAATGCAGCCAAAAATAAATAAATAAATAAGTAAATTTTATTTAAAAAATGTTAATTCAGACTATCTTTACAGCTTGTGTCACATAGTAGGCATTCAATCAATATTTAAGGCAGACTTGCCCCGCATCTTTTTTTTTTAACCCCATGCCACCTAAGGTTTCTGTGACATTCTAATGAGTATCTCATTAGATACAAAGGTCTTTGGAAAGTATATTATCATTGGCTAATGGAAGTGTAGTCCCTGAACAAACGCTAATTTAATGATATCATTTATAGAAACAATATAGTGAAAAGATGTGGTCATGACCATTTCAAAGCCTACACCGTGCCAGCAGTTTAGTACATAGTGGTCATGGTGGATAGCCTCTTTCATCGTGCAACTTTGGACTCACCCAGCTGCCCCAATCTTTGCCTCACCTCCACACTCTCTAGCAAATAGTGCATAGTTTGGACCTTGCTAAATAAATTGCTGCTGTTGAGTATACACAATTTTATCATCCAGACTAAGCTGCATCCAGCAGCCAGACTGTCTCTTGGAACCTTAGCATGCTGTTTTGTGACAGTCCTCAGAGCATACTAATAAGTACCAAGGCCTGACCACCGTTTGAATCCCTTAAACAATTTAAAACAAACTGATGTCTGGGGAATAGGTCAATAACCTTTACTCCATTTCTGGAACAGAGAAAAAACAAATAGAAAACACACACACACACAAACACATGTTTTCACGAGACGAAGATACTTTACTCTGCCAGAAGATAGGTTGTGTATCAAAATTTTAAGTGTGAAATAGAGACCAAGGGAGAAGACATAATCTCAGAGGTCTCTTAATCATCTAATAAAGTCTTCAAGAAAAGAAGGCAATAGCAACTTTGAATTCTACTGTCTGCAAATGAGGAGAGCTGAGGAAATAAACTGTTAGCTTTGAAACAAAGTAGAAACCCTTGCTGCAGCCCAGCTGTGGTGGGGGGGGGGTCTTCTCAGACACGTGGCCTTGTTAGCATCATTGGTGGATGTCTATCTGCACTCTTTTTATCTAGTGGTGTATCTTGAATTTACTGACACTGAGTATCTATCCAAAGCCTAACTGAGAGAGGAATTTTTATGAGAATTTGTCGTTTTTGTAGTGTTATCTGAATAGTCTAAATCCACCCCTGAATTAAGCTAGATCTTTAGAAAGCTGAGGACATGGACTGAATCCAATTGGCCCCCACTAAATTGTTTGACTCAAATGAACTCTGCACAATACCATCATTTTATTAAATACTGTAAGAAGCAGCCCTATGAAATATTTTATTGTGTTTATCTCAACGTAGCTAACTTTTAAAAATATTATTCTCCCTGCTAGAAGGGACCTGAGATAGAGATACTTAAAACTTATTTTTCTCTGGCTTTAGTATGTATGTTTGTACTAGAATAACTTTCAAGTGTTCTAGTTGCTAGAATAATCATCATAATAAATTCAAAAGAGTTAATCAAGTAGCAGATAACTCTGGGAAGGCCAAACCTCATTCACTTATTCATTCATCCATTCAACAGGTTTTTCTGAGCACTTTTCATGTGTGCATTTGCCACCAGTATGCCTTCTTGGGTAAAGAGTCTACCCATTTTTTTTATTGGGTTGTTTGTTTTCTTATTATCAAGTTTTGAGAGTTCTTCCTATATTCTGGATATATTGTAAGTCCTTTATCAGATGTGCATGGTGCAAATATTTTCTTGTAGTCTATGGCTTTTTTTTTCTTAACAATGCCTTTCAAAGAGGTCTTAATTTTAATGAAGTCCAAGTTTTCCTTTTCCTTTTTTTTTTTAATGAATTGTGCTCTTGGTGTTGTATCTAAGAAACGTTGCTTTTCTAAGGTCACAAAGATTTCTCCCTATGTTTTCTTCTAGAAATTTTGTAGTGTTATGTTTTGCATTTAGGTCTATATGATTTTCAGTTAGTTTTTGTATTTGGTGCAAGGGATGAGTCAAAATTCCTTTTTTTTTTTTTTTGGCATATAAATGTCCAATTGTTCCAGCACCATTTGTTGAAAATACTCTTTTCTTTTGAATTGCCTTTGCATCTTTGTCAAAAATCAACTGACCATATATGTGTGGATCTATTTCTGGGCTTTCTATTCTGTTCCATTGATCTATGTGTCTATCTTTTCACCAATACCAGGCTGTCTTGAATACCGTTTCTTTAGAGTAAGTCTTGAAATCAAGTTTTATAAGTTTTCCATTCTCTTTTTCAAAATTGTTTTCACTATTCCAGCTCCTTTGCTTTCCCATATAAATTTTAGGATTAGCTTATCAACGTTCCACAAAGAAAATTCTTGCAGAAAGTTTGATTGGGATTGTGTTGAATCTATAGATCAATTTTGGGAGGGGCTTCCCTGGTGGTACAGTGGTTGAGAATCCGCCTGCCAATGCAAGGGAGTTGGATTTGATCCCTGGTCTGGGAAGATCCCACATGCCGCAGAGCAACTAAGCCCATGCGCCACAACTACTGAGCCTGTGCTCTAGAGCCCACGAGCTACAACTACTGAGACTGCGTGCTGCAACAACTGAAGCCCGTGCACCTAAAGCCTGTGCTCCACAACAAGAGAAGCCACCGCAATGAGAAGCCCGTGCACCGCAACAAAGAGTAGCCGCCGCTCGCCACAACTAGAGAAAGCCCACGCGCAGCAACGAAGACCCAACACACCTGTAGCTTATGTAATATTGTACATCAACTATATTTCAATTAAAAAATGTCTTTTATATCTTACTTTCAGTTTAACCGTTTCTGGAGATCTTCATTTCTTTGTGTGGAGTCTACTTTCTGTCTAGCATCATATTCCTCTGCCTTTCCTTGACCTTTTCTTGTGGTATAGATGTTCTGGTAATAAATTCTCTGTTTTTGTTTGCTTCATATTTATGTGAGATTTTAAATACTTTACCTGAGGTAAATATGTGTCTAAAGATGGATGCCATTGATCCCTTTTGTTTCCTGTAAACACATCAAGGAATGAAGTCTATTCCCCTCCCCTTAAACCTGGGCTCGTCTTATGACTCTCAGAATGAAGTAATCAGAAGTAATGAATATGGCAGAGGTAATCATGTGCCCATTCTGAGTCTAGCTAGCTTGTAAGAGGACTGGCAGCTTCTGCATTTGCTTGAAGAAGTCAGCCACCTGGGTATACAGAAGCTCAAGCATACTACTGAATTCTGAGACCCCATGTGAAGAGAAAAAAGCCACATGGGGGAACACCAAGCACCAGGTGTGTAAGTGAAGCCCTCCTGGACCTTCCGTCCCAGCCCAGCTACCTGCTAAATGAAGTTGAGAGCATGACCTCAGCTGATTCGACACAGAGCAAATTCCCTTATCCCTGCCCAGATTCCAAACCCCACCACATGGTGAGAACAAGTGAGAGGTTTCGTCCATTTTAAAGATGTTTCTACTTTCCCCAAAGAAGATACACCCCCTTGTTGTTCACACCCAGATAGAACTCTTCCCCTCCACTGATATGCCACTGAATAAGAGTGAAAAAACTTGAAATTGCATAGCCCTAGTTCTCCTACTTTCTAGTAATTCCAGATAATTAGGTGTCCACTAGCTGATTGCTTGGACCAGCAACAGTAATTTTTCTATGTACATTCAACTATCAGTTTCATTAAATATAGTTACACCTCCTCTGCAATTACACTTGCCAAGACTTCAGATATTCAGGATCTACTCTTCAGTTGGGAAAAAAAATCTTGCACTTTTTCCTTCATTCAAATGTTAAAATGTGTTGTGGCAGAAGAGAGAAAAGATTGTTTTAGCCTTTGTTGAAATCGAGTCATTGCTCTTCGGCCGCAAGCCTTTGTGCACACAGAGGCCCGAGCATTGTGTCTGGACTCGGTGAGCTGAGACTCTCTCCTGAGATGGAATCAGAAGCCCGCCCTTCAGCCTCAGGAGAAAACAAAACTGGCTGCGATAATGTGTCCTTGAATGTGATTGTCTAGGAATTTTCACTGTTTCTATTTATTTTCTTTAGCTTCCTCTCAAGGTTTCAAGAGAAAGCTCCCATTATCAACGTGAAGAAGCACATGAGCATACATGCCTCACCCACTTGCATCCTTTCTCCCAAGTAACGGAAATGTCTTCCTCAAGCTATAGCTGGTAGATAGAGTAACAAAGAGAAACATGACTTCCTGAAATATGTACAAAAATGAAATACCCGCTATCAGGCAGTCTTGATTAAGGCTATGAAAGATCCAGTCATTGTACTTCAGATGGAATAAATAAGGGTTTTGAGTTTTGGACGCTTGTTTCTCTTGCTACTGACCACCGTTTATCATTATTCACGTCCACCTACGCCCCCAGTTGCTGTGAGTGCTGGCTTCAGGTAGCCGAGTGTGTTTCAGGACTCACTCTAGCCTGGAGAGCCTTGCTGACTTGTTGAGACTCACACCCCCTCTTTGGCCCAGGTTATGCCCATGTCCAGTGAGTGGTCACGTGTGACTAGAAAGGCCCAGTTCCCTCGACCTAATTCAGGATGACTCTGAAGGGCTATCTCACCCCCAGAGCCCCTTTAGGACCCAATGAATCCTTTCCCTATGGCCTCATCCTGCTTCTTTCCCTCCCTCACAGAGGTCGATCCCAAGAGCTGTCCCAGGAAATTTTCTCTATCTTCTGCTTCCCAAGGGGAAACTGACCCATGACAAATATATTCAGGTAGCTGAATATTTATGGAAAACTAATTTCAAATGAGTGGAATTGCCATGCACCCACTACCCAGCTTCAGTTATCAACTAACAGCCAATTTCATTTCACCTAAACCCTCATTTGCTTCCTCCAGTCCCACCCTAGCTTATTTTGAAGCAAATCCCAGAAATAGTAAATTATAATCTGTGAATGTATCTCTAAAAGATGACTCTTCTTTTTTTTTTTTTTTTTTGCAGTACGCGGGCCTCTCACTGCTGCGGCCTCTCCCGTTGCGGAGCACAGTCTCCAGACGCGCAGGCTCAGCGGCCACGGCTCACGGGCCCAGCCGCTCCACAGCATGTGGGATCTTCCCGGACCGGGGCACGAACCTGCATCCCCTGCATCAGCAGGCGGACTCTCAACAACTGCGTCACCAGGGAAGCCTGACTCTTCTTTTTAAAAAGTGTAACTGCAGTACCATTGTCACATCTTAAAAAATTAACAGTAATTCCTTAATACCAACAAAGCCAGTGTTCAGTTAGTGTCCATCAGTATCTATATAAGGTCCCCTAAATTATAACTGATTGATACATCTTCGATTTTTCTTTTGGTATATAGGTTCTCTTTCTAGCCCTCATCAGTTTTTTTTTTAATATACATTTTAAATTTTATTTATTTATTATTTTTGGCTGCGTTGGGTCTTTGTTGCTGTGTGCGGGCTTTCTCTAGCTCTGGCGAGTGGGGGCTACTCTTTGTTGCGGTGCAAGGGCTTCTCATTGCTGTGGCTTCTCTTGCTGTGGAGCACGGGCTCTAGGCGTGAGGGCTTCAGTAGTTGTGGCATGTGGGCTCAGTAGTTTTGACTCGCGAGCTCTAGAGCGCAAGTTCATAAGTTGTGGTGCACAGGCTTAGTTGCTCTGCGACATGTGGCATCTTCTCGGACCAGGGCTCAAACCCGTGTCCCCTGCATTGGCAGGAGGATTCTTAACCACTGCGCCACCAGGGAAGCCCCCTCATCAGTTTTTAAACAGCATACTTTTTTTTTGTTTTTGCGGTACGCGGGCCTCTCACTGTTGTGGCCTCTCCCGTCGTGGAGCATAGGCTCCAGACGTGCAGACCCAGCGGCCATGGCTCAAGGGACCAGCCACTCCACGGCATGTGGGATCTTCCCGGACCGGGGCACGAACCCGTGTCCGCTGCATCGGCAGGCGGGCTCTCAACCACTGCGCCACCAGGGAAGCCCTAAACAGCATACTTTTTGACGTTTAGGATTACCATGCTTGGAGTCACAAGAGCTTGTGGTCACGCTTATGATACTAACAATGGCTGCCTTTTACGGCCTTTTTATGAGCCAGGTGATGTGGCAAGTGCTTTGCATGTATTATTTCATTTATTCCTTAAAGCAATCTGGCAAGTTAGGTATTATCAGCCCCAATTTACAGAGGGAAAGCTGAGGGTTAGAGAGATGAAGTAATTTGCCTGGGGACGCACAGTTAACAGCTGAGATCCCAAACCACATTATTCTGATTCCAAAGTCCATGTTCTTAACCTCTGGGGTTTTAAATGCATTAGGAGAAATCAATGCCACTCTGACTGTGGGCTTTACTATTCTTGGATTGCTTAGGTTGACAAAGGATATTGACCATCATAAAATGTCCATGTAGTTGATCTAAACCAACAGACATGTATTGAGTACCTCCGTGTACACAGAACTGGGTAGGAGCTGGGTGGAATCAACAGATAAACAACATTTGATCCCTGCCTTCCAAATGCTCCCAATCCAGAGGCTGGTGTGAAGGGAGGGAGACAGATACACAGGCAGACGCAACGCAAAGGGGACCGTGGTGTGTGCTCTCAAAGAGCTACCGATGAAAAGCGATGCGGAACAGAGAAGATTCTAAATTGAAAAAGCTTTGGGGGAGCATGGGAGCTGCAAGGCTCTTGAATGGAGAGGAGGATATTAGGTTTAAGATAAAGTTCAGGTGCATGGGGAGCGAAGATGACGAGCATTACAGTATAATACCACATCCTGATGACATTTATTTGGGGCCGCTGTTTCCCCCTGTTGATTTTATGGAAATACACAAAGCATCCCTCCAGCTTCTCTACAACTCAGCACCTTGCACTACAGGTGGATGGGAACTAACTCCAGGCAGTATCCAGGTTGATGTGGCAATAGTAGGGGTGTATTGACCATCCATATTAGCTGCCGACGATCTCTTTGCTGGTCCCTTTAAAAAAGCCCAGATTGTCTTTGGACTACTAGTGGCCATGGTCCCTGTGACCCTTGCTGCCACTTACCTCATCAGCCTGCTTCTGACCTAAAGCATCCTCGGGCTTTGTTGAGGTCAGGCAACTTGCCAGCTCAACGTTGGCAGGAGAGCCTCAGTGCCCAAGATAACCAGGTTTGTGCCTCTCCGATTACAACCTGATTACAACCCTGGATTGTTCTTGGTGAGGTATGACAGCTATCACTGCCAGAGGTGGTCAGACCCTGTGCTTAGTGGCAGATCCACCTGAGATTCCTTCTAGGTCTGTTCCATGAAGAAAGGAAGCTCTTCTTTCCAGGACTTGGAAGGACTACTTCATTTTACATCTTTATTAGAGAAATCTGTTTCTCTGGCTTGACGAGGTTAAGCAAAAAGGGATTGCTGAGCACCAAATTTTTCATTTCTATCTTGACAAGGCAACATGGAGGAAATTACCCTTGTATTTGATTTAATATTAAAAATTTCACATTTTAAAAACTTTGGTTCTTAAGACCTCCTATGCCCATATTCCACAAGACTAGCCCTTTTTACGTATATTTTCTATAGGAACCTGACAACCAAGACTGAATAGGCAAATCTATTATTCAACTAAACAAACTTGCTAAGCTTCACTTAGCAAAAGTGCCGAATTTATATTTTAGCGCCCTCTGCTGGAGAAATTGCGTGCATTTCTGACAAATACAGGTGATTCTGGCCAATGGGATCTTTTTGACTTGTGCTTTTCAAATATAGGTTCTGGAGGATGTATTATTTATAGTCTGTACTAAAAGAAGTTTCTCCTTTAAACAAATGCCTCTGACAAACTAACCAGCTACCAGTGGTATTTGTCTCCTTCAAATCCCATAGGGAGAAAAATATAAATGTACATGGAGTCATTAATGTGTATATAATTTACACATTCACAAAGTAAAAATACACTTTGTGAAAATCAGAAATTTGTAATATTCAATTTTTGTCATTTAAATTACAATGTGTCTTGGTGCGGTCCTCTTTGGGTTGATCTTGTTTGGATCTCTTGGACCCAGTCTCACAGGAAGGGAGGTTTAGAATAGATCCATAGATATCAAAGTTTTTGTTTGAAATTCACAGTAAGAAATATATTTTAGGTTATGATCCTGTCCATAAATAAAATTTTCATAAGTAAGACAATACCTTTACTGTGTGAAATGTACTCTAATATTTCTTTTTCTATTGCAATCTATCTAGAAAAAAATGCTTTTCACAATTCATGACTGCATGGTGACCTGAAGCTAGAAAAATCTGAACTCGAGGACACTTTCAGCTTTTTTTCTTTTAATTTTTCATCGCTATTCATCAACAAAATGTCATGAGACTATGTTGCATTTAGGTTTCTACAGCATGCATTTGTCTTTCTTACTGTGTGAGATGGACTATTGGAAGGTGGGATTCACGGTAGGCTGGATGGCAGAAATGACCTGCTGTGTCTTCCAGATCAATTTATATTATAGGTCCCAGTTACTATTATTTTTAATATCTTTGTTGGAGTATAATTGCCTTACAATGTTCTGTTAGATTCTGCTGTATAACAAGGTGAATCAGCTGTATGTATACATATATCCTCATAACTCCTCCCTCTATGTCTCCCTCCCACTCTCCCTATCCCATCCCTCTAGGTCGTCACAGCACCGAGCTGATCTCCCTGTGCTATGCAGCTGCTTCCCACTAGCCATCCACTTTACATTTGGTAGTGTATATATGTCAATATTACTCTCTCACTTCGTCCCAGCTTACCCTTCCCTATCCCCGTGTCCTCAAGTCCATTCTCTATGTCTGTGTCTTTATTCCTGTCCTGCCCCTAGGTTCATCAGAACCTTTTTTTTTTAGATTCCATATTAGATATGTTAGCATACGGTATTTGTTTTTCTCTTTCTGACTTACTTCACTCTGTATGACAGACTCTAGGTCCATCCACTTCACTACAAATAACTCAATTTCTTTTCTTTTTATGGCTGAGTAATGTTCCATTGTATATATGTGCCACATCTTTACCTATTCATCTGTCGATAGACATTTAGGTTGGTTACACGTCCTGGCTATTGTAAATAGTGCTGCAATGAACATTGTGGTACATGTCTCTTTTTGAATTATGGTTTTCTCAGGGTATATGCCCAGTAGTGGGATTGCTGGGTCATATGGTAGTTCTATTTTTAGTTTTTAAAGGAACCTCCATACTGTTCTCCATAGTGGCTGTATCAATTTACATTCCCACCAACAGTGCAAGAGTGTTCCCTTTTCTCCACACCCCCTCCAGCATTTATTGTTTGTAGATTTTTTGATGATGGCAATTCTGACCAGTGTGAGGTGATACCTCATTGTAGTTTTTCTTTTTTTTTTTAAATAGCATTTTTTTCTTTTTTAAAATACAGTAGGACTGGAGTGTGGAGGACACTTAACTTTTTTTAAATTAATTAATTTATTTGTTTTTATTTTTGGCTGTATTGGGTCTTTGTTGCTGTTCATGGGCTTTCTCTAGTTGAGGCAAGCAGGGACTACTCTTCATTGCGGTGCGCAGGCTTCTCATTGTCGTGGCTTCTCTTGTTGCAGAGCATGGGCTCTAGAGCACGGGCTCAGTAGTTGTGGCACGTGGGCTTAGTTGCTCCATGGCATGTTGGATCTTATTGGGCCAGGGATTGAACCCATGTCCCCTGCATTTGCAGGCAGATTCTTAACAACTGTGCCACCAGGGAAGCCCCCTCATTGTAGTTTGGATTTGCATTTCTCTAATGATTAGTGATGTTGAGCATACTTTCATGTGTTTGTTGGCAACCTGTATATCTTCTTTGGAGAAATGTCTATTTAGGTCTTCTGCCCATTTTTGGATTGGGTTGTTTGTTTTTTTTATATGGAGCTGCTTGTAAATTTTGGAAATTAATCCTTTGTCAGTTGCTTCATTTGCAAATATTTTCTCCCATTCTGAGGGTTGTCTTTTTGGCTCGTTTATGGTTTCCTTTGCTGTGCAAAAGCTTTTAAGTTTCATTAGGTCTCATTTGTTTATTTTTGTTTCTATTTCCATTTCTCGAGGAGGTGGGTCAAAAAGGATCTTGCTGTGATTTATGTCATAGAGTGTTCTGCCTATGTTTTCCTCTAAGAGTTTTATAGTGTCCAGCCTTACATTTAGGTCTTTAATCCATTTTGAGTTTATTTTTCTGTATGGTGTTAGGGAGTGTTCTAATTTCATTCTTTTACATGTAGCTGCCCAGTTTTCTCAGCACCACTTATTGAAGAGGCTGTCTTTTCTCCACTGTATACTCTTGCCTCCTTTATCAAAGATAAGGTGACCATATGTGCATGCATTTATCTCTAGGCTTTCTATCCTGTTTCATTGATCTATATTTCTGTTTTTGTGCCAGTACCATACTGTCTTGATTACTGTAGCTTTGTAGTATAGTCTGAAGTCAGGGAGCCTGATTCCTCCAGCTCCATTTTTCTTTCTCAAGACTGCTTTGGCTATTCGGGGTCTTTTGTGTTTCCATACAAATTGTGAAATTTCTTGTTCTAGTTCTGTGAAAAATGTCATTGGTAGTTTGATAGGAATTGCATTGAATCTGTAGATTGCTTTGGGTAGTATAGTCATTTTCACAATGTTGATTCTTCCAACCCAAAAACATGGTATGTCTCTCCATCTGTTTGTATCATTAATTTCTTTCATCAGTGTCTTATAGTTTTCTGAATACAGGTCTTTTGTCTCCTTAGGTAGGTCTATTCCTAGGTATTTTATTCTTTTTGTTGCAATGGTAAATGGGAGTGTTTCCTTAATTTCTCTTTCAGATTTTTCATCCTTAGTGTATAGGAATGCAAGAGATTTCTGTGCATTAATTTTGTATCCTGCTACTCTACCAAATTCATTGATTAGTTCTAGTAGTTTTCTGGTAGCATCTTTAGGTTTCTCTACATATAGTATAATGTCATCTGCAAAGAGTGACAGTTTTACTTCTTCTTTTCCGATTTGGATTCCTTTTATTTCTTTTTCGTCTCTGATTGTTGTGGCTAAAACTTCCAAAACTATGTTTAATAATAGTGGTAAGAGTGGACAACCTTGTCTTATTCCTGATCTTAGAGGAAATGGTTTCAGTTTTTCACCATTGAGAATGATGTTGGCTGTGGGTTTGTCATATATGGCCTTTATTATGTTGAGGTAGGTTCCCTCTATGCATACTTTCTGGAGAGTTTTTATCATAAATCAGTGTTGAATTTTGTCAAAAGCTTCTTCTGCATCTACTGAGATGATCATATGGTTTTTCTCTTTCAATTTGTTAATATGGTGCATCACATTGATTGATTTGCATTGAAGAATCCTTGCATTCCTGGGATAAACCCCACTTGATCATGGTGTATGATCCTTTTAATGTGCTGTTGGATTCTGTTTGCTAGTATTTTGTTGACGATTTTTGCATCAGTGTTCATCAGAGATATTGGCCTGTAGGTTCCTTTTTTTGTGTGACATCTTTGTCTGATTTTGGTATCAAGGTGATGGTGGCCTTGTAGAATGAGTTTGGGAGTGTTCCTCCCTCTGCTATATTTTGGAAGAGTTTGAGAAGGATACGTGTTAGCTCTTCTCTAAATGCTTGATAGAATTCACCTGTGAAGACTGGGCTTTTGTTTGTTGGAAGGTTTTTAATCACAGTTTCAATTTCAGTGCTTGTGATTGGTCTGTTTATATTTTCTATTCCTTCCTGATTCAGTCTCAGAAGGTTGTGTTTTTCTAAGAATTTGTCCATTTCTTCCAGGTTGTCCATTTTATTGTCATAGAGTTGCTTGTAGTAATCTCTCATGATCCTTTGTATTTCTGCAGTGCCAGTTGTTACTTCTCCTTTTTCATTTCTAATTCTGATGATATGAGTCTTCTCCCTTTTTTTCTTGATGAGTCTGGCTAATGGTTTATCAATTTTGTTTATCTTCTCAAAGAACCAGCTTTTAGTTTTATTGATCTTTGCTATTGTTTCCTTCATTTTGGTTTCATTTATTTCTGATCTGATCTTTATGATTTCTTTCCTTCTGCTAACTCTGGGATTTTTTTGTTATTCTTTCTCTAATTGCTTTAGGTGTAAGTTTAGGTTGTTTATTTGAGATTTTTCTTGTTTCTTGAGGTAGGATTATATTGCTATAAACTTCCCTCTTAGAACTGCTTTTGCTGTATCCCATAGGTTTTGGGTTGTCGTGTTTTCATTGTCATTTGTTTCTAGGTATTTTTTGAGTTCCTCTTTGAGTTCCTCAGTGATCTCTTGGTTATTTAGTAGCATATTGTTTAGCCTCCATGTGTTTGTAATTTTTACAGTTTTTTTTCCTGTAATTGATAGCTAGTCTCATAGCGTTGTGGTTGGAAAAAAATACTTGATATGATTTCAATTTTCTTAAACTTACCAAAGCTTGATTTATGACCCAAGATATGGTCTATCCTGGAGAATGTTCCATGAGCACTTGAGAAGAAAGTGTATTATGTTGTTTTTGGATGGAATGTCCTATAATTATCAATTAAGTCCATCTTGTTTAATGTGTCATTTAAAGCTTGTGTTTCCTTATTTATTTTCATTTTGGATGATCTGTCCATTGGTGAAAGTGGGGTGTTAAAGTCCCCTACTATTATTGTGTTACTGTCGATTTCCACTTTTATGGCTGTTAGCATTTGCCTTATGTATTGAGGTGCTCCTATGTTGGGTGCATAAATATTTACAATTGTTATATCTTTTTTTTTTTTTTTTTTTGCAGTATGCGGGCCTCTCACTGTTGTGGCCTCTCCTGTTGCAGAGCACAGGTTCCGGATGCGCAGGCTCAGTGGCCATGGCTCACGGGCCCAGCCGCTCCGTGGCATGTGGGATCTTCCCGGACCAGGGCATGAACCCATGTCCCCTGCATCGGCAGGTGGACTCTCAACCACTGCGCCACCAGGGAAGCCCCGATAAGTACTTTTAAAACAGTGGCTTTAAAGTAGTGGCTTGCTCTACAATATTAAGTCCAATAAAAGTGTTTTTAATAGTCCCCAAATGCATTTTGCCCTAGTCCTGATTCAGATAGACCTGCAATAACTTATTCAACTGATTAACATCCTACAACTAAACCAGGGGGGAAATTCTAACAGAAATTTAAATTTTGTACTAGAATATAAAGATCCAGCAAAATACCACATTTCCCTAGAAATGTAAGAATCAGGGCATTATTGTTCAAACTGAAGGATGTAGACTTCATTCTTTGTATCATCAAGGAAAGCATGACATGATTTAGGAATTTCTTTTCTCTTAGAGAATTTTTCCACCTCTCTGATATTACCCAGTTTTTTGGTAGGCAGAAGAAATAAGCTAGGTTGGGCTGTTAAAGGAAAGAAACATGATATCTGTTATGGACTAAATGATTGTGTTTCATATGTTGAAACCCTAACTTCCAGTATGATGGTATTAGGAGATGGCCCCTTTGGAAGGTAATTAGGTCATGAGGGTAGAGCCCTCATCAGTGGGATTAGTGGCCTTGTAAAAGGGACCCCAGAGAGCTCTCTTTCTTTTTCTGGACAAAACAAGAGGGTGAACCAGGAAGTGTTTCTTCACCAGACACTGAATCTATTGGTGCCTTGATCTTAGACTTCCTTGCCTACAGAACTGTGGGAAATAAATGTTTGTTGTTTAAGCCACTCAGTCTACTGTGTTTTTGTTATAGCAGCCCAAACGAAGTAAGACCACATCAATTATAAATGTTCAACCTATTAAATTGTGAAAATAATAGTATAGCTATCTTTTACAGTTCTAAATTGTTTAGCCTTTCTTAAAAAAAACTAGCTAATTAGCCTAAACAGCTACAACATAAACTTTTATACATATGGTCTAAAAGCAAATATTCTATCTGTCATGGGAATAATTAGACCAAGAAAGGAAATAAGTATCAGCCATGTGTGCCTTCTTGCTCATGACAAGCTGTTGCTATCTGGGTAGATAAAAATCTATTGCTATAGTTAGCTGTTTAATTTGCCATAGGAAACTGGTGTGTATTCAGTGCCTAACTGTAATTGAACTAAACCACTTCTAAGACTTACACCATATTTATGTGGGTTTCCATGAGGCAAGGATGAGAACAGAGGACAGTGTATTTGGAACACAGATATTTTTCCAGGGCCTTCGCTGGCTACCCAGTGCTTAAGGCTCCACGCTTCCACTGCAGGGGTTGCGGGTTTGATTCTTGGTTGGGGAACTAAGACCCTGCAAGCTGCCGGGTATGGCCAAAAAAAGAGATATTTTTCCAAATAAGGTCCAAAAGGAGCTGTTGAATTCCTTCTTTTCCCTGGCTTCTCACAAAGAACTGGTTAGTCACAAAGCTTGCCCTTCTTAGTGACGTCTCTTGAACCCCTCCTCTCCTATCCATCCCTCTGTCCTCCCCATGCCCTTGCCTATGGACTTCATTTGCCCACGTCTGTATCCCCGAAGCCCCCTCTAGGTGGCCTTGAGACTTGTAAGTGAAGAAAACTTCTTCTCTACTCTCTTGGGTCTCTGGCTGGGCCTAAGAATTAAATGGACATAAGACAGATGAACAGGAGAAAAAGCATACAAATCTTATTTAGTAATTTTTACATGTACATGGGAGCCTTCACAAGAGTAACAGAGACCCAAAGAAGCAGTTATGGTCCAAGCTTAGACACTAGGTTGGACAAACAGTAGTGAATTGTGAACACGTGACAAGACAAAGGGGTTTGAACTAGGGCAGTTAATCGTAGAGAAGTGGCTGGGAAGATAGGGGTTATTTTGACCAAGTTTTTTTGCACGGATTTCTCTCGGCCATGACTTCCTGTCTCCAGTGATGAGAAGGCTTTTTTCCTCTGGTACAGGGAGGGCACCTATCACAGGAGAATTTTATTTCCTGCTTTCAGGAAGAAAAAGGAAGGTCAAAGTGACCTTTTTACATGTGCTGTTTCTCAAGTGCCTTTAACTCAAAATATCAATATGTGAATGTGGCAAATTTTGGGGTGATGCACTTGGAACCCCTATAAGACGTAAGGTTTTTCCAACAGATCTTCAACTCCACTGCTAGGCCTAACTTTTGTTTTTCAAAGTTTCTTCTTTTTTTCAAGCCCAGTCTTTTTTATTTTTTTCCATTAATTTATGCATTTGGAAGCAATTACTGAGAGACTAACATGTAAGTATCTGCATGCAGGGAACACAAATGTCAAGGCCTTCGCCTTGAAAAAAAACAATTTAGTGGGAGAGACAGAAAAAATTGAGAGAGTACTGAACGATGAATACATAATCAATGTGAATACATGATCTAGGTATACCATAATAGAGAGGTTGATAAATCACCCCTGTGCAATAAAGATTTCACAGAAGCAATACATTCAAGGAGTATTAAATAATGAGTTTTTCAGGAAGACAATTTTTTCAACAAATGTGCATCACACTCAAAATCAGAAAAAAAGAGATAAAGAGTCATTATTTCAAGATCAAGCCCAATCTTTTTTTTTTTTTTTTTTTTGGTACGTGGGCCTCTCACTGTTGTGGCCTCTCCCGTTGTGGAGCACAGGCTCCAGACGCGCAGGCTCAGTAGTTGTGGCTCATGGGCCCAGCCTCTCCGCGGCATGTGGGATCTTCCCGGACCAGGGCACGAACCCGTGTCCCCTGCATTGGCAGGCAGACTCTCAACCACTGCGCCACCAGGGAAGCCCCAAGCCCAATCTTTTAAAAATACTTTTCTGATCTCATCATCCTCTCTTCTTAGACATTCCTCAGTCCTTCAGCTTTCACCTTCCCAAATTTGCAGATGGCCACTTGAGCCCTGACTGCTCTCTTGAACAACTTCTAGCCACCCAGCGAGATCTTACTGCTGAACATCTTTATCCAGGTGTCCAACCACTGTCGTCCAAATCCAGCAAGGCAGACATTACCTTATTCCCCAAGTCAAAAATTTCTGTCCAGGGCCCTGACTTTCATTCAGTCACTTTAGGCTAATGATTTGGACGTTGGCATTGGTTATTTCCACGTCCTCCTCAGCACAGACAACTTGTGTGTCTGTGTCCGTCGTGCTCTCCCTCCTGCCCTTCCTTTGTCACACCCTAGGTTCCGTTCTTGTGGCTTTTGGCCCAGATGAGTGGAATATGCAATCTGATACACTGAGAACATAAAAAGACAATATGAGAGGGCTTCCCTGGTGACGCAGTGGTTCAGAGTCCGCCTGCTGATACAGGGGACACGGGTTTGTGCCCTGGTCTGGGAAGATCGCACATGCCGCGGAGCGGCTAGGCCCGTGAGCCATGGCCGCTGAGCCTGCGTGTCCAGAGCCTGTGCTCCGCAACGGGAGAGGCCACAGCAGTGAGAGGTCAGCGTACCACAAAAAAAAAAAAAAAAAAAAAAGACAATATGAGAAAGCATATATGTTTATTTTAAAAGGTAAAAATGTAAACTTTCGGGGCTTCCCTGGTGGCGCAGTGGTTGAGAGTCCGCCTGCCGATGCAGGGGACACGGGTTCGTGCCCCGGTCTGGGGGGATCCCACGTGCCGCGGAGCGGCTAGGCCCGTGAGCCATGGCCGCTGAGCCTGTGCGTCCGGAGCCTGCGCTCCGCAAGGGGAGAGGCCACAACAGTGAGAGGCCCGCATAACGCAAAAAAAAAAAATGTAAACTTTCGTAATATTCACTGGGATCCTCATTTGGTCCTTATGTTATATGGTCACATATCAAATAGAATAATAGGAAATATCCTGAGGGCATAGTCGGAGCCCCACTTTCCGAGTATCTCTATGCATTGCTCTTTCCTTGCTATGACTTGTTTTTGATGGGCTTCATTTTGTAAAAGCAAGACTTTAAAATAATAGGCCATCATTACAATGGCCAGGCAAACCTTTTGTACCACACATAAGTTTTCTGGTTTACTCTTGGCAAAGATGGTAAAGACACGTTATGCATTTTTTTCCTCTTAAATGATGATGTCACAGTTTGGGTCCCTGGGAAGAAAATTCTGAGACACAGCCTGCAGGACGCTTAGGAGTGCAAGCCTCCGGTTTCCACAAGAGTAGAAGGAAGGGGAAGAAAGAAGCAGGCTTGAGCAGAGGGCGAAGCTGAGCTGCATTGCAGGCAGAAGACCCCTCGGCTGGAATACTCCTTCTGAGTTGTCCTAGGTTGGGCTCGGACAGCCAGATCTTTATATTCCTGTGTGGGTCATTCCCTTGGATGGGGGTCGCCCCAGGCAATCCCTGAAGTGCCACCAGCACTCCCTACAGCCGAAGCCACTGTCCGACATCCGGGGAGGATGCTTTTGGGTGGTGGATCACAGTGTCCACCTAGAGGACAACAATACAAAGTTTGCTGGACTTTTCTGCAGCAAAATGATGGAATGACTGCCACGTAGTACGTAGCAGACAGTTTGGAAAAAGAGCCACATTTAATCTGTTTCCTCAAAATAAATGTCTTAACAATAAACAAGAAAGTGGTTGCTTTTAAAAGAAACATCTTATAGAGAGAATATTTTGAAAACATGTCCACTGTTATACAACTAAATTGTCCCAAACTACACAATTTTGTCTCCTATCTGCACACAAACTTGGAACCAGAATTATTTCACTTGTCTAAAAATTTCCCACACAAAGAGTTCCCATGGATTTTTAACCTATTCATAAAAATAACAAAAATGCAACATCTTCCAATTAGTGTCCAAGAAAACTAACATTAAAAAGATGGTATTAATAATTTACTAGATGAAGAAAAATGCCAATCTTTGGATAGTAAGTGGATGGGATTTAAAAATGTGTATCACAACTCAGAAAGTCAGTTGGAGATGCTCTGCTTTCATTCGGATCTCAGATTTTTTTTTTTTTTTTTTTTTTTGCGGTACGCGGGCCTCTTACTGCTGTGGCCCCTCCCACCGCGGAGCACAGGCTCTGGATGCGCAGGCCCAGCGGCCGCGGCCCACGGGCCCAGCCGCTCTGCGGCACGTGGGATCCTCCTGGACCGGGGCACGAACCCATGTCCCGTGCATCGGCAGGAGGACTCTCAACCACTGCGCCACCAGGGAAGCCCTGGATCTCAGATTTTTTGAAGCATCTTTTACAATTGTGACAAACATTAAAATTAATTATGGGACTTCCCTAGTGGTCTAGTGGTTAAGACTCCGTGCTTCCACTGCAGGGGGCGTGGGTTCAAACCCTGGTCAGGGAACCAAGATCCTGCATGCCATGAGGCGCGGCCCCCCAAAATAAATAAAGTAAAATTAATTATTGAGATAAACCAAACAGGCTGTGGGGCTGCTGACTCTCAAAGTGTTCATCATTTTCAAAAGATTTTTTTTTTTTAAATAATGAAGACTGTATGGTAATTACTATGGGTTGAATTGTGTCCCAGGAAAAGTTGAAATCCTCATCTCCAGTACCTCAACACGAAGTTATCTGGAAATAGGGTCGTTGTAGATATAATTAGTTAAATTAATGACTGGTATCCTTATGAGGAGAAGGCAGAGATAGGATTTATGCTGCCACATAAATAAAAGCTGGAAGAGAATCCTCCCCTTGAAGCTTCAGAGGAGCCATGGCCCTGCCAACATTTTGATTTTGCATTTCTGACAGCCACGACTGTCAGAGAATGCATTTCAGTCATTTCAAGCTACCCAGTTTGTGATACTTCATTATAGCAGATGTAGAAAACTAAAGTGTTGTTAAAACCTTTTCCTACCGTTAAAAATAAAATTTAAAAACTCAAATATTTTATTTCATCTCTATCTCATTTTTGTAAGCGAATAAATATGTATTAAAGGTGTGTGCTCAATTTTATTTTTAAAACTAAGAATGGCAAGCAATAAAAAAAAATGTTTGCTATGTGCTGGAAATTGTGTTTGAAAAGTTATTTGAAGAAATAATTTGAGGCCTTGGATGTTGAGTTTCTTAATTTGTTTCTGCCAGGCCTCAGGGCTGTAGTAATCCAGGATTCCCCTAATCCAATTTCAGGATTTGCGTTTTTCTGGGTCAGCAAGATCAGACAAAGCTGACCTAGCCTGCAGGTTTATTTTTCATTCCCTCCCTCTCCTGTGATGCAAACTTTCGGTGTATCAGCCCCATGTGGTGGGTTGTCTCCCAGGGTCCTGAGCCCAAAGCCCCCAGAGCTTGGGAAGCACTTCTCAGCCTGCTCTTCAGACCTTCCAGTCCCCGCTCCCCGCCGCCACACACACCGTAAAAGAGCCCTAAATGCCGGGATCGCATTTCTGGATTTCCATTTCCAACTGCTCCCCTATATCGGAGCAATTATTCCTCATTATCTTCTTAGTTTTTTGACAGATTTTTTTTTTTTAATGCAGATTTGCAGTTGTATTCAGCCAGAGGGTCAGCCCCATTTATCTATGTAAGGCCAACTGGCCCGAGGCAGGGGAACGCAATCAGATTCACAGGTTGCATCAGACTCTCTGGACCACCCAGTTCCAGGAACTGACCTGGGGACTTTCCACCGGGCCCAGCCTTCCCGCCTTTCGAGGGGCGGGACTAACGGTCCCAAGACTGATGCAACCAGCACCAGATAGTGCCACGATACCCGAAGAGACCACCAAATAAGGAATACCCTGTGCCCTACCAGATTCACCACACCCCTTTCCCTTCTTCCCCTATAAAATCTTGCCCAACCCTCGCCAGGGTGCGACTTCTCTGGCGCCTTTCTCTCCGACCAGTGAACCTCGCCCGGGAGCGCCCCCTAATAAAGCTCACTTGAAGCTTTCCTCTGTTTCACGATGCCGTTTGTTAAGATCCGACCTTACAATCTAGTCTATCATTACCAACAGCACAATCAAAGAAAGTTTAGGGGCCACATCCTAGACCGTGCCAATGATCTCTTAACATCTCCAAACTTTCTTCCTCCCCAATCTCTCCTCTCTGCCGCCAGATCAATATTTTTAAAACAACAGTTCCATCAAGTCATTTCTCTGCTTTTAAATACATACATACATACATACATACATACATACATACATAAATAGGCCTCCCCTGGTGGCGCAGTGGTTGAGAGTCCGCCTGCCGATGCAGCGGATGCGGGTTCGTGCCCCGGTCCGGGAGGATCCCACATGCCGCAGAGCGGCTGGCCGTGAGCCATGGCCGCTGAGCCTGCGCGTCCGGAGCCTGTGCTCCACAGAGGGAGAGGCCACGATAGTGAGAGGCCCACGTACCGCAAAAAAAAAAAGAAACGGGGGGACAAAAACGCCTCCATGCCTGGGAGCCCCACGGGGCCTCACTCGGTTTGAAAACTAATACAACATTGTAAATCAACTATACTCCAAGAAACTTAATTTTAAAAATGTAATAAGACATATGGAGGCCCAAATATCACCCTTATTAATAATAAAGACTAGGTCAGAGAACATATAATAATGGGAGAGCCAGTCTGGCCTGTTAACTAAACCCTAAGTTGAGACAATGCTGAACTAGGGTGCCCTCCCTATGCAGAAGGCAGCTCAGACCCAAGAGGAATGTGGGAGGAGCTGAGCTCAGCAAACCCAGTTTGTTTTTCCTAAATGCACCAATTTAGATAAGTCACTTCTCCCCCTGACCAGGGACAGAAGGGATAAAAGGGTATGGACAGACCAGACATATTACCAACTGAGTACATATATATAGTATGTATTTGTGTATATAAAATACTAAATAATAAAACAATCCAAGGAAGATCACAAAGTAGGTACCTAATTTTTTGCTAAATATATAGTTTACCCTAGTGTTTCTTGAGCCTGAGTTTTTATCAAAACCTGAAGGATGTTAAGTAATTACAGACCCTCTCTAACCCCTCCCTCCCTTCAATATGCTTGGCATGAAACCAGGAGTCTGATCTTAAAGCTTCCTGGGCGATTTCAGTATGCAGGTGTGGCTGAGAACCATTGACTTACAGGAGTTAGACAAGGGATCAGGAGTCTGGGAGGTCTTACTGAGGAGGAGATTGGACAGACACTGCAGGACAAGTACGACTGAGGTAGAAAGACAGCGGAGCACTGTGTGTGGGGCAGAGAACAGTCAGGAGAGGCCTCCAGAAATAACTGTGGCTCAAGGGGAAACTCAGGACCTTGTTCTTGAAAACCCTTATGAAACATATCCCTGGAGAATGATCCATGCTCATACAGCAAAGGACAAGACATTACAGCATGGCTTAGAGGAAAAGATCTTGGGCTTCTGAGTGAGGAGACGTTGGTTCCTGGCTGTGTGACTTTGCCCCAGTCATGACATCCTTCACCCAGCTATTTAAGGCTTGTTTGAAAACGTTGCAGGAAGGGAGACCCCTTCCAGGGCCCGAGAGTGGGCTCTCGCCTGACACTTGGAAAAGAACTGTCTGAGGAGACACACGTACTGACAAAGCAAAAGACTTTATTGGGAAGGGGCGCCCGGGTGGAGAGCAGCAGGGTGAGGGAGCCCAGGGGAATGGCTCTGCCATGTGGCTCGCAGTCTTGGGGTTTATGGTCATGGGGTTAGTTTCCGGGTTGTCTCTGGCCCGTCATTCGGACTCAGGGTCCTTCCTGGTGGCCTGAGCATCTGCCAAAATGGGTTCCAGCGTGAGGGTTTCTGGGAGGTTGGCAGGACATATCTTCCCCCCCCACCCCGCCTCCTTTGGCACCTCCCAAATTGTTCCAGGGGAGTTTTACAAGACCTACTATGGGCTGGCATGTCCTCCCGCCTTGCGGCCCCTCCTGAATTAGTTTCAGCAGCAGCACAGTCATTCTTTATCAGGACCTCCTGTCCTGAGACAACTCAGGCAGGCGGTTAACATCGACATCGTGCCTGGCCAAGGTGGGCGGTTTTGGTCAACGGTTCCCTAACATAAAGACTGGAGTTCTTGGGCCTCCCTGGTGGCGCAGTGGTTGAGAGTCCGCCTGCCGATGCAGGGGACGCGGGTTCGTGCCCCGGTCTGGGAGGATCCCACATGCCGCAGAGCGGCTGGGCCCGTGAGCTATGGCCGCTGAGCCTGAGCGTCCGGAGCCTGTGCTCCGCAACGGGAGAGGCCACAACAGTGAGAGGCCCGCATAACACTAAATAAATAAATAAATAAAAATTAAAAAAAAAAAAAAAAAAAAAAAGACTGGAGTTCTTAAAGCATTCTGTCTTCCCCATTTCAAGAAATAGCACTGCCATTCACCTAGAAGCTCAGGTTACAAACCTGCGAGTCATTTTTTGATTTCTTTTCCTTATCTGTCCCCATGGCTAATCCATTGGCTCACCCTGATGATTCTTCTTCCAAAACATATCCCAAATCTTTCCACTTCTCACTTACTGCATTGTTCCCTTAAGATCATTAACTACTGAAACCTATTCAAGGCAACAAGCATTGCAGCCAGGCTTAGATCACCAAATGGCTTAGACCAAAAATGGCTTCTCTTATGTCAAGAAAGCTATGCCTGGTTTTCTTTCTCTAGGTACTTACACTAGGTGATTCAAATTGTGCATCTAGGGTTGAGAAACATTACCAAGGCTTAAAGGAACAGCAAAATTTGTTTGCCCCCTGTGGCTTTTGTAAGAACAAAAGAATGCAGAAACACAGGACTGTTATCAGGCAAGAGAAGTAACAATAGCAAAGACAATAAATCAGTTGTAAACTCCCAGTTCTGTTACAATGGTAAAGATTAGCCTAAAGCACTTTCTTGTTGAGCTGTTTTGAAGAATTTAAAGTCCCTCCCGTGCTCAATCACAAGAACAACTGGAGCCCAAGGGAGGATGAGGTTGACCTTTTCTGACCCTTGTGACTTCAGCCAACTAAAGCTTGGACTCTGTTGACCTTCCAAGCCCTTCGTGAATATGCATGTGACCTTAGTTTAAAACTTCCCCAATTTTGCTGTTCAGGAAGACACTGCTTTGGGAAAGACCCCCAGTGTTCTCCTTTCTTGCTGCAAGTAATAAATCCTTCTTTCTCCCACTCTTTGGCTTAGTTGTGTCTTTTGGCTCAATACCCACCACAAGGTGAATCCAGTTTTCGGGTAATAGCTTCTGCACTAGCTGCTCCCGTTACCTGGTACACTCTTCCTCTAGATCTTTCCATGGCTGGATCCTTCTTGTCATTATTCAGGTCTCAGACTAAATGTCACTTTCTCAGGTAGGCTTTACCTGATACCCCCCTCCCAATCTAAAATAACACCTCTATCGGACTTCCCTGGTGGCGCAGTGGTTAAGAATCTGCCTGCCAATGCAGGGGACACAGGTTCGAGCGCTGGTCTGGGAAGATCCCACATGCCGCGGAGCAACTAAGCCCATGTGCCACAACTACTGAGCCTGCGCTCTACAGCCTGCAAGCCACAACTACTGAGCCCACGTGCCACAACTACTGAAGCCCGCACGCCTAGAGTCCGTGCTCCGCAACAAGAGAAGCCACTGCAATGGGAAGCCCGCGCACCGCAACGAAGAGTAGCGCCCGCTTGCCACAACTAGAGAAAGCCCGCGTGCAACAACGAAGACCCAATACAGCCAAAATAAATAAATAAATAAATAAATAAATAAAATACCCCTATCTATAGCACATTGTCCTGCTTGTTTTCATTATAGAAATTAGCAGTTCATAAGGTTTCCCTATTTAAGCTTATTGTCTGCGTCTTCCAACTCTAACATAAACACCTTGAGTGTAAACACATTTGTCTTATTCACTGCTGTATCCTCAGCACTTAGAACAGTGCGTGGCATCTATTAGGTATTCAATATTTGTGAATGAAAGAGAAGATACAAAGGTTTAAGATAAATTCTTCCAGTTCTCTGTTCTTTTCAACTGTTTAACTGGATTTTAATAAAATGTGCTTTATTTATGCAATAGAATTGAACTATCTCTGAAAAAAGCGTCAACAGATTTTTTGGTAATGTATCATAATAGCACAAGATTCATTCTCTCTTCATAGGAACCGTGAATTAAATCTTCTGCAAAGTCATTATCCCTTAATGTATTTTGATATACAGTATTTGTCCATAATACTGCTGCTTAGGGAATACAGCTCACAGAATGGAGCAGCTGGGTATGGCCAGGGCCTATTTATTAAATCAAGGCATTGCTGCTCGGATTTTGTTTGCTTGTTTTTGGAGACAGAGTGTTACCCCAAAATTTTATTTGAGCCAGATCTGAGGATTATAACCCTCAAAAGGAAGAGCATCTCCACACAATTATATAAGTTTTTTGAGACAGAAGGCTGTACATTAAATGACGTATTATTGACAGTTTACACAATCCAGATCTGAGCAGCATGGTGGTGGGTCATGTGACCCCTCACAAGATCAAGAAGGAGTTGTCTTGATGCAAGGAGAATGCTGCTCTTCATGGCTGAGTAGGCATTTCTGCCGATGGGGAAGGCTGGGCATAATGCAGATAACCAGCGCACAGTAGTGGGGAGAGAGGAGGCCAAAGAGCAGAGAAAAACTTTTGTTTAAATTTTTTCTGTCTTGCCATAAAACTTTTTTTTTTTTTTTTTTTTGCCACATCGAGTGGCACGTGGGATCCTAGTTCCCCAACCAGGGATCGAACACGTGCCCAGTGCAGCGGGGGCACGCAGTCCTAACCACTGGACCGCCAGGGAAGTCCCAATAAAATATGAATTTTATTTCACACTGGGTTGGCCTCTTGGTGAGTACTGAGCCAAAAGACACAACCAAGCCAAAGGGCGGGAGAAGGAAGGATTTATTACTTGCAGCAAGGAAGGAGAACACTGGGGATCTTTCCCAAAGCAGTGTCTTCCTGAACAGCAAAACTGGGGAAGTTTTTAGCTAAGGGTACATGCATATTCATGAAGGGGCTTGGGAGGTCAAGAGAGTCCAAGCTTTAGTTGGTTGAAGTCACAAGGGTCAGAAGAGGTCAACCTCATCCTCCCTTAAGCTCCAGTTGATCTGGTGGTTGAGCACCCGAGGGCGTTTAAATTCTTCAAAACAGCTCAAGAAAGTGCTTCAGGCTAATCTTTACCATTGTAACAGAACTGGGAGTTTACAACTGATTTATTATCTTTGCTATTGTTACTTCTCTTGCCTGGTCAGTCTTTTGTTCTTTTGTTCCCTTAAGATTATGACTGTTCTAGGGCAGGCAAGCATTGCGGCCAGGCTTACATCACAAAATGGCTTAGGCCAAAAATGGCTTCTTACGTTCTCTTTCTCTGAGGACGCTTTACCTTACCTGCTTTACCTTACCTGCTTACGAGAGGACAGGGGAAAGGGATCAGTAGAAGAATGGAAAGGTATGGCAGGGAGCAACAGACTTACAGGAAAACATGAAGGCTATAGCTGGTTCCTTCTAAAAGTGGGATACATACGGTTATCCTCTTTTCTTCGGGGGGCACCTCTTTAACGAATGAGTGTAATCTGGCGGAATTGAGGAGTTTTAATTTCAGAGTGCTTGAGATTATGACATCGTCCTGTTTCGCAGGGGTTTGTTCAAGCCAGTGCGGCAAAATCTTCACTTGTGGGTCATCTGTCACTTGGTCTCAAGGAAGCTGCTGAATTAAATTCGTAACTCAGGCTAATTAAGGGCAAAGCTGATGTCCTTAAGTCCCTCGCGGGCCATTTCCGAAATACATTAGCTATGAAAACATAGAACAACATCTATTACACGGGAAATAGGGAGATTCCGTGCCTCTGGCCCCTTTCTTTGGCAGGGACGTTGGTATTTCCTCAAAAGTCCCAAGTATCCAACCTCCGCCCCCAGCAATAGGGCTAGGTTCACAGGCAACCAGTTTTTCAGGCAGCTGCCTCCCCTTTCTTCCCTCTTCGTGCTTCGTCGGTCACGGCTTTAAACAAAACGACTGTGCGTTTGAAATCACTCTGGCGCTTTGGCACAGCGCAGGAGGGGCAGCCAAGGGCACGGGTTCCGAGAACAGCAGTCGGTAGGCACAGATTCTGGCTTGAGGAAAACCAAAGGAACAGGGGGGAGAGGGAGGGAGAAGCAAAGCAGCTGAGTGGGAGGTGCATTCTGGGAGTTGCAGTCCGTTTGGGGGTGGCCTCCTCAAGGTTCCACCGAGCTCTGCACTTCATCTCCCAGCGTCCCCCGCGACGCAGAGGAGGCGAGCGGTGGGGGCGCTGGGTGATGAGCTGCCGCTGGGGGAGAGGGCCTGGGGCGGGTAAGCGCCGCAGACGTCGCGGGGAGACGTTATCTGCGGGCCGTGGGGGTCGAGGGACCCTCGGGCGGGCGACGACGAGGGCCGGGTGGCCGCCGCGCGTTCCAGTGCTCGCCCTCTGTCCCCTCCGCGGGCGCGCGGCGTCCGCCATGGAAGCACATCCGGCTGCCGCCGGGGTCTCCGGGCGCCGCGTCCCCAGTTCCCCGGAGCGATGAGGAGGTAGGGGCGCCCCGCGTTCCGCCTCCCGCCCGCGCTCAGTCGGCCGGACCGAGAAGGACCGTGGGTCTCCCGGCCGGCCGCGGTGCCGCCCCCGCGCCGCCCCTCCCCGCCTCGCCTCCTGGGGGCGCTGCCGGGCGTCCGCCGCTCATGCCGCCCCGGCGCCCTGCCGCGCCCGGCGCCGGCCGCTGAAGACCCGGCCGCGCCGCCCGCCCGTCCGCCGGCCCGCCCGCGCCCACCGCCCAGCCGCCCGGAGCCGGCCGCCCTCCTGCCCCCAAGATGTGGCACAGCGTCGGGCTGACCCTGCTAGTGTTCGTGGCCACGCTGCTGATCGTGCTGCTGCTGATGGTGTGCGGTGAGTGCGGCGTCGCGCGGGGCAGTTACACTCCGCGGTACACACGCCGGCTCGATCGTCTGGTCGACTGGCTTGTTTTGTCTGGTTTAAAAGAAAAAAAAGAAGGCCTGGGTGGGCAAGTGTCTTCAAATCATCTGTTTTTCACTTACGTCTCGGGAGTGAGCCCTGATCCACGACAGGCCCGCTGTCACCCAGGAGAGGGAAGAACAGCATCCAGGGCTGGGCATCTTGACGCGGGGTTAAAGCAGGTACTGCTTCACCGGCAGCGTCTTGATGGCCATTCTGACCGCAGTCGGCTCAGATTTTAACCTTGGCCTGTATCCGAAGGTGAAGTGATTGATTACTCCTTTTTCTTTTTTGACACGTTCTGACTCTGATGATAAAGCGAGGTTTCATTACTTTCGTTTAACCAGGGTCAGGGACAGAGTTGGGTTTGAAGCACGCGTGAAATTTTTTGTTTCCTTGGAGTTTAGGCTTAAACTAAATTCCAAGCAGAAATGTTGAGACGCGGCAGGACTTAGAAACACTGGCTATACTAAACTTCCAGGGTCAGGTAACCTAACTCTTAGTTCTGTAATAGTGGTGCTGTTTTGTTTGGTGTGATTTTTTTTTTTTTTTCCTTAATGGAATGAGAGGACGTGAAACTTTTCTCTCAAGGTAATATTAGCGCAATTGTAGACTTCTTTTTTTTAACGCACAGTAACTGATAACCACAGCTCTCTTAGCCAAGTGGCTGAGCAGGTGTGAAAATTTGGGAAGTGTTTCGAACCAGATGTCAGTGAGTATTTTTTGATAATTACACTATTGAAGTAGGGGTTCAGGTTGATGCAGTAATTGGTCAGTATTCAAAATACTATAGGGCTTATCCATTGCATGATTAATGTACTAAATGCTCAGTATCAGCCATGTTTGGAGACACTCGTGCATATACATGTATGGACTTATATATTTGTATTTATACACTAGTATGTATATTTTTAATTTTCTTGCTTTTACACGTGCATAGACATGTATATATATTTGTATTTATATACTTGTATGTGTATGTTTAATTTTCTTGCTTTTACTAAGGCACTAGAGTTAAAGCTTCTAACTTACAGCCTTTCTTTTCTGATGATAAAACAATTGGAAAGCCTTTCTCAGTTTCCTGCTTGTAATGTCAGGATTTGGGGCTAACTGTAGGTGTTTAAGAACCTTGAAGTAAGGAAAACCAGACCTATGTGATTTGTTCGGATGTGAGGAAGGAGGTAAACATATGCTTTCTTTTCTAACTTGAAGATGCAAGCTACCTGGAGATAGGAATGTAACATGTAAACTATGTAACAACACCTTAGATAGAATATTTGCCAAACTTGCCTTTGGGGCCTCGAAATTCCGAATTGCTGCATACATTAGACTTGCTCTCTCAGCTCCCAATAGCTATTTGACTTAAATTTTACTCATTTTTCTAAAAGTACCCTGCCTTTGGTTTCAGAAAACATTATGGAATGAGAGGTGACCTGTGGTCAGTAAAAGAATGCCTTATTTTGATTGGAATGGTCAAGACTAATAGCTCTAAGAAGTAATCCAAGCACTTTTTTGTTGGGCGAGTGAATGATGTGTTAGCTTCATGTGTTGACTAGGAGGGCCCTGGGGCTTAGGAAGAGGAGGGAAGGATCCCACCAGATTTGAGAGAGAAACTAGGGTGTTGTATTAGTGTGCTAGGCCTGCCGTAACAATGTACGACAGACGTGAGACAGAAGAAATTTATTGCCTTGTAGCCTGGAGGCTAGAAGTGGAAGATCGTTTTGTCAGCAGGGTTGATTTCCTCTGAGGCTTCTCTCCTTGGCTTGTAGATGGTGGTCTTCTCCCTGTGTCTTCACGGGGACTTTCATCTGTGTGTGTCCATGTCCTATTCTTATGTAATAAGGACACCAGTCATACTGGATTCGGGCCCCACCCTTATCAATTCATTTAACCTTAAATAACCTTTTAAAGGCCTTGTCTCCAAATATAGTCACATTGGGGATTAAAAATTGATGACACGGGTCTGCCCCAAGAAACTCATAACCTAGTTTATTTTAGAACTCTGACCGACTCTTTCACATAGTGAATTATGATTTTCAAATTTCAGGTTCCTTAGAGAGGTCTACCTTCTCCTGTCTCTGTTGATTGTACTTTCTTGCCTCTCATTCATTCTAAAAATATTTTCCACTCCCACTGTTGACTGAAACTGCCCTTGTCAAGGTTCATAACAAATGGCCTCCGTATTACCAAGTCCGTGGTGCCTTATGAGTTGTAATTGTATTGATACGTAACCTCATACTCATTCTATACAGGTGAGCATTCCTTCCATGAAGCGTTTCTCTTGGCTTTTGGACACTATACTTTCATGGTGTTCTTCCTACCATAGTGGTTAATTGTTTATCTTTTCCTAGCTTCTCATCCCCTAGAATTTAACTTTTTTTGATCACAATCTATGATAGGAAATAAATTTTCATTATTCCCAGTACATTCATAAGTATATATAGATAAATTACATATATCAATTAGTTATATCCACATCTATCTAACCATTATCTCTCTTGTCTCTGAAATAAAAAGTTTACAGACTAGTACTTGCCATTACTCCATGAGATGCATGCTATTTTCTATTGTATTTTTATGTTACATTACGTTATAATACAAATATATAGTATTTCTATTTTTGCCTTCCTTCTGTTCTCTTACTCATCTTACCCAGTTCTAAAGATTTAAATAGTAACTATAACTGATGACTAAAATTAAATCTACAGCTCTTATTCCTCTCCTGCACCCCAAGTTTGTGCATCAGACTTTTATTCTCAATATCTCCACTTGAGGATCTAATAACCATCTCAAACTAAACACACCTAAAACAGAACTTTTGATTTCTACCACCTGTTTCTCCCTCCCTGCTCATATGTTGTCAGCAGCCAAGGACTTGGGTGTCATCCTTGGTTTTGCCCTTTCCTTTCCTTATAAATATCAACTCCATCTGGAGTTTTTTTTCTTCTAGTTTTATTGAGATGTAATTGACATACAGCACTGTATAAATTTAAGGTGTATAACATAATAATTTGATTTATATACATCAAGAAATGATTATCATAGTAAGTTTAGTGAACATCCATCATCTCATATAGATAAAAAATTAAAGAAGTAGAAAAAAAATTTTTTTTTCCAGTGATGAGAACTCTCAGGACTTACTTTCTTAACAACTTTCATATAGAACATATAGCAGTGTTACTTTTATTTATCTTGTTGTACATTACATCCCTAGTTCTTACTTTTCTTATAACTGGATGTTTTTACCGTCATCCAATCCCACCCCTCCTCTATCAACCACAAATCTGATCTCATTTTCTGAGTTTGTTTTTAGGTATAATTGACCTACCACACTGTTAGTTCCTGTTACGGGACATAGGGGTTTGATATTTCTATACATTTCAAAGTGATTACCGTGAAAGTCTAGTTACGTCTGTCACCATACAAAGATATTACGTAAATTTTTTTTTTTTAAGATGTTGGGGGCAGGAGTTTTATTAATTTATTTATTTTTGCTGTGTTGGGTCTTCGTTTCTGTGCGAGGGCTTTCTCTAGTTGTGGCAAGCGGGGGCCACTCTTCATCGCGGTGCGTGGGACTCTCACTATCGCGGCGCGTGGGACTCTCACTATCGCGGCCTCTCTTGTTGTGGAGCACAGGCTCCAGACGCGCAGGTTCAGTAGTTGTGGCTCATGGGCCTAGTTGCTCTGCGGCATGTGGGATCCTCCCAGACCAGGGCTTGAACCCATGTCCCCTGCATTAGCAGGCAGATTCTCAACCACTGCGCCACCAGGGAAAGCCCCGTAAATATTTTTTAATAGATTTATTTTTGTTTATAGATTTATTTCTATTTATTTATTTATTATTTTTGGCTGTGTTGGGTCTGTGTTGCGCGTGGGCTTTCTCTAGTTGCGGCGAGCAGGGACTACTCTTCATTGTGGTGCACGGGCTTCACATCACAGTGGCTTCTCTTGTTGCGGAGCACGGGCTCTAGGTGCACGGGCTTCAGTAGTTGTGGCATGTGGGCCCAGTAGTTGTGGCTCATGGGCTCTAGAGCACAGGCTCAGTAGTTGTGGCGCATGGGCTTAGTTGCTCTGCGGCATGTGGTATCTTCCCAGACCAGGGCTCGAACCTGTGTCCCCTGCATTGGCAGGCAGATTCTTAACCACTGTACCACCAGGGAAGCCCTATTACATAAATCTTGACGTTATTCCCCGCTCTGTACATTTCATACCTGTGACTCACTTATTTTGCAACTGAAGTTTGTACCTCTTAATCGCCCTTACATATTCCCTACCCTTCCCTCCCCCCCACCTCCTCCCCTATGGCAACCACCTGTTTGTTCTCTGTATCTATGACTCTGTTTCTGTTTAGTTATGTTTGTTCAGTTGTTTTGTTTTTTAAATTCCATGTGTAAGTGAAATCATGGAGTATTTTTCTTTCTCTTTCTGACTTAACTGCACTAGCACAATACCCTCTAGATCCATCCAGGTTGTCGCAAATGGCAAGATTTCATTCTTTTTTATGGCTGAGTAATATTCCATTGTATATATATACTTCATCGTCTTTATCCATTTCCATTTGCGTAGAATACCTTTTTCCATCTCCTCAGTCTACGTTTGTCAGTTTTGTCTGTGGTGGTTTGAATCTGCAGATGTGGAACACATGGGTACAGAGGGCTGACTGTATTTTATGTGTTTGTTTCTCCCAGTTAGGGCGTAAGCTCAGTGAAGGCAGGGACGTTCTTTGGCTTGTTCACTGCTCTATTCCTGGATCCTATAGAGGAGAAGCATGTAGAAGGCCTTCATATATTTGAAGAAGAAATGAAGACAGATTCCTCAATATAAATTATTAAATTTCTATTACAAATACAGCCTTAAATGTGGTACAAACCAAGGTTGTCTCAAGGTGGATAACCCTTGTATTACTCGATAAAATATATTTAATGAACTGTTATGTTCAGGTGCTGTGATGGAGGTCATGAGTGTCCAAAAATTAATAAAGCATAATCCCTAGTATACTTTCTTAAATGTTTGGTAGAATTAATTTAGGCCAGGACTTTTGGGGAAACCTTTTAACTGCAAATTCAGTATCTTTCATTTGGGCTAATATTGGGCTATTCCAGTTACTTGTTTCTTCTTGAGTGAGCTTTTGTAGCAGTTTGTGTCTTTCAAGCACCGTGTCTATTTAATCTGAATTAATGTTCTCTCATTATCGTTTAATATCTGTAGGATCGTGGTGGTGTCTTCTCTTTCATTCTTGATATTGTTTATTTATGTTCTTTTCTCTTGTTTATCAGTCTGGCTAGAGGTTTATAAATTTTATTGATCTTCTCAAAGAATCTGGTTTTTGGTTTTATTGATTTTTTAATTTCTTTACTTGTCCATGTTTTATTTCATTGACTTATGCTTATATCTTTAGTTTCTTCTACTTATTTTGATTTTAGTTTGCACTTTTTCTAGTTTCTTATGGTGGAAGCTTAGATTGTTGATTTTAGACCCTTCTTATGTAAAAAAAAAGCTATTTAATGATATAAATTCCTTTCCAGGTATTACTTTTGATTTTTTTAAAAAAAACTTTATTTGGTTCAAAATATTTTTTAGTTTCACTTGTGATTTCTCCTTTGAACCATGACTTATTTAGGACATTTTCCCCCCATATATCATTTTATCATTTTCTAGTTTAATTTTGTTATGGTGAGAAAAGTGTATCAAGTTTAGGAAGGTTTACACTTAATGAGACGAATTAATGGTCTGTTTTGGTGGATGTTCTGCATATACTTGAAAAGAATGTTTATTCTGCTGTTATTGAGTGGAATGTTCTGTACATGTCAGGTCAACTTGGTTGATAACATTGTTCAGCAGTTCTTTTTATCAGCTACTCTGTTACATAGTAGAAATCTTAAGAGCTCTGAAATGGATCAATTGGTGAAAGTCATTAACCCCTTAAACTTATGGTACTTTTGGTGTGTGCTGGGGGTTGGGGTTGGAGGATGGAAGTTGAATGGTTTGTTTGGACTACCTGCTCTGTGCCAGATACTCTTCTAAGACATAGAGGACATAGTGGAAACCATAGATAAACCATACATTTTATTTCCTTAAGACACTCATGTCTTGGGGGGATGACAGTTAGTTATTAAGACAATGAAGGATGGAAGTGAGCATGGAATGCTAAAGCAGTCACCCAAGAGAGCACTATACTGAAGAGAGAGTATCGTAGAAAGACGTAAAAATTATGTGTTCATGATGCTTAAAAATCTCAGTGGCAGTGGTAGTAACCTCTTGTCTGTGGCGTTTGCCCTGGAGAGGAAGAGATTGGAGCCGAAGAGATGGTAACAGTGGATAACATTTCACGAGTGTTTATTATGTGCGGGCATTCCTTTTAGAATGTTACACACATAAATTCTTTTTATTACCACATTGACTCTGAAAGTGGCTGCTGTTGTCTCTATTTTATAGAGGAGGAAACTGAGGCACATAGAGGTTAACTTGCCCAAGTTTCGAGTGAGCTGCTGAGTTAGGATTCATGGCCAAGCAGTGTGGCTCCAGTGTGCCTCTGAGTTATAAGAAGTTATGGTAATCCAGTTGACAGATAATAAGGATTTGATGTAGGATAGAGAATGGCACTGGGAATATAACGAAGGAAATAGGTGGGAGAGGGTTATTAAGGTAGAATCTATAGCACTGAAGTAAAGCAGGGTAGGGCTGAAATACGCTCTTTCCCACCTGAGAGATGGGGAAAGGATACAGTACCCATTACAGAAATGTGAAACTCAGGAGAAGGAGCTGTTGAATGAATATACTTTTTAAAGATGTCTTCAAGCCAGAGGTAGAGATTCCTTCCTGGGGTTTAAGAAGGGTAGAAAGTATGGATGAAAAATTTGGTCATCCTCTATAATAGGGGTAATATTTGGATCTATGGGAGTGTTGTGATCACCGGAAGGAGAGGAAAATAAAAAGAGGAGAGGTTTTAAAGGGGACTTTAAACCTGTCGTCCATTTACTGGGTAACAGGGTTTTGGGTGTGGAGGTATTTCGGTTCCATGTTGTGTTGGGTCAGTGATGGTTTCTCCGGGGGCTTGTCTGCTGGGGCCGCCCAGTGTGTCTTTACAGAAGGATGTGCAGTAGAGGGAGCTTGGTGGGAAGGGTTGGAGAGCATGATTGTGTTTTCACTTTGCCTGTGTCTTGGCCTTGGACATATTACTTAGCAGTGAACCTTAGCTGCCTTCTGTGTAAACGGAAAATAAGGTTATAGGATTGAAAGTGGAAGAGAGCTTTATACAAATCAAGATTGGTATTGAGCCAGTCAGTTAACCACTTAGATATCATCATGAAGGTGGGATTAACTCCATGGGAGGAATGATTCCACAAAGATAAGAATTTTTTGTTCTACTGCACCTGGGCTTTTTGAACTAAGAAGATCTTGGGTAGGAAATCATATTCTTATTCCCTAATTAGTGTTTTGTGTTTTAGCCATACTTTCACTATGAAAATATGAGAAATTTGATACCCTTATTGAGTTCATTGCTGTTTTGCCGAGCTAGCCCTTTTCAATGGTTATGAGTCACTTTGAGCCTTTGATTTCTTATCTAGAAAACGGGGATAATGATTCCTAGTCTCACTAATTCAGAGGGCTAATGAGAGGATTAAATGAGATATCGAATGTAAAGCATTTCAGTGAACTGAGAACTCTGTGATTACTGTTGTCCCCTGGGTTTGTGGTGTGTTGACAGTGATGGTCCGTCGTTCAAGTTCATCTGCCATTGCTACCCTTCTGCTGCCAGCACATTTATCTTGCCTAGAAAAACAATATACAGTGTGTTTCATGAGATCCATCCTGTGAACTAATGCTTAGTTACTGGCACACACAAGTTGGGTGCTTATTTGCTTATCCCAGGACACACACCCTTTGTTGCCAGCCAGTTTTTCTGACTCACAGACTTGCCTTTTAAACTATGAAAAACTGCAATACTTGTTTTAACAATTAGTGTAAATTTTTGACTAAGTACATATAATGGTGGACAGTCCTTCTCCCTGCCCTCTCCACCCCCTCCCTCCCATTTTTCTCTTACAATCTCAGGATAAGGTATAAGACCCACGCTCCACAGAATAAGAGTAGGTAAGGAGTTTCTGGTGTCTGCATATCAGGTTTGGGTGGGAGGAACTGTAGGAGCTGTACTTTTTTTTTTTTTTTTTTTTTTTGCGGTACGCGGGCCTCTCACTGTTGTGGCCTCTCCCGTTGCGGAGCCTGTGCTCCGGACGCGCAGGCTCAGCGGCCATGGCTCACAGGCCCAGCCGCTCCGCGGCATGTGGGATCTTCCCGGACCGGGGCACGAACCCGTGTCCCCTGCATCGGCAGGTGGACTCTCAACCACTGCGCCACCAGGGAAGCCCCAGGCTGGCCTATTCTTATGGTAAGTCAGAGTTATGAATCTGAACTGGTGGTTCTTTCCCTTGTGTCTGTGGTGCCTTTCCCCCTCCCAATACACACTTCTACACACATGTTCCTCTCTTATTTATTTGATGCTGTCTTACAACCAATACCATGTAGATAGAGGATGATGCTTCATTTTGCATATGTAACGTTCCATGTTTTCTCATACATTCATGGTATACTAGAGAATGAACTCTGAACACATAAATTGTTATTTATATTAAACTATTCGGTTAACCAGACACAGTTCAATACTCCTTGGAGCAAAGATAGAATCATTCTTTATGTCCAACTTCTGACCTTCCATTGCATCATTCCTCACATATCCATTGTCCTCCTGCAACATGGCCCACTCATCAGCAAAGCCTGGGCAGTGTCTTTATAGCTCTCCCTTACATATTCCCTTTGTCCCATTAGTAAACACTAATAAGCTTTTGCTGCCTTTTCTCAAGTGGGGTCTTCTCAGATAGGCAATCTGGTCAGGTGTTGATCCATCTCTTCGCTGCTCTTCCATTGATTATCCTTTTCTCCTTTTCCTTGGCCACTTGCCGTAATTGATCTGCAACAGCACTCATGTTTCTTCTTTACTTCATTTCTCTTTTCGAAACATACATGTGCATCAGAATCATCTAGAGAGCTTAAAAAAGATGAGTAAGCACAACCATGGAGATTGATTTGGAGTATCTGGGGTGAGTTGTTGGGAATCTGTAGCTTCTCACAGCTCCCTAGCAGAGCATGAAGAGTAGCCAGTTGGAGTGATTCTCCTGGGAATGGCTGCAATGTGGTAATCACATATCTTTAACTAGGGTCATTCCATTGGACAATAAACGCTGTTGAAATAGCTTTATATTTACATGTGTTCTTCTCCCTAAAAGGGAGAATGTGACTTCCAACCTCATCTGATCCTACCTCACTTCCACCCCAAGTAGTTCCTCTGCTCGAGGGGTTGAAGACCCCTTGCGTCGCGGACGTTCATCAGAGGTCAGATTGTGTTAAGGTTTTAAAGAAATCGAAGCAGGTCCCAAGCAGATCAGAGGTTTTGTTTAGCCTTCATCCAACAAAAGAATTGCCTGCCCAGCTCAGGGATGGTTTTTGGGGGGTGATCCTGAAGTAAAGACTGTCCTCCAGGACCCTGTTGCCTAATAAATGTAGAGCGGACATCTTTATAGGAGCTCCTTCCCCAGAGTTGTCCTGCCCACTCCCTTCCAGCCTTGAAAATCACCCGCAGCTCTCAGGGCTAGGCCACGCAGTTCTGTTCACAATACCTGCCCAGGTTATGCACACTGGTCTTGGGCCTGACAGTTGACCCAAGTTGGGTCAGAGATTCTAGGCTGTTTTTTGAGGATAGCTAAGAAATCATAGAAAGCTGGGAAAAAGCAGCCACGTTCAAGGGAAGCCTAGAAGGACATGAGGCAAGGGTGTAGAGAAACCAGATAATGCTGGAGGATGACCTCAGTTCATGAGCGCCTCCCCCTAGATCTAGTCCCTCTATGTCCCTCTCACAGGCTCTATGAGACAGTCCTATAAGCTAATAACAAATTCCCCCTTTTTTGGTGAAACTTAGTCTTAGGACTTCTGTTACTTGAATTAAAAGCTGCTTTATTAAAATAACAGGAGGTGAACTATGTATTTATATGACTTTCGACTTTGTATTTTAAGATCAGTGCAGGTAAAATACTGTAGATGCATAGGTGAGGCCCTTTTAATCACCTGCACGAATGTGACATACCAGATGTAAGTGGAAGGACAGTTTATATTGAATAACAATTTGGCCATGAAACGATACATGCAAAACATTTCCTCAGAGTACCTGTCCCAAAGTTAAAAAAAAAAGTTAGCTATTTTTATTTTCATGTCTAATTAACATAGCCAGTGACTATTAGCAGCAGGCACTGTAGTACCTCTTTTAGTTTCTTCTTTGCTAAGTCACACTTTTCCTGGTATATACCTATTGCGGTTTTAATAATGGTTCTTTTTCCAAAATAAATGTCATGTGTAGTTGTTTTTCCGTTCACACTGCCTGGCATTTTTAGTATCATCCTTTCTTCAGACGATTAACACTCTTTGATGAGCGGTCTGTTGGGGAAGCATGAGATCTTAAGAGTTCCAAGTACCGTGAGATGGAAATCCCCTTCCCCCGCATCCTCAAGTACCGTGAGATGGAAATCCCCTTCCCCCGCATCCTCCAACCATCTTCCCACGACTGCAGCTGTGTAAGAACTTCATCATTTTACTCGGGGAATAACTTGTTGAACGTCCCTGAATTTAGCGAATACCACTGCAGTTCTTACCACCACTACAGTTTCCCTCTTAACTTTGCTCTCCCACCCTGTCATTACAGCAGCCATTGTGAACAACCCGGCACTGCGGATGTGTGTTGTTTTTGGCTGCTCAGCTGATGAGCTCCATATCTGTGTTAGGGGGAATTCTCTACCTCACGATTTTTTGTGGGAAGCAGTGTCACTACCCACAGGCTCCTCCACCCCCAGCCTTCACACACCTTACACGCAGGCAGAATAGGGAAAAATAAGCTTCTTCTCAGGTTTGCTTGTCTGCAGATTTGGGGGTGGCAGTTAAGGAGGTGTGAAGTCGGGTGGCTGAGCTGGTGTGGCGGGGAGGGAGTGGTGGGTGCGGAGCTGGTGGCGGTAACTTGCTGCTCCAGGCTCTGGAGTCTCTCTGATTGGCCACCGCATTCTGAATTTTGACTTCAGATTGAGTCCCCTGCATTGTTTGATCACTGGCAGTGATTTAAAAGAAAATCTTTTTTTGGATTTGTTTCATTAAAACTGAGAAAGACAAAGTTTGTGATCTAACTGAATGCTCTTATTTATATCTCCCCAAACTGACTGCTGAAGCAGTCTTCAGTTCCTTATTTTGTAGATTCCTGTGCTGGGAGACTTAACTTTCTCTTAACCACCCCAAGGGCAAGAGTATTTTATGGTGGGAACCCCACTGGTGACAGCCCTTCACCATAGTCTCTTTTCAGTCAGAAGAGTTCCATTAACCTCCCTTTACTTTTCTAAATTTATGGTCATTTTATACCTAGTAGCCACTGTTGGGATCTTTGATCTTTATGAGGTCAAGACTATCATCATCTTTGATTGAGCTTGCTTATAATTTCCCTGATGGTAAATTCACGTGCATCATCTTTATTTAGCACAGTACCTTGGGAAAAAGAGGGTTTTTTAACTTTTAGGTTGTGTTCTCAAAACTAACCTAAGGGGTTTTCCTTAGTATCTTTAAAATCAACCGGGCTCATTAATTTAGGCCAATTAATGGTATTGGGATATTTAAAACATAGACATCTACAGAGTAGTTATGATTTACTTAGTTTCTGACTTGTTTTTCTCCTGATTTTTCTGATTAGCAAAACCATGTATGTCCACTCTGGAAAATTTTTGGTATGTACAGAGAAATATTATTAAAAAAGTGTAGGTCCCCACATTGACCTACAGATTTAATACAATCCCTGTAAAAATTCTTGCTGCCTTTTTTTTTTTCTTCAGAAATTGACAAGATAATTCTAAAATGCACATAGAAATGCAAGGGACTTTAGCCAAAACAGTCTTGAAAAGAACAAAGTTGGTAAACTTATACTCTTGATTTTAAAACTTAATACAAAGCTACTATAATCAAGATGGTGTGGTATGGCATAAGGCCAGACAGATCAATGGAATAGGAATAAACTGTAACATTTATGATCATTTGATTTTTGACAAAGATACCAAGACAATTTAATGGAGGGAAGAACAGTCTTTTCAACAAATAGTTCTGGAACAGCTTGGTATCCACATGCAAAAGGATTAATTTGGATCTCTCTCTCACACCAAAGTTAACTAAAATCGATCAAAGACCTAGTGTAAGAGCTAAAACTAAAACTCTTAGAAGCATGCATAGGCATACATCTTCATAATTTTGGGTTAGTCAGCGGTTCCCTAGATATGACACCAAAAGCACAAGCAACCAACGAAAACAAGATAAATTGGATTTCCTCAAAGAATAAATGTTAATTTAAGCTCCAGCATAATTGAAAACGATTGTACTTCAAAGAACGTTATCAGGACAGTGAAAAGACAGCCCACAGAATGGGAAAAAAATGTTTTGCAGATCATATATCTGATCAGCGTCTGGTATCAAGAATATATAAAGAACTCTTACAACTTAATAAAGAGACAAACAACCTGATTTAAAAGTAGGCAGAGGAATTTAATAGACATTTCTCCAAAGAAGATTTACAGATTGCCAATAAACACAAGAAAATGATGTTTAACATACTTAGTCATTAGGGAAATGCCATAATAAAAGCCACAATGATAAACCACTTCACACCCACTAGGATGACTATAATAAAAAAGGCGGGCAATAAAAAGTCTTGGTGAGGGGCTTCCCCGGTGGCGCAGTGGTTGAGAGTCCGCCTGCCGATGCGGGGGACATGGGTTCGTGCCCCGGTCCGGGAGGATCCCACGTGCCGTGGAGCGGCTGGGCCCGTGAGCCATGGCCGCTGGGCCTGCACGTCCGGAGCCTGTGCCCCGCAATGGGAGAGGCCGCGGCAGTGAGAGGCCTGCGTACCGCAAAAAAAAAAAAAAAAAAAAAAAAAAAAAGTCTTGGTGAGGATGAAGAGAAATTGAGAACCTCTTACGATGTTGATGGGAGTGTAAAATGGCACAGCTGCTTTGGACAAGACTAGCAATTTCACAAATGGTTACGCATAAGTTACCATATGACGCAGCAATTCTACCCCTAGGTATAGTGGACCATTGAACAACATGGGTTTGAACAGTGTGGGTCCACTTAACATGCGGATTTCTTTCACTAAATACACACTGCAGTCCACTACATAATCTGAGGTTGAATCCTTGGATGTGGAACCGTGGATATGGAGGGTGGATTGTAAAGTTTCAGGTGGATTTTCAGCTGTGGGGAGGGTCTAACCCCTATCTTGTTTGAGGGTCGGTTGTATACCCAAGAGAAATGAAAACACGTCAGTGCAAAAACTTGTGCAGTTGGTCATTGCAGCCAAAACGTGGAAACTACCCAGGTCTGTTAATTGGTAAATGGTTAAAGCTAAATGTGATGTGTCTTTACAATGGAATATTATTCAACAATAAAAAGGAATAATGTGATACATGCAACAACATGTTTGATGAACCTTGAAAATATATGCTAAGTGTAAGAAGCCAGGCACACGAGACCACGTACTGTGATTTCGTCTGTATGCCATGCTCAGAACACACAAATCCAGAGACAGAAGAGTACATTAATGGTTCCCAGGGGCTGGGGAGGGAGGAACTAGGGAAGGGACTGCTAATGGGTGTGGGGTTTCTTTGGGGGTCGATGAAAATGTTTTGGAGTTTATAATGGTGATGGTGGCACAACCTTGTTAAGGTGCTAAAAACCATTGAATTGTACATTTTAAAATGGTGAATTTTATGATAGGTGAATTGTATCTCAATAAAAAAGATAATTAATCAACAACAAAGGAGAAGTCACCTCAGATCCCACTGCCCAGGGACAGCCACAGCTCCTGTTGATTGAGCAGTTTACCAAATGTGGACTCGGTGCTAGGCACCTAAGCCCTTTATTTATTTATTCCTCACAGTGGCTTTATCAGTCTTCTGTCAGGCCGGAGCCTCCTGACCCCTCCAGTGCTCTTTCCTCTACCTCGCTGTGCCTATTTTTACAAAGAATTTTGAGTGAAGAGAGAGCTTGCTGATTTGGAATATCGTTAAAATACTGTTTTATAGAGTTAGGTGCTTTACTCACACAGTTGACTAAAATATATTTGTGGTGTGGTTCAGTCAGCACTCAAGCTTAAAGGAAGTCAAAAACTTGAGAAAAGGGTTAAATCTCTGAAGTTAGTTTTTTAGTACCAAGGATTTTATGTTCATCTTTCCCCCCAGAGATTATAAGAATGAAACAAGTAAAATTAGAAACTTCCTTAAGTGGCCATTCATCTCGGCCTTTGTAATGCTAGGGTGGAAAGGCTGGTTGGATCTTGTTTCCACAAAATGCTAGTCATCAGAATATGCTATGGTCCATTGCTTTTCTATGAAACTAGAGAGTTTTAAAGTAGAAGGCATCGAGGATACACGCTAGCATGGAAAACTGTTAGCAGTGATTAGTTTTGTTTATGAAATACTCTTTAACATTTCGGAGCAACCAGTCATGGGTTCAGGAGTTTTATCTCCTGTGTTCTCTTTTATTGACTGTTTGTTCTATATTAGTGGACGTCTAAAACTTAAAACTCCTTGCAAAAACAAGCAAAACTTGGTTAGTAATTTTTTTTTTAGGAGAGTTATTCAGACTTTTTAATGGCTTTGACCTGAAAACACTGTATTTTTAAAAATCTTGAATTTAAGATACTGGTGCTCTGGCTTTTCATCTTTCATTGTGTAATTAAAGAAAATTTATTAATTTTCTGTGAAAGTTTACTATTTCTAGAAACTTACTGAATAGTTTGGTCCTGAGAAGTTTTTACCAAAGTGCAGGTGATTTAGTAAATCCTGCCATTTACTGTCCTGCTTTCTGATTGAAGCAAACTTGTTTTTAGTAAATATTGGCATTGAGGTGTGAACGTCCAGGTAAATAGCGAGGTGTATTCTTTTTTTTTGCGGTACGCAGGCCTCTCACTGTTGTAGCCTCTCCTGTTGTGGAGCACAGGCTCCACGCGCGGGCTCAGCGGCCATGGCTCACGGGCCCAGCCGCTCCGCGGCATGTGGGATCTTCCCGGACCGGGGCACAAACCCGTGTCCCCTGCATCGGCAGGCGGACTCTCAACCACTGAGCCACCAGGGAAGCCCACGAGGTGTATTCTTTCTTCCCCAGAAAAATGCTCTCAAAAACTTGAGTTTAATACAATAAACACTCTACTTAGATATCATCATCTCATTATACATTTGATGTAGATGGACCAAGCTTGAATTCTCAATTCCATAAAGGCAGAAGCTGTTTTTGCCATTCTGTAGAATCCCAGAGTTTATCTTTATGCCATGTCCATAGTAAATGCTTGCTAAATGTTTGTTATATAAATTGTAATCACATACACATTTAAATTATGCATACTGTTTCGTGACACACATGCCCCACCCCCACAATTAACGGAAATGTTCCCAACTGATAATACTGTGTGTCATAACTTCTCTTAATGTTTTTATCTCTCTTTAGGTTGGTATTTTGTTTGGCATCTTTTTTTATCAAAATTCAAGTTTCTTCGGGAACTGGTGGGAGACACAGGATCTCAGGAGGGAGATCATGAACCTTCAGGGTCTGAAACAGAAGAGGATGGTTCGTCATCTCCACACAGGATCAGATCTGCTCGCCAAAGGAGGGCACCTGTTGATGAAGGCCACTGACCTGAGCCGTGGTCCTCTGATAGTGAATGAGGAAGGACACTGGGAGTCTCTCTCTGGAATGACTTGGCTTTGCAGTCTGCTAAAAGATTGAAGAACATTCATTCTTGGATCTTAAGTCCAATTCAAAAAAAGATTTACATGTAAGCCATATCAAAATAAAGGGAATTACAACCAAATCAGACCATTGCAGATTTCATCGTAAAGATAATTTTTGCTTATATACTTCTACATATATACTTATTCTTTGACTCTTGGGCTTATCTTCTTGCACTGGCGTTAATCTGGTAAATATTACAGGCTTGAAAAACCATATTTTATTAATGTTAGTTCTATGTTGTACTTTTTTTTCCCCCACATTATACCTTGTCTGAAACTGGGATGCATTTTACGATTACTGTCAACCAGGCAATAGTCACGATGCAATGATCCTTGCCTGTGCCTGTGTGGACGTAAGGTCTGTCCTGTTGTTGGTATCAAATGTGTCAGGTTTAACTGGCTTTTAAAAATGTCCTCAAAAAGATTACACTATGATTCAGCATTGAAACGAAAAGTTATCATGTATGCAGAAAAGCACGGAAACAGAGCAGCAGGGCGTACATTCGATATTAGTGAAGCAAATATCCGTCGCTGGAGGAATGACCGAAATTCCATATTTTCTTGTAAAGCGACAACAAAATGCTTTACGGGACCTAAGAAAGGAAGATACCCACAAGTAGACGAAGCTGTGCTGCATTTTGTCAGTGAGACACATGCAAAAGGACTGCCTATCACACGCCAGGCGATGCAGCTGAAGGCAGGAGAAATTGCCAAAACCCTTGGAATAGATGAAACAAAATTCAAAGCAACAAGAGGCTGGTGTGATCGATTCATGCATCGAGCAGGACTGTCGTTAAGGCGTCAAACATCATTTTGTCCAAAGCTTCCTGCTGATATTAAACCACAGGCAGTGCTGGAGTGCTGTTGTAAGAGATGCTCCATTGCCTGTGCTCTTGATGATGCCATGGGTGCTGTGGTCTGGGAGAATGCAGACACCGATGGCTGTGATTTGAGTGATTCAGAGGAGTTAGACTCAGACTATGAAGTTATAGTCATAACTTAACCAACTTATTTCATCATACACTTTCTTTATGTATGCACAAGATTGACGCGATAAAGATCTGTTTAACTCTGAAAGCTGTTTGAGTAAATTAAAAAAGTAGACGTTCTACAGGATATGGAAGCATTGTGTCATAGTTTAATTGCCTGTGTGTTTTCTTAGTGATACATGTGGTGCGTCTTACAATTGATGGCATCTTAGGTTAGGAAAAAAAATAGTCTGTAAATTTATTTTTCTTTCTAGGATAGCAATTATTTATTGGGGACCTTAATTCTGACTCTTAGACTGTTGTTAAAATACTTATCCTCTGTGAGATACATTTTGGAACACCCTATTCAAGATTTTAGAGTAGTAACTTGGGAATCTGGGCCCTATCCTCTACTTTAGGAAGAGTAGGATTAGTTATTCCTTTTGTATGGGAGGACTTCATGCTCAAGGCATGTATTGTGGAGAAAATACTTCTTCACAAACAGCAATTCAGTGACAAGACCTCAGAGGTACTGGGTATTGAGGAAAAAATAGAGAGTGGGTGAAAATGCCTGCTTTACTGTAAAATGATTCTTGCCAGGTTCCCATGTTTGTCTTCACTGAACTTTGGACTGCCTGTTTCCTGGGGAAGAGAGATATGGATTAAAGAACCTTCCCGTTTAGTGTTGCCTGCTTTATACAAGAATGAAATGCGAAGCCAAGTTATTTTATTAATCCAAGTTCTTTTTACGTTTTAAACCTTTGTTTCTCAAGAACTAGTCATTACAGAATATCACCTCTATTTTATGATGGTGTGTAATTTTGTTTGATACCTCATACTTCATGCTGATAGTTTTGTTTGTTTATTAACAGTTCATCTGCTCTGCCCTAAGGTGGTGAACACCTCTGCTGTCATTGTAGCCCTTTGGATGTACTAAAAGGGAATTTACAGAGTATAACTTTACTTTTAAATATTTGCTAAGGAGAGGTCCCCAGCAGCTGAGAGTGGGGCACAGTCTTTGTCTTTATTTCCTTAGTGGATGCAATTTTCTTTTTTTATGTGACTATATTGATTCACAAAATACTGACACAAGTTTCAAGCATTAATTTTAATGCTTCATACTAGCTAAATATTACATTAAAATGCTCATCAGTTAGAAAGGACTTTAATGCTTCTTGGTGCTGGGAGGATATTTGAATTAGATCTTTTGCAGTCTGATATTTGGAGCTGTGGATTCCGCTTTGTAGTGGGTACCTTAGGTTTAGGTAATGGTTGCTGACACACTTTAAGTAGCTGGTAAGCTTCCTCTTGTGTCAGTATTCAGAATGATGGCCAATGTAACCCCTAAAATCTGCAAGGGTCGTCCCCAAATTAATCCCTGAAAGATGTACATGTTGGTATTATTTATTAATATTTATGCTTTTATGGATGTCTTTTTAAAATAGAATTGTATGAAATGTTCTGCTTAACTTGCTTGGGAAATGTAACCGAAGCATATTAATAGCTCACACTCTACCATGTTTTAACTCTTAGGAAAGTGAAATCACTGCTGCCAATATGAGAATTCTACAAACGAATTCCTTTGTTTAAAACGTCCCCCCCCCCCCCCCCCGTACACTCACCATAGTACCTATTTCTAAGGCCACTGAGAGAGGCAGGAGAAATAGTTGTTAACACAGAATTATTTGTGTGATACAGTGTTTTTGTTCTTTTTCCTGTTTTAGTGCTTTTGTAGCTGAACTTACCTCATCGTAAGTGCATTTTCAGTTTCTTAGTAGGAGACGGAGTAGTCTGTGGTCAGTTTTAAAGTTTAGAGGGTCCTGAGCACTAAACACACAAGTATTTGTCTTGTTTGAGTCCTCACAAACAGCGATGGTGAGCAAGGACGTCATCGTTTGAGGATTAATTCTAAAATGAGGATTCTGGTGGGTGCTTTTCCTTCCTAACCAACCATTTCCAAATCTTTTTCTTCTTTTGCTTCTGAAACTTCTGTGAAAATTGCCTGTATCACATTTATTGGTAGCATTGCTCTGATTTCAAGGCCAAAAAACGCCAAGTATTTGTGTGACACTGTTAAATAAGGTTTTTAATATTTACATAAAGCTAAAAATAGAATTCATCCAGTGGATTTTTGTAGTGATGTTTTCATGGTGGAAACATAAATAACGTCGTTTTGTGGTGGATAGCCAATTTATAGACATGCGGACCCATTTCTTCAGATGTTATCAGATTTAAAAACAACTTCGAACTGTTATTTTGCTGAAAGTTGGGAATATGTTAAGTAATGGATTCACAAAATAGGGCATTTTAAACCAAACTGTGTTGAAAGGTTTGAAAGTAGTACATTTTTTACTTTTAAGAGCAACAGTTTTTGAAATTATTTTAAGTCAACAATGCAGTATTTTTTAAAGTCAGTTTTTCTTAAAAGGTATGTTTTAATGTGACATGTAACCAATGTAACTTTAGCTTTTGACTGGTAAACTTCAAGTGCTTTTATATTTCAGGTTGACTTTAAAAAGCCAATGAGCAGTACTCAGAGGTTATGGATTCTTAGCAATTAATGGAATAGTATTTTGTTATGGAGTGTAGGATTATTGTCTGCTTTTAAAGTATTCTATAGTTTTTAACTTAAAGCATAAAGAGTAACATTTTATCTTATATTAATTTAAAAAGTTACATTTTCCATTTGTTAATATACATGTGTCGCCTGTTTTATGACCAGTGTTTACCCCTCTAAGTTCTATGCATAACCATTCACCAAATACTGCTGCTCTGGTTTCTTAGAGGAAACATTCTGTGCTATGCTATGATGTATTGTCATCTTGCTGCTTGACAAATAGGTTTATAAGGAATTAGAACTGTGTGTGTTAATAGTACCTTTGTATAACGAGATGTAAAATTAGAGATGAGGAGTCTGTGTAAACGATTATTCACTGTTTTAAAACTGGTCAACACTATATCTAAGGCTTCTGTGGTTTGTATGATGCTTCACTTTACACAGAATAAATTTAAATGAAAACAAAAGTTGTGTTTGTTTCATTGATGAAGAATAAGAAGCGTAGGGCTTCCCTGGTGGCGCAGTGGTTGGGGGTCCGCCTGCCGATGCAGGGGACACGGGTTTGTGCCCCGGTCTGGGAGGATCTCACATGCCGCGGAGCGGCTAGGCCCGTGAGCCATGGCCGCTGAGCCTGCGCGTCCGGAGCCTGTGCTCCGCAACGGGAGAGGCCACAACAGTGAGAGGCCCGCGTACCACAAAAAAAAAAAGAAAAAAAAGAATAAGAAGCGTGAAGGGTACCTTGGACATGAGAGATTGGAAACCAGCCATTTTTACCAGTGGTTCAGCCTTCACCTCATTTGTCAAACTCTAAACATCTATAAGAATTAAGACAACATCTCAGTAGTATTCCTAGTGCCGTGAAAGTAATTGACTTGGAACCTAAGGGCACATAGCATTAGAGCTAATTTATACTTCATGTTTAGCCTTTTTTCTTCTCATGCTTTATCCAGTACCTTCAAGATTGTTTTGCAAATCTGTTTACCATAGATCATGTCTCACATTTTGTTAGTATTAACCACCAGGAAGACTGAGTGCGGGAATGGGCCAAAGCCAAGTGAAAAGATGGAGGGATGCCTTGGAACCCATTTGCAATAGGAAACCGTGAATTGCAGTGGCTGAGTGCCAAGTCCTGATTTTTCTTCATCAGTGCTCGGCTGCCAAGAATGTAGAATGGAAAAAGTGGACTGTGTCAGGGTCAGGCTTTGTCAGGTAGGAGTGTCCAAAGGGCACGGTCACTTGAGATTGCTGGAGACTGGCCGTGGGGTTTGGGCTGGGTTGTGAGAGAAGTCGGATCAGTAAGGCACTGATAAATGGGGCGAATGGAAAGGGATAGAGACTGAAGATAATAAAATGCATGTGACATATGTATATAGTGGATAGAATAGGAAGTTTGGGGTGGAGACCAGGACTTTAGAGGTGAAGCAACCATAGCAAAGGGGAATCAGAACTGTGCCACGTTCTAGGGTGTCATGTGGACTGTCAGCTTGGCCACTAATAGTTCTGCGTCATGGCTGGAGTTGGGATGGAGAAGATGACCATGACCTGGGGGACCAGGTTGGGGACCTGGAAGACTGATCTTAAGGTCCGGGATGTCAGGTGGCCCTTAAAAGGAGGAAGGAGTTTCCTGAAAATGAAAGAGGAGCTGTGAGAACGCTTTCTCTTCATCCTGGCCCCCGGCAACTCTCCAAGCCAGGACATGATTGTTACATACAATTAAGTACTTTGGTTATAAAAATGATGCTGTTTATGGAGAACTTTGCTGGGAATGGGGGAGGAGAAAGGAGTTGAGGACAACAAAAGCTTCTCTAAGAATCTTAGGGCGGAGCAGGAGTTTTCCAGGGTTCTGGACAGGAGAAAGGGCAGGTGCCAAGTCAGAGTTGAGGGAAGATGCCTTGTTTGGAGAACTGTAGATAGTTGATTATTCCTGGGATGGAGAGTGATTATGGGGTGCAACATTTTGAAACTGGAGAAGTAGGAAAGATCTAGGTCATCAAAGACCTTGTATGCAATGTCACAGCTTTGTTTAATGTACTAAGTGGCTGTTGTTGCAGGCACCTGGACAAAGTACAGACGTCTTAGGAAGCTCATGCTGACTGCCCCGAGGAGGTCTCCTTTGGAGACACAATGGAAACAGGGTGATAGAAAGCTAGCGGCAGGCTTGAAAGGAGTGACGGCCATGGGAAGTTTGAGGACATGAAGAATCCACAGGGCTTGAGACTGGGTTGTGAAGGCAAGTGACGGAGAAGTGAAGGATGATTTCAACATTTGAGATGGACAACGTTGAGGGATGTGTATAGAAGAAGTAGGCTTGAGGTTGGTCGAAGGGACATGGAAGATGAGAGTCCAGTTGGGGGCATACATATTTGTATTTGAGGTGCTTACAGGCCACTGGGTGGACAGAAACACTAAACAGTTGTGAAAATGGTAGGAGGGCCATCAGTGATCATCAGCGTGTGAATGCAGTTGAAGCTGTTGGCAAAAATAGGATCTGCCAGGGAAGAAGCCAGAATAAGAAGAGACCCAAGGAATGGCCCCTAAGGAGCATCAATATTTCAGAGGCTGGTAAAAGAAAAAGAGGCCACTAAGGACACTGAGAAAGACTGCTGAGAACCAGGAACATACCTGGAAGGCAATGTGCTTGAGGCCAATGAAGAAAGAACTTGCAGAAAGAGCAAGTGTTAAACTGATATATATTAAAGAGTGATGCCGCTCAGATCTGATTATTAAGAAATTGGGGCAACCTAGTTCGGCAGAAGTCCGTGCAAAAGAAGATGTGAAATTTCTGCAAGGTGACAGCGGGGACAAATGGACTAGATATTGACGGGAGTCAATTGGACAGGGTTTGGTGATTGATTAGCTACGGGAGGTGAAGGGCAAGGATGAATCATTGGTGGAGGGCTGATGGAGGGCAGGGGTGGAGCATGTTTGAGGGGATACGTCCAGGTGCATGGAAGACCAACGGAAATGGCCACCCTGAGGATACAGGTCCGAACTGAGTTCCTACCCAGGTGCTGTAACTTGATAGTTGGCAATTTATTTAACCTCTCTGTTGCCTGGTCTGCTGAGTGAGAATGAGAACGTTCAGGGCTGTTGTAAGGAGTGAATTTTTAAAAACACCTGTTGAGCACACTTTTTAAAATTTATTTATTTATTTATTTTTGGCTGTGTTGGGTCTTCGTTGCGCGTGGGCTTTCTCTAGTTGCGGCGAGCGGGGGCTACTCTTCGTTGCGGTGTGCGGGCTTCCCATTGCGGTGGCTTCTCTTGTTGCGGAGCATGGGCTCTAGGCACGCGGACTTCAGTAGTTTTGGCTCGAGGGCTCAGTAGTTGTGGCTCGCGGGCTCAGTAGTTGTGACTTGCCGGTTCTAGAGCGCAGGCTCAGTAGTTGTGGCGTATGGGCTTAGTTGCTCCGCGGCATGTGGGATCTTCCCGGACCGGGGCTCGAACCCGTGTCCCCTGTATTGGCAGGCGGACTCTTAACCATTGTGCCACCAGGGAAGTCCCCACACTTCTTAATATATAGTAAGCAACCCGTAGCTTCACACCCACCCCTCTTTCCTTACTTCTTACCTTTGTAACCGAGGCAGCCTCCTAATGATGGCTTGGTCCAGGAGTTGGTTTTGGTTCACCGAGAGGAGTTGAAATGGCGAGAATCACAAAAACACATACGTTCATCCGACAGTCTTTTGAGGTAAGGCCTAGGCTTTTTTTTCACTGAATATAGATCCATTGAGTTCAATCTCATCTTCTTTGCAAAAGCCAGACTTATAATTCGGCGATCTCCAGTTTTGTTCTCTTAAAACCGGAACGAGAACAGAGTCTTGCAGAGCAAAGATTTTTACTGTAGTGTTTTTCTATCTTTGACAGTTGCCTTGCTTGTCCCTAGATGGACAGGATTTTTTGCATCTTGTCTTTATCAAATTTTTCTGAAACATTCAACTAAGTTTTCATAGAAACAGCAACCCTTTACTCACACACATATTTAGTTGTGACATTTCATTATGTAATTGCAATATCAGAGACAACTGAAGTAAGCAGGTTTGGGAACCATTTGGGTTAGACAGAAGTCGTCTGGTGAGACAAATATGTGAGCATACAAGATACTAATCCTCTGTTCTTGATTAGGTACCCCACCCAGGCGGGGACTGTGCATCTCATGTCACAGAGCAAATTGAAGCCTCAGCCTGGCATCTCCTTACCCTTCCACGGAGCCTTCATATCTGTCTATATCTCTTCCGACCCTCACCTTCCCTGCTACATTAGAGGACAGACCCCTCTGCTATCTGAAACGAATTTCTCCTCTTGTGCTTTGGATCCCGTTCTACCTTTTCAGCAAGTTAACACTGTCAGTTATTTCTTCTATGCACTCAATTGCTCTCTGTCATCTGGATCGCTCTCTCCAACATCTAAACATATTCAATAAATATAGTCTATCTTGAAAGAAGGAAAGGTCCCCCCTACTCTGTCCCCTCAGCTGCCAGTGGCCCCTGCCTTGCCACGTCACACCAGACTTCTCTGGGTAGGTGTCTCCATGCCCCTGGCACAAAATCTGAAGGACATTTTCCAGCCCTCAGCTTTGCCTGACGTCCCAACAGCATTCGTGTGATTGCTCATGTCTTCCTCGCTCCTTGAAACCTTCTCCTTTGGCTTTAATGATACTAAATTCTGACTTTACTGGTTTTAATCCTTCCTCTCATTTCAGGCTTATCCTGCAGTGAAATGTCAGAGTTCCTCGGGGCTAGGTTCTCACCCCCTTTTCCTTCCTGTCTCCTCGGGCAGCCCTGTTTGTGTCTTCAGCTGCCACCTCTTGACCAGTGGAGCCACATTCCTGTCTCTTGAGCCAGTGATCTTCTCAGTATCCCCTCTTGGTTGTCTTAAACATTGGTCTCACCCAGCATCTGCAACCGCTTCTGATACTGGGGTCATACCAGCCTCCCTGTCGACCGTTGTAAAGTTGACAAACTAGGTGTCACTGTTGACCTTTTTTTGTTTTTGTTTGTTTCTTTTACTTTTTGGCTGTGCCCTGTGGCATGTGGATCTTAGTTCCCCCACCAGGGATCGAGCCCTCGCCCCCTGCATTGGAAGCACGGAGTCTCAGCCACTGGACCACCAGGGAAGTCCCTCTTGACTGGTCTTTCAGGTCCCTTATTCAACACATCAAGTCTGGTTGACTTTACTTCTGAAATAGCTCCTGGAGCCTTCTCTACTTTCCTCCATTTTCCTATTACCCTCTGTAGGCAATGAAGTGTAGTAGTCATGAGGGTGGCCTCTGGAATTGCGACCTGTGCGTGCCTCATTTTTCATCCGTAAAATGGGTGTAATAGTAGTACCTATCTCATAGGGCTTCTGTAAGGATAAGTGAACACGCACAAACATGTAGAATAGCGCCCAGTCCCCACTGCTCTGATGCCCACCTGGATCCTGCGATAGTGGCTGTCTCAAATCCACGACAGCCCCTCTCCAGCCTTCCCTCCTCCTTGTCGCCAGAGTGATCTTTTTTTTTTTTTTTGCAGTACGCGGGCATGTGGGATCTTCCCGGACCGGGGCACGAACCCGTGTCCCCTACATCGGCAGGCAGACTCTCAACCACTGCGCCACCAGGGAAGCCCCAGGGTGATCTTTTTGAAACTCAAATATGGCCCTGTTGGCTCCTTGCTTATATTGTGGGAATGGCTTCCCACTGTCCTAGAGAAAAGGTGGAAAATCCTCAACACGCCCGGGACACGCTGCAGGGTTTCATTCACCAGCTTGTCAGGCACCTTCTCCCACCACTGGCCTCCCTACCACCTACACTTACAGCAGGTGAGCCTCCTCTCAGCTACACACATACTCGGAGATCACCAGCACCCCTGTCCCTGGGTCCCTGCACTGGCTCCTCCCCCCCACCCCCCTTCTCCTAGTCATTCATCAGATTTCAGCTCAGTCACTTTCTCAGGGAAGCGTCTTTGAACACTACCTGACCCCTTTCCAGGCAGTTCCTTTGCTACATGGACTGGCCCTCCTCTCCTCCAGACAAGAGTTAAACACTTCTCGGTGCATTTATTTGATTAAGTGCCATCATCCCCTCTGTTGAATTAATCAATATATCAGTGTAAGGTAGAACTTATATCAAAATGACATTGTAACCTGCAAGCTGCATATATTCAATCTTTGAGTCAGAATCTGAGTCTAATCTGAGAGGCTTAGTTCTGCCTTATCAGCATCTCCTGAAAATGGTTACTGTTTTCTTTAATCAACAAACACAAAAGTGTATGTTAATGAGATGCTTATTTTGCAAGCCCCTGATTCTTTCCGTGTATTCTGTGTCCATTACTCTTCCATCCCTTCTGAAAAGGTCCAAATAACCTGTCAAACAGCAGCTTTTAACCACAAGATGGCGACAGATTTCAAGAATTAGCCAGTGAGTCTAGTTGCTCTTCCTCTCAGGGGTGTGTTCCTTTAAAAGGACGTTGACGGGTTTGGTAATTATAGGGCACCCTGTTTTGCATCATAAGTATGTAACCTAATCCTCTTTACTTAAAGCAGTTAAGTGAGCGCGTATAAATCGTTGATTAACCTGGAAGGGGATGGGGGATTATTCATCACTGGGCCAGCACAGATATAAACCAGGACTGTTCTGGGCCACCCAGGACATCTTTCCACTCCATCTAAAGCTGAGGCGGGCCAGATGACAATATTTACAGTCCCTCTGATGAGGGCTTGTAGTCAGAGAAACAGGAGCACTCACAGACAGCATCTGAACTCCACCTCCCAGCGTATGACTCTAGAAGCTGGTCAGTTTCATGAGAGGCAGATGAAAAGATGGTTGGTCCAAAGGCCCACGTGTGAGAGCAGGATCCACACCTTGGGTGAGATGCCATGGAACCGGAAGGCTCTGTGTCGCTAGAAAGTGCCTTTGATTTGCCAAGTCCTTTTTCATATATTGCCTTCCTAAGCTTTGTGAGAGTGAAAAGGGCAAGGAAAACGTTATCTTTGCTTTACAGGTAAAGAAATTGAGGTTTTAGGAGGTAAAGCAGCTTGGCCATGGACATGACACTGTCAAACCCTGGACCCCCCGCCTTGTTGCTTAGAGAAGGGAAACCATTTCTTTTTTGCTTAAAGCATCCAATCACCTTACGTCATTCAGCACAGAGGGAAATAAGTACATGTTCAAATACAAACACAAGGTGCAGCCCTGACTTATATGAGCATTTGTAGTGGGATAAACTAATGGAGAAAGGGTGAGCCGGCCTCTGTGTCCTGTAGCGCTGGCCCTGCGTCACCCCAGGAGGGGCTCAGCAAGTTGGCCTCACTGGGGTTCTGATTGTCCAATAGGGAGAAGGACTCGCAACAGGTTGGGAGGGAAGGGACATTTGGGGCAAGTGAGCCAGTGACCCGCGGGGCATGCAGCTGGATTCCCCAGGACTGAAAGCAGAGCCCTCATCCTGTTCTTACACAGCCCTGGGAGGTGGCAGACCCCTGACGGGTGACCTGCGGTACTGGGGATCTGAAGGCTAAGCTCTGGCTTTGCAAAGTGCAGCCAGGTTTTCTGTGAGCACAGTGGGCCCAGGGAGTGATGCTGGGAGTGGATCTCACGGGGCTGAATGGTGAGCATCTCAAAGGCAGCCCTGATGGACTGAAGAGCAAAGGCTTTCGCTGAGGTTCCTGGGTTGTGTAGGACCCTTTGGGAGAGAGAGAAGGAGATGGGCTGGCCTGCAGTGACTAAGACTGAATGTCTCACCAACCGTGGTGGAGAGGCGCAGGGTCACTGCTCATTTGGTTTAGACAAAACAATGCAAAGCAAAACACGTAACAAGTCTTGCACTGAGTGTTGTCAAGTTATTCCACACTCCCTAATGATTACATCTAAGAACAAGCTCTTAGAGCTCCTCTCCAGACCAAAAACAGAAACACAGGAAGAAACCCAAGGCCTTGGCCTTTCTCACCCTCTTCGTCTCCATCTCGTATCTTGGGTCCATTGGGGGAGCTGAGCTCCGGGCTCTGTGCTGCTGCAAATGCGGATCACCTTGCCTGGTCACCTCCTCTTGCCTTTATTTTTTTATTTTTTTTTTATTTTTTGCGGTACGCGGGCCTCTCACTGTTGTGGCCTCTCCCGTTGCGGAGCACAGGCTCCGGACGTGCAGGCTCAGTGGCCATGGCTCACGGGCCCAGCCACTCCGTGGCATGTGGGATCTTCCCAGACGGGGGCACGAACCTGTGTCGCCTGCATCGGCAGGCGGACTCTCAACCACTGCGCCACCAGGGAAGCCTGAAACACTTTTTTTTTTTAAACCTAATAAAATGTGTGTGTGTGTATCTGTCCAAAAGCCAGCTTCTTATTTGACTGTCAGATGTCAAACACCTTTAGGGAGTCAAGTCAGGAGGAAGACAAGGATGCCTGCTACCTCTACAATGATTTAACATTGCACTGGAATGTTAGCTAATGCAATTAAGCAAGAGAAAACAATTAGACTTATAAGAACTGGAAAGGAAGAGGCAAACTCTGTGTTTATAATTGCATCTCTGGAAAAACCAGAAGAATCCATGGAAAAGTACTACAAACTATAAGATAATAAAGTAGCAGGACATAAAATGAGCATAGTAAAATTACTAGCCTTTGTAAATATAAATTATAAGCCATTTGAAGGTATAAGGGAAGGGAAGACCCTGTATACAATAACAAAATTTTAAATACCTAGACAGAAACCTAGTATGTGCAAAAATAATAGGAAAACTGCAAAACACTCAAGAAAGAGATAAAAATAGCTTTGAACAAACTGAAAAAAAACCCCACCCTAATATTGAATAGGAAAACTTAACATCATAAAGATGTTATTTCTAAATTAGTTTTATAAATTTAATGCAATCTCAATAAAAATTTCCTCAGGTTTTTTTCTGGAAGTAGACAAGTTGATTATAAGGTTTATATGGAAGAATAAACAGCCGAGAATAGCCAGGAAATATTTGGAAAGAATACTTAATGCATGGCTAATCCTATTAGAGTTAGTAAAACATTTAACATCCTCTAAATTAAAGCAGTGAGGTATTGGCTCAGGAAAAGACTTATAAACAAATGGATCAGAATAGAATGTCCAGGAAAATTTAGTAATGACAAAAGAGGCACTGAAATCAGAGGGGAAAATTAACTTTAAACAGTGTTGGGCCCAATGGGTAGCTATGAAGAAAAAGGAAGAAATTGGATCTTCTTCTCACAAAGTATTCCAGGAGAAATTATAAATGTATTAGAGATCTAAATGAAAATTAAACACAAACAGAAAAACATACAATACTAGAAGAAAACATGGGTAAATTTTATATTTATAACCCCAAAGTGGGAATTTCTAACTAATTTAAAAAATCTAGACAAAGAAATTTGACATTGCCAACAACAAAATAAAAGTCACAAGATAATTACAAATTGGGAAGAATTTTGCAACTTGTATCACAAAGTACTCACATACTTAATGTAATAAGGATTTCCTAAAAATTGAAAAAGAAAATATCCACAAATGGATTTTTTTTAAATAAGCAAAGGTATGAATAGAGAGTTCACAGAAAAGGTATACTGATAGCACTCAGTCACAATAAGAGCAATGCATGTCAAAACTACTGAGATTCCATCTCTCATCAATCAGATTGAAAAAAGAAACTCTCAAGTTTGACAGTGTAAATTTTGGCAAGACTATGTGAAAACAGGCACTTTTGTACACTGCAGGTGGGACCCCAAAATGGTATGATTTCTATGAAGTGAAATTGGCAATATCTAGCAAAATTGCATATGCATTCACTCTTTGATCCAGCAATTGTACTTCTAGGATTCTATCTCAACGATTCAACTGCAAATATATGAAGACATATGCAGAAGGCTATTCACCATGACCTTATTTGTTATAGCAAAAGGCTGGAACAACCCAATGTCTCTTAGTAGAGAGTCAGTTAAATAAGCTATAGTACATCCATGAAGTGTAGTACTATGAAGTTGTAAAAAGAAACAAGGAGACAGCTCCCACTTCCTGTGATGGAGTATTTAGTAGAAAACTGCTGCTTCCACTGAGAACAACTGAAAAAGATGGATACAATTAAAATGGATCTGTTTGAAGTTTTCAGAGAGCCACTGCAACAGCCTGAGTTGAAGGCTCAAGATACCAGACAGAGGACTTCCCTGGCAGTCCAGTGGATTCCAGTGGAATCCTCCGCGATTCCACTGCAGGGGGCATGGGTTCGATCCCTGGTGGGGGAACTAAGATCCCTCATGCCACGCGGGGCAACCAGAGAGAAGAGAAGCTCACTGAAGTGAGCCCAACATTCTGAAAGCTGCTTTTCTCCTCTTCGCATCTGGTGACTTTTGGCATTGACAAAGAGACACTCATAGAAGCAGAAAAGTATCACAGCTCTCGGCAGCCTTATAGGTCTGAGGAAATAAAACTTGGACTGTGGGGCTCCCAGACCAGCCAGGATTCCAGAAGCCAAGGTTCCAGAAAAAAAAGGGAGGTACAGAGAAGTGAGCCTGATAGTTGATGGTTTTCTCTTTGAAGTACTTGGTGAATCTTAGTCATATAAAATGAAAGGCTAAGAAGCCAAGAAAAGCAGCTGGAAAATAGAGTGGAATTTTTGGCAGTCTTACATTGCTGTGGAGATGAAAACTGGAAATCAGGAACTGACCAGGAGGCTGCCCTCTGTAAATGCTGTAGGCTTTCAGTTGGGATCTTTAAGAGCGGGTGCATTAGGGTCGATCAAGCCTCACTACAACTCAACCTTGAATCACCTGAGTCCTTGATTGGATTAAGACAAACTGCCCCTACTCTCGCTGCCTGCTGGACCATAGAGTGAATCCTCTCTGGAGGAAAATAACTTCATCCAGATCCCTCTTTCAGGCACAGGGATGAGCATCCCATCCAAAATTACTAGGATCCAAGAAAGAGAGCCAAGGGAAAAAAGCATAATAGAAATATACTCACAGGTGTCCCAGATTACTGCAGTTATCAGGCACAGATTTAAAAATAATTGTAATTAATGTGGTCAAGAAAATAAATGAAAAAAAAATGAACACTTTAGTAGAGAACTGGAATCAATATTGTCAAAAAGCAAATAGAAATTCTAGAACTGAAGAAGATATAGTAATCAAAATTTGAACTCAAAAGTGGGGTTTAACAGCAGATTGGACACAACTGAAGAGAGGACTGGTGAGCTGGAGAGAGGGCAGTAGAAAATATCCTGACAGAAGCACAAAGAACAAAAAGGATGGAGAATACAGAGAAGTGTCAGAGACGTGTGACCTGGTCTATCATGAGACATTCTAGCAAATGAAATTGGGGTTCAAGAAGGGAAGAAGAGAGGATGTAGCAGAAGCAATATTTGAAGAGATAATAACCAAGAATTTTCCAAAAGGGATTAAAAAAATCCAAGTCACAGGGCTTCCCTGGTGGCGCAGTGGTTGAGAGTCTGCCTGCCGATGCAGGGGACACAGGTTCGTGCCCCCGTCCGGGAAGATCCCACATGCCGCGGAGCGGCTGGGCCCGTGAGCCATGGCCGCTGAGCCTGCGCGTCCAGAGCCTGTGCTCTGCAATGGGAGAGGCCACAACAGTGAGAGGCCCGCGTATCGCAAAAAAAAAAAAAAAAAATCCAAGTCACAGAATCAAAAATTACTAAGAACCCCAAGCAGGATAAAGACAACAAATACTACACTTTGGTTCATCATCATCCAATCAAGAGAGAAAAATCATAACAGCAAGTAGAGAAAAAAGATGCATTACTTTCAAAGGAGCAACAATAATACTAAAAGCTACCTTCTCAGCAGAAATGATGGAAACCAAGCAATGAAATGACAGCTTTAAAAGGCTGAAAGGAGATAACAGACATTTAGAATTCTATACCCAGTGAAAATATCCTTCTAAAGTGGAGGCAAAATAAAGATATTTCCAGAAAAAAAAACCAGAGGTTATAGATCACATATGTTGCAAGTAAACTTCTATTAGGAGAAATATTAAATGGCGTTTTCATGTTTTGCATCATGATTGTGGTAGATTCTCTTAATGCACTGAGGTATGTTGTTCTTTTAATCTACTAATATCCTGTTTAGAATCTTTGCATCTGTTTCATTAGGTTAGACTATATTTCTGTTTTCTTTTTTTTTCTTTTGTTTTGTTATCAAGATTATGCAATCCTTGTAAGATAAATTAGAAACGCTTCATCTGAAAAAAACCACATTCACAGAAAGACAGACAAGATGAAAAGGCAGAGAGCTATGTGCCAGATGAAGGAACAAGATAAAACCCCAGAAAAACAACTAAATGAAGTGGAGATAGGCAACCTTCCAGAAAAATAATTCAGAATAATGATAGTGAAGATGATCTAGGACCTCGGAAAAAGAATGGAGGCAAAGATCAAGAAGATGCAAGAAACGTTTAACAAAGACCTAGAAGAATTAAAGAGCAAACAAACAGAGATGAACAATACAATAACTGAAATGAAAAATACACTAGAAGGAATCAATAGCAGAATAACTGAGGCAGAAGAACGGATAAGTGACCTGGAAGAAAGAATGGTGGAATTCACTGCTGCGGAACACAATAAAGAAAAAAGAATGAAAAGAAATGACGACAGCCTAAGAGACCTCTGGGACAACATTAAACACAACAACATTCGCATTATAGGGGTCCGAGAAGAAGAAGAGAGAGAGAAAGGACCCGAGAAAATATTTGAAGAGATTATAGTCGAAAACTTCCCTAACGTGGGAAAGGAAATAGCCACCCAAGTCCATCAAGCGCAGCGAGTTCCATACAGGATAAACCCAAGGAGAAATACACCGAGACACATAGTAATCAAATTGGCAAAAATTAAAGACAAAGACAAATTATTGAAAGCAGCAAGGGAAAAATGAAAAATAACATACAAGGGAACTCCCATAAGGTTAACAGCTGATTTCTCAATAGAAACTCTACAAGCCAGAAGGGAGTGGCATGATATACTTCAAGTGATGAAAGGGAAGAAACTACAACCAAGATTACTCTACCCGGTAAGTATCTCATTCATATTCGATGGAGAAATCAAAAGCTTTACAGACAAGCAAAAGCTAAGAGAATTCAGCACCACCAAACCAGCTCTACAACAAATGCTAAAGGGACTTCTCTAAGTGGGAAACACAGAGAAGAAAAGGATGTACAAAAACAAACCCAAAACAATTAAGAAAATGGTAATAGGAACATACATATTGATAATTACTTAAACGTGAATGGATTAAATGCTCCAAACAAAAGACACAGGCTTGCTGAATGGATACAAAAACAAGACTCATATATATGCTGTCTACAAGAGACCCACTTCAGACCTAGGGACACACACAGACTGAAAGTGAGGGGATGGAAAAAGATATTCCATGCAAATGGAAATTAAAAGAAAGCTGGAGTAGCAATACTCATATCAGATAAAATAGATTTTAAAATAAAGAATGTTACAAGAGACAAGGAAGGACACTACATAACGATCAAGGGATCAATCCAAGAAGAAGATATAACAATTATAAATATATATGCACTCAACACAGGAGCACCTCAATGCATAAGACAACTGCTAACAGCTATAAAAGAGGAAATCGACAGTAACACAATAATAGTGGGGGACTCTAAAACCTCACTTACACCAATGGACAGATCATCCAAAGAGAAAATTAATAAGGAAACACAAGCTTTAAATGACATAATAGACCACATAGATTTAATTGATATTTATAGGACATTCCATCCCAAAACAGCAGATTACACTTTCTTCTCAAGTGCACACGGAACATTCTCCAGGATAGATCACATCTTGGGTCACAAATCAAGCCTCAGTAAATTTAAGAAGACTGAAATCATATCAAGCATCTTTTCTGACCACAATGCTATGAGATTAGAAATCAATTACAGGGAAAAAAACGTAAAAAACACAAACACATGGAGGCTAAACAATACGTTACTAAGTAACTAAGAGATCACTGACAAACTCAAAGAGAAAATCAAAAAATACGTGGAGACAAATAACAACAAAAACATGACGATCCAAAACCTATGCAGGAAAAGCAGTTCTAAGACGGAAGTTTATAGCAATACAAGTCTACCTCAAGAAACAACAAAAATCTCAAATAAACAATCTAACCTGACACCTAAAGGAACTAGAGAAAAAAGAACAAACAAAACCCAAAGTTAGCAGAAGGAAAGAAATCATAAAGATCAGAGCAGAAATAAATGAATTAGAAACAAAGAAAACAGTAGCAAAGATCAATAAAACTAAAAGCTGGTTCTTTGAGAAGATAAACAAAATTGATAAACCATTAGCCAGACTCATCAACAAAAAGAGGGAGGGCTTCCCTGGTGGCGCAGTGGTTGAGAGTCCACCTGCCGATGCAGGGGACATGGGTTCATGCCCCGGTCTGGGAAGATCCCACATGCCGCGGAGCATCTGGGCCCGTGAGCCATGGCCGCTGAGCCTGCACGTCTGGAGCCTATGCTCCACAACGGGAGAGGCACAACAGTGAGAGGCCTGCGTACCACAAAAAAAAAAAAAAAAAAAAAAAGAAAAAGAGGGAGAGGACTCAAATCAATAAAATTAGAAATGAAAAAGAAGTTACAGCAGACACTGCAGAAATACAAAGCATCCTAAGAGACTACTACAAACAACTCTATGCCAATAAAATGGACCACCTGGAAGAAATGGACAAATTCTTAGAAAGGTATAACCTTCCAAGACTGAACCAGGAAGAAATAGAAAATATGAACAGACCAATCACAAGTAATGAAATTGAAATTGTGATTAAAAATCTTCCAACAAACAAAAGTCCAGGACCAGATGGCTTCACGGGTGAATTCTATCAAACATTTAGAGAAGAGCTAACACCCATCCTTCTCAAACTCTTCCAAAAAAATTGCAGAGGAAGGAACACTCCCAAACTCATTCTTTGAGGCCACCATCACCCTGATATCAAAACCAGACAATGATACTACAAAAAAAGAAAATTACAGACCAATATCACTGATGACTATAGATGCAAAAATCCTCAACAAAATACTAGGAAACAGAATCCAACAACACATTAAAAGGATCATACACCATGATCAAGTGGGATTTATCCCAGGGATGCAAGGATTGTTCAATATATGCAAATCAATCAATGTGATACACCATATCAACAAACTGAAGGAGAAAAACCTTGTGATCATCTCAATAGATGCAGAAAAAGCTTTTGACAAAATTCAACACCCATTTATGATAAAAACTCTCCAGAAAGTGGGCACAGAGGGAACCTACCTCAACATAATAAAGGCTATATAGGACAAACTCACAGCAAACATCATTCTCAATGGAGAAAAACTGAAAGCATTTCCTCTAAGATCAGGAACAAGACAAGGACGTCCACTCTCACCACCACTACTCAACATAGTTTTGGAAGTCCTAGCCATGGCAATCAGGGAAGAAAAAGAAATAAAAGGAATACAAATTGGAAAAGAAGAAGTAAACCTGTCACTGTTTGCAGATGACATCATACTATGCATAGAGAATCCTAAAGATGCCACCAGAAAACTACTAGAGCTAATCAATGAATCTGGTAAAGTTGCAGGGTACAAAATTAATGCACAGAAATCCCTTGCATTCTTATACACTAATGATGAAAAATCTGAAAGAGAAATTAAGGAAACACTCCCATTTACCATTGTAACAAAAAGAATAAAATACCTAGGAATAAACCTACCTAGGGAGACAAAAGACCTGTATGCAGAAAACTATAAGACACTGATGATAGAAATTAAAAATGGTACCAACAGATGGAGAGATATACCATGTTCTTGGATTGGGAGAATCAATAGTGTGAAAATGACTATACTACCCAAAGCAATCTTCAGATTCAATGCAATCCCTATCAAATTACCAATGGCAGTTTTTACAGAACTAGAACAAAAAATCTTAAAATTTGTATGGAGACACAAAAGATCCCGAATAGCCAAAGCAGTCTTGAGGGAAAAAAGCAGAGCTGGAGGAATCAGATCTCTGACTTCAGACTATACTATAAAGCTACATTAATCAAGACAATATGGTACTGGCACAAAAACAGAAACATAGATCAATGGAACAAGATAGAAGCCCAGAGATAAACCCACGCACCTATGGTCAACTAATCTATGACAAAGGAGGCAAGACTATACAATGGAGAAAAGACAGTCTCTTCAATAAGTGGTGCTGGGAAAAATGGACAGCTACATATAAAAGAATGAAATTAGAACACTCCCTAACACCATACACAAAAATAAACTCAAAATGGATAAGAGACCTAAATGTAAGACCAGACACTATAAAACTCTTAGAGGAAAACATAGGAAGAACACTCTCTGACATAAATCACAGCAAGATCTTTTGTGATCCACCTCCTAGAGTAATGGAAATAAAAACAAAAGTAAACAAATGGGACCTAATTAAACTTCAAAACTTTTGCACAGCAAAGGAAACCATAAACAAGACAAAAAACCCTCAGAATGGGAGAAAATATTTGCAAACGAATCAACAGACAAAGAATTAATCTCCAAAATATATAAACAGCTCATGCAGCTCAATATTAAAAAAACAAACAACCCAATCCAAAAATGGGCAGAAGACCTAAACAGACATTTCTCCAAAGAACACATACAGATGGCCAAGAAGCACATGAAAAGCTGTTCAACATCACTAATTATTAGAGAAATGCAAATCAAAACTACAATGAGGTATCACCTCACACCAGTTAGAATGGGCATCATCAGAAAATCTACAAACAACAAGTGCTGGAGAGGGTGTGGAGAAAAAGGAACCCTCTTGCACTGTTGGTGGGAATGTAAATTGATACAGCCACTATGGAAAACAGTATGGAGGTTCCTTAAAAAACTAAAAATAGGACTACCATACGACCCAGCAATCCCACTACTGGGCATATACCCAGAGAAAACCATAATTCAAAAAGACACATTCACCCCAATGTTCATTGCAGTACTATTTACAATAGCCAGGTCATGGAAGTAACCTAAATGTCCATCGACAGACGAATGGATAAAGAAGATGTGGTACATATATACAATGGAATATTACTCAGCCATAAAAGGAACGAAACTGGGTCATTTGTAGAGATGTGGATGGATCTAGAGACTGTCATACAGAGTGAAGTAAGTCAGAAAGAGAAAAACAAATATCATATATTAATGCATATAGTAGAACCTAGAAAAATGGCACAGATGAACAGGTTTGCAGGGTAGAAATAGAGACACAGATGTGGAGAACAAACGTATGGACACCAAGGGGGAAAGCGGCGGAGGGGGCGGGGTGGGGATGGTGGTGTGATGAATTGGGTGATTGGGATTGACATGTATACACTGATGTGTATAAAATGGATGGCTAATTAAAACCTGTTGTATAAAAAAATAAATAAATTTAAAAATTAGAAAAAAACCCTCTTCATCTTTCTCTGTATTCCGGAATAGTTTAACTCATGTAAGGATTATTTATATCTTCCTTGATAGGACTCTTTAAAATCCATCTGAATCTCGTGTCATATTTTGGGGGTAGTTCTTTGTAACTTTTTCAGTTTTTCCCCTAAGGATTATTTCCCGTGCAGATTTCTACGTCTTCCTGATTTTACTGTGATGATTTAAATTTTCTAGGAGCTGTCCTCTTCATCCAGGTCTTCAAACACATTAACAGAATTATATATAGTAGTCTTTCCTCTATTCTGTAATCATTTCTCTTTTCATTTCTTATGTTACAGATTCATGTGTTTTTTTTTTTTTCTTTTCTTTCCTGCACACAGTTGCCAGGGATTTATCTTTTCTGTTGGACTTTTAAAAGCAAAAATCTTGATTTTACTGATTAATTCTACTTTTTGATTGTTTTCTAATTTATTACTTTTTGCTTTTATCTCTACTGAGGCTTTTTTCCCACTTCATTTTTATTTATTTATTTATTTATTTTTACATTTTTGAGTGAAAATTAGTTTGTTTTGTTTAGTTCCTTAGTTTCCAATATTTTTTGATGTTCTTTATTTAAATGTGAATTTGTAGATAGATACCTTCTCAAGAGAATTGAAAGCATTATTTCCAAATTCCAACTATGGTACTGTATGAATTGTGATCTCTTATTTAAGGAATCAATCTGAGAGATTTCACATGAAGATATGAAGTTAGATATACAAGCGAGAAAAGAAGATTGTAGTTAGTCTTGGAAATTAAAAAGACATCTCTCTATGAAGACATTAAGAAACGTGAATGACCGTGTTTCTCTTCTTTTATTCCTACTTGAACCAAGGATAATCCAAATTCCATTTCCTAAAGCTGCTATTCAAAAAAGGAACACTATTTTTGTTCCTTTTTGAACAAGGAACATCTTTCCTTTAAAAATGTCACCCTACTTACCCAAAATCTTTCTTATTGATATTATTTGACAGGTTTCATTCCTTTTTTTTTTTTTTTTTTTTTTTTTTTTTTTGCGGTACACGGGCCTCTCACTGTTGTGGCCTCTCCCATCGCGGAGCACAGGCTCCGGACGCGCAGGCTCAGCGGCCATGGCTCACGGGCCCAGCCGCTCCGCGGCACGTGGGATCCTCCCGGACCGGGGCACGAACCCTTGTCCCCTGCATCGGCAGGCGGACTCCCAGCCACTGCGCCACCAGGGAAGCCCTTCATTCCTTTTTGACCACCCAGTTCTCCAAGTTCAACCAACTTTGTTTAGAAACATTTAAAATTTTTTATAATGTGGAAAAGTGATTAATTTTAATTGAAAAGAGCCTGTTCAGAATTTCTGAAATGAAATTTGAGCTTACACAAAGAAAGCCTCAGACAGAAAGGGTAATTTTTCATACCCTACTGAAAACGGGATACAGAATGGATGTCTGTGACCTTAGCGTTTGTGGTTCCTGCCATGGAACTGAACGGCCATTCTTTGTTGTTCTGTGACTCAGCCCTCATGCATGAAGACTTGTATAAAACAGAGGCACACAGCAGAGCAATTCTTCACCAGTTTAAATTGTTTATAGTTTCTTTGTACCTATAATTCACAATTTAAACATCCCTCTAAGTGCATTTGTTTTTATGTTACTTGAGCTTGACACTGGAGCTTTGAGAAGTTCCTACGTACTGTTTCGCTGTGAAATGTCTACTTAGCATGGAAGAGAAGGTGGTGAGGGGATGGAGAATATGACCTTATGCCCTGAGAACATGACCGAGGAACCCAGAATGCCCGTGAGAACCTGGGGGAAGAAACAATTCCTCGAAACGCTGAATGAAGACTGTGAATCAGGGACTCCAATGCTGGGAGGCTGCACAGGAGGACAGCGCCTGTGTTTAGGAATTGGAGAGACGCCCGAGGTACTTCCTGGGTGATGAAGAAGCATTAGGCCAGTGAAGAAACGTGGTGACTGTGTGCCAGGCAGGAGAGGCAGCATGAGAAAGTTGGGAAGGTGCGAGGTGGCCGGTGTGTGCAGAGGGGCTTCACGAGTGGCGGAAGCAAGTGTGGGCAGGATACAGGGGGTGAGGCTCCCGTCAAGGATGGCCTTGAATGGCACCAAGGAGGGCATTGGAGCGCCCCCTAGGGTGGCATAATCACACTGGAATTGAGAATGGAGAATGGGTGGGAAAGAGCCAGGTGAGCAGTTAGAAGGCCCTTGCAGTGATCACGCTGATACTATGGTAACGGGCATTAAGGAACTAGCCATGGAAGTAATGAAAAGTGGACAGATTTGTGATATTAGAGGCGAAATTCGATTCCTCTCTCAGTCACTTGTTGGACATGGGGCCTGGAGGAATAGGATGACTGTTGACACCTGGTAGCAGAAGTGTTCCATCCGATGATAGCCAGGAGGCTGTCCTGGCCGTCCGCCGATGGATGACTGGATAAACAAAACATGGTATACGCATACAATGGAGGATTATTCAGCCTTTAAAAAGAAACATAGCCTGTCACGTGTGACAACACGGATGAACCTTGGGGACATTATGCTAAGTGAAAAAAAACAGAAAAGGACTAGTACTGTGTGATTCCACTTATTTGAGTTATCTAAAGTGGTCAAACGAATAGAAACAGGAAGTAGAATGGGGGTGGCCAGGGGCTGTGAGGTGGGGGAAATGGAGACCCATTGTTTAATGGGTGTCAATCTCAGTAAGGGGAGGCCAGAAGGTTCTGGAGAGCTGTGACACAGCAGTGTGGACATGTTTAACACTACTGAACTGAACACTTAGAAATGGTTAAGACGGTAAATTTCATGTTAACATGTTTTTTTTAAAACCACAATTAAGGGCTTCCCTGGTGGTGCAGTGGTTGAGAGTCCGCCTGCCGATGCAGGGGTCACGGGTTCGTGCCCCAGGTCCGGGAGGATCCCACGTGCCGCGGAGTGGCTGGGCCCGTGAGCCATGGCCGCTGAGCCTGCGTGTCTGGAGCCTGTGCTCCGTAACGGGAGAGGCCACAACAGTGAGAGGCCCGCTTCCTGCAAGGAAAAAAAAAAACCAAAACACAATTAAAAAGAAAGACATACTATAAGCAATAAGATGTTTAGTTTGATTTACAATTTTAAAACAAAGGTGTCCCTTCTGCTGAAGGGACGAGCTGAGCAAGCTCCTCCCACACTGTCCGGTCGCCCTGCTCACTTTCGCGGGTCCTGGGGCCCGCAGCCTGGTGTCTGCTGTCCTGATGCCCAGTAACTGATATTGGCTGTGATGTGAGGATTTTATTTTTCCCGTTGCCCCCGCTCCCCAGCACTGACTCGTGGGGAGGGCTTCGGGTTTGGCTCTCACCAACCTCTGGCTGGTAAATCACGCAGGGGGCTGATTCCTCGAGCTCATCATAGTTAGTAGAAGGCCACCTGTAGGATTTATTTACACACCACCACATGTTATTAAGGGTTGAGGAGAGCTTAGCGGTCCACTGGGCCCTTTATAACTACTTTTTAAGATAAGCAAATCAGGGTAAGAGGAAAATTAGGTGAGAAACATAAGGAAGCCCGGAGTAAAGCATGCTGCCCTGAAATGCATGTTGTGAGGCCTGATGGTAGTAGAAGTGAGTCCCGCCTTTGACCCTGAAAGTCCTGGGTTCATAGCAGTGACAGGAACCCTGATGGTTGCAAAGTCTACGAGATCCTTAGGACCCATTCAGTACCTGCTTGGTGGCTTATGGCTATTCCAGGCACTACTTTTGCCTCTGAGATCTCAACAGTGGATGAGACAGAAAGGATTTCTTTTCGCCCAGGATCACAGTTTAGGGGGAAGCAGCAGAATAAAAAAAGAGGAAAGTAAAAAAGCTATTCATCAGGATTCTGGGAGGATTAAGAGAAGTGAATGCGCTACGAGATGGCTGGGAGGTGACCTTAGATCGGGAGGTTAAAGCTGCTGAGGTCTGGGTGACAATGGAGAACCTGATGCTGACCATCTGGGAGGGGAGCCTCGGGGCAGAGCGGCAGCTGGGCAGCTGGGGCAAAGGAATGACCTGGGCTCATTTGAGAAACAGAAGGGAGGCCTCTGTGGTTGGAGCGTGAGGGTCAGGGCGAGCACGGTCTGAGCGGAGGTCAGAGGTCAGCAGTGATCACGACGGGCTTGGCAAGTCCAGGTTGGAGTCAAAGGGCAGAGGGGAGGGCTGGAGGGCGCTGGGCAGGCGGGTACCAGGATGTGATTCATGTTTTTAAAAGGTTGTCTTCTGTGTGGTCGCTGCACCGTAGATGAGCCAGTGTGGAAATGGGGAGCCAGTCCAGAGAGACACAACTGTAGCTTGGATGAGGTTGATGGGACCCGGTGAGACCCCCTGGTGAGAAGAGAAGGGGACAGGGACCAAGCCCCGGGTCCTCCAACAACCAGAATAGCCGTACAGGGAAGCTCAGCTTTTCTAGGTGTGAGACAAAAGAGACATTCTCAGGGTGTCTTCATGCAGGGACACTCATGGAACATAGAATACCCCCCGAGAGCATCACTAGTGTCCTATCTCCTCCTACCCTCCTGTGCAGCTGGTGTGCTGGTGCAGACCCGGCCCCTCTTTAGTGATGCAGCAGCTGAGGGGTCTCAAGCACTCACGTGGCTGATGCAAACCCCCAGGAAGGGTCAAGACAGGGACAGTGAACAAATTAATTTGAAGGAGGTCGGGTGGGTAATTCTGTTGAAGATGAAGAGGAATCCAGCGCTCGTGGATGAATGAAAACCTGGTGTGAATGACAGGGCTTGTCACTGCGGCAGATTACATTCCAGTTTGATGGGCAGATAATCAATGAAATAGATGCACTTGCACAGTTGGAAATGAAGGATGAAAATACAGACGATGTGCTCCTTCACCCCGGAGCTCATAGGCAAGAAAATGTGCCAAGAAAAGTGCAGTTTGATCCTGCACATCCTGACTTGTATTCACCGTTTTTCTCTGCTCTGTCATTCCCCTCTCCCTTTCTTTTGTTGTACATAAAGTAACTGGCATATGTTCAATGTTATCTATTATACTATTATTATTACTTTTTACTAAATGGTCAGGGATATAGTCTATTGACATCAAAAGGAAATCGAGTGGAAAAAAGACTTTGTGTAAGAAGACCCACTGGCAGTATAACTCATTCAACTTTTATTTTTCTATGTCATTAAGTTATTTTGCTCTCATTGCCTGACAAACAATAACGACAAAATCCTTTGCCTACTTTATTTATTTATTTATTTATAATTTATTTATTATTATTTTTGGCTGCGTTGGGTCTTTGTTGCTGCGTGCAGGCTTTCTCTAGTTGTGGCGAGTGGGGGCCACTCTTCGTTGCAGTATGCGGGCTTCTCATTGCGGTGGCCTCTCTTGTTACAGAGCATGGGCTCTAGGCTGCGGGCTTCAGTAGTTGTGGCACACGGGCTCAGTAGTTGTGGCGCACAGGCTTAGTTGCTCCGTGGCATGTGGGATCCTCCTGGACCAGGGATTGAACCCATGTCCCCTGCATTGGGGGGTGGATTCTTAACCACTGCACCACCAGGGAAGTCCCTGCCTACTTTATTTGATTGGAGAATTTCAACATATTTTATTTATCATTGTACAACAAAGGACAATTTTATAATTTTTTGTACAATCATCATTACATGTAGGGCAGTGTGTTTTTAAGTTGGAATAAATTTCTCTAAAGGAAATGAATCTGAGATAGATTTCCTTTCAAGTCAATGTCTTGTTATTTAAATGAACTTCTTGTTTAAAAGAATACAAAAAAGCCCGTCACTGCTTCAACAGAGCAGTGAAGCTGTTTCTTATAGTGTGGCCGTCGGGGCAGGGCTGTGCGTTATCAAGTCAGAGGCTAATAGTACTTCTGTGAGATATGAGGGGCCTGTGTGTTCTAGGCGCACGTGAAATGACTTGATGGGGATACAATTTAGCACAGCTGGAGGTATTGCTGGGGTAACCCAAGGTGAATATGCATTACTTCACCAAAGTAAGTATTCATTACCGCCCCCAGGCTGGTGTCACCTGACCTGCTGGGTCAGAGGCACTGCCACCCCCTGGATGCTACAGGTGGTCATTTTCCTGGAACCTCTGGGACCAACCAGGTGGCCTCCTGAGAAGCCTGCGGCCCTGGGATGGTTGGAGTTGGCACTCCGTCGGGCCCTGCGGACATGAGCGCTTTCCTGGCAAGAGTCTTCAGGATCTTTGCAAATAAGTCTCTGAGTTGCCCCAACCCTGTTGTCTTCCAGGAAAAATTATAGCAGAGGCCCTAAATGGGAGAATTTTCCCTTTCCTTCTTCGGGGTTTTGGTGTGTAATAAGACATTTACCTATGAAGGCTGAACAAGTCATGGCTATGAGAAGGCAGTTTCTGATTTTCTAATTACATAGCATCCTAAAACAAGACTGGGGCCATCCGGGATATTATCATATGTTCCCCCCTTATTTCTTGGAAACTCAATATAATATTCAAAGTTATGTTCAGACGAGTAACGAGTACTTATTTCCTCTGTTTAAGTCAACATCTGATTTGTAGTATATTCCGCAGCTTTTACAAAAGCAGTTACACAAGTTACTTAAGCCTTCCCACATTTCTAACCCTGCTCGATGAAGCATACTTGTCTGGTTGGTAACCCAACAATGAACACATAGTTCGTGCTAAATCTATGAAAACATTGACATATTAATTGAGTCAGTCCGTGGATCCCAAGAGAGAATTTTTAGGCTTGGAGAAAGTTGTCTTGTGTGTTTGTTGTGTTTTTAATTTCAGAATTGTAGCAGTTTATTTACCAAAGAGTCGTATGGTGCCGACTTTGTGCCAGGACGTGTTCTAAGTGCTTTACAAACTTTACAAACAAAGTGCTTTCATTTGTGATATTAAGCCTTGTGAAGAGCCTACGACACAGCTGCTCTCATTAGACCCATTTTATTGATGGGGAAATCAAGGCTTGCAGAAAGTAATAGCTCAAGACCACATAGCTAAGAGGCAGAGATAAGGTTTAAACCCAGGTTACCTCAATAATAACTGAGGCCAAGCTTTTATAGGTAAGGTTGAAGTGTTATTGTTGTTGTTTTTAAAATCTTTTCATTTGAAAATAATTCCAAATTTACAGAAAAGTTCTAAGAAGGAGGATAGCACATTTTACTGAGAATCACTTGCTATTGAGACGTTTAAAATTCTTTTTGGGAAACACAGTGCCTACGTTGTGGCCCTTTACCCTAGAATACATCAGTGCCTCTGCTAGGAATGAGAATATTCTCTTACAGAACCAGAGTACTGATCCACCTTGGGCAGCTTAGCACGGATTTGGTACTTCTGTTTAAGGTACTGTCTGTGTTTCAGTGTCGACAATTAACCCAACAATAACGTCCTCCATTCTTCCCTCCAGGATGGGGTCCAGGCCAGCAGTGCCACGTATCCCACCAGCTCTTGGTTCTCTCTTGCCTCCCTTAATCTGAAGATCTTTCCCAGCTGTGAAAACACTGACAGTTTTGCAGAATAGGCTTCCTTCGCCTTTAAAAACTAGGACAGGCTGTCTCCCTTTTGTGCGTGTTGCCGTCTCGTCGTGGTCGGGTGAGGACGCTCAGTGTCACCTCTGGGATGTGTCAGCCGGCTCAGGGTCTCCCTCCTGGAGGAGGTACCCCACCCGTCTGCCCCTCACTGGTGGTGTTGCCTGTGATCACCCCGCTCCATCAAGGGTCTGATTTCTCCACCGCGTAACTACTGTTTTTCCCTTGCAGCTAATGTTCAGTCTGTGAGGAGACTCAAGGGTGTTTCTCTGCCACTGGGAAGCCCCAGTCACAAGGCGGAAGGCAGTTCTTCCCCACCATGGGAATGTGAGGGGCGTGGGATTTGCGCTCCGTCCGCCTGGAACTGGAAGCTGCCCCCCTCTGATTGTGAGGCTTGCAGGTGTCACAGGGTGATCTGTTAGGGCTGAGGCTCTCAGGAAGAGTACAGGGGCTTGGCTGTTTCCAGGTACTGATGACTCAGCTTGCGTCTGTGAAATGATAAAGTGGCCGGCGTGCCTCCTGAAAGAAACAGGAATGGGTTCTAACCCTTAATGCTACATTTAAGGGTCAAATATATTAATAACTGAGACCAGATATCAGGAAAGGGCTTTAGTTCCCTGAGGGGAGCCTGACAGCAGGAGAAATGGACGTCCAGTCGGGGTTCATACCCAAGCCTGGGAGAAGTTGCAATGAACGATAGATTTGGGGTGTGAGAAATAGCCAGTAGAAGAACTTGCCCAGCCAGCCCCCCGGCAGTGGGCTTCTATAGGAGAGAACGGGCTACAAACCCAATAGGACTGGCCCTGTCCATCTTACTGGGGAACATCTTGGCCTCATAGAAGGAGAAGCAGAATCTATGCTTTGGTACACACCCCATACGCATCCAAGCTCTTACATGCTCAAAATATTTCACATGAACCCGTGTAATATTAGAGACAGTGGCTAAAAAGAGAGGACAGGGAATAAGTTAAGTAGAAAGGATTAGATGAAGAGAAAATTTAGAACCCAGATGGTCAAGCCTTAGGTTACTGGCTACTGCGTTTGTCTTTGACCTTCTTGGTAGTAAAGGCAAAAAGGAAAACATCAGTTAGTTACAGAAAATCTCATTTCTATGAGAAAAAGCTTGTCTGTTACTCAGGAGAAACAAAACACTCCCCAATGCGTAAATGTGATACACCTGCCTGTAATTTGCTTACTGGTAATGAAGCTTTTCTTCCATTTAGCCTTTTGTCGATTTTCTCTGTAATTGATGTTTACTTGTAGGTGCCATAGTTGAAAGGTCCATAAATGCTGGGATGTGCTAAAGCTCTGAGTATCAGGATGGGGAAGTAACAAAAATGTCGAGCCGTTTGGAGAGAACACATGGGGTGAGGGAACATCGCAGTTATCCAAAACCATGGGTTCGCAATCCAGGGACTGAGGGTTTGGTTAGGTCTGGTGCCACCAGCTTTGCAAGGGAGTGCACTGGAGCCTGGCCCACAGGGAGCTATGAGACACAGTCTCCAACCTCAGGAACTTGCAACAGAGAAATCACAGACATCCAACGGCAACAAAAAAAAGGCACTAAAGTAAGTGATGGGGAAGTACTTACATAATGTGAAGCAAATACAACAGTAACTTATGGACACTTGCAACCCTGCCCTTTGGAGAGATGTCAGTGTTTGTTACTTTAAGGCTCCTGCAAAGTCCTTTTGTTTCAAAGGGCTCCTCCAATGTGGGATTAGTGGGGGGTATCTAGGGAGTTAGATTCATTCATTTGGTTAGTCAGTCAACAAACATGAATTGAGCTCCTCGTGTGAACCAGGCCATTAGATGGAGAAGATGAACTCAAGAGGCCCTAAGGTCTGAAACGTACAATAGAACAGGGAGATGTGCAGACAAAGAAGTCATAGTACTGCTGCGTGTTTGTAGAGTACTAGGAACTACTTCAAAAGCTTACGTCCACGACATAGAGCAACGTTGGCTTCGTAGCCCCATTTCACAGGCAGGTTGGTGGCGGAATCTGGCAGATAAACCAAATTGTCCTCCTAGGGCTTTTGTTTCTCCACTGGCCCACAGGGGGGTGACGTGTGAGGCCATCCGAGGGGTCCCAAGTGAACTCTGCTTTAGATCCGTAAAATGCTGGACACTGAAAAGCTTCAAAACCATCCTAGGTGGTGCCCAGATTAAGACGTTGTTACCTGGAGTGACGGGGTTCTGGCCATTTGCCCCTGCGGGGAAATAAAAGACTCTTGGAGGGCCCCTTCCAACAAGGACAGCGGCCTGGGACCCTCACAAGTCCACTCCTTTTGGGTAACTTTTCTCTAGAAAACTTGCCTCCCCGCAACAGGCCCTCTTCTTAATGTTCCTCGCACTCCTTTTGTTTTCTTGTTTGTTGATTTTCCTTTTACAAACAAGATAGGGGTATGCGTTATTCAACCTTCTTTTGTCAAATCTTAGGCCTTTTCTAGTGTTAATTGGATGTCTAGGCAGACAGGTAGGAATAATTGCCCAAGGGCAACCTTAGCTACAGTTGTCAATTTACATTTTTACATCCTCCTAAAAATACACCTGCAATACTCCTTTGTCTTGGTGTTTTGACCTCGGGCAAGACCCAGGAATATGCAGCTTCTCCTACAGATGACTAAAATGTCCCCTTCACAACCATCCTCCTTAGAGAATTCAACTTCTTTCATAGGGATTTAGGTCACAAAGGGCCCAGGCAGTTCTGAAAAACCCCCGTTATGCTCTCTGGGTCATAAAGGAGACTCATAAATGGCTTTTGGATGAAATGCTGGGGAGGGCTGGGTGGTGTCTGGTGTCTGATGGTGTCCTGACCGATGGGCTGGCCAGAGAAAATTATGGGTATGTTTTCATTTAACAACATTTCTTGCTGACTCTTGTCTCCCTGGAAAATTGTCTGTGAGGAGACAAAATAAGGGGCCCTTTTTCTTAATTATTGTTGTTGGGCGATGCCTTAGATCACCTTGTGAGAGCTATGGGCTCTTCCTCTGCAGCTCTCCCCCGCCCCCCTGCCCCCGCTGCAGGAGAATTTGTTTTAGAGGTCAGGGTAATAGTCAACACTGAGATAAAAGTCAGTGCTTAGTGTTTTCAGCTGCCCCTTGTTAGAGGTTTCTTCCCTGCACGTTGGCCTCTACTCATTAAAACACTTTCAAGGTTGTTTTTCTTTCTTTTTTTTTTCAGCCGCAAACTAAATCTGTGCCTATTTGCTCGGGACCTGGGAAGAAGTAAGGTGAGCTTAACGTAGCCTCCTCCTGCTCCTACGCTTCGGGGTTTCCTGGCTGGTGTTGCTCCTTTGCCCTCGCTCTTTACGAAGCCCCGCCGGGGTGCCCGGCAGGGGTGGTGCAGTAAGCGTGGAGCTCACACAGGCTGGTTCCATGGAGATGTCGAGACCTTGGTGCTTCCTTGGTGTCACAATGGATCCACATCCATCGAGATGCCCACAGCAGGAACCCGCAGGCCCCCTCTCCATCAGACACCACGTCCAGTTCTTTTTTTTTTTTTTTCAATTTATTTATTTTTGGCTGCATTGGGTCTTCATTGCTGTGCGTGGGCTTTCTCTAATTGCTGCAAGCGGAGGCTGCTCTGCGGTGCGCGGGCTTCTCATTGTGGTGGCTTCTCTTGTTGCGGAGCACGGGCTCTAGGCGCGTGGGCTTCAGTAGTTGTGTCACATGGGCTCAGTAGTTGTGGCTCGCGGGCTCTAGAGCTCAGGCTCAGCAGTTGTGGCACACGGGCTTAGTTGCTCTGCGGCATGTGGGATCTTCCCGGACCAGGGCTCGAACCCATGTGCCCTGCATTGGCAGGTGGATTCTTAACCACTGCACCACCAGGGAAGTCCACGTCCAATTCTTTACCGATCATGTTGACTCCCCTCCTACGCACCTGGCATCTGTCCACTTCAGCCTCCACTCCTCCTCTTGAATTCAGGCTGTCTTTGCCCTTTCTCCTGGGACTGACAAAAGAGTTTCCAAACTGAGCTGTTAGGATCTACAAGCCTCCTCCTCACTTTCCACACTTCAGAGTGCTGCTTTCAGAACAAAGTAAGTGTTTCTCTGTATCATTATTGGCCACTTTTCAGGAAGCTTTCCCACGTGTTAAGCACCTCTTAATCTGTCTCTGACAGGATTTCTCTTCCCATCTGTATGTATTTTTCTTTCACTTTCTTGTTTTCCATCTGAAAAGTACTTCTACAGTATTTTTAAACTCCTTATATGAGATTGACCTTCACAAAGCATTTCTACAAAAAAACCAAAAAAACCCATCCAAAGGAGTTGATTATCTGGGGGAAGTTCATCCAAATGAATCATTGGTTTACTTTCTCCTTTTTTATTCTGGGACATTCAGGTGATGAGAAACGGATTGAGGAGACAATGAAGTGTGTTTGTGTGTTTCTCTAGGTGCCTTGTGTACATGCAGGGGTATGGGTGGCAGAGGTCAAGATGCGGCCTCTTAGCCTGCTGGTTCTAAAGCGCTATCATCGGGCGAGGTCTTGACTTTGACAAGCAGGGGTGGGACCGACACTGACTCTGCGAGCCTTGTTAGCAGGCCTCGGCCTTTTGAGAGGGTTGGAAAACAAAGACGAACTATCTGAATATCCTCGAGCAGGTTTTCATAAGTGTTGAGAGAGAAAGCAGATCTTAGGGTCAAAAAAGTTTTGGGAAACCGTAGACAAGACAGGTTTCTCTATTGCGAGATTCCATCGAGCCTTTATTCTGCTCCCGTGTGTCACCACGTCCTCTGTGGTATTTTCCAAAATGACGACAGCATATCCGCCAACAATTTATTTCTCAAAATATCTTGAGAACCTGGAATATCAAAGAGCCTAAAATATTGCTTTAGAATATGCATCTCTTGAAGCTGATATTTGTTCCACTGACACTGTTTTTTTTTTTTTTTTTGCGGTACGCGGGCCTCTCACTGCTGCGGCCTCTCCCGTTGCGGAGCACAGGCTCCGGACGCGCAGGCTCAGCGGCCATGGCTCACGGGCCCAGCCGCTCCGCGGCAGGTGGGATCCTCCCGGACCGGGGCACGAACCCGTGTTCCCTGCATCGGCAGGCGGACTCTCAACCACTGCGCCACCAGGGAAGCCCTGAATTTTTATGTTACATTGGAGTACAGTTGATTTACAATGTTATGTTCGTTTTGGGCGTGCAGCGAAGTGATTCAGTTATGCATGCACATGTATCCACTCTTTCAGGTTCTTCTCCCGTGTGGGTCATCACAGAGTGCTGAGTAGAGTCTTTCTCGACTCTTCGCCTCTCCCCACCCCTCTTGCTGCCCCCAGTCTACCCCCCACCGCTGTCTCCATTCTCCTCCTTCCATCCGTCCATAGTCTTCACAGGCTCCCTGCCCGCGGTGTGTGCTTTCTACCCAGCCGAGATCACTTTGATTTTTCTCTCTCGCTGGACTCCTAAGTCTTTTCCTGAAGCTTTCAGCTGGGCATGTGTCCGTCACCTGATTTGAGTTGTTTAAGAGTCATGTTTACTTTTGGTCCCAAACGAAGAAATGCAGAGAGCAGGGCTCCCCCTTCTCTCCTGCCCTTTGGTTCAGAGGCGCAGGCTGTGAGGCTGGGTGGCTCCTCGGGCCGGGACAGCTGCCGCTTCTTGATGGACAGGGCGGATTTGCCAACTCTGTTCAGCCAAGCAGGAAACTTTCAGTGAATAAACGAATCCTTGTTTTTCATGTCCTCTGGTGAATAGCAACATTTCCTTTGTCATAATTCCTCAAACACTATGAAGAAAGTAAATGTGGTTTATGGGGAAACATCTGAAGCCCAGATCAACTTTTACTGACTAGGGGAGGAGAAAACCGTGTTTGTCTCTCGGGTGGGTCATGACCTAGCCCAGGATGGACTCTTGAGAAAGCTGAACTTTCTGATTGGAACTTTTTCTATGGGTCCTCCAGGGTTTCTGTGAGTTGGTGGATGATAATAATTGATTTGAAAAAATGTCAATATTATTAATATCAACATTAATATTGATTTGAAAACAATGGAATGTTAGAGTTAGTTGGGAAATATTTTTACGTCTTTTAAAAATCAACTTTAGGGGCTTCCGTGGTGGCGCAGTGGTTGAGAGTCTGCCTGCCGATGCAGGGGACACGGGTTCGTGCCCTGGTCGGGGAAGATCCCACATGCCGCGGAGCGGCTGGGCCCGTGAGCCATGGCCGCCGGGTCTGTGCGTCTGGAGCCTGTGCTCTGCAACGGGAGAGGCCACAACAGAGAGAGGCCCGCATACCGCCCCGCCCAAAAGATCAACTTTATTGAGGTATGACTCACAATACAATGCACCCACTTTATGTGTATATTATGCAAATATTTGCATTCACATAATTACCTTAGGAATCTAGATTAGATATAGTTCCAAAACAGTGGCCACTCACCACGTGTGGCTATTTAAATTAAATTAACTAAAATTAAAAACAGTTCCTCAGTTGTACTCATCACATTTCATAAGCTTAATAGCCACATGTAATTATTGTCTACTGTATCGGACAGTGAAAATTACAAATACACACACACACGGCACTGATATAAAACATACATATAGCACTGAGATAAAACATATCCATCACACCCAAAAGTTCCTTTGTGTTCTTTTCCAGATAATTCCTAATTCCCAATCCTGATTTCAGGAAATCACTCATGTGATTTGTTACTACACATTAGATTTGTGTTTTCTAGAGCTTCATATGTACATACTCTTTATTTACCTGGCTTTTTCTCAGCATAATGTTTGTAAGGTTGATCCATTCGTGCTGTTACATATGTAACTAGTTCCCCCCTTTTTAGCACTGAACTGTATTCCATTGTATGAAGAGACCACGATTTATTTATCCACTCACCTACTGATGCCATTTGGGACTATGCTAAATAAAGCAGTTAGTTTTGTAGACATATATTTTATTAAAAAAATTTTTTAATTGAAGTACAGTTGATTTACAATGTTGTTAGTTTCAGGTGTACAGCAAAGTGATTCAGTTATATATATATATTCTTTTTCAGATTCTTTTCAGGTTATTACAAGATATTGACTATAGCTCCCTCTGCTATGCAGTAGGCCCTTGTTGTTAATGAACATACATTTTCATTTCTCTTGCCTAAATACCTTTGGAATTGCTGGGTTATATGCTAAGTGTATACTTAACTTTATAAGAAATTGCCAAACTGTCTTCCAAAATGGTTGTACTGTTTTACATTCCTACCAGCAATGTAGGGGAGTTCCAGAGAACTCCAATTATTACCAGTTACTACCATTTTTTGTTTACTTGTTCTATTAAGTACTGATAGTATCTAAATCTCCACCTGTAATTACAGATTTTCCATTTCTCCTTTCAGTTCTATCAGTTTTTGCTTCATAATATTTTGAACCTTATGACTAGGTACATTCGAATTTAAGAATGTTTTGTCTTCTTTATGAACTGACCCTTTCACGACGACATTCCCCTTTTTGTCCAAGTTCTGAATTCTACTTTGTCAGCTGATATAGTCACTCCAGCTTTTCTTTTTAAAAATTAGAATGTGCATGGTATATTTCTCTCTGTTTTTAACTTATCTGTCTATTTTTACTTAAATTGGGCATCTTTTAAATAGCATATAATTTAGTCTTGCTTTAAAAAAAAAAAATCCTGTCTGAGAATCTGACTTTTAATTGTCCTGTTTAGACCATTTACGTAAAAAAATAATAATTGACAAAGAATAAACTGTATGCATTTCAAGTGTACAATTTGATGAGTTTTGACATGCATATACCCGTGAAGCCATCACCACAATCAAGAAAATGGACATTTTCATCATTCCCCAAAGGCTACCTGAGCCCCTTGGTAATGTACTCCTCCCCCCACTCCTCTTCCCTGGCAACCACTGATCTGCTGTCTGTCACCGTGGTTTGCATTTTCTAGAATTCGGTATAAATGGAACATACTATATGTCCTCTTTTTCGTCTAGCTTCTTGTACACATCATAATGATTTAGAGGTTCATTCATGTTGTTTTTTGTTTCACTTTTTTTTCCCTTTTTGTTTCTGTATAGTATTCCATTGTGTGGATATGTAACAATGGTTTTTCATTCACATAGACATTTGGGTTGTTTCTAGCTTTTGGCTATTACAAATAGAGCTGCTATAAACATTCTTATACAAGGCTTATATGGACATATGCTTTTATTTCTCTTGGGTAAATACCTAGGAGATGAATTCCTAGGTCCTATGGTAGGCATACATTTAATTTTCTTTTTAAAACTGCCAACCTATCTTCCAAAGTGTTTGTACTGTTTTGCATTCTCCCCAGCAGTGTATGAGGGCTCTGTTTGCTCCCCTTTCTCATCAACAGTTGGTATGGCTTATCTTTTTAACTTTAATGATTCTATTTGGTGGGTTTGTATTTCATTTACTTATTGTCTATTCACATTTTTTTTTAAATTTTACCTGCTCCTTTTTATTTTTTTAAAATTTTATGTATTTTTTGCCTGCGTTGGCTCTTTGTTGCTGCACGCGGGCTTTCTCTAGTTGCAGTGAGAGTGGGCTACTCTTTGTTGTGGTGTGCGGGCTTCTCATTGTGGTGGCTTCTCTTCTTGTGGGGCACTGGCTCTAGGCACGTGGGCTTCAGTAGCTGCGGCGCGTGGGCTCAGTAGTTGTGTCTTGCGGGCTCTAGAGCGCAGGCTCAGTAGTTGTGGCGCACGGGATTAGTTGCTCCACGGCATGTGGGATCTTCCCGGACCAGGGATTGAACCCGTGATCCCTGCATTAGCAGATGGACTCTTATCCATTGCATCACCAGGGAAGTCCCCTCACATGTCTTCTTTTGTGAGGTTTCTGTTCAAAATTTTTGCCCGGTTAAAAAATTTAGTTATTGGGACTTCCCTGGTGGCACAGTGGTTAAGAATCTGTCTACCAACGCAGGGGACATGGGTTCGAGCCCTGATCTGGGAAGATCCCACATGCTGCGGAGCAACTAAGCCCATGCACCACAACTACTGAGCCTGCACTCTAGAGCCCATGCACCACAACTACTGAGCCCACGTGCCACAACTACTGAGCCCGCGTGCCTAGAGCCCGTGCTCTGCAACAAGAGAATCCGCTGCAATGAGAAGCCCAGGCAGCAACGAAGACCCAACACAGCAAAAAATAAGTAAATAAATTTATTTTTAAAAATTTAGTTATTTGTTTCCTTATTCTGATACATGTCCTTGGCTGAGGTATGTGGTACAAATATTTTCTCCTGGTTTGTTGGTTAACTTTGTTTTCTTAATGGTCTTCTTAGAAAAGTTTTAAATTTTGATAAAGTCTAATTTATCAATTTTTAAAATTATTTATGCTTTTTTGTTCTATTTAGGAACCCTTGTCTGCCTTAGATCACAAAGATTTTTCCCCTGTGTTTTCTTCTAGAAGTATGAGAGTTTTAAGTTTCACGTTTAGGGCTATGATCCATGTGAGTTAATTTTTCTGTAAGATGTAAGGTAAATATTCATTCTTTTTCCATGGAGAGATCTAGTTGTTCTAGTGCCATTTTTTCAACGGACTTTCCATTACCCAAGAAGTACCTCGACACTTTCTTTGAAAATGTTTATAGATGTGGGAAAAAGGTATATGCAAGGTATATTCAGATACTTTATATGTAACTCTCAGTAGGATACCAGAGTGAAAGAGTGGGCCAAGCATCAAAAATAATTTATGTGGTTACGAATGTCTTATTTTCATCAAATATAGTTTTCTTTTAAATATTTCTTGATGTCCATTCCAGAATGAATCGAGCAATTCCCTTTGATTCTAAAACCATGTGAATAGTAACATCCATATTATGATAGCAGAAATCATTCCACCCATCATTTAAATATATAGGCTTTCTGGTGAAGAGCAGCTTTGTTCCAGATATTTGGGTTTGGTAATGTTGACAAATTCCAGAATTTTCTTTAAATGATGCAAAATGAAAAAATAGCACTCAATTTTACTCAAAAATCCAGATCTATAATATTGATAAAATCACCATAATTTAACTTTCTATATTAGGAGTGCCAAAATAAGCTAATATTTAATGTTGAGACAAGGAAAGAAATAGAGGAAAAGAAAACCCAATGCCTATGAAAACAGACATCTAAAATTTTAATGATTTAAAAATAGCCTGTATATACAATGTGGGAAAGAGAGTAATACAGATTGAACATTTTGGTTTGGAAAACGTGAAACGTCACCACTTTGCCCAAGTCTGTTATCTCCTAAGAAATGCACATTATACAATGAAATCTACAAGGACACTTTTCAACCTCTTCCTCGTTGATTTTCAGCAACCTGCTTCCTCCTTCGCGCACACTTCCTTGTAACGATACAGCTTCTTCTGGCAGAGCAGAACGTCAAGAACTACAAGGGCGGTGGTTCTGAAAAGCACTTCTAGGGTAAGTTCCACTGATTATTTTGTATCCCACTTAGATCATGCATCCTTCTCTCCTAAATCCTTTCCTGTTCCAATGATTTGGTTGTTTAAAACAAGCAAGCTCAATTAAGTCAAGGCATATATTGCAAACCAAAATGTTTTCCAATCGGCTGGAATAGCATCATTAAATGAACACTGGACTGATAAATCGTAATTTGCTTCTTGACTTGGTAATATGTGACTACATTTACCCCCCGGGGTAAGAAGTGTGATGAATCTGATGGCTTGTGGTGTGTTTGTGCTGTGCCAACCCCAGCAGATACGAGAGGACAGACTATGGAATGGACGGATGCTGTGCCGAGCTGGGAGACGGTGGTGGGCAGTGTGCACAGGGTCATTGGCCAGACAGAGCTGTAACGCCTAGGTGGGCTCCACATAGCTGCTCTGAGTGCTGGGTCTGCATGTGCATGTTTTAGGGAGGGTACAGGATCAAGCATCGGATTCTCTTAAGAGTGGGATGTGGCCTGGTGGCTCTAATGTTTAGGTGATCAAGGAACTGGCCAGTTGCCCTCAGGTAATGGGGTAGCACCTAAGGGAATGTTGAGAGTCAGAAAGGCCCTACTTACAACTGGCAGATGGGACCATCCTTCCTTTTGTGGATGATCATAGTCTCATGTGTCTTTATGAATTCCTGCTGCAAATAATATATTTTTTGCAAATCTAAAAACATCCTTTGGAAAATCGCATGGCCAAGTCACTCATAAATGCCAGTGATCAAAAAGCCCTGTGGAAACACGTCCTCTCCATGCTGAAACAACCCTAAGTGGGGACATGGCCCCTAAGTACATGCGTCACTCCTCCAGCACCTAACATGTCAGAGTTTGGATTAACATATACTTGCTGAAACTTTCTCTCTAGGAGGGCTTTTTCAACCAGAAGTGAGGCATCTTGCAATAACGTGCCCAAGACAGCCAGTGTTGGAAGGGGGCTCAAAACCAAAAACAAGGCATAGCATATGCCTCCTTACTGGAAGGTGCACACCTGCAAATATACTATGCTTCCCAGACTTGGGAGTGACAGGCTCAAGAACAATCGCTAGTATATGTAGAGCAATATTACAACCAGCTGGTATGTTTTCTAAAAAAAAAATGCAGCATTAGGAGGTGCTTGCTAAGGTGCTTCTTAAGTCATGGTTTTCAATGGAATGTATCAGACAAACATCTACGAACGAACATGAAGACGCAGTCATACACACACACACACACACGGACAGGACTCTGTACAGTTTACAGTTTACGTCTTAGATGCTTAGATGTGTACGCAAGAACCACGCAGGAAAAAAAAAGTTCCCCTAGAGTTCCCTGAATTTCTGAATGTCGTCTAACCCATCAAATGTTAAAATATTTCATTTTCATATAAAATATCTACAAAAATAGATAAGATTTACAAAAACCAGAGAGTATTTCCAGTTTTCCTCAGTAACCCAAGTCAGTCCCTCTTTTGCTGCTCTTCTTCTCAGAATGTCGCCATCTCCAGCAAAGAGCGCTTGAAGAGCTGCGCGTTCCTGGACAGGTCGGTCACCTGGTGGACCATCTCCTGCAGGGCGGACGTGCTGGGGTAATGAAGCGCGGCCGTCTTGGTCGCCAACACTATCGTCTTGAGCTGCTCGCAGAGCTGGTTGCTGGAGTTCATCACTTTGTTGCGCACGTCCTGGGCGGCCACCTGCCTCGTCAGCGTGTCCCCGATGAACACCAGTTTGTGGGCGCTGAGGATGACGAACTTGCTGTGCGCCACGAAGATGCGCGGGGGCTGTGCCGAGCTGAGGCAGCTGAAGAGGGCGTCAATGGCGTTGAGCAGGGAGATGTAATGGGTCTCACACTGGTCGTAGTAGAAGCACAGCAGCTGCCTGTCCTGGGCGCCCACACCGCTGCTGGTGCTTGGGAGGCTCTGGGAGGGCTTCCACTTGGAGATGTCGTTCTCCACGGGCTTTGTGATTTCTTGTTCCAACAACTGGAACTGACTCAGCTGCAGGGAAGGAAAAAGCCGAGTTTGTTAAGGATGCGGCGGTGTGCCGAAATGGAAATTAACCAGGGCTTGCAGTTAAAACGCAGGGATCTTCATCCCAGTGTGAGGTGCTCATTAGAGGCCAAGACTTGTCCAGTTGCCTGGCTTTCCTAAGTTGTGACCTGTACAGGCTGACAAAGAGGATCCCTAAGGAATCCTCCAGCTCTGACTTCTGTGATTGGACACGACTGGTCTCGTCTGTCCTCAGGCTGGAAGGCAGCATAGGGTTTAAACCCAGCTCTGTTACCTACACCTTTACGAAGGTTAAATGAGTTAATATTTGCAAAGTGCTTAGAAGACTGGTTGGTATAGTGGAGACTCTAGGTAAATGTTTATTAAATGTTGAGTGGTGGCCAGGGAAAAGGAAACGCAGGGATCTCTTTGTCAGGCCAGTCACTGACGGTTCGCTCCTTCTGGGGGAAAGCCTTGACTTTGTCCCTTCAAGGCACTTAGATAAATGACAATCCATGACCCTGTTCTACTTCTCCTACTCTTTCTGTCCAGATTTATAAATGTCATTATCCAGCACGACAGGGTAGACTACTGCATATAAATAATGTGCGCTGTGGAAGAGAACTCCTCTAAGGGAACCTGAACGCAGGCTGTGCATCAGAACACTTAGACCCCCAGAGCGGTCGAAAGGAAGGGGCCTCACACAAGCTCAGACTCAGTGTTAGCTTTCTGCCTTCTCTCCTCACTGCCCCCAGCTGGTGTATTATTTAAACTGCAATGATAATAATCTCCAGCGATTGCACCAAGTGTCAGGAGAGGCTCTCTTTTACAGGCAAGGACTATCTATCTGTGACCGGAGTTTAGGACTCAGTCTTCTGCCCTGAAAAAGGGCTGAGTCTGAGCAGGGTTAACCTCACCCAGCTTCTCCCCTGAGAAGTGCACAGCGAGCTTTCCTTTTCTGTAGACTCTGTTTTCTTCTTAGGAATTACTAGGATTTCAACAAGTTCCCCAAAGCCCTGCAGTCTTACTTGGCCAAATGCCAAAGCAAACATAAACAGATACAGGGTGATGCTTCAAGATATTCAGCTTATGCTTTTCCAAGTATGTTCATAAATATATCATCTCATTAGGTCGGAGGGGAGAGGGACTTTCTCATTTTATAAAGAAATAGTCGAAGCTCAGGGAGGTTAAGTGGCTTGCCTGAGGTCATGTGACTGGTTGGCCAGAAAGCGCAGATTAGAGCTCTGGTTTCCTGAGTTCAGTGCGTCATTTCATGTCCCTACACGCCATTTCAGTTCATCTTAAAAGGCCTATAAATCCTCAATCCATTTCTTGTTATTTTTGTGCCCTTGTATTAGCAATACCCATCATTATTTGCCCCACTCATGCCCAACTTTTGAATGAAACTGCCTTGCCCAAAGCCCTTAGTAAATGGACTTGGATATATTTTGAAAACACTGGATCCTGCCCTCCTCCCCTTAGATTGGACCAAGAACAGCCAAGCCATAGGCTTGGGTAGTAGGGGAGAAATAGAGATAGAGATGATAGAGACAGAGGGAGATAGATAGAGACAGATAGATAATGGCCCAGACTCTTTTTTAGGGAATTTGATAAACCATAGAAGGGGCTATTAGCGAGGAAGCTGAGATGAAAAACTATATATAAGAAAGGCTTTGAGTGTCCAGCTGTGGGTTCCGTAAAGTTACAGGGGAGCCAAATGAGTAATCAGAGGAAACTGCCAGAAAACAGGGGCCAAGGAAGTCAATTTAGAGAGACACAAAGTTAGTTAGTAGAGGAAGGAGAGGACATTGACAGTCCTAGTTCTTTAAGACATGGCTATCTTCATTTTCTGTTCTCGGATTCCCCTATTGTGGCTTTACTATAAAACCCGTTTGCTTGGGCCAGCTTGAGTGCATCTTACCCCTTGAGACCAACTGCCTTAGCCCAAGAGTCTTAATATGTTAGATGTACAGGCTTAGCCCGGAAAAACCTGTATTTGGACATAGTCCAGGTGCACCCAGCTAGATTACTAAGGCCACAGACCTTCTCTTTGTTCTTATACCCTATCATGTGCCTTGGAGCTTGTTTATGCCAAAGTGTACTGGGAGGATCAAAACCATGATCTTCTGACGTTACACTTTCCGTATTAAGTGGGAAATCTTTTCAATACCAAGTAGGTTTTGTTCTGATTGAACGTACCTGATGATGTTCCAGCTGCATCTTGTTCTGTTTGATGATATTTTCTTTTTCCAAGAGCTCCTTCTGTTGCCTCTCAAACTCCTCCTTACCCTATTATTTTCCAACATAAAGAAAACATGACGTCACCACTAGGATTTGCTTATGCTAACAATTTCATTGACAGACACGTGAATACTCTTCCATTTTCCACTGCCTTGGCAATTTCCCGCATGCCCAGTTAGGCCCTGTGAACCCCAGGCAGGGCTTCTCGGCCAGACTTCCAGAGTCACTGTGCGGATGAGAACTAAAAACTAAAACCCACTTGCATGTGGGGTGCCATGCTCTCCGCTCCACTTTACCATTTTTGGAGGGCTAACCGTGGCCCCCTTCAAACCTCCTTAAGTGGTACTTTTTCTCAGGGCTCTTTTCTAATAGGTTGTATGCAAACCCATACACCTCCTAACGGGGGTCTGAACGTGGTCCACGTTGTGTTTCTAGTTTCTTTCCATCCTCTACACCAACTTCGCATTTCCCTAGAGGCAGAGCTGGACAGCCAGCCGGGTCAGGGCGGGAGGCCTCCGTCTGCTCTCTCCCCATACGTTTCTTCAGCACAAGGTGTGGCTCTGATCCCCGCCCCCCAGTTGTACGCAAAGGAACTGTGTGTCATAATCCTCAGGATACTTCGCGGCTGTCAGTCAAGTGAAAAGAATGGCAGAATAAGATAGTAAAGCAAATTCTAAGTAATGGATCTTGTAGAATGTTTTAATCCCCCGAAGGGAACGGGCAAGCTCTCAGGATCCCGAGCCCACCTGGTGGGATTTCCCCTTGGAGGACGCAGACTGTGACGGCCCGATTTCCATACGCTGCTAAGTTCTAGGTCAATTGGCAAATGCCCAGTGCTCTTCAAGGTAAGCCTATGGTGCGGTTAGGTTTCTCTGTGAGTAATTCTACACACATACACATACACAGTATAGAGCTGAAGGGACCTTAGAAATTCAGAGGTTTTCAAATCTTTTTCCTTAACCGTGAAACACCCTTCACCCTACTTTTTTTCTCAAAGTATTGTGCAGAGCCGTATCATGAAGTGCAAACAGAAGTGGAGCTGACGCATAGCACAGGGAGATCAGCTCGGTGCTTTGTGACCGCCTGGAGGGGTGGGATAGGGAGGGTGGGAGGGAGACGCAAAAGGGAGGGGATATGGGAACATATGTATATGTATAACTGATTAAATTTGTTATAAAGCAAAAAAAATAAATAAATAAAGATGACAAAAAAAAAAAAAAAACACTACTCAAAATTAACCTGATCTAAAAAAAAAAAAAGAAGAAGTGGAGCTGGTATGTCTATCTGCGGGCCCACTAGCTACTTGGGGAGTCTCCTCAGGCTCGCCTGAGGCATATCCATCAGGTCCAATCCAACCCTGTGCTTCATTCATTTTGCAAATGAGGCAGTGAGATGAGGTTACATAAGTTGGTGACACAGTGTCACGGAAAAGCCTAGAGGACTCAGGACTCTCAGGCCAGTATTCTTCCTACTGGACAACATTGCCTCCAATTTGTGAACCATTCATCATGTTTCTGAACGTTAACCTTGGTCTCGGCTCTGGCAGTCTAGCTACCAGCCTTATAGGCATTAGCCGCAGGCCCCCGCGTGTGCATGTAGGTGCCTTAGGAGTGTGTTTCTTTACCTGGAGGTGGACATAGTCGTAATCATCCATCCAGCTCCGTTCAGAGCCGTCACTGCTACTACAGTCAGGGGGCTGGTCCCTGCCCAGGCTTGGGGGCAGTGGCTTGTTGAGGGCTGGAGCCTTGTGGTCCCCGGGGTGCAGCCGCTGCACCTGGGAGCCGGCGTGTGGGCACTCAGCGGAGTTCGTGATGCTCTCAGGCCCGCCCTTCCCATGCGAGCTGCCAGGGCCCGGCTTGAAGAGGGTCTCTGCGTTGGTGTTGATGGTCGCGGTCAGCTGCTTGGCATCGTCGGGCAGCGTCTTTGCCACCATCACGAACCGGTCCAGGTCATCCCATCTGTTGTGGGGCTGGCTGGCGGCCAGAGCGTTCAGGGACCAGCCGCACTCGTTCAAGGCATGGCCGCTCTGGCTCAGGATCTGATGGGAGTCCTGCAGCCTCTGGAGTTCCCGCCTCATCTTGCCGTGGAGGGGGGGCTCCGGCAGGCAAGAGGCGTTGGCCGTGGCCCCCTTGGCGAAGTGCAGGTAGTCCCTGAGGACCAGCTCCACCCTGTCCACGGCGGCGCGGACCTCGTTGACGTGTCGCTCCATGTACCCGTAGCCCCGCCAGTCGGTGGTGACGAGCGCCAGCAGGCCCGAGACGCCCATCTCCAGGGCCTGCTGCAGCCGGTGGAGCCTCTCGATGGCCGTGTCCGGATCCAGGAAGAGCCTTCTGTCCTGGGACGGGGAGGCGGACAGCGAAGATTCCTTCGAGGTGGTGGAGGACGTGGACATGGTGCTGCCAGTGCTGGAGAAGGACAGCCGGTTGATGCCGTCCACCACATCCTGGGAGCCTTTGGCGTCCGGCGGGCTGTGCAGCGGCACGTCGTAAACCCCGTCTCTCTCTTCGAGGTTTGCTTTCCCGCTGGTTTCTGCTGGCGGTGCCAGAAACTGGACCCCCCGAGGGACATCATAGGCGTCGCTCTGGGAGCCCCCCGGCTGGCGCAGCTGCGGGGCCGGTTGGCTCAGGGAAATGCTTTGGTGTCTCCGTGGCGCCAGCTCCGCTGTGGCGTCCCCGTTATATTTAGTGTGAAGGTCCTTCCCCAGGGGCTTGGTGCCGGCAGGGGGGATGTCATAAACGCCCTCGGGTCTGCCGTCGGGCCGGCCGGCGTGTCTCATCGGAGGGGGGAAGTCGTACTCTTTCTCCCTAAGCCCGGCCTCATCTCTGCAGGCAGGGGGTGGAATGGCGTATCCCTGAAAAGCAAGTGGAGAGCGAAGCTGTTATTCGCTCAGTTGGCTCACGTGACGGTGCGGAAACTGAGGGCCAGGGGCTGCCCCCCTCTCGCTCGCCCTCCACCCCTAAGTGTCTCCCTGCCCTCACCTCCCCCGCCCTTTGACAAGCACATCCTCCCCTGGCCTCCACGCTGCCCTGCGTGGACCCCTCCTGCCTGCACTGCTCTCCTGGGCCTGCACCGCTGAGCACCTCCTGGGTCTCCTTCCTCAGCTGCTGCAGGCTGGGAGGGCAGACGATGCATGAGCAGCCCGGGCCAGGCGTCAGGAGGCCCAGAGTCTCTCTCGGACCTGTCAGCCGTGTGCTGCCCCATAAGCTGCTTCAGTGTTCTGAGACACAGTTCCCTCATCTGTAGAATCAGGATGACTGTACTTCCTGAGCAGAATGAGTCCAATGCGTTAACCCATATATATATATATATATATATATATATATATATATATATATATATATACGGCCTGAGTAAGCGGTGACACCCTATATAGACATGACACACACACACACACACACACACACACACACAGTGTTTTGCTGCTCTGTAGTAGCTCACTTACCCCTTTGTTAGGAGGGATGTCATAGACCCCTTGAGGTTTTATCTCTCCCACTGGAACTGAGAACACGGGGCCTTTCACAGACGACGGTGGGATGTCGTACACCTGAAGAGAAACACCCCACCAGGGTTACCCAGCACGGAAATGTCTTATACTTGTCATTTTTTTATGTACTAAGCTTTTAATGACTGATTTATTTACCAGGTTATGTGTTCCCTTGCTCTTCGGCTGAATTCTATGTAATAAAGGGTTGATGGAATTTTTCTCTTTCAATTTTGTATTCTTTGACTTAGATTGAATATAAAAATGATCTTAGGTAAACTGTCTACACTGTATTTTAAATTGTAGCTTAAATTTTAGGCTGCCTGATAAATTGATAAGCAATAAAAGCTTTGTTAGATCAAAGCCTCGATTCCCTAATAAAGCAAATCCAGAAAACATAACTTAAATACCATTGGCTAAACTGGCCCCTGGATAGACAACCTAAATAAAGCATCACATGACATGTACATATTTTGTGAACTTCCCTTTCCTCTGTAGCCCTGAAGGAAAGCTGCCCTCTCCCCCAGTGACCACATTTCTGGTACACACCCCGTGAGCGGTCTGGGAAGGAGGGACATCATAGACGTCCTTTTGGTATCTGGATGGGTACTCGTACACATAGCCATGGCCTGTCCTCATCGGTGTGATCACCTGTGGACAGGAAGACACGGGTAAAATTCCAAGCCGAGTCCTGAGGGCATCTCCTAGCCTCCTAATCAGACACTCCACCCTCATCTTTCACCCGACTAAAAAGAAAGAAAGAAAAAAACCCCACAAAACACACACACACACACACACACACACACACACAGAAAGAGGGAAGAGACAAAAGGAAGGAGACCAGGAAGGAGACACCAGGCCGGTAAACTTTTAAATTCCTCTTGAATCCCAGTGAAGAACCATTCCCTGAAATATCTCTGTCCCCATTCCTCATGGTAACAAAATCACCTCAAAGTTAGTCAGATAAAGTCTGAATTCCCAAAAGGTACTTGAAAGGAGAATCATGTTTGAATTATGAAAGTCCTAGATCAACCCTTTGGAGCATCAAAAGCACAGCATTTGGAAAAAAAAAAAAAAAAAAGGCTCTGAAACTATTTGTAAATAGAGTTCAGCCACTTAAAATTCCTCTCATACCTTCCCCAGGAAGCCTCTTCATCTGACGTTATTATGATTATAACTAAAATTCCATAGGCCACTAGAGTACTTTTATGAAGGCTCACACAGTGCTGCCCTTAGAAGCCTCCAGGAGCTTTCATTTTAACGAATGAAACACATGAAATACTGAGTCTGGGAGCCGACCAGGAAGAGAGTTGAGATCTAATCATTTTCCCATTTCCACCGGGGAAGCAAACATCCAGACGGTACCTACGTCCAAGTGATGTCAAAAGTCAAGTACACTCATCGCAGCTCGAGCATCTGGAACCAATGTCAATGAAAGAGAGCTCACCCGACAGGCTCGCATTTTCATATCTACACACTTCATTGTGTCCTAAGCACAGGTAGAGAAACGACTGGAACTTAAACTCCTCTGAAAATATATTTAATCCCCCCAAAGCTTCTAAATGACTAGGGTCTTGTTTCTGCCTAACCCCTGTCCCCGAATGCTAACAGCACCCACCTAAGTATTGCTCATGACATTTGTGAGAACAGACACTGCAAATTAGGAAGAATTTGTTGTTCCCTAAGAAACCATCATCTTTTATCCTTTCTCTAATGTGAAAACTCTGGCGTCAGGCTGCCTGCAAAACTATGCAAAAAATGCTCATATCCGTCTTACCCCGAAATGGGTGGAACTCAGCCAAACGCACCAATGCCCTTCTCCCTGGGGGCTCTAAATGCCCGGGTTCAATTTGCTTTTAAATCCCTGGTGCTTGTAGCTGATTATGGCTTGCAATGAAGGTAAAAGAGATTAGTATGCAGCCACCATCCCATCCAATCTCTCCACTGCCTCGGGTTTAAAAAAGGAATCTCTTGCTTTAAGGTTTGTTGGCATGCAACATACAGAACCACTTTACAAAGTGGCTACTGTACTGTGCAGAGCAAATCTTCCTTTTTAAAGCAGGATGCTCTTTGCTCAAGAAAGACACAATGTGTTCCCAAGGCCCTTATGTAATTTTTTTCTTCACTCACTATTGTCCAGGAGAGAAATGAAGTATCTTCTCTTGGTCTATCTCATCAGCTCCTCTATTTATAGCTCTCTGTTTTGGCTGTTTAATAGAACCTGCTCACAGCGCAGCTTTTGTTCAGTCTACAAGTTTCTAAGAGTGGATTCTATCCAAGGTTGCCCAGTTAGTAATAACGCTAATGGAAAACCAAGGCTGGTTGTGCTGAAGGCCAGCAGACGGGTTTCATCTTTAGTTTAAAAAAGGGAGCGGGGCTGGGAGATAGATGGGGTGGTGCTAGTATCTGAAAATAGCGCTTGGTGACATGTAAACATAAGGCCCAGCCTCAGGAAGGCGGGTCGCCAGCCAGGCTCTGCCTTGCCTTTGCAGATTGTCCCTGGAAGGGAGCATGAATGCTTCCCAGTATTTAAGGTCTCACTTCCTGACAAATGTCACAGAACCCCCCGCGTGCTCTCTTTTTCTCATTTAGAGGATGCCTGTGGTCATCTGGTTTTTTAAAAACTTTGCATTCCAAACCAGTCATTTTCCTTGTTTATGCATTAAAAGAAACAGATGGTGAAAACCACAGGGGGAAAAAACCAACAAAATACAACCTTCCCCGATGCCAGCATCCTGATGTTACTATCCAATTCGCATCGGTCCACAAATGGCATGGAAACGGGACCGGGGTTGTGCATCTGGTCAGACACAGGCAGGGCACATAGTGAGCCCCTTTGTGACGCGCCTCAGAGAACAAGGAGCTGGACATCCTCTACTTCTCCTCCTCACCCCATTGCTTGGGTCACTTTCATGCCAATTGTGTGTTCTCTCCTCAGAGGAAAGTGCTGACTGTTCTGTACCTTACAAAGTATCCAGTTTTGTGGTTCATAAGGCCTTTTCTTCCTGCTTGACATAGTCCACAAAAACCTTTCTACTTCCCCAGGATTACTGAACCTCAGCCTATGAGGAACACCAAGGTCTAGCTAAGGGGATGTACATTTGGGAAGAAATCTCCTGGGCATTTGCACAGCAAGGCACTGATGTAATTGCTACACAAAGGGCATCTTAAAAACTAATTTTCTCAATGAAATCAAGTCAGGTTTTTCATTTCCTTGTTTCCTCCATTTGTTTTTCTTTCCTGCATTCCTTTCATTCTGCATATTTATTTATAGTAATAAGGGCTTAGCCTTAGGAATTACCAAACTGACCTCTTAGTTCTTTAGCGTTGCCACAAAGGGGGCTGAACCGTGGGTTCCCCAGGGCTCTATGACCGACTACTTTCCTGGTTCCCCTGCAGAGGATGTGCATTTTCCAAATATGGATTTTCTGTCCAGATGAGGAATCCAACCTTCCTTGGACGTTAGTATACTGTTCTGGTCAAGTAATGGAAGCGTCTGAAGGTGGGCACTTTGAGAAGAGCCACAAAGCAGAGAAGGGCAGACTCTAGACGTCTAGAAAGGGAAGAGTCCATGGAGTAAACCTCGGAGGCCAGACCCCGGCCGGGGAGGATCTAAAGCCTGGAGACTGGGGTCACGTTAGCTCTCTACCAATTCCGCTTGTAGAAAAAAACCAAGCAAACAAACATGACTTACCCCACCCCACACACTTTGAGTCACACCATTTTGAGCCTCAGATTCTGGCAGCACGAGCTTTTTAGAGATGCTGTTAAGACTTCTGAGTCTCATAGTTTTGAGAGCCGTGTGTGCTGAAATTTGAAAAGGGAGTCTGTGTCTGGGGTAGCAGCGAGGGCTAGGAATGCTGAGAACCGTCAGGTGTGAGAGTCAGAGGCCTGGGACAGAGGCCCGGGGTCGGTCATTCGTGTCTCCACGTTCAGGTGGCTTGAGTTTGCACCTGTAGCAGAGCCAGAGCCTTACGCTTAGATGCCTGTGGGCTGAGCAGGCCGGGTGAAGGGAGAGGTAAGCCGGGATCCTGTGTTGGGGGCACAGAATTCATCCTCTTTTGAAAGGGGGCAGCCAGTCCTCAGCTCCAGCCAAACACCATCCTGAAAAAATACTCCCTGTGTTGCCAGATCTTTCCAATTTTCATGAGAAGTCAGAGGGGGGTTCCTTAAAAAACTAAAAATAGAATTACCATAGGACCCAGCAATCCCACTACTGGGCATATACTCAGAGAAAACCATAATTCAAAAAGACACATGCACCCCAATGTTCACTGCAGCACTATTCACAATAGCCAGGTCATGGAAGCAACCTAAATTCCCATGGACAGATGAATGGATAAAGAAGATGTGGCACATATATACAATGGAATATTAACTCAGCCATAAAAAGGAACGAAATTGGGTCATTTGTAGAGACGTGGATGGACCTAGAGACGGTCATACACAGTGAAGTAAGTAAAACAAATATCGTATACTAATGCATATATGTGGAAGCTAGAAAAATGGTACAGATGAACTGGTTTGCAGGGCAGAAATAGAGACACAGATGTAGAGAAGAAACGTATGGACACCAAGGGGGGAAACTGGAGGGGGGAGTGGTAGTGAGATGAATTGGGAGATTGGGATTGACATGTATACACTAATATGTATAAAATAGATAGCTAATATGAACCTGCTATGTAAAAAATAAATAAAATTTAAATGATTTAAAAAAAAAAGAAGGGGGCTTCCCTGGTGGCGCAGTGGTTGAGATTCCGCCTGCCGATGCAGGGGACGCGGGTTCGTGCCCCGGCCCGGGAAGATCCCACATGCCGCGGAGCGGCTGGGCCCGTGAGCCATGGCCGCTGAGCCTGCGCGTCCAGAGCCTGTGCTCCGCAACGGGAGAGGCCACAGCAGTGAGAGGCCTGCGTACCGCAAAAAAAAAAAAAAGAAAGAAATCTGGATTTTTATGTGATGTCTGATTTTGGAAATTGGCTCAAATATTTCAAAGAGCATCTTGGCCAAATGACACGTCTCTGGCCCCCAGGGTGCCCAGTCCTTGCTTTCATCTGTGTATTTCTTCCTGCCTCCTCAGTCTGAGGGCAGGACCTGAAAGCTCTTCACCAGCTCTATGCTTTGGCAAGACTGAACCACTCCATTTTTCATAGGTGCCCTGCATGCCAAGCCGCTGCATCTTCACTCACACTGTGTCTTTGTCCAAGATGCTCATCTTTCTTTCCTCATGTGCAAACTTCATTCAATTTTCAGGGCCAACCTGAGTGTCTCTCTCCCACAAAGCCTTCCTCAGACAGATACAATATCTCCGTCCTTGGAACCTTCTGCGTGTGCATATACATCTCTCACACTGCTTAACCCTTGAGGTTTCACTGTTTCAGACCATCTCTTCTCTTCTCTTCACATTGTGGAGACAGAGACCATTTCTCCTCCATTTGTATATAAACAGCAGGGCCTAGCACAGTGCCTTGAATATAGTAGATCTTGGATAAACGTATCGACTGAATATATTAAAGAACTAAAGGAAAACTCAAGGCTTTTCTTAAGTAAACTGGTGTGGATCCGGAGAGGACACTAAACAGCTCTGCCTATAGAGGATGAGGTTGGTTTCCAGGTAAGTCAGCTCTAGGATGAGTGGGACCCATGGGATAAGGGACATGTCTTATCAGCCATGCATGGTAGCACTGGGCAAGTGGGGTGGCCAAGAAAGCAGGGTGAATGTTAGATAAAGTTGAGAAATCAGACACCATGGAAGAATTATCACCTGCACCACTATCTGGTGCAAACCACGGTTGGATGGCGGCAAAGAAGGGCCACTAGATGGTTTCCTTTTCCCCAATCTAGAGCTTGCATGTGACCCAAACACCTGCGTTCTTCTCAGCCACAAGCCAGAAACATATGGGGGAGTTTTACAAAAAGAAATGAAAACTAACTCTGCTTTTTACCTTAACATCAGAAAAAAAATACAGTAGAAAGGAACAGGAGTCATGCTTTCTCTAGTTCTGAAAATATGTGACAGGCCCATGTTGCATGAAGTCTTCTACCAAAGGCCAAGGCCACACTGGGTCTTTGGCTCATTGTAAGGATTAGGTCTGACGAGGGGAGTGCTTGAGAACGTAAGCTGGACCCAGGCAGAGCTGGATCTAGATCCTTGCTCTACCCTTAGTAGCTGTGACAACATGACCAAGGTATGTCCTGGCCTGTTTCCTCATTAGTAAAACAGAAGTAATAATACTTAGAGGCTATTAGGAGTATTAAATGAGATCAAGTACATAAAGTACCTGGCAAAGCAAAACCCGTAAGCCTCAGCTATTTTTATCATAACTGTTACCTAGGTTAAGCAGATTTTACTTTTGGGCTTAAACTGTGGACTACGTAATTCAGATCAATCACCCTAATGAAGACAGCTTTAAAAAAGTGATGAGAATATATGAAAAATCTTCTTGATAACACCAAAAGTTAAAAGATAGTAAAGAATTACCAGGTCAAAACTGAAAAGTGGAGAAGGAATTCATAGAGGGAAGCCCAAATTTTGAGGCTGCTTTTTCTCTGGGGGCATTTGCTGATCTAAAACAGGTCTGAGGGGCTACATTGTGTTTTTTCAGCTTCTATGGGGGAAGGGAAACATTGGACTCTAGGGCTCACCAAGGTAGGGACCCTGATAACCAACCCGCAGTTTGGGTTGGGACTCTAAGGGCCGCATGCAAAAGTAAGGAGTAGCTGGAAGTGAACCTACCCTTGTACAGGCTGAAGCTAGGCTTTAAGTCATCAGGCTTGGCAAGAACACCTCAAAGCCTGAAATTAGATTTATGTGTGCCTGTGAGGCTGGCAGAGGAAGTAAAATCCTCTCTGGATTTTTACTCTCTCTGAACAGCTTTACAGGCCTTGTATTATTTCTACAAATATTGTTTAAAAACCACAAATGTCCAACACACAATCAAAGATAACTAGGAATTCAGGAGACAAGGCAACAGAAACAAGAACAAAACAGCCAATTCCTGCTTCCTTCCAAATAGGATGAGGATGTTTCTGTGTTGGTGATCACAGATCTCAAGGCTGTTTGCTTTCAGAATGTTTCATGATTAAACCGTAGGAGAATACAAAATTTAATCATTCCTAGATTTAAGTCATGGAAAAAGAAACTAATCTTCAAAAATGTATACAGTGCTCCCAGTGAGGTCTACGAGGCAATGGGAATTTCAAATTAAAGTGGTACATGACAAGAGACTTTTGCCCTTGGTGATCATCAGTGTATTTACTTGGGTTACTATTTTACTCTGGTCATATCAGTGTTGCCATTGTCACAGTTATCACCATAACAGCGCAAGACACACCAGGGGAAAACCCCAGGAGAAAACGTGCTTTATAATCTGAGAGATAAAGATATTTATCCAAGAGAAAGACAGCAAAGTCCCAAACCCAAGAGACTTTACGGAATTTCTCCTCTGCATTTCTTTTCAGTGGAAGAGCACATGCTGGGTTTGTCAAGAGGGTCTCACCAAGAAGTAGGACACACACCCACCCATGAGGAGTGTCTAGAAGCAAAACACTTTCTATAAAGACAACTTCTGTTCACGTGGTATCACGTGTACCAAGGTCTCAGCAAGTCTACCTGGGGGCGCTGCTTCCCTTGGGCATCCAGTTTGCCTCCTTAAAGCTGAGCTGGGGGCTTCCCTGGTGGCGCAGTGGATGAGAGTCTGCCTGCCAATGCAGGGGACACGGGTTCGAGCCCCGGTCTGGGAAGATCCCACATGCCTCGGAGCAACTAGGCCCGTGAGCCACAACTACTGAGCCTGCGCGTCTGGAGCTTGTGCTCCGCAACAAGAGAGGCCGCGATAGTGAGAGGCCTGCGCACCATGATGAAGAGTGGCCCCCACTTGCCACAACTAGAGAAAGCCCTCGCACAGAAACGAAGACCCAACACAGCAAAAATAAATAAATAAATAAATGAAATTTTAAAAAAAGCTGAGCTGGTGGGAGCCTGGGATGGGGCATAGCAGAAACAGAGGCCCTGTGGTTAGGAGAGCTTCAGCAAGATGCTGCCCATTCAGGGGTGCGCTGGGGGAAGTGGGAAGGGAGCAGGCTGTACCATTCATGAAGGCAGATCCTCCTTGCCCACCCACCGACCCTGGGAAAGCCGATTAATAGGGTCTCAGGTCCCGCCATGTTCCGTGCTCCCTTGCACCAGCCCTACTGCTCACATACTTATCACAAACTCTCATTTCTCTCCTCCAACGCTCGCCCGTTTTTACTCTTTCCCTCCTTCCATGCTATCAGCAACCCGAAAGAAGAACAAAACAGTAAAAAGGATGCAGAAAAATCCTCCTGTTTGACTGAAAGAATTGGGTAGAGTGGATGAGTCCAAGATGGGATGGGGAGAAGCACAGGGAACTTCCTTTGGCGGCATTGGTCCTGTTCTAGTGTATTACTATTATTCTTCATAGTTCTACGTTGGATGTATGTACGTATCAAAAAAAAATTCAAAATCGTAAAAATAGAATATTTTATAATTTTAACAAAATTTTAAAAAGTAACATGAAATCCCACTTGGAGGGGTTAGGAGGAGTCTTTTGTCACTCTTTTAAGTTTCTGTATCCCATGATGTAATTGTGTCTAAGTCTCTACAATCCAAAGCAACATTAGGAATGGTGTGAATTACACTGTGCTTTGCTTCTCATATCTAGATAATGCCTTGATAATGGCCCAGTGGAGTTTACCCATGGAGCCGGCAGAGCAGGAATGTGTGTAACCAGCTCCTGGTGTTCTGCCCGAAGGCCTAGCCAAGAACCGGGCAGCCCAGGTGGTGCTCAGGCAATGTAATGGGTAACTGTTGAGAAGTTAAAAAGTGCCACTGGGCCATAATGATTACAGTACAGATTTATAACCTCACCATTAACAGCACCTAAGATCACCTGAATTCAAAAGTAGGCCTCGCTGATTAGCAGCCATCTTTTGCATTTTTCTAGACATATGTGGAAAGTAAAATTACATCGCTTCCTGTCTTTCTTTAATTCCTTGACGCCCAGTTTTATTTATACTATCTCTGGGACCTGTACATTAACAAGAGTATTTTGATTTCTAAAACTGCCTGTTGGAAAGGACTTATTTCACTTAAACGCCCTTAAAAAGCATTAACAGAGCCACCACAGTATTTATTTGATCTTATAATAACTTCTTTGTCTTAAAGCCCATGAACTGTGTGACCCCTTCCCTTTAAAGAAAACCCTAGGAAAAGAAACATCAGAATTATCAGTGGCTGCTCATTAGAACTTGGATCCCATTTTCAGAAACTGCAAAGTTATCGAGGTTTGTCTGTTTAAAATCCAAGATTACTTGTTGCTTTTCTCTGACTGGATTTATTAATTCTCTATAAATTCTTTCTGCCCCACTTGGGTGTAGCAGTGAGCTCATCTATTTACTTGTTATAGCAACAATATAATGAAAACTGAGTCCGGCCTTTAAAATACACCCTCATGGGCCCCGTGCAGTGCACCGTTAACCCTTCCTACTGCTTCTCTCGTGCTCATCCAGATTTCTCCCCCTGTATTCTGGGAGGTGATTTACTTTCCTTCAAAGACATTTTGATGTCTGATTTTATGCCAGAAGGTAGCCTTTTGCTAGCCACGTCTAAATCACGGCCAGGCTCTTTTTTCAAATGAGGAAAAAGTCACAACTGAAAGCTCAGAGGTGGAATGGCGCTCTTGGGTCACTTTCCTTTGACACAGCGTTCGGGCAGCAAACCACTCCATACAAACAGTGCCCCGATTGTCAGGCCTCCAGCATGGCTCCCCTGCTGCTTTCAGGAAGCTCTTTGTGTAGCAAGTGCTAAAGCAATATTTAGCTATGGAGTGACCAAGCGCCAAAGAGCGGCTAGAAGCGTTTAAACATGAAAGAACATGATGGGAAATGACTTCTGGGTTCTGCAAGTGTTTGAGGTGTTTCTCTGGATGAAGATGAATACAGCTCGGGACAGAGATGGGCACAGCACAGGCATTTTTTTATATCTCATGGACTGAAATGTTCTTTGAGTGAAAACTATAAAAGGCATGAGCATTTTGGTTTTTTTTTTGTCCAAATAAATTCAACAAACCACTAAGCACTAAATCTAGATTTTTATTTATTTATTTATTTATTTATTTATTTATTTATTGCGGTACACGGGCTTCTCACTGTTGTGGCCTCTCCCGTTGTGGAGCACAGGCTCCGGACGCACAGGCTCAGCAGCCATGGCTCACAGGCCCAGTCGCTCCGCGTCATGTGGGATCTTCCCGGACCGGGGCACGAACCTGCGTCCCCTGCGTTGGCAGGCGGACTCCTGACCACTGTGCCACCAGGGAAGCCCTAAATCTAGATTTTGAATTGGATTTTAGAGAGGTGCCCACAGACAGCCCTAAAGGGATGCGATTATGCGATTATGGAAAGAGGGAAGGGATGAGAATTTCTGCACCCAGAGGCCTATGGGTATCGTCTCCTCCTAAACAGGGACAGGAAAGACGCTGTGACTTAACTGGGAGGCACGGCATGATGGAGGATGGAGCAAACAGCTCACATGGCAGAACCTGGTGCCAGCTCTGAATGGAGCTGAGCCAAGGCTGCTGCAGGGCTGTTGCTTCAAGAGGCATCAGTCCCATCGAGGGTCTCACCCAAGCCGAGAGGGTGAAACCGAGGAAAATGGGCAGAAAACGAGCTCCAGGATGACACACTGTCTTAGCTCTTGGTAACAAAGCAGGGAGGAGAGTTCTTAACGGGGCGCTCCCTGGAAGGGTCCTCATGTACGGGACCAAGTCTGCAAACTCTGCGGCCCCCCACTCAGTGCCCCCGATCCCCCTCTCCCGTGCTCCTGCCTGCTCCTTGCTCTCTAAGACATGGTTCTATCCTCTAAAGGAGACTGCGATTTCCAGATAGAAAGGTGGACAGGATCCTAAAGGAAGGTAAAAGAAGGATATGCCAAAACATAGGGGTCAACTGAAATTTACATCAATGCCTGAGTGTCTTTTCTTCTTTCCTAAGAATCTTGAGGCCAAGTCATTTTACTAAACTTTTCAAGTGACTCTGGGAAAGAATCAGATAAGGATGTCTGGGTCATAAAATTTTAGCCAAGACCATTAAGTGATAATCCAACCCTACTCTCCATTTCACAGTTGAGAGGACTGAAGTTCAGAGGTTATTCAGCTCGACGACCACAGGGGTGTGAAGGAGCACCTCGGTGAGCAGGGTCCAGCAGCCCATCAGGGCCCCCCCTTCCAGTGCCATGTTGGCTACACAGTGTTTATAGGCTACACAGTGAGACAGATTAACTTCACAAATAAATACTTCTCTAACTTCACAAATAAATACTCCTAAAGAAAGTCACTTCCTTATTTGAGAAGCAAAACTTGAAATCTGGGTATTTTATGTTTTGGGGGTGTCCCTTCCACACCGGCAAGCCAGTGCTGGGAGATTTGACTGTATCTGGTTAAATGAAGTTATTCGCTTGGAGCCATGTGAAGTCGTTTGAAAAGATGGTGTTTCCAATGGCAGAGAAAGCCAACGTAGCGGTACGTCGGTACCACGGTCTTTACAGCACCTTGATGACCAGCTCAGGCCTTCTGAGGGTCAGCCTGCCCTGGAGCAAGTGACTGCAGCCGGGTGGCAGGCATCTCCTTGGTCGTTAACTCAGACTCGCTCAGCATGGAGGCTACGCTCTGGATCTGAGGTGGGAGCCTTTGGCATTGCCTTTCATTCTTTCTGACCAACAGGATGCTTTTTAGCACACAGGGTTCTGGTGAGCTGGAATTGCTCATGAAGTGTTTAAATATGCCCTATTATTTTAGGGCTTGACAACATCAACCATTAGCTGGGACGTATAAGTCATTAGCTTCAGAATCAGACAGACATGGGCTCAAATATCAATCCTGCCTCTTCCTAGAGGTACGTCCCTCAGCAAGTTCACGTCTCAGACCTCAGATTCCTCCCCTGTAAAGTGGAGGCTGTGACGAACACCTAATGAGACCATTGGGAGGATTAGGTGAGATTATGCACGTAACGCACCTAACGTGCAACCAAGCTCAAAGGCCCCTGCGAGTCACCCCACTTTTGATCTAAAATGATTCTTAAAAGAAGTGAGTAGCTTAATAACATGTTGAAACGTGAAAACGCATAACTATTCTGAGAAATAACTGGTTTAAGCACACCATGCTTTAAGAAAAGCAAGTATTATAAAAATTATTCAGATAAATCAGATGTGATTATGGCCTTGCTAAGGGATTTGTTTTGGCTTCAAAAATTGATCTACTGTGGGGTCCCTTTAAAGATGGGACTCCTTGGTGCTCTTCACACGTTGCTGGAATCACAGCTTTGAAGGGAGACATACACGTCCCGAGTGAGTCGCACCTGCACCCCTTAGACAGGAGCAGGGTGCCTCTCTGGATGGGGACCTGGACAACGAGGCTCACGGCACAGCTATTTAAGAAGGCGCCCAGGGACTTCCCTGGTGGCGCAGTGGTTAAGAATCTGCCTGCCAATGCAGGGGACATGGGTTCAATCCCTAGTCCGGGAAGATCCCACATGCCGCGGAGCAACTAAGCCCGTGCGCCACAACTACTGAGCCTGCGCTCTAGAGCCCGTGAGCCACAACTACTGAGCCCACATGCCACAACTACTGAAGCCCACATGCCTCAAGCCTGTGCTCTGCAACAAGAGAAGCCACTGCAATGAGAAGCCTGCACACCGCAATGAAGAGCAGCCCCCGCTCGCCGCAACTAGAGAAAGCCCGCTCATCGATGAAGACCCAATGCAGCCAAAAATAAATAAATAAATTTATAAAAAAAAAAAAAGAAGGCGCCCAGCTCTGCACTTTGCACAAGGGACTCAGACAAGTCTGCTTTTAAAAACGTGTTCAACCAACAGTAAGTCTCAGTTTTACTGTCAAATCACCAAAATTCTGTATTCTTTTCTCTCCCTCACAAATAGAGCATTATCTACTGAGCCAGCCAACATACTATGTATGATGCTGACCTAGTCTCTCCGATAAGCACAGTCACTTAGCATGAAATCATTCAGGAAGGAAGGAAGATTACCTCTGTTCGCTTCATCGTGAGTTTTGTAAAAAGTTACTAAATCGTTCCTAGAAATACGCATTATCTATGAGCTTTATAAGCAATTGCCACCAAGTTTGAAGGCCTTGGCATTGACCAAACAAAAAAGACCTTTGTTCATTTCTAAGGAGGTGTTACGGTTTGCTCATTCCACTGGCGTGGGTGACTTAACTGGGAAGAGATACTTTTCCTTTTTAAGGTGAGGTCATAGAGCCCTTGAAATGTTCAAGGACCTCGAATTTTGTGTAAGATTTAAATTTTATCTCGACTCTTGAGGGTGGAGATTTTAGGTGAACAATCACTTCTCGGCATACACTAAAGAGCCATGGTATAGAGGAAAAAAATTCATTTAAATCAGGATTATCTTTATATAGGAATGCATAATTCTGGAACAGGGTCATATTTTATTGAGTTTATAAGTGAAGAAACTGGAGGTACCCTCTGCTCTGTCAAACTCTGATTCTCCCCAGTATTTTTGAGGGTGTGTATGATTTAGTGTGTGTGTGTGTATGTGTGTGTGTGTGTGTGTGTGTGTGTGTGTAGGAAGGGAACAAAGGAATGTGAGGTGAAGTCAGACTTTATCTTCTCTGGGAGCTTTCATTTCCTCTTAATCTATTTTTACTTGTTGGTAGACAAATCATACTGCTAATATACAGCAGTTGGTTTGCTGGTATGAGTGTTGTTCTGGGCAACCAGATTTCACAATGCTTCACATCCCAATAAGGGAAGTCCTCAGTTCCCTAACCAATGGCTTTGGGTGTGTGTGTGCCCACATGTGTGTGTAATTTATGATGACTCAGTGTCTAAGAAGGCACAAACATTGTAGCATAAACTATTTATGGTTCTTATATTACCTTTCAAGGAATGGGCCTGGAAGACCTGGTTAAAATCTTTGAATCATTTCCTGCCAATATTTGGCTATGTCTCACCTTGGAAGGTAGGAAATGGTCTTTAAAGATGATGTCATGGGGTTTAGATAAATCTTACTTGAGTTTACTGAGTGCCACCCCCAAAGCAGTACTTGCCCAGTCCATCATACACACTATAAATGTGGGCCATTAAAGTTTTAATAAGCCTGTGTGTTCCCTTGAGATTAAGTGAAATTACAACATATTTTGGGACCACAGAGGCAGGAGAAACTGTTGGGGTGCAGAGAAAGCTTCACAGAGGAGATGAACATTGAAATGGGTTTTAAAGTATGAATAGGAGTTCACAGGTAGCACAGATGAGGAAAGGCAGTAGATACATAATAGCATAGGTAAAGGAAGCACTGTTCCTCAGTGGGAAAAGTGTGGTTCTCCTTTTTAGATGACTATAGACGTGTTAACTAATCTCGTTGTCTAAATTTGGCAAAATGCATAAAAGGCCCTCAGAAAAGTTGAATGTGACATCATGCTTTGGATGCTCATTTGTTGTGAACAGAGAGTTAACATTTCAGAAAACAGATGGTGACACTCTCCAAGACCCTTCTGGGGGAAAATGACCATGTAAAATCTGACATATGTCATAACAGACTAATGAGCTGGACACGGGATTTGACTCGTGTGTGATGGTGAAAGGGTGATAAGATCAGAACCACTTTTCAGCTTATTTAAAGGTCAACTCAAATTAAATGCTTCGTTTCTCACTTCCTCCTGTGCATTCAATTTACTCATTGGCTGTTATCTGTGTGCTGATGGTTTACTATGAGCTTGGCCTATAGCAGTAAAGAGACAGCCATGGCCTCTGCCTGCCTTAATGGAATTCATAATTTAGCCCTAAACTGATCTTCAGAAGGATGCAAAGCAAATCTCATTCCACCAGTTAGAATAAAAGCGACATGTCCAAAGAATAATCAGAGAAACACACATAATTCCCTGTGAAGATCAGGCACAAAATGGATGAAGTCAGGTGGCAGGTTTTGATCTTTGAAGTAGAGAAATTAAGCTCTTTTAGACCTTTGTAGACCTTCTGCTTTTGAAGTTTGGGTCTAAATCGCCCTCTCCAAACCACAGTCCCATATTAACTACAATTTTGCCTTTACAAAATCGAGGACACTTCTTGAAAATATAATTCAGCTTTTCAAATTATTGGACTATGAGTAACTCATTTAATTTAGAAATGCCTGTGAACTCTTGGCAATCACAGGCATATTTAGAAGTCTTTGCAAAGAGAGAAAAGTCTAACCTACAAATTGTTTTCACATGTAATGAAATAGTTATGACATCTAAATGTAACAATTAATGAGGTTGACATTGTGTTGTTTCCTGCATGTTTGTCTAAATGTTTATTCATTTCTATTTTGCAGTTTTTGTGTTTCATAGTTCGGAGCCGAGACTTTTTATTCAGTGCTCCAACGTTCTCGTAGACCTCTGGCAGTCTGCCCACAATGCCTAATGGATAAAACGGCCCTGCACACAAAACCCAGAGTGAAAAAGACCAATGAAATTAAGTCAAGGTGTCAGTGTATATGGTTTCCAGATAACTTTGAGAGTTCTTTCCACCCCGTACAAAATTTCTGGAGAACCAAAGAGAGAGCTACACACTCAAAGAGAACAGCATATATGTTAGCAATAAAGTAGTTGCATATTCAGTGCAGAGTATTTAACACAAACAGGGCTGATCAGTTCAAAATAAACTCTGAGAAAGGAAAGAAAATCAAAGCAAGGGGCACTAATTATTTTAAGCCCCTGCTTTGCGAAACTCTGTGCCAGGTCCTTTCTATACAGTGTTTCATTGAATTCTCACAGCAACCCTAGGAGATAGTTATGATTCTTCCCATTTGACAGATGAGGAAACTGAAGTCTAAAGAAGTTCAGTAACTTGCCAAGGGATTAACAGCTACCAAAGAAACAGAACCAGGAGTCGACCTCACCCCACAGCCCAGGCTTTTTTCACAATCCTCATGCTGTCTTCTTCTTTCAGGAAAGGGTGGAGATTATATGATTTTCTTTCTCTCTGTAATCACTGATTTAATAAGTGATGAATCTCATTTTACGTGGTTGGGATGCAAGAAGGTGGGTGGGGGCTGGAGTTTCCCAGACAGCAAAGTAGGAGTGATACAAGGCAGAATTCACTGTCTTTTTTTTTCCTATGTGATTCATCAGTAGAAAAAACTGTGGTGGATAAAACTTCTGAAGCCCACAGTCTGTAGCAACATCAAGGGAATCTTTAACTGTGGAAAGTCCCGAATCATAGACTGGAACATATCCAACCCCCTTCATGGCCCTGTAACAATGCTTCTCAAAGTGCAGTCCTGGACCACCTCCCCCAGAACTATCCCAGGAGCTTACTAAAATGCAGATTCCCAGGCCTAGGGCTAGAATCTGGGGGAGGCCTGGGAATCTGCATCTCAACTCATCTTCTCTAGCTCTCTGGGTGATTCTTATGTTCCCTAAAATTTTAGAACCACACTTTAGTGATGGTTCTCTCTTTCTCTCCTTTAATAGCTTTTAAGGACTATGACGTTAGCTACCGGGAATGTCCAGTTCTGGGTTCACCATCGTTTTACAGATGGGAAATTAAAAGAGGAAAACGGGTATGGGGCTATTTAGTAAGTCAGCAAAATGACTACAATGAGAACTCAAAACAAACCCTGCCGGATCCCCTCTGTACTGAGATTAACTCTTGGAGCCTTGGCTTACGTCATGAGTGTGATTCTCACCCATTGAGCAGGTCTTGAGTCAGAAACGTCCCCGAGGGAGATGTTGATGGAAGTTTTGAAAGCAGCTGTTTTTACTCAGAAGGTTAAAATCACCTGTTAGCAGCCAAGCCTTCTCCACTACAAAGGAAGGAAGGAAGGAAGGAAGGAAGGAAGGAAGGAGGGAAGAAAGAAAGGGGGAGAGAGAAAGAAAGCAAAAAAAGGGGGTGGGGGAGAGAGAGAAAAGAAGGAAGGAAGGAAGAGAGGGAGAGGAAAGGAAAGAAGAGGGCGCACCCACTCCCACGGGGTGTGAGCCAATGGTCCAGTGGACAGGATGGAGGCTGCAGCCTGAGAACCAGTGGTGCTAAGGTGACTCAGGGTGAGGTCAGGTGTCCTAGAGAACACGGTGTTTGGCAGAGAAGAGCCAGGACCATCCCCTCCCGCCTCACCACGTTACCACCTCAGACCCCGACTGCTCGAAGAGCAGCACTCGGGGCACTGCCCACCCCTGAGCTCTGGTCAAGCCTCCCCCAGGTCTGTGGCATCCCCTGGAAGGGCTGGCAGAGCGCCTTTCCGGAAGCTGGCTTCCCCCTACAGGAACCACCTACCTCTTGCTAAACGTAAAACCTTCCACTGATTTCAGAATTAAAAACAAAAACAAAAACACTGAGTTCAAGTGCCCGATGGTAACCCCAGCACTCCAACCTCCATCCAAGGGAAGGAGTGTCAAACTCTCTCCCCTCTAAATGGATCAAGGGTCCAGGAACGAACCTGAAGTACAGTTACAGCAAATGACCTGGGAAGAAGACCGAAGTTGTAGACTTTTCAGACTTGGAACTAAAAAGGTAGACTCTAAAAAGAAAAACATGTCACCTTCCTGCCAAAATAAACTGTGATGAAAACTCAGACCCCACCACCTTTCAGCCAAGCATTTCCGGTGCTGGCCCCCCTGTCTGCCTCACACCAGCTCTGATGAGGGAGGGCTATTTTTAAGATGCACACAACCAGGGCTAAGAATAAGAGGTTATTTATTTATAGTCACACCTTTCAACTGTTCTTTTTCCCTCTGGAGATAGAGGCCTGGTTTGACTCTCCTTTTGAATCTAAAATCCCTGGGGTAAGAAGGACTTTGAAAGGTCACGGGCGCAGTCTATGACCCCCAGACAGGGATCACTGTCCCAGGCAATACAAGTCGGAAAACTGTTAACTTCTTGAGGAATTCCTCCTAATGTTTATACACTCAGCTTATGTAACACCTGTGCTCCTGAGCAGTGTTTTGTAAAACACACGTTTTGTATAAAATTTGATTTGAAAATACATTCGTGGCTTTGTTATTTAAGGAGTCCAACAGTAAATCAGCCCCTCCTTTATTTTTTCCAACAGAGGATTCCATGATCATGTAAATAGATAGTCTATAATCTACTTGGGATTGTAAATTCAAACACTGCATTAGGTTTTCGCAAGGCAGGGCACATGTATACGTCACGTTCTAAGCATCAACAGCTCTTTCTGGCGTCCAACTGCAACTTTCCTCTTGTGATTCAGGGATCTTTTCTTATTCTGTTAAATTAGTCCCTTCTTAATACCAAACCTCACTGGACCCATTGTAGGCCCTTGGAATTTGCCAGCAAACTGAAGAGAAAAGCCTTCCCCTGCAAGGCTCCCAGGAGCATCACCTTTGTGTTGGCTATTACCCTCCACAAGTTCACTGGTATTATTTTCTTCACAGCACAATTCCCCACCTGACATTCAGTGTCTGCTTATGTCTCCTTACTACAGCGTAAGTATCATGGAGGCTAGATTCACTCTCGAATTCATCACTGTATCACAAGCATTGAAAATATACTAGATGCTTGAAATTAAATCGATTTTCTACTTATCTCAAATTGTTACGGCATTTGGAATTATATAGAGTGCTGAAGAGGGCCTTCTTTTTCTTTTTTTTAAACATGATGCCTTCCTAAATACCCTAGCCCCACTATTTTCACCCACCACCTCAGGTATTATTATAGGAATGACTCGAAAGACAAGAGGATGGCTCTTTTCTAAATTCACTAGTCTATGTGTTTTAAATGAGTCAACCTTGAAGCTGACAACTCTCCAGAACAAGTTGGTTGGCAAAATGAGGTGCTTGTGCTTGTGCAAAATGTGGTGCCTTGTACCACTCAAGGGAGAAAGAGAAAAGACTGGAAACTGAGTGCAGAGTCCAGGTCTAGAAGCAGGTCTATCAGAAATTTGGAGAGAGACACTTGATGATGCACCTCGACCTGGCATGGCTCAGGAACTCATAATGGCGATGGATCAACAGTACCTGGCACAGGGTGGCCGTTCAAGAAGGTTTTGCTGACCAATGAATGGAAAAATAATACCCAAGTGAGGGCATTTAGATATTCTTACTTCTTGGAAGGTATACTTACTACTTTGATGTACTTCTTGGAAGCTTCAAGTTCTTATTTTAGGAGTGCGAACACACACACACACACACACACACACACACACACTTTGAGCACAGTGGAAAAAATTAAGAACAAAAATCCAGTCTGTCGTTCACTCACCTTTTTACTTAAGTGGGGACCATTAGCCCCTGCAATGCCTCTCTGCACTGATGGTGGGACTTGATACACATCTTGTTCCTGGGTACCATGGCCAGTGGGTACTTGGTAAATTCCCTGATTTTGGTAGGAAGGTGGCACTTGGTAGATGGTGTCTCGAGGGGCGCCCTGGGGGGTTGGCATTTGATAGAGCTTCTGTTGGCCAAAGGGCTGGTGCATCAGTCCAGAAGTAGGCGGGTCCTGACTGGAGGAGGTCTCCTGCATGGGGCCAATCAGAAGCTTCACCCGGTTGCCCGGGACAATGCCTTGCCGACCGTGTAAAGAACAGAGCCACCATCCTTCCAGTCCTCCTGTGTTCTGCTCTATGACAGTCAGGATGTCTCCCTTGCGAAAGGCCAGCTCCTCAGCACACTCTGGGACGTTGTCGTATAAGGCCCTTGCCATAAGATTCTAGGAAGGAAAGAACAGAGGGAACCCATATTAGAAGAGCAGCTCAGTCCCTTTAACACCTAAAGCCCATGCTCTTATGGAGAGGCACACTTCCTGGAGAGAAGAGAAGAATCTGAACAATAGGCTGTAAGGAGAAAAACAGATGGTGCAGACAGAAGACAGATCCATACATACTGTGTCTGCCACCAATGACATCAGACCGCCTCCTTGGAAAAGCTCAGAACGCCAGAGTGCTTTCTTCCAGCAGTACATGCTGTGCCCAGGGAGTTATGAGTAGCATGGCTAAGGGTTAGAGAACGGTTCATTCTACAAAACATTTCTCTTCCTTTCTTAAACCCAGTCAAAGGAATAAAATATTCCAAGATATTCAGATGTACTACAACAAACATCTCTTATTTTGTTAATATATTGGAGGTAAAATGAGTCAAAGAAAATCCCCAATAACAAGCAGCACAAATGGCATTGATATTCAGTGTTAAAATGGAAACAGAGGTACACTGATCTCTGACTTGGCAGGGCTTAAAAATTCTTATTCTCAGTTGATCAAGAGGTCCTTGGATACGTGGAGAATCCACAAGCAAGCGATCTTTCCATGCTAAGCCAGCATGGAGTGTAGTGTGATGGTGAGCCTACATCTCCAGATTTGATCACGGGGAGCTACAAAGAAGTTACCCCGCGTAGGTAGATAGATACCATCTCTTCCTCTTTGGTCTTTTATTCCTACCTTTCCTGAGGGCCCCTCCTCACCCTGCCACTTTATTTCCTACTTCTTGAATCTAACCATTCACATCGGAAAGGCTCTGCTTTCCCCTTTCATGGGCCCCAAACACTTTCTCTCTTTGTGTGAAGGCCTGTCTGGCACTTTCAGTACTAAGCAGACAGCCAAAGTAGGCATTCAGCAGAGAGCGGGCAGGCAGTACATGCTGACATTCTTGGAAGCCTTTCAAAGGCTCCAAAGATTTCATTTCTTGGCATCAGTCACGTTTCGCAGCACGATGGCAGCCATCACCCCATGCCTGCTCCTTCCCAGCACACAGAGGAGTCGGGGAATGTTGTAAATTCATAGCAAGCCGTCAGAAAACTCAAAGCGATCTCTCTAGTGCTTCGCTAGAAAGTTGGGACGCACTAGGTGTCACTGTGATGATGACCACTTGTGGGGAAAAGACCGCTGATTGGTCGGAGTGTGTTGTGACTACACATTCGTGGCACTTGGGGCTGTTGTTGTTTGGACTTCTGCCCCCGGTTTTCTTCTCTAAAAATGTGGATTCGATCTTTCAGCTTCATGCTTTTCATTCCTTTATCACTGACATCTGTTAATCATCTCCCCCTGTACTCCGGCCCGTAACCGCGGGTCTTGCACCGTGGGCTGGTTCTCTGCTGTGGAGGCGCTGTGCCATGGGAGGGTCTGCCCCTAGTCCGCAGCTGGGGGGGCTCCTAATTTTACTGTTAACCACAGTCCTCTTAGTCAGTGAGGAAAGGAGATAAAGCCCTAGAGCTCAGTGCCCAGGAAGCCTGGTGATGCTCTTTAAGAATAAGGTTGCAGGGCTTCCCTGGTGGTGCAGTGGTTGAGAGTCCGCCTGCCGATGCGGGGGATGCGGGTTCGTGCCCCGGTCCGGGAGGATCCCACATGCCGCGGAGTGGCTGGGCCCGTGAGCCATGGCCGCTGAGCCTGCGCGTCCGGAGCCTGTGCTCCGCGACGGGAGAGGCCACAACAGTGAGAGGCCCGCGTACCGCAAAAAAAAAAAAAAAGAATAAGGCTGCGGTCCTTGTTCTTGACAGTTTTCTGATCCAGGAAGTCTATGATGTGGACGGGTGAGCAGTAAGGGAAGCTAAAGGGATACTGAGGGCTTTGTGTTCCAGGTGAACGTTTTACTTAGTATCTATATTCTAGGAAGCTTTGTGTTCCTTCTAACAAGTAAAAGTCCACATACTGAAAGATAAAACCATACAGCACTGTATCCTGGTTTGAGGAACCATTTAAGGATGTGTCCTAATCCTAAAATCTCTTGTTTCTCTTCTTCCATCGTTTGGGTGTCCCGTTATTGAAAGAAAAGTCATCGAGTTGAAGAAGACAAGATGCTGGTCCTTTGTACCTAAATGATCAGAAGGAAATTACTGCACCCAAGTTGTACTGTGATGATAGAGCGGGAGGTGAGCCGACGGCTCTGGTCTCCACCCCTTTCTCTGGGGCCCATTCAACAACTGGGAATGGCTGGCTAGGAGGCCCTGTGGTGAAATCATAAGTGATAGGGGTGGGACCAGTCCTATGGGAACCGAGGGTGGAGAGCTGTGCAATTATATTGGCTACCAAGAAGGGAAAGAAAAGAAACAGAAAACAGTAGAAGGTGAAGGACCACAGACCTCAGCAGCATACATGAACTCCAGGCATTCGGAGTTGGGTCACGTCCACGGAGCTCCATCAAGCAGTGAACTAGAGCCCCAGACCATGCCCGACTGGAGGCAGATAGAAATCCCTGTACGAAGGCTGTTCTGGATGTTCTTTGTCTCCTGTTCCAGTGACCTTCCCACCACCAGCTAAGCAGCACACTGTTTCTAGACAGGCCTGCAGAGCTGCTTCTCCAGGGAAACCTGGAGAGCCTCTTGTGGATGCACAAGATGATCACAAGGTGATTTCTGACTAGCTGTCCTCCCCCCAACTCCCAGAGATTGGGATTCAGAGAGCTTGGCATGGCTGCTAGTGGAAGCACCCGGTGCCAGCTTGACACCTCACATGCTGAGAGTTATTCTCAGCCTCGGGTGAATGGGAATAAGTTATTTAATATCTGTGCCAGCTACAGGGAGCCAATGTCTACAGCCAGCCACTCTCCCACACAGGAGGTTACGGCTCCTGAGACCTTCAGAGAACACCTGGACCTGACCTCCCTGTTTTACAGATGAGGAAACAGAGCTGGGGTGGGGGGCGGTTTATCATCTGCCCAAGGCCACACCAGTGGAGTCAGAGATGGGAAGAGAACTGTGGTCTCTTGGCTCAGTTCTCTTTCCAGGACTCTAAGCCACCTTCGCTCTACTACACAATGTCCTCCTAACTGGGCTCTGTTCCATTTTACAGTAAAGCTCTGAAGGTGACAATTCTTTTTGTCATGTCTATGGAATAAATCAGTTCCTGGGGTTTGGGGTCCTGGCTGTGTGACTTGGGCAGGTTACTTCTCCCCTTGGCACCTTAACTTCCTCATTTGTAAAATGAGAATGAGGATAACATACCTATGCCATGGGTTTGCAGTGAGGATTCAGTGAGTTAATTCAAGTCAAGTACTTTAACATCGCGGAAGACTCGGGAAGATATGACTATTTATTTAATGTGCTGATGGCGCTTTGATCTTAAGCTTCCTAGCAGATTACCTCCACAGTTCTCAATCAAAGGTTGGTTCTATTCTAATGTTGTTATTATCTATATTTTTATACACATCTGATATTTCTCTTGCTCGCAATTACACTTCAGGAGAACTGTATCTTGAAGCAGTACTTCTCTGAATTAATAATGAGTTCTGGTCACTGCAACCTCTGGTTGAGTATTTGCCTATAAACAACAATAATGAAACTATTGGTTGCACTCAAGAGACATTCTGAGACAAAATAATAATAATAATATATTACTAATATAATTAATAATATTACTATATATTATATTAATATAATTAAGCAATTAATATAATATATAATACTAATCGAATTATTATATAATTAATTATATTAATATAATGATATATTATTATATTAATATTATCACAATATTATTAGTATTATATTATTATAACATTATTAATATTATATTATTATCATTACTGGACAAATTATGGATACATCTCATTAGATTCCAGAAGCGTACAATCCATCAGAAAGTACGGACTAACACGGATAAAGAGCTTGGCTTTTGAAAATACTTGGTGCCTCGAGGCAAGAGTTCCGTAAGGAGATAACAGCAAAGTTAACTTCAGCCAGAACACAAACCCTCTTGTTCAGAAGTGCACAGGCAGATCAAGAGTTAATTTCTCGGGCTAGGACAAGGTGGAGGGACCCTTTCCTCCAGGGCAGAGATGTGATTCCTTAAGGCCACAAAGTCAGAAGGTGATTATCTGAATATCTTACAAAAACCCAGGAGAGGCAGTTGGTCTATTCAAGACCTACTCCTTCTCCCACCCTCCCTGGGATATTTATCTCCAGGGCAGGAAAGGTCAACCCAGAAACACATCAAGGCAAGATAAGAGAGCTATGTAATCCTATATCCAGCTGGATGGTTAGCCTCCAGAGGCTGGCAGTTAGAAATGCAGCTAGAGCTTGGCAAAGCACCAAAACAGTTGGGTCACAGAACTTGAAAGCCAGAGGCCCTTCAAACAATTACAGTTCAACTCGTTCACTTTACAAATGAAAAAATGAGGCCCAAGAAGTTAATGATTTGCCAAGTCAGCTGGCTAGAAGGTCACAGAGCTAAGAACACGGGCCCCTTGTCTCCAGCTCCAGAATTAGGACGGTACTGAATAAAGTCAGAGGCATGTGCTACAAAAGCTGTGGTTCTAATTAGGATGGGAAATCCGCATTTAGAGTGGCAAATCCTATTTGAGGGATCCTAATTGTAGCAGCCTCTAGCATTGACCCCACCCCGATCTTTGAGAAGAAACTGTCCTTGGCTTCCATGATTCCACGTCCCCGGTCCTCCCTCTTCCCTTGTTCTCATGACCACTCATCTTTCTCCTCCTTCACAGACTAATTTCTTTTCCTGTCCCTTTAGCAATCATGTTCCAAAGGGATCTCACGTCTCGATGAGTTTGCTCTCTACAGGACATCTCATCCATGCCGATGGCATCTAAACACACAGGTAACACTCAGATCCACAGCTCCAGCCTCGCTATCTCCTCTGCTCTCCAGTCCCAATTTCCAGTTGCCCAATGAGTATCTTCACTTCTCACTCAACAAGTGCAAAATCCCTTTCTCCCGATCTCTCTCAGTTAACAGCACGCATAAGGCCGCCCAAGGCCGCCTCAGAGGTCTGCTGAGTCACTTCACAACCTGAACCTCGGTCAGCTGGGACCTGGCTTTTCTTCCTCACTGCCACTCCTCGCTCAGGTCCTCAGCAACTTTTGGGGGGGGGGGCGGGGAGGGGGGAAGGTATGACCATTGCTACCCAAGTGGTTTTCCCGCGTTCAACCTCTTCCCACCTCCAAACTCATCTTCCACATCACCAGAAGAGTTCTCTTCCCAAAATCTATCTCATTGTTTTCCTTCCTAGTTCTCTGTGATAGTATTTCTTAGAGTATGACTTGTACCGTCCCATTCAAGACTGGGAACTCCTTAAGTTCAGGGAAGCTGTCCTTTCTTTGGCATTTTCAGAACCAGTGTGTGAAACAAAATACACACTCGTTAAGTGTTTGCTAAATTGAAATGGATTCTGGACCCTGATTTCCTGGTTCTCTACAGAGGGGGTGAAATGGTTTTCTAGAGATGTCAGCAAGATATTCGGTTGAAATTTTCAAATGGACATGGGAAGATGAACTAACAGAACCAGAAAGATCAATGGCACATCCAAGTCACCTAAGTCTCACGGCCAGAGAATGTGGGAGATGGCGAGCAGGAAAGAGCCCGTCCCTCCCTGTTAAAACAGGATGATGACGTAGATCGGGAGCCTGCATCTAGTGCCACAACCACTGAGCAAACAGGAAGGCCAAGAGGAGCCAGCCATCCCTGTCTGATTAAATACAATGGTCTCTGTAAGAGCCTTTTCTCCCTTTAGTGTAGCAAGCTACATCGGGAGGTAGGTGACCGAGCACCATTCATGCTTTGCCAGAACGTTCGGGTTCTGCGGTTCCTGGTTCCCAGGCCCAAGGACTGGGAAGAAGATGCTGTGCAGTATTACAGCAAGTAAAGAGAGCTCCAGGTCACATGATCATTTCCACACCACCCTGCTCTTCCCTGCCCTTTTTTTTCCCCCCCGCTACTATCAAAATGTCAAGAAAGCTTATTATTCCTATTGCCAGGGAAACTATCTGCTATTCCAAATAGAGAGAGGTGTGTGACATAATTTCCATGACCATTCATGCTGCTGTTTGAAGAAACATGAGACACAATGCCTGGTGTGTCACCACCCGTCCCCCCGGACTGATAGCGTCATCAATGGCCCAGCTTCCTCTTATTATTGTACTTCATTCTACATTTATCATGCAGGAGCTCCTGCCAAGCCTCAGGGCTGCCACATTCTCAACAATGTGGCTTTCCTGTACCCAACCCCCCAAACTTTAGCCCTGGACTCTGGCAGGGACACACACGCACACACACACAGTAAAGAAGGAAATGGCCATTGTCCAGAAAATCGGTCCCAAAGGAAGTGACTGAGGGATGAGCATCAGCAAGGTCAGCCTCAGGACACACTGGAGAAGAGAAAGAAAGGATCCTGTGTTTTTATGTTTGTCTGCCGATAAAAATCAGCTTAGGTCTTTTCCATTATAGTTTATTACAAGATTTTGAATACAGTGTCTTGTAATAAACTATAATGGAAAAGAATTGAAAAAAAGAATATAGATATATACATATATATATATGTATGACCAAATCACTTTGCTGTACATCTGAAACTAACACAATATTGCAAATCAACTCTACTTCAATTAAAAAAAAATCAGCTTCAGTCTGAGGGCCATCCAACCCCTTTGGCTTCCTCCTACCCTCATCTTTAGGATACAGGGGGATGCGGGATTTCCCCAGAGAAGGACACAGCCATAGCCAGGAAACATGGATATCTACAAGTGTCTGGATTTTGATTCTTGGAATACTTGGTTTACACTGGATATCTGGAATGTTGAATTTTTTTAAGAGTTGAATCCTCTGGAGACTGTTAAGTAGTAGACACTAGGTTTTTAGGTTTAGGAGTTAGAAGATATGATGCAGAGCACATCCAAGTTTTTTCTCAGCAATATTTGTCCGTTGCAACCTGACACACTTTTCATTATGTGATCTGCACTAGCCACAGAAAGGCAGTGTGACATCCTGTGAGGTTCCTAGTCATACTTCCTGACCCCTGGGGAGGTGTGTCCAACACATGCCACCAAAGAGCCCTTTAGCACCTGGACCACATTTCAGCCAATGATTTTCATTTTCTGGAAAGTGCTTCTAAACCCCTATGGTAGTGACAAAGCTTACATGAGTATCTTAGACTCTCTCTAAATATTCATGTCACTTACTTTGCCCCAAGTCCTCACATCCTCTAAGATGGTCCAGCTTTGTGAACATTAGCCATAGCATCCTCTTTGTGTGCGTGTACACATGTATGTGTGACTTCACAGCCAACTACTATTACTTCTTGGCCATTTGTGGAGGATGGCTTTGATTGCTAACAGTATGTGAGAAAAATAAATTAGCTTTTCCTCACAACTCTGTTGATCATAAATAATACATATGTCTTTAAGAACTCAATTCTCCACTCTTCTGTGGTCTTTGGGGTTTTCTTGAGTAACTCCTGAGGGTCTGAAAGAAGGTGGGTGAACACCTAGGTTTCTGTGGGTACTTAGAACCAGAAGTCACCCATGGCTTGACCAGACCGACTAGGCTAGAATATTAGACTATGAAGGGATCCCAGAGATCACTCTCGCCCAGTCTTCTTGTTCTACTGCCCAGAGGGTCTCTTATTATATCAGCAGCAGAGCCAGAACTAGCATCTGGTTCCCTTCTTTTTTTTTTTTTTTTTGCGGTACGCGGGCCTCTCACCATTGTGGCCTCTCCCGTTGCGGAGCACAGGCTCCGGACTCACAGGCCCAGCGGCCATGGCTCACGGGCCCAGCCGCTCCGCGGCATGTGGGATCTTCCCGGACCGGGGCACGACCCCGTGTCCCCTGCATCGGCAGGCGGACTCTCAACCACTGCGCCACCAGGGAAGCCCTGGTTCCCTTGTTCCCTTCTTAATCTAGGATTGTTTTCCACTGGACTAGGGTATGCTTCCTGAGAACCTTCTCCATCTTAGAATTTAGTAATGCTGCTATTAAGCCTCAGAATTTATAAGCATTTGTCCCAGGTTGCCTGGTTTTGATAGATTTAAGCACAGCGTATTGGCAAAAGATCAAAAACACGGGGCAGGCACAAACGCTTTTCAGGGTCTGTCCCTAGATAAATCTGACAGGCGCCATATAATGATGAAGGCCTGACACCCACTCACCCAAAAGATAGGTTTATTAATGGTAAAACAACCACCTGGATTTCAGCCAACATTACAGTATTAGCATCAAATCACTTCTATTTGCCTGTCTAGACAAATCCCTCTAACATCCAGGTACTTGGGGAAGTGAAAGGAGAATTAAGTTATAAAGAAGTAGGAGGCTCTAGGCCACAGATATTACAGTATATTCCAAAAACGGTATTATTTCTCAATAGTCAAAACACACAAGCTCTAACATCTAATAAAGTATCTGAAAGAAGGGAAAGATCTTCCTATTTTTACATTCCCATATATCTTATCTTCCTACATCAAGGTATGCAACCCCCAAGGTATGAAGTTATATCTAAACCCATGAATGCCAATATGTACACATACTAGCAACCCTCATCTGCCTCCCTGGCAGAACCCAACTGATGTAACTTGGACATTACCCCTCACTGGAACTCGTTCAGATGACCCCTGAACTAGGTTTGGTGCCTTATTGCTATTATCCTACTTAACTTGTGAGGTCCTCAAAGAGTTTTAAAAAATGGATTCGCGGGCTTCCCTGGTGGCGCAGTGGTTGAGAGTCTGCCTGCTGATGCAGGGGACACGGGTTCGTGCCCCAGTCCGGGAAGATCCCACATGCCGCGGAGCGGCTGGGCCCGTGAGCCATGGCCGCTGAGCCTGCGCGTCCGGAGTGTGTGCTCCGCAAAGGGAGAGGCCACAGCAGTGAGAGGCCTGCGTATCGCAAAAAAAAAAAAAAAAAAAAAAAAATGGATTCGCACACTTGGCCGAGAGGGTGTGTACAATCGTATACTGTCAGCACTGCAGCTGCAGAGTTGCCTCAAGAAAGAATTTTTAATATTTATTTATTTATTTGGTTGCACCGGGTCTTAGTTGCAGCAGGCAGGCTCCTTAGTTGCAGCATGCGAACTCTTAGTTGTGGCAGGCATGTGGGATCTAGTTCCCTGACCAGGGATCGAACCCGGGCCCCCTGCATTGGGAGCGTGGAGTCCTATCCACTGCACCACCAGGGAAGTCCCAAGAAAGAATTTTTAGAAGCTGCAGCTTCTCAGCTAGGAGAGAGGAAAGATGGCAGAAGCAAATGGAGGAGGAGAAAACCTCAAAATGAAACTGAGGAAATTGTTTAGTGTCTGTGGATATAGACAAGCTCCTACATGTACATATGCTACAGCAGTTTATGAGCATAAAAGAGTTTTCTTCAAGGCCCATTATTAATGGAACATGCATTTAGAACTGGGCCCTGAAGAAAGCTATTTTATATATTTATATATTTTATATATAATAGGCGGACTATTAGGAAAATAAAGCCAAAGGAAGACTTCAGAGAATTCAGGTTGCCTTCGCGATGGTCTGATGGTTTACACGTGACCTAGTGAGACCCTAGGCTTCTTAGTACTTTGTGGTATTCACTTGAACAAATTCGCGCTAAGCATAGAAGAGGAAGCTTCCTTTTGGTTAGGAACTGTTAACATTAGGCCCAACCTCGGTCATGATAAAATTATGGCAAGCAGCTTATGATTGCATTTTTGTGTTTCTATTACATAAAACCAGGAAGGTAATTCTTTTTAAGCAGAAGGAAGTAGGGGAGATTATGCCAGTGATTCTTCACTAGAGGGGTTCAGAGACATTTTTGGTTGTCACACTGTGTGTGTGTGTGTTACTGGCATCTAGTGGGTAGAGGCCAGGGACGCTGCTAAACATCCTGCAATGCAAGGGACAGTCTCCACTACCAAGAATTATCCAGTCCTAAATGTCAGTAGTGCTGGGGTGGAGAAACCCCGGAGAGAGGGATGCACATGACACTGTTAAATTAATAGAGTCTAATCTTGGTCCTCATCTTGTAAGACTAATGACAATGAAAGCACTGCCTTTTATGCCTCTGTTTCCCCATTTGCAAAATGGGGATAATGAACATGTTCTTTATAATAATATCACGAGGAGTCATGAAACTATACGTGCAAAACACTCTGATATCTTCAGAAGAAAGGGTCTCTGTAAAATCAAGGCACAGTTATGATTACTGCACTATTATGAGCTCATGAAGTTCTGTCTTAAGAACTGTACTCCTCCCCCTCAAAAAAAAAATTCCTCCGGGGAAAGAAAACAAACCAGAAATGATCTCATCATGATTACACCTGCCACACCAAAAAAACAGACACAGTTCAGAGAAACTAAATTCTTTCCCTCCAGCAATGAAGTAAGCTGCATCTGTAATTAAGATCTTAATAAGGGAGGTAGGAGGCTTGATACAGACGCTGCAGGCTGTGAGGCACGGAGCTATCCTGCCAGGTTTCAACAAGAGCAACTGAAACACAATCCCCCTCGCTGCCTAGCACTCTCAGGTGTTCTCTGCACAGTCCGTATTTCAAAATGGGCTTTCCTTCATTGCTAAAGATTCCTACTCCTGCAAGGAGAAAGAAAAGGACTGCCTCATTATTTACGAGCAAATGTCATGTGGTAAATATTATTTACAGGTAAATATAAAAAATTTGCTGGAATCCACTTTAAAAAAGCCTCTTAGATAATTTCCTGATAAGAAGCTGAAAACAAGTTAGATAAAAGGCTGGCATAAGGCAAAAGGGATAATGTCTTCAACGGCTGATTGATCTCTGAAGCAGCTTGTGTTGACTGTCTAGAACGACCATGTGTTCCTAAACTTTCCAAGATGGTCCCCGTTTCAAATATCCTTCCCATTGTCAGACCATCTGTCCCATTTTTGGGTCTGTGAAACATGGATACATACCTACAGAAATGATATATATTTTAAGCTAAAAATAAAAGATAGGCATCCAAGTATATATCTTGCTAATGGATCTGCCTTGGCTGAATTTAGGATTTGGGAGGAAAAAAGATAAGTACTGATAAGAATCTTAGGTTTAGTCAATGGACTGTTCTCTCATTGACAAGATGATCTTTATAAGGAAACAAGATCTATTCCAAAGGCATCCTGGCCTCTGTGAGATTGTCAAGCCATCCAGCTTCACGGTGAATGCCACTGGGCTAACTGTGTTCCCATCACCCCCTTCCTTTACCCTCCCCGCCATTTAAGTGGATGCTCATCGAACTTAGCTCTGAGTGGAAAAGATTGGAGAATCAGAGAATAACATGGAAGTTCTAACCCAGAGGAGCACTCAAGGGAAAAAAGACTTCAAAATTTTGCTCTGCCAATGCTGTTGTGATGGTTCTGCAGCGCTGCTGGTCCACTCAAGCCATTTCCTGCTAACTCTAAGTCATATCATGGATGATTAATAACAACAAACAAAAAACAGTAACACCAAACTCATGGACAGATCACTGACATGTCCTGTTAGAAGGGTGGAGTGTCTAGAAGTCCACTTTCGTGACTTCCCAGTGGCTGGTGTTGCTTGTTATGGTTATTGGGGGCTGGGGGATGGAATCCCAGCTCAGCCTTTCAGTAGAGCACAGAGCCTGGGGACAGAGAAGCCTGAGTCCTGAGTCAGCCCCATCTTCTGTGGGAGTGAGGTGCTAAATTAAGGGCAATAAACTGACTACCACAAATCAATGAGATTAAGGCTAATTCATACAAGAGACAGTATAATTAAAATAAATTAGGAAAAATATTAATGACATATCATACTAAGTAAATACTGCTTTAAATAGAAAGATCTGGTTCAAATCCTAACCATTTATGCCTTTTGGTGGTTGCAACTTTCTACTGAGTTTCACAAATAACACCCTCCCACACACACCCCCGCCCTGCCCACACACACAAAGAGTAAAGAAAGGAATTAAATTCAAAATGAGCTATCAAACGTTTTGGTGCAGTGCTTGCGCTTTTACATATTCATGGTTGATCAGTCTTTATTTCTGGTAATCATAAACATCAACATTCCACATAAGGAACATTTTTGGTAACATAACTATTACCTTGACATATTAGAACTATCAGGAGGAATTCTCATTTGCAACATACACACCAAGATGTACAAAGAAATAAGATGTCTCCATGTGAGTGAACCCAGCCTTTGAATAAGGCTCATGAACCACCTACCTAAATACCATTTAGCACAATTAATTGCTAAATTAATTGGGGAAGAGGTTGAGGGAAAGGGACTAGCTTTTTTTTTTTTTTAAAGAATAAACCTGGGGCTTCCCTGGTGGCGCAGTGGTTGAGAGTCCGCCTGCCGATGCAGGGGACACGGGTTCGTGCCCCGGTCTGGGAGGATCCCACATGCCGCGGAGCGGCTGGGCCCGTGAGCCATGGCCGCTGGGCCTGTGCGTCCAGAGTCTGTGCTCCGCAATGGGAGAGGCCACAACAGTGAGAGGCCCATGTACAGCAAAAAAAAAAAAAAAGAATAAACCTGTATTTACTAGTCCATGATGAGGCCCAAGTATATGTATTTGAAAACATTGCACTGGCAATTGCATTATCTCCATGATCAGTTGTCCTACCCTCCATCTCAACCATGAAAAATCACAGTCACACACCATCACCACTCATATTTTCTGGAGTGCCTGTTCCATCTTCCTCAAAGCGTATGCCTCAATTCACCCAGATCACATTGTCCACCTTCTGAATCACTCTTCCCAGGGGAGGGTGGAAAAGGTCACCAATAAGGCATTTATCTTAAAATGAAGATTCCTCAGGAAGACAGTCTTTTGCAGCTAAACTGTAATGTTCCCCAGGCGTGCGGAGTCCTCATTAACTAGTAAGAATTCCCACAGGGGGATGACTGGAATGTTCAAAGTAAATAAGACGGAGGGGGTGTTGCTGACAAAGTATAAACAGGGTTTTTTTGGTTTTTTTGGTCCCTTTTCCATGCCCATACTCTTTGCAGTCATCCATTGCCTAGGTAACTGGTAGCTATTCTCTTCATTTTAAGTTGGAAATAGAGGATTTCTTCCCAGTGGCACCGTTTTGTTTATCTTGGCAAGGAGGCTTGGTAATTAAGTCTATATGTTACTGCAGAGTAATTCCATGGTCCCAGGGGCTGGGATTTCAAACCAATTTGTTTAAGTTTCTTTCTAACCCTAAAATGATCTAATAATAGATCACCAACACCTCTTACTTTACGTCTCCATCACTCTAGCTGAGGGCAGTAGGCCAGGGATACGGTTTCCCTGAGCCCCACTCACTTCCTGCGCACTTCACCTTTGATTTTTTACAGTTCTGACTTTGTCTTTCCCTCGGTACTATTTTTGTTGTGGATAAACAATTGTAGCAAAGGTTTCCTCTTACATTTTTATATATATAATGCTTCTGCACCTATATATCTGGGTATATATATTATATGTATCTTATAATGCATCATATAATACCTGCCATTTTAAAATGCCTATTATGTACTAGAAACAGATGATTTTCATATATTATATCCTTACAACTATCTGATGAGACGGGTACTATTACTCCCATTTTATAAATGAGGAAATGGAGACCTGAAGTAGCTTGCCTAAAATTATACTGTTAGGAAGTAACAAAAGTGGGGTTTGAAACAAAATCCACCATGCCATATACAGCGAGACCCTTTTAACGGCTATTTGTGTAAGTATTATATGTAATTCAACATTCAGTTCAATGTTTGTTGAGTACCTACTGTGAGCAAGGTCCTACAATTTCAGGAATATCAAATCTTATTAATAACAATGAAGATACCAAGTCATTAAAATATTAGCAAGTGGGGACAGAGGTGTACTGGTAAATCCCTATGTCTGGCATCTGCATTTCTGCAAGACATCTCCAGGCCCATGGAATATTCAATAATACTCGATTATCTTAACCTAGTGACTGGGGTTTTGACATAATCCTGTCACCAAGTCTTGAGTCCACACTATCCTTTCAACATCTATTGGGCACCTACTTATATAAGGAGAGCCGGGGCCCACTAGCATTGTCTGCTTCCATTATTCAGGAGCCATGGTAAATACCTTACCATGGAAAATGTCTTGCTTAGGCTTTAGAACAATCCTATGAGGCAGTTACTAACCCTATTTTACAGATAAGAAAACTGAGGCTCAGAGAGCTTAACTTGCCCATGGTTACAGAGCATCAAGTCACAGGAAACAGAAATGCCTTTCCCCAAACCTCAGACTTCTCTTGTCTCTACTGCAAGAACACAGAAGACCAAGTCCCTACCTCTGCCTCCCACGCCCAAGGCCACAACAGATCCTGGATCATGCTTTTTAGTCAAGGGACTCCATACAAATAAAGGGTGAGTCTCTCGTATTCAGTGGGGCTTCCCTAAAACTGGACAGCCCCAGTGGGCAACCTATGTGAGTACCAGGTATCATTTAGATAGTGATTTGATTGAAAGAGGTTAATGAATAAGGTAGTGCTAACAGAGCAGGGCAGAGGTGAGAAACAGAAAGCCTATCGTAGGGATTATAGGACAGTCAGGGAGACAAAGGTTTAGTCTTCTGATTCTTTTATAGAGTGGATGGATGAGGGGGCTTGACTCGCGGCAAGTGACACACGAACCAAGTCACGTAGGCACAAAGAGACGGGGCAAATGAGTGGGAGCAGCAAGGGACCAAGATCTCCCATAGCAGAGTCCAAAGAGACGAGGGAGGTAGGAGGTACAGAGTGTGCTTTAAGTGTGTCACGTCTGTGTAGGTGGGGAGGCAAGCCCTACAGAAGTCGGTATTAGAGAAGCATAAAGAATGCTTGAATGAAAAAAATGAGAGACGATGAGGTCATAAGGGCACGAAAGGGGACGGAACTGGCAAAGAGGCTTGAAAAGTGGAGAGGAAGTTTCTCTAGAAGTGGGGGGCGCAGAGTGAAAGCCACTGATGAATTCTCAGAAGAGGACTGATGTATATTCCAGCAAGGAAAGGATGCTGAAGGAATCTTCGTTACTGTGCAACCTGCTAGATCGGTGTTCTCAGAACACCTACAGTTCTACAAAGACTCTGATCTCTGTATAGGTAAATCGTTTAGCTCTGAAAATGGGTTTGCTCAGTTAAGAAATAAATACGTAACCAAATAATTTTTTCAAAGCATCTTTTGGTGCTTTTAGATGCATAGATCTCACATAAGATTTTAAAAGGAGGCAGGGGGCAGGAGCCCCTCATTTGGAGGGTGTGAAACACATCATTTAGAAGAGAACAAAAAATTTTAAACCAAAATGTTGAAGCCAGGAAAGAATCAGAAATTATACAGATTATAAATGACCATGCTGACTAAATCAAAGACACTTGATCACATGTTCTCAAGCCACCTTGAGAAAATTAAAATATTTTCAAAGTCCCCTAGAAAGCTTTTCATAGTACACACCTTCTGGTTTCCCTAACCTACTTTACCATGTTCATCCACGACGCAGGAATCTGAATTTCAAAATGTAGTTTTCTTACTTGTGTTCTAAGCTCTACCTGTTCTAACGCTCAGTCGGAATGTTCATGAATGAGTTTGCTGAATGGCAAACCAGATAAGTAATTTAGCATTTTAATGTAGGCACACAGGGTACAGAAATTTGGCCTAGCCACAGAAGCTGCTCAGCTATTAGAGATCAAACAGGCCTGGCCCGTGGGGCACTGACCAGGCCTGGGCCTGCACAAAGTGGGTGGGGTCTCGTGCCTCTGCTCAAACACAGCTGTGCACCCACCCTTCAATTACCCTCCTGGCAGACAGCAGCGATAACCCACCCCCAGACCCTCAGGAGGGAAGCCTTCCCTGAGCAAGCCACGGCCACTGAGGCATAGCTCCTAACCCCAGTATCCAGAACATGCTGTGTATGTTCCGAGGAGCTTGGGGAAAATTCCTGATGAAAGAAGTCCCCCGCAATTTACTGTCAGAGAACCTCAGACGGAATCCTATAAAAAGAAATGGAACTTTACGTGCATATGAGAGTGACTGCACCCTTCCTGTGAACAAATAAAAATACATACAATGCAATCAAAATAGACTAGATATAGGCTAACCAAAAAAAATTCACCAGAGTAATAGCTTGCATTCCACAATGCTCAAGATTACCGTAAATACAAGCTGGCTGAGCTGGAGCTGTGTGTAAGTTCAAAATGAGTGGAGGCTTGGTTGTTCTCTAGTTATGATCCCTGAAGTAGCCAAACCAGATAATCTGGTTAAAAAAAAAAAAACCTTAGGGACTTCCCTGTTGGCTCAGTGATTAAGAATCTGCCTGCCAATGCAGGGGACACGGGTTTGAGCCCTGGTCCGGGAAGATTCCACATGCCCATGGAGCAACTAAGCCCGTGCGCCACAAGTACTGAAGCCTGTGTGCCTAGAGCCCATGCTCCACAACAAGAGAAGCCACCGCAATGAGAAGCCCGCGCACCGCAAGGAGGAGTAGCCCCCGCTCACCACAACTAGAGAAAGCCCGAGCACAGCAACAATGACCCAACACAGCCAAAAAATAAATAAATAAATTTATATAAAAAAATATCTTAAGAGTGGCTGGATTATAAATCTCTCAGTGAGCATTTTTAAGTCTGACTGTGCTAAATTTATAGCGTTTAGAGCAATATAGTGTCTAAAAGGTAACTCCTGACTCCAGGATTTTACAATCTAATAATTATCTGGTTTTACTACCTAAGTGGCTCGAATTAAACAACACTACCAAACATGCATTTCACTTTGCTTTGTAGAGTTACTGTCTTAAAAAAAAAAAAGAATCTATTCTGCAGGAATACTTTTTCTTGAGTTCTTATGATTTATTCAATAAGCACGAAAGGTCTTTTATATAATCGTTACTTTGATGTGCAGGAATACTCTAGATGACATAGAGTCTTAAACTTCCTGGGAGAAGAAAACACCAGTCACACAGCACATTTTAGGGAGGTCACAGAGAGTTCTTTCTTTAATAGTGGTTTAAAATCACAAGTTCTGGAGCCAGATCACCTTGGTTCAAATCCCAGCTCTGCCACCTTTTAGCTGTGTGGCTTTGGATAAATTACTTAGCCTCTCTTTGCCACAATTTCCACATTTGAAAATGAGTATAAAGTATCAACACCACCTCCTGGAGTTAATTGGAGATTTAAATATGGAATCCTGCATTGGCGTGGTGAGTCTTAAGAACTGTTATTTATCACTCCTCTACCTTTGTGCCACCTCCTCTACTTAAAATTACAAAATCCTCTCCTGAAATAAAGCCCATTATTTTTTTTTTTTTTTTTTTTTTTTTTGCGTTACATGGGCCTCTCACTGTTGTGGCCTCTCCCGTTGCGGAGCACAGGCTCCGGATGCGCAGGCTCAACAGCCATGGCTCACGGGCCCAGCCGCTCCGCGGCATGTGGGATCTTCCCAGACCGGGGCACGAACCCGTGTCCCCTGCATCGGCAGGCGGACTCCCAACCACTGCGCCACCAGGGAAGCCCAAAGCCCATTATTAACTTGAGAGAAAATAGGCTTTATAAGAAAGGGAAAGTAGATTGCTTCAGCTATTGGTTCCTTTTATAGTCACCACAAGGTGTCAATCTGTCATTTGGTTAGTTGGGGAAGTCAGTAGTTTTGCTGGTGAAGATGTGCACAAGCTAATAAAAATCCTACATTTACAACACCTGGCAGGGTGTTCGACACTGGTAAGACCCGGCAGAGAGGCAGGTTTTCCCCATGAATGGCAATCACAGTTCACAGCGTCAGCTGCCATGATGTTTTCTTTCCACAAAAGTAAAACTAAACCTGATGAGGTCGCTGAATAAAAGTGACTTTAGACTTCGTCACTTTCCAGATTGCGGCACTCAACGTTAAAAACAGCCATTTATAAATGTGAGAACGTATTTCTCTTTTTTTCCCCTTCAAGCTGGTTTTTATGAAACTAAAGGCATTCACGATAGGCAGAAGAGGGGCAAAGATTCACTGAAGGCTAAGTAATATCTGGAGATCGGACATTATGATATCCTATCACTGTCCTAAATAAGGGAACTGTGGAAATACGGGTGAACCATTTCAAGAAAGAGAGCTTTCCTGCCAGGTAGAAGGATTTGTTTCTGGTTGCATCCTAAAGGCAAAAATATTAAGAATCTTCAGGATTATCCATTCCCCTGATCTCTCCTATTGAGGTAGAAAATGGAAAGCTGATAGTACAGTGCTAACTGATACCTCTGCCTTCAGAGAGTTCTAACCTTTCCAAGGAGAACTATAACTCATGCATCACAATAGAGACTTTCAACAGTTAGATTTAGAGCTACTGAACAAGATTTATAGCTTTTGAAAAACAGGTTTATCCCTGAGGTTAGCCAGTGGCTATTAGCCAGAACTGAGTATTTACAACCTCACATTAAAAAAGGATGAGCCAGAACCTAGGTAATTCAGAAAGAAAGCAAAGTAGCTCTCAGCTAGCACAATCTTGAAGGTCAGACAGGTGATTCAAATTGCCAATCTCAAAGCATAAACCACCTTGCCTAAACGCCTTTTAATAACAGCATGTTTGTTTAAACGCACTGGGACTGAATCTATTCTAAAACACACGTATTCATCCTCCAAGCAAAATTCATATCCAATCCCTTGCAGTCTGCTCTGAATAGGGTCTCTGGAAGCTGCTTGCCTGGTTAGATGGGGGCAACTTAGACAAAAGGGGATATTCTAAATAAGTTATAATCCTTTTGCCGAGAATAAACACACAAAGGTGCGAAATGCATGGGAAAATATACTGCTGAGTGTTCTGACACTACTATGAGTTTCAGGGACAATAAGCTCGCTGGAGCCTTCAGACCCTCAGTCCATTCAAACGCCAATGAAAGTGTTTTCAAGAAATGGCAAGTACTCATTGGTTCTGAATCCAATGTCATTTATGGATGTCAAAATTCTCTATCATCAGCTGTATAAGGGTACCTGGGGCTTTGAGCTTCTTCCACTAAAAGTACATATGGCAAACTGCTTCCCGAAGCAAACGCTTTAAAGCAAAGGCTGAAAACTGCTTGAAGAGCCAGGCTGAGAGGCTCAGCAGTTCTGATTCCTCACTTACTACGTCTCCCGGGACAGTGGCGGCCAGGCCCGGGCGCGGAGTGCCGAGCCAAGGCGCGCTCCGCATGGAGTTAGGCACCCTCTTGATCTACAGTGGCCACTGCAGCTCCGCCAGACTTTCAGGGGAGGTGGACCGGGTGTGCTGTGAGTTCCCGGCGTGGGTCTTATAGGCTGGATCTCTGCCTGCCTGCTTGTATGCCAACCCCAGTGACTGAGACCCATCTCAAAACAGAACACAATTGGGCACAGTAGGGGTCCCTGCAGAGGAGCTGTCCTGCAGAGGACACACGGGGACACACACGGACACACACACACAGACACGGAAACGTTCTGAAAAAGGCACTCTCTTACCTTATACTTCATCTCGGCAGCGGTGAATTGAGGCGTTTTCCTACACTACACTAGTTAGACTGCATTAAGCACTGGCGTGTCCGCCCCTCCATCGAGCGCTGGGCTAAATGAAAGTGAGAACGGCCCGGCTGCAGCCAGTTGTCAGCGCAGCGCGGAGCTCCGACACCGCTACGCCCGCCAAGCCTCTGAGCTCACTGTTTTGATTGAGGCAGGCCGAGCACGGAGCTCATTTGCATACCGCCCCGCCATTGGCTAGTGGGCCAAGGTAATGCGGACGCTCCGCCCACCCTTAACTCCTGAAAACTGACAAAGAACTTGTAATGTGATCATTTCTTTTTACATTGTCAGAAAGGGTGGAAAATAAAGTCAGGAACCTTCCCGAACCTTACTCCACCCCCACCCCCAAAACCCCTGGAAAAGGAGATAAATTCTTTTTAAGCTTAACCCAAATTTTAAAGAAATGGAATTCAGAAAGCAGTCTGACAGCCGCGCTTCCTGTGACCTAGCAACTCCTTCATAAACCCATTTCATTTCAAAGCCGTTCACCTCACAATCTCTACATGAAACAAACTCGGGGAACAAAAGGTTTTCTGTCTCCCGGCCCCTTTTTACTAACTACCCCTGCTGATATCTCTCTCTCTCTTTCTCTCCTCCCTCCCCTCCCCTTTCTTGCGGCTGTTTGCTTTTTTTGTTCTTTTCAATGTTCAAAGTACTTGCAATGTCAGTCTGCAAGGAGCCAGAATACAATTCTCCCTCAGTGAAAAGGAACTTGGTAGCTCAGGCACCAGGGATTCCCTGGCCGGCTTCTCACGAGGGCCTCACAGAGTTGAGTGTCAGCCACATTCAGTAGACCTTCTCTGGTTTTGCTGAGGATAAAGGTTAGCTGTGACCTCTTAGATGGGGCTGGCCAGTGCACACGCCCTATACATCATCACTGTTCACCAAGTACTGTGTTCTTTGATGGCTGGCATTTCTAGTTCCAGCTTTGAACACTGCAGTTTTTCCTTCTGACCTCTCTCTTGAAGATGACCCATTAACCCACCAACACTTATTATCCAGGGAACAAAACATGCCCACTGTTTGACGAGCCTAGTTAAAAAAACCTCAGTCTTTTCCCAGTGAAGCACAGAGCATTTGGTTCAACTTCATGCTTTCTATAGAAAGAGAGGATCACCCAGGAGAGAACAGAAATGGTCACCTTCAGCAACTCTTCTGAGGGATGGAGCAGTGAGGGGAAAATTCCTTTTCATGGGACCTCAGGATTGAGACTCGATGAGTGCAGACAATAGCTGTCCCTGAATGGGAAGGACTCCAACTAGACTACACGACTTGGATGGAAAAATCAGCCTTTATTTTTCTCCTGACTGAGTTGGATCAGAATCAGTTTGATTTTTTTTCCTTCCCAATTCCCAATGGATTAAAATTCTACTTTTATAGGGCTTCCTTGGTGGTGCAGTGGTTAAGAATCCACCTGCTAATGCAGGGGACACAGGTTCGAGCCCTGGTCCGGGAAGATCCCACATGCTGCCAAGCAACTAAGCCCGTGCGCTACAACTACTGAGCCTGCGCTCTAGAGCCCGTGAGCCACAATTACTGAAGCCCGCGCACCTAGAGCAACAAGAGAAGCCACCGCAGTGAGAAGCCTGCGCACCGCAATGAAGAGTAGCCCCCGCTCGCCGCAACTAGAGAAAGCCTGTGCACAGCAACGAAGACCCAATGCAGCCAAAAATAAAAGAACTGAAGAAAACAAAAAATAAATAAATTTATTTTTTAAAAGTCTACTTTTATGATCTAAGCAAAAAGAACAGGAGAGCAGCTGTCCTACAAAAGTGGTTTCCGGATACAGGGCTCAGAGTTTAGATCACTGTTTAATGTGGCACTTATTCCCTGGACAGGATCCCCCCCACACACACCAAGGTGGTCATAGTGAGGTTGACACAGGTTTGGGACCTCCACTCGACCTCTTTCCCTCATTTAGCCTTAGAGTGAAAATGAGCCTGAGTGATTTTGCAAGGTCCTTCTGAATACACATTAAGCATGAGACATATTACACTGCAAGGATCTTCCTAAGGGTCCCACAGACTTATGTGAGAGTCTAGCTGGCAGGAAATTGTTTTTGGTGTCTGTCTGGATAAGTCAAAGTCCTTCTCATCTGTAAGATGAGTCTTGTGGCCTCCAGGAGATCTAGATAACATTCCTCTGGCTTCCTAAGCAGTAAAGCTGAATCCGCCTTCTGTTTTGTTTGATGAGCACCACTGAATAGTGAACACTGTCTCACCCCTTTTTAATGCTTTCAAAGAGTTTCCCAAAGCATATGCTAGGGCTTTTTCTTTCTCTAGGTAAAAGCTTAATTCACACCAAGTGGCTCTCCTGCTTTCCTGTTTCTGTCCTGTACAGAATATACCTGAAAACCTACCTGAAGTTTATTTCAAGGTGGTTTGGGTCGTTGTATTGTTAGTTATATAGAGAAAAGCATGAGGGTGTTGGAGTCAGGTAAACGTGTGTTAGAATCTCAACAAATTTCTAACTTCCTAATTTTGGTGTCCTGAAGTGTAAAATAGACAATAATATCAACCTGCTAGCGTTATAATGAGGACTAAATGAGCTAATGTGGATAGAAGTTAATAGTATTTGGCAGATAGTAAGACCTTAGTAAATGATGGCTTATTAGTATTATTACATTATTAATTATTATTTTACTATTAAATTTATTATACATTATTTTATTACTATATCATATAACATTAACATCCTATATCATTATAATATTATTGTTATATGATATAAATTAATTTTAAATTATCATGTTAATTATAACTATTATCACTATTAGACTATTATCGATATTATATGTGTGGTGGGCATTCAGAAAAAGATGGAGGATTCCCTCCATCTCTGTGCCATCCTATCACCGGGCAGCTTTCTAATTTAACAAATATCAATTCAGAACCAACCATGTGCCACGGCTGTTCTAGGTAGGGAGAATACAACAACAGCCCAGTTAAAGGTCTTACCCTCACAAAGTCTAGTAGGAGTGCAGGACAAAAATTAAAGAAATATATAGTACAGTTTTGGCGTGGTAGATGCCATGAAGAAAAATTATGCAGGAAAAATTGCTAGAGGAAAACAGACCAAGGTGGGTGAGGAGAGTCTTATTTTAGAGCGAGTGGTCATGTAAGCCCCTCTAAGGAGGTAATATTGAAGCAGGAATCTGAACAACATGAGGGATCCACTCAAAGATCTGGGGAAAGAATGTTCCAGACAGAGGAAGTGACCCACGGGAAGGGCCCGAGATACAAGTAAGCTTGGTGTATTTAAGAACAGTGAGCAGTCCAGGATGCCCAGAGAGGGGTACCCAGGGGATGGAGGGAGGGAGGGGTACCCAGGGGACGGAGGGAGAGAGGGGTACCCATGGGACAGAGGGAGAGAGGGAGGTGGCAGCCGTTTGGATTTTCTCCTGAGTGTGACAGGAAGTCACGGGAACGTTTTGAGCAGGGAATGATATATCTATTTCTCTGTTTTTACCCTTGGTTTGTTTAAACACTCAGGGACAATAGACTATTATTAGTTTAAAAATATTGAGCTCTTTCTTAATGCAGCTTACATAATGCTGATAGCTGTTACTTTATTAGTGTCATCTACTATGTTTCCTTTAGAACCCTTTGGGGAAACACAAATGCTCTCAATGAATACAGAAGCAGCCCCCTCTCCATCACCTGACCTTCTGGATGAAAAGATACTGTTTAAACTGTGCTATATAAACACCGTCGATTGGTTTATGCAGCCACCCTAATGCTCCCATGGGTAGCCTCATAAAATGGGTCAAGACCCCAGGGCTCGGACACTAATAACCTGTGCTCACCAGCACTCTCTCAGCCTCCCCAGATGCCCGTGCAGGCTGGAGCAAGGGAAATGGCACAGATGCCACCCATACCATTTTCCAGCTGCCACTGGGTACTGGTGTGTATACAGCAATAAATCAGAGAGGATGCTACAGGGAAGAGATTCTTCCATCCACCACTTAGGAGGAGCCCACGTGGCTGCCCACGTGGCTGCCCGCTGAGAGTGAAGGGGTAAGTCAGAGCCTGCAAGGGCAGAAAGCAACCTTGGGAAGCATCCAGTCCAGCCCCTGGTGGAGGGGATGGAGCTGCTGCTCTGGGGGTGCCCTGCCCGGGGGCCGCCAGGTTGGATCCTAACCACAGACAGTGCTTTAGGTCAGTCCCCTGTCTCTCCTGTCTGATTTATTCCAGCCATTCCTTTTAGTTACCCTGCTGAAAATCGCTCCTTGTTCTGCAGAAGGAATCCCTCCCTCCCTGTGCATTGCCCCTAGTGTACTTGGACCAGGGCCCTAGCATAAGGCTCTGACACATTGTATCATGATGATTTGTTGATGTCTGTTTCCCCAGCTTCCAGGTGAGCTGGTATCTTGTTAAACTCTGTGTGCCCTGCAGGCTTATACCTTACAGAAGCTTAAATGCCTTCTGAATGAATGAGCAAGAGGACAGCGCATCTTCAAAGGACTCGTGTAATCTTGAGGTTCTGCCTGGTGCTTAGGAAGGCAGTGGCGAAACTCCCGGTTGAGGGCAGGAGTGCCGTTTACATTTACTAGCCCCGGGCTAGGATGCACCTCTTCACAACCAGGTCAAGGCCTGTTGCCAGTCCTGGCTCTTGGGCACAGGTCAGTCAGATAACTACGGCTTGTGGGCCGCCTGTTTTTATATGACCTACGAGCTGAGAATAGCCTTTACATTTTTAAGTTGTTGGAACAAAATCTAAAGCAGGATAATATTTCATGAGATGTCTCTAAATAAAGTTTTATTGGAACAGGCGCACCCATTCATCTCCACGTTGCCTGTGAGCTGCAACAGCAGACTTGAGCAGCTGCGACAGAGGCGGTTAAAAACTGAAAAGCCGAAAACATGTATTATCTGGCCCTCCCTGGAGCAAGTTTGCTGACTCATGCTCTAGAGGAGTGCAAGATGTATCCATCCCTGAGTTCAGATAAGTATAGATTCTGCCACAGCCACAGAGAAACAACATAGAAATACCCACTCTAGAGCCATGTTTTACCTTTTTTAGTTTGATACCAATTTCAAAAAAAATCTTCATTATAACAAAGTTACTTCAAAAATATAATCCGAGGCACCAACTTTTCAATTCTACAGGTCTCCAGAAACGTCCCCAAACAAAGATGAGCCACTGAGAGTTTTCTCCTTCAGTCCACTGGCTCATTCAGGGACCAGGCCCTGTGCTGGGCTGTCACAAACATCATTTCTCTTAATATTCATCTAACAACCCTAACGAGGTGGGTCGTAGGGTTCTAGTTTTACACGTAACAAAACTGAGACTCGGAGAGGTTTCCACAACTTGCACGAAGGTCCAGGCCAGGGAGTGGCAGGTCTGGCATGTGAACCCAGGCTTTCTGGCTCCCGGGCCTGTGTGCTACACGGCTGCCAGGCTTCCTCTGGGTGCCTTCATTATCTGAGCCCCCATTTGTCAGTTTGATAAATTAGCATCTCTACCCTAGTGGGACTAAGCCTACCTGGGGACCATGTATTGCTCTGGAGTCGTGACTAAGGCTAACAGTGTGAACACACACACACACACACACACACACACACACATCTTACTCACTCATACTTTCAAGCCTGTGTGTGTGTGTGTGTGTGTGTGTGTGTGTGGTTCCTCTTGCCTGGACTGCCTTCCTTTCATCATCTGCTTACCTAAATCCCGTTTTCCCCGCAGTTTGCACCCCATCTCCTGCATGGATCCTTTTCTAGAAAATCTCTCCATTGTTGATGACCCCATTACCCACCCCCGCACCCCTTGTGTCTTTCATCACCTACGGCTTAGGTCAGGGCTTCCCAAATCTGAGCTCCTTTAAAAACCAGTTGTGGATGCTTCGGCTTCTCCCCTTTAAGTTGGATTCTGTAGGCCTTGGAATCTACACATGAGAAAAGATCCGCATAGGATTCTGTATACAGCGTTTTGTGTGTGGTATATCATTTAGTGCTTAGTTATTGCCTTGTATTGTTTCACCCGTGAGGGTGCCTCCCCCAGAGTGAGATTTTAAGCAACTTGTAGAAGAGGATCCTGTCTTTCCTTCTGTCGTATCCCCTTCTGCACCTGTGTAGGTAACTGCATCGCATCTATGTCTTCTCAAAGCCCTATGCCTTGTCCACGCGCCCAGCCTTCATCGATGTCAGTATGAAAAAAGTAAGCCACTTTTCAGCAGGCAGGGCAAGAACACCTCTCACTCTAGGCAATCGCCCTCGTGTATCTGTTGAGCGGGTCAAGCTCTGGGAATGAAGTCTGTTATTAGGGAGACGCTCAGAACAGTCTCCAGGCCTCTTTATGTGTGCGGGGTGGAGCTTTCATTCACTCTCCCTCCACTCCTATTTTGGCACAAGAGACCTCATGAAAGCCACCCAAAGCCCATCCATCTTCCCCCCTTTTCACAGCAGTGTCCTAGGAAGAATATCCGTTTTCTGAAAGAGTTGTTAAAAGCACTGTTTTAAGGTAAGTTTCTGCAGCTGGAGGGTGGTGTTTACCAAAAAGGCTGTTGACTCACGGTCCTCGAATTACTCCTGCTTTGGTTCCTCCCCGACTTATTTCTTGTTTTTGCTCGATGACGAGCCACCTGGGGTGAGGTGGGGCTCTAAAGAGATTAGCAGTGGTTCCTCCAGGTCTCTCTTCACCTTCACGCATGACATGTGGATTCCCACACTATGAAGCCTTTACAAGGTCTGACTGCCCCTTTTCACTCAGTCAAGTTTAGAAGTGTGTCACTGTCACCATCCTTTTAAAAGTCCACCACCCTCTTCCCCCTTCCCACTGCCCTCTGCCATCCATCCCAGACTCTACGAGGTGGCTTTTAATTTTATCAAGGGTGAAGTGCTAACGTTGAGTGTCTTAGGGCCCTCTGAGTCCTTGGTAAACCCTGCAGGAATACAGGTAATACCGTGTCACTAACATGCTACAAAGACTCCTGTAAATGGGGCGATTGTTGGCAATACCTTGACTTGATTTTTGAAAAACTTGTGCAGCTGTAAAGTTTCTGATGATATGTATATATACACCTACATACTACAGATATTATAACTTTAGAATACTTAATTACTACCTTTTCCCCCCACGAAGGACTTAAAAAACGTAACAGATTAAATTATATGTCGAGTAAATCGACTCAATTCTAGTGAAATATGACAAGCATTTGTGAGGCGCCATCTTAGCATTTAGTGTTTTCTTCATATGAAGGATTTGGGGAAGTTAACTTAGGGGTGAAATAATAAGAAAAGTTAGAAACACGTAATAAAGATTTAGGTTTATTCATCATCATAAATGTGCGAAGGCTTAGATTGCTACTATTTATATGTATCCAGCTGGGCAAAGGAATGCAGTTCAGTAGAAGGAGTTTTTAACAGTAAAACTGTGCAGGCTGCTGGCAAACGCTCCCTCCTGTTTTCTCCAGCCCTGAGGTGTTCTATTATTGCACACTTTAGTTTGTCCAAATAAACAATTTGTTATATGAAACTGTCATGGGAATCTCTTCTGCTGGTAGAAACTTGGACTGTGGGTTTTTACAAAGGTCAAAGTGATCTGCCAAGACCAAATAAACAGGAGTGGCGTGACTGGATGGAAGATGGCCTCTACTTTTCTGAAGGCAGGGTCCAGCACAGTGATACTGCTACATAATATGTATTCAATAAGCAGTGACAAAGGCGCCATGGTTTCCTTCTTGGTAACTTCTGTTCTTCCTTTGTGTATTCTTAACGTTGAAAAGTCTTCCTGACCCCTCGTCGCGTACGTAGCATCACCCTCTAGATGGTAGGATGTGAGATCACGGCGCTTTATGCTAGAGCTTTGCCATCCCCTTCCCACTCTCCACTCTTTGCTACCATCTAGGTGGAATGAGCGGAGAGATTTATGGACTGCGTGCCCTAAATTCCCGGATGGGGCTGGATGTTCTGTTTCCAATCTGCTCCTGAGCTTTACCATTCTCCCGACACACGGGCCGCTAAAAGTCACCCTCCCCATCTGGCATCCAGCGTGACTCCAGGGTGGAGGTGGGTGTGGAAGAAAAGGGGGGGGCGGTGTTTCAAACCCCCAGTAGTCACTTAACTGGAGGCACAGGGTAAACCATTTCTTTAGGGTTTGGAGATGCATTTTCCCGCCTGGGGCCCAACGAGAGCCCGCTGACCCAGTCCTTCGAGAGCCCCTGCTTTCTGTCCCCCACCGCCCTCATCAGCTGAGGCCAGTCAGTGAGTGTCCAGCAGGCCCTGTCCCAGGGCATCCGGCCCGTCTGAGCAGCCCAGGCGGCCGCCAGCTGGCGCTGATGAGGGAGTCGAAGGAATCTGAGTAATGCAGGGCCTGGGGTCGGAGTGGGGAGGGCAAGACGGTAGGAATGTGATGTGGGAACGCAGCACACCCAGCGCTGCTGAATCCAAGCTTTTGAAGAGTTTGATTCATTTTAGAAAGCAAACAAAGCACTCCAGCTATCAGCAATCTTTTATTTTGTCTGCCGGAGGAATGCCTTTCCAGCGTGGGCCGGAGACTGGGCGGCTGTGGAGACACCAGCGTCCACCCTTGACTTGCCGAGCGCGTGTGGACGGCGCATTCCTTCCTGCCCACTGAAGCTGGGAAATAAAGAGCAGCTCTCTTCTCCGTAAGGAGAGCCCAAGAGGAGCTCAGCTAACGAGCAAGCACAGGACTTAAAGGCTCACTCACTCACAGCACTGAGGTTTACAGATGTTAAGTACGAGTTCCCTTAATTTGCTTAAGTCCTGGCACCCTGTGATTTAGACCCGAGGATGTAGACAAGGGCGGGGAGATTTCTTGAACTTTGATGCCTGCGGTTCTCATGACTCATGCTCTAACCAGCCTGTGGAGCTTCTGGTCAGAGGAAGGGTCGAGGGTTGGGAGAAGCAGCAAGGCCACGGCCCTCCTGTCCCTAGAAGGTGGAGGCTACGTGCTCCCCACCTTTAGATTTTCCCACCTCAGACTCGCTCTCTATCTTCTAAAGCCAACCCCTGTGCAGTGAGCTCACCAGGAAAAGAAATCTTCCCTCCTTACCCCACAGCTCTGTGCTTTTATCGTCCCCTCTCAAACCCACCCCGGGACGTAGTTCCCCACCTCTCCCTTCTCCCATTCCCACACCTGATCTTTCGTATCCTGTTCTCTAAAAGAACGTTTCAGCCTTCCTCGTCCTAAATACAGATCCACGGTTCTTTGTTCAAAAACCTGGAGGCCAGATGAGCTGTGGAATTCAGAATATTTCAGCTTTTAGAAACAGATTTCGTGTCTATACGGCATGCTACAAAACTCCCAGTGGGACCTGGGCCAGCATCCCGCACGCAGGCTCATTCAGATTTCAGCAGATGTGTGCATATTCATACCACGGTGGGTAAATGAAGACTATGCATCACCTTGGGCCAATCCAGTCAGGCTTTGCTGCCAAATGAGTCATGGAAGGACTCTAGATTTTTATGCTTTGTAAGCGTGGGTGGACGAGCCTGGACCACCACCACACTCTCCAGCTCCTCAGGACTCCCCTCTGACAGCTCTCCTTCCCCCAGCACCACGCCAAGCACTCTGCTCTCTCTTTTCCTCGCCATCATCTGCCAGCGAGCCGCCCAGTCCTGGCCGCCCCCTCCTCTGCCTCTGCCATCCTCTCCAGCCACCTCCATCCTGGGCAGTGCAGCCCAAGCTCTCCACTGTAAAGGACCAGCGTTTTCCATTCCCAAGCCATCACGCACCACTTAAAAATACATTACTAGGAAAATGCAATGAAAAAGACTTAGGAAATACAAGCCTTGTTTGTTGTTATTATTGTTGAATTCATCTGGTATAAAATGACTCCTAATTGCCGTCAGATTGCAAAGTGCTCACTCTCAGTTTCCCTCCCTCTGTGGGCCTGGGCAGTGTGCAGCCCGGCGTGGGTCTGCAGATGGCATTTTGAGGAGCACGGCTTGAGATCCTCGTCTTCCTTTGCCCAAGCTGTGGGCTTTCCTCGACCCTTTGCATCCCCTTGCCTGCGACATTCTCTCCCTCCCCAGCCTGTCCTGAAACGGCCTCCTCCTTCAGCTTCCACAACGCTGGGCTCTTCTTACTCCCGCCTCTCTCACCAATAGGTGCACTTGGCAGCCCTGCCCTCGGTATTCGCGGGTTCCAAATCCACGATTCAACCACCCGCAGGTGGTGTAGTATTTTCTGTCCAGTGCTGGCTGAATCCACAGATGCAGAGCCTGTGGATGGAGCATCCTCAGATTTTGGTATTCGTGGGGGGGGTCCTGCCGAGGATCCCAAGGGACCACTGCATTTTAGTCTTCTTTTCAGGCTGGCTTTCCCCAGGGTTGCATCCTTAGCCTTTTTTCTTCTGCATTTCCTCCTTTATCTATCTTATCCTCTCCAATGACTTCTACTCTTGTTTCTGTGCTGATGACAATCACATCCCCTGACCTGTGTTCTGCGTTCCAAATCCTCATTTCCTCCTGCACCCAAATATTCCAGAGGCTTCTCATCACCTCCTCATATTCACATATTGTGACAGTTCATTTTATGTGTCAACCTGGCTAGGCCACGGTACCCAGTTATTTGGTCAAATACTAGTCTCGACTTGCTGTGCAGATATTTTTTAGATGAGAATAACATTTAAATCTGTAGACTCTGAGTAAAGCAGATAAGCCTCCATCATGTGGGTGGGTCTATCTAATCAGTTGAAGGCCTTAAGAGGAAAAAGACTAACGCCCCTCTAGGGAGAAGGAATTCTGCTCCAGATGGCCTTTAGACTGAGCTGCACCATCACCTCTGCTCTGGGTTTACAGCCTGACAGCCTGCCCTGCAGATTTTGGACTCATCAGCCTCCACAATTATGTGAGCCAGTTCCTTAAATTAGTCTCTCTCTGGGCATACACACACACACACACACGCTCACACACACATCCTACTGGCTTGTTGGTTCTGTTTCTTTGGAGAAACATGGCTAATTGGCATATGAACTTCCCACTGAAACTGTGGCTACTTCTAACTATTCTACTTCTATTTATGATGCCACCATTGTCCCAGGTGCCTAGAATCAAAAGTTCAAATTGATCTTTTGTGTCTTTTTCCCTCCTCCTCCCACATCCAATCAGCCATGTCAATATTTATGGCATAAATTCATCCACGAATGGAGATCCCCAACCACCAGACAGGCCTGGTCTGTCATAGAATGTATCCCCACATTCTCCACAGTGATTGGTCCAAGAAATTGGCATGTGACCCAGAGAGGGTGACTCTGAGATCTTCTTTGAGATTTTTTTAAGTGACAATTTTTTTCTTAACATCTTTATTGGAGTATAACTGCTTTACATTGTTGTGTTAGTTGCTGCTGTATAACAAGGTGAATCAGCTGTATGTATACATACATCTCCATATCCCCTCCCTCTTGCATCTCCCTCCCACCCTCCCTATCCCACCCCTCTAGGTGGTCACAGAGCACCGAGCTGATCTCCCTGTGCTATGTGGCTGCTTCCCACTAGCTATCTATTTTACATTTGGGAGTGTATATATGTCCATGTCTCTCTCTCACTTTGTCCCAGCTTCCCCTTCTCCCTCCCCATGTCCTCAAGTGCATTCTCTACGTCTGCATCTTTATTCCTGTCCTGTCCCTAGGTTCTTCAGAACTTTTTTTTTTTTTTTTTTTAGATTCCATATATATGTGTTAGCATACGGTATTTGTTTTTCTCTTTCTGACTTACTTCACTGTATGACAGCCTCTAGTTCCGTCCACATCACTACAAATAACTCAATTTCGTTTCCTTTTATGGCTGAGTAATATTCCATTGTATATATGTGCCACATCTCCTTTATCCATTCATCTGTTGATGGACACTTAGGTTGCTTCCATGTCCTGGCTATTGTAAATAGTGCTGCAATGAACATTGTGGTACATGACTCTTTTTGAATTATGGTTTTCTCAGGGTATACGCCCAGTAGTGGGATTGCTGGGTCGTATGGTAATTCTATTTTTAGTTTTTTAAGGAACCTCCATACTGTTCTCCATAGTGGCTGTATTAATTTACATTCCCATCAACAGTGCAAGAGGGTTCCCTTTTCTCCACACCCTCTCAAGCATTTATTGTTTGTAGATTTTTGGATGATAGCCATTCTGACCTGTGTGAGGTGATACCTCATTGTAGTTTCGATTTGCATTTCTCTAAAGATTAGTGATGTTGAGCATCCTTTCATATGTTTGTTGGCAATCTGTGTATCTTCTTTGGAGAAATGTCTATTTAGGTCTTCTGCCCATTTTTGGATTGGGTTGTTTGTTTTTTTGATACTGAGCTGCATGAGCTGCCTGTATATTTTGGAGATTAATCCTCTGTCAGTTGCTTAGTTTGCAAATATTTTCTCCCATTCTGAGGGCTGTCTTTTCATATTGCTTACAGTTTGCTTTGCTGTGCAAAAGCTTTTAAGTTTCATAGGTCCCATTTGTTTATTTTTGTTTTTATTTCCATTTCTCTAGGAGGTGGGTCAAAAAGGATCTTGCTGTGATTTATGTCATAGAGTGTCTGCCTATGTTTTCCTCTAAGAGTTTTATAGTGTCTGGCCTTACATTTAGGTCTTTAATCCATTTTGAGTTTATTTTTCTGTATGGTGTTAGGAAGTTTTCTAATTTCATTCTTTTACATGTAGCTGTCCAGTTTTCCCAGCACCACTTATTGAAGAGTGTGTCTTTTCTCCATTGTATATTCTTGCCTCCTTTATCAAAGATAAGGTGACCATATGTGCGTGGGTTTATCTCTGGGCTTTCTATCCTATTCCATTGATCTATATTTCTGTTTTTGTGCCAGTACCATACTGTCTTGATTACTGCAGCTTTGTAGTATAGTCTGAAGTCAGGGAGCCTGATTCCTCCAGCTCTGTTTTTCTTTCTCAAAATTGCTTTGGCTTTTCGGGGTCTTTTGTGTTTCCATACAAATTGTGAAATTTTTTGTTCTAGTTCTGTGAAAAATGGCACTGGTAGTTTGATAGGGATTGCATTGAATCTGTAGATTGCTTTGGGTAGTATAGTCATTTTCACAATTTTGATTCTTCCAATCCAAGAACATGGTATATCTCTCCATCTGTTGGTATCATCTTTAATTTCTTTCATCAGTGTCTTATAGTTTTCTGCATACAGGTCTTTTGTCTCCTTAGGTAGGTTTAGTCCTAGGTATTTTATTCTTTTGGTTGTAATGGTAAATGGGAGTGCTTCCTTAATTTGTCTTTCAGATTTTTCATCCTTAGTATATAGGAATGCAAGAGATTTCTGTGCATTAATTTTGTATCCTGCTACTTTACCAAATTCATTGATTAGTTCTAGTAGTTTCCTGGTAGCATCTTTAGAATTCTCTATGTAGAGTATCATGTCATCTGCAAACAGTGACAGTTTTACTTCTTCTTTTCCTACTTGGATTCCTTTTATTTCTTTTTCGTCTCTGACTGCTGTGGCTAAAACGTCCAAAACTATGTTGAATAATAGTGGTGAGAGTGGACAACCTTGTCTTGTTCCTGATTTTAGTGGAAATGGTTTCAGTTTTTCACCATTGAGAATGATGTTGGCTGTGGGTTTGTCATCTATGGCCTTTATCATATTGAGGTAGGTTCCCTCTATGTCTACTTTCTGGAGAGTTTTTATGATAAATAGGTGTTGAATTTTGTCAAAAACTTTTTCTGCATCTATTGAGATGATCATATGGTTTTCTTCCTTCTATTTGTTAATATGGTGTATCATGTTGATTGATTTGCATATATTGAAGAATCCTTGCATTCCTGGGATAAACCCCACTTGATCGTGGTGTATGATCCTTTTAATGTGCTGCTGGATTCTGTTTGCTAGTATTTTGTTGAGGATTTTTGTATCTATGTTCATGAGTGCTATTGGCCTGTAGTTTTCTTTCTTTGTTACATCCTTGTCTGGTTTGGTATCAGGGTGATGGTGGACTCATAGAATGAGTTTGAGAGTGTTCCTCCCTCTGCTATATTTTGGAAGAGTTTGAGAAGGATAGGTGTTAGCTCTTCTCTAAATGTTTGATAGAATTCGCCTGTGAAGCCACCTGGTCCTGGCCTTTTGTTTGTTGGAAGATTTTTTTTTTTTTTTTTTTGCGGTACGCAGGCCTCTCACTGTTGTGGCCTCTCCCGTTGCAGAGCACAGGTTCTGGATGCACAGGCTCAGCAGCCATGGCTCACAGGCCCAGCCACTCCACGGCATGTGGGATCTTCCCAGACTGGGGCAAGAACCCAAGTCCCCTGCATCGGCCGGCAGACTCTCAACCACTGCGCCACCAGGGAAGCCCTGTTGGAAGATTTTTAATCACAGTTTCAATTTCAGTGCTTGTGATTGGTCTGTTTTTATTTTCTATTTCTTCCTGATTCAGTCTTGGAAGGTTGTGCTTTTCTAAGAATTTGTCCATTTCTTCCAGGTTGTCCATTTTATTGGCATAGAGTTGCTTGTAGTAATCTCTCATGATCCTTTGTATCTCTGCAGTGTCAGTTGTTACTTCTCCTTTTTCATTTCTAATTCTGTTGATTTGAGTCTTCTTCCTTTTTTTCTTGATGAGTCTGGCTAATGGTTTATCAATTTTGTTTATCTTCTCAAAGAACCAGCTTTTAGTTTTATTGATCTTTGCTATCGTTTCCTTCATTTCTTTTTCATTTATTTCTGATCTGATTTTTGTTATTTCTTTCCTTCTGCTAACTTTGGGATCTTTTTGTTCTTCTTTCTCTAATTGCTTCAGGTTGTTTATTTGAGATTTTTCTTGCTTCTTGAGGTAGTATTGTATTGCTATAAACTTCCCTGTTAGAACCGCTTTTGCTGCATCCCACAGGGTTTGGGCCGTCATGTTTTCACTGTCATTTGTTTATAGGTATTTTTTGATTTCCTCAGTGATCTCTTGGTTATTTAGTAGCGTATTGTTAGCCTCCATGTGTTTGTATTTTTTACAGACTTTTTCCTGTAATTGATATCTAGTCTCATAGTGTTGTGGTCGGAAAAGATATTTGATATGATTTCAATTTTCTTAAATTTACCACGGCTTGATTTGTGACCCAAGATATGATCCTGGGGAATGTTCCATGAGCACTTGAGAAGAAAGTGTATTCTGTTGTTTTTGGATGGAATGTCCTATAAATATCAATTAAGTCCGTTTTGTTTAATGTATCATTTAAAGCTTGTGTTTCCTTATTTATTTTCATTTTGGTTGATCTGTCCATTGGAGAAAGTGGGGTGTTAAAGTTCCTTACTATTATTGTGTTACTGTCGATTTCCCCTTTTATGGCTGTTAGTATTTGCCTTATGTACTGAGGTGCTCCTATGTTGGGTGCATAAATATTTACAACTGTTAAATCTTCTTTTTGGATTGATCCCTTGGATTGATCCCTTGATCATTATGTAGTGTCCTTCTTTGTCTCTTGTAATAGTCTTTATTTCAAAGTCTATTTTGTCTGATATGAGAATTCCTACTCCAGCTTTCTTTTGATTTCCATTTGCATGGAATATGTTTTTCCATCCCCTCACTTTCAGTCTGTATGTGTCCCTAGGTCTGAAGTGGGTCTCTTGTAGACAGCATATATAGGGGTCTTGTTTTTATATCCCTTCAGCCAGTCTGTGTCTTTTGGTTGGAGCATTTAATCCATTTACGTTTAAGGTAATTATCGATATGTATGTTCCTGTTACCATTTTCTTAATTGTTCTGGATTTGTGTTTGTCGGTCTTTCCCTTCTCTTGTGTTTCCTACCTAGAGAAGTTCCTTATCATTTTTTGTAAAGCTGGTTTGGTGGTGCTGAATGCTCTTAGCTTTTGCTTGTCTGTAAAGGTTTTAATTTCTCTGTTGAATCTGAATGAGATTCTTGCTGGGTAGAGTAATCTTGGATGAAGGTTTTTCCCTTTCATCACTTTAAATATGTCCTGCCACTCACTTCTGGCTGGCACAGTTTCTGCTGAAAAATCAGCTGTTAACTTTATGGGGATTCCCTTGTGTGTTATTTGTTGCTTTTCCCTTGCTGCTTTTAATATTTTTTCTTTGTATTTAATTTTTTTAAAAAATTTTATTTATTTATTTATTTATTTTTGGCTGTGTTGGGTCTTTGTTGCTGTGCATGGGCTTTCTCTAGTTGCAGTGAGCAGGGGCTACTCTTCCTTGCAGTGTGCAGGCTTCTCATTGCGGTGGCTTCTCTTGTTGTGGAGCACGGACTCTAGGCATGCAGGCTTCAGTAGTTGTGGCACGTGGGCTCAGTAGTTGTGGCTCTCGAGCTCTAGAGCGCAGGCTCAGTACTTGTGGTGCATGGGCTCAGTTGCTCCGTGGCATGTGGGATCCTCCTGGACCAGGGCTTGAACCCATGCTCCCTGTATTGGCAGGCAGATTCTTAACCACTGTGCCGCCAGGGAAGTCCCTATATTTAATTTTTGATAGTTTGATTAATATGTGTCTTGGCATGTTTCTCCTTGGATTTATCCTGTATGGGACTCTCTGCACTTCCTGGACTTGATTGACTATTTCCTTTCCCATATTAGGGAAGTTTTCAAGTATAATCTCTTCAAATATTTTCTCAGTCCCTTTCTTTTTCTCTTCTTCTTCTGGGACCCCTATAATTCAAATGTTGGTGCATTTAGTGTTGTCCCAGAAGTCTCTGAGACTGTCCTCAATTCTTTTCATTCTTTTTTGTTTATTCTGCTCTGTGGTAGTTATTTCCACTATTTTATCTTCCAGGTCACTTATCCGTTCTTCTGCCTCAGTTATGCTGCTATTGATTCCTTCTAGAGAATTTTTAATTTCATTTATTGTGTTGTTCCTCATTGTTTGTTTGCTCTTTAGTTCTTCTGGGTCCTTGTTACACGTTTCTTGTATTTTCTCCATTCTATTTCCAAGATTTTGGATCATCTTTACTATCAATACTCTGAGTTCTTTTTCAGGTAGACTGCCTATTTTCTCTTCATTTGTTTGGTCTGGTGGGTTTTTACCTTGCTCCTTCATCTGCTGCATATTTCTGTCTTCTCATTTTGTTTAACTTACTGTGTTTGGGGTCTCCTTCTCTCTGGCTGCAGGTTTGTAGTTCCCATTGTTTTTGGTGTCTGCTCCCAGTGGGTAAGGTTGGTTCAGTGGCTGTGTAGGCTTCCTGGTGGAGGGGACTGGTGCCTGTGTTCTGGTGGGTGAGGCTGGATCTTGTCTTTCTGGTGGGCAGGACCACATCCGGTGGTGTGTTTTGGGGTGTCTGTGAACTTAGTATGATTTTAGGCAACCTCTCTGCTAATGGGTGGGGTTGTGTTCCTGTCTTGCTAGTTGCTTGCCATGGGGTGTCCAGCACTGGCATTTGCTGGTCGTTCAGTGGACCTGAGTCTTAGCGTTGAGACTTAGATCTCTGGGAGAGCTCTCACCAACTGATATTACGTGGGGCCGGGAGGTCTCTGGTGGACCAATGTCCTGAACTTGGCTCTCTCACCTCAGAGGCTCAGGTCTGACACCTGGCCACAGCACCAAGACCCTGTCAGCCACACGACTGGAGTGCCTTCAGAGTTGGAGAAGCTGGCCTGCAGTGGCTGTCCTTCTTCTCTGCACATTAGAACCACCTACTTCTTCCTTGTTTTGCCCCAAAGGCAGTGTTCCACAGAGAAAAACAGTCGCCTTGAAAATAGTCACAGCTCTGAAATGGCTTCTTTTTTTCTTTTGTGCTTAGTCGGGTTTCACTTGCTCACAGGGGGGCTATGTGCAGAGGCTTCGCACCCGGCTCTTCCGACAAGAGTTCCTAGTGCGGAATCTTCTCTGAGATTTTACAAATGAAGCTTAGGAAAGAGAGGACACTTCTTTCCTTGGGTAATAAATGCAAATGTCTGCCTGACAGTGAACATCTCTTCCTCACTGTAGAGTGTCCACAGCAAGAGAGAATGAGGCCACACACTAAAGAAGCAAAGATACTTGGAGTGGAGGAATGGCGAGAACTCTGATCCTGTTGTGTGTGCCTCTGGATCCAGCCATGCCTGAATTCTGATCTTAACCCAATTTCTAAAGCAATAAGCACATTTTTCTGCTTAACCTAGTTGGGGTTGAGCTTCCTTCACTTGCAACTACAGTGTCCTGACTAAGCCTCTGCCAAAAAAGTACTCTCCTAAAGGGCATGGACTATACCTTATTCATTTGTATCCCCCGTGGCACCACATTTAGGATCTTCTCAGTGTATGTGTTGCACTGAATTCCCAGCTTGTCCTTAAGCTACCAGTTACCTTGTGAAATTGTGTGTGAATGAGAGGAGAGAGAAATGACAGGAAGGAGCATTATTCCTTGGCTACTATGAAGGCAGAAATAAAATGGAGACTTATATATTAGGAAAACTCCAGTTGGGAATTTGGTGACCCAAATGAGAAGCAGATCTACCCTTTTATTTCAAATTCGTTGATTTAGATACACAGATTTAACAGTGAAAGGAAAAGCAAGGCATGGTTTTACTGCTAAGTGCAGGGTAGCAGTGTTTTGTCTACCTGGAGATCCGTATAAATATTTATATTACATTTCCTTTGCCAATTAACTTGTACTCGTTAATCACTGCTGAGATCTCATTCATCTGTCCACCAGTACTTAACTAATTGCCCAACAGAATGCCAGGCACCATGGGAATTACAAAGATGTATAACACCCAGATGCTGCTCTTACTTCTTAAATACCTATTACGGTAGCAGCCAAAGGGACTTCATGAAGATAAACTTGTGTAGGAAAAAAAAAGCATGCCGTAAAGTTACGTAAGTTTCTATTTTAAAATCATCTGGTTCTAATTTACTAAATTTAATACTTTAGCGTCAATGCCAAAGTGCTACGTTTGATTTATGGAAATACTTTAGCACATTTTCTATCGCACTCTTGTACAATATATTTACCGCTCTTTTGTTATTGTTAGAAAGATTATGGACCTTAAAAAAAGCCCTCTTTACGAGCTTGCTGATATTTGATTATAAAATGCCGTAAGATGGAATAAGAAGTCTAGTAAACAATAATATTCACTTAGGAGCATTCCACATGGTTTAGCTTTTTTGGTTTATATATATAAATTTAACAGAGAGGTCCATCTGGAAAATGGATTTCTAAAAACTTTCACTTTAGGCCAAACCACTTCTCTTCACAGCAGACAAGTACTTGGGGACGGGACGGGGGGGAGATATTTAAATAGCAGTCATACTACACTGCTAACAAAATAATAATAACATTAATGCCAAAGGATAAAAGGATGCCAGAGACGCAGACTTCCATCACCCCAAAGAGGGAACTTGCAAAATATTCCTGTGAAATGGAATATAAGAATATGGCCATCTGTACCTCTGTATGGCTTTCCAGGCCCCGAGCTCGACCAGCTTACCTGGCATGGTAGTTTGGCAACTACCCCATGGCATTTTACAGAAAAATCAAGGTCTCGAACCAACCTCTTCACTGAAACCTCCCAGACGTGCTGTGGTTTAGCCAATGAAGTCTGCTCTGAGTTTTCAAAGTGGTATTTAAGCCTGTGCATACTCATTTTGCTCCTGCCTTACCCCGGTTTTGCTCGGCTTACAAAGCATGAGAGGTTTTTCACTATACACCCACATAAAATAAGATGGCTGTCTAGGAATTCCCCCTGTGCCTGGCAGCACTGTGCTTCTTTCAAACAAAGAACCCTCATTTCCCTCAGACTTTAGACAACTCTTGCAATGAACAATTGCAAAGGCCAGGCCAGTCAAAATGTTTTCATCCCAACAGGCCATCTTCACGTCAGGTTAGAGGACCTCGGATGCAGGTGTTCAAAGGCATCTGAAAGAGTGATAAGTGACTGCCTGGCTCCAGGGCCCCAGATGCCTACATCCTGGCTCCTCCCACATCAAGACAAGGCTGAATTAGTATCAGAGTAGACCTGTCTACTCCGCCCTGTCCTGCCAGGATTTGCTCTCCCAACTTCTCTGCCCTGGAGACCAGCCTTCCTATCTCCCCTTGAAAACACCGTAGAAAGAAATGAAATTAAAACAACAACAACAACAAAGTCAAGACAACACCATGATCTCTTACTCCTTCTGGGTTCTTCTTCGGAATGTCTCTTATTTCACCTCTTCAAGTTCATCCATTCCTCCCTCATCCTCAGCTTAAGTCTCACCTTCTCCTTGAAACGCACTCCAGTCTCTGTGGATGAGTCCTTTTCCTGAATTCGTGCTATGCTCACTGTCTGTGCCACCTCATCTAACACAGGCGTCCTGGCGCCACTGTGTCTGACTTGTGAAGCTCTAAGGGTGGTGGCGAGTGCCTCTCGTTTGCATAACAGTTGATCTTGGAAGTAGGCATCCCCTATCTGACTCAGGCAATTTATTAAGATGCAATTCACATACATGCAATGCACAATTTTAGTGTGTGCTATTCAGTGGTTTTTAGTATAGTCACAGAATTGTACCACCATCGTCACTAGCTCACTCCAGAACATCTCCGTCACCCCGAAAAGAAACCCCACGCCCATCAGCAGTCATTCTCCAACCCTCCTCCCCCACCTCTCCCCCCAAATCCCTGGCAACTATAACCACCATTCTGATTTCTGTCTAGCAATAACAATTTATAACTGACTTCATGCATGTCTTTCTAGTGAAATTCCAAAGGCTAACACAAACATGAGATTGGCTATGACATTTTTTGTATGCATCTAAAAGGATGGCGTCAGTTGTATGAACACAAGGATACATTTAGTACTTATGAGAGAATGTAGAGTGATAACAACCAAAAAATGGTATTCCAATATAGAAAGGAAAAGCAGAAGTTAGGGAGCGTTAGAGAGAGTTGGAGAGTGAAGTCCTTAGAGAGAGAGGAGACATAAGTTCTCCCTGAGACGTGGAGATTATTCTCTTTGTAATTTACCACAAAGAGGTCTTATCACATGCCAGATACAGCTACATGCATCATCTAATCTCCGTAACAACCAATCAGGTAGGGGTTAGGAATCCTATACCAGAGATGAGGAACCTGATGCTCAGAGAGGTGAACGCCTTGCCCAGGGTCACACAGCAAGGGTTTAACCAAGGATCATCAGGCTTCAAATCTCATGCTCTTAGTAACTTTGTTATTCCCTTTCAACATCGTGCTTATATAGATCCTCAAACTGGTGCCAGAAAAGTACCCTGATGAAAAAATTGCTGTTCTATGGAAAACAGCCAGAATACAGAGACAGGTATTACAAACACTCTCCCAGTCTGGGCAGGAAAGGGTCTAGGTTGCTCTGTTAGGCTGCAGGGCTACTTGAGGGCTTCATAAAGTCTGCAGAGATTTAAGTTTCTCCTGTCTTGTGCTTTGCTATCTTCAGTACAAGGTCCAAGGTTGCTCATTCCAGCCAGCAGGAAGAGGGGGGTGAAATAAATGTGCCTTTTCCCTGAAAGGTGCCCATGGACCCTCTGCTCACATTCCATTAGCCAGACTTGGTCACGTGGCCACAGTTAGCTGCAAGGGAAATGTAGTCTTTATTCTGGGTGGTCAGTCCATGCCTAGGGAAGGGGAGAATGGGCATTAGAGGATGACAGTGCCAGCCATGAGTACCTACTAGGTAAATAGTGTAACTGTGTAGAGTAAGTGCTCGAAATTGCTGAATGTTTACACCTCAGGCTTTGTCTGCCTGTCAGGATAGCCCTCTGCTCATGGCAGATACTCAGACTGAGTCAGCAGGTTATACACTGCATTTCCCTCCCCCTGCCCAGAGGTTACGCTCTGTCTGCTGGTGTGGGCTTCCTCCCAGCCTCTGCAGCTGGTCTGCCCTCCTGGGGGGATGAGGTAAGTGTAGAGGTCCTGGTGAAGGGGCTCCGAGAGGCTTCTGCCAGGACCAGGTCTTTCCCAGCCTTCCCCAACCCACAGAGATGTCTGGGTCATGAGCCCTCCCTCTTCCCGACACTCCATGGGAAGAGGTGTGCAAATGGATGGGTATGGCCAAAGCAGAGCCAGACATCTGTCCAGCTTGTGTTTCAGAGAGGACAGGAGGGAGAGAAAACTGGGGCCAGGAGGGGAAAGAGCCCCCGCTGCTCTTTCTCCCAACTGGCCATTGTCCCTAGAGGTCAAAGAGGCTGTAAAGTCATAAAATTTGTGAAATGCTGGCTCTGGATGAGTTAGAGCCCCATGACAAGCATAGTAGCCAAAGCCTAAATTTAATTTGACACACCATGAAAATGAGACCATTGTACGCTAACCATGCTGGAATCCCCACATGTCACCCTCCGTGGGTTTCCTCCTCAGGGTGGCTGCCAACATCTCTCCTTTTCCTCAGCATCACAGATGGGAAGGGAAAGCATCCCCTGGTGTCCTTAACCATAGTAGAGGAGAGAGGCTGCTTGGTGCCCAGAATCACATTCCGAAACTACCAAGGAGGTTTTAGCTGACAGTCCTGTGACACTCGCCACGTGCTTCACCCAGCAGAGGGGTCCTTCCTCCCCAGATCCCAGAGAGACCTGTTAGCTGAGTCCAGCGCCGGTCTTTCAGCTTGACTACCATTGTTTGCTTGGGATAAAGGATGTGGGAAATGTACTGTGACTTCAGCTCTGAGATTCTAGAACTGGGCACAGCAACCCTGTCCCATTCCTCTGAGCACTGAGGTTCCTTTAAACTTCACCCTCCTGCCCAGTTTCAAAGTTCTCATTTGCAAATCAATTTAACAAGGCCCCAGGCGGAACCCCCTGGTTAACACCATTAAAATGGTTCTTCTGACTAGACAGGGGGTGGGGTGGGGGTGGGGTGGGGGGGTGGCGGGGGGAGGGGGAATAAACCACACACCTGCAAATTCCTTACTACCTTTAACTGTAATCTTTAACCGCGGGTCAGTGTACCATATTTTAATTTCCCTAGGTACTGTGCCTGGATTTTCCACCTGTGGAGATGTCTCCAGAATTTCACTCCTATGAGGAGACATATGGAAACGATGGAGTATGGGATAAGTGGCCTTTTAATTTGGGTTTTCAAGAAATATAACCTACAGTGGAAAGAATACATGCAATCCTATAAAAAATAAAGCCCTATAAAAACTGGTTGCCTATTATTTCATTCTCTTGATCTTAAGTATCTCAACATGGAAACATTAATTCAAATTTAACTCATATATGGGGCTTCCCTGGTGGCGCAGTGGTTGAGAATCTGCCTGCTAATGCAGGGGACACGGGTTCGAGCCCTGGTCTGGGAGGATCCCACACGCCGCGGAGCAACGAGGCCCGTGAGCCACAACTACTGAGCCTGCGCATCTGGAGCTTGTGCTCCGCAACAAGAGAGGCCGCGATAGTGAGAGGCCCGTGCACCGCGATGAAGAGTGGTCCCCGCTCGCCACAACTAGAGAAAGCCCTCGCACAGAAACGAAGACGCAACACAGCAAAAATAAGATAAATTAATACAAAAAAATTTAACTAATATAGTTAGTCCCATTCTAACATTTCAGGTAAGATAAAGGTTTGGGGGAACAACAAAGATGTTTTGCTGTGGTGGCTGTGGTTTTGTTTAAGTCGCCTCTCTGGGTCTCTAAAGATGTTTTGCGGTGGTGGCTGTGGTTTTGTTTAAGTCGCCTTTCTGGGTCTCTTGTCCTTTATTAACTGGGCACCTATGATAGGGACGTCTCAGAGGGTTTGGTATTAACCAGGTGGGGATATTGGAGTCTCGGGCAGTTAAGTAAGGAGCTCAGTCCATACTGTAGAGGAAAGTAACAGCCTTCCTTGTGGAGAAGTTAGGTCCAGGAGCATCATCAGCTCTCATGGTTCTCTCTCTCCCCTCTAAGGTGGGCAGGACCCATGTTAGGATCCCAGTTTTGGAGGGAAAAGGCTGAGGCCTGCTCATTTTCTGTGGAAGTGATTTGCCCAGGCAGCCGAGCCACTTCGGCCTGACTCCAGGCTTCCCGGTTCGAATCCAGGTCCCTCCCACTGACAGGTTTGTTTCCAGTGACCCATGAAAGTCTCGGTGACAGACACTCAACCACTTTGGGGATTTAGGGACAGTTACAAGGGGAAAACAAAGCAAAACTGGGAATAGGCAAGGTTGAACTGAAGAACACAGTTCTTTTCTCTGTGGATCCATTCCAGGGTATGTTTGCCATGGGCTCTGCTGCTTCAGGCTGAGTTTGTGTGTGTGTGTGTGTGTGAGTCTGTGTGTGTGTGTTGGGGGCTGAAGGGCAGAATTCTCCCCCTACCTCCTGCTTGGACGTCACATAAACACCTCCCCACAGACCCGTGTGCTTCTGCTCTCCCCCACGGTTTGAGGCTATGTTATTTGACTCGGGTCAGTCACAGGCTGTAGTTTGCTCTCCCCAAACTAGAATTAGAGCCTGAACTGCAGTCCTGGGTGCTGTAGCTCTACCCCGGCTAGACCTGCATTTCAGGTCTGTCCTTGGACTCTCAGCCGTGGCAGCGGAAGCCTCTCCAGAAACAACTGCTGTTCTCATTTTCTACCAGCCTGAGTGTGTCATGAACTTTTTGGCCCACTGGCAGCTGAAAATACAGATGAATGCAAAAATCAAAAAAGGGTTTTGGAGCCTCTAAGAAGGTGCCAATCAAGTGAAGGAGCAGTAAGTTCCCACTGAAATATCCAAACCAGCTCTTGTGTCCCTAACTTGTGCTAACTCATTTATCTCTGCTTGCTTTGAGTACCTCCAGCAAACCTGTGCTAATAGAACTCTCTGTGGGTCCAAGGGGGGCTGTCCTTTCCTTTAAAGAGAGCAAAACAAACTAACACATGCACACAGACATCCCCCCTTCCCCAAACCCTCCGTATAAACACACACACACACACACACGCACACACAGATACACACTAAAACATGATTCATGGAGACTGGCGTTAAAGACCCTGGAAGTTATGGTTGACCTTTTCCCAGGCTTCCTGAAAGCAACCCCTTCCATGGTCAAAGAAACACTGCAGAGATCAGAAAGGAGCCGCTAGGAAATCGACATCTTTGTTCCATGTCACTTCCACTGTTTGATTATACAGAGCCTTCTGCACAGGCAAAGCACCACTGTCTTAATATGCAAAGTCAGAAATGGTGACTATTGGAGAGGAACTCATTCCTAGCCTGGTGTAGTTCTATTTTCCCAGAAAAAGCGCTGTCTCTCAAATACATGGTTTGTTTTTGTGTGTAAATTGATTTTGTATCCTATGGTCAACATATCCTTTTTTAAAAAAAGAAATAAAAGTTAGAACAGAGAGAGATGATAGGAATGATAGGAATGCATTCCCCCTGCTCCATTTCAACACAGAAATCATCCTTTTGGAAAACTGGGCTTGAGCTAGATGTTTTTGACGCTTCCTGATGGTTGCCTAGGAATAAAACATTATCTTCTGAGGAAACTGTAGGGACACAAGACTGTTTGTCTTAATAATCTAAGATTCTTGCAAACAGCTGAGTCCCAAGGAGGTCAGGACATATTCTTGCAAAAACCTCTAGACAAGGATCAGATTATGGTCAAAAGAAAATGCATAGACTTTAGTCCTAATAGGTTCTCAAGGCAAAGTCCTATGTTGGTTTTGCAACGTTCACATGTGCACATGGTCCTTTAACTCAAAAAATCTTGTCAAATCAAAATGAGTTTTAATTCTTGTTAATAATAATAAAAAAAGTCTCACCTTGAAGCATTGTAAGGGAGGAAAAGATATAATGAAATCAAACAAAGCCTCCCCGGTTGTGGGCATCTGGCCACCTCCATCGAGGTTACACGGAGCAAGTGTACTGTAGCAGTCGGTATTTCTGAAGGGAAAATTTGATCAGAGTCTCTGTCTCCTTCTTCACTTTTATTTTCTCCTCCTTGAAAAGTCATATGTCTCCAGGAAAACTGCAGGAAATATACGCTTTTTCTTCTCCCAGTACAGCCCTATGCCCTGGGACAAACTCACATTTGATTGTGAGTTAAATCCTGAACTTTCAGGTTAACTTATTTAAAATGTTCAAAACTGATTTCTGCTTTTCTATTTTTTTTTAACGTATAATGTTATGTATGGGAAACTATGGTATTATTTTGGAATTTAACTCTAAATCTGTGAGAATGTTATAAAAACTATCAACAAAGCCCGTTCCTTCTTCCCGAACATAATAGGCAGCAAGACAAGTATGAATTAACGGCACGTATGACTCCAATATCACCCTAAGGACTGTACCCAAATGACAGAATAGATCCAGCACCTGCCCTTTAAGACAGTGATGATCCAGTCAGTGAGATGGCAGCCGTAGAGACAAACCAGTAAACACTGAGAAGGAATTACATCCATGTGATCATTTTGCATAGGCATTCTTGTGTGTGTGTGTGTGTGTGTGTGTGTGTGTGTGTGTGCACACGCATATTGTTCTTTGGAACTGCCAGTTAGTATCACAGCATCTCCAACCATATGGTAAAAGCATGTGGTGAAGATGGTTAGAGAAAATACAGGATGAGTTCCATTTGAATTTCAGGTAAACAATGAATAGCTTTTTAGTATACGTATATCCCATGAAATACTGGGGACATATTTCCGCAAGAAAATATTTGTTTCTCTGAAATTCAAATGAAGCTGGGAGTCCTGTATGTTTATTTGCTAAACCTGATAACCGTACATGCAGAGAAATAGTGTTACTGCCCTGACAGCCATCTGGAACAAGAGGAGAATTCCCAAAGATGACAGGAACTTACTGTTAATTAGAAATGTGCACAATATACCTAGTTTCTCACCCTCTGTGAAGAAAGTGCCTCTTCCCATCTGCATTCTGTATCCTCTCTTAGAAGCTCAAGTGGGCAGAATGTCACTGGCATTAGTGTTATCTGAGAGTGGCTACTTGAGATTATCCCCATCCCTGGAGCTTTAACGAGGGGCATTTCAGTTCAACAAATATTTATTAAGCACATACAACTTAGCAGAACAGTAATGTAGGCTGAGTCTCTTTTCTCCAGGAGCTCAGAATTCAAAGGGGGATACTAACATGTCTACAATGGATGTTAATTAAGCCGTATATTTGATAATTAAATATATATTTTACATATTTAATTTAATAAGAATTAAATTGAAAGATACAAATAAAGAGCTGCAGGATCACAGAGAGGGACAAATAAATTTTGTGAGCACTGGGAGATGAGAGGATTTCACAGAGGAAAGAGTGGGTGAACTGGGCTTGGCAGGAAAGGAAAACTCTCAGTGGGGAGAGTCAAGCCAACAGCTTCCCATGCTAAGAAGATGGAAACACTAAAGAGACAGAAATAAGAATGTGTGGTCAGAGAGAGTATTCTACCCAGGAGGGAACGATTCTTTCACTTGCTTGTTCAGTAGGTGCTTGTTGAACATCTATGCACACATCAGTGTATAATGGCAATTGTGTAAAGAGCTATGAAGATGAGGCACATGGTGCCATGACCTAGTGAGGGAGGTGGGACAAGGTCTTTGTGATGGAGGCAGTGATTGAGTTAAGCCCTCAAGGGAGAATAGAATTAACCACGCGACAAGGGGTGGTGAGGGCCTGGGAGGAGGAGGACATAAGGCAGATGAAACAGTATGTGCAAAGGCCCTGTGGCAGAAGTAAACAGGAAGCCTTTAAAGAACTGAAAGAAAGCCAGTGTGTTTGGAGCACAGAGAACATGGTGGGATATTATGTTTGAGAGGCAGGATGCAGTTGGATCCATGCCAGGCCTTTTGGGATCTGTTAAAGAATTCCATCTTAATCTCCAGAGCACTATAGAGCCATTCTATATGTTTAAGTAGGAGTATAACATAATTCACTTTGAGTTTGAAAGAATCAGTCTGACTACACTGGTGAGAAGAGATTGGAGGGGAACCGGATAGCTGTGAGGAGACCAGTTAGGAGGTGACTTCAGTAATTTGGGCAGGAATTGAGGGACACCTGTATCCTCCATCTTTCCTGATGATTTTTTTTGCTACATTTTCAGAGGGATCTGGGAAGAGCACCACTAGGCCTCTAATCAGCATATCACAAAGCATCTGGGTCCTGATGGCCCAGCAAAGTGAGAAGAATTTCACATGTCGCTATGTGTGGTTATTGCTAAAGTGTAGTAAGGCATGTGGTCTCATACCTGTTTAACAGGGTGCTAAGGGGATATTTTAGGCCTCAGATGGGTAGCAGAGTGCAGGCAGACTGACAAGCCTACTGGCCTTGGCAGTTTGGAAGCTCCTTTCCTGTGCCAAGTACCTGACAAGGCAGAGCCCCAACTGCTCGAGCAGGGGTCTTCCTGTGGCATCTTCAGGGAACTCACATTTTTCTTCTTCCATTGGTTCCTTTCCTGCCAGGTGTACCGGGGGCAGGAGGGCAGAAAGGTTCTATAACTCTTGGCAAACTCTAGACCCTCTCCAGCCCACTCTAAAACCACAGGGGCACCTCTGCTCTTAAGAGTTGGCTGTACTCACCAAACAATTGCCAAGAAGGGTTGGTGGCATCTCTTTCAACATATTCTCTTATATTTAATTTCTATATTATATATATACTTGTTACAAACTCTGTGGATTCAAAAGGACCTTTGCAGGAGAGTTTTAGGATCAGCAAGTATGAACTGATTTAGGTAAAGCTGTATGTTCTGCACACTCAGAGCAGCCTCCCCGTGGATGGCACATTTGCTGACTGGTCCACGTTCGTGCACCTTCCACATTTTCTGCAGGCTGAACCTCCCTTTGAGTAGCAGTCGTCAACCTCTGAGTACGTTGGACACATGCTCATGAATGCCAGGAAACAAGGCAAAATTTCTAAGTATAATGGGTCATGTTGGTTCTCAGGCCCTGGGAAAATACAAAGGATGGCCACTGGACTCCTGGCTCAAGACCAATCCTCTTCTGAGGGGCCATAAGCCACATGGATCTTAATAGACCCTTCAAATGAGGCAGCCCAGAGTGTTTCACCATTGCCACAGTCGACATTCTGGGCGGGACAGCCCTCTGTTGTGAGGCTGTTCTGTGTACTGCAGAATGTTGAGCAGAGTCTGTGGCCTCTATACACGGGATGCCAGAAGCACCCTCTCTCTCCAGTTTTTTGTTTTTGTTTTTGTTTTTTTTTGACTCCAAACGCTTTTATTCTTTTCCTTCCATCTTCTTTGGTTATAGAATTTTTATTTGCCATGGTGCATAAAATTTACATTTTGTCTTAAAGTTTTACAAAAGCTTAACATGGAATCCCTTATTTATTAAATAGCTTTGTTGGTCACCAGACATACTCTTGCTTATTTTTCCTTTTTATTTATATTATTATTATTTTTTTGTGGTATGCAGGCCTCTCACTGCTGTGGCCTCTCCCGTTGTGGAAGGCTCCGGACGTGCAGGCTCAGTGGCCATGGCTCACGGGCCCAGCCGCTCCGCGGCATGTGGGATCCTCCTGGACCAGGGCACGAACCCGTGTTCCCTGCATTGGCAGGCGGACTCTCAACCACTGCGCCACCAGGGAAGCCCCCTTTTTATTTTTATATATTATTTTTCTTTCTTATTCATTTCTTCCTTGTCTGGAAACGATTTTTAGAAGAATGTTTGTTAATTTGAAAATATTGTCTTTACATTCCAGTGTCATATTTGCAGTTTAATTATTTCCTGGATCATACTTTTCTTCCCCTGAAGACATTACAGGCATGATTTTAATGTCACTTAGAGAAGCCTATGTTGTGCAGAAGCCTATGGTCAGCCTGATTGTTTAGATGACAAAGGATTATTTCTTTTCCTTTGTCCTCCAGGATTTTAATTAGGATAGAGCTTGCTGTTGATAATAATTCTGTCAACTTATCCATGGACATCATACAACTTTTCAGTATTTTGAAGCACATTTTTTCCTGGAAGGTTTTAAAAAATTATATGTTTGTATAGTTTTCTTTTTCCATTTTCTCATTCTCTTCATTGGAAACACTAATTAAGAAATATTGACGCTCCAACATCATGTTTAACAGCGATTATTTTCTCTATAAGCCTTTTAAAAAACAGTACAATCCTTCCCAAAGCATTTTGCCCATTTTATAAAATCCACTTTTCCACCTTTGTCATTGTTTTTAGCATTTCTTATTCTCGTTAAGCTGCTTCCGGCATGGAACACTTCTATGATAATTTACCTTTCTCTCTAATTTCTTTTCCCAAACACTGCCGCCTCTTGTCTCACCTTTTTATGTTGCCTTGTGCTCTTTTCCTCAGTACTGAAACACGTGTTCCTTTACCGAGTTACTTAATGCAGAGTGATAAGTGTAGTTACACTTTTTATTTGCTTAGTTAGCTCAGTTGCAACTTTTTGGGGGCAGCAGGGGTTGAGCATTCTTCATCTGACTTATCTTTTCCTGATCCTTTCTCCTTCGCTCCATTAGTATACTATTCCATGACGCCAGGTGAGGTTCAGGAAAGTCTCATTACCAGCTGGAACTGCTGTTCCTATTATACCAACAAGAAATAGTTGGGTTGACCTGCATCCCCTCTTTGGGAAAAGTGATCTGCCGGTGCTCTCTGAGTTCAGGAACCCAGTGTTTGTTCTTCCCACATCGAGATGATGTAAACTGCATTGGAGAATACTTATAATTTAGGATTAGAGATGATATTTACATGCTTAGTTCTTATCCTCTTTGTTGTCTGGAGGTAACTTTCAGGGAAGAAGAAAATCAAATCTCTTATTACCACCGTAGAACATTTATTTTATAACTGGCTACCCAGAAGAGCTCTTTTTCTTTGTCTAATGATTTTTCATTGATTGTCTTTAACTTTCCCAGTAGATAATCATCTTTTGGGAAGTCTGAGGTCTTCTGCCAGAGTTCAGTAGGTGTTCTGTAGGAGTTGTTCCACATGCAGATGTATTTCTGATGTATTTGTGGGGAGGAAGGTGATCTCCACGTCTTACTCCTCCGCCATCTTGAAGGTCTCTGTTTTTCAGATTTATTATACTGTTCAAGGACAACCAAGTTGGGAGGCTGAATTCCTCACATGTCCAGTTTATCTTGCTGTCAGTCCCAATTTTGGTTTATATATACTCCAAACTCTGGAACTCCACACTCCGGAGGCCCTCCTTTGGACGTGCTGCCTCTCCCCTTCCGCTCGCAGGTCCTAAGCAGAGGCCCTCTCTCTCCAGTTTTGACAACCAAAAATGTTTCTAGACATTGACAAATACCCCAAGGGAGCAGAATAGCCCTTAGTTGAGAACCCCTGGTGGAATCTACCTTCCTCATTTATCTAATGGGAAAACTAGGACCTGGAGAGGGAAGGATGCCTCCTGAGGGCCCACGAGTCCACGGGGACAATGTGGAACTAGACCTTGGGTCTCTGGCCTCCTAGTCTGGGTCTGTCTCCCAAAGAGACCATTTTTCTGAACTTTGCTTTTTTTCTGTCGCTCTCCCCACTCTAGACACTGCTCCTTCCCCTTCTCTTCTGTTCTAATTTCTCCTTTTTTTTGGTTCCTCTTGCTCCTGAGGTCTGCCTAGAAGCACTAGGAGATTTGCAAAGTCAAAGTTCCAAGCCAACAGAGGAGCTGGTCTCAGGCAAAACTCTAAACAGAATGAGAACTGAGGCTTTTCATTTCTGCCTTCCCCCAGCCCGCAGGGCTCCAGGCACAACATAGATGCTTCATGTGTGTGTGTTTGTGTGTGTGTGTGTGTGTGTGTGTGTGTTTTAATTGAGGACCATGAAGGTTATCTTTTTTATTCCCTGTCTCCTGTTCCAGTGATTAGTCTCTTGCTCATAGACAAGTGTCCTATGTCCATCTGCTGCTTTAAAAACGGAATCTTACAGCCTTCATTCACACCAAGATATGAATAACTGCTAATAACCACAAATGATAAGTCTGCAGAGCTGGCGTAATCTGAAAGAGGCAAAGTGCAGACACAAGAGGCTCTGTTGCAACTATGTAACTGGTGGCACTTCTGTAGCACCTAAGTATGGACCTCTTTCTAAATGAATCATCTAAAACCAAAGTCCAAAGTGAGTGCAGATGAACTCAGATTTCATCCCAGCATCTTGTAGCATACACAACAATTTCCTGGCATAAGTACATGTTTACAAGACTTGGACCTTTCAGCTATGGAATGCTCTGAGGCTTGTATGTGCCCACCAGGGAGGCTCAGGGGCTTAGTCCGGCCCCCACTGCTTGCATATCAGCATTTTCCTTGCAGGAGAACAGTGTGAGAGCTGGGCCCCAGCACCCAGATGTGTTCTGTACTAAAAGGTGTGAATGCTCTTCTCTGAACTTTGCTTACTTAATGATCTAACGTGTTTGCTATCAAGAATTTGAAGGGAAGTGGTTTTGTGGGTTTTAATGCATTTTTTACATTTAACTTTTGGGTCACTCACTTATTGGTCTGAAGCCGCTTTTTTGCTATATGACCTGCTTTGAAAGCCAGTTTGCCATCTGTGCCCTTCGCCTGGAATCTGGACTGGAGGTTGCAGGTTCTGAACCATTCGAAGCCATGCAAGTGGTGACAGCCCATGGGTGACCATGCCACACTTCCCTCCTAGAGTGAGCGTGAAGCTGAGTGAGGTCATTACACCCTCCGAAGGGGTGATGTCACTCCAGGTGGAAGGGCACAAAATCATAAACTGTTCAGGGCTCATTGTGTCTCTAAGCAAAGTAAAGCTGGTAAGCGTCTGGGGGAAAGGTTATTTATTACTTCATAGGTCTCTGGCATTGCAGATGTTATTCTGTCGTAAGGGGAGCTGCAATGTGAAACCAGAAAACACACACATCGTGTCTCTCTGTTAGCGCTTGGTGCTGCTGCTTTTCTTGGGGGTTCAGGGAGTCTCTTCGTGCAGGATTGCGGGGGACTTGGAAACATGACCCAGCTCTCGGCAGTTCACGTGACGGACCCGGACGTGGCTTCCAGGTCCGGAGGGAAACATGCTTGGCCTTTGTGCTACACGAAGTGGGTGTCCCTGCCTCTCCTCACCCGGTGACCCCAAGCCAGCTGAGAAGCCTTATGAAATAAGACCTTCTGGAGGGATGAGGACTCCTCCCATCGCCTTTACTCTGATAGCCTTGCAGGGAGGGCTGTTTCTGCCAGTGAAGGTATTCCTGGAAAGCACTCCCCGCCTGGAACCTGGTTATTCAGAGCATTTTCCAGTTAACCTAAGCTTAAAGATCTTCCACCTCCAAAGGCCAGCTTGAAAGAGGGGCAGAAATGGTGAATCCCAAGTTTTTTAAGAGGCAAATCATTGTTTAGATTCTATAAATTAAGCATGTGATCATATCCTTGGAAAGAGCAGGGCCCTAAGAAAACTTGATGTAAAAGGCAGATTTTGAAGATGAGTATTAGTCCTCTCCCCCCAGACCAGCCTTAAAAAGGGGTGCCTCCACGAACAATTTTATGAGTACGTATAAACATCCAATCTTAGAGCTCTCGGCATGTGTTATTATTAGCAAAATTGACTGCTTATACAATGGAATTCTGTTTGTATGCTCTTATTCTAAGCCAAAAAGTGACACCCTGCAAAAATAATACACAGACATGAGTGGTCTGAAACGTATTCCTTCTCCATCCCTGGAGTTAAAAAAACAAGTCAGATCTTTAGGATATTGTTTTAAGATAGACTGACCAAATATTAATGTCAGTAATAGCCACTTTTACATCTAGGATAAAGACATTTAGAGCCACACCAATAAGATCAGAACTATGAGAGATCAGATCAGATGGCTGACTGAATGGTATGGTGACAGGAGTTCAGTGGTTGCCTTTTAAAGCAAACACACACACACACACAAATCATATTTATCTTGATTTTCATCAGCTTAGTTGTTTTTCAGTTCATTCATTCAACATATACAGAGCCCTTTTTATTTGCCATGTGTCATATAAGGCATTAGGAATCTATAGATAAATATGTCACAGTCATTGCCCTCGGGGAGCAGTTAAACTGTATCCCACGGGCTTCCCTGGTGGCGCAGTGGTTGAGAGTCCGCCTGACGATGCAGGGGACGCGGGTTTGTGCCCTGGTCCGGGAAGATCCCACATGCCGCGGAGCGGCTGGGCCCGTGAGCCATGGCCGCTGAGCCTGCGTGTCCGGAGCCTGTGCTCTGCAATGGGAGAGGCCACAACAGTGAGAGGCCCGCATACCGCAAAAAAAAAAAAAAAAAAAAAAAAACTGTATCCTGTAGTTTACAAACTGTGCCTAGTTTATAATTTTAATTTTCCTAATTAGAAACGGAGACATACTACCTGGCTAGTATGACTACTTTTATGGGAACAACCGGAGAGATGATATGAACACAGGTGATGGAGAACCCAGGATATATGGTGGTTGTTGATAACTTCTGCCATGTTTTTACCTCATTTTCTCTGCTTCCCCTTATTCTTGCTCCACCAAAACCCCAAATGGGTGAAATCTGGGCGGTGAAATATCACAGTGGCCCAGTGGCGAAGCTTACAGACCACCACCTAGTCATTGCTGGGATCTGTTAGATTCTTGTCTTACCCTGAGGATGTCAACTTTGGAACTGATCTTCTTGGAAGAAACCTTCATCTTAACCACCTCCCAAATTCCTCAACTTCATCTGACTTTGAAGCATTATCTTTTTAAAGAAATAGACAAATCAAAAGCCTCAAGTGTTCTGGAATATTCCCCAATGTGGAAGTTTGGTGCTGAACATGTGTCCAGACTAGATTTGCAAAGGGCTGTGGTTTTACTGAAGGCTTTTGTCTTGCAGCCCCCTGGACCAGGTTCTATTTGCTGTGAGTTGTTAGTGCAGAAGCTCCAGCTTTCAGATGGCCAGAAAAGGAAATGAGCAAGTAAGTTTCAAAAAGAAAGCACCAAAGAAGCTTTGCTTTAAAGATTTACTTTTTTCTGCACTTTGAAAAATTCTGGCGGCTATCTTGGTGACAGGTTTGTGGCAACATTCTTCTGGCCTAGGCAAATGTTTGCTCTTTTTTTTCCCTCCCAGACTGTGCAATCAAGAGCATATGGGTCTTGAGTCCCTCCCTGCCCTAAGGTGGAAACATGCCACCTGACCTGAGTGTAGAAGAAGGAACACATAGACTTTGTTCACTTCCCGGATTCGCTGCTTGAAGCAAGTTTAGGAATTTATGTGTGGTTGGAATGGGGATTTGATGATTCTGGAACCTGCATACCACTCCACATTTCCAATTTGGCTTCAATTGTTATCCCAGGATAGGGTTCTTAGAGAAAAGCATTTCCATCCACAGAGCCCAGAAAACTGAAATAGAAAACTCTGAGTTAAACATAATATAGATTTGCTAAAAGACTAAAAGAAGTGAAAGCCCAGCAAATACACGGAAAATATGTGTGTGGAGGCGCAGGGAGGAGGGATGTTCCTGGATTTCAGATAGGTGTGGTTTTGTCAATCATGGCACCTGCTTTATGTAAAGGTCACACATAAAAATCAGGTGACATTGCAACATACAGAATCCTACATTAAAGTGTAAACTCTGGGCCACATCCTCACCTAAGAAAATTAGATCGAAATAAGTTATTCCATTTTTTTCCATAGCATTTCTATGAAATCTAGGATAGCCAATGTTTTAACAGAAAATCTAAAGGAAATGAACAATAAATCTGTGGCTAATTTTTAATTCTCATGATTTCGTGATATGCATGGCAATTGCATTTTTGGTTTTGTTTGAGTCCATTTCAAAGCTATTTAGCGTATGTTCCATGTTGGGTATGTATTCCAGGTAAACCATTGTTTAAATGTTTAAAATCATTTAAATCAAATAACAGGGCAGGATTTTGTAGCTTTTTTGCGGGGAGCAGGGGTTGGGGGGGTGGGGTGCGATTCTGATTAAATGTAAAACAGTTCAAAGAAGTTCAAGAGTCTGGTCGGCATGATTAATAGTCTGCAGTAGATATTAGAAATCCAGACAGACTAAAGGCAAAATGCCTTCCCCTTGTAGACAGACTGTATTCTAACCTCCAAGGACTCTGCTTATTTAGTCACTCTCTCAATTCATCTGCCTTTGCCAGCCCAGGCTTCATTGGATTAGAGAGCAGTGGAAAAACCCCCTCCCAGGAGTAATTGTATCAAATTCCCCACGTGTTTAATCTGTCTGGCACATGGATGGCCCTCTTGAGCTGTAGAGTGCACGGCGGGGAGAGCCGTCTTGGACTGGCAGTGCTTGTGCTTGGAAAGTGAAAGCAAGCTGTTATTTTCTCCTCAACTTGCATTCCTGGCCTTCGACAGCATGAGGTCATCGTTTGGTTGGAATGGAAGAGTGTGTGTTAAGGTCACACATGGAAAGGTGTTATTATTATTTTTTTTTTGCTATGCGGGTCTCTCACTGTTGTGGCCTCTCCCGTTGCGGAGCACAGGCTCTGGACGCGCAGGCTCAGTGGCCATGGCTCACGGGCCCAGCTGCTCCTTGGCATGTGGCATCTTCCCGGACCAGGGCACGAACCCATGTCCCCTGCATCGGCTGGCGGACTCTCAACCACTGCGCCACCAGGGAAGCCTGGAAAGGTGTCATATTTGTCTGGGACACTTACACAGAGAGCTTGTAACCTCTTGGGGATGGAGCCCCGTTGTTTTCACAGAAAGGAAGTTCATTAGTCCTAACCAAAATTTTAACTCATGGTTCAATAAGCCTATATCTTTGCAAACCAAAGTGAAGATGGAGGACAGTCTATTTCCCTCACAATAATCCCTGTAGAGCATCTCTTAGCCCTCCTGGGTTCAGGTTCAGACTTCCCCACTTACTAGTTGTATGATGTGTGCAAATTCCTTACCTCCTCTATGTCTCAGTTTCCTTGTTTTTAAAACAGGGACACTAATAGTACCTTTCTCCTAGGGTCGTTGTAAAGATGGAACGAGGTCACTTCTGTAAACAACTTAAAGCAGCGCCATGTACGTGGGAAGCACCCTGTTAACTATTATTATGGTTAAATTCTATATCCTGATGTTTCACTTATTTTGCTATTCCCTCATGCATCCTTTTTTCCTGAGCCCTGGAGCATGTTAATAGAATTCTTAAGACATCCCCTTTATCAGCAAATGTTTACTGAATACCTCTGTGGGTAGGGTGTTCTGTTTTAAGAGGCTTTTTGACACAATCTAAAAAGATAACTATTCATACAGTCTGGACTTTCCATGTGCTAAGATTAAAAATGCAGTCCTGGGGCTTCCCTGGTGGTGCAGTGGTTGAGAGTCTGCCCACTAATGCAGGGGACACGGGTTCGCACCCTGGTCTGGGAGGATCCCAAATGCCGCGGAGCAACAAGGCCCGTGAGCCACAACTACTGAGCCTGCGCGTCTGGAGCCTGTGCTCCGCAACAAGAGAGGCCGCGATAGTGAGAGGCCCGCGCACCTCGATGAAGAGTGGCCCCCGCTTGCCACAACTAGAGATAGCCCTCGCACAGAAATGAAGACCCAACACAGCAAAAAAAAAAAAAAAAAAAAAAAAAATGCAGTCCAAATGCAACAGGGAGACAGTAGGTGATAGTGAGCTGAGTGACACTTGAAGAAACTGGAGGTTTACCTGCCTTGAAAGATAGATAAGCACTCAATACCAGAATGTCGCCATGGAATCATGGGATGATTAGTCTTTGGTTATTTCATATGTACCATTTTGGAATGAATGGGAATATTAAGAGTATATAAGAAGACCTCTTTGGTATCCACTAGGGTACTAGAAGAACTAAAATAACAAGGTGTGCCCAACGGGCAGAACTCAACTGCAGATCTTAAGTGGGAAAATTAAGCAGAAAGAAGACTGGAGGAGAGAGAAATGGTGGCTTATTCAGGGAAAGGGGAGGGAGCGATGGCTCCGTGCATTGTAGATCCAGTGGGAAGAGAGGGAGGAAGGGTAAGAGGAGCCACCAGAGTTCCCGTCACGTGGAAGGCGGGCAGTGGGAGAGGAGGGAGGCTCTGCTCCTGTCCTTGTGAAGGAGGAAGCGGTGGCTCTGAGCACAGCACAGGGTAGGGAGGCCAGAAGAGACTTGCCCAGAGCTAGTAGCCCACCACCTCTACTTTCTGAAGGGCAGCAATGGCCTTCAGGTGATTGGAGCAGGCCAAGGTGTGGCCTTAGTAAGTGATGTCCTGGAGAGGAGGAACCAGGGAGCCCTGTGGAGCCACAGCGTCCAGTATCCAGTGGGCTCAGAGGTCACCGCAGTGGGAACTGGCCGTCGACTCCAGCAACGATCCTGGAGTGGCAGCTGTGAAGCTTGAGGGCAAGAAATGGTCACTCAAGAATTGAATCTCCAGCCAAGTTGTCTTTGGAGTATGAAAGTGGCAGACAGCTGTCATCAAGGATTCAAAAGCTCAAGAAATACAGCCTCGATGGATCCTTTTTGCAAATAAGAACTGTCTTGAAAACCAATCCAGCCATAAAGAAGATGTGATATATATATATATATATATATATATATATATATATACAATGGAATATTACTCAGCCATAAAAAAGAATGAAATAATGCCATTTTCAGCAACATGGATGGACCTAGAGATTATCACCATTGTAGAGAACAGACTTATGGTTGCCAAGGAGGAGGGGGCATGGAGGAGGGGAGGATTGCGAGTTTGGGACAAGCAGATGCAAACTATTATGCATATAGGATGGATAAACAACAGGTCCTACTGTAGAGCACAGGGAACTATGTTCAATATCCTGTGATAAACTGTAATGGAAAAGAATATGAAAAATAATATATATATGAATAATGGAATCATTTTGCTGTACAGCAGAAATTAACACAGCATTATAAATCAACTATACTTCAATAAACAATCCAGCCAACTTAAAAACATGAGTCAAAATAAAGAATTCAGGAACTGAGAGGCTGTGGATTCATTTAAAATGGAACTGAGACCAAACAACTATAGGAAGTATGGCTGAGGAAGAGAACTTAAAGGTCACATGTAAATATAACAAATCAAATTGGGGATAGGAGGAACAGGGGTAGGAGAAAAATATAAGTTAGCTAACTTCCTCATCTTTCCTGTTAGAGAGTCAGTACATACCATTTAATGTTGAAAGAGAAGTTTAAAAATAATTACTTCAGCTCTTAAAATTTTGCATAAACATTTTCTTAATTTAGGGAGACCTTTTAAGAACCCGTCTCTCTAGCAGCTGAAGAAACATTTATTTGAAAATCGTCAGTTTCTTCAGTTTTCAGTTTCTTTCTCATCTGAAAATTAAATATAACTCTTTTAATTTAAAACTGCACGAGAGGGCTTCCCTGGTGGCGCAGTGGTTGAGAGTCCGCCTGCCGATGCAGGGGACACGGGTTTGTGCCCCGGTCCGGGAAGATCCCACATGCCGCGGAGTGGCTGGGCCCGTGAGCCATGGCCGCTGGGCCTGCGCGTCCGGAGCCTGTGCTCTGCAACGGGAGAGGCCACAACAGTGAGAGGCCCGCGTACCGCAAAACAAAACAAAACAAAAAAAACTGCACGAGTATAAACTCATTTTTGTAAATTTCAATATGGAATCGTGGGATAATTAACCCTTGACATTTTGTAGAAGAACTGCTGTATAGAATCAGGCTTTATACCTGTCTGTGTCCATGGAGAGTGTTCTGGAAGAACATTCACAAAATATCAGTAATGGTTATTTCTGCAGGGTGAGATTTTAGGTGATTTTTAAATGTTGTTTTTCAAAATTTTCTCTATCACTTGAATTTTTCGAGCGTATTTGCTGGGGTTTAACTTATTTTATTCGTTCAACAAATCTGCACTTAGAGTTTTCAATTTTAGTTCTCCAGGATGTGTGGATGGAAACACGTTTCCCTAAGAGCTCCATCCTGGGAAAACAATTGAATCCATTCATGTATTGTCCTTGTGACCCAGAAATATTGGTAGGAAAGTTGTATAAACTAAAGCTGGTCATCTTTCTACAGAACAAGAGGCAATTCTTTTATAGGGCTTGGGAGTGAGGAGCTGGGGGAGAGCTGTCATGGGTACAGAGGGAATGTGTTTATTAAATAATGGCCTAAACCAGTGGTTCTCAACTGGGGGTGATTTTGCCACCCCTGCCCCCCTGCTCCCTCCCCCTCCAGGGGACATTTGGCCATGTCTGGGGACATTTTTGATTTTCACAACTGGGGTGGGGAAGTGCTACTGGCATCTAGTGGGTAGGGTCTAAGGATGCTGCTAAACATATGAAATGCATAGGACAGCACCCACACCAAAGAACTACCTGGCCCGAAATGTTAATAGTGCCAGTGTTGAGAAACCCTCCCCTAAAGTCTTGGAAAAGAAACCATTGTAGAGGCAATTAATTCACTCACCGGAGGCAGAGGCGCCTATTTTGGAGATGAAAGCTCCCTAAGAAGCTGAGTTTATTCTTTCTGGACACGAGGGTTTTTAGCCAAATACGTTTATTAAAAACAAGTTTTCGGTTTTGTGTTGGTCTCTAATTAGTCTTCGACTACAGTATTGATTCGTTTGTCACTGACAGATGAAAAATTGCCATTGGAATCAGTGGTCTAAGTCTAACCAAGGGCAGATGTAGTTTCCAGGAGTGCTTTGACTGAGCTGGCGTCTGGTCTCAGTGCTTCAAGCCCAGCCAGGCTACCTGAAGTCTCTGTGAAACAGGGTGATGGTCCGGATCAGCCGCATTAAGCAGGAAGTTAATGCAGGAAGACTGGACCCGTCTTGGTGTATAAGCATGTAGGGAACAAACTACCCTCCCCTCACTCACCATAAGGACCATCCATCACTTTGAATCAGGAGCAAAGCATGGACAGATGGGAGCAGAGATGGCTTCAGCGGAGTAGGGATTTTGCTGTCAGCCCAACAGCTTTTACAGCATGCATATGCCAAAGAGAATCTGCACGTGCTGGAATTACCTGTCTGGCTTATGATTATAAACGGCCCTCATATGAAAATGTCAGCGTCTCTGGCTGCTGCTTTCAGCAGCTCTTTCTGAAGTCAGTATTCCTTGATGTCAATTATTTTATTTCAGGCACAGTCATTTCTCTGGCAGCACTTCCTGCAAATGTCTTTCAAGAAAACTCAACCTGGAAATGGCTTGTGACATGCCATCTGACTTTATCATGCCAAGAACAAATGACTCCTGGGCTTATTAGATGCCAGGTGAACTGATGAGCTGATTCTTGGTCTGAAGTTTTGACGAGGTCAAACGTCTCTGCAAAATAAAGAGCTACCACTTCCTTGGTTGCAGGGGTGTAGTTTCCAAATATCTTTGTTGTTGTTGTTGTTGTTTGCGGTACGCGGGCCTCTCACTGTTGTGGCCTCTCCCGTTGCGGAGCACAGGCTCCGGACGCGCAGGCTCAGCGGCCATGGCTCATGGGCCCAGCCGCTCCGCGGCATGTGGGATCTTCCCGGACCGGGGCACGAACCCGTGTCCCCTGCATCGGCAGGCGGACTCTCAACCACTGCGCCACCAGGGAAGCCCTCCAAATATCTTTTTATAATGTCTTAAGACTTGTACTTTGACTTGGCTCTAATGTATATATCTTAAGAGATGTAGAATTGGCTTTATGGTAGAGAATCTTTTGGTACTGGAGAGCAAGCTAGGCATCCAGGGCTGTTAGAGGCTTTGGTTTTCAGCTAAATATGCTGATTGCTGCATATATTATTAATTTATAACAGAGATCCTAGGGGGAAGTGGGGGTGTAGATGTAGCACTAATGAGCTAGTATGAAAAGAAAAAACAAAGCTATTATCATGTCTATTGAGATAAGGTCTTATCTGGGGGAGAAGAGTCGACTTTCTTCAATTTTCCGTAAACTCGTTATATTTGAATATTATAACTAAGGCCTATAATAAGGTTTATTTCTAAGCATAGTCCATAAAAATAGATTGAATTTAAGTAGAGAAACGTAAAAAGGGAAGCAACTGATCTCGGAGGCCTCTCCCGACAGTGCCTTTGACCACAGCAGTCGGGCCTTAGCAAGTCTCAGGTTGGGAATTTTGCATACAATTTTTAGGAACAAGTTATATTACATGTGGGAGAATCTTAGAGCTTTCTTGGATCTAAAATAAAGCCCCATCTCCCTGCAAGTTTCCCCCTTACTTGGAAAGTTTTAAGACCACGAGGATAGTGTTCTCCAGTCATATTTCAGAGAAGAAGCTTAAGACAAATCCTTAGGGCTCAGTGTATGCCCCTTGCCCATACGTGGACTTGGACACATTCTTTTTTTTGGCTTGCGGGATCTTAGTTTCCCAACCAGGGATGGAACCCTATGCCCCCTGCAGTGGAAGTGCAGAGTCTTAACCACTGGACCACAGGGAAGTCCCTGGACACATTCTTCGGCTCCCTTTCTCTAGACCCCATGTGGTCTACCAGCCTTTTTGCAAACAAGCCTTTCCCCATGCACTTTGCAATGTAATTGAAAAGTATTGCAAAATGATACTTCCTTGACAGGGACTCATGTATTTCCTAAATCTCCCTTAGCACACATTTACAAAGCAACTCAAAGATGACTATTCCTGGTCATGGATAAATCTGGACATTTTGTGTTGATTTTCACTAGATTTTCTAAGGGGTCAACGTTCCTGATTTTATCCTTGATTTGGATTCATTTATCACCGTCCTCTATGGCCTTGACTAGCTCTCAAAAAAATGTTAGTTTAACATTAAAGGTATAAAGCATTTGTAATATTTGGAACCTGAGGTATTTTGTATTAGCAACAATAAAGACTTCTGTCACCATTAACATATTACATTTAAATAGCACTGTGTTGATTATGAATCATTTCTACAGGCAGGCCATTTTGTTATCTGATTTTGTAACAGGTACAAGGAAATCAGGGGAGGAGGGAGAACAATCCTCTCCTTCCCTCCATCAGCCCCGGTGTGTGTACCAGGCAAACGCACCTGCCCTGGGATCAGCCAGTCGCACCCTCACCCGCATTCTAGCTCCTTTCCCTGGCAGCTGGTGAGAAAGGCAATCTTACATGGCATCTTCGAACAATCCTTGTGAGTCTCGGGAGAATACAGAAATAAGCATACTTTGAAGTATTCTATACACTGAGCGTACAATTTAACTCTCAAGTGGAAATCTTATTTTTTCAATTTTCCAGTTATCCTAGGGCACCTTTCAGGAGCTCCCACACACTGAAGACACGAGCCAATATGTCAATTTACTAATGTACGATGTCCTTCTCAGTGACTTGTCTACTGTTTGGGACACCCCCTTTACAGAGCAGGGCATGTGGGCGGCAGAATCAGGTATCAGGAATATGTACAGAATTAGGGAAAATGAATTGAGGTTTGGAGAGATACTTGGCCTAAACCTTTGAAAAATTTGATGAGAAACTCCTGAGCTGACAATATATCCACATCCAATGTCCCCTTCTGGCTATTACTTGGCTTTCTCTGTAAGTTTTCAGGTAGGGATCACACGAAATGGCAGCATTCTGTTTCTTATGAGAATAATTTCAAAAAATGAACCAACCGAGTGGCTCCAGGTTAGGAGGGAGCTTCCCGTACAACCTGAGAACTGGGAAGGAACCACGCCCACACGATTGCTTGGTCTGGTCCATGGTATTTTGAATAGGTTAGGCATTCTAGAGGATTCCCTAAGCACATCTGCATTTTGGTTGATGTCACCCCTGGACACAGATAAGAGCAAGTTTCTGGGATTCCAAAGCAGAGCACGAAGCTTCTAGAATATAACTATTTGGGTTGGCCAAAAAGTTCGCTTGGGGTTTTCCGTGCCATCTTATGGAAAAACCCAAACGAACTTTTTGGCCGACCCAATAGCTTCTAGAAGTACCAACCTGTGGGGTGCTGCCTAGCCTGGGCTCCACCTGACTTTCCCACCTATTCTTTCTCATCTGATTTCTATAGGTTATACATCAATTTCTTACCCCTTTGACTAATCTGTAAGTTCCCAAGAGTCTGATTAGTTCCGGGACAAAGAGAATATTTATTTATTTGTTTGTGTGTTTATTTACTTATTTATTTATTTTGGCTTCTAGGAGCAAATCCTGGAATGCGGCATTATCTGGGAACAGGAGGCAAGTGGCTTAGTTGCCTGGCTGTTCGCTCCTTTTTAGCAGCTCTATTTCCTCGACCTCTAACTGAAACACAGCGAATGGAAAAAACAAAAGGACGTATTTTCTGGGAAATTCATAACAATAGAAGTGTTGCTATTTTGTTTGCTGTAACACGGTAGAAAATGAAAACAGATCTTCAATTAATTGACATCGAGTTATTCTCTGATTTATAAACTATAAGGTAGCAATTTTAATACTGGACGCCTATCCATCAAGGTAAACAATAACACCACTATACTTGTAAAAGGCATTCACTTTCTAACACAAGAGGAATAAAAGAGCAGATATAGGAAATAAAATAAGACTACGTTAAAGTTGTTGGCTTTTAATGATAATAAAGAATTTTCCAGTGTTTGGAAAAAAGGGACTCAATTTATTTTTATTTTCATTTCATCTTAGTTCCTTAACCTAGGTTCAGAGATATTTAAATCTGCTTGAAATTAGGAAGAGAAATTTTACTTGTTTATAAGAAAGTTCAGCGAAGTTGAAAGTTGAAATTAGAATTTGTGAACTTAAAGAAAAGGCCCAAATTCCCGAGATTCCTTATCATGCAAAAGTGCTGTTCCCTTCCAGTTTTAGATTATCTAACGCAAGCCCAAGGGTGTGAATTTAACTGTAGTCAGTGACGCTAACCCGTTCACTACAAACTGGGTATCTGGCGAAGGTTTGGGGCTGGGGGAGGGTTGGTGACAGCAGGATAGGCCTCTGGAACCTCTGCCCCCATGGTTCCGTCCTGCTCTCTGTTTGATTAGGTCATGGGGCATTCTCACTGCTGGGAACTACTTGAACAATTAGTTTCTGACGTTCTCTCATGCCTTAGGCTATTTAGTAAGCTGGTGAGAACTTTGGGAAGAAGATTGAGAGAATCGTAGCTGTCCCACTTGTTTTGGTTTGTTTTTATTCCCAAGGATCCATATATTATGATGACAAAATGGATCACTTATTATTGGTTTGTGCTGGGCTAAGTACTGAGGTGGTCCTCATGACAAATAACTGGACTCTTCCCTCAAGGATCTTCCTGAGAATAATCTCTTTACTTCCTCTGGTGCAAGCCTAGAGTAAGTCATAAAAAGTAAACAAACACTCCCCATTGATAAACAAAGAGAAAATACTCCCCTGATATAAGAGGTGCGCCATAAGGCTCCTTCTAGCCTTCTGTCAACTTCAATTAACAAGCAAAGCTACAGTGTTCATTACCCTGAGGTTACAACATAGTAGGTAGTTATTAGCTGCTCTTAAGGGAAGCTATAATTACAGCATCATCAAATGCAGGGTATGTGCTGTTTCCGCCTCCCCCCCCCCAACTTTTAATGTGCCAGGGAGGCCAACATATCTTCACATTGTTCTAATTTAAAAAGTCTCCAGTGATCTCCAGCCCCCGGCATTTCCTACCCTCCCAGGAATAATAGCAACACTTATCTACCTAAAATAAATGAGCAGACACTTTCAGGACAGCCGGAGAGCTGCAAAGCCGAGAAAGTCTTGAGCACTTAACCTTACCCTGAACAGCAGCATGCCTAGCAATGTCATATCTGCATTCACGAGCTGAAACTCCAGGAGGTTAAGCAGCTACAGATATACATTAGTGTTACTCATTTATTCACTAGCTGAGTGCCTACCATGGCGATTGGTTTTAGGAACACAAAGATGAAAAGAACATTGCTCCTGCCTCCCAAGGGTTTTCAGTCTAGCTGGACAGACAGACCCAAAGAGAGAGTTAGGAATCCAAAGGGGGGAGTCAATGAAAGAGAATTGCTTGAGGATTTCAGGGAAGGCTTCTAGGAGAAGGTAACACCTTAGCTGAGTATTGGGGAAGAAAAGAGGAATTAGCTGACAGAGGGGAATTGGAGGTGGGTGGGGTGTGGGAGAGACTTCCAAGCCAAGGTGATGGTAGAAGCCAAGAGAAGCTGTTGAGAAACAGCAATTGATTAGTGCTAATGGTCGACATATTCCTAAGACTTTAGAATCCTTTGCTGATGTGTTTTCCCTGTTTTTGAGTCCTCGGCAGGGCAGAAAGCCCTGCTTGGGCAGTGTGGGCTTGTCCCGGGTTGCAGCGTGATTTGGTTGTATAGCTGGATCTGGATCTTAACAGTTAGCAGGTGCAATCTGAGCTCTTGGGAGACACGAGCGCCCCAAGAGAAGGGCTGATAGGTGCATTCTAAGCAGTTAAAATATTGCACCTGCAAAAAAAGGGGCCCAGTGTAGAGAGGGGGTAATACACCCTGGGATTGTAAGAAGTAAAGGTAGAACATCATCTGCTTTATTTTTAGTCCTGTTTTATGTCCACCCTTACTCTTTCTGTGTTTGGAAGGAAAAACGCAGAGTCATGACACTTTGACACCAATTACATTACAACTGAATCTGGAGCTTCATTCATCAGGGAAGTTGTAGGTCATCTGTTCCGATGTTTTAATTCTCCCTCCGTCTTCCTTCCCTCCTCCCCAACCTCACTGAGCCGTTTTCTCCAGCTGTCGCTGGTAAGGAAATAGTAAACATGCACATAGTTTAAGTATGACAATACTATACAGAGCTGCATCTGTACCACTGCTGTGTAAACCAGGCTCGTGTATTGTAAAACCACAACGAGCAACAAGACGCATCCTTTCCCTTACAGCATATTTCTGTCTGGTTCTTGTATTGAGACATTTCCCCAAGCTCATCTTAGGTGGTCCCACTGCAGAAGATAGCTATCGTATCAAAGGACAGCCCAGTGAAGACCTGGCAAACCAGAGCAGGACATGCTCCCCCTCTGCTTCCTCCAATGGCCCTGAGCCTGGGGACTCAGTTTACCCTCCTCTCCCGAAGCTGGAGACACGGCATCCCCATGTCTCACGGATCTCTCCTTGTGTGAAGATAAGAAATCTAGTCACTCCTTCCATTCTCACATCTTTCTTCACTGGTCACAATCTGTGGCTCCTCCCACCTGCCCAAGCTTCTTATTGCGGTGGCTTCTCTTGTTGACGAGCACGGGCTCTAGGTGCACAGGCTTCAGTAGTTTTGGCACGCAGGCTCAGTAGTTGTGGCTCACAGGCTCTAGAGCGCAGGCTCAGTAGCTGCGGTGCATGGGCTTAGTTGCTCCGCGGCATGTAGGATCTTCCTGGAAAAGGGATCGAACCCGTGTTCCCTGCATTGGCTGGCAGATTCTTAACCACTGCACCACCAGGGAAGTCCCAATAGCTATGTTCTTGAAAATGGGTATTGATGTTGAAATTTAAAAAAATTATTATAACTACTAGTGCAGAGGTATTATTTAAGACTCTGGTGAAATGAAAAAGTAACTTAATAAATGAATAATCCTTCTCTAATTTAGTTTCCATAAAAAAGAGTACACCAAAGGTTGAATTTGCTTAAAGTGAGGGCAAGCGGCATCGTGCCACGTGTCACACAGAGCCACCGAGGCTGAGGCGTGCATACTCATCTCTGTCTGCCCACTTGGACTGCCTTTGACGTGGTCCCCGTCAGCCATCAACTCACTGCTCCTTTCCTGCTGGCAAATTCCATTCTGCCGGTGACTCAGTATGACGTCATTGTTATCAAGGAATTGATCCCACAGCTGGAGGCAGGATTGACACCCCGTAACCTGTAGAGCACCCGTTAGCAGTTCTCAGCACGTTCAACGTGTGGTTGTTCCCTGGAAGATGACAGTGTCCGTCTGGACCAGCTGACCTCCATGGATGTGATTCCTGCACTCAAGGGCTCTGACCACTTGTGCTGCATCTGTTCCTTTCTCAGTAGCATTTCCCCAACTTGAGCCAAGAGAAGAGGCTGCCTGCATTAGTGGTTAATGGCACTTCCTCCCTATGTAATGATGGCATTCAGCCACAAGCTCCAGTGAAATCACAGAACGCTACGGGGCTTATGGTCCTTAATAGTTTTCTTGAAATGTTTTCAAACCACATCTAAATGTCCTTTTGAGACCACATTCTTCAACTCTTTCTATGTCAAACCTGAGAACTAGGTTAGAATTTGAATTATTCCTTGTTAGGAGCCTTTCGAATGTACGTTAGTTTTACACATAATCTGGTCTTCAAGTTTTATGGGAGTAACGATAGAATGATAACCATGATAATCGCGGTATCAGGGACTAAGTAATCTGGTCCTTGTCTAGGCTGCCCAGTCATCGTGGAGCGTCTCTGCCATGTGTCTGAAGGGGGATGAAGGCCTTGCCCCTAAGATCTCTTCCCAGCCCAGGAAGAGCTTCCCCAGTCCCCAGTCACTGGCTCAGTTAACCCCTCGGTGCAAATGGGGCTACGGCTGGTGCCACACTCTGGGCCTCTTTGCCAGGGAAGCTTATGGACGCCTCCTCCCTTTCCCACAATTACTCCTAAACCTATTCCTGTTCTCCAGGAGCTTGAATGCATGCCTATGTTTTCCCATTTTCCATTAGTCAGTTATTCGATCAATTCATTCATCCGCCCCTCCCTGGCCTGCTGGACACAAAGCACACACAGTATTCCATGTTGGGAAGGCCAAGCTGAATAAGACCCACTGCACGTTCCCCAGGAGCTCACGGTCCAGGGAGAAGGCCGCCAAGTGCATGGCGGGCAAGCACAGCATCTTGTGAGAGGTGGTGCAGTGGTTGAGAGTCCGCCTGCCTCTCAACCGTCTGCCTCTCAGTGATGCAGGAGCCATGGGTTCGTACCCTGGTCCGGGAAGATCCCACATGCCGCGGAGCGGTTGGGCCCGTGAGCCATGGCCGCTGAGCCTGCGTGTCCAGAGCCTGTGCTCTGCAACGGGAGAGACCGCAACAGTGAGAGGCCCGCGTACCGCAAAAAAAAAAAAAAAAAAAAAAAAAAAAAATGCAGACAGAGTATCAAAACAAATGGAGCAGATGTCACCATGACAAGTTCATCATTTAGTTGTAATAACATTCATCACTATGACCCGAAAGCTGAGACATGCTTCAACGTCACTCATATTGCTCAGTACTGGACCTTGTGTTTTCTAGTGACACAGGTGGACAAATGGGGGATAGTGCTCTTGGAGCTACTGGCTTTGCTAAAATAGAGCCCAACTTGAAAAACAATGAGAACTGAAGATATAAAATGCATACTCCAACTTAAACAGGGAGTTAACTTTGGATAATTTCTACTTTAAAGTATTCTTGTCTTGACATCATCTTAAGACAAGTCTTCAGACACTGATGGATACTGATCTTGAGTAAATTTGTGGATGTGACATGAATTCAAAATTTCAATCAATAAACTAGATTTGGAAATGGGAGACATCTTTCAGCCACTGAAATTATGCATATAAAAACAGAGATGGATTAAGATGTATAGTAAAAATCCCACCTATACCATTTGAAATGGAAATTACCTGGGTAGAAAACCAACCTTGATTAAGGGAAATGCTTACATTACAGATTTTTTTTTTTTTTTTTTTTTCGGTACGCAGGCCTCTCACTGTTGTGGCCTCTCCCGTTGTGGAGCACAGGCTCCGGACGTGCAGGCTCAGTGGCCATGGCTCACGGGCCTAGCCGCTCCGTGGTATGTGGGATCTTTCCGGACCGGGGCACGAACCCGTGTCCCCTGCATCGGCAGGCGGACTCTCAACCACTGTGCCACCAGGGAAGTCCCATTACAGATATTTAAAATGCAATTCAATCATTATTATTTATATACTATTTAATTGGCATTCATCCTATGCTAGCCTGCATTATTAGTAGTGTGTGTGTGTGTGTGTGTGTGCGCGCTGTGCCCTCCCTCCTTATCTAAAATGTAAGCTCCTTAAGGGTCAGGATCTATTGAACACCTAGGGCCTATGTGTCTATGAGTGCTGCTATTTCTGCTCTTAATGTTTCTAGCACACTCTGACCCCGAGTCAGTGGTCAAAATCCTGCCCACTCAAATCTCACCAGGCCTCTCTTAACTTCAATCCAGCTCTTTCTTGGGGCATTGGCACCACCCCTGTGATGCTTTTGCTTACAGGTACCTATGTCCTGGGAGAGGAACAGGAGGGGTTTCATCTTCTCTCTTTATTCAGAAGAGCCCAATGGTAACATTTGCCAGGCTCCCGAGGGGGAACAGAGCCAAACAGTGGCTATTATGATAGTACAGTGTGTATGTGATGGAAAGCAAGAATCCAAAGGAATTTGGACTGAACATAAGGGAGTAATGAGGATGAATCGTTCAATTAAATCCGGTCAAGGAATATCTAGTTATAGGATCTGGAGAAAACATGATGATGCAAATGAGGACAGGGTCATGGCAGGGTCTCCAGTGCAACGGAGCCTGTGTATCAGCACAGAATCAGAATGTTCCAGATGCACCCAGGCGTGAATCTACAAGTTAATCATTTTCATTTGCAATACGGGGCAGCGGCAAAACATGGAGAGGAATCTGTCACACTGCGTAGATGTCTATGGGGAAAGTCACCCTGAGCACTCTGCCTAGAAGCCGCTGGCAGATAGGGGCTTCTGCTTCTATTTAAGCAGCTCAGTACTCATAGGTAGTGAGACTCCAAGGGCTGTTTTGTAGGTCAAATGTAAACACATCGGAGGATGGCTACTTAAGTAGAAAGTGGGCAGTTGGAAGACTAGAGTCTTTATTGGACAAAAGGTCAACATTCATGAGTGAGAAGCAAGAGGTGGTGTTTGGGGCTGGGGAAGAGACGGAGGAAGACATTCCAGAGTATGCTGCTGGTCAGGCTCAGGAACGTGTTTCAGTTTGCAAAGGGAGAGAGCCAGGAGCTCTGTTTTCTGAAGCACAGGTGCAGGGGATGGGAAACAGACCAGGGTGAGCAAGTGAGAAAAGGACTCAGACAGGAGCAAGAACTAGTCCATAGGGAGGAGGGGCTTTGCCCTGAGCCCTGAAGCACCCAAAGAGCTTAGGATACTTTTTAGAAATTGGACTTTTGCCCACAGCCATGTGTAGCCATCTCAATTTGGCACGAAAGGTCTGTAGTGATGGCACCTTTCTCCCAGAATGAGTGTGGTTTGAGGGGCAATTCTCTTTCTGATTCTACAGCTGATGCCATGTCAAGTTCATCCAGGTAGGGCAACAGGGACTTTCTCTGGTGACTTCGCAGCTCAGGTAATAATAATAACAGATACGTGTGCTGGTTTTTCTCCGTTTGCCTCCCTACCCACTCAGATTCATTCTCCCCCCTTTTCTGCTCAGCTCTGTGCCCTGGGAGGCTGACCCCTGAGGGCTGCTTCCCCTCTGCCCCCTGGCTTCTCCCTGGATTCAGAGGTTGGAAGGAGAGAGAGGTCGTGGCATTTCTTCCCTGCTCCGTCCCTGCTTCTGTGTCTCCTCTTTGGCAGTTGCCATGTCTCTCTACAGCCTCAGCTTCCACTGTATTCTAGTAACATTACTGCCCTCCCCCTTCCAGACTAGGCTATTTACAACTTCCCACCGCGGCCAGTCTCTGGATGCCACGACACCCCAGGTTTGCTCCCTTAACCCTGCCCACAACTCCATCTCAACACCTTGACCATCTGAAGTGTTTAACATGTGTCTCTTGCCAAACCCTGAACTGATAACACTGACAATGTTGAGTGTTGTTATGTGCCAGGCTCCGTTCTCAGTCCTCTGTGTGCACTGACCCACTTAATCCTTCCAAACTTTATTGATGAGGCCAAGGCCCAGAAAGGTTAAGACATTTGCCCAAGGTCACACAGCAAGTGGCAGAGTCAACTTTGAACCCAGGTATTTGAACTCTAGACTCTGAGTACTTAACCACTGATTCATCCTACCTTTCTCTAGCTTGAGTCACTTCCCTGGAGCACAGCTAAAAATGAGAAAGTGAGACCCAAAGACCTCTAAAATACATGCCCCAAAAGTTCATTTGCTAAAGCTTATTCATAGGCAAACGTCTCAGATCACAATTCACTCTCATTTTATGCCTCATTAGGACAGGATAGGCTATCAAATTTCCCATCACAGTGGTTCTTAGCCTTGGTAGTACAACAGAATCATCTGGGGAGTTTTCATCTATCCCTATGCCCAGGCCATGCCCTAGACTAATGCTTTCACAACTCTGGAGATGGAACCCAGGCTGGATAATTTCTTAAGCTCCCGGGGGATTTCAGAATGCTGCCCAAATCTGAGCATCTGAGAAGTGTCCTAACCCACAGCAGCAGTTACTGGAAGGCAGGGATGATAAGTGGACAGGCCTGGTGATAGAAGTAAAGGGTAACAGCTGGCAGCTCTCCGAATGGAGGATGAAGGGGAACCATGGAGAGTTTGCCCAAGAGCCAAAAAAACACATAAAAAATAAAGCACGGTCTGGGTTCATTTAGTGCCTGGGAAAACTGCTCCTAAGTCTGAAGACATTTTATTTTTTTCTTATTACTACATTATGGTAATTGTCCCGAGTCACTTTAAAAGGTAGAATTATTGTCAATATACTTTGTTTCTTGGAGCAAAGGACATGTATAACTTTTAGAAAACTTTTTACCCCCAACGATTACATCAGTAAGGTTATTCTTAACTAAGGTAGAGTCAGGTACCTGGAAGACACAGTTACAATACAATATTTCTGATTGATCTATAGATGCCAGATAAAGGAGGAGTTGCTGTTTGACAGCAAATGTTTATCAAAATACACTTGCTGACCTTTAGCAGAAGCTAAGCTCGCCTGCTCTGGATTCAGGGTCACAGTGGACATTTTTATATTTTTCAGTCCTCACATGGGTGCTAGGCCTTCGTCAAAACAGAGGGGGCTGCCAGCGGCCGGTCCTCTTGGAAATGGTCGGCACGAGGAAAACGCGGGCTTCGTGTATCTGAAGGTCGGATGCGGTCTCCTAGCTGTTACTGTTGCTTGTTCCTTTTGGACTGGGGTTGGAATATTCCAACAATCTGTTCCTGACGGCAGACCAACCAACTTTTATTCCTTTCTTATGTTTCTTGTGGCTGGTCTTCTTGTTTACATGCTTGCCTGCCCAAAGCTAACGTGCGATGTGATGACGGTTTGCACGCTGCCCGGCGGCTGGCGCTGGTCCGCTCACCGCACCCCTCCCCACCCACCGGGAGCTCAGAAGCAGGGGTACTGACCGAGGGGAAACGCAACAGTGGCCATTCCAATGCAAGCAAGGGCCCTTCTTCTCCTTTCACCCGCCTCACCCCTGCTCCTCTAACCCCACTAATGCCTCTCCCCCCTCCCTGCTCTCACAGGGCCCTAGTGCTCTTTTTTTATTAGCTCACCATGAAAATAAAGCTTCAGCCCAGGTACACTGGGGGAACTTGAGGGTGGGGCTCCGGGGGACCGTCTTACAGTGACAGCCTTGCACAGACAGTTCCTGTTGAGTGTCTCATCCTCGGCACTGGTGACATTTGGGGTCGCATCATCTCGTGGGGGACTGTCCTGTGTGTTGTAGGATGTTTCGAAGCATCCCTGGCCTCTACCCACTAGGTGCCAGTAGCATCCCTTCCCCCAGGTCGTGACAATGAAAAATGGCTCCGGACATTGCCTGGGGGCCAATATCACCCCTGGTTGAGAACCATAGATGTAGACCCTGACTTTCAACTTCCACTGGATGCTGGGGTCAAGGACTAAGCTAAAGTCTCAGTGACTTTCGTGCCAGCACTTGGCTGTGAGATGTGTGGGCTGCTGTCCTCTAACTAAAGCACCATCATGGAGACGAGAAGTTAGACCTGTTTTGTATGGACCGCCAGGTTGACGGGGAACTTTCCAGCAGTCAGAGCTGTCCCAAGGTGAAATGAGTGGCTTCGGAGTGGCTGGTCTTCCCTTACAGGGCAGGCTGGATATCCTCTATTCGCCCTTCCAGAACCGTCTCCACCCTTCTCTCCCCTTCTCTGTGGCCCAGACTCTCACCCGTAGGGACTCCACGGATGGGCTTCCTTGCCCTCTGGCTTCTAGTTGGAGGGAGGGAGGAGGTGAGGTCAGGGTGTTGATTCCCTGTGTTCCCTCATCCTGCAAGGTTGCTACGGGCTGGCTGGGCCCCCGACAAAGGCTCAGCTCTAGTTCGGTGGCCGCTCTTCAGTGTGCTTGGCCTCCTGCCAGGGAGGCCTCAAGTACCAGCCCTGGCGGCCATACCACCCTGTGGGTTTGCTCTGCCCAGCCCTCACTCGTAGCTGGTTCTGGCATCAAATCCTCTGAGTTCCTGTTAAATTAGGATAATTTGGATATATCATATATTTCTAGCTGGGACCTTGTCTAATACGCAAGTCATGGTGACTTTATATTGAGGATATGTAGACCTTCAAGGCCTCTTCTGATCCCCAGATCTATGATGCTATGGTAGGCAAAGGTGAGTGTTTCAATAGTTACTTGAACAGCACTCCGAGGAGAAAAATCTCTTCAGCTTGGCTGAGAGATAATGCATATTTATTCATAAATATTTGTGTCATCGCTGTGGAGGAAAGACGGGCATGTTGGGGATGCCAAGCACTTGCGCTGCAGACGGTATCAGTCCTCGGACGAAGAACCCCTCTTACAAGCCCTTCTTTCTCACAGAATTCTGTTTTCACCCTCAGAGTAGCCATGTCCTTCAAGAGACTCTGGGCTGTTCCTCAGCCCCAAGATGTGAATATTGATTTATTTCATTCTTCCTGCTAAGATGAGCTTAGGCATGAGTGCGTGACGTGTTCTGCATTAGCTGGAAAGGGAGTTCATCAGAGGGGCTGCTAGTAAAATTTCCTCACTCATAAAAAAGGAGACACAATAAAAGGCTCTTCCCTTTACCCCACCTCTGGACACTGTGAGGGCTGTGACATCCAGAGCTGCAGCAACCCTCTTGCTACCATAAGGAAAGTGGAGCCCAAAGATGAAGGGATCTTGGGCCTTGATGCCATCTTTGAGTCAATGAATTGACCAAACTTAGAACTACTCTCCTTCCAGAGTTATATCATGTGACATAATAAATGTTCTGATTGTTTAAGCTACTTTTACGTGAGATTTCTGGTACTCGTCCAGCAGCCCAAAGTACCCTAATACACTGTTCCGGCTGTTCATCTCATTTAATCCAGTAATGAACCGTAGAGATTAAAAATGTCATCTTAAGCCTCACAGCAGCCTTTGCTCACTCCCTCCTTGAAAATCTTTTAAAATCAGGCTTCCGTGTTACTGTGCTCTCCAGCTTTTTCCTCTGCCCCACTGGCTATCCCATTTCACTCTTTTCTTAGATTCTCCTCTTCTTGTTGGGACTCTTCTCTTTTCCAGCAACAGTCACCACGTGGGTGCCCTTACCCGGTGCCATAAATTTCATTACCAGGCAGACGCTGATGGCCCCACAAGTGAATCTCTAGCCCTGATTGCTCCCCTGCTGCCCAGCCTTGTATATCCAGCCGCCTACTTGACCGGCCCCTTGGCCATCTAATGGGCAACCACAACTTCACGCGTCCGAAACAAAGTCTTGGGGTGCCCCCTCAAAACTGCTTCTTCTCCAGGCTTCTATATCTCAGTAAATGGCAGCCTCTTTTTGCACAGGCCAAAGTCTCGAAATCATACTTTACTCCTTTCTTATTCCACAACATGTAACCCACACCCTACACCTAACTGTTTAACAAATGTTCCAAACACCCATTTCATTACCTCTTTTCACCACTGCTAGTCTAAGCCACAGAGCTCTCTGTCCTGCACCATAGCAACAGCTCCTTCTGCCTCCTGCTGTTCTCTGGCCACCCTACAGTTGGCACTCGGCACACCAGCCCCAGTGATTTTTCTAGAATAAGTCAGATCTTGTTATTCCCCTGCTTCAACCCCCCATGATTTCCCATCTCACTCTGAATACACTCAAAAGTCACTATGCTGGCCTACGATGCCCCGTATGATTTGGCCCCTAGACCCCCCTTCAACTGTCTCTTTCCTGCAACCAAATGGGCCTCTTTTATTCTCCTTGAACATGTTTTCTTTTCCTCGAGCCCATGTCTACCTTATGACCTTTGCGTTGACCACTCCCCATGTCTGGGATGTTCTTCTACCAGCTAGCCTCATGTCACATAACTCACTCATTTTTTTAATTAAAGTATAGTTGATTTACAATATTATATTAGTTTCAGGTGTACAACATAGTGATGCAAAATTTTTATAGATTATACACATTTAAAGTTATTACGAAATGTTGGCTCTGTTCCCCGTGCTGTACAAGATATCCTTGTAGCGTATTTATTTTATACAGAGTAACTTGTGCCTCTGAATCCCCTACGCCTATCTTGCCCCTCCCCCTTCCCTCTTCCCACTTGTAACCACTAGTTTTTTCTCTATAAGTGACACCACTCACTTTCTTCAGGTCTTCACTGAACTACCACCGCCTCAGAAAGAACTTTAACACTCTACCAAAACTTAACACTTTAAAACTGTAGAACTTAACTTTAACACTCTGACAGAACTTTAACACTCTTTAACACTCCGCCAAACTATCATTTCTTTTCATTCTCCATCTCTTTACCCTGCTTTATTTTTATTCTTATAATGTCCCACTCCTTGACAGTCAATTACATATGTGTTTGCTTATTATCTGTCTCTCTGACTTGAATATAAGCTCTGTGGGAGCAGGAATTTTGTTTTGTTCACTGCTACATCTCCACTTTAAACAATACCTGGCTGTGTAAGATTTGCTGACTGAATGAATGGCTCAAATCCATTATCCCTTTATTGTATAACAGAGAGCTTAAGTGGAATCTTAGGTTACACAGAGAGGGAAAAAGGCAGCTAGAAAACTTTACTCTTCTGGTCCAGGGCTCTTTCTATTACTTTACACTGTCACATACCTGAATAAGTTAATGATTATTTTTCCTTCAAAGGTAATTTGTGATTTTATAGGGAACAAAGTCATCAAGCACAGAAATGGGTTTCCAACTGGGCAGTTTGTGTCAGCAAGCCAGGAGGGAGATTCTGTGTGCATGTGTGTGTGTACGCGCACGTGTGTGCACGTGTGCAGTGGTAGAGGGTAGGAGTGCTGGGTGACAAGAGGTGCAAAGAGTGTTCCTGGACTTGGATATCATATCACACCACAAAACCAGTCTAGTATGTAACCTGGACCTTTCTTTACCCTATAGCAAGCAGATACGTCTTCATGAAGGAGTTAGCTTTCTAAGGATTTTAAAAGCAATGAGAGAAAAAGAAATGCAACATCCATATTGTAGAATGGGGAGTCTGTGTTCAGTATCAGGGTCAGGTCTTTTAAGAACAAACCTCCTTCCAGAAAATTCAGTTCAGCCTGTGATATTCAAATCAGAAGGGAGGCATACCTGAACGTGTTAACCAAGTAGCCTAGTTTAGCTGTATAAGCTAATGATAAAATCTACCCTTTATTGGGTGCTTACTATGTTTCAGATGCTGTTTAAGTGCTATTAATGATAAAATCAACACCCATTGCTAACATTTATTTGTGGCTTACTACATGACAAGAATACATAAATTTAAGTGTTTAACAAGCTCATTTGACCCTCATGAGGACACTTATAAGGAAGGTGCTAGTATTTTCTGCATTTTGCTGATCAGAAAACTGAGTTCTAGATGGATCGTGAATTTCCTAAGATCGTTCGTTCAGCTGTAAGTGAGGGACTTGAACCCAGGCAGTTTGACCCATAGCCTGTGCTATATTAAACTGCATACTTGTGCCTTCTCATCTAATGATCACAATTCTAGGAAATAGGTACTACCATCCCCTCTTTATAGTCCCTGCATTGAATTGCCATAAACCGATACAGGGGCTTAAGCCTCTGGTGCTTTGAAGTTGTTAGTCTTGAAGAAATTGGTCATCCTTCCTTATGGTTTGTGATTGAGAAGTGTTCACAGTTCTCTGTACACTGAAAACTACAAAACATTGCTGAGAAAATTAAGGAAGACCTAAAGAAGTGGAGAGATATGAGGTCTTCATGGATCAAAACATTAATTATTGGTAAGATGTGAACTCTCCCTAAATTGATTTATAGACTCAGCATCATCTCAATCAAAAGCTCAGTGGGGTTTTTTTTTTGTAGAAATTGACAAACTGATTCTAAATCTCATATGGAAATACAAAGGACCTAGAATAGCAAAAACGAAATAAAACAAAATTTTAAAAACAAAACAAAAAAAAGATAAAAGAGGAACAAAGTTGGAGGACTAATGCTACTTGACCTCAAGGCTTATAAGGTACACTATTCAAGCCTCAAGATAGACCAATAGATCAATGGAACAAATACATATATAGGCAACTGATTTTTGATAAAGGTGCAAAGAAACTTTAGTGGGGAAACGTGGTCTTTCCAACAAATGGTGTTGGTACAATTAGATATCCACATAAAAAAATGAACTTCAATCTATATCTTCCATCATATAAATATTAACTCAGAATGGATCAGAGAGACATGTAAAGCTGAAAACTATAAAACTTCTGGAAGAAAATGTAAGAGAAAATGTTTGTGACCTTGGGTTAGGTAAAGATTTCTTAGACACCACACCAAAAGCACAATCCATAAAAGAACAAATTAATAAATAAGACTTCATCAAAATTTAAAATGTCTGCTCTTCCAAAGACAATGTTAACAGAATGAAAAGACAAGCCAAAGCCTGGAAGAAAATGTTCACAATACAGATATCTGACAAAATAATTACATCTAGAATCGATAAGAAACACTAAAAACTCAATAATAAGAAAACAACCTTTTAAAAATTGACAAAATACATGAACAGACATTTTATTAAAGAAGACATATAATATGACCCAGCAATCCCACTACTGGGCATATAGCCTGAGAAAACCATAATTCAAAAAGAGTCATGTACCAAAATGTTCATTGCAGCTCTATTTACAATAGCCAGGAGATGGAAACAACCTAAGTGTCCATCATCGGATGAATGGATAAAGAAGATGTGGCACATACATACAATGGAATATTACTCAGCCATAAAAAGAAATGAAATTGAGCTATTTGCAATGAGGTGGATGGACCTAGAGTCTGTCATACAGAGTGAAGTAAGTCAGAAAGAGAAAGACAAATACCGTATGCTAACACATATATATAGAATTTAAGAAAAAAAATGTCATGAAGAACCTAGGGGTAAGACGGGAATAAAGACGCAGACCTACTAGAGAATGGACTTGAGGATATGGGGAGGGGGAAGGGTAAGCTGTGACAAAGTCAGAGAGTGGCATGGACATATATACACTACGAAACGTAAAATAGATAGCTAGTGGGAAGCAGCCGCATAGCACAGGGAGATCAGCTCGGTGCTTTGTGACCACCTAGAGGGGTAGGAGAGGGAGGGCGGGAGGGAGGGAGACGCAAGAGGGAAGAGATATGGGAACATATGTATATGTATAACTGATTCACTTTGTTATAAAGCAGAAACTAACACACGACTGTAAAGCAATTATACTCCAATAAAGATGTAAAATAAAAAAAAGAAGACATATAGATGACAAATAAGCACATGAAAAGATGTTCAACATCATTTGTCATTAGGGAAATGCTAAGTAAAACCATGGTAAAATACCGCTATACATCTCTTTGAATGGCTAAAATTAGAAGAAAAATATGACCATACCAAATGTTGGCAAGTGTTGTAGGAACTGGAACTCTCATATACTGCTGATGGGACTGTAAAATGGTACAACCACTTTGGAACCCAATTTCTTAGAAAGTTAGGCATAGACTTACCATATGACCTAATCATTCCTTCCTAGGTATTTATTTAACCAAAAGAAAAGAAAACACATATCTATGCAAAGATTTTAATTTTGCTGAGTAAAGGGAGCCAGAGAAAAGGGTAGGTACTGTATGCTTCATTTATATACATTTCTAGGAATTGCAAACTAATGTGCAATGGCAGATGGGAGACCAGTGGTTTTCTGGGATGGGAGTAGGGCGGGGCAGAGGTGGGATTATAAAGAAGCAAGAGGAGATTGGGGGAGGGGTGATGGATATGTTCATTAGCTTGGTTGTCGTGACGGTTTTACAGCTGTACGTGTATGTCAGCATTATCGAAACGTACAGTTTAACTATGTGTAGTTTATTGTATGTCAATTATACTTCAATAAAGCTGTTTAAAAACACCAAGTAGTTAACATCTGTAGAGATAGGTTTATATGTGTATGACAAGCTGGCATGAGGTCACAGAGTATACAAACCCTTCTCCCTACACACACAGGCAGACAGACAGGCAGACAGACAGAAACAGGTACCCACACTAATAAAACACCTGTAGAGACTAGGGATAATGCTCTCGAGTTTTCAGGCCATATTCTTTATCCCCTGCATCTCTGCACTTTATGTACTGCCCTATATATCCCTGAGGTTCGGTAGTAGAACCTTTTGACTTTATTTTCACTTCAACAGGTTTGTGTAAAATCTAAAGCCTTGAGTGCACAAGATTCCAGACAGAGTTGTGGGGTGGAGAATGGAGAAGGACCTACTGTATAGCAGTAGGGAGAAGGGACAGGGGTTAGATGCTAACCCACCACCCAGCAGGTGAGAGGTGCCACTTAACCTTTCAGCTTCTGGAAGCTGAACTTTGTAATGAGCTGTCACTGTATTTATCACCTAACAATTACTGCAATTGGATAAGGTGTGAAAAAACCTGGAAAACATTACGTGTCAATGACCTTAGTATCTTCGATGAAGCTGTCTATGGTGGGGTCCCAGATGTAATTGAAAATCAGCATGTAGCCTGTCAAAATGGTTTAGGTGCTTTCCATCCCTTCATTCTGTGGACTGTTTCTGGCTTACAATATGGCAATTGTTTTGTCAGACCACTAGACAGTCATATTATTAGAACATCTTGATCTTGACTTTATCTATGCTTCAGTCAAAATTGCACAAGGCTGGTTCAGCTGCAGTTCCAGAAGAGTGTAGAGTGAGCCTGAGCTGTTGCTGGGTAACATTACTGCCTGCCCAGGTGCACCCCGTAAGGTGATGTTTACCTTGACGTATATACCATGGTCTAAGGTCAGTTAGGTTCATAAAACTGATTTTGTTGGCATGCTCAAGATGGAACTGGCTCACAGCATCAGATATAGTTAGAGTAATTTAAAATAATAAATACAACTGGCAAGTAGACCAGAAAGTTTTGAGGCAGCTCTGTCAGTAGGCTGACTACATGAGGGGCCAAATTATAACAGGGTTGCTTGGTGTCCACAGAATCATTAAAAAAAAAGGCTCTTAATTGGTCTTAGAATGTTACTGTCAATGGTTTGAGGCACTTTTGCCCACAATAGGGATGGTTTCATCAAGAGAACCACAATGCTTTGGTCAACACTGCCAAGACTGTGTCTTCCCTAGATGCTTCACGGTGATGGGCTCTGCCATCCAGAGGGCTTCTGTGACACTCTGACACTTCATCCAAACAGGCAAGATGCAGCCAATTAGTTTTCTACTCATTAACTTAAAATCACGTGTACGTCCTCCTCATTACTGTACCCCAGGATCTGTGGGGCTGAAGTTTGAGATGCTCCCATACACTTCTATTTTATATATAGTTGGATAGTTTCTTGGCTTACTTGCACAGCTGGCTAATTATATCCTCCTGTTTTTGCCAGTTTGTATGCATTTTATCCGTGCATTTTACTAGTTTCACTCTGAAAGCGACCTTATTTCCAAGTTCCTTAAAGACACCTAACTAGCCTGCCTCCACCTTTCCTGCTCCCCACACTGACCACTGATTTGAGTTCAAGCTTTGCCAACAAACCCAATCCCCTCACTGTCTTAATAAGATGGCCATGATATTTCCCCAACTCACAAGAATAATTTTTTTTAAAGAAGGGGAGCAGTGAGCATGGAAAATAGAGAACGAGGGACTTCCCTGGTGGCTCAGTGGTTAAGAATCCACCTGCCAATGCAGGGGACATGGGTTCGAGCCCTGGTCCGGGAACATCCCACATGCTGCAGAGAAACTAACCCCGTGTGCCACAACTACTGAGCCCGTGTGCTGCAACTATTGAACCCCACATGCCTAGAGGCCGTGCTCCACAGCAAGAGAAGCCACTGCAATGAGAAGCCTGAGCACTGCAACGAAGAGTAGCCCCCGCTCGCCACAACTAGAGAAAGCCTGCGTGCAGCAAAGGAGACCCAATGCAGCCAAAAAAAAAAAAAAAAAGAAAGAAAATAGAGAATGAGGTAGAAAGATTGTAAAATAAAGGCGCATGTAATTAAATTTTGTACTATTTTTAGTATCTGATCTGTAAACCTGGAAATGTGATTGTATTTTGGCTAAAGTAATATAATTGGCACTGCCATAAATCTAATTCTTATTATTATTGTTACTTGATTTTATGTGATAATGTTTAGAGTAAATCAGCACCATAATTTCCAGCCAAGTGGCAGCTATTATTTTTATTTCTTTTCCCTCCCTTGCTCTTATGGTGGTGGAGGGGAGACCTCAGAATGTTAAATAGTTTGACTAAGATTCTTAGAGAAACTAAGAGAACTAATCTGTAGCCTTTAACTCCTCAGTGTCAGATCTCCAGATGAGAATGTTAAAATTCAGGCAAAAATATCCAGATACAGAACCTGTGTGAAGGTAAAGTCAGAATTTTTAAAAACAGTTATATAACTAACTGAGTGTTCCATAGACATGCAGATGGTCAGAGGTGTGGCCAAGGTTTACCCAGATTTCCACACGGGAGTTCTTTCCATGAGTGAAGCACTGCTCTCCAGACAACTTTCAGAACCTGACAAGGAGACCAGCCTTCCCTGGGCCCACTTTCTCATTCTTCTCCAGGTGTTTTTTTTGGAAGGCTTTGTGTCTTCTCATGTTCGATTTCAACCGTGAGGAGGACATCAAGGGGTCTTTTCCGCAAGACAATGTGATGGTTGTAAACCAGGCTGGCACCATCCAGAATTTCTCTTCCTATAAACTCTGTGTCTCCACCCTTTAAGTTCTCTTGACAGAATCAAGCACAAAACACAAGCCCTAGTAGGTGACTTTGGCCTCCGAATAAAGCATTACATGGTATTCTGCTTCTATTTTTCTTGACTTTCCGCAAAGTAATTTTATATCCCTAAGGAGCCAAGAGGCATTTCCTGTAATTAGGGTTGGGACTGGCACTTGCTCCCTGAAACATCATCTGTCCAGCTCTCAGACTGAGGGGACTGTGCTGGAATTGTGGGCTCAGAGCAGGATGGTCATAGTCTTCCTCACCCTGGAGTCCTGGATAGAAGGTTCTAGAAACAATGCTCCAGCTGTATCTTGAGATTTTATGAGCCCTTTTTTTTTTTTTTTTTTTTTTTTGGCGATACGCAGGCCTCTCACTGTTGTGGCCTCTCCCGTTGCGGAGCACAGGCGCCGGATGCGCAGGCTCAGCGGCCATGGCTCATGGGCCCAGCCACTCCGCGGCATGTAGGATCTTCCCGGACCGGGGGCACGGACCCATGTCCCCTGCATCAGCAGGCGGACTCTCAACCACTGCGCCACCAGGGAAGCCCTATGAGCCCTTTTATACATTAACTGGAAGCAACAGGAATGGGTAGGAGGCCTTTTGGCCAGCACTGAACTGAGCTGTCACTGATTAGCTGTGTGTAGCTTATGTTCTCTGGGTCTTTGTTGCCTCAACTTAAAAAACACTTGAAAGGATTGAAAGCAAGGGGCATTTAAGGACTCTCTGAGGCAAACGCTACTATCATCTTTGCACTTCTTAGTTCTCAGCCTTCTTTGGGCCAGTAGCATGCTGGTAGAAGCAATTCACTCCACTTTCCTGGCCTGCTCCTTAAAAGGTCCCACACCATCTCTCTTCTTATCTATGCTGCTGGAAGGGAGAGACCCTGAGATGTTGGGGCCACATGGTAGAAAACCCAGAATCCTGAGGAGAGCTGCCCAAGAAAGCCACGGACTATCACAGGAGTGAGGGCTGAACTGTATTGTGCTAAACCACCAAAATTATAGGGTTTACTTGTTACGGCAGCTCACTGCAACACGACGCTGACTAGTGTGTTCTTCCAGCCCTGTTGTGTCTGAGGAATGGCAAGTATAGGACAGAGGCAGAAAGAGATGTGAACACTGGAAGGAAGCACTAGATGTAAACCAACTGTTTGCCTGGATGTCATTGTCAAGGATGCTTCTCTCAAAGAGCCAGTGAAAAGACAGACAGGGCTGTGGATAATACTTAAAGCATAGGGGATGCATGGTTCTTTATGGTGTAACGGCGACTCTGTGTGTGTTGCAAGGCCCTGGTCAAACCCGGAGAAATATTTTTAAAAAGAGAATAAAGGACAATTGTGGGAAAATGACGACAGAAACCTCCTTCATTAATAAGAGAACTCAGAATAGGTCTAAGGACAAAAAGCTCACTGATTCCCACACTCGTGATGTTTGTGTGGAGATGGTGAATATAGAGTCACCTCAGACTTCTTAGTGATTGTGATATTTTTGTTGTGTTCTTCTAGAATTTTTTTTTTTTTTTGGTCATATGGAAAGTGATTGAGTCTGGGTGGCTACTGATCATTTGGGGAAAACAGACTGTTCTTTCCATGTTCTTAGTTTAATCTCTTTTCAGAATGGATTCCCACAGATAGCGTTTTCATCTTGACTTATTTTTACTGAGCGAAAGTACCATCTTCAAGAAACCCCCAAAGCTTCATATTTTCGAATAAATGGGGCCTCTCTGTGGGAAAAGAAAGCCACAGAAGACAGTGGGAAACCACGTGGCCCCGTGTTAAATCAGGGGAAACGTCTGGTAGGGATAAGAAAGCTGGTCCAAGCTCAGGGGTCACTTTCTGTGTTCCGGCTCCTGTTTACTTTCTGGACCTAAGTCAGGTGTCTCTTTGACAGTGCAATTTCTGCAGTGCCTCTGGGCTTTGTGATCCATAATCAAACACAGTAAACCTTCAACAATACCATCCAGGGGAGCTCAATTTGACTTGATTTAGATGAGAAAGTTAAATCTCTGTCCAGGCATGCTTCTTTGCAGGCACAGCGACTCTTACACCTGCAGGACACTTCATCTTGGAATATGCTTCCCATTTTCCAGACGAGCTCATGGGATCTGCATCCCCCAATAAAATTCCTGTCTGCACTAAATTGCCTTATAGTAGTGATTTATACCTCAATAAAACTACATCTTGAAAAGGAGAATTGGTTTGATTGTATAACTGACATAATTTATGCATGTTTTCGTTTTGGAATAGACTTGGTATTTATGCAAGGGGGAGAGGTCTTTGTGATGTGATGTGTATTTCCACATTGACAGAACTGGTGACAGTCAGGACAGCGGAAAGAAGTATCCTCAGGCACCTTTAGATCACACCAGAATTTGAGAAACATCCTCCTTCAAGTTAGGAGATCAAACCTCTCTTTCTGGCTTGTAATCAGTTACCACCCACTAACTATCTGCTGAAAGAAAGGGAAGGGAGCAATGCTTTTTGGATGACTTCTTTGTATGAAGCCTTATGCTACATGCTCTAAGTATATATTTTTTATTTAAATCTTTCAACAGTCTAACAAAGTTGGTATTATTATCCTCATTTTGCAGAGGAGAAATCGGAGGTTGAGAGAGGGTAAGAAATGTTAGTAAACAGTGGGGCAGAGATTTGAACCCAGATCTTTCTGGCTCCAAAGAGCATCCATCCTTTTCCCACTAAGCCACTCACTCACTCACCATCCTGCTTGGCTTTCTCTACGTGTCCAGAATTAGGCTCAATGTTTTAGGGTTCAGAATAGGTCACCTTTTAACCTACTGAGAGACATAATGAGAAATTTCTTAAGAAGATGACGGTAAATTCTTCCATGCACTTAGGGAACTTCTGTTCACGTGTATGGCTGTGGACACTGCAGTGCACTGACCAGAAGCCCCACTTGAGACCGAGCAATCATTCTGTCAATGTCTGAAGACTCGGCCACTGGCAGCTCTCAACCGAGCCCTCCTGAGACCATCCTCAACCGAAGACAGCCTCTCAGGCAGGTCATGCCTCCTCCCTGGGGCAGCCCACGTCCTGTGACTAGTCCACCGCCTTGCCTTGGTTCCAGACCACTCTGAAGGGCCCCCCCAGAGGGTCTGTGTGATGAGCTGGGGCCTCTACTGTGACGGCACTGTGGTCCAGCTCTCCCTCTGCTTAATCCTGCTTCCTTTGCTGCTCGTATGTATTCCTGAGAGCACTCCCTGTAACCCCCTGCACACCAGTCTCCATCTATCCAGAGTTTGCTTCCCTGGGAACTCGACCTGTGAGGTTGTTAAATCAAATCTGCCCTGTGGATAAATAATGCTTATGCTTAGTCGGTTAATGGGCTCATGTCCCCCTCCAAATTCATAGGTTGAAGTCCCAACTCCCTGTATCTCAGAATGGGACCGTGTCTGGAGATGAGGTCTTTAAAGAGGTGATTCAGTTAAATGAGGTCGTTAGAGTGGATGCTACTCCAGTAAGACTGGTGTCCTTATAGAAGAGGTCAGGACACAGGCACACACAGAGGGGAGACCGTGTGAGGACACGGGGAGAAGACAGCCAACTACCAGCCAAGCAGCGAGGCCTGAGAAGAAACCACACCTGCTGACAGCTTGACCCTGGACTTTCTGCCTTCAGAACGGCGAGAACATACAGTTCTGTTGCATCCCCTGGGCTGCGGAACTCTGTAATGGCAGCCCCAGCAGACTAATCAAGGCAGATGTCGAGGCACTTCTTCATTTCAGTCCCTATTCTTCCATCTTTGCTCTCAAGAAACACCCAGAAATCTGAACAGGTTAAACGGTCTTTTAGATGCAAGGAGGTAAGGTAATAAGTCTCAGTAGACAGTTTTCATATTCTCTAAAATATGTCGAAATAATCATATTTTTAAAGCGGTGTAAAAGGAGTAGGTGAACGACCGCATTTCGTTGCATTTCCCTTTTGAGGACGGTCATCACAAGCCTATAGGTCCTCCGTGTGACACCTGTGTTGGGCCTGGAGTGAACTTATATTTCATGGGAAAAGGATGCCATTTTCAAGTTCCGTCAGTCAGCACTTTTCTGGCCCTCTGTGAAGCAAGAGGTCAGTGTGGCTTTTCTTCTTTAGGTACACCCTAACAGACCATGTCCAACGGCCAGCTTCCTGCCTTCATACAGAGGGGAAGGGTAAGGAATGCCAAAGAAAAAGCTTTGCAGTTTAAGGCATTTTTCTTTCAGTTTTTCCGAGCCAGCCTTTGTATCTTCCCCAGCAGTGCGTCGGGGAACGTTTAACTACCAGCTTTCTAAACATGAAACAAAAAGAAGCTGCAGATTCCTGTGGTGTAAACACCCCTATTATGGCTGGGGTCAGGCTACCGAGGTGGGAGGGCACAGTGGGTCTGCGGGCCAGACCAGCTGCCTTCACACGTGCCGATTCCCGCTGTATGGCGGAAGAAGGTCGTCCGCTGGTGACCCTCAGCTGGCCCTCCAGGTGGCCCTCCAGGTGGGGCCTGTGCTCTCCACTTTCTCCTCAGGGCTTGACATTTTCATGGTTACCTCGGGGCTTGCTGTTATTTGCGGAGCTTTTTTGTAAGGGGCTTTCTTTTAAGAGTATCTATGAATGTAGCACAGGTTTCCCCAAACGATGTTTCTGGCCATGCACTCACGGTGTCTCCGTTGCTTCTCCTAGAACCAGAAAACCGAAGCCCGAGGGGGCTCAGGAGAACAGCCACGTCAGCCTAAGTTCGACTCTTAAAGGCCCATTCTCTCTCCAGGCCTTCCCTTACTCTCTGCTTCTCCCATCTTCCCCCTCTACGGTTTCCTTTAGCTGCAGAGACTTGTTTGTCTTCTGTGCTCTGGAGCTCCAGGTCTCATTGGAGGGCTTGGTATGTGCGAAACACAACTTTTAAGCTATTTACATACTTCATCACCAAAACATCCCCTCAAGGTAGGTGCTATTCTCACCCCCACTTTACAGATGAAGAAACTGAGGCACAGAGAGGTTAAGTAACCTGTTCAAGGTCCTCCTACTGTCAGTGGCAGGGCTGGGATTCAAAGCTGGCAGTATGGCTTCACAGCCATATGTTTAACCAGCACACTGCCCCGCAAAGAGCAGGAGGAATATAGCCTTAGGAAGCACTGACAACTGGGAATAAATGCTCCTTTTTAATAGGAGATACTAGCAATTGTCAAATAGTTACATTCTACGTAGTCTAGTATACAGTTACATGTAAGTGTGTGTGTGCATGGAATATTTAAATAAAGTTCAGTAAGGAGGGAAAAACTATGCAGAAGTGATGGAATTAATGATCTTAGAGGACCCTTGGACTCTGAACATAGATAATTCCAAAGCAAATTGAGGATTCCAGGTGGTAGCACTGTCCGGTTTTCAGGTCTAGGGCACCAAAAGTTGAGAAGCAACATGTATTTGAAATACCACGGAGCTAATATTCACTGCAGCGACTCAAATGAAATGAAATACTGGCTTGCTTTAGAGAATGCTATCTCCCCTCCCTCTCTCTCCCTCTCTCTCTCCCTCTTCCTTCCTTCCTTCCTTGTTTCCTTCCTTCCTCTCTCCCTCCCTCCCTCCTTCCTTCCTTCCTTCTTTCCTTCCTCTGCTTTTGTCTCAGTTTAGTAAAACTGGTTGAGTAGGTATAAAAAAATGAGAAGAGGTGATTTTTGTTTCACTCTCCATTAAGAAGTTAATATTCACACTGAATGACCTGAGGAATCACAAATAAATGTAATCTGCTCCAGTTTGAATTCATACTTTGGTTTGGTTGAAGCCTCAAAATGTCCAGTTCTGTGACAGATTTTTGTCATAGAATCCTAAGACTAGGAGGAATTTTTAAGGGATCATTACTTTAAAACACTACAGTGATATGACAATCTTACTGGTTTTTAAAGGCTTCCAGGAAAATCCTTTTATTACTTACCAAAATGTTTTAAGAAAACATTTGTCCTTTTGCTTAACTTACAGCCTTTCTCTGTAAATGAAATAGGGCCCTGTTTGGATTGACGGGGCTGCCTGGTGCTTTCTGATTTATGTTGATGGTTAGTTCTCCACGTGACACACACAACGGATTACAGATCTCAACACATAAGGGAATTAACTTTCTTTCTGTCGAGCACGAGTTACTTTATGTGCACTTTCTCATTTCATCCTCAAGACAATCCTTCTATCACCATTTTATAAATTTGAAAACAGAGATTCAAAAGCCTCCAGTAAGTGGCTCACACTCACATAGCAGTGAGGCTAAAGCCAGTTCTGTCCCCAAGGTCACCACGCGAGGCCCCGCGGCCCGTCTCCAATAGAAGGCAATTAATAGGTGCAATTACACATCACTTCTCCTACTTAGCTTCCATGAAACCTTTAGGAAGCCTTGGTCCGACAGGAGAGTTGACTCTTTTAACCCTAACCTCCACCCCAGGCCAAGGTGGTTTTCTTGGGGAATGGCTGAGCGGAAAAGGAATGGTTCAGAGATGACTGGCAGACAGAGAAAGGAGGCACCAGAGAACTGGCTAATCGGTAACCTAGGTGATCAGCTTCTGGAAGTTCAGAACTGTAACCTCCAGACTTGGGCACTAGTTATGCTAGCTGGAATATTCTACCTCTATCCCACAAGACTGCTTCCCCTGAGATTTCTGAATGGAACAGGATTTCCCGTGGGCATCAGCATACCCATGTAAAAAGATTCACTTAACAGAGCAAAATGTGGTGGCCTAAAATCAACCTTTCAATTTCAAGTGTTAGCTGCAGTCCTGGGTGGGAAAGGAATGCCATTTGCATTACTGTTTCAAAGGAATTTGTCTGAGTTGAGTTGGACGCACACGAAATGCCTGGTTTTTCCATCACTACTCACCCTTGCCCACATTTTCCCAGGTGCTTCTGTCTGTTAAGCCAAGGAATGTTGGAGCTCTGGGTCTTGAAAAGGACAATTCCAGTGTTTTAGTCGGCTGAGCAAGTTCTCCGTTCTCATAACTCTGCTTAAAGAATACACGACGTTCTCAGGCCAGTGTATGACATTAAGGAATTCACAGCTTCTTGAGCCTGAAAAGAGAAGTTAAAAACAGTGGGTAGGGACTTCCCTGGTGGTGCAGTGGTTAAGAATCCACCTGCCAATGCAGGGGACACGAGTTTGAACCCTGGTCCAGGAAGATCCCACATGCCGCAGGGCAACTAAGCCCGTGCGCCACAACTACTGAGCCTGCGCTCTAGAACCCACGAGCCACAACTACTGAAGCCCATGCGCCTAGAGCCCGTGCTCCACAACAAGAGAAGCCACCGCAATGAGAAGCCCGTGCGCCACAGAGCAGCCTCCACTCGCCGCAACTAGAGAAAGCCCACACGCAGAAATGAAGACCCAATGCAGCCTGTAAACAAAACAAAAACAAAAACAAAAAACAGTGGGTAAACTCTGGCAGAGGCTGAGATGCTTTTCCTCACTTAAGGGTGGCATCATAGCAGCTGGAAAAGCCAAATCTATATTCATGGAATCCATCAGTTATCCATGCAGTCAAGGATAACATTTATGGAGCTCATACTATGCATTAGCTGGAACTTTGAAGATGCATAAAGTATGGTCCCGTCCTCAAGGAGCCCACAGTCTAGGAAGGCACACCCAACAGTACAGTCCTGTAAAATGTTGCAGCAACTCTGGTAGAATACTGAATGGGTCTGGTGAAGGCACGAAGGAGGGAGAAGGTAAACTTTGGGTGGAGTCTTAAGTGATGGGTAGATGTTTGTCGGGTGTTTCCTACTGGGGCAAAATGGTAGAAATGGGTGATCCTTCATTGTCTGTAATCTACAACTTTAGTCCTGCTGTTGATTTAACTTGTGTTTCTACCCCTCTACCCCACTACCTCATCCTCCTCCTTTAAACTAATCTAATATGTTGCTACTTTGATAATCTTGAAGCCACCAAAGGTGCCTGGCTCCACTTCTCAGCAGCAGTTTGTGAAGGTCCCTGGAGCCATATGCTTTGCTTGTTTCCCCAAAATGAGGAAAACTGGTACTTAGGCAATGTGGCCTTTAAACAGCTTAGATGCAAAGCTCAGAAATCAGATTTTTTGGGGAAAAAAAATTGCCTGGGCTTTGGGTTGGTTAGTACTGGCCAGTTTTTCACTTCCCCTTCATCATCTCTCAGCCATAAGGTTCAGTTTTGGGATGAGGTGTGTGTGTGTGTATCTTCATGGACCGTAGTTGAAATATATATTCTTAGAAAAACCCTGATCCTTAAACCATGTGGGGCACTTGGAAATCTTTTTGAGAATCAGAAATCTGAATCTTTGTAAAAGGAAAATGTTTTTCCTATCAGGAATGAAAAAATAAAAACGAAATGAATGTTTTAAAATGTGGAGCTGAAAAATAAGGGTTGCGTCTAGGACATAGTAGAAGCTCAGCAAACTGTGTAATTAACCCATCCAGCTGCCTTGATGGAGAGAAGTCTTCCTTGAACTGCTTTCCAAACAGAGGATAATTGGGAGTTGGTCTTCTTTCACTTCTGCTAGGATAGGAACAGCCTCCTATAATTTCGGTTTGATAAACACAGTATCTGTAATCTTGTTTAAGAGGGAGGAGAAGGAATTTCCCTCGGAGGCACTTGCAGTGGCAGGAGGACACAGGCCATGACTCATGGTTCTCCCTAAATCTTTCCATGTCACTCAAGGATCTCAGTCTGGACAGTGGAGAGAATGAGCAGTGAGAGTTACTGTGTTTCCAGCATCTGCCCATTTCCTCCTTAGGTCTTCACACCTTGAGGCATTTTAACGGCCCAAGGTGCCTGAGCTTAAATGCAACCACTCTGAGCTGATCTGTCTGTGGGGATCCCATAAACTGCAGCACCAGGAATAGAATATATAGAGATTTCATTAATTCTTTATTGTGAAATATAACACACGTACAGAAAGCTGTATAAAACAAATGTAGAGCTTAATAAATTATTGTAGCTGTAAACCCCCCTAGGTCAAGATATAGAGTACTGCCAGGACCCCAGAAGTTTTCCAGTGCCTCTCCTAATACAGCCCTCTTTTTCCTTTAAAAGTGGTATTGCCCTTCAGAACTCTAATGGAAAACTGATGAATTCATAAAAGTGCTAACAAAAGATCAAGAAGAAAAAAAAATTAATTACATGGGACTGAGTGAACTGATGAGGATGATGATAATTTTTGTGACTTTCTGTTTGAATAAAAAAAAAATCCCACAAGGACTCAAAGGCAAAAAATATACAAATCAATTTTCACTGCAAAGTAAAGGAGCTGTTACAGTGGAGGATCACTGGACTGAATGTCAATATTACGACATAGTCTGAGTGTGTTTCGTGTTTGGTAATTGCAATTATTGTTGCTTTTGTTGTGGTTATCCATTTACAATGCTTGTGTCAGTTTATTTATCTCTTGTAAAAATAAAATACAGGGGGCTTCCCTGGTGGCGCGGTGGTTGAGAATCTGCCTGCCAGGGGACATGGGTTGGAGCCCTGGTCTGGGAAGATCCCATGTGCCGCGGAGCAACTAGGCCCGTGAGCCACAACTACTGAGCCTGCGCATTTGGAGCCCGTGCTCCACAACAAGAGAGGCCGCGACAGTGAGAGGCCCGCACACTGCGATGAAGAGTGGCCCCCACTCGCCGCAACTAGAGAAAGCCCTCGCACAGAAACGAAGACCCAACACAGCCAAAAATAAATAAATAAATAAAAATTTTAAAGTAAAATAAAATAAAAATAAAATAAAATACAGTGTGTGTGTGTTAAGAAAAAAAAAAAAAAGAATATGTCTGCCACTGCAGGGGACACGGGTTTGAGCCCTGGTCCGGGAAGATCCCACATGCTGCAGAACAACTAAGCCCGTGCGCCACAACTACTGAGCCAGCACTCTAGAGCCCGCGAGCCACAACTACTGAAGTCCATGCATCTAGAGCCTGTGCTCCACAATAAGAGAAGCCACCACAGTGAGAACCCGCGCACCGCAAAGAAGAGTAGCCCCCGCTCACCGCAACTAGAGAAAGCCCGCGTGTAGCAACGAAGACCCAACACAGCCAAAAATAAAAAAATAAATAAATACATTTATTAACAACAACAAAAAAAGTGGTACTGCCCTAAGCCGTACACAGGGGCTCTCTGCTGGGCCTGTGCTTCGGGGCTTCAGTTCTCCTCCAGCAGTGCCCCTTTCCAAAGGGACAGGGGCGTCTGTGAGGTCAAGAGGCCATGTCCACTTGGAACCCATGTCTCCCTTTCCAGACAAGGCACCAAGCACGGGGGCGTTGGAATTCCATGTCCAAATGATTCCAGGCCCACTCCCAGGTCTTCCCCGGGGCTCTTCCTCAGTTCCACCTTCCTGATGGGTGGCCCAGGGGCAGATATTTGTAGGATGCTGTGAAAGAAAGTTAGGGAGTACACAGGCTTGAGCACAAGGCCCTTTGAGGTATGGGATGGAGCAGGGGTGGGAGGAGAGGATGGCCTGAGGGTCTGGGGGCTGGCTCTTCTTTTGTCACGCGTTCCAGCAAGAAGCTTTAAGCCATCCAAGAATTCTCAGGTCCAACCTGGTCTTCCAGGTTGCAATGAAGATACATTTGTCAAGGTAGGAGGATAGGACATCTGTTATTTAATAGCCTATTAGTTTAATTTACAACTTTTAAATATTTAGGGCTATGGTATGCAGTTCTCCATTTAAGCCCCACAGATGTTAGCGGTAAGCCTGTCTAGAGGCAACTATCCTGACTGTGATGGTAATCCCTCCTTGCTTTTCTTTATACTTTACCCACTGAAGTCTGCATTCCTATATATTAGTCACTCTTCCCTGTTTTTGAACTCTGAATAGACAGATCATACAGTATGTATTTACGTTGGCTTCTTCCACTTGGCATTATGTTCGTGAAATTCATCAACGCTGTTGCCTATAGCTGTAGCTTGTCAATTTCATGGCTGTATAGTGTTCTATTGTATGGCTATCCTTCCGTTTTAATGCTGATGGACAACTGAGTTGTCTCCAGTATTAGACCATTATGAACAATTCATGCTATGCAGATCTTTATCTATTTCTGTTGTTCATATACCTAGGAATGGAACTGTTGGATGATGGATATGCATATCTTCAATTTTAATGGAAAATACCAAAATTTCCAAAGTGGTTGCACCAATTTATAGTCTTAGCAGCAGGGTATGAGAGTTTCCATTGCTCCTGACAAAGTTTGGTACTGGTTTTTAGTTTTAATCATCCTGTACTAGGAGTATTTTCAGTATGCCACTAAAAAGTTTCTTTCCCTACCCCCCAGTTATTTCGTATTGGAAGATACTAAAGTGATTCTAGTAACTTGGAGTTCTGAGTTGACTGCTAATAATGTCAGTAGATGTATATTAAGAGAAGATCTGTGGCCTTGGAAGATTCACAGTCATAAGATCCAAATAAACAGGGTTGGCTCATATAGCATTAAAAATAACACAGAGATTAGCAAACTGATGTAGGGTTGAACCAACACACCAGATAGGCAGCTGGTGTCGACCTCATCCTTTCATAGGGATATGTGTGTCCCCAGAGTGTGCTCTGACCCTTGTGGTTAGGTACAAATTGCTGAATTACCCAGCTTGGGCCAGTCAGGACCACCTTAGAGGAGGAAGATCAGCTGAGGAGGCCATTGGTCACAGCTCACTAGCATGCTACATCTGGCAGCATCTGTCCCTCCAGGAGGCAGCAATGACCATGTGCTCTGGTCAACAGCAAGCAAGGGGCATGTGCAAGGCTCGTCTGCAGAAACAGGCACAGCCTGCTCACTGCCTACTTCCTTCTCTACCTACCTGGGCCTCTGAGCTTCCTCACTTCACCCTCCTCTTGCTAACATCCTCAGCCTCCTTTCCCCTTTGTCCTTTTAATGCACCCTCCTGGGTAAAGCCCAGCTCTGGATCAACTCAACTGTTTACTTTCTCTACATCAGTCTCCCAGCTGTTGAGCATTGCTGGAAAAACCTCACACCCTGCAGATGGTGCCACTATAAACTTTGGTCACTAACACCATCTGGACCTTTGTTACTGTCAGGCAGGCCTTCTCTGTTCCCCTGGTCAGCTCACCTCCCATTCTTCCATTTTTCTAATACAACGATAACAGATCCTCTTCTGTAATGATGTACTGGGTGCCTACTCAAGACAAAGCTGGCTATTGTCCACTATACACAGGGCTATTTCAAACTTTCCCCACCCTCCTCAAGTCTCTGGTTCTATTTCCTGCCCATCTACTGAGCCCCAACCCCAAACTCCACTGTCAGTCTCAATAGGCAGGCTCTCCTGCTTCACGAAGAAAGTGGGGCCATTTGAAGCAACTCCCTTGACTTCCCTCCTCCATATTTGTATATCATTTTGCATCCAAACTCATCCCTTTCTCCTTCCCACCTCCTTGTGATAATACAGGAAGTGTCTCCCCTCCTACTTAAGCTAATCCCTCTGCCTGGTCTCAGGGCCATCCTCTCTTATCTTCCCAGGGGCATCTCTCTATGCACCCACTCTCTCCCCTGACTTCTTCCCAGCAATGGTCAAATACACTCACATCTCTCCCTTAAGGACCTGGTATCAGGGACTTCCTTGGCTTGACAAAGATCTTCATCCAGACAGGGCAGGAAGCAGTGCTATGGATTGAATTGTGTCCCCCTACCCCTGCCTCGACTCCCCAGTTCATATGTTGAAGTCCTCATGCCCAGAATCTCAGAATGTGACCTTGTTGGGAAACAGGGTTGGTGCAGATGTAATTCATTAAAATGAGGTCATACTCTCTTTGGATCTCAGTGTCCCCATTTGGGACATGAGGGGTAGTTGGATAGTGCTTTTTGTGGAGTGCAGTTCCAAAATCTGTGGGAACAGAGGTGGTGGGATGGGAGCGGGAGTTTAGGAGAGAGGGCTCTGAGCTCTCCATCTCTTCTTTGACCAAAGCAGGTCCAGTTTTAACTGTTTTATGTTTGGGAACTTTTTGTAATATTTGGCTTAAAAAGTGTTTCATTGTTTAAAAAATAAAATTAAAAAATTCAAATCTACTGGCTTAGGTGATATCTCAGATCCTTTCCAACTGCAATAGCCTATGATTACAGGGTTTTACAAGTTAACACATATGGGTTTGATGAACACATAGCACAGATTTTTCTCAAAAAAAAAAAGCCTGATTTAATAAAATTTATTTCTTTTCAGTAAAGGAAATTTGTTAAAGAACTTATGAAAGCAATTTAATTTTTAAGCCTTTTAAAGACCTTCATATAGAACAGTCGTAAATTAGAAAAGCAATCTTTTTTTGGACCATATGTTGGGATTTGGGGTTTAGAAATATGCCCGCTGTCCACATGGGGCTATTAGACCCATGTGCAAGCAAGCACTTGTACACAAATAGGACCTTCAGATGATGAGCTCTTGAGAAGAATAACTGTGCCTGTTCCATCTTTGTTTCCCCAGGACCCAGCTCAGTATCTGGTACACAGTAGGTGCTTAATAAAAGTTTGTTGAATGAGAACATATGATGAGGTAGACTCTTTCCCTGGAGCTCGGTGAGAATTCTTGGTGGTAGGAAGGAAAAAGAACTTCTTTCTAAAGGAAGGGGAGGGTGGAGTGGAATCCAGAAGAGGGACAGGCATGGGTAAAAGTGGCAGGGCTTCTGTGTGAAGGATGGTTATTTCTGTGGGACGGGATATTCACAGTTGAGAAAGGCAGCTCTCATGGTTCCCTCAGGACAGTCTAAGTTCCTGGTTTCCCGGCAACCTATTTTATTTCCCACACTGAGGCCAGTGGACCACTGAGTATACATTTTCCCCATTACTCATCGGGTGTTTCCCTAGTCTGGTGTCTGATCCTTATGTTTAAGGTCCTTGATGGGAAGGGGCCTGGGTTGCTACTAAGATAAGCCAGGTTCTGCAACCTTCATCTTCCATCTGGCCATACACAACTGGCAATGCGGTAGGATGTTCATGGCAGGAAGACCAGTGGCCTGAAATCAGGAGACCTGGGCTCTAGTCCCAGGTGTGTGGCTTTGGGCAACTCAGCCATTTCTAAGCCTCAGTTTCCTCATGTGTAAGATGAAGGCCTCAGACAAAAATGTGTCCTCAATTCTGTGTCTTACTTAGGTTATTGCTTGGATATATAATTGGTAGGATATGACGAAAGGTATTATTAACCAAAGACCGTATCTCTCTTTCTCTCTGTCTCTGACCCTCTGTCTCTGACCCTGTCACACTGTGTGATGTTTCCATCTTGCTGTGCCTTTGAGATGAGGCCTTGAAGGCGATGGTGACAATGCAGTGCTATTTCATTAAAAGGCACAGAAGCTAAGCATTTAGCAGTAGTGAACATCATAAATTGAGTGTAGTTATCTGGTCCCCCTTTCACCACCTGGGTAGTGTCCTAAGGGAATGGGGCTCGCCCTGGGTCAGATTTATGGGTAAAGGGGTCTGAAAGACCCTCATCGGGGGACCAGGTGGTGTTCCGTAGAGGAGGACACCAAGAGGAGGAGGAGCAGGGCCCCGGGGCAGAAACCAGCTGGGTCCCCCTTACGGCTCCGAGGACAACTCTGGGCCCAGGACTAGTGTAGCCAGCAGCTCATACTGGCTGTTACTGTCTGGCCACTGACAATACCTGAAACAGAGGCCTCTTGAAACTGCATACGTATTGACTTGTCTTCCTTAGTAATTTCATTTCCCTAGGCTGTGGAGCCTTACTCAGATGCCGGCCAGCTGATGAGAGAGTCCTCCTATCATGCTGGGATTCGTGTACTTTATTTTGGTAGGTAACTAAGACAGAAAGACAGAGTTAACCAAACCCTCCATAAAACAGTCCATCAGCCACCTGCTCGCAGAGCAGAAAGTCAGATTCTGTTGCTGCCCTTTGGCAGAAAGATCAGCCTTCTCTTGATTCCCATTCAGAATTCTAACCAGGTTACCTGTGAAAACTTCTGAATTACGGTACATATATATTTTCCATTTGTGTAAAAACAATACATAAATAGCACTTATCTCATCTGGCCACGCCAAAGAAGAATTTATTGAGGATTTAATACCTTCATGCATTGGACATACTTGAATTTGACTAAACAGTCAAATTGGGTGATTTGGCTCAATTTAACCAGTTTAAATATCCTTGGTGTATAGATTTTTCAAATGACCTTGGTTCTTTAAGAGTGATCCCTGAGGGGACTGGCTTTTAAGTGAATTGGAAATGCTCAGATATGTTTCAAAGATCTATAAAATAAGCCTTTCTTTTGTTTTAAGTTGGTAAGACTCAGTAAAGAGAGTGAGGTGAAAAGAGCTGTCTATTAGTTCATCCATGTGCACATCTAAATGTGCACCCCGGAGGCATAGCAACTAGATAATTCATGTTTAAAAATGTTCCGCAAACAGCAAGATATTCCAAACTACAGCCAAAACCCTGACCAAGAAAAAGGGAACGGCAGTGCTCATGAAATAAATGAGAATGGAAGTCAGAGTTCTAAGTCCTTTAAACCCCTTTGCACTTAGGTAATGTCTTGCTGAGCACATGGCCCTGGTTCTTTTCCTGGTCTTTGCCAGCAAACTTTTAGGAACCTCCTGGCAGAAGAGGCCTCTGTTTCAGGCACTGTCTGCTGTACCTTCCACTCCTGTCGAGTTCTTAGATGCTGACTATTTATAAGGACTTTCAACTGCCTCCTTCTCCATCTTGTATTAATCTTTTATTTCTTCTCCTTTACTAGGTTCTGACTCATCTCTGCCCAGACTGACAGGTTTCCTGAGGCCTTGTTTCCCCAGACGTCGTGCCCCACCCAGGTAACTCAACTTGCCGTTGTCCATGAGGAAAGGAAGGTCTTGGTTCCCAGGCTTAGAGAACGAGGCTATGATCACTCAATTTTCCAGGTCAGAACTGGAGAGTTTTCCTTAGTGCTTCTGTTATTCCCACTCCCCACATCTAATCAGTAATGGGATCTTGTCCTTTCTAGCTCCTTAGGACCTCCATACCCCTCCCTTGCTCCCCATCTCTCCATCTCAGTTGCCACTGTCTTAGCTCATTGCCTCTCTCCTGGACTGTTGAGTTGTCTCCACACTTCATCCTCAGAACAATGGGGAAGACTTTGAAGAGTTTTAACTGAGAAGTAAGGTGATCACATTTCCTTGTCACAAAAATCACACTGAATCTAGTGGATGAATTGAAAAGGCGTCTGGAAGGGTGGTGGAGAGAAATCCATTACAAAGCTCTGCTAGGGTCTAGATGGGAAATGAGGAGGGTCCGGTTTAAGCCCACGACAGAGACAATGGAGAGGTGAGGAGGTGGGTATTAAGCAAGTAGAATAGATAGAGCACAGTAACTGGTTGGAATTAGAAGGCAACGGAGAGGGAGTGTTGGTTATAAATGTCTCCCAGGTAGACGCTTAGGAGATTGGGTGGATGATAGTATCCTTATGAGAAAGAGGCAACTAAGAATTAAATCTGTGAGAAAATGGTGAATTTAATGACATGTTAAGTTCCAGTTTCATGTGGGGAATGTCATGTGGAGAGAGAATCCATGAGCAGTGACATACAAGTCTGGGATTCAGAGTAAGGTTAATGTTGAAGACACAGATTTTGAGTCTGCGCTTATAGCTGGTAGTTAAAGCCAGGGAAAGTATGACACTAGTGCACGGAGCTTATAAAGTAGGAAAGGAAGACAGTGGGCCCCCAGGGAATGCCACAGAGCGGGAGGGGCTGGAGAGGTAAGAGGAAATTCAGGACGCGGAGCTGTTACAGAAAGCAAGAGAGGAAAGAATTCGACAGTTGGATTATGGACGTTCTTAAGAAAATCAATTTCAATGGAGAGTTGGGGACAGATGGCAAATGCCATTGGGATGCATAGTGAGAGGTGAGACGTTTCAGACAGTGAGTCTAGATTTCCCTTTCTAGAAACTTTACCATAAAAACAAGTGGAGAAATGGGACACAGAAAAGATGACATGCAAGATCCCTGTCTTAGGAGCATGTAGCAGTGGCCTGTGCACAAGAGAATAGGAAGGCAACTGTGATGCTTAATTTTATGTGTCACCTTGGCTGGGCCACAGGGTGCCCAGATATTTGGTCAAACACTATTCTGGGTGTTCCTGTAAGAATGTTTTTGGATGAGATGAACATTTAAGTATTATAATTTTAATGATTTAAGTAAGTAGACTGAGTAAAGCAGATTGCCCTCCCTAATGTGATGGGCCCTATCCAATCACTCGAAGGCCTAAACAGAGCAAAAAGACTGACTCTCCCTGAGTCTGAGAGAATTCCTCCTGCCTGAATGTCTTTGAACTGGAACATTGGTATTTTTCTGCTTTTTGACTCAAGACACTGGCTCTTCCTGGGCCTGTCAGCTTTTGGACCTGCTTCAGACTCCACCATCAGTTTTCCTCATTCACAGGCCATCAGACTTGGACTGGAACTAGATCCCTGGCTCTTCTGGGTCTCCAGCTTGCCTAACCACCCTGCAGATATTAGGACCTGCCCATCTCTCTAATTACATGAGCCACTTCCTTATAATAAATCACATATACATGTCTTCAGGTTATTGCTTCTGTTTCTATGGAGAACTCTGACTAAAACAGCATAGAATGGAAAATAAAAGGGAAAAAAAAGGAAATAAGGAAGGAAGGGAGAGTGAAGGGAGGGTGTAGGGTGGATGAAGTCCGTGAGAGCCTACGTGCTTCAAAACCGTAGGGAGACAGCAGGTGACCGTTTTTAGCTGTCTGTAATCTCGGATGGCATTGAGGACTCATTCCTGTTATGTAACTAGAATTAACCTTCAGACTTTGCTGTCTTGGAGTCTCTTGTCTTGCAGAAGCGAGACTTCCTAGCTTGGCTTGTTTTCTTGTTACTTAGGAGCTGTTGCTAGCATAAGGTCATACTTAGAAAATTGAACCCTCAATAAGATTACTCAGAGACTTGGCTGCTTTCTCCCTGGCCATTTTGTCTTTAGGTTGAAAAAAGAAACAGCTCACTTTCCTAAAGTGACATCACACATCACTTTGAAATATGCTCTTCAGGCCAGCCCTGAAATCTGTGGGGTTTTTTGTTTTGTTTTGTTTTGTTTTTTAGAAACTCATGAAAGAGAAATTTTTGTTTTAAAAAATGTTAAAAGAATTTTTTTTGACTCTAAAAAGCTTCTCTGATAACCCAGTTATTAGGAAACTATATGCTGAATAGAAACAGTAGCAGAGGTGAGAATTTGTCCACTTCATACCTGACTCATTTCTGCCATATGATAACCTCAGAAATGACTGGGGTGATTTACATGAGAGATTTATTGGGCACTCAGAATTCATTTCATATCTGCTCTATTTTTGTAATCCTTTTTGTTATACTATTAAAGTGACGAAGATAAATCATTTTATTTGTGGTTGTAGCCGATGCCATTTGGAATATCTGCCCAGTCTCTCTGCTCACTCAGGGTAGTAGGTTCCAGATTTCAGCTGGGACAACATGATGCTTTAGTGTTCACAGCTGCCTGGACCTGGGGTGGGTGCCTGACCCAAGTTCAGAGTCAAAGTCCTTCACACACACACTGAGTCACTCACGCAGACTCTCTCCAAGTGCAAACTTGGGCGCATGGCTGCATTTCTGCCTCTGGTACCATGAGCTATATCCTTGTCCTTACGATGACCACCTCCCTTCCTTTCTCACTATCCTATTCCCCACTGAGCTGAGTTGAACTGTATTTTATTACTTGCAGCCAAAAGAGTCCTAATTTATTTAGCTATAATTTAAAAAATAAAAATATTCCCTTCTTGAGTTGAAATAAGAATTTCAACGGTAACTGCTGGGAACAGTGTGTTGGGGAACACAGTGTTCTAATTAAATAACTACCCATACTCTCTAGCCTCTTTCTCATCTCAAGAAAGCCTCAGGAAGTAGTCACAACAGGCAATGCTACACCTTTGGAGGAGGTGTGGTCAGTGCAATATCTATGACAGGTGACTTGTCTGAATCCAACAGGATTACACATGCATACACCTGTGGACCCAGCAAGAGCATTTGTGGGAATTTATGTTACAGATAATTTATTGTATGGGTGCAGAAAAAAAAAGTATATACATATAGTCATACAGGTGCAAAAAAGACACAGTAGAATGTCACTTGGTAAAGCATTGTTGGGAAGAGGAAAATATCAGAAACAATCTACATTTCTATTAATATAGAATTGGTTAAACAAATTATACAAATCCACACAATTGGAGTACTATGATGCTGTAAAAAGGAATGAATAAGTTTTTTCTGTATGGAAAGATTGCTAAGTGAAAAGAGCAGAGTGCGTGAATGAGGGGAACCCACAGCTCCATGAAGCGTTGTAGGAATGAGACTGGAAATTCCTTCCCTGGGGACAAAATCTCCTATTCCTCATATTCCACGATAGAAACCATGCTTAAAATTTTACCATGTCTGAGACAGAGAGAAAACAGTGACTCAAAACCCACACTAAGGTAAGTAACCTTAAATTGCTCTTTTCCTTGAAAATGAGGATTCCTCACCTTCATTACCGATAATAAAGTCTGAAGAAACAACTTCCGATTTTACTTGGGGTTGCCCAAGGTGGAGCTGACAGGTAGGAAACAGGCCTCCTAGTTAAATGTGAATTGCAGATAAACAACAAATACTTTGCATACTAAAGTGATATGCTAAAAACTACATTAAAACTTATTTGTTGTTTATCTGAAATTCAGACTTAACTGGTGGCCTGTATTCATATTTTGCTGAATCCGTCAACCCAGGCCCTAGGGACTAGCCTGCCCGAGTGGAAGCTCCAGCCTCCATGGTTTGAGACACAAGTGGGAAGGCCCATTGGTCTCCATTATTCCAAGGAAATGACAACCAGACACCCACTCATCTAAGAACCAACCAGATGCCCCGATGGGCATGACAACCGCTGCTAATTTCTCTGCCACCTCCTGCCCCAGCACATGGCCGCCATCCAGGCCTCTGCTACTGCTCCAGGTCCCACAGAGAAAGCACAAATACCCCCTTCACTCGGATGGGTGAAGCTCACAACCATCACAGTTGATGGACTTTGTGTTTCTAATAGGAAATATGGATTTGTGCTGCTTTCCCAAATTTTCTCATCTGGCCCACCCACTCTCATGACTTAAAAAGACAGAATGACTGTGTATTCTGTCAAGAAACCCCCTTCTAGCAACCAGAATATGGTCCAAGGCAGCCCCTTCTAGGTGCCAGGGTATCTGGCAAGCCTCGAAGGTGGTAGCCCATCATCTCAGCTGCTTCATCTGAGAGGAAGAGGGTGGCTCTGGTGAAACATCACTCCCACAGCAGAGACCATCTTTCCAGTTATGAGGGGGCCTGCTCAAGTCTTGACTGTGACCCCCCATCAGACAAGGGGAGCAAGCCTGTCCTCAGAGATGTCAGCTCTTTATCTGCCCTTCATTGGTTCAAGGCACAGATCGTGCTCATGGAACACTGCTCAGCTTTCCTCCTCCATCAAAGAGAAAACCCTCCTGCATGGGAAGACCTCTTGGAATGTACACCTTGGGTTACCCGCCGTCTACATGTGCGGCCAGCTCTGCAATTACAACACACACGGTGACAGTGAACACAGGTCCCAGCAGCTCTCCTCCCAGGGACAGAGGAGATGTGAAAAGCCCACAAGTGGTAGGCCTGTCTTCTCTGAACCTCGGTCCCCCCAGGTTCCAGCTTGGTGAGTTGACAACCTGTCTTCTGAACAGTCCATAGGATTGGAGGCTAAGCTTCCAGTTTAGCTTTCTGGAAAAGGTGGGCCCACAGAAGAACAATTAAAGACAATAGCTGTGCTAGATCAGTGCTACAGGAGAGGACTGGCCCTTTCCTGAAGCTATAGCTCACTGAATAAAGGCCAAGCCACCAGCAGCCACAGTTCAAACAGAGAAGTGCAGTCACTGCAGTCATGATTCAGAGACACGGAACCCTGCACAAAGTGTGGGCGAACAGTCGGGAGTGTTACATCATGGAGACTGATTTCAAAGTGTGGTGAACCCAGTGGGGTTTTTAGGGCAGACACACAATTGCTTGCAACCAAGTAGCAGGTACAATGAGCAGCGTTTTGTGTTTCTCTGCAGGTTTTCTCTTTGGTCTCTCGAGGGAGCTGGAAGAAACCCAATTCTGAAACTCAAACCTGAATCGGCCATTATTTTCCCTTAAACTAGATCTGAACCTAGGAGATCTTCTGGCTTTATTTGCCAAATTCTAATGGGAACTGAGTCCTCCAAATATTATTCTTATTATGTTGTGCTAATATTTTTTGCTGGACACACATCATACCAAGATGTCTTGGACCCCTTCCTTTACCAGACTATTTGAAAGCTCAAATGAGCAGACATCCAACTTCCGGGCTGATCCAGGTTTTTCATGATCAAGCCAGGGCAGGCAAAGATTCCAGGAAAAGTCTCCTGGGAAGGCCAAGAATTTCTGAAAGTATCTGTGGACAAACAGATGCAATATTCCTGGGCTAATTCCCATAACTCAGCTAAACGGATGAAAGTGCTTTGTGGATTATTGGCAGGTAGACTGACTGTGGCCTGGGCCCTGGCACCCAAGGCCTGAGCTGGGGGAAACTGCCTGCCGTTCAAATGCTCCTTGGCTGCAGAGAAGCAGGAGAAGTCAAGGGGCATCCAGTGGGGACTGGATTTTTGGACACAGTATTGCCAGGCAGACACCTGGCCGAGCCTGCGGGGATGTGGGAGGGGACCCAGATACTTCTAATCGCTCCCAAGCCTTCTCCTGTATGTCCCTCTTTCTTCTTCTCCCCTCCCCAGCAGCTCACCAGAAATCATGGCCTAACGGAGCACGAGGAGTTCAGTGTTTCTCAGGTGAGATGCACAGTCCACCTGCATCAGAATCTGTGGAGACACTGGTTTAAAATCCGGATTCTTGGGGCCTGCTCTAGACCTACCTACTGAGTCTCTGTGGGGAGACCTGGGAAGCTGCACTGTTCACAAACTCCCCTGGGTGATTCTTACAGGCACTAAAGTTGAGAAGCATCACTAGAAGTAAAAGGGTCTCCAATTAGCAGCCAAAACACCCAAGTTCAACTTACTACCTAGATCGTCTTGGGCAAGTTGTTTATTACTTTCCAGCCTCATTTCCCCACCTGTAAACATGGGTATGCCATTTTATGGGACTGATTTTTCTTCTCCTTGAGGATTCAATGCAATAAGACAGAAGACTAGGCTGAGCTCTTGCTAGATTTTAGCACCCAGGACCCCAGGAGAGATAGAAAAGGGATGGTGAGCTAATGAAAATCTTTGTAGGTCTCAGGGTGTATATATTTTACAGCAATCTTCAAAGGCTCAACTTTTTCTGGATGGACACAGAGCACGGAGATTTAAAACCAAGTGGCTTCACTACCCACTAAAGCCTTACTAACATAGCCAGGAGTGGAGGATATGGTGCTACAAGGAAGAAAGTGTGACAAAGAGATGCTTTCAGACAAGCAGACCCAGGCTAATATAAAAGTGGAATAATACACCTAGCTAAGAGCATAGGGTAAAAACCCCACATGCTCTCAGCCACTGATTCTCACAAAGAGCAATTGTGTCCCCCAGGGAACAGTGGGCAAAGTCTGGAGACATTTTTGATTGTCATAACCGGGGGATGCTATGGCATCTAGCGGGCAGAGGCCAGGGATGCTGCTAAACATCCTCCAGTGCAGAGGCCAGTTTCCCATTATGGAGAATTAACTGGCTCAAAATGTTAACAGGGGCTTCCCTGGTGGTGCAGTGGTTGACAGTCCGCCTGCCTATGCAGGGGACGCGGGTTCGTGCCCTGGTCTGGGAGGATCCCACATGCCGCGGAGCGGCTGGGCCCGTGAGCCATGGCCGCTGAGCCTGCGCGTCCGGGAGCCTGTGCTCCGCAACGGGAGAGGCCACAACAGTGAGAGGCCCGCGTACAGCAAAAAAAAAAAAAAAAGTCAACGGAGCCGAGGTTGAGAAACGCTTGCTCTAAGCTAATGCAGAAGGCTGAGTCACGGGTGATGGAAGGAGGCCTCCAGGTGGCTAAACACCTCCCAAGTCACAGGATTCTGCTGCTGGATTGCAAAGTCTCACAGATGGACCATGCGACCCGGGGTCCTGCAAGCTGGAGGATCACCACTAACCTCTTTCCGTATCACGTGTTCAGCGTAGCCAGTTTCCTGCTTGTTTCCATGATGAAACAATCGGGGAAAGTGTTCCTAGAGCTTTGGCAAAGCAGAAGTGTTCTTCTCTGCAGGGGAGGGAGGAGGCCGTCCCACTCCTAGCAATTGTCTCTAGTTTTACCAAGAGGGTAGAACAAGAAGAAGGCACTGGGAAGCCCGGCCGTCCAACGGGGTTCGCCCCTCTAAGGAGCCACGCCCAGGCTCGCGGAGCGGAGCTCACAGGCTTAGAGGGATGCCGGGGAGGGCATCAGGTCCAAATGGTGGTTGTTTTACGACAGTCCTTTGCCAGTATCCTGCTGCCTTCCATGATCCTCGGCTGCCTTTCGAGGATCTTCCCTGGTTCTTTCAGGTTAGTGCTCATCAGCTAGCTCCCTGGCTTTTCTCCCTCTGCTTGGCCCCCTGTCTCTTGCTGTCGCCTCTTTCCCGGCATGGCTTGTGTTCTGGGGCTGTAGCTCCAGAAACAAATCTCTTTGTGTGCCCTACACTCCTTCTGCACAAACTCCCCGTGGGCAGGGCTGGCCTACCGGTTTGGTTTCTTTCTCAGGACTCCATCCACGTCCCCTGGGATCGCTTGACCATCTTCACGCATGTGGCCTTCCTGCCTGCAGGGCCAGCGTCATGGGGGTGTGTGACCTGTGTGGTCACCAGGGCTTCATGTTCAGAAGGACCCTACGCTGACTTTAATGCTCTACTGTCACTCTGAAATTCTTAAATGTTTTTCCTTTGAACTTGTATTTTGTAAGTGAATTCTGATGGGGCAACAGAGCACGCACACGAACAGAGGAGATACACACAGTCCGTGTGTCTGTCCCTTCTGGCTGCCCCACTCTCACGGACGCTCCCATGAGCACCGAATTCCAGTGGACCCTCAATGTGTGGGAGTTCACAGAGACTCAAGGCGCGTACAAGGAAAGTGTGTTTTGTCTCCAACGGAGTTAGCTGGGGAGCGGGAGGGATGCTGACAGCACCAAGGGGCCACACTTTCCATCTGAACCAAGACTTGCTTCTAACCCAGAAAGAAGGCAGTGGTTTCTAAGAAACATGGATGAGCAAAGAGCCCTCTCATGTTCTTTCTTCCTCACAGTACTTTCCTGCGCTAGCCAGGGACATGACTGATGCTGAAAATGATGACAGAGAAGGAAAGGCAAAGGTTAGGCCACCCATAGTCCCTTCCCTTTCAATCCTTCTTTACTCATCAGTAAGCTGAAGGTAGGGACTCTTAGTAAAATGTGCCTGCATCAAGAAATGAAATAAAAGCAGATGAGTCCGTTTTGCTCAGCTTTTCCACTGTTACGGTAAGAATGAAATATGCAAATTGTGTAATTTTGGCGATTGGCATACTCAAATGCTCTTATATTTGCATTTAAAACAGGCATCGCACAATATTGAAATGAAAGGGGTAAAATTTATGCTCATGATTTAAAATTTAAATTTTCCTTCACTTACAGTGGCATTCAATAGTGGCATTTAAAAACAACAACAACAACAAAAGAAACGATGACAAGCCAAGAGGGAGACTGTGGAAGAAAGGAAAAAGCTTTTATTTTAGTACCTTTTATTTGGCACCTTTGCCCTGCTTTTTAAAAAAGGGCTCCCACATTTTCATTTTGCACCCGGCCCTGCCTGTATGCTCTTCTTCCTACAGCCACAGTGGATTGCTGTGAGGCTGTAGGAATCTATTAGCCTGTGTGCACAGGCAGTGCCCAGGAACTGAAGTCCCCTGGGAGCAGCACTGAACCAATGGCCGATGGAATGGGAGGTATAAAAACCCCAGCTCCTGTGTCGTCCTTCAGGACAGCCTTGTCATGTGGCCTGGACCAGCTCCAAGCTCCCCTGTGGGTTTGATCTAAGTCACCTTCTATCCAACTTCGCTCTTGGCAGCGTGCCTTTCCTTTCCTGCTCTTGGCAGTGTGCCTTTCCATGGTCCCACTTCCTCACTCCTTACCAGTTTTTCCTGGGGAGAGTTCTGAAACGACCACTTTCATTTGACCTGAAATGCCATGTCCTGTCTCTGGAAATCTGGGTCCCAGCCAGCTGAAGCATTCAAGGGTCTGTGGACGAACTCACCTGTCCTCCTCAGTTCTGTGATCTGTCTCTGCCAGGGCCACTTTTTGTGAGGTGTCAATGGCAGATGGCAGGAAGCCCAACGCCATGGACATTCCCAAAGGAGTCTTCTAGAAACGTTGAGTTTGAAGGTTTACAGTGAAACGTTTTATTCAAACATCTTTCCGTGCAGGTCAGAGGGAATTTGGAGAGTACTTTGGAGAGTGGGCTCCATCATGGGTCACTCTACTGCAGGCAATGTTCTGGGCAGGCCTGGGCCAAGACCCCAGTGAGAGAAGAGCGGACGGCTCCGACCTCAGGGAAATGTGCTCTATTTACCTAACAAGCCGCCTGACGTCACAGTGTCCCCAGCTCTGCTTGCTTGGCTGGGGGAAAAGAGAATAACATGTACAAACAGCAGGCTTTGTTTTATCTGTTTAAATGAGTCATAATCTATCCTGTAAAAATTGGTCTGGAACCAAAACAAAAGTCGTATCATCTTTTTCCACTCATCCAGGTACATGGTTACTTATCCTGAACAACCTTGGGAAGCCCTTTCACCTTCTCTGCCCGGAGAATTTTTATCCATGCTTCAAAACTCAACACAATGTCAATAGGCTCTCTTTCCCACGGCCACCTCAGAGCCCCACGTAAGTATTTGCGTATATGGTTGCTACGCCCCCTTAGAATGTAAGGACTTCAAGTCAGAATTTTTATCTTATTCTTTTTAAAAAATTTATTTATTTTTAAATAAACAAATTAATTAATTAATGTATTGGTTGCGTTGGGTCTTCATTGCTGTGAGCGGGCTGTCTCTAGTTGCGGCGAGAGGGGGCTACTCTCTGTTGCAGTGCGCGGGCTTCTCATTGTGGTGGCTTCTCTTGCTGCAGATCATGGGCTCTAGGCATGCGGGCTTCAGTAGTTGTGGCTCATGGGCTCTAGAGAGCAGGCTCAGTAGTTGTGGTGCACGGGCTTAGTTGCTCCACGGCATGTGGGATCCGCCCGGACCAGGGCTCGAACCCGTGTCCCCTGCATTGGCAGGCGGAGACTTAACCACGGCACCACCAGGGAAGCCCCATATCTTACTCATTTTTGAAGCCCCACAACCTGGTGCAACACTTGTTATATAACTGATCTCAGAAGCATTTGATTAAATAACCATAATGGCAGCTATATGAACCAGGCCCTACACTGAGCACTTCACATGCATTATTGTCTTCCCTCCTCACAGCAACATGATTAGGATCTGTAAGGTGGGCACTAGTATCCTTGTTTTACCGTTGGGGAAACTGAGGCCAAGGAAGGTTAAGTAAGATCTTGCCTAAGATCACACAGCCTCCCTAACCATAGGACAGAGTCAAATAGCACCAAAGCCTGTGTTGTTCACCACGGAATAAATGAAGTTGGTGAATAGGTATTTCCAAGGTGGTCAGGAAGAGAGCTCATTAGAAGGCAGACTTGTCTGTACAACGGCCTCTTAATTAAACAGAATAGCACAACCACCAAGACTGAAGCAGGAAGAAATAGAAAATATAAACAAACCAATCACAAGCATTGAAATTGAGACTGTGATTAAAAAATTTTCCAACAAACAAAAGCCCAGGACCAGATAGCTTCACAGGAGAATTCTATCACACATTTAGAGAAGAGCTAACACCCATCCTTCTCAAACTCTTCCAAAATATAGCAGAGGGAGGGAACACTCCCAAACTCATTCTACAAGGCCACCATCACCCTGATACCAAAACCAGACAAAGAGGTCACAAAGAAAGAAAACTGCAGACCAGTATCACTGATGAACATAGATGCAAAAATCCTCAACAAAATACCAGCAAACAGAATCCAACAGCACATTAAGAGGATCATACACCATGATCAAGTGGGGTTTATCCCAGGAATGCAAGGATTCTTCAATATATGCAAATCAATCAATGTAATAAACCATATTAACAAATTGAAGGAGAAAAACCTTATGATCATATCAGTAGATGCAGAAAAAGCTTCTGACAAAATTCAACACCCATTTATGATAAAAACTCGCCAGAAAGTAGGCACAGAGGGAACTTAACATAATAAAGGCCATATATGACAAACCCACAGCCACCATCATTCTCAATGGTGAAAAACTGAAACCATTTCCTCTAAGATCAGAAACAAGACAAGGTTGTCCACTCTCACCACTATTATTCAACATAGTTTTGGAAGTTTTAGCCACAGCAATCAGGGATGAAAAAGAAATAAAAGGAATCCAAATTGGAAAAGAAGAAGTAAAGCTGTCACTGTTTGCAGATGACATGATACTATACATAGAGAATCCTAAAGATGCTACCAGAAAACTACTGGAGCTAATCAATGAATTTGGTAAAGTAGCAGGATACAAAACTAATGCACAGAAATCTCTTGCATTCCTATACACTAATGATGGAAAATCTGAAAGAGAAATTAAGGAAACACTCGCATTTACCATTGCAACAAAAAGAATAAAATACCTAGGAATGAACCTACCTAAGGAGACAAAAGACCTGTATGCAGAAAACTATAAGACACTGATGAAAGAAATTAAAGATGACACAAACAGATGGAGAGATATACCATGTTCTCGGATTGGAAGAATCCACATTGTGAAAATGACTATCCAAAGCAATCTACACATTCAGTGCAATCCCTATCAAACTACCAGTGGCATTTTTCACAGAACTAGAACAAAAAATTTCACAATTTGTATGGAAACACAAAAGACCCCGAAAAGCCAAAGCAATCTTGAGAAAGAAAAAAGGAGCTGGAGGAATCAGGCTCCCTGACTTCAAACTATACTACAAAGCTACAGTAATCAAGACAGTATGGTACTGGCACAAAAACAGAAATATAGATCAATGGAACAGGATAGAAAGCCCAGAGATAAACCCAAACACATATGGTCACCTTATTTTTGATAAAGGAGGCAAGAATATACAATGGAGAAAAGACAGCCTCTTCAATAAGTGGTGCTGGGAAAACTGGACAGCTACATGTAAAGGAATGAAATTAGAACACTCCCTAACACCATACACAAAACTAAACTCAAAATGGATTAAAGACCTAAATGTAAGGCTGGACACTATAAAACTCTTAGAGGAAAACAGAGGCAGAACACTCTATGACATAAATCACAGCAAGATCCTTTTTGACCCACCTCCTAGAGAAATGGAAATAAAAACAAAAATAAACAAATGGGACCTAATGAAACTTAAAAGCTTTTGCACAGCAAAGGAAACCATAAACAAGCCAAAAAGACAACCCTCAGATTGGGAGAAAATATTTGCAAATGAAGCAACTGACAAAGGATTAATCTCCAAAATTTACAAGCAGCTCATGCAGTTCAATATCAAAAAAACAATCAACCCAATCCAAAAATGGGCAGAAGACCTAAATAGACATTTCTCCACAGAAGACATACAGATGACCCACAAACACATGAAAGGATGCTCAACATCACTAATCATTAGAGAAATGCAAATCAAAACTACAATGAGGTATCACCTCACACTGGTCAGAATGGCCATCATCCAAAAATCTACAAACAATAAATGCTGGAGAGGGTGTGGAGAAAAGGGAACCCTCTTGCACTGTTGGTGGGAATGTAAATTGATACAGCCACTGTGGAGAACAGTATGGAGGTTTCTTAAAAAACTAAAAATAGAACTACCATATGACCCAGCAATCCCACTACTGGGCATATACCCTGAGAAAACCATAATTCAAAAAGAGTCATGTATCACAGTGTTCATTGCAGCTCTATTTACAACAGCTAGGACATGGAAGCAACCTAAGTGTCCATCAACAGATGAATGGATAAAGAAGATGTGGCACATATATACAATGGGATATTACTCAGCCATAAAAAGAAATGAAATTGAGTTATTTGTAGTGAGACGGATGGACCTAGAGACTGTCATACAGAGTGAAGTAAGTCAGAAAGAGAAAAATAAATACCGTATGCTAACACATATATATGGAATCTAAAAAAAAAATGGTTCTGAAGGACTTACGGGCAGGACAGGACTAAAGACGCAGACGTAGAGGATGGACTTGAGGACACGGGGAGGGGGAAGGGTAAGCTGAGATGAATTGAGAGAGTGGCATGGACATATATACACTACCAAATGTAAAAGAGATAGCTAATGGGAAGCAGCCACATAGCACAGGGAGATCAGCTCGGTGCCTTGTGACTACCTAGAGGGGTGGGATAGGGAGTTGGGGGTGGGAGACGCAAGAGGGAGGAGATCTGGGGATATATGTATAGGTATAGCTGATTCACTTTGTTATAAAGCAGAAACTAACACACCATTCTAAAGCAATTATACTCCAATAAAGGTGTTAAAAAAATCAGAATAGCAAAATTCCTTACTTTAAAAAGAAGCCATTTTACTCTCCCAACTCTATATGGAACCAATTTTCATTTTAACCAGTTTCTCCCAAGTCCACTGAGCTCTGGTATCAGAAGCTCTCGTTACACAGGTATTTAGTTCTGTTGCAAATTAACAGCAATAAAGAAACCAAGCACAGCCGCAGAACCAGCCTCCTCCCAGCTCGTGATTATAGCTTGCTGGGGGACTCTACCAAAATTGCATTGTGTGTTTACGACACAGAGAAATTCTTGAGAGTGGTACTGATATACCCATTAACGGCACTGGTAGTTTTCGCCCCATGGGGCAGACAAGGAAAAGGGATTTTATTTTGCTATGAGAAGCACTTTCTTGCTTATACTTAACTTTTATTGTTCACAAAGGATTTCAAAGTATTACCAAAGAATATGAACAGCATACTTGAATCATCTGGGCACACTGGACTTTCATAGCCTAATGGGTGGTGTTTCACACTGCATTTCTTTTCAATTCATCTTGGATTCATTAAAAATAAAATCACAGATGCTCACCAGATTCCTCGCCCCCCACCCACCTCTAGCCTTGGGCACTGAGGATGTGGCACAGGGGTGGCTTTCTAAGGCTTGGTCAAGGCTGAGGACTTGCCTGCGGCCCCAGTGATCCTGTTTCTGGAGTGTCTTGCTTCCTCGTCCACTTAGGAACCAACGGCCCCATAGTTCAGGCAATCTGGACTTGGAGTTGTCATTTATAGCCACCCAAACTTTGAGGATGACGAAGTTATGAAAACATGAGAAATGGACTCAAATAGGAGGAAGAGTTTTGAGAACCACAAAAAAAGAGAAAGAGGAAGGGTTGTATAGTGGGAAAAGTGATGAACTGATGTTTAGAGGGACTTGGGTTTTAGGTAGGGTGATCATAAAATTTATTATCCAAATTGGGACTCCTTTGAGGTTGAGAGAGATTACTGCTCATAATTCTGCTGGGACAACAGGACTAATGGGGACTGTCCTGGTCTGGCATGGTCACCATAGTTCCAGGACACTAACTAGCTGTCTAACCTTCAGCAAGTCACTTAGCATCTCTGAGCCTCAACTTCTTTTCACGAAAGAGACAACCTACAATCTTCCCAGCCTTCTTCCATGAAGGACCTCCTCTTTAACTTCCATCTCCATGTTTTCCTCATGTTTCCTGCCAACTTAAGGCCTCTTGCTCCACACCTAGGAGAGCTCTCCTAGAGTGTATTTACAACCTTAGGCGATCAACAGGGAGCAGGAATGGAATAGCTGAGCAGCTGGTCATTCTCTTCTCCTGTCTCCCCCACCCCCTACCCCATACTATCTCACTCTAGGGGAAGAAATGCAATGGTCCAAACCCCTCTGCAGATCGGGCAAAGTGGGTCTCAGATCTGAGGTCTGCAGAATCAGCTGGCAAAATAAATAAAGGATAAGTTGGCTACCTACATACTCCATGGGCAGTGCAAACATTCTAGATTCTACAGCAGTACACTTGCAATGTGCTCAGTGGGGGCAGTGCTGCCCACCAAGTGCTACTGGGAAATGAGTGTTAGGGGATGGTTGGTTGTGACCATGATGGAAGGTAGACACCACGAGCATTTTGTGCCTAGAAGTTGGGGATGCTAAATGCCCTGCTATAAGCCAGAGACACTCGCATAGTGAAGAGTCCTCCCACCCCAATTGTTAAAAGCACCCCCACCGAGAAACACTTAATAAAAGAATGGGCTTTTAAGTCTTACCGGTAAAGAATAATTTAGATCCTCTTAAGAGGCCTCAAATCACACTGGACAGCTTACTATGGTGCCAGGGCATTGGGCAGAACTTCCAGATGGAGCCACTTAGTTCTGATAGGCCCTGAATAAAAAGAAAGAGCAGAGGTGACACCAGAAGGCACCGTGTAACTCGACCCCACCCTAGTCTGAAGTACACAAAGCATTTTGTGGGGTGGTTTCTTTTTTCTCTCAGTGTTTACAGAACTGTTGAATCATTGTCTTCATTTACTTATGAGATGATTGACATCGTCCCTGAAAACAGAAAAACAACTTGAGCTAAATCTAACATGCATGTATGCAGGAAACAGGGCGGTCCTTGGTCTCTGCTTTGCCTTCTATGGTAAACTTAGACTTCTCCTGGGTTTGGTTTCATTCATTTCAGCTAGAAGTGTGTGGCGAATAAACTTTGCACCAGTCTTCCCATGGAATGGTTGACTCAGCTTTGCTGTGACTTAGTGGCCCCAGGGGGAGAAGGCCAGGGCTCCTTCTCCGTAAGATGCCTCCTGAAAGGGAAGAAGTCATTGACGACCCACAAAGGAGACTGTGGCCATAAATATTTCAGAATTTGCCTTCCTTAACATCTTAAATAATGGAAAACATTTGCTTGTTTAAGACTTTTAAGTCCTCCGGTCTTTGGATTCAATCTCCAGTGGCGAGGTACAAGCATGACGTCATGGTCAGGAGGAATGCACAGCACATAAAGCCTCTCCTGGGTCAGAGGGAGGCACTAAGCTCTTGAGAGGGCCCTCAGACAAATATACAAATGTGGCCTAGCACATGTCAAAGACCTGTGCAAGGGCAAACATCTTCATGACTTTGGTCCTGGGAAGAGAGACCCGGCCTGGGATTAGAATTTACAGCTGACAAGCTGCTGATGAGGCAGTTATGGCCATTTAGTGCATGAATGGCCACTTTGGGAACAGGGGGCTTAGCACGCCAGGCTGGAAATCTCAGACTGAAGTGGGGACAACCCCGTTCACCCGTGCTGGGATAAGTTTACTCACCCCACAATCTGCCCCCTGGGCCTTTTCTCTGCCTTCCTTTGATTTACAGCCCTCCCTGCAGTTCTGTAGAGCTTTGACATACATGACAATTTAGCATCAAGGGAATTCTCAAGACCAGGGGAAGAATATCTTTCTGGGCTATAAACATCACTCTGAAATTCTTCTCATCTGTAATGTTTCAAGAGCATGTGAAATGTGCATCTTGCCCCCTGCAGAGTCCCTGTCCTCTAAGCGCTAACAACTCCCTGAGCCTATCTTGCTCACAAGTGTGCTTACAGATGTCCTCTATGACCCCCAAAGTGTCAGCCAGCTTTACTGCAGTGGTTCTCAACTGGGAGCAGTTTAGTCCTGTGGGGGACGTTTGGTAATGTCTAGGGACATTTTTTTTGGGGGGGCCGCGCTACGCGGCATGTGGGATCTTAGCTCTGCAACCAGAGATCGAGCCTGTGCCCCCTGCAATGGAAGTGTGGAGTCTTAACCACTGGACCGCCAGGGAGGTCCCTAGAGACATTTCTGATGATCACAGCTGGATGGGAAGTGTTATCAGCCCATAGGGGATGGATGCTAGATATGCTTCCAGACATCCTACAGTGCACAAGACAATCCCCCTCAGCAAAGAAGGATGCAGTCCAAAACATCAGTAGTGCCAACACTGAGAAACCTTGCACTGGGGTAAGGGGAGACCACCTCTGCAGAGGCCAAGAAAGTAATTATCTAAACTTGCACTGTCTGATGGAACTTTCTGTGATCATGGAAATGTTTAGTATTTGTGCTGTCCAATACATTGGGAGACATACTGGGAGACAATACTGGGAGACACATGAGGCTCTTTAGCACTTGAAATGTAGTCAGTGTGACTAAGGAACCAAATTTTTTATTTTATTTACTTTTAATTAATTATATGTTAATCATCCCATTCAGCTAGTGACTACTGTTTTGGACAATGCAGGTCCATATAATGGGAGCTTAGAAGCAGTGGAATAGCCTGCCTTGTGGGTTATCCACTCCACCGGCTTATAATTAGAATTCCACAGCTAGACACTCCTTCTTTAGCTAAGACTTTGACCCATATTGGTATATTACCCTGGGAGGGAGATGACCTTTAATTTATCAACAACCAATGCTAATTTAATATGACTAAGGCATCTGAAAAATGTTTGGGGGGCCCTGAAGTGAAGGAGAGGACACCATGAGATGGGGGGCTTGGGGGCAGCATCTAGAGGAAACCTGAGGGGGTGGTGACATGTGCTAGAGGTAGCAAAGGCCACCTGTGCCTACTTTCATTACATAAACTCTGCTGAGAACAGAAGCCAAATATACAGTCGTCCCTTAGTATCCGCTGCGCGTGGGTTCTAGGATCCTCCATGAATACTGAGATCTGCGGATGCTCAAGTCCCTTATGTAAAATAGTGTAATAGGGTTGGTCTGTGGAACCGGAGGAAGAGGATGCCAGGGAAACTGGAACAGGGTTGGCGGGGACGGGGGGAACCCGTGGAAGAGAAACCGGAAGCAGAACCCATGGAAGCAGAACCACTGTACTCACAATTCCCACTCAGATATACGTTCTGTGAAGACTAGAGCCAAAGGGAGGCAGAAGAGACCAAGTGTGTCACAAAGGCGAACCTGTTTCCAGCTCCTTCTCCGCCTGCCTTTGGCTTTTAGGCCAAGCCTCCAACCACTAAGATATTATGGGGCTCCCTCCCTTATGTAGCCCAAATAAAAGCAGTAATAAAACACAAAATGGTTTTTCCCTTTGATCTGATTATGAAATTTTGGATAACCTCGTTAAAGCTGTATGGTTGTGATTTCTGCTTGTGCCCTAAGCACTAAGTGCCTCCTTCTTAATCTAGCTCTGCTTTAGGGTCTTAGTTGAAGGGCTTATAGTCTTTGTAATTCATTGAATAGCTAGCTTATTGTACAAACTTTCCTTAATGAAATATTGTGTACTCAACTATAAAATTTTCTAGAGAAGGACGTCACCAACCTCACTTGGTAAGCTACATCTACCTGTGTTTCTTGACATGGGGAAAGAATATAACTAAACCAAACCAAACACAAATCCTCTCTTCCTAAATGTTCTATAGGGCTCTAACTGGAGGTCCTGGTGGCATCGATTTTGGTCATTCCCCAGGGGAACAATGGATTGAACAGAAAGAGTAAGTCCACCAAAATTATGACAGGGACTGGGAACTGTGATATAAGGAGAGCCAAAAAGATGAGAATTCTTCTTTTTAGAAAGACACAAGGTGAGAGAGATACAGGATGAGAGAAGACAGAATTGCGAACTTTGACTTTTTCACAAATCGCTGGTTTGTCTGAACATGGCAGGGGTGAGAGGGGAGCAGCAGGGAAGGTAGGTAAATTTAGGACAGTAAAAGGAAGTATTTCTGTCTTAGTCTGTTCAGATTACTATAAACAAAATACCATGGACTGGGTGCTTATAAGCAGCAGAAATTTATTTCTCATAGTTCCAGATGCTGGGAAGTCCAAGATCAAGGCTCCAGCAGATTTGGTGTCTGAGGGCTCACTTCCTGGTTTATAGACATCCTATACGCATGTCCTCACAGGGAGGAAGGGACAAGAGAGCTCTCTGGGCTCTTTTACAAGGGCGTTAATCACATGCACGAGGGCTCCGCTCTCATGACCTAACAACCTTCCAAGGCCCCACCTGCCAACACCATCACATCGGGGATTAGGTTTCAATATATGAATGCTGTGGGGACACAAACACTCAGTCTACAGCATTCTGTCCCTGTCCCCCTGCAATTCATATCCTTTTTGCATACAAAATGCCTTCATTCCATCCCAGTAGCTCTCAAAGTCTTAATTTCTTTCAGCAGCAGTTCAAAAGTCTAAAGTCCAAGGTCTCAGCTAAATACCATCTAAATCAGATACTGGCAAGATTCAAGGTGTGAGTCGACCCGTGGCACATTCTTCTCCCGCTGTGAATCCCTGAAACCAGACAAGCTATGTGCTTCTAAAATACAAAGGTAGGACAGGCATAGGATAGACCTTCCCATTCCTATGCAGAAATAGGGAAGAAGAAAGGAATGTCAGGTTCCAAGTAAGTCCAAAACCTAACAGGATAAACAGCATTAAAACTCAAGGCTTGAGAACACTCCTCTTTGGCTTAGAGCTCTCCCTTTCAGGCCCACTGGGGTGGAAATGTCATCCCACATGTCAGTGGGACAGCCCATTAGTGGCTCTCCACTAGGGCTCTGCCACACCGTGGTTCTCTTCTGGGGCCTTGTGGCTCTCCCAGGGGGCCCTATCCATGCCATGGTTCCACTGGATGCAGCCCAAGCTGGGGGACCTCCCTGCAGGGACCCACACCTGAAGCACTGAGGGGGCATCTTGCCTCACCTGACCCAGAAAGGTGGTCCCACCCTTTGAAATCACTCTGCTCCCTAGGCCCTTGCACTCTGGCCAGTGATAGGAGTGGTGTGTGATGGCCTCTGAACTGCCTTCAAGGTTATTCTTCCATAGTCTTGAAGAACAACACTTGGCTTGAGATGGCTGAGTCATATTCAGCTCCTTAGTAAACAGTCGCTTGGCCATACTCTTCATGTTCTCATTTTTTGCCCTATGGACAGGCTGAGAATCTTCCAAATCTTGAAGTTCTGCTTTCTTTTTGCTTAATTCCATCTTTAAGTTTTTTCTCTCCCCTCAAATTTTGCTATAAGCAGTTGGGAAACGCCAAGCTGTACCTTCTGCACTTTTCTTAGAAATGGCTTCAGCTACATATCCAATTTCATCACTCACAATCCAGCCAAGTCCTTTTTTTTTTTTTTTTTTTTTTTTTGCAGTACGCGGGCCTCTCACTGTTGTGGCCTCTCCCGTTGTGGAGCACAGGCTCCGGACGCGCAGGCTCAGCGGCCATGGCTCACGGGCCCAGCCACTCTGCGGCATGTGGGATCTTCCCGGACCGGAGCATGAACCCGTGTCCCCTGCATCGGCAGGAGGGCTCTCAACCACTGCGCCACCAGGGAAGCCCCAGCCAAGTCCTTTGCCAGTTTATTACAAGGATGGCCTTTCCTCCAGTTTCCAATAACATGTTCCTCGTTTTCCTCTGAGAACTCTCAGAACGGCTTTTCTGTCCATCCTTCTACTAACATTCTTTTCATGATTACTTAAGTATTCTCTAAGAAGACTGAGGCTGTCTCTACAGTTCTCTTTGCTTTCTGAGCCCTTACCAGCATCACCCTTAACCGTTCATTTATCTCAAGGTAGGATTTTTCTAGCACACTAAAAATTCTTCCAGCCCCTACCCATTATCCTTACTACCCAATGCCTCCATGTTTTACAGTATTTGTTACAGCTGCACCCCACTTCTCAGTAGCAGTTTCTGTCTTAGTCTGTTCAGGCTGCTACAACAAAAACACCATAGGCTGGGTGGCTTATAAACAGACATTTATTTCTCACAGGCCCGGAGGCTGGAAATTCCAAGATCAAGGCATCAGGAGATTTGTTATCTGCTGAGAGCCCTCTTCCCGTTTCCTAGACAGCCATCTTCTTGCTGTGTCCTCATGTGGCATAAGGAACATGGGGGTTCTCTGGGGTCTCTTTTCTTTTTCTTTTTTTTTTGCAGTACGCAGGCCTCTCACTGTTGTGACCTCTCCCATTGCAGAGCACAGGTTCTGGACGCACAGGCTGAGCGGCCATGGCTCACAGGCCCAGCCGCTCCGCGGCATTTGGGATCCTCCCAGACCAGGGCACGAACCCATGTCCCCTGGATCGGCAGGAGGACTCTCAACCACTGAGCCACCAGGGAAGCCCTCTCTGGGGCCTCTTAAAGGAGCACTAATCCCATGCATGAGAGCTCTACCCTCATGACCTAAACACCTCTCAAAGGCACACTTCCTAATACCATCACGTTGAGGATTAGGTTTCAATATATGAATGGGGGGTGGGGGACAAATATTCATTCATGGCAATTATTTAATACAGTGTAGTAGTGGGGGGGAGTGATTTAAGAGCCTTTTATCTCAATGCCAAGGGCTGCAGAAATAAAGAGCTCAAAGATGTTTAAATAAAAAATGACAGTTCCATAATGAATTCTTTTTTTTTTTTTGCGGTACGCGGGCCTCTCACTGTTGTGGCCTCTCCCATTGCGGAGCACAGGCTCCGGACGTGCAGGCTCAGCAGCCATGGCTCACGGGCCCAGCTGCTCCGCGGCATGTGGGATCTTCCCGGACCGGGGCACGAACCCGTGTCCCCTGCATCGGCAGGCGGATTCTCAACCACTGTGCCACCAGGGAAGCCCCATAATGAATTCTTGACTGGAGAAAACGATAGTGTTTAAAGCTCATCTCTTGAGATAAGCACAGAGAGGGGCTCCATCTCTTTCCCATGAGGACCCATGTGCCGTTCTCCAAAACGGGACACTAGATCCGTCTTGCCATAAGTCTTTGGGGTTTATCTCATTTGGCCACTCCTGCTGTGGAACAGAGGTGAGCTAATCTCCTAAGTGAGTTTGCCATTTACCCATGTTTGACACAAGCAGCTTTTACATGTTAGTGCTGAAACAGGCCGAGAAACACAGTACCCACCCTGGGAAGAAGTGGGAGCTTCCCGGTGGCGGCAGCAAGCCCAGGCCCATGGGGTTGGGAGCTGTAGTTCTGATGCACTGAGAGCTGTTTGTAAACTGATCCACTCCAAGTCTTTGAGTGCAATGGCTGATTATTGGGTCAACAAACTTGAAAAGCTTTGTCACTGGCCCAAGTCTGAACCAAAAGCAACATGTCTTTCATGAGCATTTAGGATGAAAGATGTAAGATTAAAACAGAAAATCTTGGTAGCAGTGAGCAACATTTGAGGGTCTTTTTTATGTGTGCTTTGCCCTAAGAGAAAAAGGAAAGCCATAAGATCTATGAAATGTCCTTGATCTTTTTTTCAACCCAGGGTTGTAAGCCCTGAGTTACCTTCATGTTTCCATTACAAGAACTGTAGGGTAGGGTTTCCAATGGGAATTTCAGCTTTTAGTTTAATAAGATGATGACACTCATATATAGTGGTTCAGTGAACAAAGGTTCAAAGAAACACTTTACTGAGTGCACATTTGACCCTATCATGCCTCTTCTTAAAATCCTTAAAATTTATCGGAGGCTCTCCATTACCTGCAGGGTGGGGCCAGGGGTCTCCTGGAGAGTACCTATACCTCTCGTCTTTGCTCCCATCTCATTGAGGTACTTCCAGTTCTCCAAATGCTTCACATTCTCTTGTAACCCCACACCCTTGCACGTGCTTTTCCCTCACAGTCATAGGCATATTCTCTGCAAAACCAAGCTCAACGACCCTTGAACTATCAATAGATTCTCCTCTGCACTCTGTGCTTCACTTCATTATAGCCCCCATCACATCGTATTGAAATTACCTCCTAACTCAACTGTGAGATTCCTGAGGCTGGGACTGGCTGCTATGTTGCAGCCATCCCCACTTTCTGAATGCCTAGCATGATGCCAGGCACAAAAGCAGTAGCAGGTCCATAAATGCTTAATGAGGGAATGAGTGAGTTTCAGTGAACTGCAAATCATGGAGAGCTTTTTGACAAAGGTGCATCCCATATTTTCCCTTTGGCAGAATAACTGCTAAGAGAACAATTAAAGAAGAGCCATAGAGCAATAAATGCTAATATGAGAGTACCTTCCTATCAGCTCCACATAAAGATATACTCTAAACCCCGCAGTTTCCCTTAAAGTAAGAACAGAAATAATTCATACACTTCAGAAAAAGGAAGGAGGGAAGAAAGGAAGGTAAGAAGAAAGGAAGGGAGGGAGGGAGGGAAGGAGGAAGGAAAGTCCTTTGCTTTTGAAAATCTACCTCAGGCACAGGAGAAGATTATTTGTATTTTGTTCTGAGGCTTGGTCCATGAACATAAAGAAGAAAGCCACTGAAATTTATTACTTTCCATTCATAAGATTAAAAGAGGAATGTCTTTCAGTTCCTGACTGGTCAAAAGACACAAGTTATATTTCAACCATAAACCTTTTCTAAAGAAGCTCAGAAGTGTAGGAGTTGCATTAGACAATGGAGACCAAGCTGCACGTAACATGAAGCGCCTGATTAGTCTGTTTGCCAGTACCTCCCCTTTTCATTTCTTTGGAAGTGAATTAGCTTTATGATTCGCCTCCACTGGACTTATTGTGCCTCTCAGGGACTGAGGCCCCTCTTGGAAAGAGCCGCTCCATCTCCTCCCCCTGTCGCTGTGGAAAGGGAGTGCCAGGACAAGCGTGCCCTCCCAGGATGCGGGGAAGATGTCAAGTGAGTGACAGGTGCAGAGGCCGGGCAGGGCCGCAGTGCCTGGAGAGGCTTGGCCTCCTGGCAGAAAAGGCTGTCTCAGCTTGCTTCTCTCTGAGGTAGCTCATCAGGTGCAGCTGCGATTTGGGCGGCCCGCAGCTGTGTTTAGGAGTGCATTTGTTTTATCTACCATATCCTTTGAGGATTTCAGGGCAGGCCATTTAATCTACTTTAATGAATGCTCTGGCAGTTTCTGAACATGGGGCTGTGTCTGCATGCCCCGAGGAGTGGTTATTTTCACTATTGTTGAGATTGACTAGAACATGTATTCACGGATCCTTTTGGGTGTCTTTTTGCTCTGACCATTCCTCCAGTTCAGGCCTAAACAGGAAGACAACTGTAGGGCGAGAGGCTTCAGCTCAGAAGTTGGGGTTTCCTGGTTTTCTCCCTTTTCCACATACCTCATCAGCTCATCAGTCACCTCTTCATACTATTTATAATCCTTTAACAGTTTTCAAATCTGTCCCCTACATTGGCTAAAGAAATACGGCACATCAATTAAAATCAAGTTGTACAAAGTCGCTTAATGGAATAGGGAAATGTGATATATGCAGTGGAGAGATCGGCTTACAAAAATAAAGGATCATTTTGTTTCATTCCACAGGCACTGAAAATTTTTTTCCAATGAGCTTGCATTGACTTTTACAATCTGAAAAGTAATACAGAATTTTAAGAAAATGAAACGACTGCATGCAAATGAGAGAAAACAATTATTTCCTATCTCCTCTAGTCCGCCATAGTTTATTGCTCAGTTTTTCCCCTCACCTACAAAAATCTCCTTGTATTCACCCTCTCTTTAATCTGCCCCATCTTTATTCATTCTCTCTCAGAAAAGTCTTCCTGTAAAGGAAATCTGACCAAGTAGCTCCCCTAAATCCTCCAGGGTTTCCTATAGAATAAGGCAGCCCAAAACCCTCAGGCTGAAGCTTAAAATGCTTCAGAAGTTCATCAGCACCTGAGGCTCAACGCCAGCTCTTATGTCCCCATCCCAGGTCACTGGAAGGCTGTCTGGGTCTCTCTCCTTCTTTGAACACGGCATCCCCTGGGACCCCATTCTCTTCCTTCTTGCCTCTCCTTGTCCTCATGTACCACATTTATCTCTGATTCCACCCTCAAGAGTCAACCCCAGGGACTTCCCTCGTGGCGCAGTGGTTAAGAATCTGCCTGCCAATGCAGGCGACACGGGTTCGAGCCCTGGTCCGGGAAGATCCCACACGCCGAGGAGCAACGAAGCCCATGTGCCACAACTACTGAGCCTGCGCTCTAGAGCCCACGAGCCACAACTACTGAAGCCCGCGCGCCTAGAGCCCGTGCTCCGCAACAAGAGAAGCCACTGCAATAAGAAACCCGCACACCGCAACGAAGAGTAGCCCCCGCTTGCCGCAACTAGAGAAAGCCCGCGTGCAGCAACCAAGACCCAACACAGCCAAAAATAAATAAAAAAGAAAGTCAACCCCAGTGTCACCTCTTACAGGAAGCCCTCCTTGCCTGCAGTCAGGGTTACTCTTTTCTTGTTCCTATCTCCATATGAACACTTACAACATCACATAATTACTGCTTTGTGTGTCTCTTTTCTCCACCTGAAGGGAAGGCGGATGCTCTGTCCTACTCTGTGCTCAGCTCCCAGAGCAGCGTCAGGCACTAGGGAGGTGCTTAATAGACATTAGTGAAAGGCTATACCCTGAGCTGGTGTTGACGGGAGGAGGGGGCTGAGGGAATCAATTCTACTGATTTATTGCTGTGACTCTGTTAATTCTTCGTTAACCAAGTTTAGGGCCTCTCTTTCCTCAGAGGATGGTAATGCACTCGAAAATTTTAAGATATTCAACTATGCCAGCATTTATCTACTTTATACACTTGGGACATGAGATGCATCCCATTAGCTGTGCTTTATAAACACACTTCAATATACTTCCCCTTTGTGGCAAGGTAACTCTGGATAAGTGAATGTTACTTGGTGTTATGGGTTGAATCGTGTCCCCCTTAAATTCATGTGTTGAAGTCCTAACACCTAGTGCCTCAGGATGTGACCTTATTTGGAAATCAGGTTGTTGCAGATGTAATTAGTTGAGTTAAAATGAGGTCGTTAGGGTGGGCCCCCTGATCCAATATGACTATTGTCCTTATAGAAGGGGGAAATTTGGACAGACAGACAGACACACACACACAGAGGGAAAACACCATATGAAAATGAAGGCAGAGATGGGGGTGATGCTTCTACAAGCCAAGAAATGCCAAGAATTGTCAGAAGACCACTAGAGTTAGGGGAGAGGCATAGATTTTCCTCAGAGCTCTCAGTAGGAACCAAACTGCTGACACCTTGATGTCAGACTTTAAGCCTCCAGAACTGTGAGATCATAAATTTCTGTTGTTTAAGCCACTCAGTTTACGGTATTTTTTTTTTTTTTTACAGCAATCCTAGCAAACGAATACATTCAGGGACCCTTGAGTGAAATATCAGAGAGGAGCACTTTATCCTAAACCTCCACGAACGCTCGTTTTGGTCCCAGTGTCCAGCATGATTATGGCTCACTTCGCAAATGGGAAAGGGAAAGACCTATTCTACCTCTTTTGAAAATTTCATTATGGGTGTTATTTATTTTTTTTCCTAAACTTTTAAATATTTTCAACTGAGAGAAACAACGTATCTGAATTTAAGTACATATAGAAATAAATTCTAGAGGTGAAAGGATAAATAAATCCCCTGCTTACTCTCAGCTACTCAACTCCCCCCCTCAGAGGCAACATCTTTTATGTCTGTGCGTATGTATATTGCATTTTTTACATTAATGATCATATACTCTGAACATCCTTCTGTCTGTACCTTGATTTGATCGCTGAGTTTCCAATGTTGGAGATAATTCTCTATTAGAATACACAAACATGCCTCATTCTTTTTGAGGACTGCATTGTGTTTCTTTGACAGATATTTTCTGCCTGTTCCTAATAACTTCTCAGCTGGCTTTTCTTAAAACAAATAGAAAGCATTCCCAAAGTTCTCTTTGCAGCCTGGACAGGGCTGAGCCTGCCCACGGTTCTTATGCCGTTAAAGAGAGGGATACTTTCTTTGTCACCAGAGGTTGTTAGATAAGCTTTAAACCCCATGAAAGCTGGCTTTCCTCATGTTTTATGCAGGTATCTCCAAAGCACAGCAGCTTATGTCTGGTGTACGACTGGCCCATCTTGGCTCACTAGATCTTGTTTCAACAAGTTTTTCTTCTCCCGTGGGCTCTGCTAGAAATGACCAATTAGTTACATGTTGGGCCAGATGAAATGTGAGACCACATGCGTTAATCAAAACCTTTGAGTAATGTATCCATTACCTTCCTGCGGCTCATGGGGCCATCATTCACTTCCCAAATGCTACTGCACTGGGATTTCAGGACTCACCTGACTTCTCTCTGCTTGCATTTCTTGAATCTTTCCTACATTTTCACAGAGACAATCGGTAAATGCTTCTGGTTCAACAAGAGTGTACTTGCATTCGTTACCTAATTTCCTAAAATAAGCTAATAAAGCCATTCAGCTGTAATATAAATAACTACATGCTACTTCATATGGTTGATTCTGATGTGAGCTTAAGGAACTAATGGCTAAGTGCAACTCATTAATTTTCACCTTGAATCTAAGAAGCTGTTTAAACATTAGCCATGGCCACAAATACAGATGATCTTCACAAGCCATACTTGCATGGAACATCGTCCCTAGTGGGTCTGTGATTTTTGAATAGGCCAAGCAGCCCATGTGCAGGATATAAATTTCCTTCTTTTTCAAAAAGTATCTGTGTCTCATTCATCCTTCAGTGTCTGATTACACCCCAGGAGGCTTCCAAAACCTGCCCTGTCTTAATGAATAGCTTTCCCTCCTGATCTAAGAGCAAACTGTGCACCTCTACTTAGCTCTTGCTTCTCTCAGTGTTGCTTAAGATATTGTTTCCCTGCTGGCTTCCTTTCCTAAGCTGCCCACAGGCCTGGAGGATAAAAGCTGGCTGGCTGTGCCCCTCAGACAGATAAGGTCAGTCAGTATCCATTGGTGAAGAGAGGACCATCCATCACACATTCAGATGATCAGAGAGCCACAGTGAACATTTATAGAGCACCCACTGTATACACATAAGGCCTCATTTAAATAACTTTACACGCCTTATCTCATTTAATTGTCATAATATCCTTTATGTGATATTATTATTATTATCTCCATTTCATAGAAATAAAGAGAGACATTTTAAGCCCCTTGCCTAAAATCACACAGCTACTTTTTGACTTTAGATGATGTCTTCTTAGACACTAAGACACCTGTCTCTTCGCGAGCCCTAAAATCTACAAAATTGATAAAAATCTAGCCATAATATAGAGGTTTAATTAATTTGAAAGCTCTGTCAACCAGTTATTTCATGGCCTTCTAATTCAGCTCCTGGCTTTGGTCCTAGAGGTCTCTTCTCGACAGTGTGATCCAGTTATAACTCCAATCAGTTCTTGGCCCCCAGACTTGCCAATGCCTTTCCATTTCACTAGAGTAAAAGCCGGAGTCCTTATAATGGCCTATGGAGCTAAACTATAGCTGCTCCCACCACCACTCCTCCCCTGACCACAGCCTCTCTGACCTCATTTCCTACTCTCTCTCCTTTGCTCACATTCTCCAGCTGTGTGGCTTCTGTGCTGTTCTACTAACAAGTCAGGCATGCTTCTGCCTCGCAGCCCTTTCCATTGAAGTTTCCTCTCTGAAATTCTCTTCCCCCAAATATTCCTCATCTTCTTCACATTGTTACTTAAAAGGAAACTCCTTGGGCTGATGACTGTGATGGAATAACTGGTCCCAGACTAGCCCATCCCCTGTAAATATAGGAAACTGGACAAGATAAGCATGGTAAGATACTTTTCAGGCAATGGAAAATAACCAGCACAAGACTTCAGTGCTTGGGAGAGGGGAGCATGAGGGGAGCCCCACTGTTGTCCAGCTCTCTGCCTGGAGATCTGAATTTGCACAGAACACAGTAGTCCTGGGGAGCTGAAAAGGCAGGGATCAGGGTTCAAGGCAACTGAAATGGCTGGGATCTGTGCAGAAAGAAAGCCTTAAAAGTCTACGTAGATGTGTGGGGCGGTCCCTCATGAGCTCATGGCTGAGGGCTGGACTGTGCACGTGCCAGGCAGAACCAACCAAGCCTTAACCAAATATCAGCTGTTATGGGGTTGAGACTGAAACACATATAATAAAGGTTGAGCAGTTCTGGGGGTAAATATGTGAGTATTTAAACTTAAATTAACAAAAATTTAATGAAATTTAAAATTCAGTTCCTCAGTCATGTTCAAGGGTTTAATAGCTGCTACCATATTGCATGGTGCAGACATAGAGTATTTTCCTCCATGCAGGAAGTTCTGTTGAACAGTGCTGAACTCGAGTCTCTATGATGCACAATTCACAATGTCCAGCAGTCACTCAGAAATCACTAGATGTCCAAAATCACAAATAAGCAAAAATCAGGATTGTGTAATTCACAGTAGACAATTAAAGAAGTAAAAGAAAACCTGATTCTAAGATGGACCAAATGTTGAACTCAGAAGATAAAGACTTTAAGACATATGTGTTTTACAGTATATATTCAAAGAATTAAAATTAGAAATATACTTATTAATTTTTTAAAAAGGTCCTAATGAGTGACTAGGTAAGGATCTTCATAGAGAAATGGATATCATAAAAAGAATCACATGGAAATTCTAGAATTGTGCAATACCTGAAGTGAGTCATTCACTGGAGGGGCCTGGAGTGAAGATGGTAGAAGACTCAGTGAAGCTGGAAACACATCAGTAGAAATTACCACAGAGAGAAAGAATATTAAGGAGAAATGAACAGAGGGTCATGGACCCATAGAACAGTATCAAACAGTTTAACACATGTGTGATTGGTGTCCCAGAAAGAGAAGAGAGTGAGGACAGAAAAAAATATCTGAAGTAACAGTTGCCAAGAAGTTCCGGATTTTTAAAAAAATGATTTACAAATCCAAGCTCAAGAATAAAGATAAAGAAAATCCTACATAGGAACATCATAGTCAAACAACTGAACACTGAACATAAAGACAAAATTTTGAAAGCAGCCAGAGAAAAAAGACAAATTATATACAGGGGAACAAAGTTAAAAATGATTGCTAATTTTTCATCACAAACAATAGAGGCTAGAAGACAATGAAACGACATTTTTCGAGTATTGCATGAAAAATCCTGTCCACCCAGAATTCTATATGAAACAAAAATATTCTTCAAAATTGAAGGTGAAATAAAGACATTCTTAGATAAACAAAATCTGAGAAAATTCATCACCAGCAGACCATGCCAAAGGATGTCCTCCAGTCCAAAGGGAAATAATACCAGATGGAAATTACAGAAGGGATGAAAAGGAGGAGAAATAATCAAATACACAAATTGTGGTATATTCATCCAATGGATTAATACTCAGTAATAAAGAGCAGTAACTATTAATAAATGCAATAACATGGATTAAGCTGACAAAAAGAAGCCACATACAAAAGACTTTGTGCTATATGTTCCATTTATGTGACATTGTAAAACAGGAAAAACGAATCTATCGTGATATAAATAAAATCCGTGGTATCTTGGGGTAGGGCTGGGAGAATGACTATAAAAGAGCGAGGCGAAACTTTCTGGGGAGATGGGAATTTTCTATAGCTTGATTAGGGTAGTGGGTGTATATGTTGGTCAAAAGTCATCAATCTGTACACTAAAATGTGTGAATTTTACAGCAGATAAATTAATAAGGTGGGTTAAAGTTGTTTTAAGTTACTGTCTCAGGGAGGCTTTCCCTCCTATTTAAAGCTGCACCCCGATACTACTTATTTTCAGTTTTCTCCCTAGTACATATCACTGTCTAACACACTGTTATTTTATTTACCTTGTTTTATCTTCCCTTCTAGAATGTAACTTCCATGTGGGCAAGGACTTTTGGCCATTTCTTTCATTTCTGTGAACAGTGCCAAGAACAGTAGTTGGCACATTACACTTAATAAATGTTGAATGGATGAATAAATGAGTGAATGAATTACTGAATCCTTTACTGCTATCAAATGTAAGATTGAGTAGAGAGGCTAAAATAAAGATACACTGAAATCTCATGAAACTCGAGACACTATATTTTAGTCTAACTCAAAGTTAAAAGGCAAGGAACCTGAGTAAAAAAGTAACATGGACTAAATACATAAACAAACCGTTGGCACATCGTATGAGATACTTTACCCAGGCTCTCAGGTGAACTATGGATGTTTACGATAAATATTACCTCAGCCTTTTTTTTTTTTTTTTTTTTGTACTTTACCCACTAGAAAATAGAGGTGTAACTTGGGAGTTAGGATAATAAGGGGGAGGGAAGTGGGGTTGTAGTTGGTAAGAGACAGAGGTGGGTAGGCTGCTATTTATCTTCCTGAGAAGGCAGATAAATAGCACCTGGAGGCCCCTTTTTGGTTCTTTTAGAAAATTAGTAAGAATAAACTCTCTTGGGAATTCCCTGGTGGTCCAGTGGTTAGGACTCTGTGCTTCCACTGCAGGGGGTATGGGTTTGATCCCTGGTCAGGGAACTAAGATCCCGCATGCCCGTGGTGCAGCCAGGAAAAAAAAAAAAAAGAATAAACTCTCTTAAAGGTATAGACATCGTGACACCTAGGCCTGACACATCTCTGGTGACAAAAAGTACTGATAAGCACTTGTGATGGATATAATATTAGAATATGTGTGGCCTCAACTCCTAACAGTTAGGCCCCTCATTTAGCATCAAATTCCAGACAATTGAGAAAAATCCACCTAGTCCATCCTATGGGAAGGTCCACCCTATTGAAGATATTTACCGTGAAGAGAGGGAAGTCATTCAAAGTAGGAGAACGTTTAGAAGGGGCATGTGTGCAAAATATCCAACAGCATCCTTTGTGCTCCAGTCCTAAGTGTCACACCCTTCCAATGAAAAGAGCAAACTGGATTCCAGGTTTCAGGCAAGGGCATGTTGATTCCAGGTCATAGTTGGTAAAATAAGATTTGTACCTGCGGAGCCATCTGGATGGCTCTGAAGTACGTGCCCTCATTGCCGCCTCCTCCAAGGCACACGGCAACCTCACTTTGACGTCTACTGCACTTAGATTACATAGCATACATTCCAGGGGCCACATTCTGCTGGGTATCATCCCTGGTTGTCAGCCAGCTTGACCGCTCCCCACCCTCCCTCGTGACTATCAGCCTCTCCAGCTCCAAAGTTCAGAAACCAGATACCTTTGTTTATTCTTATCATTAAACAACAACAACTTTCTTTTCTTCTTTTTCATCCCTCTCCTTTCCCCGACTCCTGTCCCCAAACCCCATTAGAGAGGTAGTATTTAAAGAAACTGGAGACTGAGACTCAAGGATTCCATGACCTTCTGAGTGTTAGAGTTATAAATGCCGGGAGTCAGCCCTTCCAATGGCAAGAAAAGGAATCTGGGAGCATTCCTGTAAAAGTAGAGAAGATATCAAAAAAGAAAGGCGTTGTGTAAAAGATCTTCTTGTCTGGAATAAGGAGACTGGAAAGAGGGACCAGGGTGAGGCAGGATGGAGCGGGGATGGGAGTGAGAATGAAGTAAACTTAAAGGTTCTGAGAGAAGAAAGAGGGACAAGAAGTCCACCCAAGGGAATATCTAAGATGTAACAGGGAGTTGCTGGGAGTGGAGGATGGGAGATGGAGAAGATGTGCTGACTGGTGCTTTGAACCAAGTCGAGGAAACTTGTCTTTAGCAACAAGACACCATGACATTTATGACTTATTTCAACAGTTTGGGGCAGTGTGAAGGAATCTGGGGGCTTCAAGTTACTTATGATGTTATCTTGGTTACCTTGGTGTGCTGGACTGCAGTGGAAGAGATGGAAAAGTGAAACCAAAGTAGCAGGTGTGAGTGTGAGTGAGAGTGTGTGTGAGAACGTGTGTGTGTGTGTGAGTGTGTGTGAGAGCATGTGAATGAGTGTGTGAGTGTGAGAGTGTGTGTGTGAGTGTGTGTGAGAGCATGTGAGTGAGTGTGTGTGAGAGTGTGTGCGCGCCGCACTTTAGCTCAGTCTGTGGAGCAAGAACCTGCCTCCTCCCCTGCTGTCACGGCTTCATTTCCAGGGGAAACTCAGATTGCCCAAGCCTGAATCTGCCCTTAGTCCCCTGTCTCCTACACTAAGTTTCCAAAGAGACTTTCTGGAGGACGGATAGTCTTCTTTTCAACCCCATAAACACCTGTAGAGGGCTTATCCCCAAGTTGAAAGTACACAACATCATGCATTGGTTGTAAATACCAATATATGGAAGTCCGCATAACAGCATTAGTGAAAGGTATTTTAGGCTGAGATCAAAAGGCTGACTCCACGTGATAGAAGGGGGTGTAAACAACTCCCAAGCTCACCTTGTGCTGCTTTCTCCAGCTCAGGCCCTCCGGCCCACAGGCCTCTTGCTGCTCCTTAAATACGACCTCTGCCCCCACTCTCTCTGCCGAAGGCTCTGACCTCTGACCTCCAGGGTCACAGCTCCTGAGACCTCTCTATCTGAAGGGTCTCCTAGGCCACATCGCCCACTTTTGCTTCTTGGTGGCACTTAGCACTCTCTGGCACAGTCTAGTGTCTCTGTTTATTTACTTGGCTTATCTGTGTCCCCATCTTTGGAATATAAGCTCCATGAGCCACAGGGACTTTGTCTACCCTCTCCTGCACCGAGGACAGTGTCTGGCACACAGAAGTACTCATAAGTGCTCACTGAATGAGTACACATGCCCGTTGATAGAGTATTTGTATCTCTTATGCTACGTAGAGGCATTTTGCTGCACTAGGTACTGATTCAGAAGCCCTACCGTTTCATACAATGATGAGGACAGTCCTTAAAAGACAAGAGACCAGTGTTAGGTGTTAACGACTCACCCGGAAGAGCAATGCTCTTTGTTGAGGAAGCAAATATCTGTAGTTCACTTTTGTTATGTGGTCATGAGAAGGCTCAGAGGCCCCCAGGTGAGTTCAAAGTCCCCTCTCTTTGCTGGGTAGAATAAATCTTACTATGAGGCACACACCAGAACTCGCAGGCAGGGAGGGCTTGGCCCTCTCTTTGACTTCTCTCCAGAGTTTCTGTCTGAGGCTGGCGTGGACTCTTGCTGGGGACGAGGCTAGGGCTGGGGGGCACTGGCATTGCAGAGAGGATCCAGGCTGGCTGCTGACGGAGCAGCCACCCGCTCAGCTTTTCACGGCTCCCTGACTTGCTTTGATCACTCAACCAGTAACTGCTGCAGCCCTGAGTCTGTGCTCAGGGCCCCCCCCCCGAGAGAGAGGGTGTGAAAACCTCTTCTGTCTGTGGAAGCCCAAACAGCCAGCTTCGGCCCAGAGCTACTGAGTCAGGGCTGCCCTGAAGCTGAGTTGTGAAAGGTCAGCCAGTCTTCCCGGTTGCCCCATCTCACCTCTGCCTTTCCACCCCCCAGCCCCTTCTCCTTTGCCTTTCACGGGTCTCCATTTGGGCAAAGGGGCTGCTGTGGCCATAGCGTAGCCAGCCTGCTTTGCCCAGCCCTCAGCCCACCTCTCTGCCAAGGAGCAGAGGCAGGAGGTGCACGTGAGGGGGTCACTGGGGCATGAAGACTGGGGTGCCCGGCCACTTCTCTTCCACTTTATGAGCTGCAACTTTGGGCAAGTCACTTCACTCCGAGACTCAGTTTCTTTTCTTGTAAATCTGTGATAAAAATGCTCAATCTATCTGGCTCAGAGTATCTTTAGGTTCAAAGGAGATGACGGACGGTGTACAGGGTCTTATCCAACCTTCTGAACTGAGAAGTTCACAGTTCACAGTTTTTCAGGAGCTAGCCTGGGCAATACAGTTTGATCTAGTAAAAAATAAACTAATTTACAATTGGCCCTTAATGGCCAAAAGTGCCTTCAAGGGTTATACCATTTGGGTAACATTTTCATTTCTGTCCAATCTCTTCCTATCTATCCAGACTTAAGGAGAAATCATTTAAGGTGAGAATTTCAGGTTTCAGGCTGACCTCTAGAGGCACTGCCTTGAGAGAGAAGGGGCTTTGAAACACTTAGATCATAGTTTTGACGATTGTCCTTTTGGCTCATACGCAAAGCCGACCCCCACAGAGCCTCATATAATTTGGACAGGGCCACAGCTGGATTAGATGCCATCGTCACTAATACACAACCAGTTATTTTGCAACTCTTGTCTCATCAAAACCACGTTTTTTCTCTTGGTTCAGTTTCTCTTTTAAATACCCTGATTACAAATTGCAAAGACCAAGCAGACCTGGGCAACCCCAAACAGACGTCTTATCATCTGGCTTTGGCAACTTCCTGTCCTCTGTGACAAACTGTGGGGGCAGAAATAGAGACTCACAGACTCTCAGGGTAGATGGGAACTCAGATGTCGGCAGGCCTGACCGCCCTCAGTGTCACCAGCAAGTGAACGTGCTTATTGAGCACCTGCTCTGTGCCAGATGCTATAGTGAGGGCTGGAGGGGATACGACCAAGATGCTGAACACGACCAATTGCTAACCCCGAGGGAGGGCGGCAGGCAAGGAGACAAGCAGTTGGGATGCTCGGATAAACAGAGTGTAGTTGTACCCTCGGCGGCTCGTGGAGGGGATGGGATGTCAGCCAGGCTTGGGAGAATCAGAAAAGGTTTTGTGGGGGGCTTCCCTGGTGGCACAGTGGTTAAGAATCTGCCTGCCAATGCAGGGGACATGGGTTCAAGCCCTCGTCCGGGAAGATCTCACATGCCGCGGAGCAACTAAGCCCGTGCGCCACAACTACTGAGCCTGTGCTCTAGAGCCCGCGAACCACAACTACTGAGCCCACGTGCCACAACTACTGAAGGCCGCGCACCTAGAGCCTGTGCTCCGCAACAAGAGAAGCCACCGCAATGAGAAGCCCGCGCACCGCAATGAAGAGTAGCCCTCACTAACCGCAACTAGAGAAAGCCTGCGTGCAGCAACGAACACCCAACGCAGCCAAAAATAAATAAATAAAATTAATTAATTAATTTAAAAAAAAAAAGAAAAGGTTTTGGGGGAGAGGTGGAGTCTTGGAGGAAGGAGTGAGCCCGAAGATGATCAAAGGGGTGGATGGAAAGTCATTCTAAGTGGAGTTAACAGCCTGTGCAGGGTACAGAGGCCAGAAAGGAAAAGAGGTGGGAAGAAAGCAAGGGAGACCCAGAGGGCGAAGTGAAGGAGTGAGGGAGGACCAGGGTCAGGGGATGTTGCTGAGCTCTCGCACGTCTGGGGAGCCGCCAGTTCAAGGTCAGGGGCGGAGGGAGATGAGGCGAGGAGTCAGGGCTTTCCTCTTCCGCAGCGTTAACAAGCCCAGTCCCTTCTGCTGCTTCGCATAGGACACAGGAGGGTTTCTCCCCAGAAGTATGGGGCTTGAAAACCCCAGCTTTCCTCCTCTTATCTCTCCTCTAGAGAAGTGAGTTGTCTACACCACGGGTCCCCAACCCCCAGACCGCAGACCGGTATCAGTCTGCAGCCTGCTAGGAGCCGGGCCGCACAGCAGGGGGTGAGCGGCGGGTGAGCGAGCGAAGCTTCATCTGCCGCTCCCTCTCCACTCCCCATCGCTCCCCATCAACCCCATTGCGTGCATTACCGCCTGAATCATTCCCCCAATGGCCCCATCCGAGGAAAAATTGTATTCCTCGAAACCGGCCCCTGGTGCCAATAAGGTTGGGGACTGCAGGTCTACACCACAGCCATCCAAGCACCGATGGAGCAGATGAATCCTGTCCGGGTGGGCAGCATAGACGTTTACACAGCACTGAGCCCAGTTGGCTGTGTTTTATAACAATCAACGTCTGGCATTTGTTTCGTGGAGTAACTAATTCTGCCACCGACCACTTCCTCTTCACTCTTGCCTGTTCCCCAGGAACATGCTCTTTTCATGTTGCTTTGCTTCCTTATGCCTCAGGTATAACTACTCAGCTCCCTCCTGCAGCTTCATTCTCTGAACCTAGGTCAGCGTTAATTTGGGAGTCTTAACGTCCCCCTTCCCCCAGGCAACAGGGCACAATGGTAAGAAGAGTCTTCAGAGTCAGAAAGATCTGAGTTTGAATCTTGGCTCAGCTAGTGATGAACTGCGTGACTTCAGGAAAGTGACGTAACCCGTCTGAGCTTCAATTTCCTCATGTGTGTAATGCTGGCAATATCTGTTCTTTCGAGCTGTGAAGAGCTTAGCTAATTTAGGTAACGTCCTTGGTACACAGTAGACATGGGAGTACGGATGGTTATTAATAAGAAAAACAACAGTAGTACTCATGATGATGATCTGGTACTTCTACTCAGGGCCCTGGATCTACTGACTTAGAATTGCAGTTTTCCCATCTATTAAGTGAGGATAATAGCAATTATTTGGTAGAGTTATTTGGGGATCCACTGTGATAAAACTGTGTCAGACACACAGTGGGCTCTTGGATGGGTATATCACTGCCTCCTTGCCCTCCAGGGCATCCTTCCCCTTTTCGCCGTCACATCCACCACTAGGCCCTTTCCCTCCATCTTGAGATGCTCCTGGCAGGGGTCTCAAGCGCTTTCTAGGCAAACGGCCTCTGAGATGAGGTTCTCCTTTCTGGGTTGCCCAAGATCAAAGAGTCATTTTTTTTTCTGTCCCTTGTTTCTCTCTTGTTCTCTCTTGCCTGTTATAGGTTGAATTGTGTCCCTCACTCTCTCCCCAAAAAAGGTACTTTGCATTCCTAAGGCCCAGTACCTCTGAATGTGACCTTATTTGGAAACAGGGTCTGCAGATTTAATCAAGTGAAGATGAGGTCAACAGGGTGGGCTCTAATCCAATATGACTGTTGTCCTGATAAGAAGACAAGCGAAGCCACGTGGAGCTAGAGGCACACAGTGAGGAGACGGCAATGTGAAGACGGAGGGAGACTGGAGCCTTGGAACACCTGGGGCTGCCAGAAGCTGGAAGAGACAAGCAAGGCTCCTCCCCTAGACACTTCAGAGAGCTCACGGCCTCACCAACACCTTGATTTCAGACTTCTGGTCTCCAGAACTGTGAGAGAATACATTTTTGTAATTTCGAGGCAATCAGTTTGTGGTACTTTGTTGTGCAGCCCTAGGAAACAAACACACTGGCTCCGTTACTAGCTTGAGTTCACATGACTGAGAGGTTTATTCATTTGTGAAACAAACATTCGTAAGCCCACCTTTAGGATTCACTAGTTGTTTATCCAAATTAGGGATGTATTATGCAATTATGTATAACATAAAATAGATCAAATGGAGTAAGTTTAGGCTGATGAGGAAGGGGAAGAAAACTGCTTAAGAAGACTCAAAACACTACCTTACTGATGGATAAGAGACAGCCACTTTCTGTAAGAGCTGGAAGGGTCTTACGTGAATATCAGGGCGGGAAGAGTAATAGGTCATGATTCAGATGTCTCTGGGGAGCTGGCATTTTCGTGCTGATTTGATCTAAGATTCCAGTTTATGAAGAGATGAGGTTTACAGGCTAAAAATTAGCCACAAGGTACAACTTTACTCCTGGCTTAACAGAAGACTGAAAGAATAAAGCAAGCAGCTTGTTAGAACTTGCAGGCCAGCATGAGATGCCGTGGTTTCAACATAACTAAGTTGGCCTGTGTATGAATTACAGGAAGAAAGGAAGGAAGAAACTGAGCTCTAAGGCTATTTATTCCTTTTCTGTGGGACATGCTGAAGAAAAGATCGAGCCTCATGTCACAGACCCAGCAGGAAAACATGGGACCAGATGGGGCTGAAGGGGTGTGAGTCACCAGCATCCCGCTTTCAGGAGCTCCATATTTGGGAGCCCAGCAAAGGCTCATCATGATTCTAATGGAGCCCTCTTGGTTCTGGGGCTGCTGCGAGCTTCAGCCAGATGTGTGTACGTCTTGAAAGTTAGAATGAATGGTAATGGCCTTGGGCTCACACAGCCTCATGTTTCAGGGAAAAATAGTACTTAGAGCTCAGGGGTGGGGACGGAGGAGAAAACTGGGGTACACACTGTTGAAGGCATGATCAGATCTGATGGGGACGGGCATGTGCCCACCGCCGGCCAATCAGAACTCTCCATTGTCCTGGCCACAGAATTGGCTTAGGAACGGGCACAGGGCACACGTCAGCCCAAAGAGAGTCAATCTAGGGGCTTTTACACAAACTCTATCAGGAATGAGATGCAGTCAGACAGGTGACTGAGAGAACAGTGTGCTCCCGGAGATGCTGGGGGCAGCTTGTTACTGTTGGAAGAGTCAGCTTGAGTGAGTTCAGGAATGGAGAGAGAGACTCAGTCCTGATGAGACTGAGCCCCTGTATCCAGCTGTGCCCAAAGCTCTTTTCTGTTACATGAGCCAATACGCTCTATCCTTTTATTTTCTTAAGCCATTAGCAGTTAGGTTTCTTTTACCGGCAACCTAAAGAGTTCTGACTAATACGCAGACCTCAGCAAGACACAATAGGACCACAGCACATACCACAGAAGTATATAGAAGCCAGACAGAAGATTCAACCTGTATGCACACGGCATATTGGACCTGAGGGCTTGCAAAATAGAGAGGGTATAAACACAGGAATGGTTACAAGAGTATTTTAGAGTATTTAAAAACACAAAACGATGGTGTTATTTCTTTAAACCCTTCTGGAATTAGGGAATAAAGACATAGTTCAAGAAAACATGATCAGCTGAATCCTCGCAGTAATATGGCATCATCGCCACCGCCACCACCATCCTCATCATTTCATCCCAAAGGCAAGAAGTGTGGGTTTTGTCTAGGCTCCGACCTAGGGCAACCGACCCATCCAGGTTTGTCCAGTGGGACTCTCCCTGTTTGAAAACTGCAAGTCCCCCATTCTCTGGACTCCCTTAGTCCCTGGACGGTGAGTCATGCCATGTTTTGGGGAGCTCCAGGTTTTTATAAAGCGTCACAGCGGCCCCTGCAGAAGGGGGCAGGGTGCCAAGTGACCTCTTCTGCTTTGGTCATCGGGGTTTCTCTTCTGTATGTTTTAAAAGTCGGAGATTTCATCGGGGGAAGGGAAACCTGCTCTCCGAGGGACCTCCCTCTAGAATTCCATGATTTATTTATTTTTGTTACAGGACAAATTGGCTCTTATAGACCAGTAGTTCCCTCACCCGGCTGATCCTAAGTCACCTGGGAAACTTTAAAATGATATAGGTTCCTGGCTGCCACACCTGGAGGCTCTGACTCAGGTGGAATCGGGTGGAGCCAGAGGTCTGTATTTTTAAAACTCTTTGCAAGTGACATATACATATAAATTATTCACAAATGTCGGTATGTTAACAATCGTTAGTAATAAATCACTTTCCACACACCTCACCAATGGCTAAGACATACCATTGTTTGAGACACCATGTTCCAGTTCAGCTTAAACTTTCCGGGCACTGGGAGGGCTTGTGAAAATACAGTTCACTGGTCCCCACCCTCAGGCTTTCTGCTTCTGTGGGGCTGGGGTGACAGGGAATTTGCCCTTCCAAGACGCTCCCAGGAGGCCATCAACTACCTTGAGTAGCACCGTTGCAGACTGTAAGCTCAGCTGAGTGTCTAGTCGGGTCTCCTGAATCTTTGTTATCATTATTACTCTCTCATCTCCCCCTAGGATGGTAGTCTGTAAATTGTTGATAAATGAACACGTGGATAAATGTTTTACGGGCCTCAATGACAGTGATTATTCCACCAACTTTCTGAAGAATATTGTGTCCTACACCCCTTAGCATGTCAGAAAGGTTTCTGGTTATCTAAGGAATATTGATAGTATTATAGGACCTCAGCTGAGGACATGAGTGGGAACAACAGGATTTCCAGCTCTTGGCTTTAGGGGCTTTGTGCTGAATACAATAAAGTGAGGGCTGCCTCTATCCTGGGGCCTCCAGCCACACCCACTGGACTCTCTCAAAGACTCCATTTTGCTTGTTTGTCACTTTCTAAGGCTGGTAGGTTTATTTTTCACCCACTAACTCCTTCCTGGCTTTCTTTAGCTTCTCGTCACATTTACATTTTTAAATTGATTTGCTGGGACATTACCCAAGCATATTCTGGTTGCAATGATTTTTATTCCTGTGGGTAAACTTGTCATTATCTCTCTGGAAGCCTAAGAATGGCTATTCCAATCTCTGCTCAGGCTGTGCAGGACCCCTAACGACCCCTGCATCCTCTGGCCTGTTTGTTCTCTGTTGGTGCCGGCACAGCTGTGGGCACCTTGGCACTGTCTTCCCACGCATCTTCACCAGTTAAAGGAATGTTTCTTGGACTACAGAGATCTATGCATGGCTGCAACCCAGACCTCAACCCAGACACGCCCCAAACAAAGTAAGAAAGGAAGAGAAAGCCACTGACCATTATTAGCCACTAAATAGGGGAGCACCCTGTCCAAGTTCTGCAGGAACATTCAGATGGTGTTTAAGTGGCTTTGCAACTTTTATGTAAGTGCTTGAAATAAGAAACAGCACCCAGAAAAACAGTAATAATACTAATAATAGAATTTAAAGATTTCCTATTTATTTCAGATTCCTGCTACCATAATGATCTTACAAACAGCTGCTTAGTTGCTATACTGTCTCGTTACCCTCAAGAAAATGAGTGTCCAAACAGGCAGGAAACAGAGAGCCTTCCTAACTTTCCTCCCTGATAAGAGGGTTTGGTTCTGATCAGAGTCTATACATGGGAGAAATAATCCCTTCTAGATCAGTTCTACATCAGCCTAGCTGAATGGCCAAGTCTGTGGCAATGAGCAAAAGCCATTCATTACCCAGTCACTGTGGGTCCCACCTCCAGAGCTAACTAGTCAACAACCGAAGGAGCAACCACTCTACTATTTCATAATGTCAGCAGCATGACAGGGGCAATGCCTGTCTGATGCCATCCGTGGCAGAAATGCCAGCCAGTGAAGAACTGTTCTCTAGTGCAAACTGGTCTGGGAGGTTTGGAAGGTTCCAGAACTTTTTGATGTTGTGTTCATGACATTTGTGTTTCAGGAAACGTCTCTCCCTGGATGACAGGAAAATATCATGTTAGATAATAAATAAAACTGAGGATTTTTTTTTTTAAGTTTTAACTCTCCATTTGGAGAATTAAGTTACTCTAGGGGGAAAATGGGTATTTCTCTTGTAGATATATGTTTGTGTGTGTGTGTGTGTTTGTGTATAAAATCTAAATGTGACCCTGGCACATGGGCAGGAGGAGAAATTAGTCCGAACAATGGCAGAGGCACAGATACTCAAGGAATATTTGGGAATTTGCATAGGAAAAAAATAAGGTCTTAATGAACGGTGTTATGCTAGCTTTCTTCCCTTTTCGTCTTTCTCTTTTTCTCCCTCCCTCTTTTGTGTGTTCTGCCTCTTGCTTCTCCTCTGCATGTCTTAAGCCTTTCAGTAGCACCCTTGGGCCCAGCTACTAGTAACAAGAGCCACAACGAATACTCTGACCTCCATATTCTATGAGCTTCATTTCTTAATTTTTTTCTAGACTCCATTATTTATTCCTCAAATTATACTGTTAAACAACCCCAGTCACATTATTCTTTCATTTAATTCCCTTCTCAGTTTGCTTTTCTCACTGGAGGAAAAGATTTGTGTAGGTGCAAAAATCTGGCACTGGGTTGACTATAGCCATGCAGGAAATACCCACCTACACACGTGGGCTAAGTGATAAACCACCAAGCCCAAAGGTGAATCTCTTTTATTAAATGGCAATACATTAGGAATTGAATGTTAAAGGAACAGACCTTTACTGACTAGTTACCATGTGTAAATTCCATACGAGGCTCTATGGGGGAACAGAAATGACTAAGAAGTTTACAAAAAGCTTCATTTATTAGAAGAGGCAGATGCATAACAATGAACTAAGCTAATGTGGAAATAAATTATTGCTCCAAGACTCTTCCTTTCATCATACTGTATGACCATACTGCAATCGCCATGGATAATGCATTATTTTTTAACTTAAATTTCTTTCCTTGCAAAGTTTCTCTTTTAGAATCAAACTACTGATGCAACATTCAAAGGATTTTGCTAGGCCTATTCCATTTCTAAATCTTTTTTTTTTTTTTTTTTTTTTTTAACTAAAAGATCCCTCTCAGTCAGCTGCAGTCAAGGACTCCAACTCATTACAGAGATTCCTTTGGTTCAGCCTAATAAAAGTGTGCCACGATTGTCTACAGCACCTTCACAGCTAGCTGATGGATACATCTGCTACCCATCCCACTGACAAAGCCAAAGACACAAAAACCTGGCGAAAGATGAAGTAGAGGGAATTCTGTGATTTAAGGAGATTGATGAACAGGTTTGCACAGGGAGGAGGTGGGCAGGAGAAATGCCTTTGTCAGAAGTTTTTGAAGCCTAAAAATGATTTACAATTAGATGATTTCAAGTATCAAGTGAAGATTCACTATCTAGATCTTATATAATAAAATTCTTAGGGCATTTAGATACATATTCTGAAAAATGAGAGACATCAACAAAGCATGCCTAACTGAGTAGGAGGGAAAGATTGTGGTAAATCCAAAATATGCTCATTTAGGGCATTAAAGTACTAGACCATGTCTACACTCTAGAAGTAGGTTTAATCAATGAGGATTCTGCACCATAGTGTGATATTACTTGTAGCTGGAGGAAGCTATGTCTTCAAAACAGCTACACTTAAAGGCTCCATCAGCTACAAGTCTGAGAAGGGAGGGATCTCCCTTCCTAGCAGAGGTCTGAAGAATACTCTTTTGTTTCTGCTTGCATGAAGTGAATAAACGCATGGATGTTTTTAAGTCAGGTAGATGTGAATTTAGATTCTTAGCTCTGTAGTCATTCTAAACCTCAGTAGTTTTTTTCCATTTAATAATAATGGCTAAAATTTTTTTAGGGCTTCCTAAGTGTAAAGCACTGTTGTAAGCAGTGGATATATTTTACTTCATCTAATTTCACAATAATCCAATGAGGCAATGTGCAAAAAGAGTTAACACAGCTGGCCTGAGGCTGCTATCCTTAAAAAGCCTTGCTTACATGGTTGACCCTGAGCAGGCATCTGGGAACTTGGGTTTCAAGAGGGTTCCCACCATTCCCTGAGAAGAATTACTCACTGTACCTAACCATTTGTACAAACAATGGGGTTCATGCTGAACACCTGCTCCCTCCTGGGAGGTCGGAATTTTGGTATGTGCCACACAGAGGGTACCCAAGTGACCGGCCCTCAGTCAAAACTCTAGCACTGAGTCTCCAGTGAGCTTCCCTGGTAGACAATACCTCACACCAGTCATAACTCATTGCAGGAGGAATCGAGCATGTCTTGTGTGACTCCCTGGGAGATGAATCTTGGCAGCTTCTGCCTGGTTTCCTCCGGACTTTGCCCTGTGTACTTCTCCTTCTGCTGATATTTTTTTTCACATCTTTATTCGAGTATAATTGCTTTACATTGGTGTGTTAGTTTCTGCTTTATAACGAAGTGAATCAGCTATACATATACATATATCTCCATATCTCCTCCCTCTTGCATCTCCCTCCTACCCTCCCTATCCCACCCCTCTAGGTGGTCACAAAACACCAAGCTGATCTCCCTGTGCTATGCAGCTGCTTCCCACTAGCTACCTATTTTACGTTTGGTAGTGTATATATGTCCATGCCACTCTCTCACTTCATCCCAGCTTCCCCTTTCCCCTTCCTGCATCCTCAGGTCCATTCTCTACGTCTGTGTCTTTAGTCCTGTCCTGCCCCTAGGTTCTTCAGAACTTTTTTTTTTTTTTTAGCTTCCATATATATGTATTAGCATTCGGTGTTTGTTTTTCTCTTTCTGACTTACTTCACTCTGTATGACAGACTCTAGGTCCATCCAGCTTTACAACAAATGCTAAAGGAACTTCTCTAGGCAGGAAACACAAGAGAAGGAAAAGACCTACAAAAACAAACCCAAAACAATTAAGAAAATGGTAATGGGAACATACATATCGATAATCACCTTTTGCTGATTTTAATTTGTGTCCACTTGATGTAATAGATCTTAGCTGTGGGTATGATTGTATGCTGTGACATCATACTAGGATGATGTACATGTATGTACATGTACATACATCATGTCTCACTAGGATGATTCATCCTGTGAATCATCCTAGCGGGACATTGAATCCGGGGGTGGGCTTGGGGACCCTGACAGAGATGTGTGACATTGTTATTACCTCAGCTTTAAAGGTGAGGAAGCTGATTCATGGAGAGGTTAAGTATCTGTCTTAAGGTCACACAGCAGGCACAACCAGGATTTGAACCCAGGCAGTCTGGTTCCAGAGCCCTTGCTTCTAACCCCTACGGAGACTCTAGAATTATAGTAGCAATACCTCCTTCGTTGGGTGATTGTGAATCAAAGGAGGAGTGTTTGCTTAGAACATACTAAATACTCAATAAAACTACTATTATTTTGTTATGCAACAGCCAGCTATGCCTTCCACCTGCTAATCAGGAAATCTACCATACATTTCCCACAGCTCAATGACAAGTAGAATGTCTTCAAGAAGTTGAAACATCTATGAGGAGAAAAAAGGGAGGGGAATGGTATGGTACTCATCCCACTCTTTTTTTTTTTAAGAATAATATTTATTATAATACTTGTTCCTTACGAGCTAATTGGAGCCTTGACACCTTCCCTCCTCTTTCTTCACCTCTTCTGTGGTCTCCTAGGGTCCACTGGACACTGGAGACTGGACACTGTGCTGACAGTGATGGAATTAGTACAGCAGGCTGAGTGTTTAGAAGAACTGGGCAGAGCTGGACAGGGATGGGTGGTTTTAGCTGAGCCCCCTTCATTATGGTAACCGTATTTTCTACCAACCGTTCCCCAAATGGAACACATTGTCTTACAACAGAATACTTAACATTCTGTTTGCTGAAATTACTTCTCAATCGCCCTCACTCTTTCTTACCTTTCAAACCTTCTAATTAATGCAGGAACATCCTGTTTATTTCCATTGAGGAAACTAAACGACCCCAGCATTCCACAGACCTATTCTTGCACTGCTTTCAAAGAGAAACAACTTTCTGCTAAATGCCTGTTTTCTCTGCATCACAGCAAATGAATGGCAAGTTTCTATGATGGCTTAGTTGGTGGATCAAGATGTCCTAGTTAGCGCTGGAGTTGGCTAAAGCACAGTATATCTACATGGTAGAATCTGGAGGGTAAAGGAAGATGCCCCTGTTTTAAAACCTAATCTCCATCTACTCCCCCAAATCCCCTTTACTAGAGAAGCAAACTTCTTATTTCATAGGAAGGAATATGACTTAAAACGTAACTAGCAGGAAGGTAATGGCTTGGCGTTCCACCAACTGAAATCAATGAGATCAAGTCCTTCCTTACAAGCACATTTTGATAAAAGTAAAATTGGAAGGAGACCATGGATATCAGGTATTTGAAAAGAGGACTTTGTCATAACAAGTGCCAGAAAAAGGAAATGGGATTTAGGAAGAAAAACTGGTGGTGGTACCCAAGGATCACTTCACGAATACAGCAGATTTTTCCATGGGAAATCTTGGCTTTTGGTGGTTAGCACTTTAAAAGCAATAGAGGAGAGATGGAAATAAAATTAAAAGCCTCCTAGTTTCAAGTAAATGCATTTTTCATCTAAGAAAAATCAGTGTCTTCACACCGAAGGCATCTATGCTGTAAGGGTCCACCACAAGGAGTTTCTTAGTCATTAGATGAATGTCTTTAAGCAAATGACTTAGTTAAAAGACGGGGGTTTCAGTTCTAGCAGGTGTCATATGATCATTTGCCTGACTTCATATGGTCTCTTCAGTTTCATTATCTGTAGAGTGGAGGATATAATAATACTCCCCGGTACTGCTTTGAACACTAAATAAGTTGGTTGTTGTGGGTCAATGTTCTGATGGAATTGTAAGTTAGCACCTAAATATTAGCTATTAACATTTTGATCCAATGATGTGAACCAGCTTCAAGACTGAAGAGGAAAACCAAACATAAGACAATGACCTAGTTTTCACTGTACTGGACATCAGGAAAGGAAGGTCACCTCAGGAGGAGAGCCTTATAGAGCTAGATTACAAATGGAAAGGGTGCTGCAGTAAACTCACTACATGACTGGTCAAAATACTAGCCTTTCCCCATTGCAACCACCTTAATCCTTCCTCCTGGGTCTGTCTGGTTGAAATCACACACAGTGGTCTAAAGAGGCAATGGCATCAATTAAGATTTAGGTCAGAGCCTCTGAAGTAGCCAGTGATTTAGTTTCTGGGATTAAGGAAGACAAAAATCTTACCAATGGCTGGATAAGAATAACATTCCTTTCTATGTGATCATCCTACATCAAGGAAATGTTTGAAATTTAGGCAGTGTAGGATGATGTGCCTGCTAAAGTTATTATATGGTTGAACTTTTGAAAAACACAGCGGCACAAGTGTGTTTTATCAATCTTTCCTGTTGGTAAGAATCTTGGAGAAAGCAAATTTGACTCATCTCCCAGTGCAATTCACTCTAAAATGGATTACTGTTCTAAAGGACTCATTTGGCCCTGTTGGATTCCGGTCCATCTGCTTGGAGTCCCCTCTCCCGTCACCATCATGGTAACAGCCTGTGTTCGCTCCCAGAATGCAGCTGACCATCATTAGGCTCGGAGTAAGCTGCAATTAGCAAGTCTCTCAGCTTGTCTCCCAAGGAACTTATTTTTCAGTGGAAATTTTTGTAATATTCCTGTCTGGTTTTTTAACTCTTCCCTGGAGACCAAACTCCCCAGCTCAGTCCTTGGCAATGCGATTCTAAGAGTGAATGATACCATACCTTTTGGGACCAACTAATTGCTGTAATTTCTTAAATTTAGCTACTAGCTGTTTTGGCATCTTCCACACAGTATCCCTTGCAAATTAATCCTGCCGAACTATGAAACGTCTGGCTTTTCTGTGTGAACAATCAGAGATTTACAAGACAGGATCTTGGCTCTCACAAGGCCTCTTCAGTGTGGTCAGGGGTAGTAAGCAAAAGCTTCAGTGTTTCAGGGACCCACTTGCATTTACTTACTGGGAGAAAGTGATAAGGTGTTTGCCAAGGTCACCCCGTTCAGTGACCTAGGGGCTGCTTAAAACTTACCGTGGATAACCGCAGCTGCTTTTCCCATCTCCCCTGGGCCCACATGGCCATTTGCAAAATTGAGAAGGAGAGATGGGGATGGAGGATAATCAGAAATCCAAACAGATGGAGGAAGGCTTTGAACTTAAAAGGCAAACAATGATGATTTATTTAACTTACAGATAAAATAAACATAATTTAATCTATCAACTATATTTATTCCTGTGATTTCTCATTAGCACAGAAAATCAAGAGTTGTCTATGCTTTAAAGGCTAATACAGGGAATTCCCTGGTGGTCCAGTGATTAGAACGCCAGGCTTTCACTGCAGAGAGTGTGGGTTCAATCCCTGGTCAAGGAACTAAGATCCTGCAAGTCACACGGTGTGGCCAAAAAAAAAGGGTAATAAAATGATTTTTTTTTTCTATTTATTAATGAGTCACTCTGAGGTAACTACTCGACCACTTGGGCACCTTACAAATCAACACAAATGAAACAAATGATCCCAGTAGTTTTCCGACTTTAAACTCGCTTGAAAAAAAGTTTCATGCTGGCAGGGACTGTTGGTCTCGTTCCCCTCAGCGCCCAGCACCCTGTAGGGACTCCATCAATATTTGCTGACTGATGATTGATACACAGGTTGGTCGACATGATAACGAAGGAAAGCTAACTTTAAAAAATCCTTCTTGTATTCCCTTTCAATAATAGTACCTCTGTGATCCTGTCTGTCACCTAGATAATGAGATATATACCATTTTGACTTTCTTTACGGAGGTTGAATTGAATTAAATTGGATTGTTCCATTCATCCTAGAAGACTTTTCTATATATATATTTCCACACTCCCCTCTTCTGGAATTCTCTTTTCTTGTCAAACCCCACTCATTCTTTAGGCTCTTTCTCATTTTTGAAACCTTATTCTCTCTCCTCTTCCTCCTACCAGCTAATGAGTATTGAGTATTTAATGTGTCAAATACTGCTTTAGATACTTGGTGTATATTGAACACTCAAAGCCATGTATTGACTCAGAACGTTCAAAACCAACCAGTGAGATAGGACTGTTATTACCTCCTTTCTGCAGATGAGACACTGAGAAACAGAAAGGTAAAGTAAATTGCTCAAGAGCACACAGCGGTTGGGTAGTAGAGGAGGGATTCTAACCCAAGCGGGTGGCTCCAGAGCTGCCCTCTTAAAGACTCCACCAGTTACTTCAGCCCTCCTGGATCTGCCCATTTTCTGAATTCCAATGATCACTTTTTTTTTTTTTTTACAATATAGATAATAATGACCATTTCACTAAAAATGGGCTTATACTATACATTCCATTGTATTTATTGTTTTGAATTTAGTTCACATCTTTTCATGTCTTGGTGTGTAGATCATCTTTATTCTTTTTCTAACAGTTACATAGTATTTCAAAGTGCAGATTGCCAAATTATAATAAGGACGTCACTGATGGCCATTCTGATGGTGTTCACATTTTCAGTAACATGCACAATTTCATCTCAGCCTCAAAAGAAAAGAAACCTGTGCTAGGTTGAGCTCAACCTCAACTTGAGAGTGTTAGGCCAAGAAGATCATCTATGCTATTAAGAAATAAGTTATTCATCAGAGAGAAAATATGACATAGAACAGACCAACACTTCTCTAACTGGGTATTCAAGGAATGCTATTGTTGGGGATGTTAACTGGTGTATGCAATACTTTGTTTAACTATGAAATAGACATATCTCTCTGCTAAATCATCCTGGCAGGAACCCAGGAGGGCCAATCCCTGCATCAGAGGCCTGCTTAGAGTAAGATATTACACAAAAGCATGACTGAAGTTTTCCTATAGCTAAAGCAAACAGGCAGCAACATTTTCTCTGAAAAAATGCTCAGGGCAAAAGTATCCTTTGCTCTGCTATATTAAGTAGAACTCTGTTTTTCAGTCAAGCTGTGATTAAAATACTAGAGCAGATTCAAATTTGCTTTCCTGTGGAAAGTCTGTTTTGCCTACAGTGTGTGCAGCCCAAGAGGGTGGGCTTCTTGCTTTCACAAAGGATTGCCAGGCCTGCTGCCCACTCGTCTGGTGGCAGTTCCCACCGGGGCTTGGGAGGGGATGGGATGACTTCCCCTTCTGCCCTCCCATGACCTGCACTTGGGTCAAAGGGATCAGCTCACAGGTCCCCAGAAGTGCATTGGTGCCCAGATGCCTTGCTTCTTTGCTCAGGCCACTTTTTCTTCCCATCACAATCTCCTCATGCTTTTCTATATCCTTCCTATTCTACAAAGACTGTCCTGAGTCTACCTCTGCTGAGCAGGCTTCCTGGCTTGAATGGTTTTTCTTCCCCTACACAGTAGGCTCATTCCTAACACTCACTAGGTCATTCACTCATTCATTCAACAGATATTTATTGAGCACCTACCAAGTGCTAGAGATATAACAGTGAACAAAACAAGTCCTGCACCCACGGAGCTGGCATTCCAGGGGAGGAAACAGACAATAAGCAAATACACAGGTACTCCTATGTTAGGTGATAATAAGTGCAGGTAGTGGAGTGGGTGTGTGAGATGGGGATGGGGCTATTTTATAAAGCATGGAAGGGGAGGGTGGCATGATAAGGTGACATGTGACTAAAGAGCTGAATGAGGAAAGGGAGGGGCCTGATGAGGAGAGGGAGGGGCCTAATGAGAAAAGAGAGGAACCTTGCACATATCTCCTGGAAGGTCCTTCTAGTTCAAAAGTCCTGAGTTGGGCACATGCTTGGCCTTTGGGGGAACATCAAGGAGGCCATTTAGCTAGTTGTTAAACATGATTTTTGTTTTACAAATGTCTGCTCTCTCCTCAACTCAAATGTAAGATTCTTGAGAATGGGGCTTTATGTTGGAGACAATAGGTGACACATTTTGACCATGCTTTCTTCAGTAAAATTCCACTCTTTGAGGTACACCACTTTGTACTATACATCCTTGGGCCCTCTCCAGCACTTACCTAAAACTTTGATTGGATTACTACCCCTAGCTTTTGGCAGCTCAAATATCCTAATAAAATACTGATGTTCTTAGAGTGGAGGTCAGGTGTGTGAGACTCCTATGCCTGTGGCCACCTACAGCACTTAGCAAGCCAGCACAGATAATCTCATCATTTTAAGAAAATGGATTCTCAGTTCTAAGCAATATGAAGTAATGCCTTATTTAATGCCTATCTTTGCTTCAGGCAAAAAAACAAAAATGCAAGGAAAAAAGAAACCAAGAAAGTAAACAACTTAAAGCAACCAAAGAAACAAACAAATACCGTCTAGTGGTCTTAAGTCTTCCCAAATCAATCCTTCCAAAATCATAACACTTTCATTCAGTGGTTCCTTTATCTGTCTTGCCACAAAAATGAAGAAATTTTGAGAAAATTAAACAACTATGTACTAAATACCTTGGCTATTTTATTTTAAATACAATTGTATGCAATTTGTTAATCCTCACTGCCATTCATAACTGAATTATATGTGCTTTTGAAAGCTGTATAATGGAGAGCATGTGGTGTACAGTTGTTGAAATGTGTTTATGGTCATCATATAATTCACATCTGAGGTCCCTTGTCAACCATAAGGTCCATGAAGACACAACCTCACTAAATCCAATACTATATTATAAGGAGAACTGGATTTGATTGACTCGAGTCATATTTGCAGTGCTTCTTGAAGGCATGAAACCTACTGTAAGTGGTTTTAATTCCTTGACCACTTCCTACATATGAGCTCCTTGAGGATGGGGACTTTATCTGCTTGGCTTCACTACAAGATCCTCAACACCGTGCACAGTGCCTGGCCCAAACGGGGCTCTTGACAATTGTTGAATAAATAACTGTTAAATTATTTTCTAAAAGGAGATATGTTATCTGTGATGGTTAATTTCATGTGTTACCTTGGTCAGCCTAAGATACCCGGATAAGCAGTGCTATTCACAATAGCCAAAACATGGAAACAACCTAAATGTCCATCAACAGATGAATGGATAAAGAAGATGTGGTATGTATATACAGTGGAATATTACTCAGCCATAAAAAGGATGAAATAATGTCATTTGAAGCAACATGGATGCCACTAGAGATTATCATACTAAGTGAAGTAAGCCAGAAAGAGAAAGACAAATATAATACCATATGGTATCACTTATATGTGGAACCTAAAATATGGCACAAACGAACCTATCTACAAAACAGAAACAGACTCACAGACATAGAGAACAACAGACTTGTGGTTGCCAAGGGGGAGAGGGGCGGGAGAGGGAAGGACCGGGAGTTTGGGATGAGCAGATGTAAACTATCATATATAGGATGGATAAACAACAAGGTCCTACTGTAGAGCACAGGGAACTATATTCAATATCCTGTGGTAAACCATAATGGAAAAGAAATTTAAAAAAAAAGAATGTCTGTATGTGTATAACTGAGTCACTTTGCTGTACAGCAGAATTTGGAACAACATTGTAAATCAACTATACTTCAGTTAAAAAAAAATCAAGTTAAAAAAACATACCCGGATATTTGGTCAAACATTATTTCAGATGTTGCTGTGAAGTTATTTTCTTAAGTAGGATTAACATTTGTAAGTCAGTAGACTCAGAGCAAAGTGATCACCCTCCATATTCTGGGTGAGCCTCATCTAATCAGATGAAGGCCTTAAGAGAAAAAAGACCAACTTCCGCTTTGAGCAAGAGTTCTGCCAGCAGACTGACTCTGCGCTCAACCGCAACCTCAAATCTTCCCTGGGCCTCCAGCCTGCCAGTCTACTCTGTAGATTTTGAACTTGCCAGCTTCCACGAATGCACGAGTCATTTCTTTAAAATAAATCTCTCTTTATATGTACATATATACACACAGCCTACTGGTTCTGTTTCCCTGCAGTATCCCTTAGACTTTTACTCTTTCAGTGAATTAGTCCATATGTAAATGTAATTTACCAGGATGTATCCTCACCCACCAAGACCCTACAGTCACCGAAGCCAGATCAGTGACACAACCCCTGACACTAGCCATTGACCTCAACTTCTCCACTCTGGTGGAGGGACAGAGAGCATTACCTCCTCAACATTCTGTCTCTCTTGGGATGTAAAGCCCCTGCACATTTTCCCTCTAGAGAAACAGGTGCTAAGAGAACACAGAACTTGCTACAGCCATGCTGCGATGCTGTTATGTGAGAAGGCACAGGCTTACTACTGTGTTTTTCGGGGAAAATACTTGCCTTGGTGATGCTGAGCCACTGATAGTATCACTTCCTCTAAATATTTCCACTCTTTACAAGTGAAGCTGTGGGTGGGGAATTTCAGAGTCACGGAACTAGTCCAAAGGTTATGAAAGGTTCACGGACATGGTACCATTTGATGACTATGTGCTAATTAGTCCCATATACTCTGAGGAAAAGATGAATCTAAAAATACATCAGTGGGAAGGCGCCAGAGGAGTTTTGTATGAAATGTGGACTCTTCAGGATCTAACAATGTGGTTAGTACTCCTGGTGGTCATTTGCTGATTGGGCGGAGGATGCTTTTGAAAACTAAGTTTCACACAGATCCTTGCACCAAGGGTTTATGCGGTAGGGGAAGTGGACAGTGAGAGTGAAAGCTGTCCTTAATGTGCCCACAACCAGCACATTTCTCCACCCAGGAGTCCTTTTTATTTCTTCTTTTCCTCCATTTAGGGCCCCTTTCCTCCTTTGATGTCTTATTCCTTTTGGCTCTCAAGTGCCTAATTCATTCACCTTTTATCCCCAGTTAAAACCTGTTTCTAACATGTTTAGAGAGGTGCATGAGAGACAGAGAAATTTGGGAAGCATTGTGCCTTCCTGCAATCATACTCCGAGTCTTCATCTTTGGCAATGACCTAGCACTGTCAACTGATACAGACAATAAATACATTGTCACTTGTTTACACAACAGAATGCTCTACAGCCTTGAAAATGAGTTGTCAGCCCGTATCTACATCGACATGGATAACCCTCCAAAACAACGTTGAGCCACAGAGCCAGTTATGGAGGAATGCATATGGTATGATGACATGTGTTTAAAGTTCCCAAACAGGCAGAAATCAACTGCATATACACATAAACTATGTATAAATTAATGTATATATAAATTGCACATACACATATGCATATATGTATACATATAGGCACATGAGGCCAATCTGAAAAGTAACGGAATGTGATTAACACAAAACTTAAGACCGCAGCTCCTTTCAAGGGTTGGGAAGGTGGGCAGTGGGTACACGTGTATTTGTTTTCTTATTTCTACTATTATTTGGAATGTATGTACACATTATATGTACCTCTTTGTAGTATGAAATGTTTCACATTATTTAAAAATTTTTCTAAAATGAAACTTATCTGGATTATCAACCCTTGTTTACCACCTTCCTTGGAAAGTGGAGGGAGGGCCTTGGGGGAGAACAGCTGCCTATAGGAATTAAATAGAGTTGAGTTATAGACCTCCTTTAATCAAAGCTTCTAATCTGAAGTGAATGTGAAAAGGAATGTGGACGCATTGGCATCTCTGCCTGTTACCTTATTTCACCTCTGCGGAGTTACTTAAGGTTTGTCCTTAGGGCAGAACTACCCTGCATTGGAGCCTGGGGCTGTGTCGATTTCAAGCAGTCTTTCCCATCACTGCCTGGACATTTGGGAGCCATTGTGGTCACAGTGAAGTTGCTTATTTTGATGACCAAAAAGCCTGCAGCACACAGGGTGGCTTGGACACTCCCTTCTGAGGATGTCCATGCCATTCCTGGCCCTGCAGGGTTTCCATATCAAGTGTGCCTCCAGTACAATGAGTAACACGATTCTTTTCTTTAAACTGACTCACTTTTAGGGTGGTGGGGGACGGTGAATTGGAGGGAAGTGGTCAAAAGGCACAAACTTCCAGTTATAAGATAAATAAATACTAGGGATGTCATGTGCAACATGATAAATATATTGAACACTGCTCTACGTTATACAGCAAAGTTTTTAAGAGAGTAAATCCTAAGAATTTTTGTCACAAGGAAAACATACTTTTTTTCAATGTCTTTAATGTTGTATCTATATGAGATGATGAATGTTCTACTATGATAATCATTTCATGATGTATGTAAGTCAAATCGTTATGTTGTACACCTTAAACTTATTCTGTGCCATATATCAACCATATCTCAATAAAACTGGAAGAAAACAAAAACAGAAAAATAAATAGACACTTTAAAAAAAATTAAAGACGTAAATTAAAAAAAAACAACTTTCATGCCACTCACGCAAATAAAAACACATTGTTGTTACTAGAAGGTAGTCATTAAAAAAATAAATGCAGGAAGACGAAACCATGATACTAAATTTTAGCTAGCTACCATTGCCTGCTGATGGCTTATAGCCTGAGGTCTACTTTCGCTTTGTGCCAAAGGTAAATGGCCACAGGTTAGAGGGGTCTTTAGATCAGGCCTACAACAGAGGATCAAAAGAGAGAAATGGAAAAGATTTCTCTGTATGACAAAGTCTAGTGACTCAATGTGATTAAATGCCATATCTGGGTACCAAGTACCATATCAAATTATCATACTGTGTCCCACACTTTGGAACTTTTGATCAAATGAGTTTATGGGGAGACAGAGAAGCAGAGAGAAAGTGGAGGCGGTTTGCAGTAGGATGTGTCTTCACGTGGTGTAGTTTCGTACAGGACAGGATAAGTCTAAAGGAGCTTCCCCGTGCTGGTACCTGGGTCCTTTCTCCAAGTGGGACCTCACAAGGGAATGAGAAGGACCCTCCCCCTCCCCCAGGGCCCTTGAGTGGATATGAGGTGTGTTGCAGGGAGGAAGGGTGAAAAGAGGAGAGGAAAGCCATAAAGCGCACATTACCAAGCCGTAGAGCTACCACTGTGGGCAACTGAAGTACAAGTCCAGGTGGAAATTTTGAGAAAAGGTGAAAGACAACCTTAGAGTTATTCCACTCGGGCCCAAGGGAGCTGGGATATTTACAGCCCATTAGAGAGTTAATTTCTGGACATTTTCATTTGTCTTTGGACAATTATAGTGACTCTACCTGGCCTGGAGAAAGCCCTCAGGTCATGAGAGAAAGATGCAGGCTGTTAGAAGTCAGCCCAGTCCTGCTGAGGCCTGAAGGATGTAGGCAGGACTCTGACTGCTTCTACTACGCCCCTTCCCTGCTAGATACTTTAAAAATTGTTACCACGTTTAATCCTTACCCACAGCCCTTCCCCATAGCGATTAATTTCCCCTTATTTACATATAAAGGAAGAGGCACCAGGAGTTACGTCATTTGACCAGTCATACAGTCTGTGTTCTCCTGCACCTCTGGTTATACCTTTCTAGTCTTCTTTTTCCTTTCTTTTTTAAAAAAATATTGAGGTGAAACTCACATAACGTAAATTAGCCAATGTAAAGGGAACAATTCAGTAACATTCAATATATTCACAATGCTGTGCAACCACCCCCTCTATCTAGTTCCAAAACATTTGTGTCACCCCAAAAAGAGGCCCCATACCCATTAAGCAGTTGTCCCCCATATTTCCCTGCTCCTAGACCCCAATCTACATTCTGTTTCTATTGATTTACCTATTACGGACATTTCATTTAAATGGAATCATACACTTTGGGGGCCTGGTTTTTTGAGGTTCATACACATTGTAGCATGTATCAGACCTTCATTCCTTTTTTTTTTTTTAATTTATTTTTGGCTGCTTTGGGTCTTCATTGCTGCGTGCAGGCTTTCTCTAGTTGTGGCGAGCAGGAGCTACTCTTCGCAGTGGTGTGCGGGCTTCTCACTGCGGTGGCCTCTCCTGTTGCGGAGCACGGGCTCTAGGTGTGCAGGCTTCAGTAGCTGTGGCGTGCAGGCTCAGTAGTTGTGGCTCGCGGGCTCTAGAGCACAGGCTCAGTAGTTGTGGCGCATGGGATTAGTTGCTCCGCCGCATGTGGGATCCTCCTGGACCAGGCATCGAACCCGTGTTCCCTGCATTGGCAGGTGGACTCCCAACCACTGCGCCACCAGGGAAGCCCCAGAACCTTCATTCCTTTTTGTGGCTGAATAATATTCCGTCGTATGGTTATACCAGTATTTATTTATCCATTCATCTGCTGATGGACATTTAAGCTGTTTCTACTTTTTCGCGATTGTGAAATCGTGCTGGTAATGAAAGCATGAGCCCCTGTTTTCAATTCTTTGGGGTATATAGCTAGGAGTGGAATTGCTGTGTCATGTGGTAATTCTGTGTTTAACTTTTCAAGAAACTACCTAGTCTTCTTAGAGAGCTCATTCTCCTCTCCCTCTATTTAAATGTTAGGATTTCTTGAGGTTCCATCCTAAGCCACCCCCTTCATTTCTCACTTGATATTCTCTCTCAAGGATGTTTCATCCATACCCATGGCATCAGTCAGCATCTATATGTTCAGGATCCCCAGGACCCTGCTCTGAGCTCTAGACCAGCATGTCAACTGCCTGGCTGACATCTGCCTTTGGATGTGTTCAAGGCCCTCCAAAATCATCCATTCCAGAACGGCACTCACCCCAGGCCTGGTCGTTCACCAACTACTCTAGTCTCTGTGAGCGGCGAGCAGCATCAACATCCACAAGGATGCCCCAACCAGAAAACTGGGGACCATCTCAACACTTCCCCTGGGATCTCCTTTCCTATTTACCCCCAAGTCCTGTTGATTTTCCTTTCTCGATGACTCTTTATCCGTCTAGTTCCGCCTCTACTGCTACCATCCTTGTCTTGTCTTATTCCCACTGACATCCTTGCTTGGCTGACTTCCTCAGCCTTCTAACCAGTCTCCCTGTCAGCAGGTGTGGCCCGTCCCATCCATTCTCCACACGGTAGCAACAGGGATTTATTAAAAATGCAGATCAGACCATGACACCCCAAGCAGCTTCTCCACCAGTTTTAGAATAAGCAGCATCTTCAACGCTCCTCTTTCTCTAGCCTCGACTTGAGCCACTCTTCTCTTCCCTCTGGCCACACTGGCCTTAACTTAGCTGGACAATTCGGGCCTCCCGCCTCAGGGAGTGCCGTAAGCTGCTCCCTACACCTGGCACTAGCCAGCCCTTTGCCTTGTTCATACCTGTTCTTCTCCAGCTGTCATGGCCCCTGTGCTATGGAAACCTCGCGGATGCCCAGACAGATCAGGCTCCCCCGTGATGTGCCCTGGTCCTCATTGCACTTGGGTAATGATTAATCAACGGACTACAAGCTTTTGGGGGGCAGGGCGATGTCAGTTTTGCTCCATCTTACTTAAGTTTTGACTTAAAAGTGGCTTCCACACCGTGAATACTCACTAGAGACTTGTACAATAATTTAGTGACCTAATTCACGAGAAGCGGTGGAGCTCTAACATGAAACTGATTTCACACCCCGCCCTTTCCACTGCTCCCCTTTGCTCCATTCTTAGAACAGAAATGTCCTTAAAAATAAGCAAACTTGGAGCAAACAGAAACACGGAGGAAAACCGCTTGGCTGGTTCCCAGGGTTCTGTCTGGAGGATAGTTCTTCACACCCACTTCTGGGTGGGAAACCAGCTGCTGGGGGGAAGGGAGGGGCTCTCCAGGCAGGAGCTGAAAGACCAGAGCCCCCGCCCTCACCTCTGGTCACTAGCTCAGGGACTAGCCTGCTCTCCGACCTCCTGGCAGCTTGAGATAGCATCTGACCCTTCTAGAAGGGCTTTTCCTCTTTAAAGCTGGAGGTTTACTTCATTTTGAAGTAATTTCAGCAAGATAAAAAGTTGCCTCAAGTCTTTTGCGGAAGAAAGGCAATTGAATGAATGAACACATTAAATGGATTAATAAATACGGAGAAAAGTAAGGGTGGAGCTGTTCGGGTGGCCCAGTGTGGACACAGAGAACAGTGTAATTTGTCCCCAACCCCTTAGAGGGGATACGAATGACCCATTCTCTGCAGAGCCTGGACACACACAGAGTCTGATTCTCATCACCATTTCTTGCCCCTCCGTCATTCCCATAGAGGCTGAACACCTTATAAATGACTCTAATCCACCATAAATTGTAAGTGACAGCGCACACTTAGAGGTTCTGAAATAATTAGGAAAAGTAAAAGCTCAGGGTCATTTCAGGTAAGCTCTCCGAGGCCCGGTAGGAAGTGGGAGGAGCCAGGTACTTTACACACCAGGAAGCACCTACCCAGGAAGATATGCAACTAGAATCACGTAGGTTTTAAGTTGCACTAAAGCAGTGCCTCCAGGTCAACCTGAAGGGGGAGACTCTTTCCTCCTGAGGCCTGTTGGGTCCCTCCCAGCAGCTGCAGATAAGGGTGCCCCCAGCAGGGAACACAGCTGGTTGTCTGACACCAGCTCAGGAAGTCAGAGTCTGAGTGAGCCCCCCACCTTCCCCTCAGGCCACAGCAAGTGTCTGGGAACTCACCCAGGGGGAATGGCTGCTGCGGGATCCTCTGGTTGGGTCCTTGCCCTCCCTCTGGGCAGGCAGGCAGGAGGTGGCAGCTCAGTCCTGCCTCGTGGCCGTGCTTCTGTGTTGCTGCAGCCACTAGACTTGCTTCTGAAGGCAGCTGTGAGCATTTCCCCACGGAGCAACTGCACACGCAGGCTGTGAATGGTGACCTTGTGGCTGTTTTTCCTTCCGGTTGCTGTGAAGTGATGTTGTCTCAGTTCATTTCCTCTCTGTGCATTTTTTTTTTTTTTCCTCTGTCAGACCTCCTGATACACTGAGGACCACTGGTTGTTTAGGGACAGGCGAGCCATCTCGTTCTGATCGGCACTGTTTGCTATTTTGAGAAAGAGATCTTTAGATTAGGATCACCATGAAATTCTGTGGGATGTACTTTGTAAGTGGCACAAGCACCTTTCTACGCTGCACTGAGGCAAAAATTAGGTTTTTCAAGACCAATCAACTTAGGATTTTGTGGTTTTATGAGCTCAATATGTTCTAAAGAGTTCTACTATAAATTGACACGAAACATCCTTTCATTTGACAAGTATTTATTGAGCCTGTACTCTGTGTGCTGGGGGCTAGGTACCCAAACAGATCATTTCTATGTACAACGTGATATAGAAGCCTAGATTTGTTTATGTGAAAGGGAATCTGAAAGTATTTCATCCCAAACCCTTGTCTTCTTCCAGCTGGGCATTTGAGTAGCAGACAAGGGGATGTACTCTGAGACTGACCACCTGGGTTTGAATCATGGCTCTACTCTTTAAACACCTTTGATCCTTCCGTGCCTCAACTTCCTCATCTGTAAAATGGGAATAATAAAAGGGCTGCTGTGAGAATTGAATGAGTTAGTATATGTATTCAAAGAGCACCTGGCGGGCTTCCCTGGTGGCGCAGTGGTTGAGAGTCCGCCTGCCAATGCAGGGGACACGGGTTCGTGCCCCGGTCCGGGAGGATCCCACATGCCGTGGAGCGGCTGGGCCCGTGAGCCATGGCCGCTGAGCCTGCACGTCTGGAGCCTGTGCTCCGCAACGGGAGAGGCCACAACAGTGAGAGGCCCACGTACTGCAAAAAAAAAAACCAACCAAACAAAAAAAAACCAAAGAGCACCTGGCACAATAAATAAGTAAACAGCATATGCGTGCTTACCATTATTATTAGTGGCAAATTATACATAACTTCAGTCCTTGGGTTTTTTTTTCCTTTTTTGCCCCACTTCCCACCCCTTGCTGGTGCCTAGGAAATGACTTGAGGGCATAGAGGATTGAGGGAAGAGGGAGATGGTTTGAATGACTGATATTCCGAAATGATGTGGTGGTGACTGATGTTTCTGCTCCTGCCTGCTCCATCCCCGAGACAAGGACACGGCTGTCCTTGGCCTTCCCCTCATCTTTACACTCTGCTCATGTTGTCTGTTGCACTCTTGTGACTTCTGTTTTCTTGTTGTTTTGTTTTGTTTAGTTTTAATTTCCTGTAATACTTCTCTGAAACTCAGATCCACGTTATTTATTTTTAAATGTCGAGCTGGCCTGAATCATGCTAAGAAATAATCTGTCCGTAAACAGATGCTACCTTTAAACAAAGAAACAAGAACTCAGCTCAATGCCTTGTGCCGTTGGGACTTACAAATACATCAACAATAAGAAGATCTACATTAATCTTTATACATGTACAGAATTAGCAAACTTCATGGTACAAATACCATTAAGGTAGTCCGTTTTTTTTTCATTCTCTTCCCTCTCCTTAAAAAACTGTTCTTGAGTACATGCTATATATCAGGAACTGGTCCAGACTTGAGGTGGAGTTGTTCTAAGTTTTTATTTTATAGTGCAGAATATTTATTCATGATAAATCAGTAGAGGTCAGAGACGTACAGACAGTAAATCATTGTTTCAAAACACTCCTCTGCTTTTCCCCTCGGTAACATAGTATTTGCTTCATTAGATGTTTATGCAGTATAAATGTAAATGCTAAATTTTAGGAAAAATATGTTACAGTTATATAGTGTAACTTGAAGATTCATGCTATCTAGTTGTTTCCATAAGTCCATGATACCCTAGATATTTTTAAAAAACTAAGCTTGGGCTTCTTTGAAATAAAGTCCTTGAGTTTGGCAACTTGATTCTGTTATTTCATCTACATCCTCATGGCTTCTTTCCCCACTTCGAGCTGCCTGGACCTCCCACTGCTGAGCTCTTCGGGATGGAGAGAGGGCACATCTGTCAAGGCAAACTAAGGAGCTCAGATTTTGTCCAAAAACAGATCAGATTTGTTTGCAAAAAACAAGTTGAATATTTTTCCCACTTGGAAAGATAGAAGTTTCCTATGTCTGTTTTCCTACTTACAGTCTTAGATTTCCTTCTTCTTTTGTGTGTGTGTGTGTGTGTGTGGTTTGTTTTCTTCTTTTGATTAGTGGCAGGTTATGCCACATATCAAAATTCTGACAAACCACAGATGGTTCTGACAAAAAACAAACAAGTGTAATTTGTAATCACTGTATCCAATGAAGACTGTGTTTACATTTTCATCTTTATTTACACAGTCTTCTTGACTGCTTTAATTAGCTTCTTCATGCCATCTCAGATTGCTGGAATCTCAGCACCACAGAATGGTTTATAACTACCTGTTAAGCAGTAGCCAAACTCCAGGCAACGGTTTTGAATCTGTCATGGATATTTGGTCCAAGCAGGGCCAGCTGTACAAAGTGGGGGCTGAGGGGTGAAGGAGAAAGAAGTGAGGAGAATTTGAGAAGATAAAAAGTTTAAAAAGTCTATGGCCAAGTTGTGTCCGTGTGTGTGTGTGTATTTATGATTCCATTTGCTTGACTCATTTCCCTCCACAACTGAAGACAGTATTAGCCCTGGGGAATCAGCTGCCCACTAAGGAATTTAAATGAATATGCTCAAGCATTGGTCTGGCACGTTTTACGAGCAGAGTTGTCTAGTGTTATAACGTATGCCTCCTCCCTTCTCGGGACTGTGAGTTGGTCTTGTGGTTTTCATTTTTAGATGAAGAAATCAGAGTTCAAAAAGCTCCAGCTCATTTGTCCATTCGATAACTATTGTGGACCTGCAAACTCCTCTGATCTTTCCCGCACATTTTTGATATATCAGTTCACAAGACTCAGGGCCTGCACTCAAGAAACTCATAGCTTAGTTGGTAGATTATCTAGTGAGATCACGATTCCCCTTAATGGGTTCACTCACGATATTAAAAGCATTTATTGAACAAGTGCTATGATAAATAAAAAATGAATGAAAATCAGCTCCTAAGAGAAATTACAGTCTAGTAGGCATGACAAAATGAACCTTATTCACCTTCCTCTTTTGTTCTCTTGCTGCTTACAACCCTCCTGTTCCCTCTCTTGTAACAGGACGTCTTTGTCTTCCATCTCTTCTGTTCTCCCGTCCATCAACCAGGTCCTAGAGTGTCGCACTCTTACATTGCCAGAACCCCATGGAAAGCTATTTCAGTAACATGTTAATGTCGATTTCCTTGTTCTTGTTCTTCTGGGTGTTCACCCATTCCCAGCCCTAAGTGGAAGTTCAGTCTACTTTCTCTCATGCTTCAGAGCAACCCAGACTCACTGGGAAAAGTTAACAAAGGCCAAATTGTTTCCTGGCATCTCTCTCTCAATAACCTCAACTGAGGCCCTTCTGCTGCTCAGGAATCTTCTCACTCATTTCCTACTTTCTGTCAGGTCTTCTTTCCAAACTTTCCTCTCTCTCCAGAAGCCCTGAGCCCAGCCCTGAGCTCACACCATGCCGAGGTAAGATGCCGACGTGAGCTCTTTCAGCGTCCCTCATGATCTCTGCAGAATTTCACTCTTTCATCCATCCAGATCCTCACTCTCTGCTCATTCTTCAATCCTTTGAATTATAGTTTCAATCATTATCATTGGATTAATAAAAATAGTAATAGCTACTTTTTTTTTTTTTTTGCGGTACGCGGGCCTCTCACTGTTGTGGCCTCTCTCGTTGCGGAGCACAGGCTGTGGACGCGCAGGCTCAGCGGCCATGGCTCACGGGCCCAGCCACTCCGCGGCATGTGGGATCTTCCCGGACCGGGACATGAACCCATGTCCCCACCGGCAGGCGGACTTTCAACAACTGCACCACCAGGGAAGCCCGCTACCATTTTTGATGTTTATCATTAGGAGGAAAATGACATTTTCATAGATGAAACCATTCTTCTAGCTCACAGAATAGCTGTTTGAAGAAACATGGGTTCCAAGGAGAGCGAAAAGAAGAAAGACTGAATTCTTTTTAAGACAGAACTGATGACACACATAAAGGGTTTTGATTTATTGGAGGCATTCATTGCATTTAAGCACCTGGCAAACACCAAGCACTGATTTCTCCATTACTTATATCTCGATCACCTATCCCTCTACTAAATGATAACCACCTTTGACTTCCCAAAGAATAATTAGCAAAATCTTGTCAGTGTTGATTTCACCATAATTTTTAAATTAATTTTTTATATATACAACTAATAAATTTATACTGTAAAAAAACTAACGTTGAAGGTAAAATTAAAGTGCTTTCCAACCATCAACCCTAATTTCAGGTCTCGCCTCTGCTTTGCCCAAAGGGAACCCCTGCTACCTGTTTGGTATGTATTCTTCGAAGACATTTGCTAGGCATTTACACGAATATATGTAACCACTGTCAATGTGCAACGTGCACGACTGCAACCTTGCCCTTGAGCGCGCCCTTGTGCACAAACAGAACACAAGACTGAAACCATCATATTATGCTCAGTTTCTGAGGGAACTGTACAAACTGCTGTTCTGGTTTCACACGAAATAGGAACTTGAAAGCAACACCTTATTCATAAGAATATACAAAATAAAATTACACTGTTGTTTTCGATGGTTGAAGAGATTAGACTCCTCCATCTATCTGACTTTTGACCATTTGTTTTCTAAATATACAAAAATGTGGATTTGCATCCAACTGGTTTGTCCCTGAGTAGAGATTCCCAGATCAAATACCAAAGGTTGATTAGTCATTTGATAAGGTGATTTTTCTGGATGTTCCTTTATGCCTCCACAATCACTGAACCAAAAAATCAAGTCAAATCATGCCTCTCCCCAGGTAGGTTTGCTGCCCTGACAGTGACCCAGTCCCAGGGAGGGACTGCCAAGTATCATGATAATTTACAGCCCCTTTTTGCTCTGCCATGGCTGGTTCTTTAGCTTTCCTTTCCCTTGAGCATGTCCTCCTCCTGATTCTCAGAGCAGCCTCCATTTCACAAGCCCGTATTGACAGATTCCTACTCTGAAGACTTAGAAATATTTTTTTACTGATTCCTGGTACTTAAAGCCCCAGCACACTTGTTCCCTTTAGTTTTTAAATAAGTATTTTACTCTAAGACAATAGAAATTCTAAAAAGAAATCCAACTTATCCCTCCTCTATTTTCACCACAACTTTTTCTATCGTATAAGCGAAAAGCCCTGGACCCACAGGTTCACAGGAACCCTTAATACTTAGTGCCTTAATTCTATCCACTCTTCTTCTTACTTTGCCTCCTTCCTTTCATGCTCAGCTTTCCTGAAAGAGTTGTTTCGTCTACCCTGTGTGCTCCCATGGCCACACCTTCCACTCCCTTCTTCCTCACTGCGTTCCCTCCATCCTGACCTCTGGCTCCCACCCCCAGCTCTGCATGCAGTAGTCTCTGATAAGGTCACCCATGGCATCCTAAATGGTGAAACCAAAAGACATCACAATGGCCTTCCTCTGTTGCATTTTAAATGACTAATCACTTCTTTCCTCTCAGACCCCTCTTTCTTTCTCTGGGGGATCCCGCTCAGCTCAGTTCACTTCCTTCACAGTTCACTACATCCCCCCCGCTTATTGCTACTCATGCTCCGCCACTGGACCTCACATATTTTCACGCTACTTCTCCCTCTGGATGGGCCCCTCTACCCGCATTTAGGTCTGGGGCAAGTCTTCTCCTCCTGACTCTCCACGAATGTCATTATCATCCCTTCAGTCTCTGTCTTAGTCGGTTCTAGCTGCTTTAACGAAATTCCATGGGCTGGATGGTTCAAACAACCAAATATTTATTTTTCACAGTTCTGGAGGCCAGAAGTCTGAAACCAAGGGTGCCAACATAGTCCTGGTTTGTAAATGGCTCTCTTCTTGCTGTATCCTCACATGGGGGAGAGAGATGATCCTTCTTTGTCTCTTCTTATAAGGACACTAATCCCATTCATGAGGGCTCCATCCTCATGACCTACGTACCTCCCCAACGACAATCTCCTAATGCCATCACATTGGGGATTAGGCTTCAAGATAAGAATCTTGTGGGGGGGGGGACATAAACATTTAGTCCATAGCAGTCTCTCTGCCCTAAAACATTACAAACACCTCCTTGCTTCTTACATCTAACCTGTCACCAAATCCTGTTATGTAAAGAATTAAATCGTAAATCTTGTTGACCAATTCAATACATGCCACTGCTGCTACCGTAGTTTAGACTTTCATCGCTTGGGCTGTCACAACGATTTCTAACGGTGACAGGGCACAAGGTGGGTCCTCAGGAGACATTAGTTGAATGAGCATCTCCACAATACTAGATGTTCTCATAGAAAAATTTCAAATCTCCTCATGTCACTGTCTGTTTAAAATCTTCCACCAACTCCCTGTTGCCTACAAAACAAAGTGCAATGACTTAGTTGGTGAATCGAGATCCATGCTCTCTTCTTCGAGTCTCTCCTGCTTATCCACACCTAGAGTTCCTCTCACCTTCCCATCACCCTGCACTGCTCACTCTTCCCTAGTATTTCATGTCTTCTCATGATTTGGGGATTGTAAAGGCTGTTCCCCTACCTAGAATGCCATTCCTTCTTCTCTTTTCAGTGACATGCTTCAACACTGCACTCCCCTGGACAGAGAATCTTTTCCCCCTTTCACTGTCACCAAAACTTCTATTATTGTGCTCATCACATAGTATCATAATAGTGTGTCTGTTTCCTTGGACTTCAAGGCTCCAGATGGCAAGGAACTCTTGCTTATTCATTTTGTTTAGACCAAACTAAACATGTTACAAAGTGGTCTGTAGAGGTCTTGTATGAAAATCACCCACAAGGTGGTTGAATATAGATCCCCAGGTCCCACCCTTGAATTGCTGAATCAGTTTCTCTGGGGAGTGGAACCCTCCCAGCTAATTCTTATGCACACGAACATTTGGGGACACAGTTACAACATCCAACAAACATTTGATGAATAAAGACATGATGAAAAGTGCTAAGATCTCTACTCCTGAAAATCTGCTCTAGTTCCTTCATTCCCCTGGGGTGTAGTTTGGCTGGAGACAGGTCCAGGGAATTTGGCTCGGCCGCAGGTCAAAGTGACCTAATGGGAAACAGCTTTGCATTATTCTCTAATCAGGTCATGCAAAGCACCTATTGTCCTGTCTAAATGCGAAATTAGGTTTAGGGCCATTCAAAGCCCTGAAGATGGTTGGTCGTGATAAGAGCTAACAAATTCTTGCTCAAGTGAGAACTGGTATTTCGGGCATGCTCTGCGATTTTAACCCACCAAAGCCAAGTTCTTAACCTTAAGTGGTTCAGAAGTACCTTCAAAGGAGCCTCGCTGTCTCATTTGCTGTGCTTATCACCAGTATTGGTAACTCTAATGTCAGTTAATAGTCCTCCCCTATTGACATTGGGTGAGCTGTGAATGAGCCGAAGAGTTTTCAGACTTTGGGTGAGGCTGATGGACTTGTGAAGCCACAGGTTCTCTAAAATGTCCTTTTAAAATTTCTTCAGTAGATTTTTGAGCTCCATCAACATGACCTTGAGATGTGTCACAATGCACCATACCAGGCCTAACAAAGACTAAAAAACGTGCAGTATCTAAATGACCACAGGACTACACAAAGTACCTTCAACAAATGTTTGCTGGACTTAATATTTACCAAATAAATCTTACCAAAAGTACACATAACAACTTCTTTATTACACAAGTAACATATACTCATTGTTGAAACCAGCAAAGTAAGGAATTCAAAAAGACGACATAACCAATATTACACTGGAGTGTGTATTCATTTAAATGTTTTCCCATATATATGTAGAGTGATATTATAGTGGATTAGTTTACTATTGTTGCAGTAACACGTTACCACAGAATTAATGGCTTAAGACAAAAGACATTTATCATCTTACAGTTCTGTAGGTTAGAAGTCCCACACAGGTCTCCTGGGCTAGTTAGTGTATAGGCGTGGCTGCATTCTTTTGGAGGGGCTAGGGGAGAGTCTGTTTCCTTGCCTTTTTCTCTTCTAGAGGTTGCCCATATTCCTTGGCTCCTGGCCTCTTCTTTCATCTTCAAAGTCAGTAATGTTGAACCTCTATGACTGTTCCTCTATAGTTACATCTCCCGCAACCTCAGCTGGGAAAAGTTCTCCTATTTGATTTTAAGAACCCACGTGACTAGCTTGGACTCTCATGGATAATATAGGAGCCCAATTCAAGGTCTCTAACTTCATCACACTTGCAAAATCCCTTTTGCCATGTAAAGTAACATATTCTTAGATTCCTAGAATTAGGACATGGACATGCTGGGGTCATTATTCTGCCTATCGCAGGTAGAGATTGAACATCTAATGTTCACGGAGGTTAAGTGACTTGCCCAAGATCACCAAGTTTGTAAATATTGAACCTCGTAGTTAAATTCTTTCAGATTGCAAGAGTTTGACACAATCAGATTCTCAGCAAATGGAGATATATGATGAAGGCATGTGAGGAACAACGGTAGGGAGTTGGCATAAACGTAGGACCGAGCCTCCCAGGAACTGGCACTCCATCCTCAGTCCACAGGCCCCAGGATCTTGCTGACCCTCAGCAGCGGCCACCCACAGCACCACACGAGGCCACTGCCTGTCTCTTAATGCTTCTCATACCCTTTGTAGCTCCCTCCAAGGTCCTGCTTAGCTTCTTAATCTTCAACTCTACTGATTCATGGCTTTAGCCCACTGTCTCCTCTCCATGAGTCTCTTGGTTTTTGAACCCTTCTGTCACTTGTATTTTTCTCTCTGTGTCACCTTCATACTTCTTAAGAGAAAGGATCTGATAGAGTCCACTGGCCACTACAGGGCACTGGACACCCCTGTCCTATAGAGGGCTCCCACTGGGTTATCCCATTGGCTGTTGGTCAGCTTACGGATGGCCGTCTTCAAAAACAACTGCCCCTTCCTGGTTCCATCAGCCAGGATCAGGGGGTCAAATGTGATGATCTGTGTGTAAGAAATCACTTAGGGTCCCTTCCCTCAGAACAGGGCCATGAGCAAGTGGGCACAAAGAGACTCTTCTCCAAAGCCTCGGCCAGGATGTCTTCCCCACGCACCCCTGCATACACTGCAGCTGAACCATATCTGGGAACCACAACTGGAATAATCTAGCTGCATGAAAGAGTATAAGCAGGGGCTGAACAAGAGGAAGAGACAGTGCCCAGAACTAATACTGAATATGGACATTTTGAAAACGATTTAGGTAATTGTTTTTAGTACTTTAAGGCCCTAATTGCTGATCTTCAACAAAAAGGCCACACAGGCTTATGAAAGTTCTAAAATTATATCGTATTTATCAGTTACCAGGACCTCAACTTGCTTCCACAAACCACATAGGGCCTTGTGAAATGAGGCTTTGGAAAGGGGACCCTGGTGTTTCTAAATTTTCACCCATTTGTTTCTCTATCTGCATTTGCTCTGAAAGGGGAAAGTGGCCTCATTAATTTGGAAAGAATGAGTCTAAACATGTTTCAGAAGGAGAAAAACTCTCTTGGGCATGCTGAAGCCCGTCTCCCCCACCGCCCCACCCGCCCTTCCTGATGGAAGAATGTTGCCATAAAACTTTCATCTGATATTTCCCACAAAAATGTGAGCTGTGGTCGCAGCTCAAAGATGCCAACACAAATCTCGAACACAGCCACCTCCTGACTGAAAACACAATCTAGGCTGTTCTTTAGTCTGGACCTCGGTAACCGGGGACACAACTTGATTTTAAATTTCAATTAATTACATGGGAGGAAATGGCCGTCTGATAGACAGAGGTCTTAACATAAATATTTCTCCCTGGTGGCAGAGTACTGAGATGCTGCCATGTTACACACAACCAGGGTTTTTTCCATGTGGTGTGCTCTTTTTTTCTCCTCCTCTTGTGCTTTTAGAGAGAACGCCAATGGCATGTTGTCATCTCAGTTTTCTATACCCTGTAATAATTCATTGAATTCATTCATCTTTACTCTGAAATACACAACATTCTTCATGCTGGCAATCAAAACATATTTTTTTTTGAGCAGTTACCACTGTGTTAGGAGCTGGGAATAAACCAGTGGGTAAAAACGTACATAGTATATTGTGTATATTGCATGCTTTGGCTACAAATAATGTAAAAATAGAACTTAAAGTGGCTTGAACAATAAATACCTGTTGCCTCACCAAGCAAGAAGTCTGGGGGTAGATCAATGAATATCTTCATGTCAGTTTTATTCTCAGGTGGTTGGTTCCCTCACAGTTGCAAAGTGGCTACAATAGCTTTAGGTAGTACCTTCTCAACCACATCCAAATGCAAATAAACACATAAATAAATAAAGCCAAAATGAAGACACTCCCTTTTTTGGGTCCCACTCCCCAGCATAAATGCCCTCACGTCTTAGGAGGCAGAACTGCATCACAAGCCTGTTCCTGAGCTGATCAACAGCAAGACAAATGAAATGGCCATAATTTGCTTAGACTAGTCAAATTTTGGCTCCGGGGATTAGGAAAGGGCTCAGTCTTTGCTGAAGCACCGGGTTACCCCATACACAAAGAAAATCCAATTCTGTCAGCAGGAAGATAGGATTAGCTATTGGGTAAGAAACCAGCACGTCTGCCTCTGTGGAACTTCCAGATGACATAGGAGGGACGGGAAAAACATTCCCCAACGTACACGTTTTTCATAAGGAGTCCAAAAGACAGAGGTTCCAGTATCCGTTAGTAGTTACAAGATCTTGGGTTAGCCTCCTGGAACCTCAATTTCTGAATATGTAAAATGGGAAATCATATCTATCTCACTGGGTTGCTCTGAGGATCAAATATATTAGTACTTGCAAAATACCTAGCACTGTGCCTGGCCCATAGGAATTGCCCAAAACATGCCATTTCCTTCTTCAAGGCCCTCAGGCTGCTCAAGTCTAAATGGCTGGATAACTGACAAGCCAATGAGCCTGTATTCTGATTGATAAGCACAGGGATATTAGGATTTACAGAGGCTTCCTGGGGGAGGTATTACTATCACAGTTGCCAGGAACCATTAAGGTCCCCAAAATGCTTTTGCTACCTCCAATGGGTCCTTTCCATTTTTTCCTATTACTTTATCTTTCTGCAGCCTTGCTACTCTTGTCAATCCCCTTTCCTTTGGAACTCTATCTTCCCTTGTGTTCTGTGACGATTTTATCTGGGTTTACCGCCTTCCTCTCTAGCATCTCCTTTCCATGCTCCCTTAAAAGGTCCTCTTTATGGCCTTCCCCACAACTGTGTTCTCCACCCCTGCTGCAATCTCACCTGTTGATCCCCGACGTGAGATTTCATCCTGTCTTATAGCCTCAATTCCTAGTTATATATTTACGACACATATTTCTTTCATCCATTTTTAGTCAATCATGTATTCAACAAGTATTTATTGAATGCCTGGTACTATATGCCCATTACTGTTCTTCATGCTGGAGATCTAGCAATAAATAAAACAGACCAAACCCTGCTCTTGCGAACTTACATACTAATGAAGAGACAGATAATGAATAAGCAAACATTTCCTGTTAGAGATGAAGTAAGTGCCATGGAAAACATCATGCTGGGTACGTAGGGAAGGAAGGTCAGGAGGGAGAGACAGCTCCTTTACAGGGTGCCTAGGAATGCTTCTTTGATAAGACATTTACACACAGACCTGAAAGGTGTGATTGACCAAGACATGAGGCATGGCAGCGGGAACAAAGAACACAAGTGCCCTGCAGTGGGATCGAATTTGGCATTGTCAAGAAACCCTCAAGGGGCTAGAATGAAGTGATCCAGGGGAAAGAGGAAGGAAGCAGATCAGGGGGCAGTGGGAAGGGTTTCACAGGCAATGTCAGGGCTTTGGCCTCGCCTTTGAGGGAAATGGAGAGCCATGGGTTTTTTTTTTTTTTTTTTTTAATTTTTAAAATTTATTTCTGGCTGTGTTGGGTCTTTGTTGCTGCGCTCGGGCTTTCTCTAGCTGCAGAGAGCAGGGCCCACTCCTCGTTGCAGTGCGCGGCTTCTCATTGTGGTGGCTTCTCTTGTTGTGGAGCATGGGCTCTAGGGCACACAGGCTTTGGTAGTTGTAGCATGCGAGCTCAGTAGTTGTGGCACATGGCCTTAGTTGCTCCGCGGCATGTGGGATCTTCCCGGACCAGGGCTCGAACCCGTGTCCCCTGCATTGGCAGGCGGATTCTTAACCACTGTGCCACCAGGGAAGCCCGAGCCACTGGATTTTAAGAAGAGTGATAGGATTTGACTTGCACCCTTAGAGGATCACTTTGGTGTCTCTGTTAAGAAGAGACCCTGGAGGCCAGAGCAGAGGCAGGAATTTCTGTTAGGAGACAACTGCAATAATCAAAGCAAGAGACGATGAGGGCTTGGATCAGGAAGGTAGCAATGCAGTGCTGAGAAATGGATGAATTTTGGCTCTAATTTGAAGTGAGATCAATAGGACTTTCTGTTAGATGTGGGAGTGAAGGAAAGAAACCAAGGTTAAGCCCAAAGGTTTGGGCTCTGGAAAGTGGAAGAAGGAGTGGTCATTTTCAGAGATAAGGAAGGCTGTGGGGGACCTGGTGGGGAGGGGAGAGTTAGATTAGGGGCAGGCTAAGTTCTACACGGTTCGTAGACCCTGTGTAGCTGTTGAGAAGGAAGTAGGATATATGAATGTGGACACCAGGGGAGAGGTCTGGAGATAGACCTTTGGGAGTCACCAGCATGTAGGGTGACATTTGAAGCAGTGACACTGGGTGAGATCACCAAGGGTGTGTTTTCGAAAAAGGGAAGCAAACTGACTAGTGAGCGTTGGGCGTGTGACATGGAGAGGCTGGGAGAGGACAGTCACCAGGAGAGGAGACTGAGAAGTGGCCTGAGACAAAGGACCGCCGCCAGTGTGTGGCGCCCTGAAAGGCCAGCAAAGAGTGTCCAGGGGGACATGAAGTGTGTCAACTGCTGAAAGAGGAAGTACGACGGGGGCTGAGAACTGCCCGATGGATTTGGGGATGCGGAGGCCACCGATGACCTTGACAAAGCAGATTCAGTTGTGGGTGGGAGGGAATGGGAGAAGTTGGAGGCTGCAGTGTAGACAACTTCTCCAAGAGCTTTGCTGTAAAGCAGAAGAATGGGGTGATAGTGGAAAGACAGTAGAGGGTCAAGGGAGGCTTTTTTTTCTTTTGGTTTGGTTTGGTTTTATGATAGATTTAATATGCTCGAATAATAGACAATCTAATAGGAAAAATTTTATGACACAGGGAAACAGGAGTGAATTGTTGGAGTGAGGTCCTTGAAAAGGGTAAGGGGATGGGATATAGGAAATAGTGGAGAGGTTGGCTTCTGTCAAGAGTTTAGTTAAACTACTCCGTGGCATTTCTGCCTCAGCACTCCAGTTGTTTGGCCAAGTGACCTGCAGGGGCCTTAAATGGACACCAGCCCCTCATACCAGCCCATAGCCTAAAGAATAGCCCACAGAGTCACAAGCAAATGTAAGTTCCTGATATGACTTCCCCAGAAGCCCTCGTGATCAAACAGGCTTCCCTGTCTCCCAGGGCCTTCCCTTTGTGTGCCCCTTAGATAAGACCCCATGGAGCTTACCAAAACCACACTCATTTTGGTTTCAATTGACCAATCTGGCCTTAGCCTGGGAAACTCAAGGCACTCCCTCCATGACCTTAATAAAGGCACATGCCCCAGGACCTGTCACTCTCACAGCCTGTACCCTGTCTTGACCTCCCCTCATGGCCCCTGGCGGCCTGCCCAGTACTCCCTCCAGGACCGATGAGTAATGAACCTATTTCAGTGTTTCTTGTGGTCTTTTGCTGAACATCATTCACTATCTCACACCCTGTGCTTTCCTTAACAAATGCTAACAAAGTTGTTAACAGCTTCTCCTGAAGAGGAAGGCCAGACTACAGGTATAGGGGTGTGAGTGGGTGCATGACCGATGCTGACCCTTCTATTTTTTCCTGTGAAATAGAAAATAAGGTTATCAGCCAGGTCTGAAGTCTGGGGAGGAGGTGATGGAGGTTTAAGGAGAAAGGATAGGATGTGAGATAGTCATCTTGAAGAGTGAATGAATTAGGGAAACGTGGTAGGGTCACTGAATCAACACTGGCTACTGCGTGTTGGCTCCCATATCTGTTTTTGAACACTGGTATCGCTCCTGAGCTGCAAACTCATATATCCAGCTATCTACTGGTATTTGTCCCCTAGCTTTCTCATGGGAAAATTAAAGCCGTTCTCTCTCTGCCCACCTCCAGCCAATCCTCCTATGCTCCCTATTTCAGTGACTGTCACTCCCATGCCCCCCGCCCCCCGTTTCCAAAGCAGAATAATAAAGCCTTTGAATAACTCATAAACTAGTGTAGGAAAATATTTCTTATTTTCTGAGGTTGAGAACACTGGAAGAGAATCATGGTTTGGAAGGACCATTATTAGTTCAGTTTGAACATTATCAACTTGAGATATCAGTGAGAGATCCAATTGGAAGTGGTGAGTAGTTCAGCTGATACACATTGGGTGGCTGACTGATTATTCCTTTAGTAACTAGGAGGTGTGCATAAGGCCACAGTTCGCCTGGGGCTCCTGTTAAAATGCAGATGGTGATTCAGTAGATTTAATGCTAAGCTTCAGAGTCTGTAGTTCTAAGAGATTTCCAGATGATGCCAACAATACAAGTTCACAAACCTCACTTTGAGGGGTAAAGGTTAGGAGAAAGAAACCCATGCAGATCATTTCAATTTAATGTGTTCAGAGTTATAATAAAAAGGGAACTACATGGACATAGTTCAGCATAAGAATTAGGCAAGGGCTTCCCTGGTGGCGCAGTGGTTGAGAGTCCGCCTGCCGATGCAGGGGACACGGGTTCGTGTCCCGGTCCGGGAAGATCCCACGTGCCCCGGAGCGGCTGGGCCCGTGAGCCATGGCCGCTGGGCCTGCGCGTCCGGAGCCTGTGCTCCGCAGCGGGAGAGGCCACAACAGTGAGAGGCCCGCGTACTGCAAAATAAAATAAAAATAAAATTAAAAAAAAAAAAAAAAAGAATTAGGCAAAACCATGGAGACTGTTCCCTGGCAGGCCAAGGAATGTGTCCTCAGTTCTGAGAAGTATGTAGAACCATGCAAGGATTTTAACAGAGCATAACATGGTTCTATTGCAAAATGCTCATTGAAGGTCAACCATGTGTCAATTGCTACCTCAACAGCTGTGATAACGCTGTGAACAGGGAAACCGGGGATCTTGCATCCCGGAGGGGTTAGGGAGCTCATAGTAAGCAAACCAATAAATAAACAAGGACGTTTTAGACTGTAGAAGTGCTGTAAAGAAAATAAAAAGGATTCACATGATTGAGCCTGGGGGGACTGCTCTAGTGGGAGCAGTTGTTGAGCCAAGAGGTAACCACGCAGTGGAACCAGTCAGTCCTGCAAGGATCTGGGGGAAAAGCACTCTGGGCAGAAGGAACAGCAAGGTGGTGGCCTTGAGGCAGGTCAGAGTGACTGGAGCCTAGCGAACAAAGGGAAGTGGTATGAGATGGGGTAGGGAAGATGAGCAGGGGCCAGGTCATGTGAGGGATTTGAAAGCTGCGCTAAAGAGTTTGCATTTCATTTTAATGTGGGAATGAAATAATCCAATTTTTAAAAGATAATTTTTGCTACTCTGTGAAGATTGTATTGTCCGTATGTTTGTTGGGTCCGGTGGAACATGGATTCCTTGGACATGCTCAGAACTGTACTTTAGAAAGATGAATCTGTCAACAACTTATAAAATAGCTCAGAGAAGAGAAGCTCTTCAGAAATGTGTACAATTGAGAGTTAAGGACAGCATGAACTGGGGAAATCAGACTCACACTTCCAAATGAGGCTACAGGAAGCGAGATGAGAGATTCAAATAGTACTCAACGCTCTTAAGCTAGGACCTTCCATTAACTCCCTCGTTTAATCCTTTCTACAACCCCACAATGCTGGTTACAAAAATCAGTTTCTGAGGTTTTAACCCGGACCTATTGAAAGAGAGATTCAAGGGCATCTGGTTGTCAGTACATAAATGTACATAAATGCTTCAGGTAATTTTAAATTCAGGGGAGGTTGATTTGCTGTGTCTCCACCTCCTTCTGTCAAAAAGACTGAAGGTGGTTACCATTTCGTAAGTACCAATCGCTCTCTCTAACCCTTTCTGCTTTTCTTAAAACTCTGCTGATTACAACCTAAGTGGTGAGATTTCAGGATTCCAGGATGAATCCACAATGAAAATAGCAACAAGTAAGCTTCTGGAGCTTGCTAAAGAAGTCTCTGCTCCTTGCTGGGGTTGGTGTGAATCTTTGCTGGGGTTATGAGGTAAAGGGAAACCTTGATGTAATGCTCTCAGTTGCAGTCCTCATTTGTATTTTCATGTAAATGAGTTTCAGATCCTTCTTGAGAGAAAATTTTGGCTGGGAAACTATGGACAGTTCTGTGCCCAGAGTTGGGGGCGAAAGGCTTGGGGAGTAGAATGGGGAAGGGGAAAGGGGAAGGAGGTGGCACAGGGCACTCAACTTCACTTCCTTCCCGCGTTTGCGTGGAGCCAGGAAACAACCACCCATCTCCTTCCTGAGCCCGAAGGCTCTTAAAATTTTTGCTGAAGAAGAAAAAATAATCTGGTTTTATAACTTTGCATTAGCTGTGCTTGTTTAGATTCTCATGTGAACCGTGCATCTGGATGGTTACCTTAAAATATGCATTTCTTTAAAAAGAAAACTCTGATCTGCATTTTGACCACTTTCCCTTGGTGTTGCTGCTGGGCTGTGTTCAGCCATCTCCAAACCAGAAAAGGTCTCATGGGCACAGGGAAGCTACAAGGTAGGGCAGGGCGAACTGCACCCTTGACATTCAACTTCATAGAAACAGGGAGATGACAAAAGTGGAAGGAAGGAAAGTCATCACTTACTGAGTGCCAACTGTGTGCCCGGGTCTGCTTGGACACATCTCGCGAAGGTTCTCTCAGGGCCTCCTCATTTCCTCGGGTTCTCGGAATCTCCAGTATTAGAGATGAGCCCAAATGGTGAACACACCTCCTGCCAAGTCATTTATATGAGTATTAGTAATAACTAATATTTATCAAGCATATAATGCATGCCAGGTGCTTTACAGGGATTCCTTCATTTAGTACTCTCAACATCTTAGGAGATGGTTCTCATTCATATATTCATTTCCAGATAAAATAACTGAACCCTACAGATTCTAAGTGACTTGTCCAAAATCAACGGTGCTGTGATTCAAACCCAGGCCACCAGATTCTTAAGATCACATGTTTAGTTGTTATGGGATATCACATGTCACTGAGACAGTAAAGTCATAAAATTATACCTGCTCTGGGTATAACTTGCCTGTAGGTTTATCTCTGAGGTCTTTAGGTCCCTTAATTTTTGTCTCCTTTTTCTCCCTAAAGGCATCCTCTCTTCACTTAAGGTACCTACAGCCCTCCTATATTGTATACCTCACTACAGTACCACCTCTTTTCTGAAAAAATTACCTAGTATAATTCACTCATTTACACTGATGCTATCTATGCCTTCTAGGCATAAGTGCATTTAAAAATTTTTTATCTCTAACTATAAAGAGGTGTTTTTTGTTTTTTTTTCTGAGAATTTTCAGCTATCAACTCAGGGATAAATGATCCGTTTGTCTCTACTATGGTCTGGGGATGTCTTCGGCTGGTGACTGGTTGGAATATCTAGGTGTAAGAACTTCCTCTCAAGGGTTTCCTGCTTATCTGGAGAGGGTGAGCTCCAGAACCAGTCACAGGAAGTGTGTTCTCTGAGTGATGTGAGTTAGAGGAACAGGTGTCCTGGCCTCATTAGCTCTGGGACCTGTGATTCTGAGACACTGAGCCTACTCTGCCTGAGCATTCATTTATTCATTCATTCATCAAGTAAGTACGGTCACTTTGAATGGCACCGGGGATGCTCTGATAACCCAGACAGACATTGTTCCTGTTGCCACAGAGTTCACAATGCAGAGTAGGAGACAGACATTAAGTAAGAAATTTCAACGAAAAATGGGCATATTTCATCTCCCATTGGTCCTTTTCCTTCCTCTTCCTTTCTTACTCCATTGACATTATAATTTTTCTCCCATCCTTTTGCCCCAAGGCTCCCACATGCCATGTATCCAGAACCTTCCTTCCACCCTTGTGCCAATATCCCATCTTGGACTTTTCTATCTCACTTTTGCCTAGTGGGTGATTATTACATTTGGTCCGCTCACTGCCAGCCAGAAAACCCATGGCTTGTGACCCATTTTGATCTGCCATGAGTCTTTTGGTCATTTTAAACACACAAAATTAGGAACAGTGTCAAGAACAGGGAATAGTTGATGATCAACTTCAGAGTATCCATTAATTAATTCATTAATTCATTTAGGAAGCATTACATAGCTGGTATCTGCCAGGAATTGAGGTATATGGATGGAAAGGAAAAACACATTTTCTGCATAGTAAAAAAAATTAAAAATTTCCAAAGGAAAGGACCCCCATCTATCTTCTTCATGACCCTGTCCCCAATATTTAGCACAAGGTGGGAACTCAATAAATATCTGCGAAATGTAAGAATGAATTCATATTTTGGCTGAAAAGACAGATATATAAAGAACCATAATAAGGTAGGATGACCATTCATTCAATAAATATTGATTGAATATCTCTAAGTGTTACATAATATGTCAAACAAGACAGATGCTGTCCTTGCCCTTATGAACCTTACAGTTAAAAATTTGCACAAATAAGTATTGGAGTTATGATAAGTAATGTGAAGAAGTGTAGGGTCTAGAGAGCATAAAACATGATATGTTTACCTGGCTCATGAGAAAGCCCTATAACTCAATAAAGCTCAGATTACTTTTGAAAAACTGAAAGATTAATATGGTTGAAACATTTTGAGTGGGGGAAAGGAGAGAGTGGAAAGAGCAAGGTTAGGAAGAAAAGCAGAGATTGGATCCCCACGGTGTTAAGGCGAGATCCCCAGATGTGAGGGCAAGTTAAGGGTTTAGTGCTTATCTTGAGAGCAGTGAGAAGCTTTTCTAAGATTTTAAGAGCAAGATATGATGGGTTTTAATTTTTAGAAAATCACTCTGCTTTGAAGATAAAGAATGGGAAGAGATCAAGAGTGGACAGTAGGAGACCAATTAGGAGGCCACTGCAGTAATCTAGGTATGAGGTGACATTGACTTGAACTAGGCGGGTGATATTGGAGACAGAAAAAAGTGGATGGATCCAAAATATATCTTGGTTGTAAAATCAATACAACATGATCACTGGATTGTGGGTGGGTGGTGGTGACAGTAAAGGAGAGAGGTTGTCAGGCATAACTCTGGTCAATCCCATAAACGTTGGTGTCATTTTCTGAGATTGGAAATACTGGAGGAGAATCACGTGTTTTGGAGGAACATTGGGTTCCTAACCTAGTTAGGTTTTGGATACTATCACCTTGAGATACCTGTGCGAGATCCAAATGGAAATGTTAAACAGTTTAATGGATACATATTGTGTGACTGCCTGGCCCAGCATTCTTCCTCTAGCATAATTATGAGGTGTGCATGTGACCCAATCTAAGGCAATCGTAATATCTTGACTCCCAGGCCACAGGGATTGATTCATAGAGAAGTCATGTGAACATCAGTGGACCAATCAAATTCCTTCTTTTAGTCTGAGTGGACAGAAGAGAGGTTTTTACACTCTGGTTGCAGAGCTGTGAGGATGTGTGTTCAGAGCTCTTAATGATTATGGGGATTATATTGGCTTAGAAAAATGAAAATAATGTGCAGAGAGACAGGAGTCGGAGAGAAAGGATCCTGAGAATAACAGAGCCCTCTTGCTTCTGACTCTGGTTTGGTGACATGAATTAAGAGTCAGTATGGGCCTCCCTGGTGGCGCAGTGGTTGAGAGTCCGCCTGCCGATGCAGGGGATACGGGTTCGTGCCCCGGTCTGGGAGGATCCCATATGCCGCGGAGCGGCTGGGCCCGTGAGCCATGGCCGCTGAGCCTGCGCATCCGGAGCCTGTGCCCCGCAACGGGAGAGGCCACAACAGTGAGAGGCCCGCGTACCGCAAAAAAAAAAAAAAAAAAAAAAAAAGAGTCAGTATGTGTCTATTAATCTTGCACTCTCTCTCTGACTCTTTCTGTTTCTCTGTCTCTCTTTCCTTTTTTTTTTTTTTTTTGGATGTTTGTCTGTTTTTTATCTTACGCTAGTTTTGGGTGGGATTTTATCACTAATAATCACGACAATGCTAGCAATACATACAGTTGGATTTATTAGCTAGAACTCATACAGCGAGATCTTGGCTGTAGATATATTGTTGAGACTTGTTGATATATCATTTGAGACAGGGAGTGGACAAGGTCACCAAGAAAGAAAGGAAAGACACAGAGTACTGAGGTCTAAGCTCTGACGAACTCTAACACTAAAGATCCAGGAGAGGACGATGAATTCCCAAGGAGGTTGAGAGAAATGTCCTAAGTCATTGGAGGAAAACCAGCAGAATGTGGTGTCCCAGATACTAAGGGTGTTTTAAAGAGGTGGTGATTGACTACATAGAATGTTCCAGAGAGGGCAAATATGACAAGAACTGAAAGGCAGCCATGGGATTGGGCAGCACAGATGTCCTTGGTGCCTTTACCAAGAAAAATTTAGTGAAGTGAGAGGTCAGGAGCCAGGTGGAGTGGATTGAGGAGGAGATGGGGGTGAAGAAGTAAAGAAAGCCTGAGTTTGCAAACAATTCTTTTGAGAATCCTAGCTGCAAAGGGGAGGAATGGGTAGGATGGCACTGGAGAGGGAGATCAAAGGGGGATATTGTTTATTGTATTTATTTTTTTAAAGATGAGAGGTACTAAAATCAAATTATATTTAAAGATCTATTAGAGCACAGAGAGAAAGCAGGTAACTCTGCTTGGGTGAGTAGAAGAAGGTCTCCCTGAGGAGATAACTGTGAGCTGGGTTTTGAAGAAAGAGTAAAACTTTTCCAGAGGAAGATGGCATTGCATGCAAAAGGAGATCGTAAGCCAACACACAATGATGCATTTAAAGAATGGTCAACAGCTTAGAGCATGGAAAATTTTAGTCCTGGACCCTGTTAGAAGAAAGGAAAACCCATCCAAGACTTTTTCTACCTTTTATCTTTGTTCTCAATTTCATCTTTAAAATAATTGGTTAGACCAGATTATCTTTAAAGTCTGTACCAATATTAAAATCCATAGCTAATGGTGATCTGTCTTGAATGTTTTGTTAGACTGATAGAAATACTCCCCCAAATGAATATGCCACCACAGCTGTTTTCTGAAATTATGCTTTATATTGTGAAGCTTCCAGGAGGTTGGAGGCTCAGCTTAAAGTGGTCCCCTTAGAAAAAAAAATAATCATGAAATATCTTTGAAGTCTACTGTGTTTTACCTTAAAGGTTCATGTGCATCCTATTCCTTAATATATTTGACATGAGTACTATTAAATTGTTCTATTATTCACTGATGCCCCAGGAAGATAGGCCAGCTACACCCTTTAGATTTAAATATTTCCACATAGTTATATGCATAAGCTCTGAGCAAGGCTGAACGTCCCTGGCTGGCTTCTATTTCCTAGACTTTCCTCACTTGCCCACTCACTACCAGCTTCATAGAGGCAGAGAGTCTGAGTGTCAGCTCTCTGCACAAGTGAAATATGGTAGAACCTGGGATAGAGAGGAAGGGAGCTTTAAGAGTAGCTTAAACTGAGTTAGTTGATCTTTATAAATGTCCTGTACCAGTGGGAATCAAGTAATTGCATTATGAGCCTTAGCATCTTAGCTACTCACATATCATAGGATTCACATCAACTTTGGTGTATAAAAGCCACATAAAATTGCCTGAAAGAAAAAAAAACACACATTAATTGGATTCTTGGCAAAAGACTGAAAAAAATGTCCCAGACTGATGAAGCAAGTTATTTTTAGATAATTTTGCCCTAAAATATGTTGGTGCCTCTGTAAATGAGTTCATAACACATGCTAAAAACTCCTTTGGCCTGATCCTTTAAAAAAAATCTCCATTTTTCCCTTTTTATTACATAGTAAAATAAAATGAGCTGTCTCCCAGTGCCTTCTCTTAGAAGCATTCCTCGGCTGAAATGTCTTTTTTCTGCTTCCATCTTCATGTTTACCTTCCTATGAGCCCCCTTCCTTTTTTCATATGCCCTACTTTTGTAACCTAAAGATATTGATAGAAATTTAAGTTCTTTCCACCATTCATTTAGTATTTCAGTTGTCCCCATTTTTAACCCATGAGCTCATCCTTATGATCCATCAGATTTCCTACATTTCAGCCCTCTGTCCTTTTTCTAATGAAAAAGTGGGGGACTAACACTTTATATGGCATTGCAAGGGAAGGATTAAGCCACTGGTAGTTACAGAGATCTGGCTTAGTGATAAGAGATCTGCCAATGATTAGAAGACTTCACCTACTTGGTCTTAAGATGGAATTAGTCCAGATGGTGCCAATGGGAATTAAGGGACTGTATGGTCCCGGAGCAAACACAATGCCTGTCTTTTGGATGCTCTTAATCTCCCAGGTAAATGAGGGAAATAGGGCTTTCTGAGGCCTTGGCCATACATTCCCCGGTGATTATAGTACCAAATACTCATGATTCAAAGTGACTGGTTATCAGATACTAGACACATCTAAATCATTAAAGGATTTAAAGGTCTGCCTGATGGTCCCATGTTACTAAAATTGATGAGTTTTAAAGTCATTTATTGTATTTCTGAAGCTGCATTTACAGAGGTATTCAATCATCTTGGTCATATATATCACTGGAAGGAAAGACAAATTTAATTCTTCAAGAAAGCATGACATGGATATAGATATGTTTCCTTAGTGTGTCCTGTTTACTTTGCTTACAGAACCTCTACTGTGTATATCTGGGACAAACTTCATGAACTCTATGCAAACAGGCATACTTATAGTGCTTCCTTCTTTATGTTTCTAGCAACCTAGAATTTGACATCACAGTTAAAGTACATTCTTAGTATATGTATTGCTTTCAGGGGCTAGGAAAATCCAGAGGCCTTCTGTACTCACATGACCTTGCCCTTTAAATTATTCCCTAAAAAATTGTCTGATGACAGAAACAATCAATTTCCAGTCTTCATGTGTAAGCTCAAATCTCTGATAAAACGCACATTGTCTGATTGAAACATTCTTTATATTGTTATCATTCATTTCGACTTTAATGTAAATGAAGATCCTGAGAAGTTGTGACTCTAGAGTTGAGGGGAGAGCTGGGGTTACTGGGTGATATTGGGTGATAATGAGGAAAGATTCGCTGAGGGTGGAAATGAATCAATCCTGACTTTGCTTAATTCAACAGTTGTGCATGAGATGAACTTGCTCTCAGTCAGGAAACTAGCGCAATTCCTCCAAAAGGAGGAGCTTCCAAACTTTTCTGTAACTAGGAATGGAATCTAAGGCCAGCTCCCATCTCTGGAGGTCCCATCCGTGGGCATCACCACCTATGTCAATGTGGGCAAATCAAAATGACTTCTTTTCAGAAATCTTAGGCATTTATATCCATCACACATTCTTTATGGCTAACTTTCTTGCTTCTGATGACAGATTTGACTCTCAAAAAGGAGTGATGCAAAAACTTCCTGTCAAGTCATAGAGTTTGCACATACAGTTTTCTTTTCTTGAGATGTCTTTGTCTGGTTTTGCTAACAGGATACTACTAGCTTTAGTATAATGAGTTGGAAAGTGTCCCCTTATCTTTTTGTTTTTGGGAAAGTTTATGAAGGGTCGGTATTTTTCTTTAAACATTTGATAGAATGCACCAGTGATACCATTGGACCTGGGCTTTTCCTTCTGGAAAGTTCTTTGATTACTACATTGTAGAGAAAAAGAAAGTAGATTAGTGGTTTTCTGATGACCACCTGGTAGTGGTTGATTGCCTAGTAACTGCTGAGGGGCTGAGGGTTTGTTTTTTGAGGGTGACGAAAATATTCTAAAATTAGTTTGTGGTGATGGTTGCACAACTATGTGAATATACTAAAAACACTGAATTGTTCACTTTGAGTGAGTGAACTCTATGGTATGTGAATTATATTTTGGTAAAGCTATTTAAAAAACAGGTATTGATTCTGTTCATCGTCTCTACTATTTCTGTTTTCAGTATATTATTCATTTCTGCTTTTTTTCTTCTTTTAAATTTCTTTAGGTTTGCCCTGTTTTTCTAGCTTAAGTTGCAAATTTAATTCATTCATTTTCAATTTTTAATTAGTTTACTTAAAGTTATATATTAACCTTTAAAAACATTTTAGCTGCATCTAACAATTTTTAAAGTAATACTTTTATTCTGTTGTAAATATTTTGTAATTGTCATACAGTTCTATGCCCCTAAAATTATAGCTTCCAAATACATAAAATATATGAATATTTTGCAATGTCTACTGTGATTTCTGTTTTCCCCCATGAGTTATTCAGGAGCACATGTAAAAGTTTTAAAAATATGTGTCTGTGTTTACTATCTCTTAATGGACTTTTATTTTCATTATTATGTAGTACCCAAAATTATTTTTTAATAAAAAAAATGTGTGTTGGGCCTGAAATTCTATTTTGTCTAATACTGATATTGTTACACAAAATTTCTTTGGTTATTAATTGAATGACACCACTTTTCCCATAACTTTTGATCTTTCTGTGTGATCATGCAATTTTGTTTAGTGTTTCTTATAAATAGCAAATAACTGTATTAAAAAATTCGATCTGTTTATCTCTGTCATTTATCAAATTCATTCCATTTTCATTGTTACAATCACTGATATATTTGCACTCATTTCTACCTCCTTATTTTTTTTTACTATATTTTTATTGGATTTAAATATATATATATGTGTGTGTGTGTATATACATATACTTCTATGCTCTTTTTGGATAAAGTTGCTGAGTTTTATTTTTTTAGAAAGGTCTTTTAAAAAAATTTTTATTTATTTTATTTATTTATTTTTGACTGCATTGGGTCTTTGTTGCTGTGCGTGGGCTTTCTCTAGTTGCGGTGAGCGGGAGTTACTCTTTGTTGCGGTGTGTGGGCTTCTCATTGCAGTGGCTTCTCTTGTGGTGGAGCATGGGCTCCAGGCACGCAGGCTTCAGTAGCTGTGGCTCACGGGCTCTAGAGCGCAGACTCAGTAGTTGTGGTACATGGGCTTAGTTGTTCCACAGCATGTGTGATCTTCCCAGACCAGGGATTGAACCCATGTCCCCTGCATTGGCAGGTGGATTCTTAACCACTGAGCCACCAGCGAAGTCCCAGTTGCTGTGTTTTTGTTTTTGTTATTGTTGCTGTTGTTTTAAATACTCTCCACACATCTTTTCTCTCTACTCTGTTGGTTTGGAAGTATTTCTCTTATTTTAATTTTATTATTTCTATTACTTTAATTACCATCTCCAATCTTTGACCATGATATTTTTTCCAAAGTCTAAATTTATTCAAGAAATTTTGGAATGTTACAATCTCTCTGGGCATATTTAACTACTCATTAAAAAACTACTTCCTGGAGTTTTCAAACTTTCCCCCCAAAATGCTAAAATAGCTTTTAAAATTGTTGATATTTTATTAAATTAATCAACATGTTTTATTAATATTATGTTTATCACCATTTCTTGTATCCCATACCCTCCCTCTGGGTCCATTTTTTTTTAACTTAAATATATCCTCTAATATTTGTGCTCATAAGCATCAATTGGTGGTAAACTCTCTTGCTCTTTCTTTATGAATCTAACAACTTTATTTCTCTTCTTTTTGTTTTTTTTTTAATGATAGTTTGTCTGGGTATGAAAGTCTAGACTTAGATAACTTCACTTAGTATTTTGAGGATATTATTCTTTTTAATTTTATTTATTTATTTATTTATGGCTGTGTTGGGTCTTCGTTTCTGTGCGAGGGTTTTCTCTAGCTGTGGCAAGCAGGGGCCACTCTTCATTGCAGTGTGCGGGCCTCTCACTATCGTGGCCTCTCTTGTTGTGGAGCACAGGCTCCAGACGCACAGGCTCAGTAATTGTGGCTCACGGGCCCAGTTGCTCCACAGCATGTGGGACCTTCCCACACCAGGGCTCGAACCCGTGTCCCCTGCATTGTCAGGCAGATTCTCAACCACTGCGCCACCAGGGAAGCCCGAGGATATTATTCTTTTATCACCTCCTATCTACTCTTGCTATCAATTTGTCAGACCTTTGTGAGTAATCTGTCTTAAAATAATCTTTATTTTAAAGATTTTTTCCCCTCCCTTTGTTCTCAATGATTTGTAGTCTCACTACATTTGTTACCTTGTAGTAATTAATATTTATTTATCCCTCTGGGTCCTTAGATTTAATTTTGAATCTGAGGACTCATGTCTTTTTTCAGTTCTGTAAAAACATTAGCAAACCTCTCTTCAAATATTACTTTTCTACCTTTCTGGGAAATTGTATTAAATAAATTAGACATTTCCATTTATCCTCTAAGACCTTTAACTGTTTTGTCATATTTTTCATTCTTTATCTTTTTGTGATGCAGTCTAGTAAAACCCTCAGGGCTATCTTCCAATTCCCTGGTTCCGTACTGTCTAGTTGTTTATCAAAATTTTTTTCAAGAAATACTTTTTTCATGTTTAAATTTTTTACATTGTTTCTTTTAGATCTACCTATTTTGTTTAATTTCTTCCTGATTTTGCTTGTCAATTATGTGTTCTATTTTTAGTGGATGTTATTCTTTCACTTATCTCCTTTATCATCCTGAAAGTCTCTGTCAGGCTATTCTTGTACTTTAATTTTGTTTGGCTAAATGTATACCCTTTTTTATATTGATTTATATTGGCTATGTCTTAGCATTCTTTTCTTTGTTTTTGGTATCATGGTTTCTAGGCTCATTTTGAGAAGGAATTAAGTTTTCTTTTTGTTGTTTTCCTTCTCTGCTTATCCCTCTCTAGTTTTTACAATTGCCTCCATTTGGCTTCTTGGGGCTTGCCGACCAAACAAGTCTTATGTTAACAGGTTTGGAGCTTACATACCTTAAGGATTATGGCCTCAAAGATTAAGGTTTATGGTCAATCTGGTCATAGAGCCAGAAGTTAGCTCCTTTTGGTTCCTGGAAATGAGGCTGTTTTTATGTCCTACCAATTCAAAGAGGCAATATTCCCAGGCAACAATTAGCAGAGCTTTTGTCAACCTTTATTATTACTACTAATAATACTACTGTTTTTTGTTTTTTTTTTTAATAAGGGGAAGTTCCACCCCAGTCTCCAGCTTGAGTCCTGTTGCCACTTCATACTGAGTAATTTTAATTACTGTAATCTCAGATGAACAAAACTCCCAGATATCTTTGCTTGCTTCCTGCCCCAGAAGCAGGCCCAGATCTTTGTGCCATAAGCTACTGATTGCTTTGCTTTTCTGGTACGCATACCTAGTCCATGTAGGTGCTTATTGTGTTTTGAACCTACTTATATCATTTTACTTTTTTATTTATACTTCACCTATCATTGCACTTATTTGAAGGGGGGATTGAGTATAAAAAGCATATACTTACTAAATATAATCTTAATACCTGCTTAGGGTGATTCTTGCTTAAATACAATTTCCAAATTGCTTTAAAAATAATTTGAGCCCAACTGAAATAAACACTTTCTTAATGCTTTCTTAAACTTTAGAGCAGTGTTGTCCAATAGCAATGAAATGCAAGCCACATATATACTTTTACATTTTCTAGCAGCTACAGTAAAAATATTTTTAAAAAACAGGTGAAATGAACTCTCATATTTTAGTTAACCCAATGTATCCAACATATTATCATTTTAAAATAAAATCAATATGAAATTATTAATGAGATATCATTATTCTTCTTTTCACACTAATTCTATGAAATCTAGCATGTATTTGGTACTTACGGCACATCTCAATTCAGAAGAGCCACGTTTCTATTGCTCAATAGCCACATGTGGCTCGTGGCTTCCATATTGGATGGTGCAAATTTAAAGTATTTATAAAATAATAGTAAATCTGATCACCACCATCACCAGTTTGGACTTTTTAAACTTCTTTTGTTCCAAGAATTTCATTAAGTAATTAAGACACACAGAGCAAAATTTAGATGGCCGCAAAAGCTGTATGGTCCTCTATATTATACTTGTCATCACAATGCTAGTATATTTGGAGAACTTTCCTTAGCTGCTTTTTCTAAACTCAGGAAAGATAGTGAAAGTCTTGTGTGTACAAATTTACGACAGAAATAAGACCATTTAGGCTTTCAATCTTGAAAAACTGGTTTCTGAAAAATCAAAGTTTTTGTTTTTTTCTGAGTGATGGAAATGAGATATATAGGGTTTGAAATGGTCATTACGTTAATTACTTAATGAATTAATTAAGAAGTTAAAACTCCATTTACTACCAAAAAGCATTTGAAGGTGCTAGTAACAATTAGAAAGGAGTCAGAAGTGTAAAGTATGATGGAGTTTTATGAGTTTATATGGATTTTCTTTCAGTTAGGATTAATTTTCAATTCCCCCTAGACATAGGATATTTGGTTTTTCTGAGTGTTCTAACAATGATTTTGAAAGGTTATTTACAGTCTAACATCTCAGGTATCTCAGACACCTAGGTAGATCTGTTGGGTGCAAGAACTCCTTGCCCCTGTGTGGCATTAACAAACCTTGTTACTTCCGGGGAAAGTAATCCTTTCAAGATACTTGGTTACATTGTCAAATCACTTGTTTTCTAAACCATGGGACTACTTTCTCTCAAGATCTTGAAATCACACTCCTTTATAAGATTGTTTATTTCTACAGCTTAGAAACATTGATAGTTCATCAACCTCTTGATTTTATGGCCAATCTTGAGACATGCTAATTTGTCACATATTTTGAAACCCCTTCCTTCATGGGGAGTGGTTTCCCCCAGTAATTCCCAATCATGTTATATTTAATGAGAACAATACCAGTAATCACATTGGTACATAGCCCTTTTCTCTTTGGAATCTCTAAATGGTTTCCAGATTGGTGAGGGGTTGGTTTTCAAAAGCTCCTTGTGAAGAAAGAAGGGGAGGGGATTAGTTCCTAATCAAGGTAGTGGGGATGAGGCTCTGGACAAAATTGAATCGTTACCCATGTTGTTCAGTCCATCTGTGCTGTAACATTTCCATCCTGACTGAATGTTCCAATGAGCTGAGATGCACCTATTTGGCAGGGATTCCTCTTATGCTGGCTGGGGAACCATCATGCTGTCATCACAGCTGGATATGACAGGTTCCAGGAACTCAGAAATTGTTCTTGACATGATGGGAAACATATTTCTGTCTGAGCATCAGGAATGCGTCATTTCCTATGTAAGGAGTAACAGTACTGCTGCACCCCCAGCTCTTTCTATCTCAGTTGCCATGGCTTATTGTTCCCTATGGCACTTATCACCACATAACATGTTACATACTTGTGAATTTTCTGCCTCTCCTCATTAGCATGTAGCCTCCATGAAATCCCTAGCTTTGTCTGTTTTGTTCACAGGTGTGTTTCCTGCCTCAGGCGCTTAGTAGGAGCCCAGTAAAGCTTTACTGAATGAAAGAATGAATTTACACGCAAGAATCCTGCCTTCTTTCAAATAGTTAAGTGGAGTTGGGGAAGCCTAGATTGAGATCCCAGCACTCTGGTTTGTGAGCTGTGAGATCTTCAGCAAGTTCTCTGGCTTTCAGGTGTCTCAGGTATGAAATGGAGCAATAATATGTACTTTATAGGTCAACTGCGGATTAGATGATGTCAAATGCTCAGGCAAGCTCGGGACCTGGCCTGCAGTAAGCACTCAACAAAGGGCGGCTATTGGGAAAAAATGTTTCACGAGTCCAGTGGTGCCTCCCCCAGAAAGTTGTTAGCACTCAGGACCAGTTGTTAGAATTCAGAACCTTCACTTCAACCACAGAGGTTTAAGCCTCAGGGCTTAAGTCACATTCCTTCAAGAATCTGGGCAAAGACCTGGGCCTGTCACGGGTCCCAGAGTCTTTAAGGCAGCAGAATGTGCTTAGGGGTTTTCCAGCGAATTTCAACACAGTCTTCAGGAATACCTTGTTCCCCGCGCTGGGGCCATTGGCCGGCTTTGCACCCCAGCCCAGTGGGGACAGCTGCTGAGAAGGGGAGGGGCTCGTGATACCCCACAGCATGTGGCTTTCAACAAACAGAAGGGTAAAAGTTTGGTTCAGCCCCCTCTGGCTTGGGGTTATCAAGCTGGCTTTGCTAAAGGGTGCTTTGTCCTTATTTGGACGGGGTGAGAAGTGGTGATGGGAGGCAAGAAGGTCTGGGGTGGGGTCTCTCCTAGACTCCTGATCGCCAGCCCTAGCTGGGAGCTAGTGCTGAAACAGCAGCGTCAGTGTGGCGACAGCTGACTCACAGCCCAAACCCACATCTTTGGAAAGAGAGATACCTGGGCGGTCCTGCTTCTCCTCCTGGGCCCTCCTGGAGGAGGCATACCTCTGAAAGCAAGTGAGGGTTAAGTGCATAATCTTATCTGCTTCTCAAAGCACAGAAGGAATACTTTACCAATCATTTGAAATAAGTGGCGTTGCAAAAATGCAATGTTAAGCTGATACGCATTCCTGAAAGCTCCAGGAGTGGGTGGAGGTAGGATCACGTCAAGCAAGCTAATAATACAGTGTGATAAGTGAGACAGAGATGTGAAAAGCCACTTTGGAGCTGTTGGTGCTTTTACGCATGTGAGCTATTGTTATCATTACTAATACACAGGCTATATGTTTCAGATGAAGAAAAGGGAGGTAAAAGGATTTAAGAAACAGGGTGTGCAAATAAAGATTTCTACTAAAACACATATGCGCATGCATGGGTGTGCTTGTACACATGCACACGCACACATGTGCATGTACACTGTCTTTGCAAGGTACTCGTTCTCTCTGACTTCTGGACAGAAAGTGGTCATGCGGAGCCCTGACCCTACACACTGTGCCCACTCCCAGCTCCCACCTCACCTGACTCCCCGCAGGAATGCTAGGAATGCCCTCCCTCCCCCTCCCTGCCCCCCATGCCAGCCCACCTACCAAAATCATGGGCTCCAATCCCAGAGCCTGGAGAATTCTGCCCTAGGCCTTTCACGGTGATCCACATTCTACTTGCTCTACATGTCTGTCACATGTTTGTGTTGTCCTGTTTCTGTAACTGGAAATTTGTTTTTGTAACTGGAAGAGTGGAATAAACCACTCCCTTCACTCCCCTCCCCACACCGCCGACCACCTCGAACAAGGTAGGGGCTACGGGGTGTGCTTCTTGTTCAGAGGGTCATAAACCTTCACACTCCCTCTTCCTCTGATGGAAGGTCTCTGAGAGGCCTCCCTAGGACAGGGAGGTGACCCAACGGACAGAAAAGTAGCATTTCAGAGCTTCTGCAGGGCTTCCTGCAGCCGTCTATGATTAGCGGGTCCTGACTTATCTGGGGTTTCTTAAGCAGGGGTCAGGGGTCCAGGGGCAGCCTGGAGTCCCTCTGAGGATGAGCAGAGCCGGGGGGGGGGTGACGACACTTGACACTTTTCAGTACATTGATATAAAGTATGAATTCCACAGGCTAGAATTACACTGTATTAGTGTGGAATGGGTTATGCTGTATTCAAAAAACATGCTTATTCCTGGATATTGAAGTACATCCCATGATGTTAAAAAGTAGTGGTTATTTTTGCAGGTGGTAAGTGTGCATGGTGTGTGTGTAATCAGCAAGCCCTCCTTCAGTGACCCACCATGGAGACCCCCAAGGAGACTGTACTTCAAAGCCCCTCCCAGATCCCATACAGTCAAAAAATTCATTGAGCACCTACTCTGTGCCAAGTAATGTTCTATGTAAATGAACCAGTTCCCACCCCCCAGGAGATCACAGCCTGCCAGGAGGCCAGAGGAGACAAAGGCAGAGGGTACACAGAGAGGTGGCAGGGGGAGGCTGATAGCCCAATTTAGATGAGTAAGATGATTAAACACTGATGTGAAGTGAATTCTAGAAAGAATTCCTCTCTCCTGGAGTAGAAACAATTTCCTGTAATTCTTTTATGGAGAAATCTAATCTCATGAGGGATTTTTTTTTTTTTTTTTTTTTTTGCTCCCTTTCCTGACTAATTTGTTTTTCTGGTATGTGTGTGTGTCTGTGTGTGTGTAACTGTCATTGAGATTGCCATACACGGGGCCTTGGCTTAGCCTGAACCCCATGTCACTTTTACTCTTCCTTAAACCCTTTCAGTGCCCCCCACATCACTATACACACCACACGACACCACACACACTACATACACACCACATACCACGTACACCACACACACACACCCCTTTGTGTTGGGATGTCCTAAAATGCAGTGACCTGGGCTTACCAGGTGCCTTGCAGTCTTCTGTCGCATAACATGGCCACGGGGAGAGGGGACACTGGGCAGGTCTTTCTCCCCCTAAGGCAGTTTATGGCTAAGAGCAGCCTCCTGGGAGTGTCTGGGATCTGTTCTTGTTCCTATTCATACCTTTATGTCAGAATTGACTAGGGCCATAATAATCCTTATGACTTGCTTGAAAGGACACAGGAAGTCAGGTTGTTTTTTTTAAATTTGCTTTTTCTAAAAGGTTAAAATTAAGGCAGGAAGGAGCAGAACATCACTCCACTGGGCTCGGCTGGGATGGGTTGTCTGTGTATCTTTCCCGTTTTACCCACGGTTCACCTTCCTCAACTACATGGGGAGTCAACTCGGAGGTGATTTCAGATGCCCTCCTCACCCCCACGCTTAACCCATCCTTCTCAGGCTGTTCTCCCACTGCCCGGCCTCCGCACTTCAGTCATTTCCCCTCCTGAAAATGCTTTGGGCCTCCCACTCTCCTGGCTTGACTCACCTTTGCCCCCTGACCTGCAAGAGTAACCTCTTCCTGTCGTCCTACCTCTTCCTGAAAGCATTGCTGAAATTCCACCTTCTTCATGAAGCCTGCCCGAATCAACTGAGCCAGGACAGCTCACTTCTCAACTTGGAGAGGATTTTCTGTGCTCAAGTGGTGCTGCTCTCATTCATTTATTTGACAAATATTTGTTAAACAGCTAGTATGCACTAAATAAACATCACGCTCCTTGTGGGAGATACAGCGATGGATGAAACACAAAGCTTTCTGTCCTATTGTTGGTGCCCAGACTGCTTGTAGGTTCTTTGTACAGGAAGACTGGGTGTAACACTTCCTTGTACCCCCCAGAAGGTAGTAAGAATTCAGTCGAATTTACTGAACTGATTAACCAATGAAGTCATTCTTTCTTTTGTGCAATGCCATACAGAGTTTGAGTCAACACTGTAAATAACCCTTCTGAATAACCAAAGCTGAGTGTGGAAAGAAGAGGAATACATTTCACTCTTATTAAAAACAGCGTGCGATTGTTTTCTGTATCAAATGTAGAATTCCGATTTTATCAAACATATCTCAGAGGAACACCCCGGCCCCCAAGACAGACGGTGGTTGTAAACATCTCCCCTTCCTGCTCAGAGACTGGAATTCCAGAGCCTGACCTGTGAAATACCAGTTCTCTTCTCCCTCCCCAGGGTGGAAGCTAAGCCCCGAGGGTATTTGTGTGTTTAGACCCTCTCTGGGTGATGCCTACCACAGGACTGGGAGTTAGCTCAGCCCACAGACCACTAGCAGAGGGGTTGAAAAAAGACAGACGGGACTCGGAGGAAAGGAACACAATTGCTCAGTGACCCACAATCTGGATCCTAGAAGCCTCATTATGGTTAGACACATTGCTTCACTGTTGACCTTGTTCTTTGATACATACACTCTCATGTGTACACTGCGTCTTTTTCTAACCAGTTCCTCCTTCCCACCAACACCAACATACTAAAAGATGGCAAATGGCACGTATACTGGCATTCTTCTACAGCTTAAGACCCAGTCAAGACTCCTGATGCCTTAAAAGAAAAACAAATGACATCAGCTATTTCCTTCCTGATAACTACACTACTTTAAAGGAACACTGAAGTTTTGTTTATAAAAATACACTGATGATTACATAACCAATGAGATCTATATTCTCACCATATTTTGTTTATTACAGACTCTATTAAAAATTTCAGCCCTCATGTAATCTTCCTTAAGCTTTGTGGTTTACTTGACAATCTGGTGAACCTTCACACTTACCTGAGGGTTGGTTGTGCACTTTAAGGTGTCAGAGCATAAGGAGTTCTATGCTGAGGTGAAGGAGGCTAAATGGAATAGGCTTCCTGTCTTAAATTAGCCATTAGGTCATAGGCTTCTGGGGGACCCCATGACATCAGGTGACCAGAGTGGTGGAGCAACAGGAGTCCATGAATCACATGCTGGCTGGGGAGGAAACTGAACAATTCTCCTGTCTAGCTGAGATTGCTAACGCCCGGGCTGGGGAAGAGCTGTGTCACCCTTCTGTGGCCCTGAGCTGGGCAAACCTGTGGGTTTCTGGAGAAGCCTCTGTTTGTATGGCTAAATAATAAAAGACTGTCTTAGATGGGCCTATGCTTATACTGAGTGATGAACCATTATTAGAGTCCTGCTAACTGATCATACTTTTGACTGACTACAGAGGAGTCTTATGGTTTTCAGCAATCAAGTCCATGGGCTTTGGGAGTGGGCCAGAAGAACTTGTCAGTCAGTTCTTCTTCAACATGCATTCCTTTCTCCTCTTAATATCAGCAAAAGCTAGGCTATGAACTAAATGTGTGCCTCCAAATTTATATGTTGAATCTCTGATCCCCAAAGAGACGTTATTTGGAAGTGGGGTCTTAAGAGGTAGTGTGGTTTGGATGAGGTCCTGAGGGTGGAGCTCCTGTGATGGGATTAGTGCCCTTACAAGAAGAGACAACTTCTCCATCACATGAGGACACAGCGAGATGGCAGCCATCTGCAAGCCAGGAAGAGAGCCCCACTAGACACCAAATATGCCAGCAACTTGATCTTGAACTTCCTAGCCTCCAGAACTGTGAGAAATAAATGTCTATTGCCTAAGCTGCCCAGTCTATGGTATTTTGTTATAGCAACCCAAGCTGACCAAGACAAGCTGTTTGTACTTGTTGAAAAGAAAATTGCTCACACCCAACTCTTTTAAGCACACTACCCTCTTTTCTCTTTATTCACCTAATAATTGTAGTATTTAATTAGCATCTTTTTATGTACTCTCCTTTATCTTTTTATCTGTCCCAGTATCCTTTTCCACCTCACTGCTTATCTTTTCTGCTTTTACATAATTACCTGGATAAATCCTAGTGCATGTATGTCAAGACTCAGCTCAGGTGTCCCCTCTGACATGAAGCCTTCCCTGTTCTCTTCTCCTTCACCCCAGCCTGGATTCAGCACTCCCATAGCACCCCGTGGTGGCTCCTACCAGAACCTCTATTCCTCTGTGTTTTACTCTTTAATGTCCTTCACTAGACTGAGTTTCTCATTGAAGGCAAGTGTGTGTGCTGAGCTCCAGGAGCAGAGCCTAGAGCAATAGGCATAGAAAGTGCTTATTGAGTGAAAGATGTTTTTCAGTGAAATCCTTGGAACAGAGAGTTAAGTCTTTGAAACAAATTAGGGTCAGTGCGCAGGGAAGGACTTGGGGGAGATGTGCTGGGCAAAGACTAGGGAGCCGCCTGGGGTTAGATAGGAACTTCCAAGTCAAAATGGGGCCTCAAGTGTTGCTGAAATTGTTGAGACAAAAGCAGTGAAGTAACAGAGGAGTCTGTAATGGAACCGGGTTGTAGAAGCCCATAATGCAGTATCTCAGAAAGTGATGAAGATCAGTATGGAGGGTCAGAGACTCTAGAATTTTTACCCATTTGAACAACTGTCATGGGTTAAATTGCTCAAAAGATGTTGAAGTCCTAACCCCTAGTACCTGTGAATGTGACCTTATTTGGAGATAGGGTCTTTGCAGATGATCAAGGTAAGATGAGGTCACTAGGTTGGGCCCTAATCCAGTATGAATGGTGCCCTTATAAAAAGGGAAAATTTGGACACAGAGACAGAAACACATGAAGGGAGATGATGTGAAGACATGGGAGAATGCTGTCAATAAGCCAAGGAATGCCTGGGGCTGCCAGAGGCAGGAGAAAATGATGGAACAGATTCTCCCTCCCAGCCCTTAGGGGGAACCAACTCTGCAGACACCTTGATCTCAGTGTTCCAGACTCCAGAACTGTGAGGAAATAAATTTCTGTCGTTGAAGCCACCCTGTTTGTGGTACTTTGTTAACGACAGCCCTAGGAAACTAGTATAAACTTCTCCACCAGACTCTGAATTGGGGTAATTTATCCTGGAATCTCTAGCACCTGGCATATTCATGCGATGTTTGCAGAAATCTGAGGATTAATTCGCCATGACAGAGGCTTGAAGTGCCTCTAAGGCAAGCTTTCCTCAGACTTTAAGTTGGAGGAAAAGAGGCTAAAAAGGGTAGAAACATGAGAGGCTGGAATTGGTACACACCAGAATTTTGCCCAAGCTTTTACTATCACTACCCACCCTCCACCCCCAAATCATGACACCTTCTCGATACAGAGACCCCAGCAGGACTCCAAGATCCAAGAAGGCCGTTTGTGTTTAGAGCCATCACTAACGAGGATCAGTGAGAACACGATGTCCTCACCCTGGGTCCTGCCCCCATTCCTACCCTGGGGTTTAGCTACCCCACAATTGCATAGGAAACTCTTGTTTCTTATTATTTAAAGGTTAACTTGAAATTCATTTCTGATGAGAAAAGTAAGAAAACTCTGGAAAGCTGTGCTTGAGTAAATGTTTTACCTTAGGTTAGCTTCCAATTCCAGAAACTTTGAAAACTATAAAGCTGGAGTGATGGATTTATGTGGTTCCCTGACCAATACAGATATTTGTAATAATAATAATAATAGAGCAAAAGATAGCACAACCTCAGAATTTTTTCCCTTTACTCAGCTGAAAATTAAACCAGACAGGCAATTACCAAGGTTTTGCCATAATATATAATATGTATACACCGCATTTATGGCATATTTCATATTACATGGTTATTATTCTGCATTTTCATCCAATCATCTTATTTTTATGTGGTGAATGACTACAAGCTAAAAGTCAAGTGAGAAAGGCACTGGTGGAGAAATAAAACACAGACTCAGTAAAATAGGGCCCATTAAAGAATGTGACCACCATTACAATGGACCACAATTGGGGGTGTTGGCAATGAACTCTTGAAGACTGTGAAAATACTAAGGTCCTGAGGTGAGAAGCACCATCTCTAATACCGTTTTTACTGCTCCAGTTCTATAATTCATCCTACTATCGTACACAATCATTCCTCATTTGTCTTTCTCAAGCACCATGGTTAGATAGCTTTGTGGGTGCTTTTGTAATGTTCTACTCACTTAACTAAAAAAAAAAAAATTAAACGAGTACCATGTTAAAATAGAATTGACGATGTCTTTAAATATGTTTTCTAGACCCTAGAGAATGCCACTGTATATTCTGATATGTTATTAGAGGAAAACGAAACCGCTCTATTAAATTCTAAAAATAAACTTGGATCCATTTTTATAGCTCATTCAACTGATTTTCTAAGTTATGAGTCATTTGTTTGGTGCTTTTGGTGTTTGATGTCATTTACTTGAAGCTAAGTTGCATCCTATTTTGGGTATGTAAGCCAAGAAATGAAGGATTATAGTAAATTGGCCTGCTATTCAGATTTAAAAAAATGTTCTTCCTAACAGTGTTTGGTCTATCTTTTCTTTTGCCTTCTTTCGTCTTTCTGAATTCCTGAACTTCCTGTCTTTTCTTCTGGAGCTAAAGTTTTGTTTCCTTTTGTTTATTTCTTTCTCACTTGCTCTAACTTTTCCCTTTTTTCTTCTGGAGTTAATGTAAACCATCACCACTGGGAAGTCCGGAGTTTTCCATCCTGAGGATAAATGCTGCTCAGCCAAGTAGGTCTGAATTACCTACTTGCTCAGCCAAGTAGGTAAAATTCAACTTCTTAATCATATTCTAAAAAGTAGGATTGGTAGAGAGAAGCTCTTTTTTTCCCTCCAATGTAGGATTAAGTGGTCACGTGAAGTATATTAAAACTGAAGGATGTAGATACCACTTATTGGCACCGTAACTTATATGTAAGTTATCATCTGTTATAATTACATATTGGACCATATATTCTGACTTTGAGAACCAAAAATCAGCATGCATATGTTATGAGCAATTCTTTTCTGACCCACCAAAGAGCAGTAAATGACAAAGCAATCTGTCAAAATATGTAACTTCTTTTCTATAATCACTAGGTATAGTGAGCTAGTTAAACTCAGGATGTGGGACCATTTATTTCTGCTCTGTAGCTTAACGTCTAGCTCACAGTAAGGCTTCAAAGGTCAAAGTGAATCAAACTAAAGGAGTAAACCCTTGATCAGAATCAAATCTGCAGCTGCCTGTTGGAATAGGCTTTTCTCTCCTCCCCTTGAATTCTGGGGAATTCCTTGTAATCTTTGAGTAACTTGATTCAGAGCCTAAGCACTTGATTCTAGTCTTTCATTTTCTTATCACTGACTGTAAACTTCGAAGAAATTACTGATTCTGTGTTGCCTAACCAGACAGAGCTTGTAAATGTACTGTATAGTGGGGAATTAACAAAACCAGCTCAATTCACAGTGGCTGCTGTGATCAGAACAGCTAATGTGGTCAACCAGAATAAATCTTAGAGGGTTGCTTTCCTTTCGCCAGAAACAGAAATGCATTCTTGGGCATAAATCAGTGTATGGCTTAAGGCCATCAACTGGATTTCTCAACTGTCTTCTCTATGGTGTAGTGCACTGTGTTGGAACCCCATAGCTTGAATTCTTGATCCTCAAGGTATGGCCAGGACACTGAACTCCAGGTCAGTTAGGAATTCCTGGCAGTGCTTAGGCGTCCAGGTAGTCATGTGAGAGGCAGTGGAATTCAGACAGATGTTACACTGGGGTGTCCAATTCTGTGCAGAGTCAAAGTGATCCCCACGTCATGATCCTGTTTGAACACTCATCCCTGTAGTCTATTTGGAGACATTTAGGCGATAATAGAACCAATTATAGCCTAGCTGGGTGGAAAGAACATGGCATTTAGAGGCAGCCCAATGTGGCTAAAAATTCTGGCTCCAACATTTACTGTGTGATCTTGGGTAAATTACTTAAACTCTTTGAGCAGCATTAGTTTCCTCGTCTACAAATTAGAAAGTATTCCTATATTGTAAGTTGTTATTTCAGATTAAATGAGATGATACCCAAAAAAGTTCTTACTACAGTTCATGGCATGCAGCAAATACCAAGTAAAAGATAGCCCTTCCTCCTCTCCGCCTGCTCTTCTTATCCTTCCTATTTTTCTTCTTATTATTTTTATTCTCTCTGTAACTGGAGCAAATACTCAACACAGAAGGCTGCAACCATCGTGCATAGAACCAGGTGTGGTTCAGGATGCTGGGCCTCCTCCCGGCCTTGTGTGTGTGTGTGTGTGTGTGTGTGTGTGCACGCATGTGTAAGAGCAGGGAAAGCGTTTTGGGTGGAGGGAGAAGGTGACAGACTTTCTAAGGCAAAGGTGTTATCTCATACAGCCCAGTGCCTGAATTCCCCACCCACCTCCTTCCCAGCTTAGGCTCCTTGAGCCAGAGCGGATGACGTGCTGTTTTGATATGATTGTTAACTCTGCAGGCTCTCCAATCCTCATGTCCTAGAGGGTGTGTGGAAAGACAGAGGCGGTATCTTTCTAATGGATGGTTCCGCACCCTCACGAAGACTACCCCCAAGTTGATGGGATTCAGAGGGTTGCTGGCCTCCAGTCACCCTTCCCTTCACTCCAGTCGCCTTTTGGTGAAAGCAGGGCTACTCAGAAGCTTTTTCATCAAAACATTATCAAATGTCAACGTGCACGTGGCCTGAGCTGAACATGGGCTGCTAAAGGCTTGAGTGCTGCCTCTCTTTCACGTTTGCACAGCAGCGGCTGCTCACCGCTGGGCCAGTCCTATAGCCTGCAAAGGACGGGGGCGAATAGTCCAGAGCAAGACTCCACTGAACTGGAATGGAGCCAGGGATGAGCGCACTGAGCCAACCCATCCAGGCAGGAGCCTGAGAGCCCTTTCTTGCTGTGTCCAGCCTCGTTTGCTCTGAAGACAGATGGGGAACATAAAGGCTCTCTTCTGGCTGTGATGAGGCATTCAGGTGATAGAAAAGAAAGCCAGAGAGAGGCTGGGGAAGCGAGACAGGAATTGCTTTCTATTGACTTGTTAGTGACCCACAAGGTACAAGGCCTTTCACTTGGCTGCTTCGTTATCCCAAACATTGGGACAAGGAATAGTCAAGAGGAACACAGTAGGACTCAATAACATAGAACTTGACAGACAAGAAAAACAGTGTCTTGGGCAAACCAGCTGTCAGTAACTAGATGACCAAACTTAAGGTGTGAGAAAGAGGTGGATAAACACAAAGCCAGAGAAAGAAGGCACCAATCCAGTCACCTATTTATTTAGTTAAGATTATTTACCAAATACCATGTTACATGCCAGGCATTGAGCTAAAAGCTAAGGTTATAATAGCAAACAAATCAGATATAGACGCCCCCTCATGCCTGTAGAATCTGGTGTGGGATCTTACAGCCTAGATAAGTGAACATTCATTTATACAATAATGTTTCACTTACTAGTGTTCTGTAACAAATCACCCCCAAATCTAGCAGCTTAAACCAACCACTTTCTTATGTTCATCGCTCTGCAGCTTAGGAATTTGAATAGGGTACAGGATTCCATGATGTCTGGGCCTCAGCTGAGAAGACTCATGGTTGAGGGTGACTTAAGGGCTGGGGGCTAGAATTATCTGAAGATGTCTTCACTCACTTGGCGGGCAGTCCTTGCTGAGCTGTCATCTGGGAGCTATTGTCTGGGACACCTACATGAGTCATCTCCACCATGACTATCTTAAGGGAGACCATCTTAAGGGAGACTTCTCACGTGGCAACTAGCCTCCCCCAGAGCAAGTGTCTCAACAAAATCAGACTAAAGCTTCAGGGCCTTTTCTGAACCAGCCTTAGACATCATGGGCCATCACTTCCACCACCTTCTACTGGTTACTAAGGCCAGCCTAGATCCCAGGGAAGGAGAATCAGACTCCTCCAACCTCTGGCCCCAACCTCTTGATGAAGGAGAACAAGGTAAGACTGTGTGGGACAGGAGATAGAGTTGTGGCCATCTATAGAAAATAAATATGCCAAAAATACAGTGAAATAAGCACTATGGTAGGGAGGACAGGAGAACATATAAGGGGACCTAATCTTGGCTGGTAGCGTTAACCAATAATTTTTCAAAGGAAGTGCCTACTAAGCTGAAAGGGAGGCTCAGTGGAAGTTAGCTAAAGACTGTCTTAGTTCAGGCTGCTAAAACAAATTATCATAGGCTGGATGGCTTAAACAATAAACATTTATTTCTCACAGTACTGGGGGCTGGAAGTCTAAGGTCAGGGCACCAGCATGATCAGGTTCTGATGAGGGTCTTCTTCCCGGTTTACAGACCTTCTCTTTGTATCCTCACAGCAGAGACAGAGAGAGATCTACTCTCTTCCACATCTTATGAGGACACTAAATCCATATGGAAGTTCGACCCTCATAACCTAATCACCTTCCAGAGGCCCTGTCTCCTAATACCATCCATTTGGGGGTTAGGGTTTAAACATATGAATTTGGGAGTATTCAAACATGCAAAGTCCGAAACAAAGACTATGTGTAAAGCAGTATTTTAAGCAAATAAAAAAGCATGGGCAAAGGCCCAGAGGCTGGTGGGAACGTAGCCATACATGGAACTGAGATAATTTTCACATGGCTGCTTTGCAGTGTGTGAGTGTGGTGCCCCGTCACGGAGGATGGGATAGAGCTTTTGGAGGGAAGTTAGCATGTGTATATGTGTGTGTTATGGAGGATAAAAAGTGAAGCTGGAGAGGTAAGCAAGGGCCAGATCATGAAGATTCTGGGGAAACATACAAGGGAGTTTGAACAATAGTTAATGGGAAGTGAAAAGAAATGTTGTCTGTATATAGAAAGGCCACTACAGGCAGCATAAAAATGAGAACAGAATTCAAATGCAGGCAGCCTGTAATTTTCCAAAACCTAGACTCTGGAAAAAATTGGATGTTTATCTCGCCTGTTTGGATGAAAGTGCATGGTGCTTGTCTCCTTTATTATTATTTTTAAAATGTAAATGAGTAGAGTTCCCTGTGTTATACAGTAGGTCCTCTGCTCAGTACTCTGCAATGGCCTATATGGAAAAGACTCTTAAAAAAGGGTGGATATATGTGTATGTATAACTGATTTACTGTGCTGTACACCTAAAACTAAGACAACATTGTAAATCAACTATAGTCCAATAAAATTTTTTTTAAAAATGTAAATGGAAAGTCCTCTTCACTAGCCCAAAGAAGCATACTGAAGACTCATGGACTCAGAAACTCCCCGTCCTCGGCATAGAGCATCTTCATCACACATATAAGACTTTCCTGATTCCTATCAAAAGTAGTAAGCGCATTGGAAATATCAACCTAAAGCCTAACGTTCAGCATCGTTTATTCTTAGTATAATTTTTCATGAACATGGAGAAAAACTTCTCTCCAAGAGAAAATGTAAATCCTCAGTCAGCAATTTATTCTCTAGAAAGAATCAAACTTTCCTCAGGAAGGGAAGGTCGAGTAGGAGATGCCATCATTATAAGACATTTTATGACACTGCAGACTACATGGCAAATGACCATTGATGTGAAACCATTCATTTCCTGCAGTGTGGTTCCCAAGTGTTTGCTTTCTTGGAACAATGATGGGAAATTTCCTAACACAAGAAGGACTATGACGTCAGCTCCACTTACATGTTGCTCTTCCTAGTCTTGGAAAATGTCCCATTATCCTTCATGCATTAGATGGATCTAAAACAAGCAAGTCTAGACAGTGGAAACCATATATAAGATCTATGGTTTCTTTCCCCATTATGTAGTACTGTGGAGTGTAAGTCACTCAATCATCTCCCTCTAATTGAAGGAAAACTGGGGAAGTACACAAGGGTATAAAATATATGTCAGGTAATAAATCTTTGGCTATTTTCCTAGGTAATTAGTAGCTACTTCAAGTCTTTTAAAGAAGTAGCTGGGTCTTGGGCTTCCCTGGTGGTGCAGTGGTTAAGAATCCGCCTGCCAATGCAGGGGACAAGGGTTCGATCCCTGGTCCGGGAAGATCCCACATGCTGCAGAGCAACTAAGCCTGTGCACCGCAACTACTGAAGCCCGCACACCTAGAGCCCATGCTCTGAAACAAGAGAAGCCACGGCAATGAGAAGCCCGCGCGCCGCAACGAAGAGTAGCCCCCACTCGCTGCAACTAGAGAAAGCTCACGCTCAGCAACGAAGACCCAACGCAGGCAAAAATAAATATAAATAAATTTATTAAAAAAATAAAAAAGAAGTAGCTGGGTCTTCAATAAATGGTACTGGGAAAACTAGACAGCCACATGCAAAAGAATGAAAGTGGACCCCTATCTTATACCATACACAAAGTGAACTCACAATGGATTAAAGACATGCATGTAAAACCTGAAACCAGAATTCCCAGAAGAAAACACAAGCGATAAGCTAAGCTCCCTGACATCAGTCTTGGTGATGATTTTTTAGATTTGACATGAAAAGCAAAGGAAATAAAAGTAGAAATAAACAAATGGGACTACATCAAACTAAAAAGCTTCTGCAGAGAAAAGGAAACCATCAGCAAAATGAAAATGCAGCCTGCTAAATGAGAGGAAATATTTGCAATTCATATATCTAATAAGGAGCTAATATCCAAAATATATAAAGAACTCATACAACTCAATAGCAAAGAAGCCCCAAACAAACAAAAAACAATCCAATTAAAAAATGGGCAGAGGATACGAATAGACATTTTTCCGAAGAAGATATACAGATGGCCAAAGGGTACATGAAAAGGTGATCAACATTGCCAATCATTATGTAAATGCAAATCAGAACCACCGTGAGATATTACCTCACACCTGTCAGAATGGCTATTATCAAAAAGACAACAGATAACAGGGCTGGCGAGGTCGCAGAGAAAAGGGAACTCGTGTGCACTGTTGGAGGGAACATAAACTGGTGCAGCCACTAAGGAAAACAGTATGGGGTTTCCTCAAAAAATTAAAAATAGAACTGCCATATGATCCAGCAATTCCACTTCTGGGTATTTATCCACAGAAAAAGAAAACACTGACTTGAGAAGATATATGCACCCCCCCATGTTCACTGTAGCATTGTTTACAATAGACAAGACATGAAAACAACCTAAGTGTCCACCAACAAATGAATGGGCGCTATTCCTGTGTGAGCTCAGGTACTGTTTCCTCTAATCATTTTGGGTGGTTCTTTCTCTAGCTTCAGATCGTTTCCTCATACACATACACTGATGATTACTCAACTGATTCCTGACGGAGACCCTGCTGCAGATCTCCGGGTTTTTCTCTCCGCGCAGCTCTCCTCTTTTCAGGATTGTATCCTGTGAACTCTGTCTTGCTCTTCTGAGACTCTCAGCTCCATCTCCTCAACTCAAGGAGATCAGCAGGCTCCACCTGTGTTCCCTCTCCTAGTGACACAGCCTCCAAATGAAAGGCAGCAAGCTGGGGCAATTATAGGACTTATTTGTTTCTCATTAGGATCACTATCCTCTGTTACTTGATGTCCAGTGTCTTAAAAACTGTTGCTTCTTATATTTGTTCTTCTTTTTTTCTCAAATAGGAGGAGAAATCCAGGCCCTGTTCCTCCATCTTGACTGAAAATTGAATTTCTCCTTTTTTTTTTAAAGCCACGGCTATATTGGGTTTTTCTATTCCTTTACTGGAGCTTAATCCTAACAATCACAGAAAATTGTTAGCAACTTGATAAATAGAGAAATAGTAAAGTAGAAAAATTTGAATAAATTATTCAGAATGAAACACAGAGAAAAAAAAGAAATAGAAAATATGAAAAGTTATAAGAGACATAGGGATAGAATGAGAAACTGCAAAATACTTCTTGTGTGCCAGTCCTTCCTACTGGGTTTAGTTTTCTTCCTACTGATGTACATCCTCTTGTAGTTTTTTTCAATGATGGAAAGACCGTGAGTTATAAACTCTCTAAGGCTCAATTTGTTTGAAATTGTTTTTTTTAAATAAATTTATTTATTTTATTTACATATTTTGGGCTGTGTTGGGTCTTCGTTGCTGCACACAGGCTTTCTCTAGTTGCAGTGAGTGGGGGTTACTCTTCGTTGCAGTGTGTGGGCTTCTCATTGCGGTGGCTTCTCTTGTGTGGAGAACGGGCTCTAGGCATGCGGGCTTCACTAGTTGTGGCATGCTGGTTTCAGTAGTTGCGGCACACGGGCTCCAGAGCGCAGGCTCAGTAGTTGTGGCACAGGAGCTTAGTTGCTCTAGAGCATGTGGGATCTTCCCGGACCAGGGATCGAACCCTTGTCCCCTGCATTGGCAGGCGGATTCTCAACCACTGTGCCACCAGGGAAGCCCCTGTGTGAAATGTCTTTATTTCACTTTTACTCTTGAATAATAATTTAGCTAGATAGGACCTTCCAGATTGACAACTATGTTCTCCCAATACTCTATTGTTTTCTGGCCTCTAGTAATGCTAATGAGAATTTTGCTGTTAGTCAATTATTGTTCCTTTGTAAGTAGTTTACTTTTTATTCTGACTGTTTTAAAATTTTTCTTTTGTCTTTAGTATCCTGCTGCTTGCTAGTGACCATGTCTCAGAACTTCCTTCATTTTTAAGACTAATATTCCATTATAAGTGTATACCACATTCTGTTGAACTTCTTAATAATTTTTGAACAAGGGTTCCTGCATTTTCATTTTGCACTTGCCCTACAATTATGTGGCTAACTCTGCTTTTATTCTATCACAGAAAACTTTTATCAAAAAGCCGTAAAAGAATATAGGAGGAGAAATGAATAGTGTGTCCTCCACAAAACTATTCCAATAGTCCAACAGAAAAATCACTCAGAAAGTTAAACCCTTCACAGATACACAGAGTACCCAGCCCTGGCTCCTGATCCTCAGGTTTTACCTCTCTGCAAGGAGGTCTTCCTTCTTCAAACCAATAGAATGTGAATCCTCATCTCCCCTTGGAGAAACCTGTCCCCTACTCACTGGTAGCAGTTACGTCCTAGAATTCCCTTCCTACTCATTTCTATACCTCAACCAGTGCAATTCCTAGGACAACCACTTGCAGCAAAACATTTCTCAAGTTAAGCTAGACTCTCACTGGGAGGTAGGGGGATTCCTGAAGACAGTCCAGGATAAATGTTGGCTCTCCAAGTTCAGTGCTCTTTGAGATTTCCCTGGTAGTACAATGTGAAAATATGCCTTATTATTTCTGAGTCATCTCAGAAGTAACTCTTGTCTCAGAAGAGACATTAAGTTTCAGAAACATCACAATCAAGATCCATACTGAGGATAAGAAACATTTTTCTAATTACAGGAAACTGTACTCAGACTGCTCCTCAAGGGGATGGCAATATACATTATGATGTACTGAAGTGACAGGTTGGCCTTTGTCTCCTTCCTAATTCCACAACTTGACCAGAGGCCCACAGCACATTAAAAATGAGCCCTAGGGCTCCCCTGGTGGCGCAGTGGTTGAGAATCCGCCTGCCGATGCAGGGGACGCGGGTTCGTGCCCCGGTCCGGGAGGATCCCACGTGCCGCGGAGCGGCTGGGCCCGTGAGCCATGGCCGCTGAGCCTGTGCGTCCGGAGCCTGTGCTCCGCAATGGGAGAGGCCACAACAGTGAGAGGCCCGCGTACCGCAAAAAAAAAAAAAAAAAAAAAAAAATGAGCCCTAGCATATATAACTTTTTCAAATAACAACTATTTGCTTCTTGACGTCCTTCCTCTGGCCACATAAAAACCTGGATGAAGCTTTGACATAAGGGTTCTTCTGTACCTTAGGCAGAACACATTTTTAAACAAAACATACTGACGCTGCTTTTTGTACTAAAAAGCAAATCAGAATTAAAGTACTTTCCTAATTTAAAGCAATTCCCAAGGGTTGGAGGATAGGCTACTGCAGGGTTATATGTGTGGTGGAGGGGTGCTGCTCATAACATGTGTTTCGGGTGAATGAGAGTATGTGAAATTGATGACAAAATAATGACAAAATATTTGGGATGACAAAATAATCCTTAGAGAAAAGTCTCTTAGGTAGCTGGAGTTCCAAGTATAAATGAAAGAGGTCAGACCTCACAATAATAAGAATAAAGTCTGGCTTCATGATTTCAGCTAGTGCTTTTGATCTGGTTCTTAAAGATCCTGCAAGTATTTTAGAAGTAATCTGGTTCATATTGTCTGGACGTGGGCTGGCCAGCACAGTGGCAACTAGTCACAGGTGGCTTTGGGACCCTTGAAATGTGCTGTGAGGGTAACATTCACACTTGATTTTGAAGACTTAGTATGAAAAAAGCACTTACCTATATCACCAGCCTTAAGAATGATAGCATTTTGTACATATTGGGTTAAAAATATACTATTTAAATGAACTTTGTTTCTTTCTACTTTTTTAATGGGGCTACAGACCACTTAGAATCGCTTTCGTGGCTCTGTCTCTATTAGACAGCACTGGTCCGGAACCCAGTTAGTTTTTGATACCAACCCATTTGGCTTTGGACCTTTGGTGTTCACAGATATGTTCTCATCCCAAAGACCCATCACAGTTTGCACTCTTCTTAACTCTAATCTCAGAAGTGAGTCCTTTGCTGGTGAGTGGGCCCAGCCTACCCTCAGCAGACGTACCTTGGTCCCTCTACAAGTTATTTCCTACACAGACTTCGGGGAAAGGGGAAATCATTTTATTTATTTGAAGAAAATACCCCCCTCCTCAATCCAAACTGACATTCCACACTGTGGGGCTTTTTAAGCTGAAATTTGGATCAGAGCAAGGAGTTGAACTGTCAAATTTGGCAGGACGTTTCTTTCTAACACCAGTGAGCCTGTCAACCGTACTATAAATAAATACATGATTTAAAGCCACGGATATCTTCCTCAGTGTCTTGGCCGGAGCAGCAGCTACTCATACAGAGAAAGAGAAGATGTCAGCAAAAGCAGGATTTCACTAGACTTTATTCTAAAGAAGGCAGCTAATTCGTAGTGTGAGGAAGTGCACAGAAAACACTGTGCTCAGTGGATTCAGGTGAGACTTATTTAATAGATACAGAATTGATTTTGCTGCTGGAAGCTAAAGGGCAGAAAGAAGGGAGACAGGGGAGAGAAGGAGGCATAAGAATATATGCCCTAGGATTTCATTACTTAAGAATGTTAAGAATATACTCCATGCGTTAATTTTTTATTTTCTAAATGAAAGGTTTTTCTATTTTGTACTTGGTTAATAAATAATAAGTGTAAGTTTACAGTATTTTAAAATTCATTTGGTGTTGTATTGAGCAAAAAAGGTAGAACAGGATATATAGCTCATTCATTTTTATTGTAAATTTTATTTAATGAAGTTCATGTTGAACTTGTAATTCGAGCTCATAATTAATACATCCTGTGAGGAACAAAAATTTTGGATTCCCACCTTTCTATAACCCTATTATTTAAACATTAAAATCTTATTTAGGATTTTTGTTTAAGTTTGATGTTTCTAAGAGGTTACTATTCTAATTTTTTTCCAAGCTGATTTAGAAACTTTTGATGCATCTTGAATTTTTTTTGAATTTTTCCATGTGTGATATGAAATACCCTAATACCCCCTTAAAATGCAAGTGATGGGTAACAGAACTAACATTTTCCTTGAAATTGCTTTATTGTAGTTAGTTTATTGTGTCTGGGAGCAGTGATGGATTTTTCTGGATGTCATCCAAATGTCTTTACCGTGTTTAGCATTATAATAGGAGTGTCTTTTTTTTTCCCACTATAATTTCAGCTCTTGAACGAACTCCAGAATATGTATGGTGCACTGTTTGACACTGCAGTGAAGAACACTGGTTGCCTGCCTCCCAAGCCCTCCTGAGGGTTAATACTAGGAATTATAATAAGTAAATGAAATATGGAGCCCGTTTCCTGACCTCCCTCATGGCCTACTTGAGAGAGCCTGAAATAACCACTGAGGAAAAACTATATATATATATTTATTTTAGTGCTTCTAAAGTTAATTGTGATAATGGTATTTCTCTGCTAGTTAAATTAACTACTTTATTTAGAATAAAAGCCCAAATGAAATCCTATTATTTCAATCTACCGAATGTACCGTTAACATTGAATCAGTATTACAGTCATGGTAGTTATTATTATTGCAATTCAATCTCAGCTTTAATATCATATTTATATGTAGCTGAATCATAGCTGAACTTATAGCTGTATGTGCCAAGAGCTGCTTACTGCTAATACCTTTAATTTTCTGTCTGAGGACTTTCTTTCTGGCCACTGCAGCCTGATTGTTCCAACAATACAAAGGTTAAGCCAGAAGTGCCAGAGAATTAATACCCTCAGAAATGGCCCCAAACCAGTATCAAATGGGGAAGCTGAGGGATAAATGTCACAACTTTCTTACCCCTTCGTTAGTTTAACTTTGAGACATTTTCTGCTCCAGTACTCTATAAACTTTATCACTAGGGGATACTGTTAAAAATTCACATTCTGATTCAGTAGATTTGGGGTGGAGCTTGAGATAATAGTAATAATCCACTTTGAGTACAAGTTTTACAGTCTCCCAGAATCCCCCAGGGGAATTAATGGGGGCTTGCCTTCAATGGGAAGTTGTTTGATTATTCTCCTTTAGTTTTCTTCTCTTCCCTGTTTCTCACATCTTTATTCTCCTACTGGTGTTTCCTACCTGCACGTGGATCCTTATCTCAGGGTCTGCTTCTGGGGGAACCCAAATCAATAATATACATACACAAACAAGACTTATCCATCCCCTGTTCTATCTATTTAGATCCTAACTATCTATCGATCTATCATCTTGAACACAGCAACACAGGGCAGCTTCTTAAAGAATCCAGACAACTGAAGAGCTAGAAGAGAAAGGATAAAGAAATCCAGGAGACAGCAGAAAGAGTAAGCTGATGATCAGCAGCTAAAAAACTGACTTCGCCTCCTTTGTGTGTAGCCGTCAAGAGGATGTGGTATTTGGGAACCCTGGTTAAAGAGGAGGCTGGGCAGTTAGTTCTGGCTGCACAGACGGTGCCTCCTGAGAAGTCCACAGAGGGACAGCAATTCTGCTAGGCAAGATGCGCGAGGACTTTTCACCTGAGTCTATTATGCAGGACATGCTGTTGGGAGGGTTGGCCATCGGGGTCATGGAAAGAAGGTAGGTCCAATGTTAATATTGGAAAGGAATGAAATCAGCATAAGCAGAGGGACACTGGCCGAGGTGGCAGGGGAGGCAATGCCACACTTCGTGCTTGTGGGTCAGCTCTGCAAAGGAGAGGAAGATTAGTGAATGGGCTTTGCAGATGTTCACCTGGGATTCTTTAGTGACTTTGTGCAGCTGATACAACGTGTGCTACTTATCTTGTGGGAGCAGGATTGAGAGCAAAGCTCTGGACTTCCTCAGCTCAGATCCCACCTCTGCCACTTCCTGGCTATGCCACCTTAGCATGTTCTTCAACTTCTTTAAGCATCAGTTTTCCCATCTATATAGTGGAGACATAATGCCTATCTCATAGCATTGTAATGAAAATCAAAGGAGATGTTGTGAATAAAGTACTTGTGTTAATATTTAATAACCAGAGGATAAGAGAGTTGCCCTAATATTGCAAATATACCCAAGAATGCTGGGGAAATGGTGGGTGGTGGTTTTACCTGATTCAGGCATTGTGTACACACACACACACACACACACACACGTACATGTTTAATATCATATTCGTAGAAAGCCACTGGAGTGATAATGCCCTGATGGTGTCAGTCAGTCCCAGCTATGATAGCCGAAAAATCCCACTACTGCTCTTTGCTATGCGTGAAATCTCTCTTTGAGCAAAGCAAACACCTGTCCTTGGCGGAACGTAAAGGGAAACTTGGTTTAAAGCTCTTGCTCCCCCTTCTTTTAAAAGTCTGTGATCCCTGCTAAGATAGTTCCTGCCAAGGCCACTTCTGGTTTCTGAGTCGGGCCATCCAAGTTCTCTCAGGGCACAGGCTCAGTCCTGACAGTGTCCTACTGCACCTGAGAGTCTGGGGGCTGAAAGAGAGGAAGAGTCACTTTGTTTTTACCACCAAGACCCACAGATCACACCCAGTGGTCTCACCATTTGCTGTGGCTTCTCTCCACGGTCCTGACAGGTTGATATTCTGGAAGGTCAAGGACGGGTCAGTTCTTAGGATTGTGCGGAAGCGAATCAGTCATTGTTATAACCATTTGATCCCACCAGTTCTTTCATCTCAGTCTTTTGAAAGCAACTTCCACTCCTTAACCAAGTTCTGCCCCAGTCTCTTCATGGGCCAAAGAAGGTGGATGCTGATGGAAAGCACAGATGTGGCCACACCTCCCTGGCAGCAGTCTGGTCGGAGGTCATATGGCCTCCTTCCAGTAACAGGTGGCACTTGGCCTCTACTTTTCAAGAGAGTTTGAATCAAGAGACATTCAGGGTGAAACACTGTCACGTTGCTTTTAATTTTCTGTAAAGCTTATTTTCTATAAGCTATTTGACAGCTGGCTTTTTGACATAAGCTTGTAGGAGTGTCATAGGTCTCAGAAACAAAAGTGTCTGCTCTTTCAATAGTATGAGTTGCCCTTGTTTCAAATTTCAGGATGCCACATAACAGATACACCACACACACACACTTTGTCTCACACAGCCTTACACACACATGTGGAAGTATGGAAGCAGTCAGAGGAGGAAGCAGAAAGAATTCATTGTAATTATGAGTAAAATAAGTAGAATCTTATTTATACTATATGACCATTATGAAGGACAATCATTTGTTAGTTAATTAATATGCTGGACTTGAAAGTGGCTCCAACTTGTGCTGAAACATGAAATGTTTGTCCTCCCCACTCCTCCTTTCCAACTGGGAATAATAAAAGATCCAAGATTCACACATACTTGTGAAACTCAAACACATTTTAAAAGAATCGATAGGCAGCAAATCTAATCTAAAATACTCACATTGAAACCACTGATCAGAGAAATCTAAGTGGTCCTGATTAATGAAGGGACTCAAGCCTACCCTGCTTGGGGGGAATAGCCCAAGTTCCAAATGCAGACTTGATGTTCATATAGCGTGCAAAGACACAGAGTTCAAACACAGAGACCATGGGATGTTGCCTAGAGCTCCACCGATGGCATCGGAAACACAAACATTACATCTGACTGCCGTGTGATATGACACAGCTGACCTATATGGAAGATTTTAGCGCTGTCCCTTATTCTCCCTTACGTAAAGGGGTTCAACAGGGTGACCACCTAGGGATACAAGCGTGCATTCATATTTGTAGCTCCCCTAGGAAAGAATCAAAGGCCAAGAGTGGGTGACCTGGACCGTTGTTTGGACTGGAGGTCACAGACAGCAGCTGCAGCCTGTCGCTGAGATTGGCTGCTGACAGGAAAAAGCATTAACAATTTCATCAGATCTTATAGATCAGTAACAACGGAACACCCTTCCCCTAACTGGTGGCCACTGTGGTAGCTACAGTTGGTTTGATTGAAATCAGTATTTAAAAACAATTTTTAAATGTGGTAAAATACATGGAACATAAAATTTACCGTCTTAATCATTTTTAAGTATACAGTTCAGTAGTTTTAAGTACACTCATATTGTTGTGCAAGCAATCTTCAGAACTCTCTTCATTTGCAAAACTGAAATTCTGTACCCATTAAATAATAACTCCCCATTTCCTCTCTCCCCCAGCCCCTGGAAACCACCATTCTATTTTCTGTCTCTGAAGGTGACTCCTCTAGGTATCTTACATAAGTGGAATCATACAGTATTTGTCCTTTTGTGATTGGCTTATTTAACTTAGCATAATGTCCTCAAGGTTCACCTATGTTATAGTATGTGTTAGAACTTCCTTCCTTGTAAAGGCTGAATAGTATTCCATTTATGCATATACCACATCTTGATTATCCATTGATCTGCCAATGAACACCTGGATTGCTTCTACCTCTTGGCTGTTGTAAATAATGCTGCTATAAACATTGGCCTATGAAATCAGCATTTTTAATTACAATGGTAAAAGGCTCAAATTCCATTTCATGACTAACTTACTGTCTGATCCTCAAGAAATGGTGTTTTGTAGAGAGTGTAAAATCACTCTATTTCAGGAAGTCCTTTTGACCCATGATCCTCACTGACATGGCTGAGGGGTGTTAGGAAATCAGTGGGCATGGAGCAGAAATGAAGCTAATTGGTCTATAAATCTATCACAGTTTTTTTTTTTCCTTTTTTTTTTTTGCCGTACACAGGCCTCTCACTGTTGTGGCCTCTCCCATTGCGGAGCACAGGCTCCGGACGCGCAGGCTCAGCGGCCATGGCTCACGGGCCCAGCCACTCCACGGCATGTGGGATCTTCCCGGACCGGGGCACGAACCCGCGTCCCCTGCATTGGCAGGACTCTCAACCACTGCGCCACCAGGGAAGCCCTATCTCAGTTTTAATCTTCAGCTCCTTAGCACTAAATTTCATTGTTCCAGCAAGATGCACTGAATGAGAAATATTACTCAAGAGTTCTACCCTTGTTGATACAACAGTATTGGCTAATACTTGCAATGTGCTTAAAATGTTCCAAACACCATTCTTAACTATTACACTAGCAGTATCCCTGTTGTACAAATAGGAAATGAGTCAGAGAGTGGCAAAGCACCTGGCCCAAAGGTACACAGCTTTTCAGATATTTAAACCCCAGTAGTTTTGCTCCAGAATTCATGCACTTTACCACCACACTACACTGTATCTCATTTTTTCACATATATGAATAGGTGTGTGTGTGTGTATGTCTATAATTGTTATTTTTTGACAACCAGCAATGAAAGAAGTTCCCTTAGAACTCCAAAATGATAATTCTAGAAAATGGTGCAACAACATGTGATAGAAAATACTCTGGTTTTGTAACTGAACACAACTTTGAATCCTAGCTCTCCCATCAACTGTCTGATAACATTGACCAAGTGTTTTATCCTCTTGACTTTAGTTTCCTCACCTGGAAATGGGAGCAATATAATATCTACTTGGCTTAGTTGTCAACATTTAAGGAAATGATGTCTCTAAAATTATTAGCTCCTGGTAGGTACTCAATAAATGCTAGTTCTCTTAACTTTTATGAGGCAAGAGAAGAATGTGATCTCAAAAAAGTGATATGTGTTTTCATAACAACCTGCACTGCATAAACACATTAATTACCACTTTATTTTTCTATGGACAAGGTACTTAATTAGATGGCCTCTTCTCTCTTTTGCATTCTGCCAGAGTCTGTTCAGAAATACAAGAGACATGCTATGTTGGATACCTAACGGTAGGTCCTGTTAAAAATCAACCCCGTATTTTCTTCAAGTGGAGAAGGAACTCCAAATGCCAGGATCAGGGGCACAGTTAATGGGCTGTACTTGTATCCTCCTTCCCTTTGCTCCAGAATACCACGACTTTGAGCACTCATCATAAATCAGCCTTCATTGCCAGCACAGAAAGAACTGCCTCCCAGCCTTGACCCAAGGCCATAATTGTGTAATCATGTCTTCAGAGCCTTATAATCAAATTCTTGCCTCTTCCCTTGATTTGATTTTTTTTAATGGTGTAACAATTTGATTAGTAGAAAATGCTATAAAATCCACTATTTTATTGGTAAAACAATACTCACATGGAAGCTAAGATATTATTTGTCCACTTAGCTCAGTTGATTCAAGAACGATCATACTTGGTAAGATAGTGCTGCACAAGGAAAGATTTCTTCAAATTGCCCCAGGACGCTTTGCTTTGAAGACATACAGCGAGGCACTAAGGGGACCAACGAGATGCACACACGTCCAGGCCCGCCCCTCTCAGAAGAAGACTTTCCAGACAGCAGAGAAGGCGTTTCTTCATAGAGATTGAAAGATAGCGTATGTCCCCATGTGGACATACTTGCATCTTTACACATGTATATGAAACAAATATATGTCTCATGTAGTTTCTCACTATCTCTACTATTTTAGAGCACTTTAAGGTTCACAGCAAAACTGAGAGGAAGATATGGCGGTATCCCCTATAAGCCACACATGCTCAGACTCCCCCACTATCAGCCTCCTCCACCAGAGAGCTACATTTGTTACTGCTGAAGAAGCTACATTGACACATCATTATCACCCAAAGACCAAGGTTTGCATTAGGGTTCACCTTTGGTGTTGTACATTCTATGGGTTTGAACAACTATATAATGACGTGAATGTATAACATCTAATGACAATGGAAGTGTGGGTTGTCTTTCCTCATTGCTCTCTCTTGTTTATTGCCTGAGATGAAAAGTTGAAAGGCCAGTATCCAGTTAAGCTGTATGGAGGGGCTGGTGCTTTCCTGAATGGAAGAAGTAACTGGAAAAACTACCATGTTCCAGAGTTGGATCATCATTTCTGACTTTTAAGATGTGGCCACCAGCTCTGTTTTTGTGTGCTGCGGTAGTTCATGATTTCTGATGTCGCTTCTTGAACAAGTAGGTCCCTCCTTGGGAGTGAGTAGAATGTCTCCTGCCAACACTTAAGTCAGATCATGTTTTTCCCTTAGGCCAACTCTGCTGACAACTGTTCTGGAACTATTCAGTTATTGCTATAAAGCACTATTGACAAATTCTAAAGGGTAATCACTGAGCATTTGCATTTTTTAGGTTCTCAGGACCACTTTTCTTAGTGATCTGCACTGTCTGCTGTGAGGTCATATTCTCACTGCAGAGATGAAACCAAGCATGAGATAGGGTAGTGACTGTTTCAGAGGTTAAGGTGAATTTTGGTTCAAGGTGAGAATTCACAGGCTTTGGTCCATTGAGCCATGTTTCCCATGCTTACATATCTGTGAAACAGCAGCTATGAGTTGAAACTCTGAGAAATATTCTCAGTAAAGTTGAAGATTTTAAAAGAACCAACCTCCCCCTTCCCCCTTTTCTTTTGATATAGCATCTCTTACACTCCTCGTAGCATCTGTCACCTGTCCTCCTTGGCTTGAATACCTTGTGACGGGGTGCTCGCTGTCTCATAAGCAACTCATCTCAGATCCAAGTATCTCTTCTTGACAAAAGGTGTTCCTTCTTTTTTTTTTTTTTTTTTTTCCTGCGGTACACGGGCCTCTCACCGTTGTGGCCTCTCCCGCTGCGGAGCACAGGCTCCGGACGCGCAGGCCCAGCAGCCATGGCTCACGGGCCCAGCCGCTCTGCGGCATGTGGGATCTTCCCGGACCGGGACACAAACCTGTGTCCCCTGCATCAGCAGGTGGACTCCCAACCACTGCACCACCAGGGAAGCCCAAAGTGTTCCTTCTTTAGGTAGAATCCTGTGTCCCTAAGAGTCTGCTTCTTGGTCCTTGAAACTTGGCCAGCATTTTGGGACAAAGAGTTTCAGAAATAATTTTTAAAAGGGAAACGGTTGCACGCCTGAGTAGCTACATCATTGTATTTGAAGTTCATGAGCTTTATTCGTATAATTGATAAATCAGGTTAGTTCTCTGTTTCTCAGGGTATCATCTCTTTTCTTTTTACCTCTGTCATTTTCTTCTATTTTCTGCCTAGTGTCTTCCTTCTCTTGTAGATGCTTCTATCTTTTTCTCTGTCTCTCAGGTTTATATTTCTCCCTGTGGTATTTTTCTATTTTTCTCTTTTTGCTTCTTTTCCTTTTCCCCTATTTGCCTTTTCTGTCAATTTTAATGAATATTTATTAGATACCTATTTCAGACTAAGGAGTGTGCTAAGTGCATAAGGAAATATAGGGAAAGACTTTGCCCTTCAAGAAAATAAGCTCTTCTGTAGAATCTGGTATCTCTCCTTTAATTAACCACAATAAAAAACAGTTATTTTTCCTGGCTTTGTCTTTTGTTCCTCATAGTTAACTGGAAAAAAAGGCAAATTGAACATGTTCTATTTCTTATTGGAAGGAACAAAAAGATAATCTAAGTGGGCTTATTTTTTGTATCTTTATGTGACACTAAATTAATTTTTTCACCTTTTACATCAATGGGACTTGGTTGAAAAACATGTTTTTTCTTCATCCCTGCATTACTCCCTTTTCTTTGACATGAGAAAAATGTTAGGAATAAGGCTCAAGTGCTCTAGAGACTATTGGTTTTTCTATGTTATCAGTAAGCAATGGCATATGGTTGGCTTATATTCAACACCAGTTGGTTTTTCACAGAGTGAATTGTATGAATCCAGTAGTCTTCAACTTGAGCCTGCATCAGAATCACCTAGAAGGCCAGTTAAAGCCCCCATTTCTGGGTCCTACACTCCAGAGTTTCTGATTCAGCAAGTCTGGGGTGGGGCCTGAGATCTGTTTCTCTAACAAGTTCTGGAGTGCTGCTGCAGGTCTGGGGACTGCATTCTGAGAACCACTGTATTCAACTGAACTTCGAATAGTAAAGAGACAGTTTTGCCAGTAGGGGATTGGTGGCAGGTCTATTCACCTATGCTCATTTTTAGGGTTCAGAACAGTGAAACTTAAAATAAACCTTTAAATAAAAATATTATTTAATACACTGTTCTTATATAAATGTTTTTCTGTGAGTGAAGAAAAGGATTCTTCTCCAGCGTCTCAGAACTTCAGCCTGGCACAGATCCAAAGGGCAGGAGGAGCCTTCCTCGGATGCTACTTAGTGTTTGCAGGCTTCTCTCCAACTGTGCCATGCACTGCTAGCCAGTGTTAGGTCAACTCTGCGATACTGTTTTTCTAAGCAAAGGAGCAAAAACATGAGCATGACTCAGGTTATAAAATGTTGATTTTAAGGACCTCCTGCTCTCACTGTTTTGGTAATTTAAAGAAATCTAATCTCCGTAAACTACCCTGCTGTGACTTTCCCTGATATCATGTTTGTTTGAGTTTTGGATTCAACAGTAAGATCATGATTTAAAAGAAAAAAAACAGCAACCTTAAAAGTCAGGTTTGGGGCTTCCCTGGTGGTGCAGTGGTTGAGAATCTGCCTGCTAATGCAGGGGACACGGGTTCAAGCCCTGGTCTGGGAAGATCCCACATGCCGTGGAGCAACTAGGCCCGTGTGCCACAACTACTGAGCTTGCGCGTCTGGAGCTTGTGCTCTGCAACAAGAGAGGCCGCGACAGTGAGAGGCCTGCGCACCGCGATGAAGAGTGGCCCCTGCTCACCGCAACTAGAGAAAGCCCTCGCACAGAAACGAAGACCCAACACAGCCAAAAATAAATAAATGAATAAATAAATAATTAAAAAAAAAAAAAAAAAAGTCAGGTTTCTTCTAGACCCAGGCTGTAGACAGGCCAGCTGTTGTGGGCGTGGACATCCGTCCCTGTACACACGTGTGTGGTGTGTGCAGGTGTGTGTGGGAGGAGTGGAGAGCTCTGGCACCACCCAACTCATGAAACATACAAATACTTTATCATTTAACATCCCTGAGGATCAGGACGATGGCTGGGCTCAGTGACACAGGAAAGAATTTTAGAATTTAAAAATTCCTACAAATCATAGTTAAATGTTATTTAATAAGTTTAAACTTCCAAGAAAACATTTCTATTAACTTGCTTATTTCCTGTCCATCCCAGTAATAGCAAACTTATTGCAGTGGTTCTCAAATGAGAACCTTTTTGATTTTCCAAGACAAACTGTAAGTTGTTACACTACTTCCCATCTGAACCATAAAAAACTTCATTGTGAGTATTTCACTTACAAATGTTATACTATCTTTTTTTTTTAATGTATTCAGCAGACTTACCTTCAGACCCCAGTATAGTGGTGCAGAGAACACTTCATTTTGATTCATTTAGTCTCCTCTGTAGGTACGTTGGTAGAACTGGAGAGATCCTGATACATTCACTTGCCTGGGAGAGAGGAGATTTAAAATGTTACAACCAAAGAACAGCAGGATGGGATGTCTGAACTCTATTCCAAAGTACCTTGGTAATTTTCTCAAGATGCAAATACCACAGCAGATCACTTCGTCCATTGTCTTCTTTGGTTTTTCAAAGAACCTCAGTTTCTGGTACAAGGACAGAGACCCTGGAGACAATCTAACTAATCAGGAAGGTAATTCCTTGTTCCAGAATCAGGCTATCCCAAAATAAAGTAAGTCTTGTTCTCTTTGATGACTCTTCATAATCTGTGCATTGATTCATGAATAAATATCTGAACTTGCCAAATTCTGAGCACCTCAGATCTGATTTCAAAAATTACAAATGCACGGAGCTTACCCTGAAATATTCCGGTGTAACATATGAGGTAAGGCTCAGGCAACGGGATCTTTTAAAAGTTGATTCTAGTGGTTTGGGAACCACTCTGATATGAGAACACGGAGGGGAGAGCCACTGATTTTCCAGGGGGCAGGAGAAAACAAGGTCTGGGAAGACTTCACAGAGAAGGTGGCATTTAAGCTGGGCTTAGAAGCATGAATATGATTTCAACAAATGCATGAGGCTTCTCTAGGTAGAGGGGAAACCACAGTAGGTCCTGGGAGGTGTAAGAATTCATGGCATGTTTGGGGAAGCAGGGCAGCACGCAGTAATCACATGGGGCTACATCAGAGGATGCATGGGGATCAAGCAGGAAAGAAGGGAGGGTGGGAACAGTAGACTCTGGGGGCCGAGGACACACTCTCTTGAGTGTTATGTAAGAAATTTGAATTTTGGTGCAGGCAGTAGACAATCATCAACAATTTTTATTTTAAGGAATGCTTTTAAAAATTCATTCATTAATTTTTTTTTTTTTTGCGGTACGCAGGCCTCTCACTGTTGTGGCCTCTCCCGTTGCGGAGCACAGGCTCCGGACGTGCAGGCTCAGCAGCCATGGCTCACGGGCCCAGCCGCTCCGCGGCATGTGGGATCTTCCCGGACCGGGGCACAAACCTGCATCCCCTGCATCGGCAGGCGGACTCTCAACCACTGCGCCACCAGGGAAGCCCTTAAGGAATGATTTTTTAAAAAAGAATCTGTATTCTAGAAAAGTAATTTGTGAAATAGCATGGAAGAAAAAGTGTAGTAAAAAGAAATGGAAAACAGAGTCTTCATTAGTGAGGCTATCCAATAGACCAGATAAGAAATAGTCAGGGTCTGACTTTTAAAAGTGGCAGGGAGAATGAGCGATGGATTTGAGACACACTTGTAGGAGGAGTTTACGTGCCTAAGTAAGAAGGAAGAAATGAAGATGGTGTCCATTTTCCTGACACAGTGGATGAAGTAGGAGGTAATACTTTTGACCAAGCTAAGAAATAAGAAGAGGAATCCAGTTGGTAACTGTTGAGCTGGAGATGCCAGGGTAAGGATGCCCAGTAGTAAGGTACCAGTGGGGCTGAGGTTCAGGCAAGAAGTCTAGGGTGGGGACACAGGTCTGGAAGTACTCAGTGACTACGTGACATCATAGGAGGGGCCCCAGGAGAGTCTGGAGTGAGGGATGAGAAACGGACAGTGGTGAGACCCTGGAACCGCCAGTCTTTAAAGGGTAGGCAGAGGGAGAGGAACTAATGGAGAGATGGAGGAGGAAAGAGTTATCAGAAGAAGGGGAAAAACCCAAAATAACTTCAAAAATGGACAACTAAGGGAGTCAAGGGGGAAAAGTTGCAGAAAGAAGGAAGGGATCAACAAGAAAAGTGACTTGATCTCCTGAATGGGTCCTTAAAGAATCTGCAAGAACCGTCTAGCTCTAGCTCAGCTAAGGAAGTGATTTGGCTTCCAGTGTTGCAGGATGGGTGAGATTTAAGTGAGTAGGGAAGTGAATGGGACTTTCCAATGGGAAAGACAGTCAAGGTGTAGAATTGGAAGGAGTCAGGTCCCAGAGGAGGGGGGTAGAGGAATGGAGATGGCTACAGGGGGATGATTATACCTATTTAAATGTTTAGGGACTTCCCTGGTGGTGCAGTGATTAAGAATCCGCCTGCCAATGCAGGGGACACGGGTTTGTGCCCTTGTCCGGAAGGATCCCACATGCCGCAGAGCAACTAAGCCAGTGCGCCACAGCTACTGAGCCTGCACTCTAGAGCCCACAAGCCACAACTACGGAGCCCGAGTGCCACAACTACTGAAGCCTGCGTGCCTCGGGCCTGTTCTCCACAACAAAGAGAAGCCATCGCAATGAGAAGCCTGTGCACAGCAACGAAGAGTAGCCCCCTCTAACCATAACTAGAGAAAGCCCGCGCACAGCAACGAAGATCCAATGCAGCCAAAAATAAAAATAAAATAAAATTTATTTTAAAAATGTGCATTGGGGCTTCCCTGGTGGCGCCGTGGTTGAGAGTCCACCTGCCGATGCAGGGGACATGGGTTCGTGCCCCGGTCCGGGAAGATCCCACATGCCATGGAGCGGCTGAGCCCGTGAGCCATGGCCGCTGAGCCTGCGTGTCTGGAGCCTGTGCTCCGCAACGGGAGAGGCCACAACAGTGAGAGGCCCGCGTACCGCAAAAAAAAAAAAAAAAAAATGTGCATAGGACGAGAAAGGAGATTAAAATACACAAAATGAATGACGGCAGCAATGTTAAGGAACCGGCTGGGTTATGGGAGATACTTTCTCTTTCTTAATTTTTCTATGTTGTTGTTTTACATATTTTTGCAGTTCTTTTACCTCACTTTTATATTGGAAGATGAACTTTATTTTTAAGAGCCATTTGAAGGAACAGCCTTAGAAAAGAGTAGACACCTCTTCTAAGATAGGAAGAAAGATGGTAAGAATATCTATAGCTATAGATGACTTGGGAAGCAGAGGGAAGGGAATTTAGGAAGTTCATCCCAGATGGTCTTTGTGATGCTTGTCCTGCTTTCTAAGTGGAATTAATGACTCTTCCCCTACTCTCCCTTTGCCCTATACATCTATGCATTAATTCACCTACATGGTTTGACTGCCCTTACTTGTTTTCCTGTCTATTTATCTCCCTCTACCCAGCTATAAGCCCCTCCAAGGTAGAGACCACAACTTATTTGTCTTTATGCTCCAAAAACTTAGCATAATTCCTGCCTCACAGCAGGTACCCAATGAATTCTTATTGAAAATACTCCCTTTTCTTAAGAACTTTGATCACCCTCTGAGAGTAAAGGGGGTAAGAATTGGGTGAGAACTTAAGAAAAGAAGTTACGTTCAGAAACAACCGTGCTGGAGAAGGGCAAAGTGACTGGCAAAGGATCTGTATAAGGATTCTTGGGTAAAAATCTGCTCTAGAGGAGACAGGGGTGTTTTATCACATTAGTTTAAGAGCAGCATTAGCAGCAATAAGGTAATGATGCAGGCACTACCTTGTAAGAGCAAAAATCCAAGCTGAGGCTTTCAGAGACATTTGATAGTTACCAAGAAGCCTCCTAAGACTTCCTCTCACACGCTGGTGAGGGCAGAGCCCTGAAGTCAGGACATCCACAGCCCCCCCTCATCCTAAGAGGCACTCTTCAGTGTGTCAAGGAACGTGATGCATGTGCTGTGACTGCCCCCTCTCAGTCACTGGGCACAGGAACAATCAGAACACCCCCTCTGCTGGGAGGAGGTCACAGTCCAAGAAGACAGGTAAACCAAAAGTTGGAAGCGCACACAGCTCTCAAGGATGCCAACTGGCTTTGCCGTGTCGGGTGATTTCTCACATTCCCTCGGCCAAGTCTCCTGTTTTGTAACAAGTTCAGTCAAGGGTTTTACTGGAGTAGACAAGCATGAAATGAATTTTCCAGAGAAGTTTCCGAAGTGGGGGAAAGTTCATGGCTCGAAAGCACCGGTGGGTAATGAAACGAGACTGTGAACTTCTGTTTTTCTTTATAAAAGAGAAAAAAGAGTTTTCCAGGTTTTAAAATCTGAATCTAAAACTTGTGCTGTGTCCTCAGCTCTCAGCCCATCTTATTCTCTAACCCTGGTGTTGCAAGCTTATTTTATGCTGCTTCATTGCTGCCCAAGTGGGTGACCTGGTCCCACTGAGCACCAGGATATTGGGTGGAAGACACGCAGGCTAGCCTCCCTTTGCCAGCGGCCTCAGCTTTGTGACTCCTCGGTCACAGCTCCCCAGAGGAACTCACTGAGGGCAAACCTATTGAAGGCTGCTTGCCTTAACCAGCTGGTAATCCCTCATTATAAGTCTTTATTAGACCATTGTTTACTATTAGGAACATCTTTCACTCACCTAAAACCAAATGCTAGTTTTAAGGATGAAGAAGCAAAACTAAAACCAGTCTGGCCATCACTCTCAGCTTTGGGCATTACCTACTCAGCCCTTGTCTTTGATATACAATCAAATACAAATGAATGTTAGGCTCCCAGACTTAGGAGAAAAAAATAAAATAAAGTAGAAATACAGCTTTTATAAAACAAACAAATGAAAATGCTTTGATTCACTCCAGTCCACCACCCATCCAATCTGCTGGTTCTCAAACCTGGTTTCACTGTCTGACCCTGAGTAAATTATTTAATAAGTTACTGGAACTCAGTTATCTCTAAATTGGAATAATAATACCTATTTGGAAGGGTTGTTGTGAGAATTAAGTAAAGTATAGAGCACATAACCCTTGATAAATGTCTATTTCCATTACCTTCAAACTGCCTCTTGGAATTACTCCTATATCTCTATTAAAATTGCCATATGATCCAGCAATCCCACTCCTGGGCATATATCCAGACAAAACTATAATTCCAAAAGATATATACACCCCTATGTTCATAGCAGCAGTATTTACAATAGCCAAGACATGGAAACAACCTAAATGTCCATTGACAGATGAATGGATAAAGATAATGTGTTGTATATATATGTATATACACACACATATACATACAGTGGAATATTACTCAGCCATAAAAAAGAATGAAATAATACAATTTGCAGCAACATGGATGGGCCTAGAGATGATCATACTAAGTGAAGTAAGTCAGAAAGAAAAAGACAAATACCATACTTATCTGTGGAATCTAAAATACGACACAAATGAACATATCTACAAAATAGAAACAGACTCACAGATTATAGAGAACAGACTTGTGGTTGCCAAGGGGGAGGGTTGTGAGGAGGGAAGGATTGGGAGTTTGAGATTAGCAGATGCAAACTAGTTGAATAGGATGGATAAACAACAAGGTCCTACTGTTTAGCACAGGGAACTATATTCAATATCCTGTGACAAACCATAATGGAAAAGAATAGGAAAAAGAATATATATATATATAACTGAATCACTTTGCTGTACAGCAGAAATTAACACAACACTGTAAATCAACTATACTTCAATAAAATAAAATGATCATCATCAGAATGCAGATCTTTAATTTATTACGTTTTCTATCCTTATTGCAGAAATGGCATCATGATAAGACCTCGAGCTTACCTCCCTGCAACCCACCTTGCCTTATGCCATGAATCCTTTCCCTTCCTAAAACATCACTTCCTTCATGTCGCCCTTGCTTGAGGTTTTCTCCAGCCTCTTACTGCCTTCTCACCCTGCAGCCTGGAGTTTAAAACCCACAGCCGCTTCATGCCATTCATTTCCTATGACTAAGCTAAATGTTTCCGTTTCAATCAGGATAACCTTTAAAACTTTTTCCTAGGGATAGGGAAGTCTAACTTATTTTTTCTACCTTTTTTATTTTGTTTTTGTGCATGTGTCTCTCTTCACACTTTCTCCTCAGTGCTCACATCTGTCTCTATCAAAATCCACTGCATCCAACAAGATTTAGCTGAAGTCCAGCTCAGTCCAGAGAGTAATTCCTGCTTCTCCAGTCCACACTGACCTTGAGCCTCTTGCTGAACTCTGACTGCCCTGATAGCCCTCATCACGGTTTCACGCTTTCCACAGCAGAGGCACACTGCAGAACATGGAAATCCCGAGTACACGCAGGTAAATACTGTCATTTTCTTGATCGCACAGCCCAAGAGACCGAGCTCAAGTGGTTGAACTAACTCAGGAATGGCTCCTCTTCAGCAAACTCTGCCTTCCTTTCCTTGCCCTTCTTTCTTCCCTCTTTTTCTTCTTTTCTTCCAGTAACAAAGTATTTTATATTGACTCTGTTATCCTGATCTGCAACATCTTATATTTAATTTACCATTTTTTCCCTACGTTTTAGAGGTACTTCTTTGACATTTTCAAGAGTGTTAAATGTAATATCTTCACCTGACCTTCAGCTTTTCAGGCATTGTTTCAAGTCGGGATTTAGAATTGCTGAGTTGTATGTTTGAAGCAACACACCTGTTAGTTGAAAATTTGTTTTATTTTTTATTTTAGAATTATACGCAAAATTTTTTTGATGATATAGTGTCACAAAACACAGATGGTTTAGCATCCATTTATATGATGAGCTCATAGCATTACATCAGTGTCTCATAGATACAAGTTCATATCTCGAGGTATTGTTGCAATGAGTTCCATATCAGCATCTTTATTTTGTAATTCTCGAGAAGAAGAAGAGTTAGTATCACATAGTCTTGGGATCAATGTATTTGAAATAAAAATGTTAATTTTGTAGCATTTTTAGAATTCCAATGATTGAAAATCACGTACAAGCAAGCCTAACCCTTCCACAGCTTTGCTCACATTCTAAATTCAGATAAAATAAAATTCACAAAACAGACAGAAAATAGAAAAAATTAAATTTTGCTAGTGAAACTCTGATAGCTCTCATAACTTAATCTTTGATTTTTTGCCATCGTTAAGGGATATACTGCTGAAAAGCCAAGACTTAAAAGCTTAGGATCTCCCTCTAATCTATTAAAGTTCCATATCCTCTTTGAACAGAAGTTGCAGATGAAACATGTTCCTTGCTCTAATGCTCAGATACTTTACCAAGGAGTAGACTGGCAAACAATCAAGGAAAACCAAATGGCGTGAATAATCTAAAAACTGATTTATTCACTCAACAAATACTTATTGAACATCTATTGTGGACAGTCATTGTTCTAGACAGCAGTGATGCAGGTATGAATAAGACAGAGCAAGTCCTTACTCTTATGGAGCTCACATTCTTGTGGGAGATGAATGACAGCAAATGAGAAAACAAGCCTATAATTGCAACCTGTAGTGAGGGCTTTACTGGGAATGAACTGGGTGTGCTGATGAGAGAGAGCACTTCCTTTGAACGGAGTCATCAGGGAGGTGTGATCTAAGGAGCTAACAGTAACATATAAATTGAGACAAATAAGAAGGCGCCAGATAAGCAAAGGGATAGAGGGAGAGCATCTTGGCATACTGAAGGAGCAAGAAGACAGCCAACATGGCTGGGAGAGAGGAAGTGAGGTAGAAAAATGGTTTAAGGTGACAAGGAGTTAGGTAGGGGCCAAGTTAACTGGAGTCTTGCAAACTGGGGAACAGAGGTGCATTTTATCTAAGTGCTTTTGGAAGGGGAATACCTGGTTGGTTTAAAGCATGGAAATGACATGCTCTGATTTATATTTTTAAAAAATCTCTCTGGTTGCTGTGTGGAAGTGGATTGTTCGTGGCGGAGAAGCAGAAGTAGGGAGACATTCAGAGGCAATTGCAGTCATCAAAGTGATGATCATGGTTTGGATTAGCATGATAGCAATGAAGATAAGGTGAGGTGGATGGATTTGAGATCTATTTTGAAGATGAAGCTACCAGACTCACTGACGGATTAGAAAAAAAAAAAGAAAAATCAAGGCTTGAACTCCTGAGTGGGTAGGTAGTGAGGCCATTATCAAAGACTGGGAGGACTGGGAAGGAACAGGATGGAGGGTAGGAGAAAATTAACTATATGTGCCATACCTCTTAGTGAGCCAAGTGGAGGTAATGGATACAGAATTGGATATCCAAGTCTGGAGCTCAGAGGAGAGCTCAGGAATGAATGAGAACCTGGGAGTCATGGCATATCAATGACATCTCAAGCCTTAGGACAGGAAGGATTATTTCCCTAGAAAGACAATGTAGGTAGAGAAGAGGGCCTGGAACTCTGCCCTGGGGGCCCTCTAACATATTAGAGACTAAGCTGAAAAGGAGGCTTCATCAGTGAAGATACAAAGAACTGCCAGAGAGGTATGAGGAAAACTAGGTAAATACAGACTAAGACATGAGAGGTTCCAGTAAAGGAAGTGGTCAGCTGTGGTAAAAGATACTGAGGGATTGGGTCAGAGAAGGACCTTGAAAAGAGTCTTGGATTTGGCAACATGGAAGTTTTCCGGGATGTAGACATGAACATCTTAGGAAAATCCGCAGGGGTGAGGAAGTGGATACAGAAACCATAGATGACTCTGTTGAGAATTTTGCTACAAAAGGGAGAAGAGAAAAAGGCAGAAGCTGGAAGGGGATGTGGGGTTAAAGGACGTTTTTGTTTGTTTGTATGTTTTGCTTTAAGATGAGAGACAGACAAGTGATTAGTATTCCAGAGGGAATGATCTAGAAGGGCTGCAAGCCTGCTGATGCAGGAAGGAGGGTACTTACAGGAGTGAAGCCAGCCCTCAGTGGCGGAGCTAATTATACTACCCAAGTGAAAGCAGACACTACCACACCTAGGAAATGTTCAGGTCTCAAACGTGTATTCTAAGACAAATCTTTTGCCTTCTGTAATAAAAATATAAAGTCTGAGTAAAAGGGTTGCAATTTGTTTTCTATAATTCCTAAAATCACAGAGCAGGGATATAAAGAAGCATCTTTAACACTCATATTCATACCTATCTACCTTCTGTTTTTGTTTCTTCCACTTATTATTTGTGGCAGCTTTTAATCAGACAAGAATCCAAAACTTGCTAAAGTGTTTTCAAAGCTTCCTCCAGCTTAAAGGTGGAAACACATTCCCCAGACCCCAGACGCCCTGCCACCTTGGGAAATGTCAGAAAATAAAAGGACTTTATTTTCTCAAATGAAATGACTCTAAGTTTAGAGAGCGATTAAACATTAACTTAGCTGAGGAAACAAGCAAAAAAGAAAAAGTGAATAAAATGCAAGGCAGAAGAAGTACAGTTTTAGAAAAATTATTGAAAAACTTCTGACAAATTAATAGTGTACTTTTAAATCATGATTCCACCATATAAATAAGAGTGAGATCTGAATCTGGAAAAATCCCATTGAGCCATCAGGACAATATACAAAAGGAAATGTGTTGCTTGGGGACTAAATGGTACACAGAAAATTGTACGTTTATGGTGCAGCTTGGATACAGTGAATATGAAACTTGGCACTTTCTTTAAGTGTAATTAGGAGCTTGGAATGGATTCAAAGATTAGACACTGCTACCAAAAAATAAAGGGATAAACAGTCACACTAAGTTTCCATTTCCATCTCTGATCTCTCTCCAACCTTCCACCATGGCCAGAATATCCCTGTTCTCAATCTTATAATCTGAACCCCATTTTCTAACCTACGATATATGTTTCCACCAGTTCCTAAAGACCAGTGCTTGGGGTGAGGGTGGTGGGCTAGACAGATACAAATTTTAAAGACAGCTTCAAACTTCTAATTTCATATTTTCATTTGAGGAAGCAATACCATTGCTTTGTCCTTCATGAAATCTTTCCCAATCTTTCCAGCAGGAAGTAATCTCTCTCTTCCCTAAACTTCCATAGCACCATATCTGTGCCACTTTTTACGTGTTCTCATGTATATATGGTTATTTTTAGTTATTTTTAGTTTACCCTATTGGGTAAACCCTGGATGAAAGGGTTCAGGCTTTTAGATCTTAATATTTCCTACTGCACGTAACACAATGCCTCGTATTTAGTAAGTATGGAATAAATATTTAAATATTGGCTGAAAAGTTTTACGAGATTTTTATGACACGAAGGTGCCTGATTCAGGGTAAAACTACAGTGTGTTTGGATTGGAAGATTGCTGTTCAGCTCTTCACGACCAGAGCCACTGCTCTGTACGACCTTGGGGCACTGCTGGCACTGAGCTCTGTGTGAGTGGAGGCCCCAGATCTTTGTAACAAAGCGCCCCCTTTTCCTGCTGAGGCCTTTCATTGCTACAGGGTTACATCCTTCACTGCACACCCTCAAGGTATGAGAGGGCAGCATAACAGAATGAGGAAAAGCATGGACTCTGGTGCCAGACAGCTTGGGTTCCACAGTCTCCCACGCAGACCTCCCTTCAAGAGAGAGGAGCACAGCCCCCAGTGGCTGCTTCGGATCCCCTGCAGCACTGGTGGCAGACCACACTTCTCTTAGACTCCCCCCAGCCGTGACTGAGCAACGTGAGGCTATGAACCTCGACCATTCATGCTGCATGAGGGACTCTCCCACTTTGACCCAGGGACTCCCCATCCGTCAGTCTGTCTGAGGCTTTCCCAGATCTGCACGGGAGCCTGAGGCTCTCGCTACCCGGTCCTTCCTTCCTTCTTGCCTTTCACAGATATCACACCTGCATCTCGGTCTGAAGCCTGTCCCTGCCCGCTCCTCCTGCCTCTTCCTTCTTTATCCGTCATAGGTGTTTGTCCCAGTAAGCCTCATCTGTGTCTACTCTCACCCTGGAATTTGTTCTCAGAGAACCTATAAGGATACAAGTTCAAATCTTGGCTCTTTTATTTTATAACCTCAAGGTGTGACTTCGGGCAAATAATTAATTTTTATTTTTGCCTCTGTTTCCTCACTTGCAAAAATAGGAAAAGAATAGCACCGACTTCATACGGCTGTTGTGAAAATTAAATTAGCTCCTGTGTGCAAAGCACTTTGGGCAGTGCTCATAGACCAAGCCTTCTGCAAGTGTTAGCTATGAAGAATTTTTCAGTGCCGGAGGCCGGATAGGCCTTTAATCCATGTGTGATGAATGTTAAATTCCTGTTGGAAGTAAACATCACTATTATTTCAATGACCATTGGAAAGTATTTCTGACTCTGTTATGTGAATAACATTAATTCTCCACTCCTCTTGGTAGGTCTTGCTGTGTTCTTAATCTCCAGATTGATCTGTGGAATAGTATTCTGAAATGATTCTAGGATAATTTCCTGAGTCCCTAAGCATTCCATTATTATTTTAAAAAAAATTAAAATAAATTATGTTAGTTAAATCCTTTGCTCCTGCCTATATTCACTTGTTCTTCCGAACTCTTTGGTGCAAAAGAACGACCCTCGTCCTGTTTACGACAGTTAGGAAAAGCACGACTCTACTTCTTCTTTTCTCTAGACTAAACATTCCCAGTCCTCCCAGTGCTTTCGTTTTGATCTTCATTTCCAAACTATTTATCACTTGTGCTCTCTTTCCTTGAAAGTTCTCCAGAGTTCCAAATAGTTGAGCCATGCACTGAAGAAACTTCTCCAAGGAGGTTTAAGTGATTGCAAATAGAAGCAATAAGAATTTTGCTTGTCTTCCCCAAAAAACCTGTGGTTAATAAAATCCAAGGAATACAGTTTCTTTCTTTAATTTATAACTTCACTTTATTGGGGGGAAAGCAGTAGATTAATAAGGAATTAAGTGGAAGCAATTGGTTTTGCATCTGGACCTAGTTACTATAAAAGAAATTCAGTATGAAGAGTTTCTATTTTTAATTAGAATAAAATGCAATTGTTTATCATTGTTAAAAAGCTAATTTGAAAGGCTTAATATTAATTAGTTCACATATGATTTGCTGGTAACCACATAACTAAGAAAATTTTTCAGGGACCAGAACTTAAAAGGTGCTCTATAGTTTTGTCAAAAATAAACAAGCAGGGCTTCCCTGGTGGTGCAGTGGTTGAGAGTCCGCCTGCCAATGCATGGGACACGGGTTCGTGCCCCGGTCCGGGAAGATCCCACATGCCGCGGAGCGGCTGGGCCCATGAGCCATGGCTGCTGAGCCTACGTGTCCAGAGCCTGTGCTCCACAACGGGAGAGGCCACAACAGTGAGAGGCCCGTGTACTGCAAAAAAAAATAAAATAAATAATAAACAAGCAAAACAAAACACCAATTAAAACTAGAATTTTGTTTCCTAATACATCTTTTTTGGCAGTTCAACGACTTTATGGTGCCAAAGTCAAATCCTTGATTAGAATGTTTGTTTTGGGGCTTCCCTGGTGGCGCAGTGGTTGAGAGTCCGCCTGCCGATGCAGGGGACATGGGTTCGTGCCCCGGTCCAGGAAGATCCCACATGCCGTGGAGCGGCTGGGCCCGTGAGCCATGGCCGCTGAGCCTGCGCGTCTGGAGCCTGTGCTCTGCAACGGGAGAGGCCACAACAGTGAGAGGCCCGTGTACCGCAAAAAAAAAAAAGAATGTTTGTTTTGAATCCTGTTTTTAAGTAAGCACTACCTTTTGTATCCCTTACTAGTCCTTATGAATCGGGCCTGTTTTTACTTCCTCTCCATTTGCTGAAAGTGAACGTGAAGCACAGTTTCCATGGCCCCCTGGCTTCTGATCTGGAGTATCCATGAGCAGAATAATCGCAGACAGTCTGTGCAGACTTGATCAGAAGTCTCAGCTTCATATGTTGGTGTTTGTGACAGGCAGTCCAGGCCACCAGCCACCAGGCTCACAGTACAATGCCTGGCACTGCCAATCAATCACACCAATCAGTGGAAACAGGTAGGGAAGCTTGTAATTCACCTATAGAAGTGTGGAGAAAACATGGGTTTTCTGAGAAATAGCCTGTAGGCATTTCCCCCTTTTGTAACATCAGGATTATCCAGAGATACCAACAGACTAAGCTCAGTTAGCCATGTCTTATTCAGATTCAAAAGCTTTGCCTCATCTGTAAATAAAATAAATGGGAGACAACCACTCAAACAGGGAAATCAGAGATTTAGAACATCTTGGGATGTGGCAACAACAAGAGTGTAGCAGGGGACAGGAAGGCGACAAGACAATGAGTCTTAAGCTTCCCTAAAACTAACAAGAGCTGTGCTTTTAAAAGCTTGTCATCTGAAACCAACACGGGGTTGAGAGAGAAAATTAGTCGGCATTCTGAGGCCCTTGCCTTAAAAAAAACTGAAAAGTCCACGTGCTTAAAAAACAACAACAGATACTAAAACTAAAATAAAGTTGAATTACAAATTACTTAAACTCTCCCACCACAAATCTCCCAGCTGTCCCAGATTTTTCTCATCAAAGGAGGTTCTGTGATACAATCAACAAATCAGAGATGTAAACATCGAAGAAAAGAATAAGATCTCCTTGGTTACGTGTAGGACCATTAGTCCAACATGGTTTCATGTATTTAAAAATCATGCTGAAGTCACTTTGGAATGTCTACAACCAATCATTTTTCCCAGTTAGGAACAAAGCTAAGAATGGGAATAAGAATAGAAAACAACAAAAAGTCATCAGTAAGGTAGCCCAAGAGTCATAGGATTTTATGAGATGCTATGAAACCGGCGAATCATTTTCCCATCCATTCCTTTCATACAATGGACTAGACGCCAACTCTGGTCATTGCTCTTTCCATCATCCTTCTCCCTCCTTTCTGGAAACGCGCACAAGTCAAATTCAGGGGTGTGGCTGGTGTTACGTCCTCTGGGCTGAGAATGAGGACCCCTGGAGCCTGGACCTACCACTGATACGAGCTGTGTGATGCTGGACCTCAGATTCTTCAGAAGTCAAGAGAAAGAGTTAGACTAGATGGTTTGATAGGGCTGCCATAACAAAGTACCACAGATGGAGTGGCTTCAACCAGTGGTCACCAACCTTTTGGCACCAGGGACCAGTTTCGTGGAAGACAGTTTTTCCACGGGCCAAGGGGGCGGGGGCTGGTTCAGGCAGTAATGCGAGCAATGGGGAGCCATGGGGAGTGGAGGGGGAGCGGCAGATGAAGCTTCACTCGCTCGCCCGCTGCTCACCTCCTGCTGTGCAGCCCGGCTCCTAACAGGCCGTGCACAGGTATCTGTCCGTGGCCCGGGGGTTGGGGACCCCTGGCTTAAACAACAGAGTGTATGCTCTCACAGTTCTAGAACCTGGAAGTCCAAGATCTAGGCGTTGGCAGGTTTGGTTTCTTCTGAAATCTCTCTCCTTGGCTTGCAGGTGGCTGTCTTCTCCCCGTGTCCTCACGTCACGTCTGTGTCCTAATCTTCTCTTCTTATAAGGACACCAGTCAGAGTGGATTAAGGCCAACCCATATGACTTCATAATCACCTCTTTAAAGGTCCCGTCTCCAAATGCGGTTACGTTCTGAGGTACTGGCAGTTGGAACATATGAATTTGGGGGGAACACAATTCAGCTCATAACAGTCTCCAGGGTACCTTTCAATTCCAGAGTTCTCTGATTTCTTTTCTCTCTCAAATAGTGCCTTTTCATTAGCTTATCTTCCCTTTTCTAACATGGAGAGATTCAGCCTGCTATCTTTATAGGCTGCAAGGAACTGAGGTTGCACTTTTAGGCTGTCTGTAGTATTAGTCTGTTTAAGTTAAAGCTACTCAGTAGGGTAGGGGGCACCATTCCAGACAGTAGGTGGGTCAACATGAATTTTCTGCACTTTTTCTAAAGACAGGACCATTGAGCCTACGGCCATTGGAGACTCTTGGTTAAGGACCTGGCACTGTGAGAATTTTCTAGAATTATTTTTTGCAAGGACGCCAACAGTTCCACCTTACTCTGCCTTCCAGACTTATGTGTTATGTTTTTTCAGATTGCAAGAAACAGAGTTGTGCTTGGGTTTTTAAAAATCATTTGTTGAGTTGTTTTATTTTTCCATAAGGATACAAGGGCAAGTAAGGAAGACAGAATCTCAGCAAGGCTTTGCAGAGAATGAAACACTTAAAAATACTATGAAATTCCAAGGTTCTAGACAGCTCGTTTCTTCAGGGAAGATATCCGCTGTTCTTTACTCAGAGTGACTTCGGGTGACAAAGTGATCATTCTATCTCTACCTCTACTGCTCCCTGAGTCTCTCTGATGTCTTTTAGTTCTACTTCCTTGACACAGAGGATGAGTGGCTGGCCAGTCAGCAGTCAGTATGCATGCACAGCCTCTGTTGGATAGACCTCTTCTACCAAACCACCCCATTGGATATTGGTTAGCTTAGCAATGGCTGGCTCCTGTCAGCTGTCTATGTCTGGTCCTGTCAACCTCATGATGAGACCACATGGCTCTAAGTAAGGTGACTAATGGCCGAGGACTTCCTTTGAGATGACATTAGGTGTTCTAGGTACTATAAGATTTCAAAAAAGTAGAAAGTAGAGCCAGCAGTCAACTTGCTAACTATTCGCAGTATATCTCACCTTTTCCCTTCCATTTACCAAGAAACTAAAGAGTAGTTTGTATTCATTGCCTTTACTTTCTCACCTTCATCCACTACTATCCTAATCCTTGAAATTCTTGCATGCTGACTTCTGAGCCCACCTTCCTTAACTCTGAGATTACCTTCCAATTTTAACATCAATTTGTCATTTTCTCCTCAAACTTGCTGCTGCACTTAAAATTGTTGATTGACCATGCTTACTTGCAAAGCCTCTTGCCTTGGCTTCTGTGACTGCATTATTCAAGGGATGGAAAGTGGACCAAAAGCTGTAGGGAAAGCCTTGGAGTCAATGGCCCTGGATATACATCCTGATTCTCCCCACTCAACATCTATGCAGCATTGTGTGTGTTAATTCTATTCCATTCAATACATTTCTTTTTGTGTACCTATTATATTTGTGATGATTGAGTAATGGGGAGGAATTCCAGGTAACACCAATGTTTGGACTTAGATGAATGAAAAAATAGATGTGCAGATACTTAAGCCTTACTTCTTAAACCCAAGTAGACTCTAAGATCTATTGATTCCACCTCCATGATATTGCTCACACTTATTCCTCTTCTTTATCCCTATTACCCTGGTAGAATTCCCCACTACCTTTGACCTGGCTTAGTGGTTAATAAACTGAGTTCTGAGCAGCTCCTGGAAATCCCAGGGAGATTCCTCAAGGACTTCTGTAGGTGTCCTACAGAAGGCAAGAAAGTGGTGTGGCCCCTCACAGGGACCATTCCTGCCTCCTCATTTAAACAGGATCAGTTATGTGTTTTGTTTTGTTTGTTCTTGGAAAAAATCTTTTTTATTTTACTTTTTTAAAAAAACCCCACTGGCCCACGTATTGATTCTGTTGCATCATAAGACTCTATCTTCAGAGTACCTCCCTTACAATCCACTTTATAGTTGGCTTTCAGGTCATTTAAAGCGAAGCACCCTTCTGATCATGTCCTTTCTCCACTGTCTGGAAATGCACTACTAGATATGGTAGTCATTAGCCATATATGACTATTAAGAATCCATAAAAGAGTAGATATATGTATATGTAAAACTGATTCACTTTGCTGTACAGCAGAAACTAACACAACATTGAAAATCAACTATACTCCATTAACATTTTAAAAAAGAATGAACCCTAATGTAAAAAAATAAAAATTAAAAAAATAAATTAATTTAAACTAAATTAAAAATTCAGTTCATTAGTTGCACTAGCCTATTTCAAGTATTTGATAGCCACATGTATCTAGGGGCCACCATATTGCACAGCTCGTATTTGGAACATTTTCATCATTGCACAAGTTTCTATTGGATAGAGCTGGCCTAGCTCACTAGATAAAAATTTCTGACTTTGATTTAGGACTTAAATCTATCCTTTCTAGGCCCTTCTGCTGCTGTTTTCCTTCATATAATGCTCCAGTTAGACTGAACTGTTCCCAAATATACCTACTCACTTCTGCCTTCATGCCTCAGCTTACCCAGCCCTGCCCGGAGTACCCTTCACTCCATCACTGTATGCCCAGCCCTACTCCTCATTGGGGGGCTGTCCTCCATGAAGTCCTTTAAAGTTTCCCAACTCAAAGTTATTCCCTTGTCCTGCGAATTCTCGTAGGATTTTAAATGATGCACCCTAATGTCATCCACCACCATTTCTTCACGGTCAGAATCAGTGACCTGGGGACCCAGCCATGCAGCCTCTAAAGAGTACACTGGGTATGTCACATCTGCTACTTCGGGTCTACAGGTGGTTTGGGGGAGCTTTAGGGCTTCTTAGGGGTGCATGTATGAAACGCTCTAGAAATTTCCATTACTAGCTGAGAGATTGGAGATACTCTGAGGTTCTCATAGTCCACAATTTGTGGTTAAGCCAAAGAGGGCAGCGTTTGCTATTATTAGTGTGTTATAGATAAATATGTTACATATACATCCTCTGAACACCAAGTGACGAGACATTGCCATAAGTTATACCCGAAAAGCAATCCCATCATTTACAGACACATGTTAGGTAAAAACATCATTCTACTACCTTTACCATACATTTGTGTTTGTTTTGGCTTTGTTTTAATCCCTATGGTGGGGATTAAAACAAAACAACAGGATCTGAGTTGATCAAATCTCTTGTGCTTGATCATCAAGATGGTAGGTCAGCTAGAGCTGGGGTTGAGTCAGTTACAGGACACCCTCAAAGAATCAGCTCTTCAGAGTTCAGTTCTCTCCCACTCTAGTCCCCTTTGATTTATACTCTACCAGCCTGCAGAGTCCTGACCTCACAGTGTAAGGCTCTAATCAGATAAGGTCACCATAAACCTTTCTTTATTCTCAAAACCCCTGCTCCATTCAAGCCCCAGCTATACTTGAGCCACCTCAGGGGAGGGCCAGCCTTCAAGAGGTACTTGGAGACAGGCAGACCATCATCAGCAGTGCAGGCTGCCAACCTTCTCAGGTTACTGTGAATGATTATGGGTAAAGTCTGCTTTGAATTTGTTGGAAAAGGGGGAGACTTTCAATGTATTTGGTTCAGGCAATTCATTTTAAGGGTTTGGGTTCCCCAATTTCCTGCAATCATAATCATGGTCCATTTTCACAGTCACTAGACTATCAAATCCTGTGTATATACAATAAAGACCTAGAAAAAAATGGGAACTTTAAAATCTGTAAGTTAAAGTATTGGTACAAATATTATTTGGGACACTGTGAAACAGTATTCAGAATTACCCTCTCGCCATCAGAAGCTAACTGCGGCAGAGAGACTGCTTTTGCCATGTTTCTAGATGTGGTAAAGATTCGGTACAACGCTGTTTAGAAATCATAGGCTTGCAGATCCCTTCTCCTCTTCAGGGATTAAGGAAAAGGCAACCTGCTCTACCACATTTAAAATGGAAAAGAAGAAGTGTGGGTGGGGATTTTCTTCTCCTTTGTCTGCACATCCAGTCTGGGGGCAGCGTTATTCATCAGAAATAAGCTTTCTTGTTTTTTAGACTGTGTTTACGACGGTTTTCGAAAACGTCTTCCTGATGTATGCTAATTCGTTGGTTCTGAAGCCTTTTTCCATTCCGTCAAGCTCACCTTCCGAAAGGGATAGTGAAAAATTAGGGGCTGGCTCCCCCTGGTGCCTTGGTTGGAGAACTGCAGCTGCATGTCTGAGACCATCTGCCAACGGGTAAGAGTGCCCTCTAGGGCATAGAGGCAGAGTAAAGCTACAAATGAAATGCTAATTACTAATTAAATACTCATGAAAAAATGAAAACTACAAAATACTAACACTACAGGAAAAAAGTGACCAATCATACCCGGACTATGAGCCAAGCGTTGCGCTAAGGGCCGGATGAGCATTGGTGCTTTGGCTGTCCACGGCAGGGGGACACATCGTCCCTTACTAACACGGCAGCTTAAAATAATGATCGTTTATTATCTCCCACGGTTTCTGTAAGCCAGGAATTCCACAGCAGCTCCGTTGGATGGCTCTGGGTGGAGGTTCCTCACGAGACTACAGTCAGATGATGACTGGGGCATCTCCAAGACTCATTTGTTCACGTCTGGTGGCTGAGCTGGTGAGACTGGAAGAGCTGGGGCTGGAACATCCAGCACCTCTCCCTGTCTCTCCATGACAGCCGTACCTGCCCTTTGGAAAGAATTCTCTCTCTGCTTTCTACCAAGATGCTGGTGTGTGTGTCTGTGTGTGTGTGTCTGTGCAACTCGCACAGATTAACTTAGTGCATTAAAGAAGGAACTGGCACGGTGACAACGATAGTTCACAGAAGGAGAGGAAGAACTATTATATCTAGTCAGTAGATGAAAAGAATGCTGAAATAAGATTACAAATTAGATGGAAACTGATCAGTGTCCTATAAAACAATAAAAGCACAATCTGTAGGATTTATTTTTTCTACTGGACAGGAATAAATTGCAATATATAGATCTTCTATAAGTGAACATTAACTTTACAGAGCCCTCTCTGTAGACCCTCCTCTGATTCCCCAGAATAGCCAGACTTCTTTCAGGTTGGATCCCAATGAAGAGGGCCAGGAGGAAGCTGCACTGCTTTTTATGACCCAGCCTCAGAAGTCATGCAGTATCACCTCTGCTGTGCCCCACTGAAAGAGGCAGTTACAGAGGGCCACCCAGGCTCAAGGAGAGGGAACGTAAACCCCACCTGGGATGGGATATATATTTGGTGGCCATTCGTGTAAAAATACAATCAACAATTGTTTTACTTAATTCTCCCCCAAACTACATGAGGTTGCTACTAACATTATCCCAATTTTACAGTTAAGGGAATGAGGTCAAGAGACATCAGAACTGTGCTTCATATGTCCTTTCTATGTCATACTGGAGCACTGTCTAATAAGCCATGTGAAGTGTTATCTGTACATGGTTTTCAGTCTGGGCACTACTGACATTTTGGGCCAGGTAATCGCTTGTTGTAAGAGCTGTCCTGTGTATTGCAGGCTGTTTAGCAGTATCCCCGGCCTCTACCCACTTGATGCCAATAGCATCCCCCCCCCTCCTTCCCTCCCCTCGGTTGTAATAACTAAAAATGTCTCCAGACATTGTCAAATATCTCGGTGGGGGAGTGCAACTTTGGCCCCATTAAGAACCACTGTTTTAGGGGAAGGTAACTTTGTTTGATTATTGATTAGGCCAGGCTCTATGAAGTTAACGTTCACTTATAGAAGATCTATATATTGCAGTTTATTCCTGTCCAGTAGAAAAAGTAAATCCTACAGATTGTGCTTTTATTGTTTTATAGGACATTGATCAGTTTCCATCTAATTTGTAATTTTATTTCAGCATTCTTTTCATTCACCGACCAGATATAATATTTCTTCCTCTCCTTCTTTAAACTATCATTGTCATCATGCTAGTTCCTTCTTTAACGTGTTAAATAAATCTTTGCCAGTTGCACGAGCGTGCAGACACACAGAGACGCAGACACACACACCAGCATCTTGGTAGAAAGCAGAGAGAGAATTATTTCCAAAGGGCAGGTATGGCCATCACGCACAGGTGCTACTCAGGTGTCCCTTCGAGAAAGAACTAGCAGATGAGCTGTGAGAGGTACAATTAGCCGATAGCCTTGACTGAAGTGCCGCTGGGATCCACCGCAGCAGTTGAGCTGAGGCTGTGCTTTTACGAGGCAGTCTCGAGCCAGTGTATGAGCCCAGTAGAGGTACCAGGGCCTAAGCCATTTCTGATCAATGTGGAAACCCTCCACCAGGCAATCTTTGCTCTGGAGCTCCTGTTGGGCTGGCTGAGACTTTTGCTGGGCAACACTGCAACTTGAGACCCTTCCTAACATATTCTGCCTCCCGACTAACCTTTCACAGATAACAGGCCTGCATCCTGGTCTGCATCTACTGCAGAGCCCCGTCCTGCTTCAGGCACCACTCAAAGCTGGTAGCCATCATGCCACCCAGTGTGTTCTTAGCTGTGGAAGGAATTGCCTCCAGAACTCAAAGAGGCCTACGAGGTAATGTGCTTCCTTCTCTGAGGTGGGGCTTCAAGATGCAGCGATTCATCTTCGGCTTTGGAGGGGATATCCAGTGTGCACCTGACAACTGCACTTCTGAAAACTTCCCTGAAGTGGCAGTTCTTGGAATCTATGTGGAATTCTGAGTTGGTAGGTTTTTCTTTTTTCTTTCAGTATTTTAAAGATGTCACTCCATTATCTTCTGGGTTGTATATAGTCTAATGAGAAATCTGCTGTAATTTTATTTGGACTGCCTTCAAGATTTTCTCTTTATCTTTGGTTTCCAGCAGTTTAACTGTTATTTGTCTAGGTGGATGTCTTTTTCTCACTTTTATGCTGCTTGGGGTTTCCTGTACTTCCTGGATATGCATTTTGAAGTCTTTCTCCTTATGTTATTTTCGTTAGCACTTCAAATATTGTCTGTCCTATTCTTTCTCTTTTATTTTCCTTATATGGCGTCAACTTCTCTTCCTTTCATGCTTTGACCCAGGTGTGACAGTGCTTATATCCTTAGAAGGGCCTGTCTTCTTTAAATTTCAGACTTCTTGGCTATCCTGCAAAATTAGTTCTCTGACGTGTTCAAAAAGAGTTATAATTTTATAGTTTATCTTGCACTTTCTTGTTATTATTGTGGAAGTGATGTTTTCTTTCTAAAATATAGCTTTCTATATATATATATATATTTTAAATCTTTTGGCCGTGCTGCACAGCATGTGGGATCTTAGTTCTCAGACCAAGGATGAAAGCTGCGCCCCCTGCATTGGCCATGCAGTCTTAACCACTGGACCACCAGGGAAGTCCCTAGTTTTCTATATCTTAAGGATAAGTGAAACTTACCATAATTTTTAATTTTGTTATAATTTAAAATTTAGATAAATGATGCAAAAATAGTATGAGAAACTCCTAAATAAACTTTATCCAGATTCATCAGTTATCTACATGTGCCTCATTTGCTTTATCATCTCTCTGTCTCTCTGCCTTTCTCTCTCTTTATATATATTTATCTACCTATATCTGTATTTATATATCTTATGAATTATTTAAGAACTGGCTGGAGTCATTGTATCTTTTACCCTGAATACTTTAATGATTATTTTTGTGAGGACTTTTCCTTATAAACAATAGTATATTTATCACAATCAATATGCTTAACACTAAGAACATATTTCTATATCTATATCATTCATATATATAAAAATTAAGCTTACAATACACAGAAGGACTTCTCAGAATTGCCAACCCTTACCCCTGTAAAAAGCAATCCTATTAACTAGAGCTCAATTTCTCTCTACAGTCTTTTCAGGTAAAATTTAAATGCATTGAAATGCATAAATTATAAGTGTTCAATTTAATGAGGTTTAAAAATTGACATACTCCTAATATCACACTGAAATTTAACCTCTTCATGAAGACTGCCTAGGCTACCCACCACATGCAACTTGAACATCCCTCTACTACAAAATTTACTGCAAATATTTCTCTATATGTTCACTAGACTATGAACTCATTAAAGAAAGAGACTATGCTTCTTCATTTTGGGGCCCCCAGTTTCAAACAATATCTGGCATATAATGAGGTATCAATAAAAGTTTGCTAAATAAGTAAAATGGCAACTGGAACAAATAGCCTACAGCTTTAAAGAAGGGAGTTGTGTAATTTTCAAGTTAAGATCTGCTTACTACTTCTACTAAATCAGCAGTAAGGAATGTATGATAAAAATTGTCAAGACACAAAAGGAAAAAAAAAGACAGCAGTTGGAACACTAATAAATCATTATGTTCTTACAACTCTTTACAAAGACATGAAACTCTTTTAATCATTCATGCAGCATTTGCAATTGGTGGGTGATACAAATTACTACCACTTTTTTTATACAGTAAAACTTTCAGTTTTAACAAGATATTTAAAAGCAAATATATGTTACCTGTCCAAAACCTAATGGAGAAGAACTTTTATGGAGTTCCTGGTTGATATTCTAACACCTGAGATTTACTATTTTCAGTTGTCTAAAAGCAGTGGCAGTCAAATCTGTTGACAGACAGCTATTTCCTCAATATCACTAACTATCTTGGCAAAGGGATAGGCTACATGAATTGAAATTTGATTATGCAGTTGCTTCAGAGTCATGTCTGTAGTTGCTCTTCTTTTTCTTATTAAAAAAAACAAAATATATAGTCTTTTGAATATAATTAACTAAGTAAATGTTTTTAATTCCTGTGAGAAAGTACTACAGAATAGTTTTATGTAGTAAAACTAACCCTAAAATAGATACATAGAGTCAGGAGTTTTCTTGTAGTTCCCTTATCTATTTCAAGTCTTCAGAGCTTATTGATGCGCTATTTATATTTCCTAGGATGACTGATCAAATCCTTCTAATCAATAAAAATTCAGCTTAAGAATCATTTCCCCTTTGTATCTTTGTAATAACAAGTAAGTAGTATCACCTCTGCTCAACTGCCATACCTTATATACAACTCTATTATACTTTCTCACACTATATTTTAGTGATGCATTTTCATATCATTCTCTTCCACTACACCAAGACAGTCCATTAGAACTTTCTGGATGATGGAAATGTTCTATATGTGTTCTAGTCACTACTGTAATAAAAGTATAGCACTAGACTCTGAGCTCTGTGAGGGCAGAGACTGTACCTTATTCACTTTTATGTATCCAGTACCTAGGACATAGCAGATCCTTGATAAATATGTGGGGATAAACACAACCAATCAATCAAAGAATAAATCAAGGGATTTCCCTGGTGGCACAGTGGTTAAAAATCTGCCTGCCAATGCAGGGGACACGGGTTTGATCCCTGGTCCAGGAAGATACCACATGCCACGGAGCAACTAAGCCCATGAGCCACAACTACCGAGCCTGAGCTCTAGAGCCCACAAGCCACAACTACTGAGCCTGCGCACCACAACTACTGAAGCCCATGTGCTCTAGGGTCCGTGTGCCACAACTACTGAGCCCACGTACTGCAACTACTGAAGCCTGCGTGCCTAGAGCCTGTGCTCCACAAGAGAAGCCACCGCAATGAGAAGCCCGCGCACTGCAACGAAGAGTAGCCCCCACTCACCACAACTGGAGAAAGCCCGTGAGCAGCAACGAAGACCCAATGCAGGCAAAAATAAAATAAATAAAATAAATAAATTTTTAAAAAGAGAGAATCTCTTAGAAAATAATAAATTAAACATTTTACAGTGGTAGAGTAGAAGAAAATCTACTTACAATCAACACCAGGCAACTGCTACATGAGGTAATGGGAAAACTAATTAGTAATCTCTGATTTCTCAGTGAATTAAAAAGTAATGCAAATAGATTTCCAGTAGTGGAAAAGTAGCTTCTATCAGTCAACTCACTCTCAGAGAACAACTATAAACTCTAACTAAAATACAAAATATAATAATTTGAAGGCGGTCAGAGGAACTAAAAGAAACGAAGTAAATCTATATTTGAAAGAAGTAAATGGCACAGGGTAATTTTCCTGTTTTGATACAGATTTTTGTTTGAGGCTAAGCCGTAGTTTCAGCTTGCTGAGTGGCTAAAATTCTAATAGAAATCCATAGTCTTACTGGCTTGGAAAGCCATAGGTCAGAGTTTGGGGACACCACACAGCTGGAACCTGAGGGGGGTTGGAATCCTGGAAAGGTGAAAGTGATAGACATGGTGGGGAGAGGGGGATTCTGTATATAAACTTGGCCAAAATCTCTGGTTAATCCCTGAACTACATACACATAGGGTAAATTTCAAATAGGCCAATTAAATCTAAAAGAAAGGCAATAAGTGGAAACTGACCTTGAGATGACCCAGATGTTAGAATTAGCAGATAAGGATTTTAAAGCAACTATTATAACCATCTCAAGGATTTAGAGGAAAACACACTTATGATTAACAAATAGAAAATCTTAGCAGAGAAACTGAAACCACAAAAAAGAACCAATTGAAAATTCTATAAATGGAAAATATAGTATTTACAATTAAAAATTTACAAAGTGGCTTGACACAGACTGAAATGAGAAAAGAGTAAGTAAATTTGAAAATAGATCAATAGAAAGTGTCTAAGTTGAAAAATTGAAAGAAAAGGTTGGAGAAAATCAAGTGTCAGTGAGCTATGTAGGCACTGTAAAAAGGTCTAATATTTGTGTACTTGCTGTCTTAGAATAAGAGAGAAAAATATATATAAAGAAATGATAGTGATAATTTCCCCAAATTGGTGAAAGGCATACATTTACACATCTAACAAGTCCAGTAAACCCCAATCAGGAAAAATATAAAGAAAAGCATATCTAGGCACATCAGAGTCAAACTTCTAAAAGCCATAGTTTAAAAGAAACTCTTGAAAGTAACTGCAGACTAGCTACAGATTAATTTATTACATGCAGTGGAATGATATGATTTAACAATGATTTTTTTGTCAGAAACACTGGACACAAGAAGATAATGGAATGACATCTCTAAAATGCTGAAAGAAGAAAAAAGTCAATTCAGTGCAGTGAAAATAATCTTCAAGAATGAAAGCAAAATAAAGATAGATGAAAACTAAGAGAACTTTTTATCAGCAGACTTGCAGTACAAAAAACCCACAGAAGTTCATCAGTTGAGAAAAATTGATGCCAAAGGGACATTCAAATGTTCAGAGGAAAGTGAAGTACCAAACATGATAGATGTGTGGCTAAATATAAAAGATTTTTTCCGTAGTTTTTTAGAAATATGTATGACTGTTTAAGCAATAATTATAACATTTTATTGTTTGATTTATAAAATTTGTAGATGAAATATAGACAACTAAAAAATAAAGAAAGGAGCTTAAAAATCTATACTTTTTGAAAGATCATTACACTTTGTATGAAATGGTCCAATATTAAATGTAAGAAAAATGTGAAAAATTAAGGATACTGTAAATATTGTGGTTCCTAGAGCAACCAGTTGAAATAATGCAAAATGATATAACTGAAACGCCACAATCCCTTGAAAGGGGATTCTCAAAAAAATTCAATTAAATCAAGAGAAATTAAGAAAGTAGGAACAGAGAATCAAAAAACAAATACAAAAATGATGGGACCAAAGGAAAACAACTAGTAAAATGGTTGGTCCAAACTCAACCATATCAATAATTGGATTAAGTGTAAATGGACTAAACACTCCAAACAGTAGTCAGAAATTCTCAGAATAGATTAAAAAAATAAGACCCAACATAATCTCTCCATAAGAGATGAACTTTAAATATAAAAATACAAACAGGTTGAAAGTAAATGATATTAAAAGATAAATCATGCAAACAGAAAACCTAAGAAGGTTGGAATAGGTAGTTAGCATGAGATATAACAGATGCCAAGGCAAAGAGTATTACCAGAGATAAAGAGAGACAAACTAGAACAATAAAAAGGATAAATTTATTAAGACATAAGAATCATACATGTATGTGCCTAATAAAAGAGGTTCAAATACATCAGATGAAAAAGTAACATAATTAAAGGAAGAGACAAATCCACAATTACAGTGGAGTCTTCTCTCAGCAATTGACAGAACAAATAGACAAAAGATCTCAGTAACACTAAAACTTCCTTTTTGTCAACCTAATTGACATTTATAGAACACTACACCTAACAATTGCAGGATAAACATTCTTTTCAAGTGCACATGGCATATTAACCAAGATAAACCATTTGCTGGGCCATAAAACACGTTCTAATATATTTTAAAGGATTGAAATAATATAGACTATGTTTTCCGATCACAGGCAATTAGTTAGAAATCAACAACAATAAGATATGTAGGAGGGATAAAACCTAAATACTTGGAAATTAAACAACATACTTGTCAATAATTTATGGGTAAAGGAAAAATGACAAGGTACATTAGAAAATATTTCAAACTGAATTATAATGAAAATATAGCATATCAAAATTTGTGAGCTACAGCTAAAGGAAAATTTATAGCTTTTAAATGCCTAGATAAGGAAAGGATAAAGGTATAAAATCAATGACCTAAGAGTCTACAGTAAGACCTAGAGAAAGTAGAGCAAAGTACAGACGGTCCCCAACTTATAATGGGTCAACTTACAAATTTTGAACTTTACAATGGTGCAAAAGCAATGTGCATTCAGTAGGACTTGAATTTTCAATTTTGGTCTTTTGCCAGGCTAGCGATATGTAGTATGATACTCTCTTGGGATGCTGGACAGCAGTAGCAAGCTGCAGCTTCCAGTCAGTGCCACAATCACAGGGTAGACAACTGATACACTTACAACCATTCTGTTTTTCACTTTCAGTACAGTATTCAATAAATTACATGAGATATTCAACACTTTATTATAAAATAGGCTTTGTGTTACGTGATTTTGCTCAACTGCAGGTTACTGTTAAGTGTTTTGAGCATGTTTAATGTAGGCTAGGCTAGCCTATGATGTTCGGTAGATTAGGTATATTAAATGCATTTTCGACTTAGGATATTTTCAACTCACAATGGGTTTATTGGGACATAAGCCCATTGTAAGTTGAGGAAGATCTGTAAATCCAGAGTAAGTAGAATGAAGGAAATAGTAAAGAGGAGAAATCAATGAAATAGAAAATAGATAAATGAAAGAGAAAATTAACACATAAATTATTTTTCTTTTTGAGAGAATAACAAAGTTGATAAGCCCTACATAGGTTGATAAAGAAAAAAATAAGAAAAATTACCAATATCAGGAATAAATGTGTGAATATACTACAGATGCTACAGATATTGTAAACAAATTTATGTTAATAAATTCAACAACTAGATGAAATTTCTGAATAAAACAACTTACCAAAACGGACACAGAAGAAATAGGAAATTTTCCTGGCCCTATATCTATTAAGTAAATTGAATTTGTTATTGAAATCTTTTCTCAAATACAACATCGGGGTCAGATGGTTTCACTGGTGAGCTCTGCTAACATTTAGGTAAGAGATCAATCTTACACAAATGCTTTCCAAAACAGAAGAGGAGGAAACATTTTGCAATGTGTTTTATGAGGCTAGCATGACCCTGATACTAAATCTGACACCGACATTTTAAAAAAAGAAAATTAAAACACCAGTCATGTCAAACTGCCCACCTAACTTAGTTTCCTTCCTCCACTACCAACAGGCAGACAAGCTTCCCTGAATTGGGGGGAGGGGAGGGAAGAGCAGGCTGGCTGGCTGGTGGGCAACAATATCAAACTTTTGCACAGCCTCCAACTGAACATGGAAGATAATGCAGTCCAATCTGACTTTCTTTAGGTTCCTGAAAGATCTGGACAGAAGCCAGAAGTGGGTGAAGAAATGTAAGATATGTGACTTAGAAGATAAAACACCTGATCTGCTAAGCAAACATTACTGCCAAATGCTTTAAGAGAACCTATGGTTTGTAGAACGAGTACTTAAAAAGGAGTTCTTTGAGATTATGCTATGCCAGCAGTAGTTGATCTCACCAGTCATCTGAACAATCCACAAGGAGACATTGAAAATTAGTAAAAATAACTGAGTGATCATGAAATAAGAACACAAACAGAAAAAGAAGTGGTAAAACTTCTGAACAGGAACAAACTCAGAAATAAAGAAACCATAGCCATCCTCACCACTCCAATGCAGAGGAAGAAGGTAAAGAACAGGATGAAGGCATTTTTATCCTTAAACTTTGCAGGGAATGAAAACAAGGAGCAGCTAAACTCTTCATCTGAAGTTGGATGTTTATAAAGCACGAGTCTGGATTAACATGAAGCTGACAAAATCCCTAAAGGTATCTTTTCTCCTGCTGGAGTGCAGAGGATATTCTGGTGAGGCAGTTCTGAGAAAGTGCTTCGAAACAGTAGCAGTTACACATCCACCCTTTTGAAAACACAGCAGAAATAGGTGCTGGACACTGCAAGAGTGCCATTGGAGAGAAACAGGGAAGTGGGAGACTCACCTCTTCCATTATCACTGATAATAAGATGGACATAGCAGGGGAGGATCAATCACCAGTACTGGTGAGGTTCATCAGTGAATCTCAGTCCAGACAGAGGAATATGAGCTTTCTACCTTCTGAAGTTGATGCAGAAATTCTGGCTATGAACTTTCACACTATGATAATGGAAGAGTGGGGGACAAACGTGGAGCACTGATGTGGTCTGGCTTAGAGGATGTCTAGTGGACTTTCTCCCAAACGCAACTCATGGTAACTAGACTTTTAGAGAAACAACCCCAAAATATCTGCAGTCTATTCTTCCTCTGCCTTAAATACATAGTTGTCAAAAGCAGTGTCTGTTGTGGGAGTATCTGTTGATTTGGGAGAAATTAAAGATGTTTGTTCTTTTTCCTGTTGATCACCAACTACTTTAGAACCTAACAGTGTAATATCTGTCCTCTTTCAGAACAGTGAAGGATAAAAGGCCCATGAACTGAAGGAAATTTGCCAGTCTCAATGAATAGGCGGGTATGATGCTTTTGAAAATTTTGTAGAACTCCTGTAAATACTTGTTTTGTGTTTAGATGGTATAAATAATGATACGAATGTTAGATAGAATAACTTTATAGTTGGTTGAGCTTTTGTTCTCTGTAGTACATTAACAGATTTTGTTTTAATTATTATTGTTGTTCATAAAAATATCCTAGTTTTTAAAATAGCCTTTGGAAAAACTTTCCAGGGCCGCATTTCCAATATTTCTTTGCAGCAGAGTTGCACTCTATGAAGAGATGGAAAATATTTATGTTTATTGTAAATTTTGATTTGAGAAAGCCATGATTCAGCACCAAACTTGATATTTAAATGGAATTTCCTGGAACTTCCTCTGGGCTCAGCAAGATAATCTCAACTAACCATTGAGAATTAGTATAAACAAATACTTAGTATCCCAACAATGAAACACATTATTCAGGACGTTAAAGATATTTTCTTACAATAGCACCTCACATGTTCTTTTTTTTCTAAATTTTCTTAGGTTTTTTTAAAATTAATTTTTATTGGAGTATGGTTGCTTTACCATGTTGTGTTAGCCTCCACTGCACAACAGAATGAATCAGCCATAAGCATACAGATATCCCCTCTCCTCCCTTCTGGACTTCCCTTCCATTTAGGTTACCACAGTGCACTAGGTGAGTTCCCCTGTGTTATACAGCATGTTCCCATCAGTTGTCCATTTTATACATAGTATCAATAATGTATATTTGTCAATCCCAGTCTCCTAATTCCTCCCACCCCACCCTTTTCCCCATTGGTATCCATACATACAGCAATCCCACTACTGGGTATATACCCAGAGAAAACCATAAATCAAAAAAACACATGCACCCCAATGTTCATAGCAGCACTATTTACAATAGCCAGGACATGGAAGCAACCTAAATGTCCATCAACAGAGGAATGTATAAAGAAGATGTGGTACATATGTACAATGGAATATTACTCAGCCATAAAAAGGAATGAAATCGCGTCATTTGTAGAGACGTGGATGGACCTAGAGAGTGTCATACAGAGTGAAGTAAGTCAGAAGGAGAAAATCAAATATTTTATAATAATGCATATATGTGGAATCTAGAAAAATGGTACAGATGATCTTAGTTGCAAAGCAGAAATAGAGACAGACATAGAGAACAAATGTATGGGCACCTCACAGTTCTTAAATGCTTATCTCTTATAGCACCAGTCCTGGAACAGCTCACATTCAACACCATGCCAACATGGACCAAAGTGACTTATCCATTCCCAACACACTCTCTGCCAACCTTCATTGTTGGAGAATCAAACAAAACACAGAGAAAAGGACACAGAGCTTCCATTAACCGTGTACAAAGCCCCCTACCTGTCTCACTTCAATTTTTTTTCTTAATGTCTACGCATGGCTGAAGGTCCTGTGTATTCTTCCTTGATGAAGTTTGAGAATGAGAGCAATGAAATTAGATGAAAGCATCTTAAGCATAATTAAGAAATATTTCAATAGACCAGAGGTCAAATAACTTTACTTTGTTTAACATAAATCTTGATATAAAATATGATCTTAATTTAATGGTAGACACATATATCAAACTATGAATTTAAGCCAGAGTTTCCTACAAGTACTTTAAAAAGAACACTGAAAATACCTAAGAGAAGTTTTAAAAAGTGGTTTTATCCTTACAGTTGATATTTGTAAGAAAAGCTCTAAGGTGTATGTCAGCCATTCAATCACTGACTATTTGCTTCTGAGCCTTCCACTGAATGCATTAAACATTGATAAACTGCCGGTTAAATGGCTGCTGTCTGAACTTTTATTCTCTGAAGACCTCTCATTTCAGAACACAGCATTGAAAGAACATTTCATTTCTCTGTGATCTCTCTTGGTGGTACTCCGGGGAAATTTTAGTTGAGTCACTTGAAATAGAACATTATTATTGCCATGAATCAAATTAGTAGGTATTAGTTTCCAGTTCTTTGAGGAAATAAATGTTGGAGAGGTGTGGGGAGAAGGAATATATTTCATAAAATACTGCAATAAAGCTCAGGACTGACCATCGACTAGTAGGTGTTTTAGTATGTGGTTAAAAATCTGTAATGGGCAGTTAAGGAAATGACCAACAAGTATAATAAACTTTGAGATCACTAAACAGAGATTGCAGTGTAGATTTTGTCTCCATTAAGTGAAAATTGAAGTTCAAATAGAAAGCAATCCACTGTGGTTCTTCTTCTGGATGTTACTTACAATCATTTGTCGAATTTATACCTTAGCTGAGTATAGTCTTCTAGCAGGTATACATTGAACACTTTTGTTTCATGGTCAAGATAGAATCAGAAGCCAAGGCTACTGACCATCTATTTGACTGTTTTTTTCTCTCCATGACCATACCTACTGCCTTGTTTTATCTTTTCTTTTTCTTTTTTTTTTTTTTTTTTTGCGGTACGTGGGCTTCTCACTGTTGTGGACTTTCCCGTTGCAGAGCACAGGCTCCGGACGCACAGGCTCAGTGGCCATGGCTCACAGGCCTAGCTGCTCTGTGGCATGTGGGATCTTCCCAGACTGGGGCACGAACCTGTGTCCTCTGCATCGGCAGGTAGACTCTCAACCACTGCGCCACCAGGGAAGCCCTGCCTTGTTTTGATTTATAAAAATTACCTGCGAAAAATAGGAATTTTTTTTGCTTATATAAAAATAATACAGAAATTATTGCTGTTATTTTGGTGAGAAAAATTTTGTACAATGTGTTTTAATCTAAATAAAATGTAAATTTCATTTTTTTAAAGAAAATTACAAGAAAATCCTTTATAACCATAGATGCAAAACTCCTTAATGAAATATTCACAAATGGAATCCAGGAATATATTAAAAGAATGATATACCATGACAAAGTAGAGTTTATCCCAGGAATGCAAGGTTGGTTTCACATTTAAAAGTCAATCGATATTACTCATTGTATTGACAGATAAAAGGATCAAAATCATAGGATCTTCTCAATAGATGTGTAAAAAGTACTTGACAAATTTAAAAAACTCTCATGATATTAACCAAAAAATTCTAAGTAAACCAGAAATAGAAGGGAACTTCCTTCACCTGATAAGGATATTTATGGGGGACTTCCCTGGCGGTCCAGTGGTTAAGACTCCATGCTTCCACCACAGGGGGCATGGGTTTGATCCCTGGTGGGGAACTAAGATCCCGCATGCTGTGCGGTATGGCCAGAAAAAAAAAAAAAAAAGGATATTTATGAAAACCTTCCAGTTAATATAATGCTCAGTGGTGAGAGAATAAGAGTTTTTCCTCTCACACTGGACACAGGGCAAAGATGTCTCCACTTAATGTTGTAATGGAGTCCCCAGCCAGTGGACTAGGGCAAGAAAATGAAGTAAAGAGCGTAATGTGTTTGTATGAAAATTCTAGGGAACCTGTAAGCAACTACTAGAACTAATAAGCAAATTTTAAAATGTTGCAGGATACATTGTCAATATTCTAAAATCAATTGTTCTTTTATAACTTACTGATTTAATGGTAATAAAATTAAAAATTTTCATTTACAATAGCAACTAAAACATAAAAATTTAGAAGTAAACTAAAGAAAACATGCAAGACCTCTTCATTAAAAATTACAAAACATTGCTGACAGAAACTAAGGAAAACCAAAAATAAATGGACATATGTACCATGTTAATGGATTGGAAGACGCAAGTAAATCTGAAAAAGAAGAACAAAGTTGGAGGATTTACACTATCTGAATTCAAAATTTACTAAGGCTACATTAATCAAGACAGTGTGATGATACTGGCATAAGGACTGAGAAGCATCAATGGAACAGGATAGAGAGCCCAGAAATAGACTCACACTCATAAAATCAACTAATTTCCAACAAAGGTACCAAAGCAATACATTGGGGGACAAGGAAAATCTTTCTAATGAAAGTTACTGGAATAATTAGATATTCAACTGGGAAATATTTATTCAAAAGGAACCTGGATGTTCTTCAGCATTACTCTTGTTCAAAACACTAATCTGATGTGTTGTTCTTTTCTATTTATACATTAGCCTATCAAAGCACTTTTCCCACTATTATAATATTCCTACTGCAAAAATGTTATTTTTCTTTTTATAAAAATAACACTTTTAAGGTTTAAAAGCAATAGTTTTTCACTTATGACAACTCATATGTTAAAGTATAAAGTAAACAAAATTATCCATGATTACACAAGAAAACCAGAAATCACCCAAGTTGACCTTTTGGGTTGGTTTTTCTAATCTTCTGTATATAGTGTCATAAAATTGTATATTGCATTTTTAACCTAATATTATTTTGCATGTAATTTTCTTTCTCCAAGACTGAGATTTTGTTTGCATGTAATATGATGATATTAGCTTTCATTTTAACATCTTTTTATGACACTTGTAATTGCATTTCCTGAAGACATAAATTTTAACTGTAAGCTACATCCAAACTGCACTTCCATCAGACATCTATCTCTGGAGTATCTGCCAAACTCATAAATGACTCTTCTTCCATGGCAACTGTCCATTTCACAATCCCCTTTCCAAAATGTAACTGTACTATTGAACAAGCATGACTCAGGGAAGCAATCATGGAACAAATTTTATTTTAAATTTAAACTGTTACTTTAAATTTATTTCATATGTTTAGTTGTTCTCTTGCCCCTGGTGAAATTTAGGGCAGGTCACAAAACTTAGCATTTCAAAATTATTTTTAAGTATCCTGTTACAGAAAAACCACAGAAGCAATCTCTAGGCAGCCAAATTTACAGTAGATAATCTGTTCTAAGGCCACAAGTGATTGTTAAAGTTCTGGCATCCTGAACTAAATGGGCCAATTACGCTCTCACACAGGAATTCCGAAATTAAGTCCAGAGGAAAGTTTGCCTGCAATTGTAGCACACACTGTGGACTGAAGGCCAGAGAAACGGAGTCTTCAAAGAGAAAGAAGACAGGAGGAAATGCAAAAAGGAGAAGCAGATATGGACCAAGAGCATTTCCTGGATTCTGCCAGCTGTTAATTGCTGGTTTCACTTCCTTCCAGAACTCCAGTTGCGTTCCTGCCTTTGGGTTCCGTGAAACCCCTCCATCATTGTAATACCAACTTCTGACTTTTTTTTTTTTGTTGAATCAAGTTTTTGTTAAAGAGGCCCAAATAATACAGAAATAAGTATGGACTATGGGAAGTTTTATCCCTTAAACAACTAACATATTCATGATCAGTAGATCCTTTGGCTTTGCCCATGGATGATGGCCTTTCTCTGATCTACTCCCTCCATCTGAGGGTCCATGTTAGATGTAAACTTGTAGTGTTCCCTGCTCACTCACTACGATGCTGACTGTAGAGTTACCTAGATCGTCTTTGCTCTTTTGAAACATCAATGTCAAACTTTTATGTATAGTTTCCTGATCTGAGAGAGCACATTGTCAGAAAATGCATAGGATTTGATATTCAGTGACTCCTGCAGATGTTTTTAATTTTAATTCCTTTGCGTTGTTCTTAGAAAGGAAATCAAGTTTTATTTGTCTTACTATTATTTCCAAGGTAGTCAATAATTTTAGTAGTGTGAGAATAAAGCACTTGAGTTTTTTTGGCTTCTGAATGTCAATGAGTTCTGTTTTCAGAAATTTGCCTTGGGTGAAGCATAAATTTTCACGAAATATTTTTAGTGACTGAGGGAAAATTCACTCACATTGCTAATAAAAAAGTTCCAGTATTACCAATATAATTTCTATTGGTTAGTGTAGCTCTAAGGATATGTCTAGAAAACCAAAGATAGCAGAGAATTAACACAACCCTAAAATGTCCTGATATTAATTTTTCATCACACGATTTAGAAAATTATCTTTACTATTCATATTGCAGACTCTAACTTGGGTGAAATACTTTTAGCTTAGAAAACCAGTCTGTAGGACATATTAAGTTTTAGAAACTTGGTTTCTTCACACTCTCAAACTATTGTAAAACTTTATTAAATTAAGTGAATCAAACAAAAATTATTCAATAAATATTCAACATTTGCTAGGTGATATGGGTGTTATAGACAAAAATAAAAAAGACACGTGGCCCTTGTCCTCCTTTACCTGGTAAAGTAGTTGGGAAGAGATACAGAGCAAGAGTAATAAAACAAGACTGTGTAGAGTGATGCGTATGCTGATTTTTAGAAGTTCTGAGATGGGGGAAAGAGACATGGAAAAAAAAAGTAAACAAAGAAGCTAAGAACAGAGGATACAGAGAGAGAGCATATCTTGCATTTATGACAACTTTTCTGTCATTCCCTTCTTGGGGCTCCACTGAAATGAACTGAAGCTGAAATGGTCAGAGAGAACCTCCTAGAGAGTTGACTTGATTTGGGACCTGAAGGAAGAGACAGGATTTGAAAGGATAAATGGCTAAGTAGACAACATAAGCCGAAGTATGGAGATGAGAATACATTCAGGTTTGCAGAGGAGCAATTAACCTTACTAGCGTTGGAAGCCATAGGAAATACTACTGGGTGAGCATGGTAAAAAAGAGAAGTCAAAGGATTTTAAACATGAAGAACATAGGGAACTGCTGAGCAGAGGGATGACAGGATGAAAATTGGTTTGGGAGGATTAGCTGGGCAAGGTTATGAAAGGTGCTTGGGAAGGGTGGAGACTGGCATCTGGCAAGGTAAGCAGGGCGTTGCTGTAGTGATCCTTCCATGAGGCAATGAGGGCAGTGTCATCGCAAATAGGAAGGACCAATAAGAGCTTTCCAAAAAAGAAAACTACCTGATCTTGAGCAATCTGAGTCAGAGATGATGGCAGAACTTCTTGTCTAAAGGAGTTGGGAGGTATGAGGCTGGAACTTAGAGAAGAGGACAGCATGAAGAAGTAGATGGACATAGATTCAGTCGTAGTCAATGATACAGAAGCGACAGCTGAAGCCAAGAGAATGAGGGAGGATTCATCAAAGAAGGAATGTGGAGGAGAGAACAGAGAAATGAATGTTGGGAACCACCAACATTTAGGGCATAGGACAAACAAAATGAGCCAGTGCAAGAGGGAACATGTGGCCTGGGATGTAGGTGAGACTCAGGTAGTGTTGCCAGAGAAATAAGGCAGCAGAGTGGTTAAGGAGGAGGATGCTATCACCAGTGCTGGAAGAAGGTGAAGGAGCGAGAAGATGAGGACTTTAGGAGAAGAGTTAACAGTGATCTGGGACTGGAAACCAGATAACATAGACAAGGGAGGGAAGGAGCTATGAGGTGATGAGCGAGTGGACATGTGCAGAATAATGAAGCAGTTAGGAGGACAGGCTCTGATGGCAACTCTACCTGAATCCTGGCTCCATCCAGACTGGGCAACTTAACACACAGAAGTTGACCCAAGTCTCCACGTGCTGGATTGAATAGCATCCCCCCAAATTCATGTCCTTCCCAGAACCTCAGAATGTGACCTTATTTCAAAATAGGGTTGTTGCAGATGTAACTAGTAAAGATGAGGTTATACTACAGTAGGGTGGGCCCTTAGTCCAATATGACTGATGTCCTTATAAGAAGAGGAAAGGACACACACAGGAAAGATGACCACGTGAGGATGGAGGCAGAGACTGGAATTAATATGCAACTGCAAGCCAAAGAAAACTCAGGATGCCTGGCAACACCAGAAGTTAGGAGAAAGGCACAGAACAGATTCTCTCCTAGAAACCTGAGAGAGTACAGCCCTGCTAACAGGGCTGATTTTGGACTTTGAGACCCCAGAACTGTGAGAAAAAACATTTCTGTTGTTTTAAGCCACCCATTTTGTGGTACTTTGTTATGGCAGCTCCAGTAAACTAATATTCTTGGTAATCTCATCCTTAAAGTGAGGATACTAACACTCTACTTATAGGAAGGGTTAGCAATATAATATGAAAAATGCTTAGCACACGGGCTTCCCTGGTGGCGCAGTGGTTTGGAGTCCGCCTGCCGATGAAGGGGACACGGGTTCGTGCCCCGGTTTGGGAGGATCCCACATGCCGCGGAGCGGCTGGGCCCGTGAGCCATGGCCGCCGAGCCTGCGCATCTGGAGCCTGTGCTCCGCAGGGGGAGGGGCCACAACAGTGAGAGGCCCGCGTACCGCAAAAAGAAAAAAAAAAAAAAATGCTTAGCACAGTGTCTGCCCCACTGGAAGAGCTCAGATATATGTTGTCATATATTATTTTTTTCTTTGAACAATTTCGTGTGGAAGAAAGGAAAAAGTGGTCCTAGAAAAACCATACATATGGTGAGATAAATGTTGTTATTGCTTCTTTTTACATTTTTATTTTAAACATTTTATCAAGAAGGCACCTTTTTTTTTATACAGCAGGTTCTTATTAGTCATCCATTTTATACACATCAGTGTATACATGTCAATCCCAATCGCCCAATTCATCACACCACCATACCCACCCCCCCATGGCTTTCCCCCTTTGGTGTCCAGACGTTTGTTCTCTACATCTGTGCCTCAATTTCTGTCCTGCAAACCGGTTCATCTGTACCATTTTTCTAAGTTCCACATATATGCGTTAATATACGATATTTGTTTTTCTCTTTCTGACTTACTTCACTCTGTATGACAGTCTCTAGATTCATCTGTGTCTCAACAAATGACCCAACTTCATTCCTTTTTATGGATGAGTAATATTCCATTGTGTATATGTACCACATCTTCTTTATCCATTAATCTGTCGATGGGCATTTAGGTTGCTTCCATGACCTGGCTATTGTAAATAGTGCTGCAATGAACATTGGGGTGCATATGTCTTTTTGAATTATGGTTTTCTCTGGGTATATGCCCAGTAGTGGGATTGCTGGATCATATGGTAATTCTATTTTTGGTTTTTTAAGGAAACTCCATACTGTTTTCCATAGTGGCTGTATCAATTTACATTCTCACCAACAGTGCAAGAGGGTTCCCTTTTCTCCACACCCTCTCCAGCATTTGTTGTTTGTAGATATTCTGATGATGCCCATTCTAACTGGTGTGAGGTGATACCTCGTTGTAGTTTTGATTTGCATTTCTCTAATAATTAGTGAGGCTGAGCAGCTTTTCATGTGTTTCTTGGCCATCTGTATGTCTTCTTTGGAGAAATGTCTATTTAGGTCTTCTGCCCATTTTTGGATTGGGTTGTTTGTTTCTTTAATATTGATCTGCATGAGCTATTTATATATATTTTGGAGATTAATCCTTTGTCCGTTGATTTGTTTGCAAATATTTTCTCCCATTCTCAGGGTTGTCTTTTTGTCTTGTTTATGGTTTCCTTTGCTGTGCAAAAGCTTTTAAGTTTCATTAGGTCCCATTTGTTTATTTTTGTTTTTATTTCCATTACTCTAGGAGGTGGATCAAAAAAGATCTTCCTGTGATTTATGTCAAAGAGTGTTCTTCCTATGTTTTCCTCTAAGAGTTTTATAGTGTCCAGTCTTACATGTAGGTCTTGCATCCATTTTGAGTTTATTTTTGTGTATGGTGTTAGGGAGTGTTCTAATTTTATTCTTTTACATGTAGCTGTCCAGTTATCCAAACACCACTTATTGAAGAGACTGTATTTTCTCCATTGTATATCCTAGTCTCTTTTGTCATAGATTAGTTGACCATAGGTGCATGGGTTTATCTCTGGGCTTTCTATCTTGTTCCACTGATCTATGTTTCTGTTTTTGTGCCAGTACCATACTGCCTTGATTACTGTAGTTTTGTAGTATAGTCTGAAGTCAAGGAGTCTGATTCCTCCAGCTCCGTTTTTCTCCCTCAAGACTGCTTTGGCTCTTCGGGTTCTTTTGTGTCTCCATACAAATTTTAAGATTTTTTGTTCTAGTTCCATAAAAAATGCCATTGGTAATTTGATAGGGATTGCATTGAATCTGTAGATTGCTTTGGGTAGTACAGTCATTTTCACAATATCGATTCTTCCAATCCAAGAACATGGTATATCTCTCCATATGTTGGTATCATCTTTAATTTCTTTCATCAGTGTCTTATAGTTTTCTGCATAAAGGTCTTTTGTCTCCCTAGGTAAGTTTATTCCTAGGTATTTTATTCTTTTTGTTGCAATGGTAAATGGGAGTGTTTCCTTAATTTCTCTTTCAGATTTTCATCATTAGTGTATAGGAATGCAAGAGATTTCTGTGCGTTAATTTTGTATCCTGAAACTTTACCAAATTCATTGATTAGCTCTAGTAGTTTTCTGGTGGCATCTTTAGGATTCTCTATGTATAGTATCATGTCATCTGCAAACAGTGACAATTTTACTTCTTCTTTTCCAATTTGTATTCCCTTTATTTCTTTTTCTTCTCTGATTGTCATGGCTAGGACTTCCAAAACTATGTTGAATAATAGTGGTGAGAGTTGACATCCTTGTCTTGTTCCTGATCTTAGAGGAAATGCTTTCAGTTTTTCTCCATTGAGAATGATGTTTGCTGTGGGTCTGTCGTATATGACCTGTATTATGTTGAGGTAGGTTCCCTCTGTGCCCACTTTCTGGAGAGTTTTTATCATAAATCAGTGTTGAGTTTTGTCAAAAGCTTTTTCTGCATCTATTGAGACGATCATACGGTTTTTATTCTTCAATTTGTTAATATAGTGTATCACATTGATTGATTTGCATATATTGAAGAATTCTTGCATCCCTGGGATAAATCCCACTTGATCATGGTGTATGATCCTTTTAATGTGCTGTTGGATTCTGTTTGCTAGTATTTTGTTGAGGATTTTTGCATCTATAGTCATCAGTGATATTGGTCTGTAATTTTCTTTTTTTGTAGTATCTTTGTCTGGTTTTGGTATCAGGGTGATGGTGGCCTCATAGAATGTGTTTGGGAGTGTTCCTTCCTCTGCAATTTTTTGGAAGAGTTTGAGAAGGATGGGTGTTAGCTCTTCTCTAAATGTTTGATAGAATTCACCTGTGAAGCCATCTGGTCCTGGACTTTTGTTTGTTGGAAGATTTTTAATCACAGTTTCAATTTCATTACTTGTGATTGGTCTGTTCATATTTTCTATTTCTTCCTGGTTCAGTCTTGGAAGGTTATACGTTTCTAAGAATTTGTCCATTTCTTCCAGGTGGTCCATTTTATTGGCATAGCGTTGCTTGTAGTAGTCTCTTAGGATGCTTTGTATTTCTGCAGTGTCTGCTGTAACTTCTCCTTTCTCATTTCTAATTTTATTGATTTGAGTCCTCTCCCTCTTTTTCTTGATGAGTCTGGCTAATGGTTTATCAATTTTGTTTATCTTCTCAAAGAACCAGCTTTTAGTTTTATTGATCTTTGCTATTGTTTTCTTTGTTTCTATTTCATTTATTTCTGCTCTGATCTTTATGATTTCTTTCCTTCTGCTAACTTTGGGTTTTGTTTGTTCTTCTTTCTCTAGTTCCTTTAGGTGTAAGGTTAGATTATTTGAGATTTTCCTTGTTTCTTGAGGTAGGCTTGTATAGCTATAAAATTCCCTCTTAGAACTGCTTTTGCTGCATCCAATAGGTTTTGTATCATCGTGTTTTCATTGTCATTTGTCTCTAGGTATTTTTTGATTTCCTCTTTGATTTCTTCAGTGATCTCTTGGTTATTTAGTAATGTATTGTTTAGCCTCCATGTGTTTGTGTTTTTTATGTTTTTTCCCCTGTAATTCATTTCTAATCTCATAGCATTGTGGTCAGAGAAGATGCTTGATATGATTTCAATTTTCTTAAATTTACTGAGGCTTGATTTATGACCCAAGATGTGATCTATCCTGGAGAATGTTCCATGTGCACTTGAGAAGAAAGTGTAACCTGCTGTTTTTGGATGGAATGTCCTATAAATATCAATTAAATCTATCTGGTCTACTGTGTCATTTAAAGCTTCTGTTTCCTTATTTATTTTCATTTTGGATGATCCGTCCATTGGTGTAAGTGAGGTGTTAAAGTCCCCCACTATTACTGTGTTACTGTCGATTTCCTCTTTTATACCTGTTAGCAGTTGCCTTATATATTGAGGTGTTCCTATGTTGGGTGCATATATATTTATAATTGTTATATCTTCTTCTTGGATTGATCCCTTGATCATTATGTAGTGTCCTTCCTTGTCTCTTGTAACATTATTTTAAAGTCTATTTTACCTGATATGAGTATTGCTATTCCAGCTTTTTTTTTTTTTTTTGCGGTATGCGGGCCACTCACTGTTGTGGCTTCTCCCATTGCGGAGTACAGGCTACGGATGCGCAGGCTCAGCGGCCATGGCTCATGGGCCCAGCCACTCCACGGCATGTGGGATGTTCCCAGACCAGGGCACGAACCCGTGTCCCCTGCATCAGCAGGTGGACTCTCAACCACTGCGCCACCAGGGAAGCCCTCCAGCTTTCTTTTGATTTCCACTTGCATGGAATATCTTTTTCCATCCCCTCACTTTCAGTCTGTATGTGTCACTAGGTCTGAAGTGGGTCTCTTGCAGACAGCATATATATGGGTCTTGTTTTTGTATTCATTCAGCAAGCCTGTGTCTTTTGGTTGGAGCATTTAATCCATTCACGTTTAAGGTAATTATCTATATGTACGTTCCTATGACCATTTTCTTAATTGTTTTGGGTTTGTTTTTGTAGGTCCTTTTCTTCTCTTGTGTTTCCCACTTAGAGAAGTTCCTTTAGCATTTGTTGTAGAGCTGGTTTTGTGGTGCTGAATTCTCTTAGCTTTTGCTTGTCTGTAAAGCTTTTGATTTTTCCATCAAATATGAATGAGATCCTTGCTGGGTAGAGTAATCTTGGTTGTAGTTTCTTCCCTTTCATCACTTTAAGTATATCATGCCACTCCCTTCTGGCTTGTAGAGTTTCTGCTGAGAAATCAGCTGTTAACCTTATGGGAGTTCCCTTGTATATTATTTGTTATTTTTCCCTTGCTGCTTTAAATAATTTTTCTTTGTCTTTAATTTTTGCCAATTTGATTAATGTATGTCTCGGTGTGTTTCTTCTTGGGTTTATCCTGTATGGTATTCTCTGTGCTTCCTGGACTTGGGTGGCTATTTCCTTTCCCATGTTAGGGAAGTTTTCGACTATAATCTCTTCAAATATTTTCTCTGGTCCTTTCTCTCTCTCTTGTCCTTCTGGGACCCCATGATGCGAATGTTGTTGCATTTAATGTTGTCCCAGTGGTCTCTTAGGCTGTCTTTATTTCTTTTCGTTCTTTTTTCTTTATTCTGTTCCACAGCAGTGAATTCCACCATTCTGTCTTCCAGGTCGCTTATCTGTTCTTCTGCCTCAGTTATTCTGCTATTGATTCCTTCTAGTGTAGTTTTCATTTCAGTTATTGGATTGTTCATCTCTGCTTGTTTGTTCTTTAATTCTTCTAGGTCTTTGTTAAACATTTCTTGCATCTTCTCAATCTTTACCTCCATTCTTTTTCCGAGGTCCTGGATCATCTTCACTATCATTATTCTGAATTATTTTTCTGGAAGGTTGCCTATCTCCACTTCATTTAGTTGTTTTTCTGGGGTTTTATCTTGTTCCTTCATCTGGTACATAGCTCTCTGCCTTTTCATCTTGTCTATCTTTCTGTGAATGTGGTTTTTGTTCCACAGGCTGCAGGACTGTAGTTCTTCTTGCTTCTGCTGTCTTCCCTCTGGTAGATGAAGCTATCTAAGAGGCTTGTGTAACTTTCCTCATGGGAGGGACTGGTGGTGGGTAGAGCTGACTGTTTCTCTGGTGGGTAGAGCTCAGTAAAACTTTAATCTTCTTGACTACTGATGGGTGCGGCTGGGTTCATTCCCTCCCTATTGGTTGTTTGGCCTGAGGCAACCCAACACTGGAGCCTACCTGCGCTCTTTGGTGGGGCTAATGGCAGACTCTGGGAGGGCTCATGCCAAGAAGTACTTCCCAGAACTTCTGCTGCCAGTGTCCTTGTCCCCACAGTGAGCCACAGCCACCACCCGCCTCTGCAGGTGGCCCTCCAACACTAGCAGGTAGGTCTGGTTCAGTCTCCCCTGGGATCAGTGCTCCTTCCCCTGGGTCCCAATGCGCACACGACTTTGTATATGCCCTCCAGGAATGGAGTCTCTGTTTCCCCCAGTCCTGTCAAAGTCCTGCAATCAAATCCCACTAGCCTTCAAAGTCGATTCTCTAGGAATTCCTCCTTCCATTGCCAGACCCCCAGGTTGGGAAGCCTGACATGGGGCTTGGAGCCTTCACTCCAGTGGGTGGACTTCTGTGGTATAAGTGTTCTCCAGTCTGTGAGTCACCCATCCAGCATTTACAGGATTTGATTTTACTGTGATTGCGCCACACCTACCGTCTCACTGTGGCTTCTCCTTTGTCTTTGGGTGTCGGATATCTTTTTTGGTGAGTTCCAGTGTCTTCCTGTCGATGATTGTCCAGCAGCTAGTTGTGATTCTGGTGTTCTCACAAGAGGGAGTGAGAGCATGTCCTTCTACTCCACCATCTTGGTTCAGGGCCAATTGTTTCTTTTTAAATAGGAGCTATGTGTGCATATTTAAACACAGAAAATAAATAAAATCTCCAGAGAGAGGAACAGACTAAAGAATTTAGAGATAATATATATCTTCATCAAAGACCAAATCCAGGGCAAATGAAAGATTTCATGAGATGTGACTATAAAGTAATAGATTGCATGTTTTAATGACTTACTACCATTTATAGTTCCAAAATGATATAATTCTTCAGAGAAGACACTCTGGAAGGTAGATTGTTATTCTAATGGCGTTGCCATTACTTCAGATGCATTTTAATTTTCTTCCAAACCAGGTAGCTCCAAACTACACAAAGGTTTCACCACTCATGACACACCTCACTTTTATTCAAAAGACGTTTCTTGCCAGGCTGGCCACTCAACTGACATTACACTAAGCAACTTCTGACTATTTCCAAATGCCAAGTCCACCCTTAAATTATAAACATTAGCACCATTGAGGGCATTTTTAAAAAGTGTGCCAAATATTTATCAAAATAGTCTTAAATACCCAAATGTAAAAGAAAACATTCTGATTTCAAATAGAGTATCAATCTTGTTGGCATATATGCTTGATGACTTCAAACCAGGCAAGGCTTTTGACAAAACTTTTTAAAGTACATATTATATATCAATTTTTCCCCAGATACTTCAACAGTTAAGCCCTAACTGGCTACTCACTGAAGCAATGATGGTATTTTTACTGGTGAATTTCCAACTGAGGTCCACTCAGCAATTTCTAAGTACATTTAAATACATGGCTTTATTTTTTCCTCCTTATTTCTTATACCTCAATATGCATGAGAAGGAAATGGCCTTGTTTTTCAAAGGCTTACAAAGAACAGAAAGGAATAAACTATGATTTCAAAATGCCTAATAATCTATTCATATCATGTTCAGATTTTCAGAAAGGAAGAAGGACAAGCAAAGGGAAAAAGGGTCATCTTTAACTTGCCGCCAATTTAACTTTCCCAGAAATTACAGACAGAGAGAAAAAAAGATCATTAACAAAATGTCACTTTGCTTAAAACAGAAACAGACTCATAGACCTAGAAAACGAATTTACGGTTACTGTGGGGAAAGGTTGGGGGAGGGGTAGATTGGGAGTTTGGGATTGACATGTACGCACTGCTATATTTAAGATAAAATGGGGCTTCCCTGGTGGCGCAGTGGTTGAGAGTCCGCCTGCCGATGCAGGGGACATGGTTTCGTGCCCCGGTCCGGGAAGATCCCACATACCGCGAAGCGGCTGGGCCCGTGAGCCATGGCCGCTGAGCCTGTGCGTTCTGCGCGTTCGGAGCCTGTGCTCCGCAACGGGAGAGGCCACAATAGTGAGAGGCCCGCGTACCACAAAAAAATAAATAAATAACTTTAAAAAAAAAAAAAAAGATAAAATGTCTTTCCATGAAAAAAAAGTCACTTGGCTTAAAATGAGATCTTTTTAAATGGGACTCTTAGTTCACATGAAACACAAATTTTTCACTGCCTCATCTTCACGCTGGAGTAAATTAAATTCTTTATTCATCCTTCTATTGCATTCTGTGTCATATTTCACAGTGAAATACTAACGTGCACTTTATTTGAGCTTGGAAATCCAGGACAAATATAAGGAGGTTGAAATAAAAGAGGAGGCTCCCTTGGAGGCCAGACTCTGAGAAGCAAGAAATGTGCCCTGGTTGCAGAGAGGAAGTTGCATTTTGTTGTACAACTTTTTGGTTACGCAGAACTCTTGGCCTAATCGTGAGAGATGACATCTGTTCAACAATTGCACAACTTCCTCCTCGCTCAATCAACATCTGTTAATTTGATTTGATTTATTTTTTTAAATTTATTTATTCAATTAATTTATTTTTGGCTGCGTTGGGTCTTCGTTGCTGCGTGCGGGCTTTCTCTAGTTGCGGTGAGTGGGGGCCACTCTTCGTTGCGGTGCGTGGGCTTCTCATCGTGGTGGCTTCTCTTGTTGTGGAGCATGGGCTCTAGGCTCGCAGGCTCAGTAGTTGTGGCTCATGGGCTCTAGAGAGCAGGCTCAGTAGTTGTGGCACACGGGCTTAGTTGCTCCACAGCATATAGGATCTTCCTGGACCAGGGCTCGAACCCATGTCCCCTGCATTGGCAGGCGGACTCTTAACGACTGTGCCACCAGGGAAGCCCCTGTTAATTTGATTTTAAGACACAGTCTTCCATTCCTTTGGTCATCAGGAGTGATGGAGAAACTAAGAGAAGGAGCCGAGTGCCCTACTTGATACAACCTTTTCCCCAACTGAGAACTGGGTCACATGACCTTGGCTATGAAGAAGGCTCTAATTCATCCTATCTTATTCTTATAATACCCTCAGCACTTATGGAATATATATATATATACATATATATATATAGTGAATATATATGTCCGTAACTGAGTATACACATTGTATTACATATATAAATATATACATATATGTAATATATTTACTGACTACACACATATATTATGTAACATATGTAAAATATATAATATATATTATTCCTGCAATATACAATACATATATGTATATTATTATACATATTACTATACGTTATATATAATACATATTAAAATAATATTATTGTATACTATATACATGTATAATAACACATATTATGCATTACATTATACATGTATACATAATAAACATACATTTACATATACATAATTATACAATGTTAGTGTATACTCAGCCACAGGTTGTTGTTAAGTGTCTTCTATTGTTTCTAATGCATGTTTTATTCTCTTAAACCAATGCTAGGGTCTTTAAGGGAAGGAACGGTGTTTTTCTTATTTTTTAACACATATGATTAGTATAATGAAAGAAAAGTGATGAAAATTATTAACTTCAGTTCAAACTTATACTTTTACAGTGGGCCAGATGTTCTCATTTCATTCCCAGTTACCCCAGATATTTACTATCCAGGTAGATCCCAGGGGAACCGCAACAGGGCTGCAGCTCTCATGCAACACCAGCAAGAAATAAAATTTGTTGTTTAAACCAATGAGATTTTAAGTTTCTTTGTTATGTAGCATGGTCTAGTGAAACCTAAGGTATAGCCTAAAGCAGATCTAGTGGACAAAAATAAGTAAGATTATAGAAGACCTTTAGTAACGTAATAAATATGGTAGATCTTATTCATATAGACCTCGCTATTCCCTAAAAACAGAGAATACACCTTCTTTAACTGTGTACTCACTTCCCCAAATTAATCATATACTGGGCTACAAAGAAAACATCAGTAAATCCCTCAAAGTGGAAATGGTATAAATAACATTCTTTGGCTACACAGTAATTAAACTATGAACTGCTAAAAAATATAGAACCGCCTCCCTTTGAAAGTTGAAAGTTAAAAAAGAATCTCTCTTCTACATAACTTCAAAGTAGAAATCAAAAGTAAGATGGCAGAATTTCTAGAAGATAACAACAGAAAATGTTAATAGAACATCATGTATCAAAAGCTACAGGATACAACCTAAGCAGTGCTCAGGGCAAATTCAAAGTTAAATACTTGTATTATTATAATACTTATACCTAGAAAAAAATTGACAAAGAGCTGCTTCCCTAAAGCATTGACAGCAGTTTTACAGTTGAATTTCACCAAACACCGAAGGAAAAGAAAAATCCAAATATTCTAAATATTTTGTATAAAGCCAACACAACATTAATCAGCAAAAATAAAAAATAAAAATAAAACCCACAAACTAAATTAAACACAATTTTAAAGAGAAATGTACAGATCAATCTCACTCACAATACTGATGACATAATTCTAATAAAAGATTAAGACATGGAATTAAGTAGCATATTAAAAGAATGAGAGATCATGACTAAGTGGCATCAACTCTAGAAACTCAAAGAAAATGTATTAGGAAAATTTTAATATAATCCTCATATATTTAGGATCAAAGGAAGAATCACATTGTCATATCCATAGATGTTAAAAAGAGACATATTCAACAACTTTTCAAAATCAAATTTCTTAATAAAATAAAACATTAAAATATCTCAACATCCCCTAAATTTATTTATAAATGTAACATGACTTCAGTGAAAATATAACCAGTAATATTTTTAGAATTAGGAAACTGATTTTAAAGTTCTTCCAGAATAATACACATTCAAGATTAATCAGGAAAAAATTGAAAAATGAATAGAAAAGGAAGACCTATCTTAGAACAACCTGAAGCATATTGTACAGTTAAAGAAAATAAAAATAGTGTGGTGCTGACACATGAATAGATAGATAGGACAAAAATGAAAGTCCAGAAATAAATCCAAGTATACATAGAAATTTGCACATGATGTAGCTGGTGTTTTAGGTCAGTGGGAAAATGATGGATTTTTCAATAAATGTTTTGGGACAATTCAGTTGCCATCTGGAAAAACAAAATTAGATCTCTACTAAATGTTTTACATTAAAAAAAATTCCAAGTGGACCACAGGTGTAAACAAAGACACCCATAAAATTTTTAGAAAAGACATGAGACTTAAAAAAATCAAATCTGAGAAGGGAAGACATTTTAAAGCATGGTGGAAGACTTAGATACCATAAAAGAAAAGGCTGACAACAAAAGTATCAGAAATTTCTACATGACCAAAGAGCTTTGTTAAAGCTAAAAGGCTACTGACAAACTGAAAAAGATGTATACAGTACATATCACAAATGGTTAATTTGTTAAATATTTAAAAGCTCCTACATGTAAGTTTTTAAAAGATAAATTACCCAAAAGAAAAATGGGCAGAAGTGCCTCGAAAAGGCAATCGATATGTTCCTTCACACACACATAAAATGTGTCACCTCACTTAAAATCAGAAAATCGCTAATAAAATACAGTGAAATACCATTTTCACCATTTTGTTCTTGGCATACAATGTTTTATGATGTCTAGCTCAACAAGTAAGTACTTTAAGAATTGAGTTTAGTGTGGATTATGCATCATGAATCTACAAGTGGCATTTAATCAACACACTATTTTATGTGTTTTATATTTGGCCTTCCATCCATAATATGACCAGACTGGATGCAGGGTAATTTCAGACACTGGTTTTTAGGGGGGAAACTGAGTCTCCTGTATTGCCAAATGCAGGATTTTGTATGCGTGTGATTTCAGCAGAGTCTTTCTTTACACTCACATTCAGGCCTCAAAGAATGAATTCTTAGAGTTCAAATGTCATGTATTATCTCTTTTATTTTTTTTATTTTTTATTTTTTGCGGTACGGGGGCCTCTCACTGTTGTGGCCTCTCCCGTTGCGGAGCACAGGCTCCGGACGCGCAGGCTCAGCGGCCATGGCTCACGGGCCCAGCCGCTCCGCGGCATGTGGGATCTTCCCGGACCAGGGCACGAACCCGTGTCCCCTGCATCGGCAGGCGGACTCTCAACCACTGCGCCACCAGGGAAGCCCCTATTATCTCTTTTAAAGACTTAGGATAATAAACAAGGAGCTACAAGGCAGTGGGGAGTGGGCTGGGCAGCATCTGGCAGAAATTGGAAGGTAGGTGGTTTGTATGCACAGGTGGAGGGAAAACAACAAGGATCAGGTGGAAAATGGAGCTAGTGGCACGGGCAGTTACCTGCCTGTCCTTCCATCTCAAACATGCTCCTAACCCTCCATGACTGTGGGTGGACGTCATTTCCCACTGCCAATATGGATCATCTCTCTGCTCTTTTCTGCACAGGGCTGGACCCCTCAGCAGCCCCATAATGGTGACCTGGCACCCTAGGTATGCCATATCTTACTGCAGAGACAAAATAGGACATACCTTGTTTTTCTGATTTACTGTGATGGAAATGTCTCTTGACTCTTAACAGGTGTTCTGAGAAACATTTCAACAAGTAAATTTCAGTGCAGTACCTATTTTAAAATAATATGCACGACCATTTCTTCCTCTTATTTCTGTCATTTCTTCCAACAGAATTTTATATTCTTCTTCAAAAAACCAACAGTGCTTTCATTTTGTGTGTGTGTGTGTGTGTGTGTGCGCGCGCGCACGTGTATAAGAAGAAGATACAAGATTTGGGCAGAAGTGAGGTTTTGTGTATAGATTTTGAAAAAAAATTTGTCTAATAGTGTTATAAAATTTAACACTATTAAATTAGTGTTATGAAATTTCAACCCATCCTTGTGAAAATTAAATGAGCTAATATGTTGTACTTGGCACAAGGTCTGGCAGGAGGAAAGAGCTATGTGTTGATTATTACTATTAGTTAAATGACGCCAAAAATCTGAAGAGGTACCATTATTATTCCCATTTTAAAGCTAGTAAGTGATGCAGCCAGTGTTCAAACCATATTTTCCAGATAATGAATCTTTTAAACCTGCCCCATCACGCAGAGTTTGGAGCTGCTGAAATGTGTCGCGAGATGAAATTAGGTTGCCTATGTAATGTGACTCTGTGATATAGTACCGTACAGCGAGAAAGGAAGCTAATAAAGGAGAAAGATGTCCTCAAAGTTAATGTTTTTCTCAAAGGATCAATATCATTTTATATTCTAATTGGCTTTGAAAGCTTTCTTCTGGGCCCTCTCTAGACAATTAATAGGATTCCTAAGACTTATGGGTGTTCCCTTACTTGTGTGTAAGAAATAAACTAGGAACTCTTTGTGAATTGTTATTTATTTCACGTGCAAGGGCACGGGGCTAAAAGAGACCTCTAGGATTTATTTGGGGTGTTCCCTGATTTCTGGCAGGAATGTGAGTAAACCATTCCTTGACTGGTGTATTAACTCAATACTGAAAACCTGCAAGGAGAGAAATTACACACTTCCACCTGCATTATTTCAGTTTTGGGTTTCCTAACCTTGGCCATTGGGAAATGTTCAATTCACTTAAGAATATACGCTTCCAACATATCATTATGTTTATCATTAGCTTTATCAAGGCAAACACAAGTTGAATGCAAGGTATTAGCCTAGAGAACTGAGACCTTATGAATCTTCAAATCCTGTAGATAATGCCTAGCACAGAACATTATTACAGATAACAGATGCCAAATAAATGCTTACTGAATTGAGCTGAATAGCAAGGGAAACATTGACTGGTTATCAAAGTGCATTATCGATTTGGGCCTTCCTTGCTGTGTCTTACTTTCTCATTTCCAGAAATCAACACTTAGGTTCCATTCAAAAAATTATGTGAAACAAGAAAAATGCTGACTTTTCTATGAAGCTTATTCATTTATTCATTCAACAAATATTTGATGAACACCATGTGCTAGGCATTGTCCCAGGTTCTGAATATTTTAAATGCATGCTACCATGTTGTAAACAGTAGTGTGTAATAATAAGAAACCCACTGATTCCGTGTAAACTAATTAAAAGTTCCTGATGAGAGAGTCTAATCAGCTGCTGCTTAGAGAGTTGGATATGAACCCTTCATTGAATGTAGTCATATTCTCTAATACCGCTAATCATATAGTGTCAAACCTCTTATTGGTAATCATTAGGTAACCTGCATCTCCCCATCCAGAACCTTAAAGGTATGGAGTTGATAGTGAGGTGAGGAAGATGGCGTGGCTACTGGAAAGAATGAGCAGACTAGGAATTCAGACACTGGGCTGTGAAGTGGCGTCACCTCTCTAAGGCACTTAATTCTGCAGAATCAGTTTCCCCTATCTGTAAAATAAAGTGAATTGGCAAAGGTAAAGCCTCTTTTAAGTCTGATTATTTTATAATCTTAAATTAAGATCTCATTAATTCTAAATCCTCAGAAGACGATAAGTCCACATTATGAGTTTTGCCTGAGTTCTTATTAGTGATGCAGACTCTTCCCTTTCCTCCTGTGTTGCGACATCAAACAGACAATACATATGCCAACTAAAAATTGTTTTTTGCCTTCTGGTTCTATAAGAATGAAGTCAGTAGCCACTGCAGCCGCTAACCTTCCCCAAACCCTGAAAGGAGTTCAGGGTGGAGTTCAGGAATGAGGCCCTCCTGTGCTCCAGGAAAAACTGGCAGAACAGGTCTTCAGTTAGGTATTCTCAGGAGAAGAATTTATGAGCCCAATTTCTTGCATCTTCTCACATCTAGAAAAGCACTAAAATCATTAACAGAGACAGCTGCTCCTCGTGACCAGCACCAACCTTCTTGTGACCAGCAGCAACTTTCTGCCAAAATGTGTGCTTAAGGGCACATACGCCCCCTTCACCAAAGTCACATATATACTGACCTCCTCCGCACCTCCCCAGAGCAGCTGCTCAGAGCTGCCTGAAAGCCTGTATCCCCGGCTACAGTCTTCGTTCTGCCCCTAATAAAACTTAACTGACACCTCTCGCGCTGTACAGTTTTTCCGTTGACACATACATACGTATATAAATATACATATGTATATTTTAAGGTGGTCCCCAAGAACACCCTTTACAGGTGATCCAACCCTCCTGCGTTTTGCCCAAAGTACTTGATGATTTAGCTACAGCATGAACTTCGGCGTCCTTTGCAGATTTTCTCTTCAGACAGTAAAGCGGTTGAAAAAGGATGGGGAGAGGCAGCTGACTGGTGCATATGTGGTCACTGCCAAAACTTAACTCTTATTTTTCAAGATAAAAGGTTTCAGACTTCAAGGAGGAGTTCACTTTGTTGTGGCTGAATTTTAGACAGTTCCTCGGGCTAACGGTGGATATGGAGAAAGGCAGCAAACCAAGGGAAGAGAGAGAGGTCTAGTTTAAGTCCTGAGCTGGGCGGGGGGCAGATAACGGCGACTTTTACAATTTCGGTAAAGAGAGTACTGCAACGAAAAAAGAGGTAGCCCCGAGGATGGCCCTGAGGTGTAGGACACCTGCCCAGCCCCGGGACTGCAGGTGATTTCAGATGCCAGAACCACGGGAGGCCCAGGTTCTTGCTGTGGGTAGGACTGGATGTAAAGTGGGTCTGTTTCTGTTTTAATGGCTTTCGGATATATTCTCCAAGTACTAACGTACCCAGGTCATGTGACTCACCCCCCCCCAAAACCCCAAACCCCAAACCCACAAATCTACAATGTTGAGATATTTATACTTGTTAGAAAAAGTTGTACCCAAACCTTTTTATCCAGTGTATTTCGTTCGAAGCCAAAGATGTGAACTCTCACAGCATCCACCTGACGGAGTTTGACACCTCGCTCCCCGCCACGTAGGGTGGCGGCTGCACCTCAGCCTGGAGCTCCAGCTCCGCCCGGATTCTCCCAGGGCGCGCGCCCGGGGCCGGGGGGCCGGGGGCAGGGAGGGCGTGGAGCTGGTTCCCCTGGAGCGCCCAGTCAGCAGCGAGGCCCGGCGGTGGCGCTAGTGACGTAGGCCGCGCTTCCCTCCGCCCCACTGCGGGCCGAGGCTCAGCCCCGTCAGCCTCGCGAGCTCGCGCGCGCGAGAAGCAGGAGGAGGAGGGCTTTGGGGCCGGCCGGTTGTCGAAGGGCGACGGGTCGCGGGAAGGGGGAGAATGAGCATGCGCAGCAGCTCCGGGGAGGCCGGGGGAGGTGGGGACCCGTGCGCGCGCGCACGATCGGCCCGGGGCGGCCGCGGGTGGAGGGGGCGGTTCCTCGAGTGTCGGCGGCAGGAGGGTTGGCAGGCTGGCGGCAGGTGCTGCCGCGGCCACTGCTGCCGCCGCCGCCGCCGCCGCCGCCTCCTCCTCCTCCTCCTCCGCCTCCTCCGAGTCCCGGGTCTGCTCGTCCTCTCGCGGTGATGAGCTGAGCCCCGTCGGGGGCTGCACCTGCCGGCTGCCCATCACCCCGGACCTCCCGGCGTGACCTCGGCCTCCTCGCGTGCCCGGCCCCCGCGGCTCCGAGCTGCCCCTGAGAGGGAGCGGCAGCGGCCTCCTCCGACCCGAGTCCTCGCTCGGGGGCCGCGCGGGGAGAGCGCCCGGCCCCCTCCCCTCCCCAGTCCGCCGTCCTCGATGTCTCCCCGGCGGGGAGGGGGCTGCCTGGGAGACGCGCTGAGCGGCACCCCCCGGAGGCCCGTCGGCGGCAGCAGCAGCGACCAGCCCGGCGACCCGAAGCCTCCCCCGGCGGCGGCGGCCTGGAGGAGCCGCGCACCCGCCGCCGCCCCCGGAGCCTCGCAGCCGCCGCCGCCGCCGCCCGGCGCCGGAGGAGAGGGCGGCGGGCTCCCCCCAGGGAAGATGAAGGCGGAGGGGGGCGATCACTCCATGATCAACCTGTCGGTGCAGCAGGTCCTGAGCCTCTGGGCCCATGGGACGGTGCTGAGGAACCTTACGGGTAATTGATGCGCCCGGGGTGGGGACCGGGATGCGGTGCCGCCCCTCGCCTCCCTTCTCCCTCCCTCGGAGGGGAAGCGCTCCTCGCCGCCCCACCCCCGTGCGCGCCCCGCTCGGGAGCTCGCGATCCCAAGTCCCGGCGAGGAAGGTGTTAATTGATCTGCTCCGCTCCTGTTCTGGGGGCGCCGACGCCAGTCCCCCGAGACCCCGGCTCCAGAAGCGCTGGGGGAGAATCCACGACCCCCGCCTCCCCTCTCTTCCTGCATGGGGAGGGCCGGCGACCGCCCTGCCTCTGTAGTACGCGTGGAATAGCTTTAGCGCTGAGACTTGAGTACAGTTAGCCTTTATTTATCTCCCCACCTCCATACACACGCACACGCACACGCGCGCGCGCGCTTCTTGCTCTTTAGGTCTTTTTCTAGTTTAGCTCTATTTCTTTCTTGCAAATCTCAAATCGAATGCAGGACTTAAATTCCCTGCTCACAATGATCAATTTGCTTCAACTGTTAATTTTGGGTGTTTTTTGCGATATAAATGACTCATTAAGTAGATTATATTAGGTCACGGGCTGGGTCAAGGTCTAGTGAATTCTAAGCACTTTTTGCTTTAACCATATATCTTCTCCCTCTCCTATTTCCTTTTGTCTGTCTGTCTTCCTCTGGCCCCAAGCTGCTGCTTCTGTGACATTTGATAATTTTGTGTATTTCCCTTCATACGTCAAGGCTATCAGGAGGGAATTGGACTTAATACATTATAGTAGTTAACATCAATTTCTGGTTGTAAAAGTGAGCAATAATACTCATAAACTTTAAAAATCAAATGTGTAGGTCTGGTTTGTGGAGAAACTTCTGGCTTGGTTAATGCAGAAATGCTTGTATTATACCCTGACTTTAAAAAATACTCGCTAAAGATGAGTGTTTACAAGAAAGTGATTTCAGTTGCAGTTTGATGACTCCTCAGTGCGGGCTTCTCAGGGAAAAATCTTAAAAACATACTCAGGATTTAATTTTTGAAAATGTATAAGACAGCTAATTTTGATAGAGCATTAGCATTTCAAAATGCATTATGTTAAACTGGTTAAGACTATGGAGAGTATTTTACAAATATAACCTGTCTTGATAGGATACAAGATATTATAAGATCTGGCATTACAGGAAGTTCAGATATTCATAGAGAAATATTGGGATTATTTACCACAAGGTTGAGTTTAAAGACGCTGTGTGCCTTGAATGTGGAAACTGCTATATAAAATTAACATGGGCGGGGCGGCTTCCCTGGTGGCGCAGTGGTTGAGAGTCCGCCTGCCGATGCAGGGCACACGGGTTCGTGCCCCGGTCCGGGAAGATCCCACATGCCACAGAACGGCTGGGCCCGTGAGCCATGGTCGCCGAGCCTGCGCGTCCGGAGCCTGTGCTCCACAACGGGAGAGGCTACAACAGTGAGAGGCCCACGTACCGCAATAAATAAATAAATAAATAAATAAGATTAACATGGATTCTGGATTGATTTATGGTGCCCTCACTTTTAATCTGTGGTTATTTTGCTTGGAGCACACTGACCTTACATGATGGTTGCAGGTCAGGAACATGTTTTTAGTTCTGAAAACCTACATTGACATAAGAACCATTTCATTGTTCAATTGAATTTTGAGATAGACCGCTTTATCTTACTTATGGCTTTCCTTGTGTTTATCCACTGTTAATATTTCAAATGTTGTATGAATTATGTTTATTGGAGTAAAATGAAAAATAAGGATTTAAGAATGTGTATTTGTATATGTTAATGACTGGCTTAGCTCATCGGTGGGTATTTAGAGAAAATTAGCTTTGGGAACCATAGAGTAAATGTAAATGTAACTTACCTCTTGGACAGATTTAACAATATTTTAAAATATTTACTTTAACATTCTGAATCATTATAGTGGCTTCCAGTTCCCATAGGTCAACCGTTAGGCTAACAATAGTAGTTTCAACCCAGGGTTAGTTCTAATTATCTCCTAACATAATCTTAATAATCAGCTGTTGCTCATTGGACTTGCCATTTTATAAAGGATATGGGATATGCTGAACATCCAAAACCAGGACTGAGGGGGGACTGAGGAGCATGGGAACCTCTTCTAGGAAATTTAAACAGAGTCTGAGTACGCAAAATTCTGTAAAAATGGAGAAAATAGATTAGAAATAGGCTTCACCAGCAGGTGAATGTACCACGTTAGGAACCCCATCACTGCTAAAAAGTAGACTCCGTAAGTGGTAACATTCTGATGTGGTTCATTATGGCCTTCTCCATGCTGGTGACCTTCGCGATCCCCTATGCAGCTTGATCATTAGTTAAGTGATGCCTCCTACAGTGCCATTTTTTTTTTCAGCTTCATAATTAAGATGTAAGTTAAAATTGTTTATTAATTTTTTAACATCTTTATTGGAGTATAATTGCTTTACAATGTTGTGTTAGTTTCTTCTGTATAACACAGTGGATCAGCTTTATGTATACATATATCCTCATATCCCCTCCCTCTTGCATCTGCAGTGCCATTTAGAACTTAGTCTATTAAAAACAAACACACAACTTCTAAAACAAGATAACTCCTATTTATTGAATGCCTGCTATGTATCAGGCAATTTACATATATTATTTCTAATCTTCAGAGTAACTCTCCAAAGCAGATTTACAAAGAAGCTCAGAGAGGTAAAGTTGGCCCACATCAAATAGCTTGAAATGGCTGAGCTAGGCTTGAAACCCGTCTCTGCCTACAGAACTACTCTTTCCCCCTTTGCAAGCTGCTTTAGCTACTACTTCTCTGTTCTCTGTAAACAGAATGAATTAATGAATTAAGTGCTTCATCTTGTTCCTTCTGCTCCTTATACATGCTTTTGTTGTTATATTTTTCAATTACATTATAATTTTTATTTGTCTCTTCTAGACTGTGAGCTTTTTGAGGGTGGAGTCATTGTTGTAATCATGAAATTCTGGAATCCTAGCGTATTGTATCTGGCACGTAGTATATGCTTAATGCATGTTTACTGAATTGAGCTTTTAAAACAATACTTAACAGTTGCATGATTAAAACATCCTAGTTGCCTTATTTTTCAGCTACATCTGTTTGAGTGAATATGCTTTTAACTAGGACACAAAGTGTTTAAGCAATTTATATAGATAACTGTCATACTTTTAAAACACAAAAGTGCTTTTTTTGTGCCAGTTACCATTCTTTCATGTATTTTATTTAATCTTTTCAACCATCTTGAGAGAGATTAGTGTTTATCCTTATTTTACAGGTTCAGACATTGAAGCAAAGAGTAACTTGCTTAGATCTGGTAGCTAATAAGTGAAAAATTATTACCTTTTTTCAGATTATGATAACACACATTAAGTCAGAAGGCATTTTTGTCATCATCATAAACTTGAAAATGAAACAGGTAATAGAAAGGAGCATAGTGTAGGACCAGACTGATTTAGACTTAAGAAATGACTGTGAAGGATTTGCAGAAATCTCATTAATAGGAATTCTGGTTAATTACAAAGTATATAAAAGGGTAATGTACTCTCATCTTTTATTTTTTTCAGTTAACAGGTATGATTTATTCCTCTGTATCTTACCCCATAGGTGAAGCAGAATTTTGACCTTTTTATCTCAGAGACCAATCTCTTGAAAGTAGTCTTGTGTATGTATTACTTTGATAGAAATAGATTTTTTAAAAGTGATGACAACTAGAAATTAGAATTAGCCAACATTTTAGAGCTAGAAGTTATGTAGTTTGATTACTTCCTTTTAGAAATATTGAGATATACATGGCTGGGATCAAACAGTCATTTAATGACAGAGCCAGGACTAGAACTGCTGTTCACTGACTCTCAGTTCTGTGCCTTTTGCTTTTATTCTACATTTGATTTTAACTCAGGTAGGTCTGATAGATGATAAATCTTAAGGCACTTAAGAATAGCTTTGTAAGTATTTGCCCCAAATGAGCCCAAGAATGGGTTAATGGAACTAATTTTTGTCCAGAAATAAAAGATACTGTACAATGTAAGATATTATTGAATAGTGATAATAATAGTAATAATCTTTCTAAAATTTTAAGTTGCCATAGCCTATGTAAAAGTTAGTGATCCATATTTACTATATATCTAGTTTTAGAAATCCTACCAAGTTCAATCTATTTTTTCTCCTTCCTGGAAGACAGTAGTACTGTGGGGATTTCATATAGAGATTAACACCTGGAGAACCCATCTTTGTCACTTAATAACTATTGCCAGAGTTCTCTTGTGTATGTCACTTCCCTCAGTGTGTGATTCTCAGGATTCCTAAATTGTTTGTAACTGTGTATAGGTTATATGCTTATTCAGCTCACTCAGGTAGAGAGATAGGTGGCTTCCTTCCTTCCCATATAGTTTTTCTTTCTCTGAATATGTCCTAAATCCCTCTTCCCCACCACAACCTAAAATTAGAGTCAGAATGTATATACTCTTTCAGTTTTATGGGTAACCTAACTTCAAAAAAACGATCTACAATGAAATGTATCCTTTTGCTTTACTTTTATTTTCTTCAACTCTTTTGGCTCCCAACTTTGTGTTCCCACCCAAATTTGGCTGCTAAGAGTTTAGAGAAGAATTTTTTACTTAGAAGGAGGCAGGATCCCTAAACCCCTGGATAAACACAGAGCCGGGCTCGGGTTGGGAAAGGAATAATTGGTTCCTCGGAAAAAAGGCAAAGTCTGGCTTCAGGCTCATCCTCTCTCTGTGTCAGCAGCAAATGTGGGCGCAGATGCTCCTCTCTCTCTATTGGTATAAACATCGGGAAGCTGGGAATTCAAACTGGAATGAAGGTCAAGTGTGTGTGTGTGTGTGTGTGTGTTTACAAAATATATATGTGCTTATTTTTACTATATACATACATACTGTTATATTTCCCTTTTAGATTTTATAGTTGCTAAGCCACTTTAGTGTTAATAGTGATTATCAGAAAAAAAAAGAGAGAAAGGGGGAAAACTTGGGTACCTAGTATACCTACTTGTAATTGTTCACACCTCATACTAGTATAGCCAGCAATTTCGTTTGGTGGTGCTCCCAAACAGGTATGCTTCTCTCAGTCCCTGCACGTATTCTAGTGTCCCATTAGGTTAAGTTCCTCCTCCTAAATGCTCTATTATTGGAGGTGAGTTTATGCAGATAAAGTTATTTCAGATGTCCAATTATAGAAATTTATGTTTTGTGAATGTAGCCCTAAAGACAATGTGCTACTCTTCAATATTTGTGCCAGACCCCAAATTTACTTTTTCTGAAGTACATGTGAAAAATCCCTTACTCTTTTGTGGTACTGAGCCAATTAATAAGTACTGGTATGATTTGTACTTTATAGGAATTTGCCATTTGGAAGGCTTACCTGTTTTATCGAGAATGAAGCTACTGTAATTTTTCAAAAATTAGAATTGCCATCTTCAGGTTTTTACTTTCCTAATACCCATCTCATTATCTTTGAATCATATTTCAGTATCCTCTGGCGGTACCATGTCCAAGGTCCAGATGATATTTCTTAAACCTAAAGCAATTTCCAGATAAGTCTTGGGACTGTGTAAGCTATGATTTTGATTCTTAAATGGTTAACTCTCAGAATATAAATATATTTATCTTTGTTTTGTTTAGTGATTGGAATAAAGGACCAGAAAAGTAAGATAATTCAGGAAGAGAAGTTAGAATAACTAGGGATATTTTTCCTGTAGAAAGGAATTCTAAACAGAAGAGGAAGGATGAGGCAGAGATGGGGAGGAGGAATTGGAACCAGGGAAGGAAACTGGAATTAAGAATGGTCAGATGTAAGAGGAGAGCCCAGAGAATTCAGTGCATTGAACTTACATTAGAATCAGATGAATAATTCTAATAATGGCTATATTTATTGAACAACTACTATATGTCAGGTACTGTACAAAGCATTTTGCGTGCATTTTACTTACTATAATTGAAGTGGCCATACAATGTATTGTTTTATTAAATGTATATAGAAGAACTATACTAATAAGCAGCATCTAGCATTTTCAAGGATTAATCTTGTTGGATATTTCTTGATCATGAGCATTTGCCAGTCTCTGGGGTAAACACTGATAAACAAAAATGAAAATGTCAATCATTGTCCATAAGGGGTTAATGGTGTACTGAGGCGAACTAACCTTCAGGTTAAGTCATAGTTCGGCAGCTTGCTGAGTTCAAGGAGAACCAGGTAATGGGACTTTGAAGACAACAAAAGAGGTAGAGAGTAGAGAAAGAACCTGTTTAAGGGATGATGGAGAGAGAGGAGAGGTGATCTGTTTTGAGGATGGTTCAGGAATACCACCAGGACTTGATTAAATTTAAAAGTATTATATTGCTCTTGGATAACTATGTGTAGCCAATATGTTTTATTAATTAATAATTAATTAATTTGGGGGCTGCATTGGGTCTTCATTGCTGCACACAGGGTTTCTCTAGTTGCAGCGAGCGGGGGCTACTCTTTGTTGCGGTGCGTGGGCTCTAGGCACACGGGCTTCATTAGTTGCGGTGTGTGGGCTCAGTAGTTGTGGCACACAGGCTTAGCTGCTCTGCGGCATGTGGGATCTTCCTAGACCAGGGATTGAACCCGTGTCCTCTGCATTGGCAGGCGGATTCTTAACCACTGTGCCACCAGGGAAGTCCCGCTAATAAGTTTTCATTATAAAATTCTCCCTCTCTCCAGTCCCTACCATGAATTACTTTAATCCAATATGGTTACTAAATCTTGCTACATATCAGAATTACCTGGGGCTGGTTGAGGGTACAGTCCATAGACCCAGTCCACAGCTATGGAATTAGAATCCTTGAGACCAGGGCCTAGGAAGGTACATTTTAAACTAGCTCTTAAGGTGATTTTATTACTGAGAGCTCAAGGATTGGGAACACTGGATTTTTAAAAAATGAAGCTTTTTTGTGATCAATTTGTAACTGTGTTGTGATATATAATGCAAGTTAATGTGGAGTGTTTAGTGTAGCTAAAGACATTAAAATTTCAAGATAAATGACATTTCCAAGAGGATGCTATAATCCAGTGTTTTTAGGTGACTGTCTTTTAACATTAGAGGATAATATTAGAATTTATCTTTTAAAAATGTTTATTTATATGAGCTATTAGCTATAGAGAAAAATTCTTATTAAATGGTAGTACTTTAAAAATTCTAAACAGTTTAGTTATATTTAATCTGAAGTATATGGGAGAACGAAACATTAACAATGTTTATGTAAATACTTACATAATGTGCAGTTATTGGAACTTCCCCCACTAGGATAAATTGGGTTCTGCTAGATTTTTGTATGCAAATAAAGAGTCTAAAGAAGCAATAGTATCCTTGAATTCATGAGTCAGTAAACAGTTTTATCCTTGAATGCTATTAATTGGCTCTCGTACTTTAGAAAAGCCACATTTTTAAAAATATCTTTATTGGAGTATAATTGCTTTACATTGGTGTGTTAGTTTCTGCTTTATAACAAAGTGAATCAGCTATACATATACATATATCCCCATATCTCCTCCCCCTTGCATCTCCCTCCCACCCTCCCCATCCCACCCCTCTAGGTGGTCACAAAGCACCGAGCTGATCTCCCTGTGCTATGCGGCTGCTTCCCACTAGCTATCTATTTTACATTTGGTGGTGTATATATGTCCATGCCACTCTCTCACTTCGTCCCAGCTTCCCCTTCCCACTCCCCACGTCCTCAAGTCCATTCTCTATGTCTCCGTCTTTATTCCTGTCCTGCCCCTACGTTCTTCATGACCATTTTTTTCCATAGATTCCACAGGTCCATCCACCTCACTACAAATAACTCAATTTCATTTCCTTTTATGGCTGAGTAATATTCCATTTTATATATGTGCCACATCTTCTTTATCCATTCATCTGTCGATGGACACTTAGGTTGCTTCCATGCCCTGGGAAAAGCCACATATTTAACCAGACTTTGGTTTCCGCATCTATAAGACAATCCAATGACAACAATTGTCACATTGTTGTTAATGGAAAGATGATCTAAAAATTTTAATGAGTTAAGTAAAAAGTTGAGAGATTTTGCTGTGAGTTAAGAAAAACGTTTACCCGTTTGCATATAAATTTGTTTTTTTAGTCTTTAAAATTAAGAAGCTTTCTTTTTTAAGTGGGGCTTCAGACCTTTAATATGCTAATTTGTAGAGTGAGGTTTAAGACCTAGGAAATCTTTGTTCTCTGAATACCATTTAATAGTTCTTAGAATTAGGCCTTCTTAAGACTTGGTTTAGGAAACTCTGGATTCAATATCTGATGATCCCTTCCCCTTCTGAAATTATCTGTGTTTTTGTTTTTTAACCCCAGTGTGGCATATCTGATTCCTGAGGATTACTGTCATCATATCAAAGGTGTGACTGTGCTGACCGTGCTTGTGCATTACTTGTTTTCCTAGTTGTGCTTTTATTTTCTGATCTGTCATTCATTTGGTCTCTTATTTAGATTTAATTTTAAGAATTTGTTACATTGGGAGTTTCATTATAAGTTATGCTGATTGATGTGAAAAGTTCATTCTTGAGTGTTCAGTGTAAAGATCCTTTGGAAATACTGTATCATGAGATTGTAACATTTTATCAGTCACTGAAAAGATTAGTTTTTAGGTCAGTGACTGATTCAAACAAATATGTTGTTACTTTTTTTGGTAGGACATGTATAATTTAAGATGCTTAAGGCCATATAAGTAATAAAAATTGAAACTATTGTATATTGCTGTGTTATAACTTCATAATAGATTTGGATTTTGCCATTCAACCCTTATACTTTTATAACTGAGTAACTAATCGATTATGGGAAAGAACAAATTGAACGGCATCTTTTAGGAAGGTAGTGCCGTGGCTTAAATGTAAAGCAAATTTTGAACTATTTAAAATAGCCTTAACCTGATTTTTTTTACAGCAAATGATATTCTGATTGTTTTAAATTAAAATTTTATTTTTCTAAGAATTTTTTTTTCTATTCAATGATGAGTACTGTAATTTACAGTTTAAATTTATATAATTAGCTGGTGAAAGGGTAATTTGGTTTAAGTGGCTAATAAACAGTATTGCCGTAAGCTTTGAGAGAGGCAGTATATTCAAGCAGCTCTTGAAGGTGTCGCAATTAAATTTAAAAACTAATGTTTTTGCTCTCTTTTAAGAAGTGGAAGCAGGCAGCTATAAAATATCTACAATAGCTTTAACTTCTATGTTAAATGAGGCTTCAAATGAAAAAACGCAACAACTTATTTTTAAATCTGGTTAAAATATTAGAATGATTAAAAATAAGAATACATTTTAAAATTTTTATTTATTTATTTATTTATTTTTGGCTGCGTTGGGTCTTTGTTGCTGTGTGCGGGCTTTCTCTAGTTGTGGTGGCTTCTTTTGTTGTGGAGCACAGGCTCTAGGCGCGTGGGCTTCAGTAGTTGTGACACACGGGCTCAGTAGTTGTGGCTCGCGGGCTCTAGAGCTCAGGCTCAGTAGTTGTGGCGCATGGGCTTAGTTGCTCCACAGCATGTGGGATCTTCCCAGGCCAGGGCTTGAACCTGTGTCCCCTGCACTGGCAGGCGGATTCTTTTTTTTTTTTTTTTTGCTGTACACGGGCCCCTCACTGTTATGGCCTCTCCCGCTGTGGAGCACAGGCTCCGGACGCGCAGGCTCAGCGGCCATGGCTCACGGGCCCAGCCGCTCTGTGGCATGTGGGATCTTCCCGGACCGGGGCACGAACCCGTGTCCCCTGCATCGGCAGGCGGACTCTCAACCACTGCGCCACCAGGGAAGCCCAGAAAACATATCTTTTATGTTTACCTTCATTTTAATTTTCTTTGTTGCTCACTTCTTTGTGGAACGTTAAGTTTCCATCTAGTATTACACTCCTGTTTGAAGAGCTTCCTTTAATATGCTGTGTAGCACAGGTCTACTGGCAGTTAATTTTTCCAGTTTCTTTTTTTTTTTCCGGAAAAAAATCTTCATTTCACCTCCGGTTTTGAAAAAATGTTTCTCCTGAATATAGGTTCTGGCTTTGCATTTTAGTTTTTTAAAGTGTTACTGTATTTTGTCATCTGGTTTGGTTGCTTCTGATGAGAAGTTTGCTGTACTTTTTATCTGTGTCCCTCTGTGTGTGTAATGTCTTTTGTTCTTTCTTTTTTCCTTATTTCTTCTTCAATACTTCCCCTTTATCTTTGGTTTTTTAGTCATTTCACTGTGGTGAATCTAGGTATGTGTGTGTGCGCTTTATTTTTGTTTTGTTATTTTTTAGTTCTTTTGGGAGGTCTTTATCTTGCTTAGGATTCTCTGGGAGTCTTAGATCTGTGGTTTGATATCTTTTATTAGTTTTAGAAATTTTCAGCCACTGTTTCTTTAAATATTTTTCTTCTCCATTATCTCTTTCTTCTCCATCTGGGACTCCAATTACATGTATGTTAAACCATTTGAAATTTTTCCATAGCTCTTGGATGGTTCCTCTTTTCCCTCCTACTACTTCTTTGTTTTTCCCCCACTCTTTTTCTCTTATATTTCAATTTGAATAATTTCTATTTGTCTACTTTTACATTCACTGATTATTATTATTTTATTTTTATTTTTGCAGTACGCGGGCCTCTCACTCTTGTGGCTCCTCATAACCTTCAAGCTTCAGGATAAAGTCCACATCTTTAGGGTTTGTAAGCACCCTCCCTTCCCCACAAAATCTGCTCCAGCACACCTCTATAATCTGCAGCCAATTCTCTCCATATTTCTCGGCTTTAGCCAAACAGGAGGTTTTGCAATTGCATATTCTCAGTTGTACATAATTCCATGATTAGATCATTTTGTCTTAGCGCAGTTTTTCATTCTTGGCTGTGCATAAGAATCAAAACTTTAAAAAATTCTGAAGCCCAATTAAGTCAGAATTTCTGAGGGTGATATTTCTTTTAGGCTCTTCCAAGTAACTCCAACATCTAGCCAAGGCTGAGAACCGTTAGCTTCGAGTGCCCCACTCCCCATTCCTCACCCTCATTCCATCTCCAGTGTGTTTATCATTTGGTTCAGTCCTGTTTATTTTAAAAATTCAGGTGGCAACGAATTCTCATGGGATCTTTCTTGACATTTCTCCCTCTTGTTCTGTGTAACTATGGGTGTATGTACCCCATAGCGTCAGCTGCATACTGTGCCCTGAAGAACCTGTGGTATTAGAATATATGCCATTGACGTACCATTAGTTAAACACCCAAAGTGCCAGGTCTTGATAATATATGAAAGTGCTGTGACTGTAATTTTCAGTGGGGTGTGGGGTGACAACCCAACCCCCTGGAGCATATGTCAAAATCATCTAGACTGGGAGTTAGCAAGCTTTTTCTATAGAGGACCAGTATTTAACATACTCAGCATATATATAGTAACTGCAGTAAATATTTTCAGCTGTGTGGGCCATGTGGCCTCTGTCATAACTACTCAGTTCTGCCATCGTAACATGAAAGTAGCCATCGACAATATGAATGAGTATGACTGTGTTCCAGGAAAACTTTATAGACACTGAAATTTGAATTCTTTGTACTTTCTATGTGTCATGAAATATTGTTCTTCTGGGTTTTCTTCAACCATTTCAAAATGTAAAAACCATTCTTAGCTCACAGACTGTACAGAAACAGTTGGTGGTCAGATAGGACTCATGGTCCATACTTTGCCAATCCCTGATCTAGGGGATTTTTTCAAATTATAAATGCATCATCTCCCTGAGAGTTTAATAAGCTGCCTGTGTGGGACACATCCCCAAACTGAGAAGTCACTGGTGTCGGAAACTAAGGGGAGGATTGCCACACCTTAGATCTGCTGGAATGAAAAAAAAACTTGAGATAACCAAATTTGAACACAGATTATTTAAACATATAATGAGGACCATTTCTATAAAGAAGATAGAAATTATGAACAGCCCCCAAATTTAGTCTTACTGGTATGTTATTTTCACCTCGAGGCTTAGAGTACGTTGAATACATATAAATGTTCAGTATCTGCTTGCTAATGATTTTGTTAGAAGGGTTAGATATGCTGTAGAGGATTAAAAATTATGTCTAGTGTTTGTCTATTGAGATAGGTTTTGTTGTTTTTATGACTTTGGGATTTTTTTAGTAAGTACCTCTTATGTAACCTGAGCCTAGAGTGGTGATTTCTGTCTTTATTGCATGTCATGATTATCTGGTAGAGTTGATGAAAATAAAATTGTTTAGGTCCCCCCTCAAGTGATAGTTTTAGTTGCTCTGTGGGTAATTCTTGTGAGCAGTCTGGGTTGAGAAGCATTGGCTTCGTAGAGCATGTTCTCCTTTGATGAATTCTAGAATGAAAAACTATCTTTTAAAGACAGTGTATCTGCAGTAAAGTAAAAAACAAACAAAACCAGGCTGGTTGCTAAAAAATAATCAGTAAAGAATAAAATAATATAACCCATCTCCTCTCTTATCTTTAAAAGATAGCCATTGTTAGAATCTGTTTATGTGTTTCTCTATACCTATAACTTTTGAACAAAAAGGATCATACAATATGTACCATTCTTTGATTTGTTTTTACTTAGTTAATATATTCTAGATATCTAGAGAAACTCATTTCTCATAAATAATTTTGTCCAAAGATTAAAATCAAAAGCACAGAAGATAATTTTTAGTGACTTGGCAACCAGGGCTGAGAGAGATACAGATTGGGATCAGGGCTATTTCTAGAATTGTTTGGAGACGGGAACAAATCACTACTCCTCTGCCTCTTATCCCACTAAAAGTAAACAAACACACTGCAAAAATTCAGTTTAAGATGAAGATTATGGACAGCCTTGAACAGGGAAAAATAATGAAAGGGCTTTAATGAAGACAGAATATCTCCTTTCAGTGAATTACGGTAATTGAATGGACGGCATGCTTCAAGGTTTCTGTTTTGTAAGTGTATTTTTAATTTCTCATTTTGTATTTTGTTTAGCACCAGCAAAGTCTCCCTCTGGCTTCATCCTTTTATTGTTGCTCAGTTGCTAGAAGCTTGGATTAGGTGGGATATGGGTGGAAAGAGAAAGCTGGGCCTCTGGGTGTTCACGTTAGCCGTACAAGCCTGCACAGGTTAAGAAAAGGTGGTCATACTCCTCTCCCGTTCTTAGCACCTGTTCTTTCTCTAGGGCTCTGGGGCATCTGTCTTTGCTCTACTCTTAGGGTCCTGCAGTTCTCCAGGTGTCCTGCGTTTGCCAATAGTGAGTCAGACCTTAGACAGGCTTGTTTATCTGGAGTAGAACCAGGTCTTCAGAGGCCCTGTTCATGACATGGTTGTATTGATCTATCAGGTAATTTAAAATAGTAGTAACAACATGAAATCTAAATTAATTGTAGATATTCTCAGCAGCATTCAGGGTTTTTTTTTTCCATGATAAATAGTGTGATTAAGAAAAACAAACATAAAAATTTAAGTTTGGGCAGTTTGTTTGTGCTCACTCTGCTTGAGGGATAATCCTGGATTGGTCATTAGAGGACATTTGAGATTCTGTTTCAGTTGTATAATTCTTTGATATCTTGGGGATTTATAAGACATTAGACTTAATTTTCCTAATTATTAGGTAAACTGACTATAGCTATATAGTCAGTAGGCAAACAACCTTACTTATAATGTCAGATAATCCCTGTTCTTAGTGTTACATATAGTCAAGAAAATTTTCACTCTACCTGTACTATAAGGACAACAAATAAAAGTGCTTTTGGGGGTAGCCCTGGTAAGAAGCAGGATTGGGGATCAAGGCAAATGGCAGCTCTTATTAAGAGTAGGTGTCTGGGCTTCCCTGGTGGCGCAGTGGTTGAGACTCCGCCTGACGATGCAGGGGACGCGGGTTCGTGCCCCGGTCCGGGAAGATCCCACGTGCCGCGGAGCGGCTGGGCCCGTGAGCCATGGCCACTGAGCCTGCGCGTCCGGAGCCTGTGCTCCGCAACGGGAGAGGCCACAACAGTGAGAGGCCCGCGTACCAAAAAAAAAAAAGAGTAGGTGCCTGTTCCAGTGCCTGTCTCATCTCAGAACCGCCTTGATGAGCATCCCTCCCCACCCTGTTATTGCTGTATTATAGTCTCGCTTTGTTAGGGTCACTCTGGAAAATTGTATCTTTTATTTTTTTTTTTTTTTTTTCTTTTTGCGGTATGCGGGCCTCTCACTGTTGTGGCCTCTCCCGTTGCAGAGCACAGGCTCCGGATGCGCAGGCCCAGCGGCCATGGCTCACGGGCCCAGCCGCTCCGCGGCATATGGGATCCTCCCAGACCGGGGCACGAACCCGTATCCCCTGCATCGGCAGGCGGACTCTCAACCACTGCGCCACCAGGGAGGCCCGAAAATTGTATCTTTTAAAATATAAATATTCTTCAGGGCAAGTTAAGCATTTTTGTCTTTATTTTTTATAAATTGAAGCTATTTGTTTGGGAGTGACAGTGTGAAAGTATTACTTCTCTGAAAGCTGGAAAAGAAAAACCTCTAAAAGGCAAGCTTTGTCTGTTTTTCCTTAATCACCAGCATCTCTCTCTTATGCCATAGAGAAGCATGCATGGTACTTTAACACTGAAAAATATATCAGATGTCTCTTCCTTGAAATGATTTCAAACTGTAAGTCCATTCTAAGTGTCAATTCTTAAGAATTTAGGAGGCTGGGCCTCCCTGGTGGCGCAGTGGTTGAGAGTCCGCCTGCCGATGCAGGGGATACGGGTTCGTGCCCCGGTCTGGGAGGATCCCATATGCCGCGGAGCGGCTGGGCCCGTGAGCCATGGCCTCTGGGCCTGCGCGTCCGGAGCCTGTGCTCCGCAATGGGAGAGGCCACAACAGTGAGAGGCCCGCATACCGCAAAAAGAAAAAAAAAAAAAAAAAACAACGAAGACCCAACGCAGCCAAAATAAAATAAATAAATTTATAAAAAAAAAAAGAATTTAGGAGGCTGAAACTGATTTTTTTAAAAATCTGTTTTCTATATATCCTCTCTTCTTAAAAATTAAACTTTTAACTTTGAGATAATTGTAGATTCACATGCAGTTGTAAGTAATAATACAGAGAGAACCCATGTGCCCTTTACCCCATTTACCCAATGGGAACATCTTGGAAAACTGCTGTATAATATCAAAACCAGGATATTGACATTGATAGAACCCACCAACCTTTTTCAGATTCCACAAGTGTTGCTTGTTTACCTGTACTCATTTGTGTGTGTGTGTGTGTGTGTGTTTAGTTCTGTACAGTTTTATCACTTGTATATGTATCCACCACCACAGTCAAAATACAGAGCAGTTCCATTGCCACAAAGATCCCTTGTGTTTGTAGCCATTTTAAAATAAGAAGTCCCCCATTTCCCTCTCCCCTAAGTCCTTGGCAACCACCATTCAGCCAAAAAGAGAGAGAATGAAAGGCATGCTAGAGAGAGAATGAAAGGCATGCTCATCAATTGTCTGTAAACCAGGCTTCGGTGAAAAGTAACTGAGACTACATTGAAGAAAGAGTGATAGAGCTTGAGGAGTTCCTGCTAAGGACTAGCATATGGCCTGAGAGACAAAGCATTAAAAAAATCCTGACTGATTCTTTAGTATGTAAAGGTGAGAGCCAAGAGGGAAATGGCCTGAAATTCTTAAAATCATAAAAGATAAAAATCACTGACTTATTTCTGAATTCTGAAGGTAAAGATCAGTTCATTTATTTATTGAACAGATAGGTTTTGTACTTATTGTACTTATTATTTGAATTAAGTGGTAGTTTTTAAAAATGTCTGGGCACTTAGTATAGAAGATAGAAAATTATATATCTAACAGCAGTTAATTAACTTATTTATTGCAAGAGATTTGCAGACATGAGGGTTTATTAGAGAAATTAATAGATTATAGCTATATGATGGGCACATTTAGAGGAAATTAGAGGCTTTGACCTTCTGAAGTCATGGAGGGAATGACTTCCCCATCAAGTATTAGTGATGATGATAACTGTTAAAATTTATTTAGTACTACTATGTATCAAGTACTGTACTAGGCATGTTTTTAATGTTATCTCATTTAACCTTCTTCCAGACCATGAGTGCTCACTATTTGTTAAACTGGATTTTCTAAGATGTTTTTCAACAGAATTATTAACATATTTTTTTTGCTTTTCCTTTCAGAGATGTGGTACTGGATCTTCCTCTGGGCTCTCTTCTCCTCTCTGTTTGTCCATGGTGCTGCAGGAGTGTTGATGTTCGTGATGCTACAGAGGCATCGGCAGGGGAGAGTAATCTCTGTCATTGCAGTCAGCATCGGATTTCTGGCTTCCGTGACCGGAGCAATGATTACTAGTAAGTTGATTTAGTTTTAAGCACATAATTTTATATGCACTTACAGTTTTGGTAACTTTATTCTTATTGTAAATGTAACAGTGTAATCTTTCATGTAGAATATTTTTCGGCACTAACCACACTTCATCTAGAAGGTAAAGATCAGTTCACTTAATTACTGAACAGATAGTTTTGGTACTTCTGCTGTATGAATACTCATTATGGAAGGTTTTGGGGAAATGGAAAAACTTGTAGAAATTGTCAAGAGGTAAAGCAGTTCGTGGGAAAATTTATCTTATAGTGGATGTAGTTTCTGCTTTAAAGGAGCTCACTATGTGGTAAGGGAGAGAGGTAGGCACACAAATATGCCAGTGATAATTGTCATTTAAAAAAAGTGAAGATATAGCTCTTAGGCCTTGATGCCATCTGCCTGTGACTACAAAATAAAAGTGCACTTCTTTCTTTTTTTGAAAGTATATTCTAAATATATTACAGATAATTTGCCTTCTTTAAAACCAGGAAATTAAAATTGGAATAAATTCTAATTTTGACATACTTAAAATATTTTTAAGCTTTAGTTATTATTATTTCACATAGTCTTAATTTTTAATCATTTAAATAAATTTCAGGACAAATCGGTTTATTTATATTTTAAGAACAGTTGGAAGTTTAGAAGTAGCAATTACATGTTTTTTTCCTTTTAAATTCTTGGGTTTTAAAGTTTTTAATTTTCTTATTGATGTATACTTGGTTTACAGTGTTTCAGGTATACAGCAAAGTGATTCAGTTATACATATATATGTATTCTTTTTCAAATTCTTTTCCATTGTAGGTTATTACAAGATATTGAGTATAGTTCCCTGTGCCATACAGTAGGTCCTTGTTGTTTAACTATTTTATATATAGTAGTGTGTATCTGTTAATACCAAATTCCAAATTTATCCCTTCCCCCCGCTTTCCCCTTTGGTAAGCATAACTTTACTTTCTACATCTGTGAGTGCGTTTCTGTTTTGTAAATAAGTCTATTTGTATCATTTTTTTTAGATTCCACATATAAGTGATATATATGATATTTGTCTTTTTCTGTCTGACTTACTTCACTTAGTATGATGATCGCTAGGTCCATCCATGTTGCTGCAAATGGCATCATTTCATTCTTTTTTATTCTGAGTAATATTCCATTGTGTATATATACCACATCTTTATCCGTTCATCTGTCCATGGACACTTAGGTTGCTTCCATGTATTGGCTCTTGTAAATAGTGCTATAATGAACATTGGGGTGCATGTATCATTTTAAATTAGAGTTTCCTCTGGATATATGCTCAGGAATGGAATTGCTGAGTCATATGGTAACTCTATTTTTGGTGTTTTAAAGAACCTCCATACTGTTCTCCATAACGGCTGTACCAATGTACATTCCCACCAACAGTGTAGGAGAGTTTCCTTTCCTCCACACACTCTCCAGAATTTATTATTTGTAGACTTTTTGACGATGGCCGTTCTGACTGGTGTGAGGTGATACCTCATTATAGTTTTGATTTGTATTTTTCTAATAATTAGCAATGTTGAGCATCTTTTCATATGCCTAATTGGCCATTGTATATCTTCTTTGGAAAAATACCTATTTAGGTCTTCTGCCCATTTTTTGATTGGGTTGTTTGTTTTTTTGATGTTGAGCTGTATGAGCTGTTTGTATATTTTGGAAATCAATCCTTGTCGGTCGCATCATTTGAAGATATTTTCTCCCATTCCATAGGTTGTTGTTTCATTTTGTTTATGGTTTCCTTTGCTCTGCGAAAGCCTTTAAGTTTAATTAGTTCCCATTTGTTTGTTTTTGCTTTTGCTTCCATTACTTTAGGAGATAGGAAAATCCAAAAAACTCTTGCTACGATTTATGTCAAAGAGTGTTCTGCCTATGTTTTCCTGTAGGAGTTTTATAGTATCCAGTCTTACATTTAGGTCTTTAATCCATTTTGAGTTTATTTTTGTATATGGTGCTAGAGAAGTTTCTAATTTCATTCTTTTACATGTAGTGGTCCAGTTTTCCCAGCAGCACTTTTTGAATTTCTCCATTTTGTATTCTTGCCTCCTCTGTCGTATGCAGATTAATTGACCATAATAGTGCACTTCCTTCTTCAACACAAATTATTATGACATAAATCTCCCCTGGCCTACTAGAAATTAGCCACTTTACGGTGTCCTCCAGCCGTTTGCAAGCTTTCTACTGTGCTGCCTCATGTGCATGTCCTACAGTCCTCAGGTTCACTCCCTCTGACCTTCTCCTCTTAGCGCTGTACTTAGGCCCCAACTCCAGCCTGGGGTTCTGCTGTTCTAGTTGAGCCAGAACTTAGATGCATCCTGTTGAGCCTGGAGGGGCCTCAGCCGCTTCCTTCGTGTGGTTTTGCCGGACACTGGTGCTTCTCTTTGCTGCGTGGTCTCATCACTGCAGGTGAACAGCAGAGCTTCTGTTGCCGTTCACTCTGGCCGGCTTCTGGGAGGCTAGGGTAGCTGGCTGTCGCTGCTGGATCTGCTTCAAGACTCGCCACCGAGGGCTTCTTCCTTTCTAAGTTCGTTCTTAGCCCCAGAGATGAGAGGAAGTCCTTTTCTTCCATGGCTCCAAGGCCTCCCTCCTTCTGTGTCCGACAGTCACCTTTTCCCAGAGTGATCAGCATGCCTTGCCTTGAGGGGAGAGCCCTGTTCCCATGTCTCTGGGTTTGTCCTGTGGCACAAATAAGACAGTCATAAAATAGTTGTGGGAAATAGGGAGTAGTCTATTTTCTCATCCTGTCTTCATTTACTATTTGGTTTTTGTGTGTTATCTTGCATTAGGTTTTCGTTGTTGCTGCATTCCACCTGTAAATTTCTCATATGGTACTTCATTCATTTTGCCATAGGTAGAGTTTAAAACAAGCAATCAGATGTAGCTGAAGCACCGAATGTGCAGAGTGGAGTAGTAGGAAATTCAATTGGAAAGAGCCAGATCCTCAAGGATCTTGGATGGCCAGCCAGAGTCTGGACTTTATTCTGTGGGTCATGGAAAACAATTAGATATTTTAGAATGGGCTTGGAAAGGGGCAAAGCAATTCAATAGGAAAATTTATTTTATGGCTGAATGTAGAATATATGTGAAGAAAGAACCAAGAAGAAACTCTGAAAGGGCAGGGACCTTGTCTGTCTTCATCACTGCTGAATCTCCAACAATAAAACAGTACCTGGAATGGAACAGATACTCAGAAAATACTGGTTGGATAGATGGATGTAGTGAGGGAGGAAGCACAGAGGAAAGGAAGGAAGAAAGTGGGGGGAGGGAAGAAGGGAGGAAAAAGGGGAAAGAACAGGAGTTGAGGCATTAACTGGGATCTGAATTTGAGGCTAGATCTGAACTAGACTAGTGGCAGTGGGTTGGAAAAGGAGTTGGTGTCAGGACTGTGGCAAAGGGAAAAATCCAAATTAGTTGTTATTCACTGTGGTGGCGTACAAAGAGACATGAAAGGGACTGCTGATGTTCTTGACGAGGGCCACTGCTGTAATTGTGGAACCGTAAACAGAGGAGGAAGGAAGAAGGAACAGCTTGTTCGGAAGTCAAAAGTCGTATGTGTATTACATGTGTGTTTACTGCTGTAAATTATTGTGAAATTTTAAAGAGAACATGATTCTACTTCCCTAATGATGTGTATGTATATATTACCTGCTTTCAATTCAGTCAAGAATAAAATAAGCTAATGATTTTGGAAACTGCAGTGTTATATTTAAAAATCCTTACAAATATGTCTGACACAATTTCAAGTAAAAATTTGTATCCAGGTTAACAATAAAACATATAAATTTCTTCTGGCTAATTTTTTGACCTGCAAACACTTGAATTAAGAAAACTAGCCAATGTGGATATTTAACTGCATTTATTTTCTTAATGTATTTTGTCAGTGCTAGCACAATCGTAGCTGTATATTCAATTCAGCAAATGATGGCTAAGTATCTGTATTCAGCAAATGATGGCTGACTGAAGATAGATACATATCTATTATATTTTACTACCGCTTAGATTTTTATTTCCAGAATAGAGTGATTTTTCATTTTAGTTAGTACTGATAGTTAATACCAGAATTGGGAGGAAATGGGTTTCTCTATAAAGCCATTGCTTGGCATTGTATTGCTGTCTAATTTTAGCGAGTCTGAGGGCTAAAGTGACACCTCTTTGTTGGTTTAATTTGCATTTCTCTGATTACTAATGAATTTGAACATCTCTTTCTATTCTTATCATATATTTAGATTTCTTCTTCTACAAATTGCTTCTTTAAATTCTGTGCTTTTCTTTTGGGGTTCTTGTTTTTAGTAAATGATTGATGATTCTTAGATGTATTGGTGTCTTATTGGCTTTGAACTTTGCAAATAACTTCCCTGTCTTGTATCAGTACCTTCATCCATGATGTTGTTTATTAAGCAGAAATCCTTATTCTATATAATCAGCTTAAAGAGTCCTTTTGCCTATGGTTTATAATTTAGAATTTTATTTAAGAAGTTCTCCTTCACACCAAGGTCAAAAGATACTCTGATATATTTTCTTTTGTTAATTTTATAGTTTTACCTTTGTATTAAAGTCTTTAATTTATCTAGAGCAGGACTGAGCAAACATTTTCTTAAAAGGCCAGATAGTAACTATTTTAAACTTTGCAGGCCAGAGGGTCTGTGTCACTACTATTCTGCTCTGCCATTAGGGCATAAAAGCAGCCACAGACATTGGTAAATGAATAGGCATGGCTTTTTCCAATAAAACTTTATTTACAAAAACAGATGTCTGACATTCAGGTCATAATTTGTCTTCTGGTCTAGAGTCTATCTTTGTGTTTGGAACTAGATAGGATTCCAGGTGTATTTTTTTTTCCTCCCATGTAGTAAGTCAATTTTTACCACATCACTAAAAAAATCTATCCATTGATTCATCCTTTTTTGTGTACTGTGTTCTCAAGGTACATGGACCTGCCTTCAAGTTCTGTTCTGGTTTGTTAGTCTTTTTATCTGTTCTTGCAGCAAGGCCTCATTTCTTTGTCTCTATTGTTTTGTAGTATTTCTTAATATCTGGTAGGGCTGGTCCCTCTCATTTCTCTTCTTTCTCAAAGTTAACATAACTATTCATGAACCTTTATTCTTTCATATAAATTTTAGAATATGTCTACTGAGTTCCTCAAAAAGTATAACTGTGATTTTTATGGGGATTTAATTCATTGTAGAGGTTAATTTGGGAAGAATTGACATATTAAATTAAATCCCACCCAGGAACATGTAATATATCTCCATTTGTTCAGATCATTTTCTATGTCTTTTGTTAGAGTTTAAAAGTGTTTTCTTCAATAGGAGGGTTGTATATTTTTATTAATTCCTAAACTCTTATTATGTTATGGTTGTTGTGCATGGTATCTTTTTTAATTACGTTGTTTAGTTTTATTATATATATATATATTTTTTATTTATAGAGAAATGCATTTAAGTTTTTTAAGTTGAGTTTATGAGAGATTAATAACAAGCAAAAAACTGGTTTTCTGGAAAGATAATAAGGTGAATAGATTGCTGCCGTAACTCTAAAATAGTTAAGACAGAAAAGTAAAATATGGAACAACATAGAAGAAATAACTACAGACTCAATAATAAAGGTAGAATAAAGAATTATAAAAATGAAAGTTTAAAAAAAAATGAAAGTTTTGTAAACAGCTATATATTCCTAAATATAAGTTGCTAAAATTGGCCTAAGAAGAAATAGAAAATATGAATAATACAACAAGTATTTTTAAACAATTGGAATGTTGAAGACCCCTCCTCCCAAAAGAAGTCCAGACTCAAATGAGGTTTACAGATGAGTTCTACCAAATTTTCAGGGAACAGTTCCTATTTTTTCCAAATTATTGCAGAAAATGGAAAGATTAAAAACTGTGCACAGCATGTTTGCTGGATCAAAGTAATCTTGTTGCTAAACAAGATGAAGACTACAGAAGGATGGAAAAGTATAGGTTCATTTACTTTAAGAATGTTATCCTAGGAATGCAAAGATAGTTCAGTATCATAAATGACTATGGCTGTATGCCAATAAAACATTATTTTTGGACACTAAAGTTTGAATTTCGTATAATTTTCATGTATCATGAAATATTACTATTCTTTTGATTTTTTTAAACCATTTAAAAATGTAAAAACCATTCTTAGCTCACATGCTGTACAAAAACAGGTGGTGAGTCAGACTGGACCTGTGGATCACAGTTTGCTGACCCCTGATCTGATTACACAAACTGAGAGTCAACACCATTAGAACCAAATCTGCCTTAACCTTTCTATTTGCGTTCTCTCAGGAATGTGGAGGGCAGATGAAATCACTTTTCAGTGGTCCACCTCTCTGCAGACACTTTATGTTGCTGTATATTGACATCTCTGTCCACTGGTGACTCTTCTCCTAGTCACCCTTGTCCTTGCAGGTTTATATCTGTTATTTACCTTCAGCTCAGCTCAGCAGAATTGCTTTCTCCACTTCATCTTTGCTATGCCAGTCTTCTCTAGCCCCTTAATACTTTTGGGATCTTTACATATTTCTAATTGATACCTTCTGCTGCTGTTCACAGTGGCAGTTCCAAACATGTTTCATTTATTTCAGGCACCCTATTACACTTCTGCCTTCTTCATTCTTGCATACACTTCACCAAGAAAATAAGGATCACAATATTTGTACTCTTTCAACTGGCTATTGTTCAGCAAAATACATCTTAACAGGAGTGAAAACTAAAGCACAAATTGGGGGAAGACATTTGTTAGCTTATATAAATGTAAAAAGATTAATATCCAAACTATATTTAAAAAAACCCCATGAATCAAATAAGAAAATGACAATCCACTAGAAAAATGGACAAAAGATTTGACAAACATTTCATAGAAGTAGAAACCCTAATGGCCAAATGTGAAGAATATGTGAAGAAAAGCTCAATGACATTAAAAATCAGGGAAACCCAAATTAACTGCAGAGATAACATCTCTTACCTGCCAGATTGACAAAAAAATTTTTTTTAAGATATTAACTGCTTCTGAGGATATGGAGTAACTGGGATATAAATTGGTACAATTACTTTGGCAAACAAGTTGGCATTACCTAGTAAAGTTGAAAATGCCCATAACATAGGACTGAGCAATTCTACTTTTACCCACATTGTAGAGAAACTCTTGATTGCGTATGTGTGCCAGAGGTCATGTTACAAGGATGTTCACAGAAGCAGGGTTTGTCACTGTTAAGGACTAGAAACAATGTCATCCACAGTAGAATGGATAAATAAGTTGGGGTATATTCATACTTGGAATTCTATACAACAGTGGAAATGTATGACTTACTGCTATATACAACAAGATGGATAATTTTCTGAATATAACATTGAGCCAAAGATTCCAAAATACTTACAGTATCAATTTATATAAAATTCATTTATTTATAAAACTAAATAATAGATATCTTAGGATATAGGCAGGCAATAAAGCTGAAGAAAAGCAAAGGAATGATAAAAACCAAATTTGGGAGGGAATGGGATGTAACTGAGGAGAGTGCACTGGAACCTCAGATGAAATAGTAACGTTCTTTTCTTCAGTTGGATGGTGGTACTTGGGAATTTGTTGTGTGTGTGTGTTTTTTAACAGTCTACATGTATTTTATAAATACTCCATATCTGCTCAATATTTAATAGCAGTGTTTCCAAAATCATTTAATAGGCACACAAAATTGTTTTCTTTCAGATCTTATCGATTAAGAGTTCCACTGGAACAGTCTTTTCTGACTAGTGCTTCTGGGTTGTGAAATTATATAGTGCAATGGGAACTAGTGTAAATCTGCTGCTTTTGAAGGGAAGTTGTAACTTACAAATTGGTTCCTGATGATCGGCTGGGAGGAAAACCGTAGTTCGTTTTATTTTCTGTATAACACTATCAATATCTCTCTTGATTTTGGGAACTCTCGAGTTTTACAGTGGTTTTTCTCCCCTTACGTTACAGGGTTGAGGATCTTATCGTCTGTTTCTTGAAAGAGTATAAAGAAAAGTGGGTTATTTGTGGTTTTGTAAATTATTCCTCAAACACCAAACCTTCCAAAGTGAAATTCATTTTATTTATTTGCTTTTAACATCTAGTTTTTTAACCCATCTGAATTTGCTCTGGGGAGTGGTATGAAGTAGGGACCTAAATTTATTTCTTCCAAGTGGCTATCAGTTGTTCCACACCATTTATTGAATGATGAATCACTGATTGGAAATTCCTTTATCATTTACTACTGCAACAACTACTAACCAAAATTTGGAGTACATACTGGGACCAGACACTATTTTAAGCACTTTCCAAGTATTATCTTCAAACCCACCCATTTTACAGTTGAAGAAATAAGGCACAGGGAGGTTAAGTGATTGCTCAGTGTAACACAGCTACTAATTAGTGGAGCTTGGATTTTAACCCACAAGTCTAGCTCCAAAATCCATGCTCTTAACTTTGTATAAGCATGAGATGTTTGAATTAACAAAACGGCACTTCCCAGGCAGCCTGAGCTAGTAATTGCTATGTTTTTCACCTTTTGGATCATTTTTGAAAATTTAGTGCTGGAGAAATGGAGGCCAAATTGTGGTTTTTAAAATTGAAGATAGTCATGGAAATCTAGGGTGAACCCAAAGTAAAGACAGTATTTCTCAGGTTTATTTTAACATAATTTCTGATAACAAAGAAAGCTAAGATCTTTAAAATATTTTCAGAATGTTATCCAATTCTAAAATTTGAGGATATGATTAATTATACTAGTGAAGTTTATTACTTGATTAAGTAAATGTTGGTGCTACTAGTTTTATTTAGTATTGAGATAATTATCAGTTACTTTATTATTTTCTGAATTCCTTATTCTCTTTTTCACTTGGTGTAAATGTGAAATGACAGAATGATTTGGAAATTTATAGCCAGACTAACCTGGATTGAAATTCCAGCTCTGTACTTACTGTATTTCCTTGGGCTAGTAATTGAAACTCTCTGAACCTCTGTTTTTTTCATCTTTAAATTAAGTAATAATACTCAGGAGTGGTATCATATTTAAGATGATAAAGTTCCTGTTAAGATACACAGTATGCTGTAAATATACTATATATTTTAATTTCCTTCTTTAAAATATGTATATGAAAGCCCTTGGCTTAAATTAATAATTTGCTTTTCCTATTTATGTCTTCTATAGAGAAATATAATATTTTGAATTTAAGTGAGCTCTGGAGTTAATTCTTAGCTAATTTTTATGAGTAGAATTTCTATCTCAAATAATTATAATTCAGTGTCTTCAAATAATTTATTTCTGTTCTTTTTGTTTGATCATTCTAGGATACATAGACAGTTTTTTCTAGAGAAAAGTTGTAAGGCCATCTCAACCTGTGAGATGGCATAACCATAGTTTAAATGTTTCCTCCTTTTATGATTTCTGAATGTACTTTTAAAATCAGCCCCTTAGATACCACATCATTATACATACTATAGCAATAAGATGAAGTGTTGAACCGAGCCTCGGGGCTCTGAAACTCCTGAGATTCTCTCATTCTCAGAAATGCTGGTTATCTAAAAAATTTTCCTAGAACAGATGGATGTCAGGTTCATATTCCACTTTTATTAGATGTCAAGATACTCGTCTCCAAATAACTTTACAGTTGTATGCTTTATTAAAACACTTAAACCATTTTATATGGTAGATTGTGAAGTACATTAGTCAGAATTCTGATCTTTTATGCGACATTTAAGAATTAGTTCATTTTACTGAAATAAATTAAAATTCCTTTAATATTAACTTTTTTCTTGAATAATTTAGAAATTATATCAAATTATATGGTTTTCTGTATTATTATTTATAATTACCAATATACTGTTTCATATGTTTATAAAAGTGCTGATGAGGTCTGGCCGATTTAACACCCAGCTGAGAGATTACAATAATGAATTACTCATTTTTTATGAACATATTTTATGGCAAGTAAGCAGCATATACCATAAATACATATTTTGCAGTTGAATAGAGAAACCTGTTATTCAGTTTTGTGGGTAAATGTGGTATGGTAGAGTAACTTTTACCAATCACATGGAAACTCTTTCATAGAAAATTATAAAATGAGAATGACTGATGACTTACTGTTTGGCTCACATGAAAAGAGATTTTAAGTTACAGCCACGTAGCGTGTCTCAGAATGAATGAAGGTGTTATTTGTCTCTCCCTCTTTCTCATCTAGGTGCAGCAGTCGCCGGCATTTACAGAGTGGCAGGGAAGAACATGGCCCCCTTGGAAGCACTGGTGTGGGGCGTTGGACAGACTGTACTGACATTAATCATCTCCTTTTCAAGGATTCTCGCCACACTCTGAGGTTTCTGTGGGCATGTCTTACTTCACATAAGGAAGCAGATGTACAGATTCTCTGCAAATGGCATTGTTAACAAGTGGGAATGAAATTGTACAAGAATGTGGAAGGAGCAGGTCAAAACATAAGGTCTTGAGCTGTGTGGGAAGATTGCCCTCTGGTGTTTAAGTGATTGCACTACCGCACTGCACCTTACGTGCCTCCGTCCCAGGCAAGGCGCATGACACTACGTGAAGCTACGAGAAAAAGCACCTTGTTTAGCTGCCAATCAGGTTAACACTGGCGTTGAATCATCGTTCTTAACAGTGTTGTGTTAAGTTACAGGGACGTTTTGAAGAATTGACATATGTGCCAAACTCTTTTCTTTTTTTAACATTGATCATGTGAAATTTGCAAGTGTAGATGTAGATGAGTGCTGTGAACATATTTGACATGAATTCAGGTGGTGTCGTGAGATTTTTGTTCTGTAATGCTAAATCCCGTATGAGTGCTGAATACCGAATCATTTAATATGAGACAAATTATTTGATTTTTAACGTTGAACGTTTCTGGGATTTAGGGCTTTCATATAAGTTAGGCATTATTGTTACCTACGTGAAACATAATACTTAATGGAAAACTGCTGAACTCTTTTAAGGACTCAAAGTAGATCTATAGGGTGCATCCTTTTCACTCACTTAAGTAACACTCTTTAATAGTTTCCCTCATACATAAACATTCTATTGATATGAATTTAAAAACTTTATGGGTCATACACATTGATTGTAGCTTGTGTGTCACAAAAGTATAATTTGAAAATTTTCTTTTAAATTTTGTAAGAAATCTGAAATGCACGTTGCATTCTTGACCCTTCTAAAGAAAGTTTTTGCCATGTAGCTCATGGAGAAAACATCTTTACAACTAGTATCTCAGTGGGATTATATTACTTGTTGCATATATCTTGATTTTTGACAAAACATAAGCAGTCTTTCATTCTGGAGTATTAACTATATTTAAAGAGTGGCCTAAATTAGGCTATGAAAACAAGAAGCCTCATTTGTAGATAAGAAACACATAGGAAGAGTAATAAACTATCTTACTTTGGGTATGTGGTAGCATTATAATTTCTCTAAGTAAAAATTGGGGGGCTTCCCTGGTGGCGCAGTGGTTGAGAGTCCGCCTGCCGATGCAGGGGATGCGGGTTCGTGCCCCGGTCCGGGAAGATCCCACATGCCGCAGAGTGGCTGGGCCCGTGAGCCATGGCCGCTGAGCCTGCGCATCCAGAGCCTGTGCTCCGCAACGGGAGAGGCCACAACAGTGAGAGGCCCGCGTACTGAAAAAAAAAAAAAAAAAAATGGGGAATATAGTAAATAATTATAAAATTTGGCAACAAATCTCGGCATATCAATACAATATTGAATGCATATTTGAGTTATTCATTTCAGTTGTTCAGCTCTTGTTTTATGCTGTTATTTAAGTTTACTAGAATCTGTGATGACATTTATTAGAATGAAAAAATCCTTAGAGGTTTTAAGAGGTTTTGGCAATACGTAATTGTATTTAAGAGTACAAGAAGTAAGGGCAACACAGAACCTGGTGGAATTTGTCTCCTACTGAGATTTTTTTAATACCAGGTACAATTATATATATGGTAACTCAAAGGAAGAGCCAACTGCAGAAAATACGAAGTTAAGGACAATCCAAAAAATAATCTGCATACTCTAGCCTCACTGTTTTATAATCTAATTTGGAAAAATGTAAGTTTCTATTAGGTTCCATTCAAATATAAGACCTGTGTTACCCACGGCACCTTTTCTCCACCAAAAAGCTGAATAGTATCAACAACTCACCGATGAGGAGTTGGGGGTATTTTACCAGTATGGAAGCCAGTTTGGGGCGGTGGGGGAGTTTAATAACACTGTGGCTTGGAAATTTGTTTTTAAAAAACCCAAGAAGCAAGTATGCATTCTTAGAGATCTTTAAAGTGAATCTTAAAATTGATTCTTTTTATTATGTTCAAGCCTAAAATTGTTTTCATGTGTTCTTTATATTACTGACATTTTCCTAAATTAAATTTAGGCCTAAATCTTCCAAGACAATTTGATTTTTCCTTTTCTGTTAGACTTGAATTGTGTTCTTCCTTTACTTTGGTTATTCTTTAAATTCTTTAAATTCTTTGGCCAATAATTTAAAGTGTTCATATTCTTTGGGAGGAATTACCAGTAACATGTTGAAATGGTTTGAGATCTGTAGAAATGAATATTTATTTTAACACATGGTTATTTTATGTTTCAGAAAGTTACCATGGTAAGGTAACATGGAACACATGGTTCAGAATCTGAAATTAGCCAGAAAATAACTTGGACACATTAAGTGTATGGCTGCATGGACCAAAGAGAATGAAACTCCTGTTTCTGCTCTAGAATGGAAGTATGAGAAGGTGGATCAGTTTGTAGAGTGTCCTGCAGTTATCTCATTATCAAGTTGCTTTACGTTATGAGGTGTGTGTGTGTGTGTGTGTGTGTGTGTGTGCGCGCTTTTAACTTTTGGGGGAATTTTTGGTTTCTTTGTTGTTTTTAGTTGCTTCCATTGGGATTTTGTGCAACTGTTACTATTTCGATGTTTTGAAATGCAGTTGATAGTGTGAATTGATGAAATGTCTTAATAGCTATTTCTGTGATGAGATTTTTAAAATGTTATTGGTTTTCTTATAGAGACAAGAAACATTTAATGATATATATCTACATACACATATATATCATTATATAGACATATATATATAAAGCTGCTATATATGAATACAGTCTAATTGGAAAGCTTTTGTTCAATGAACACTTTGACATTATCGTGGAGAGTTTGATACATTTGCTCAGTTGAATGATCTTTTAAATAGGTTTAAGGAACTTTGAGATTTTTGAATTTGGGGAGAGTTTTCTTGGTTTAATAGTGCTAGAGATCCTTGTTTGTGATGTAACAAAAGCCCTTATTGATGTACTTGGGTTAAATTTTCTTAAAATTTACATGTGATTTAGCAGTAAATTTTCTTTGTGAAAAATGCAGGAGGGAAGGGGGAAATCCTCTGCAGTTTACACTTCGTTATTTTTAAAAATGCTTAATAAAATATTGCTGACAGTGAAATCAGTTCCTCAGAGAAGAGACTCCTATATGCCCAAACTAATTATAAATTAGTTAACACAGGGAGTTAACATAAGGAGAGTCCTAAATGGTGGCCATATTCAGTGTTTGCAGGTTAATTATTCTTACTTTAGATCTTAGTGTTTACTGAACAGTGTTATAGTTTGCAACCCAATGTACTTTCTTAGTATTTGCAGCATACATTTCTACTGCCCCCCCAAAATGTGAGGGTTTTGTTTGTACTTTAGGTGAGAAATAAAGAAATAAGCTGCCCTGTGTATCATATATTTGTGATGTAAGGAACAGGAATAGTTTTTAAAATGTTCTTGGAAAACGTCTTTAGAGAACCTCTAATTAAGATGAGGAGAGCGGGGCTGCCACATCAATGTGCCCAAGCTGGCACTTACACGCCAACGAATTCAATTTTGTAAACATTTTTTGGTGGATCTACTATGTACAAAGTGCTGAACCTGGCATTTTCTGTAGTAAGTACAAGGATGACCAAGATGGGGTTCCCGCCCTTGAGTCCCCAAGAGCTACCAAGATGATTTAAATCCTAAAACAGTTGGGAGAATATCTTGCTTCTAGCTGAGAGCTTAAGTCCTGTTTTTTCCCCCAATTCTGATTTTTCTCAGTTTATTAACCAAATGGAACACCGTGACATAGATTTGAATCCAGGCCCTCCCACCACTTGTTGACTTTTTGTTTATGATGGCGAAGCAGTACAGTCAACTCTCCATATCTGCGGTTCCGCATTCAGGGATTCAACCAACCTTGGACTGAAATATTCAGAAAAAATTTCCAGAAAGTTCCAAAAAGCAAAACATAAATTTGCCCCACACAGGCAACTATTCACATAGCATTTACACTCTATTTACACCATTTACATAGCATTTACATTGTATAAGGTATTATAAGTAATCAATAGATGATTTAAAGTATATGGGAGAATATGCATAGGTTATATGCAAATACTACGCCATTTTCTATAATGGCCATTTTCTATAAGCATCCTCAAATTTTGGTATCCATTGCGGGTCCTGGAATCAGTCCGCTATGGATACTAAGAGACGACTCAGTATTTAACAGTAAATGATCAATAGTCATTATAATTTTTTTTAAAATACACTTTGCAATACCAATTGAATATATTGTTTTGCAAGATTCAACTGTTTTCTTCCATTTCTACATTTTCCCTACATATATTTTAAGACGGAAACTAAAAAATTTCTCTTATAATGTTGCTTCTCCTCTCCACCTCTTTATTTTTTAAATCAGCAGATAGTTTTCTAAGAGCACTTTTGGGAATTCGTGGCGATGGAAATGGCCAGGGCAAGCAGGATTCAGTATCAGGCTGTGCTTATTACTAGTTAAAACAGGAGAAGGGAGAAGTAGCCGGGATTTAGCCCTTACCTTATCCTGCTTGCTTCTTTTGGATTTACTCAGCCAATATTCATTGAATCTCCACTACATGCAACTTACTCTCCTTGCTTTCGGGGTGGAGAGGTGTCCCCTCCCTCTGTGTACCTCCCGCCGCCCCAGCCTGTGGCTTCACCGTGCGGGGCGAGAACAGAACTGGGCTGCAGTGTCTGCCACGTCCCTCCTTCCGTGGACCAAAGGTGCTTAAGCCCTACTTGTGTGTTTGTTTTTAACTTAAAAGGAAATACTTTTGTTTTTAATTTATGTCCATTTTATAATTCAAGAAGTAACAAGATGTTAAGAGGACTTTCTGAAATGTTCTCAAACTACTTCACTCTCACTATTACACGTTTCTCTCAGAAAGTCTTAATCAGAACTCTTCAAAGAGTTGCCATTTGTTTTTAAGACGGAAGAATGTGGAAAGTTACTGAAGAAATTCTAGTGACCTAGATTGCAGAGAAGTTTGGCAACACTTGGGTAACTGGGTAAATGGTTGTTTCTTTTAATAATCAGGTGAGAATCTCAGTGGTTAAAATTGACTAGTAATTTCCCTTATCTTCCTGTCCTTTTTATAACATCGTGGAGGAAGACTCTACAGCATAAAAAGGACATTATTTGATTAAAAACTGATAAACTTTTTCTAACATGTGGTAGCATTTATAGCAGAGGGAAGTTTAAAGACAGGAAAAAATGTTGGAGGGGTAACGCACGAAAAAACACAGACACACTTGATGAAGCACCCTGCGTTATGTGAACACACTTTCCCCCTCTGTTAAGACTATAAACTACACTGTATGAGTACATTTAGTACATTTAGTGCATGTTTGCAAAATGCAGTGTTTCTTTATATGTGAGACTAAACTTACCACAAAGCATTTTGAAATCGTACTACATTTTTGTGCGTGTGGTGGTAGGTTTGCCTACTAACTCAAGGATGTCTGTTCAGTGTAGGCAATGCAGTGTTTTTGAGGAGGTTGCTGAAGTTGTTATCTAAAAATGTATCTATGAATTTGTTTAGAGGAAGTAATGCTTAATATATAAAGTATTTTCAGTAAATGTGGAGATATACGAGTTAATACATTATTAGATTAGTGGAAACACCCAAATTTCTGAGAGCACTAAGCTATGAACTGTAACCATCTCCCCTGAGCTTAGGGGACTCATTTTCACATTCTTTACATTCATTGCACATATGTTGAACTTATGTAATAACCCTTTCTTGATTTTGAGAACTAATTTAGCAGTTTCTTAAAAATATTCCTCCCCCTTCCATACAGATGTCATACGGTAAAGTTTAAACATATGTACAATTTGTTGATAGACTCAAAGTGCTGGTTTAGAAGAGAATGTTCTTAACACCTTATGGTTATGCAGCTATAATATTGCTGAAAATTAAATACTATAAGCAAGTCAAGAGAGCATGGACCTCCTACATGTTTTTTTAAATTATATCCTGTGCCCGTATATACCTCCCCTCAGTGGTGACATGACTGTCCCTATTTGGGAACTGTATTTACGTATGTAACTGAACTGGAAAGCAGTGTTACATAAATATATAGGAAGAGGAACTATAATGCATAATCACCCTAACTATAACACTTTTTCTCCTAAACATATCACATATTGATCATTTCTAAACAGCATCATTTTTTATAGCCCTGTATAAACGAATGATAACTTGACAGTACTACTGGTGGTGAAAAGTTTCCTTTGTTTTTAAATTAAAGTATTTATGAGTATCTTTGGGTAGGAACATTTTAAAGTTTTCTCCATAGAAGGCAAAATAGAGGCACTTGTTTGAAAAGTAATCAAAAATGATTTACTTTAATACTGGATGAGTTGATAGTCTAATTGTTGACACGTTCTTGGTATTTGTGACATCGGATGCATTTACGATGGAGGAATTTTAAAAGTTCTGTACGTCTCTCAAACACACGTGCACACACGAGCTCTACCAATATAAAATTCCACAGTATTTTTCATTTCAGTCCTATAGCTAGGTAAAATTCATAGCATCCTACTGTAAGATATTAACTCCCAATTCTAGTCATTCTAGAACGAGGGGATCAACTTTATCTTAAAGTTAATCAATGAAAATGTTTTTATTCACACAGCAAAAATATAGTTTACCTGATAGGTATTAAAAACTCACTTTCAAATTGTGTTAACTCTCAGACCACTGATGAATCATTTAGTAAACCACAGTGCAGTTTTTAAAAGCTAAATGATGCCTTAGTGCCTTGGAAGTTAAGATACTTTCGCAAAGTGAATTTAGCGAGATTCAGGATTGGTACACCTATTGCTGGGGATTCAGAGCTGAGGAACGGTGTAATTGAATTAGGTCCTCGTGGTTTAGTAAAAATCAGTTATTTCACCGTTGACTATGACAGATGACAACTGCTTTCATTACATTTTCATGATGTGGTATTTGTCTGTTTTTTCTTTTTCCAAGTAAGTTTGAAATGAGAGAAAATGTCAAGACAATTAAATGTGGAATTTTAAAATTTGGTTTTGTTGTAAATTAGAGAGTCTAGCGTGAACAGTGTGAGCTTTATATTGTAGTACAAGGGCAGACACTTCATGTAACTTTTAGGAATACGTTTACCATCAGGGATTTTTTTTTTTTTTTTTTTTTTACTATAGAAATTACTTAATGTACTGTGAAGCTTAAAGACAGGAAGAAGAAACCTTGGAAGGGTAACGCATAAAAACAAAGGCGTAAAAAAAACAAAAACAAAAACAAAAAAAAGGCGTATGTGATGAAGTATCCTACATTATGTGAACACAGTTTTCCCCCTTCTGTTAAGACTATAAACCACACTGTATGAGTATGTGTACTGCATGTTTACATAATACAGTTTAATTTTGAAGGGTTATTTAAAAAGTATGTTTATTTATAATACCTAACAAGCTGTAAATATTGTATACTATTGATTTTTAATTTTATATAAGCAATTTTTTATTTCCAATTCATGTACAAATCTCATTGTGTATATAGCATAATTTCCTGGATAACACAAATTTTGCAGTGAATTTTAATTATTTTAATTGTGGTAAGCATAGAAATGTTGATCTTTATTTTAAATTATTTCTCACCACTCATTTTCTTCAAAGGGCAGCAATAAATATATGCAAGTTATTTTTGATTATAGAAAGTTGGTCTGCAGAGACAAGATCTAGATTCCAATTCACTGCTTTAAAGAAAAGATGCACAATTAACATCATCCACTGTCTAATCTCAGGACCATTTCTGAGGTCCACATGTGTCTCTCCTCTTTGTAATATACAGGGTGAACTCTTTACTGATACACACAAAACAACTGTTAAAAGTGAATCCAGCACTTAAATGTCATTACACAGAATTTATTGGATTAAAAATTTGTAATATACAGTATTTTAATAAAGTTTCTGTATTCAGTTTCATGCGCTTATATATAAATAAACCTGTCTTCAAAAGCTTTATGGGGTGTTTGATTCTTTACGACATATCTTTTTAACTCATTCACTGTAGACTGAAGTGTTTCCTCTTACCCTTTTGTCAGGTTTTCTGGGCCAGTTTTACACTGGATTTGGAAGGTAGCATTGAAAAGGTGAGCAAGGAATTTAAAAGACAAACTTGGCCTAGTTCATAGTTTTACCAAGGACCAGTGCCAGGCCACATAAGCATCTACTTCTAAGAATTACTGTTTTAAAGAGCCTACTGTCGCGTTTATTAATAAATGACTACCCTTTATTGAGTGCTTAGTATCTGTTAGACACCTCATAAGCATTCTTTAACACTTACGGTAACCTTTAGGTTAAAGGGATTACTAAGAATTATGAAGGTGATCCTTCACTTTACTAATGAAGCGTTTGAGAAGGTGATGAACTTCTCAAGGTCACACACCTAATAATGCTCAACCGGGGTTTTCTTACTCTATTACCTGTGTGTTTTCCCTACCGTGCTATGTTGGTTACTATAGAGTATTCTGGGAGCTCTTATAATGAGATAAGATCTCATTTTTGACAAAGACCAGACAGCGTTATGGGGATTTGCAAAATTATCAACTCAGAATTTGTATTGCCAAAGCTATGCATATTTTGAATTTTTGTTAGGGATTCCTAAGGGAAGGTACTAGGTACCCAGCTAGCTTCCACTAATTCTCCTGCCTGAGAAGAGATTGGGGCCAACAGAGCCAGTCACCGAAATTGTTACGAACCCTGCTGGAATAGAAACTTGCTTAACTTTAAAAATTGTGCAAGGAAAGTGGAAGTAAACATTTTTTTCACACATACTGACATATTTCATGTAATTACTACATTGAAATGTATTTTCTTTTTTCTAGGTAACTTCTTCATTCAACCGTAAGAATGATAAAGTTATTAAATATATTTTCTTGCTGACCATGAGTCTTAAAGAGTTCTTGAACAAAATATAAATCTTGAGATTAAAAAGAAATTTTCTCTTTTGATTTTATTCTTTATGGCTCTTGAAGTAATATTTTTATATTTGTAATAGGAAAGCTATCTTTGGGTATTTTGATATTCACTGAGCATTGAAAGCAAGCATTGAATTTCAGATTTATTGCCACCTGTTTAGAACAAGACCAGAGGGAGAGGTAATCTAGAAGAAAGATGCTCAGTTCTCACATTGAGCTTGCTTTCTGATGGAGAGTGAGTTCTTGTGGAGGAAGAATATCTCAGACTTATCAAATGGATACTTACGTCATCTATGTTTTGAAGTTGAACCCTTGTTAATTCATAAAATGGTACCTAAAGTTTTAGGGTACAAAGAAAAAAGTAAACAGGGTCTATGGCAGATCTTTGAGGAGCAGAATTGGGGTTCACCTCCAGCTTCAATAGAATCTTAACAGAAGAGTCTGTCCCACTTCACTATTCCTGTTTATCTGCTTTTAATTTTCCATTATTCATTGTTATCAGACATTTTTCTTTTGGCCAATTTTATGAGTATTCTTCAGGCTCAGAGTTGGGGATTGAATTGCAAAATGGAATTGCATTAGGTGGTTTTCTGGCAAAGAAAGAGTTTCATCACTAGATGGTGCAGTAGTTCTGTTTTATTTTTCTCTTGCTTTTGTCTTGGCCAGTCTTATCTATGAACCAACCCGAATTAAATCAGTCTGTACTTCTGGACTCATTTCCATAAGATGCATTCATTTTATTTTTTTTTTTGGATAAAAATACACGTGAGGAAATTAAATACAAGAAAAACCAAGAGTTTCCATGTTATCACTAATTTTCCAAAGAAGGTTAAGAAACAGTGTCCAGGGGTTATTTACAAATTAGAAAACCACATTAATTTTGTGATTTTGGCAAATCATTAATCTGGACCTTGATTTATGTATTCTTCATAAATTTGTGTTCCAGCTCAATGCATAATGGTCTTTAATAGTCTATACTTTAATGATTTTTAATTGCATAGTTGGTCAACTTGTTGGGATAAAAGGAATATACCAACGTATCACAATCAGTCTTACACCTTGAGACTTGGTTTTGAAGTCCTGCTCTGCCACGTAGGATATTAACTTGGGCCGAGTTATTTGACTTCTGTGATCTTCAGTTTTCTCATCAGTAAATGAGGATAGTACCTCCTGGGGGCTCAGCAAACACTCTGTCCCATGGGCTCCCTCCTCTCGTGTGTCATGTGCACGTAGAAAGATGATGATGTTCTGGACTTTGCCGTATGAGTTTTGATAATAAGTTCAGGTACCTCTATGTCAAAGTCTGTTTCCATACAGTGCACACTGGGATTTTAGAGAGGATTTGTTTCAGGTTTAAACTGTTCCACTGAACCATGGGCTGCTTTGGCAGCAAAATTGGCTGAGGGAATTTTTCAGAAACAGACCTCAGTGAAAAAGAGCCTGGTTAGAGAACAGAGTGGATAAACTTGCTCAGCTAGCAAATTCCTTGCATTCTCTAAACCAAATATGTACAAGATGAGGAAGCCAAAGCAGCCAACATAAATCCCCTGAAAGATGGTCGTGACTCGCCTGTCAGCTGTGCACACAGTCATCCACCACCTCATATCCTGTTGCAAGTGGGCTTCTTGGCTTTGTTTATTGTTCTGCAGAGACAGCCAATGGTTCAAACACAGAGAAGTGTTGGTCTCTTCAGCTCCAGAGTGTCTGACCTTAAAAGCTTAAGTCTCAGTACACAGCGTGGTCTGTAATAGCCTCGGAGACAAACACGCACTCCAGGTCTTAAAGCAATCAGAACGGCACTTAAGAGACCAGAGAAGGGACCCAACAGATTTTCATAAAACGACACCTCTCCTGTCCCTTTTGCTTATTTTTTGGTGGGAATTGGTATTGGTGGGTGACTACAGGATGTGCTACAAGAAGACACTTGTGTTGTCTTTGATGTGGAAAATGAGAAGGTACAGAGATGGGTGGGAGGCATTGTAGGGCTGAGGGAACAACAATTTTGAGAGACTTCAGACTTTTGAAGGCCCTGTGCATGTTGACGGAGTGGGAGGGTATCAGACCTGGGTCTTCTCCCTGGTTCTGACCCCTTGTGCACAGGAAAGCTCATGTTAGACTTAAATCTCTCTATGACAATTTCTTCTGCAATAAACATGGAAATAGATTAACTGCTTTTGTCTTCTCTTAACGGCAGGTTGAAACTTTCAATGGGACAACATCAGTATAGGTCTGTTGTTCTTGGAACTTTTTTAGACCTGGACCAGTTTGGCATCTTGAACTTGACATGTGCCATATCTACTATAGTTTTAAGCTTTAATCCATCTTTAGATTTGTTTGAAGATTGTCTAACTTGGAGACTTTTTGCAAGGTGAATTAGAAGGGACGAACATTCCAAATCTGAAGTATAACTTCTGTGGTACTTTTTAACAAGTATCTGGATAAACTATGTAAGGCCTATATTATCGAGAAGGCAGTCCTTGTAATGATGTTGGCATTCAACTTCCACTCTCAAACCACTGCCAGACCTGTCATCTCATTTTACCCTCACAATTTGTTCTTACTTTTGGAGGAAAAGAAAAAAATGTTGCTGTTTTTTAAAAAAAAATCCAAGTGATTTACCTGGTGAAACACAGGTCTTGCATGAGAACTGGGCAGCTGTTTGGACAAATGCCAATAATAAGAGCAGACCTGAAGTGGCCGCAGCAGCCTAGAGGCCTGAAGAGATCCCCGTGGAAACTGATCACTTCCTGGGTAACCCATGATCGGCTCATTCTCCTGCCACAATGCTTTGGCTTAAGAGTTTTTAACTCTTAAGGATGCAGAAAGGCCCCAATGTGTTCACACAAGATCTTATTGGGGCATTAACCTGTTTTCTTCTATCAGAAACATCGTACTTGTGATGGACATCTTCAGACATAAGAGTTACATGACAGTGTTGACAGAATGCTCATTATCAGTAGAGGTACCACCACATTTAATTGTTTGCCAAGATTTCACTTAACTGAGCAGATATTTTCTTTCATAAATAAAACAGCATGATTTTCAGAGACCCTTGTGTCACCTTAACTGGTCTATCCACACCACCAATTATCTGGACAGGAAAAGTTGCCAAGTCAAAGCAAAACATTTAAGTCTTCCCGGACATTTTGAATCCAAAACAGACCAAAAGAAAAAAGTGTAATTTTGGTATCACAGAAATGGGAGGCAGCGTTTTACATCTGTAGACTGAGGCCTGCAGTGTGCCAGCAGCAGGTTTGTTGGCTGTGATGGAAAACATGAACAGCATGCTGATTAACCTCAGAATCAGGATCAAGAAAAAACACATCCACCCACGACATCAGGAATCTGTTTGTGGTATCTGAAACTGTATTGGGAAACTATTAAAAGCTTGAACAGAAATTTAGATTACAACAGTGCCCATAAACAAAGGCCAGCTCAACGTTATGACAACACATCTACAATGGAAGGACAAGAGGCAGAGATAACAAACCGACAAGTAACCCTAAAAGAATTTTTGCCTGACATTGAAATTTGTACCACTTTGCAAATCTCTCTTTATATTTTAAAGCGTTTCTTCCTCAAATGCATATAAACCTTGTATTCACTCACCATGTCCAGAAGGGGGCAGAGGTGGTCAAGAGTCAGAGGGTTTCTTTACACGCACAGTAGATGGAGAATTAAGAGGGACCAAGTAGACAGGAATTTTTTCAAAAGAACGGTCCCCAAAGTTAACAAGATAAGCCCTTCAAATAGGTTCTGTCACTAAAGCAGGACTTTTCCCATAAGCTAAAATGAGGACAATCAAGCTAATACCTTTAATATTGGAAAATATCAAATATCAACCTGAGAAATGTATCAAATCATCTGGTGAGGTTCCAGTTTTATGACGTATACCTCAAAAAATTTGATGTTTATCTTAGCTGTTACTAATCCAGTCTGGGCTCATCCTTTTGTCCAAAGCTACCAATAAACCTGGCTTTTTATACAATGATAAATTTGGTAAAAGAAGGCCCAATCTCTTTAAAACTTCCCAGGCTTATCTGTTTTTTTAAGCCACAATGAAACATGGATCAGACTAAATGTAAATAGCACATATTAAGTGTGTGCTGAAGAGCCTTCACTGGGAGAGGCTCTTGAGAAAAAGAATTAGCTGGACAAGTGAGTTTGATAAAACTTGTCTTCTACATCCCTGTCTTAGAGGTTCACAATTCACACAAGCATGTTAAAGACATTGAAAAGCTTTGAGTTAGGAACCCTATTTGGCTTTGTTTCATTGCCATGAATTCTCTGAAGAATGTCTATCGCGATAAGAGAAATCTCTCGCTTGCTGATTCTGTGGACTCCTAGAAAGCATTGCCAAGCATATTTTAAAAGTTCTACCTGGCATCCCCCGGTAGATCTCCGGCTCAATCACACTAAATCTGATGCAGGGTTTTAATATCTAAGTTTTAACCTGAGTTTTTAATTCCCAGTGTTGCTCCTCTCTGGCCTCCAATGTCTGCTGACCTCTGGTTCCTCATCCTTTGCTTGGACTCTGCATAGCCGGTACCTTCCCAGCCCTGTGGTGTCATGTTTGGCAGGTCTGTGTCAGGCGCTTCCTAACTTACACGCCCTTTGGGGACTTCCGAGGCCCAAGCTCCCTGGATGGCATTTGCTATGCATGGCCCAGGCTCCAGTTAGTCATATTAAATGGGACCCTCATATAAAATCCAAGGTTGCATCTGGCAAGCGTCCCATGAGAGGTGCTGGCTAAATGTCACAGCATTTCAGCAAAGGAAGAGACCCCTGGGGACTGGGAAGTCCAGGGGCAGCTTCACAGATGATTTGGCAATAGGACAGGCCTTGAAGGATGTTTTTAAAGGCAGAAGTGGTGGCCCATAATGAAGAGGAAAAGGGTGGACGTGGACAGACCAGGTGGGAGAACAACGGAAACCCAGGTGGGGGGATCGGGATGTGTGAAGCGAGTTACAGACAGGTGAGGCTGAAGTGGGAGACAGTGGAAGGTAAGACTGAAACGTAAACACACACCAGATACCAGGCACATACATTTGAATTTTATCCTACAGGCAGAGGAAAACCACTGAAACTTTTTGAGAAGGAAAAGTACACCTCCGTCTGAAATTCACGGAAGGCGCGTGTGGGGTACTGTTGCTGCTTTTACATCATCGTGTCAGCTTCCTAGATATTAGTGGGAAAGAACGAGGGCTTTTGAGTCAGAATCCTCCATCTGTTCCCACCTATTACTGCCCCTTATGAGCTCGAGAAAGGTACATGATCTCTCGGAACCTTAGTCTCCGCACGTATGACATGATTTCAAACGCTACCTCAGGTTGTTGTGAGGCTTCAACAGTGCAGTACTTGTAAAGTGATGGTGCTGTTGGAATAAAACACAGCTGCAGACGTGCTCAGTAAAGCCGTGCACTTGGGGATCATTCTGATCTGTAGTTTCCCAGCAACGTGACCGGCATGCTGCGTGGTCAGCTGCTTGTGCAGGATCCCTGAGTCCACACCGCCCTGATTGCCCACAACGGAGAGAACCGTGCCGCTACCCTCTTTTTCCTTCGTGAGTCGTTGCGTTATTTGGTCGCTGGTGAGGCCCTTATCTCTCCATTCTCCTCATTAGCATTAGTGTCTGCTGTCGTCAACAGACAGAGGAAGCCACCTGGGCTGGCTCTGGGAGCATGACTTTTTGAAACCCAATCTGCCCAGTTACCTCCCAAGCAAAGAAGACGGTCAGAGGGAGGTGAAACCAATTGACCCCAACCCGGCAGTTTTTGCCTAGAGCTGGAAAACTAAAATTCCCTTTGTAGCTTCTCCCTTTCTTCTTTTTAAAGCTAGTTAATTGGGGGAAGGAATGCTGGATGGGAATTCTCTGTAATGTTTCTTATCAGGACACAACCTGGGCTCGAGGCACTGAAAATAAGTAAAAGTAAACTCTTATGCGTGAGAGTTTATTTTAGACAATAAGACATTTAGCAAATAGCTATTACTAGCCAGAAATGTATTTATGTCCTTTGATGTATTGTTTCTCTCCGTACACTATCTCTCCATGGGGGATTTTATAAAGTTAATTTTAACTTCCTCCCGTCAACCCAGGCTCTCTCCTTCTGGACTGAAGGCCTCACTTTCTCCTCATGTGGTATCTCCTTCCTCATGTGTCCATTCGGCCCCTTGTCTCTGACCCTGCACTTTCCAGTTCCACCTCCCCGCAGGCACGACACCCACCGTTGCAGCCTGCTCCAGGTGAGGTGTACCTGGACTTGGCTCCCAGGGAAAGACTTGAGTAGGCTCCAGGTCGTAAGGAAAAGAGCCAATGGAGAGGGAGGGAAAGGTGACAGAGGGAGAGGGGGAGAAAGAGGAGGAGAGAGAGAGAGTGTGTGATTGATTGCTGGGGGGAAGCCTTGACTTGGTAAGACATCTCTGAAGAAAGGGAGGTAAGATCCAACATGCCTGAGGGTAAGTAGGTGGTATTGCTACAATTCTGTGTTACATTATTATGAAATGACTAGAAACACACACACACACACACACACACACACACACACACACACCCTCCCAGTGGAAAACATCACTTTCCCCTTCCCTTTAAGAAGGAAGAACATTGGAACAAGATGGTTCTGTACTCTGGTTAGTGACTCTTGCTGTTGGCTTCTGGTGTGGCTGTTAACTGTGCATTTCCTAGCCTTATGGGCACTGGGGTAATTTTCATAAAGAACATTCCTAGTCCACATTTTCATTCTTGTGTACCCCAGAAGCCCAAATCCTGCTAAAACTTTAAAGCCTATATTTTACCTTTTTAACTTCCTATTGTTTAATTGCATTTGTAATAAAATAACACATATTTCAAATCAACGTGATACCAGCAGGATTGTCAGAATATCTTCCTGGATTTATAAACAGGTATTTAGAAGCTTTCAGTGCTAGGTGATAAACAAACTAAAAATAGCTAGATCAATAAATAATTTATGGAGCAAATGATTTGTTTTTAGTATAAATCGGTAGGAAGGTTCTCATGAATGATATCTGCACTGGGTAGAACATTTTTCATTTTATTAAAACATTAAATAGCTTAAAGCTGCACTAAGACTTTTGGGATACACTATAGCCATATTTTATGAACTGTAGATTAGATAACAATATCACATCACTGTTAAATTTCTTGAATGTGGTAACTATACTGTGGTTACATAAGAGAGTATCTTTGTTCTCAGGCAAACACTGGTACATTCAGGGGTAAAGAGGAATAATGTATGTAACCGACTCATTATATTAATATTAATGTTATATAAATTATATTAATATTTATAAATTATAATAATAATTACATATAAAGAGAGAATGAATGATAAAGCACATGTGGATAAATGTTAAAATCTGGTTTACCCGGGTAAAGAGAGTATGAGAGTTCTTTGTACTATTTTAGCAACTTTCCTGTAACTCTGAAATTATTTCAAATAAAAAGTTAAGATATATATATATATATATATATATATTTATTTATAATACACATATATAGTATGGCCATATATTATATACATTTGTCCTTCGGATCCTTGGGGTCTGACTCCAGGACTCCCACGGATACCAAAATCTGAGAATGCTCAAGTCCCTTATGTAAAATGGCATAGTGTTTGCATATAATCTATGCACATCCTCCCATATACTTCATTTTTAAAATTTTAATTAATTAATTTTTTAATATATTTATACAGCAGGTTCTTATTAGTTATCTATTTTACACATATTAGTGTATATAGGACAATCCCAGTCTCCCAGATCATCCCACCACGTCCCCTCCCCATCCCCCGCTCTTTCCCCGCTTGGTGTCCATACGTTTGTTCTCTACATCTGTGTCTCAATTTCTGCCTTGAAAATGGGTTCATCTGTACCATTTTTCTAGATTCCACAAAAATGCGTTAGTATACAATATTTGTTTTTCTCTTTCTGACTTACTTCACTCTGTATGACAGACCCTAGGTCCAACCACCTCCCTACAAATAACTCAATTTCATTTCTTTTTATGGCTGAGTAATATTCCATTGTATGTATGTGCCACATCTTCTTTATCAATTCATCTGTTGATGGACAATTAGGTTGCTTCCATGTCCTGGCTATTAAAAGTAGTGTTGTAATGAACATTGCGGTGCATGTCTCTTTTTGAATTATGGTTTTCTCTGGGCATATGCCCAGTAGTGGGATTGCTGGATCATATGGTAATTCTATTTTTAGTTTTTTAAGGAACCTCCATACTGTTCTCCATAGTGGCTGTATCAGTTTACATTCCCACCAACAGTGCAAGAGGGTTCCCTTTTCTCCACACCCTCTCCAGCATTTGTTGTTTGTAGATTTTCTGATGATGCCCATTCTAATCGGTGTGAGGTGATATCTCATTGTAGGTTTTTTTTTTTTTTTTTGGCTGCATTGGGTCTTTGTTGCTGCACGCGGGCTTTCTTCTACTTGCAGCAAGCAGGGGCTACTCTTTGTTGTGGTGCACGGGCTTCTCATCACAGTGGCTTCTCTTGTTGCAGAGCACGGGCTCTAGGTGCACAGGCCTCAGTAGTTGTGGCACATGGGCTCAGTAGTTGTGGCTCACAGGCTCTAGAGAGCAGGCTCAGTAGTTGTAGCTCACAGGCTCTAGAGAGCAGGCTCAGTAGTTGTAGCACACAGGCTTTGTTGCTCACCAACATGTGGGATCTTCCTGGACCAGGGCTTGAAACCCATGTCCCCTGCATTGGCAGGCAGATTCTTAACCACTGCATCCACCAAGGAAGCCCTCATTGTAGTTTTCATTTGCATTTCTCTAATAATTAGTGACGTTGAGCAGTTTTTCATGTGCCCCTTGGCCCTCTGTATGTCTTCTTTGGAGAAATGTCTATTTAGGTCTTCTGCCCATTTTTGGATTGGGTTGTTTGTTTTTTTAATGTTGAGCTGCATGAGCTGTTTATATATTTTGGATATTAATCCTTTGTCCGTTGATTCATTTGCAAATATTTTCTCCCATTTTGAGGGTTGTCTTTTCATCTTGTTTATAGTTTCCTTTGCTGTGCAAAAGCTTTTTAAGTTTCATTAGGTCCCATTCATTTATTTTTGTTTCTATTTCCATTACTCTGGGAGGTGGGTCAAAAAAGATCTTGCTGTGATTTATGTCAAAGAGGGTTCTTCCTATGTTTTCCTCTAAGAGTTTTATAGTGTCCGGTCTTACATTTAGTTCTTTAATCCATTTTGAGTTTCTTTTTGTGTATGGTGTTAGGGAGTGTTCTAATTTCATTCTTGTATGTGTAGCTGTCCAGTTTTCCCAGCAACACATATTGAAGAGACTGTCTTTTCTCCATTGTATATCCTTGCTTCCTTTGTCATAGATCAGTTGACCATAGGTGCGTGGGTTTATCTCTGGGCTTTCTATCCTATTCCATTGATCTATATTTCTGTTTTTGTGCCAGTACCATATTGTCCTTATTACTGTAGCTTTGTAGTATAGCCTGAAGTCAAGGAGTCTGATTCCTCCAGCTCCGTTTTTTTCCCTCAAGATTGCTTTGGCTATTCAGGGTCTTTTGTGTCTCCATACAAATTTTAAGATTTTTTGTTCCAGTTCTGTAAAATACGCCATTGGTAATTTGACAGGGATTGCAATGAATCTGTAGATTGCTTTGGGCAGTATAGTCATTTTCACAATGCTGATTCTTCCAATCCAAGAACATGGTATATCTCTCCATCTGTTGGTATCATCTTTTATTTCTTTCACGAGTGTCTTATAGTTTTCTGCATACAGGTCTTTTGTCTCCCTAGGTAGGTTTTTTTCTTGGTTGCGTTGGGTCTCCGTTGCTGCAAGTGGGCTTTCTCTACTTGCAGCGAGCGGGGGCTACTCTTTGTTGTGGTGCACGAGCTTCTCATTGCGGTGGCTTCTCTTGTTGTGGAGCACGGGCTCTAGGCATGTGGGCTTCAGTAGTTGCAGCACCCGTGCCACCTGCATTGGCAGACAGATTCTTAACCACTGCGCCACCAGGAAGTCCCAAGAAAGTATTATTAAATTAAGGTATGCACATTGTTTTTTAGACATAATGCTATTGCACACTTAATAGACTAGACTATGTATAGTGTAAACATTACTTTTACATGCACTGGGAAACCAAAAATACCATGTGACTTGCTTTATTGTGATGGTCTGGAACTGAACCTAGAATATCTCTGAGATATGCCTGTACCTGTTTTCGCAAACTGAAAGAAATTTGAAGACGATTTTTAATTTTAAGGATAAAGGCAGGGCTTCCCTGGTGGCGCAGTGGTTGAGAGTCCGCCTGCCGATGCAGGGGACACGGGTTCGTGCCCCGGTCTGGGAAGATCCCACATGCCACAGAGCGGCTGGGCCCGTGAGCCATGGCCGCTGAGCCTGTGCGTCCGGAGCCTGTGCTCCACGACGGGAGAGGCCACAACAGTGAGAGGCCCGCGTACCGCAAAAAAAAAAAAAAAAAAAAAAAAAAAAAAGAAGAATAAAGGCAAAAAGCAAAAATAACAGATGCTTAATGTCGATTTATTTTGTACATCTATTTGCAAGATGTGTCTTAAGGTCATTTCTTCTTTGCTCTATGCCATTTCAGCTTACGAAAGGTTTCATAAGAACGCTCGCTCTACTTGTGGATTGCAGGGGAAACCTGCACCTCTCAAAGCTCTCTATCTGGCGCACAGCTGCTGAGCTGTCCATAGGTAGGTGCTCCGTGGCACGTGGAGGGCCTGCCCCAAGCAAAACTCTCATTTCAATAACTCACGCGCAACTGCACCCTGCCTTTGCTTTTGCAAAGGGATTTACTAAAAAGGAATGTAGGACCTTTGCCTTTAAATGTCAAAGCAATGTTTCTCTCTTTAAAAATAAAATCTTTCTTTTGGTTCTTCTGAAAGTTACTGATAAGACCAAAGGGGATAAAGCAGGGAAGGAACAAGGAGAAGAGAAACCGTGGCACCAGTGCCTGGAAAACGGCTCTCCGTGGGAGGAAAATGTTCCAGTTGTTTCTCCCAGGTAAGACTTGAAGCAAAGAAGTCATGCAGAAAAGCTCATGGAAAATCAGAGCAAAGTAGTTTTAGGTGGTTGACCTTTTAGTAAGAGTAGTATCTCCTTTAAAAGGAAAAATTATCAAAGAATGTTATGTTAGTAATACTTGGAAGGAAGGCAGGAAGGTGGGGGGATAAGCCAGGGGTAAAAGTATCCAAGTCTGTGGTATATACTTCGGGGGCCTGTGTGCCCAGAAGCTCATCTTTCTGGACTGGCTGGTACTGGAGCTTTGCTCTTGCATCTGGTATAACTGCATCCCTTGCCTATTGGAATGTGTCTGCAGAACCCTTTCTCAGTTCTCAAAATGTCCCCATACAGCCTCCCTCCTTCCCCCTCCTTCCTTCCTTCCTTCCTTCCTTCCTTGCTCCTTTCTTCCTTCTTATTTTCCTTACTGTCTCCAGGAAAAGGCAGCACCTGGGAGGTGCTGAAGCTTCCAGTTAAGAGCACAGACTTCAGTCATATGGGCCTGAATCTGAGTCTGGACTCTGCTACTTACTCTATGAGTGACCTTGGACAAATTACTAAATTTCTCTGGGCCTCAGTTTCCCCATCTGTGTGATGGGAGGAACCATAGTACCTGCTTCGCAGGGTGGCTGGGATAATTAAATGAGAGAGCACATGTAATGTGCTCAATAAAACTGAGTTCTCAGGAGAAAGGGAGGAGCTTGCAGAAACCTGCTGACTGTCTGCCCAAGGGGACATGAGTGCAGGATAAGCAAGCAGGTCTGGATGCCCAATCCAGACCTCCTTTGATTTTTGTATTTTCTGTTTTCACTCCAGTACTCCCTGACTTTATTCCGTTGTACCTGCGTGGATTATTTTGACAGAAGAAACTGAGCTAATCCCACTCTCTGTTCTGCAAAATTCTCTGATAATAGGTTTTTTTTTTCTCAAAATACTCCACTGCCCCCCAAAGAGTCAACTCCAAGTAAACTTACGGAGCATACAGGGTTTTGTTTTGCTTTTGTTCCAGTCTACCTCCTCTTTCTGTAGGCTCCGCATCTCCATTTCCTTCCCTTCACCCTAAAATCCCAAGGGGTCTTGCTGTCTAGTTCACTGCAGCACTTGTCCACTTGTGCCCTCTTTCTTATCTTCTGAAATAGCCTGTCCCAGTGACCCTGCACCACTCTCATTTCCTGGGACAGCTGATATCGGCTAACTTTTAGGAGTCAGCACGAGTCTAAGCCAGTCCACAGGTGACCACAATGAATGGCCCCTCTCTTTGCTGTGTCTGTCTCCTCATTGTGATTTCAAAGGCTCATCTCCAGCAGTGAAATAGGCAGCAATTCCAAAGTAGGAAGGTATTTCCAGTGCACACCCAGTTGTACCTTCCTGCAGGGAGTTCCCTGCTCTTTCTTGCGGTAAAGCTGGCCCCAGATACAACCGGGGTCATGACTCCCAGGATGCTCACTGCTGGATAGAGGGAGCAGGCTGCAGGGGTGAAAACTAGACAGGTCACCAGGCGGAGGTGGCAGAGTGGGCCGGCCATCCCTGCAGGCAGCGACTTGGTCGTCCCAGCTACTCTGCTCATCTGACTTCACTGCTTGGCACCGTTCTTGGAATGGATGCAAAGCCTTTTCCTTTTCCCGGAAAATCTCGTCGAGCTCACTCTCGCCTGGACACCTGAGGGCTGCTGGAGAGAAGCGCACCTCCAGAGCCTACGCGCTGCTATTTTAAGGGCTCTGTGGGGTCCAGGCCTCCTGCGCATCAACATTCTTTCCTATTCAGCCAGAGAGGGATTTCCACACCGTGTCCTCCTTCCTTCCTTCCTCTCTCCCTCCCTTCCTCCCTCCTCCCTCCCTCCTTCCCTCCCTCTCTCCCTCCTCCCTCCCTCCTGCCCGACACCCAGTCCCGCCTCGGCTGCCCCTCCTCCCTGACTCCCTCACTCAGCAAATGACCTTGGCTCCTCCGAGGGCGGCCCTCCGCTTCTCTCACCTGCCTGCTCTCCCTGCCTGTCCTTCCCTCCTTCCTGCCCCCTCTTCCTCTCCGAGGCCAACGCCCTTTGCCTCTGACCTTGACTTGGAGTCCTCCTACAAACCCACTGGCTTTCTTCCACCATGTGTCTTCTCTTTCTGGTCCGGCGGCTCTCTCCACAAAGGTTATGAAGAGTCCCTCCTTGAGTGGAGACTAGTCTGTGCCCCATTCTCCTCTGAGCCGTCGTCACATCCTCCTCCCCACTCCGGTGCTTCCTCTTTGAACCTTCACTCAGCCCAGGTGTGCGTGGGTCCATCCTCACTCTCTCCCCGACTCCCACCACAGGCTTCCCGGAGGTCGAGTCCAAAACCCTCCTTCCCCGTGGTCACTGTGCGCCTCCTCCATGCTGCACTGTAACACCCCCGGCCGAGGCCTGAAGCCTCCTGGTGCCCCCTTGCGGTGGTCCTTCTCCGTCGCGATGCTTCTCTAACCCTTGAACTCACTGTGTTTCCTTTACTGTGTGTCTCTCCTCCTCTCGTCCCCTCCCCCCATCCTCCTCCTTTCCAAATGTGCAGGTTCTGTCCTGGCTTAGAGTCCATTTTCTCCACATATACTCTTTTTTCTTTTTTCCCCTTTATTCTGACTTCATCTGTGAATAACATGTAAGTTGGCACTTTTAGGAGTTACCTCTTCTCTGAACTTCAGATTTTCCTTCCTCCCTCCCTCCTTCCTTCCTCTCTCCCTCCCTCCCTTCCCTCCTCCCTCCCTCCCTCCCTCCTCCCTCCTTCCCTCCCTCCCTCTCTCCCTCCCTCCCTCCCTCCCTCCTCCCACCCTCCATAACTCCCTTCCTCCCTCCCACCCTTCCTTCCTTCCTCCTCTCTCCCTCCCTTCTTTCCTCTCATCTATTCTGTACATATTTACTAAGCATCTTCTGTGGGCCGAGTTCTGTCCCATAAAATTAAAACAGCGATCACAATAAAACGTGGTAAGTGCTGTGAGGTGGAGGTACAGGATATTACGGGAGCACCCAGCGAGACACCTAAATCAGAATGTGAGTAGGGAGGGTGAGGAGAGGCTTTCCCTAAGGAAGCTGTGTTTAGGAGGAGATGTGAGGAGGGGGAGCCTGGAGGGCAGGGCGAGTTTTGGGGGAAAGTCTGGAGACTTCCGCCGCCTCTCCCCTCTCATTCCTTCTTGCATATCATATCCCCACCTTACTAGGCATCCCCTGGTGACAGACACTTCCTACTGCACAGGTTTCAAACGGAACGGATTATCTCTTCCTGTTCTTCCAGTGCTGCTGTGTCAGCAAAAGCCACGCCTGTTTTGTTTCCCGAAGTTTCCACGAGGTCACACCTGACTCCTCTAGTTTGCTCCCCCCTCACACTGGCTCCACCACCTGTCCCTTCTTCTCCTTCTGTCATCCCCATTCAGAAATGCCTTGCTCTTGTGGACCTCCCTGGTGGTCCAGTGGTAAAGAATCTGCCTTACAATGCACGGAATGCAGATCTGATCCCTGGGCAGGCAACTAGGATCCCACATGCCGTGGGGCAACTAAGCCCGTGCGCCACAACTACTGAGCTTGTGCGCCTCAACGAGAGACCCCACGTGCCTCGAACTACAGAGCCCGTGCGCGCCTGGAACCCGCACCACAACTACAGAGAAGCCTGCGCACCACAACGAAGATCCCGCGTGTCGCAACTAAGACCTGCACGTAAGACCTGATGCAGCCAAAAATAAATAAAATAAAGATAAAATAATCTTAAAAAAAAATCCCTTGTTCTTATAGCCCTTCTTTTTCTTGCCGAGACCTCCTGTCTCACCCTCATTCAGTCAATCCACAGACGTCCACTTTTAGATATTTTCCTGAAGTATTTTGAATATCACTCTTTCCTCAAAAACTGGCAAATCACCATAAAATAACATATGCAACTCTGGTGTCATGAACTTCTACCATTTGCCTCAACCAGGGCAAACAGCTACCCTGAAGGACTTTTTATTGGTCTCACTCAGTAAGAATCCTTTCAAGATGCTGCCTGCAAGGCCCAGAGGAAGGAAGCCTCGCTCCTCTCCCTCTTCTTACTTCCCCCTCCCAGTGGAAGTCACTGCTTCCTTCTTTGTGCTCCCACAGCACTTTATTTGGGTCTGTAATCACACATTCTTATTCACAAACACTCTGCTCTTTATGGTAGTTATTTGCGTATGGTATCAATCTTCATTACTGGAACAGTTGGTTTTTTACTCCCTTTAGTGATGGCCAAACCATCTTGCCTGTAACAGGCATTAGATAAATGCTGCCACATTCAACTGCATCAGGACTATAGCTGAGCGAGACCTTGACCGTGTCACTGCTGCACTTAATCTGAACACACGTGCAGTGCTGAGCTGCTCTGGGGATTCCTGTGTGAGTTCCACTAGCAACGGCCAGGCAGCTAATGATGTCTTTACCAGTGCCAGAGAGGCTGATGGGATCCTGAATCTGGACTACAGTTTAGAAATGACACCAAGGGCTGATTCTTGGGGTCTCTCTGCCACCTGGGACAGAGCCTTTCTGCGAGGGAGCCTGCGGAGTCAGGGTCGGGGAGAAGCTCTCATGCCAGGAGAGAAAATGATATTGGTTCCCTTCTGAGACCATTCTCATCAAGCTCCATCCTGAAGGCCTTACTCAGGCTGAGGCTCAAGAATCCTGGCTGAAATTCAAAGTCCTGAGGAGGTTCCAGCCCACTTGGGTTGTTAGGGGCCAGGCTGTGAATTTCCCAAACTCTTGGGCTGCCCCCATCCAAGCTGGGAGTTGTCTAAGAGACATATAGATAAGGGTCACCCCTGGATCCTACCCTGGAGAGCTCGGCCAGAGCACATTATCAGCTAATTAAGATTGCAGAGCATGAAGTGACAGAGAAAAGCAACAGAATAATCAAGAATTCGCCCTCCTGGATGAAGACAGTGGCCAGACGAACGACCTGTCACGTCTGTGGGTAGAACTGAATGTGCAGGACACTGGCTGGAGGTGAGCAGACTGCCTACACAAGACAGGTGGCGGCTCAGCTTCAGGACGGGGCTCAGGTGGTAGCGACTGGCCTTCGGGTTGAAGTGATACTTTCTCACAGGGGAGCTGTGGTGTGAGCGCCAGACAATCAGCATTTTTATTGTTTCGTAAGTGCATGACATTAACCTTTTGATTACGGAGGCATCCACTTCAAAGACATCCATCTGGAATAAACACTTTGCCAGCTACACAGCTAGATCAGAGCCAGGCCGCCCGGCCCATGAAGCTCCCCTGGTAGAAAGCCCTGGGTGACCTACACTGCTGGCCATCTGAGTCACGTGCTTCCCCCTTCCTGTGCTTTAATTCCCACTCATGTTTTAAATTCACCAATAAAGAGTGAACCCGCGAAACCCTAGGCACCTCACCCTCAACCCCGATAAAGGCAGAACCCCAGGTCTGTGTGTTCTCTCTCTCTCTCTGTCCCCACGACCTCGCTGTTGGCCCCCAGGACTCGTGAGTTATGTACCTTGGCTTTTCAAAGTTCCCTGATGGTCGTCAGTGAGGTGTGCCATAACAAGAACCACAAGGGCTGGTCCAGTCTCAACTGCTGCTTCGGGGTGGGGGCGGGGGGAGGAAATGTCTGCAGGGGCTCCTAGCAGTAGCAGGGGCCCAGGTGAGCACTACCAGGCATTCCTAGCTGATAGCATCTCTACTGATAGGCTGAGGCCAACCCAAAACATTAGCCCTGAGAGAAAAACCTTAACCCCTGGAGACACCGGGATGACTTAAGTTGGCTGGGAAAGTGGGAAAGAGAGGGAAAGGAGGTGTGGGGAGGGGAGGACGCCTGGCTGACAATCAGTGCTTTGGTCCTTCATTTGATTTCCGTTGTGGTTAGTCGTTCAACGCAACATCTTTCACGACTACACTACCTAGACCGTGCCTTGCCTTTTAAAATTTCATCATGTCTATGTAAAAGGCCCTGTGGAAGAATACAACAGCACAAAACCCCATTCTTCCTCAGACCCTAAAGCAGCCCATTTTTGTCTGCTTCCAGAAGTTTCCTTTTGGAATCATCTGTTAATCACCTTTATTTTAGGAACTTGGAATGGGTAGCATAACTACAAGGGACTCATCGGAAGCCAGATAGGACTTCCAGCTCCACACACACCACCACCTCCAGGAACTCCAGGGCAGAACCTTCAGGAGTCTCGTCTGGAGCTTCCACTGGAGAATCCTCTCCTGTTCTTGGCCTGGCTGCCCTGGGGGCGGGTGCAGGAGCTCTGGGAAAGGAAGAAATCCTGATTGCAACACCACTTGTCTTGTTTCTCCTAACACCCGCCTTTTCCCACTCGAGTGTGGGCACTCCTGGGCACCGTTTGTTCTCATACAAAGGAAAAAATAGATTTGCTGTGAGTTCCCTGTGTGCCTGACTCGGTTACCTGATGTTGCGATGGTTTGTTTTCTGGGATGTTTAGCGCTGTACACGTTCCTTTGGGGGCGAGTGCTTTGTAGAGACATAAACAGCCAAGTAGGCTGCAGGGAATCAACGCGTCGCTGACTCTTCTTTCTTCGGAGCTACATGCCTGCAGAGATAAATACACAGAAAGACAGACATTATAAAGGAGGAAGGACACCGTGTCAGCGTGACGGCTCCGAACAGAACAAAAGAGTTATCTGTGTGCAGAGGCTGAAAATAAAGCAATCAGAACTGGGGAAACAGTGGAGGCCTCCTGGGGAATCATCTGCAAAGAAATCCTGAGCCTCCCAGGAAAACAAACCGTGGGTAGAATCGGTGTGAAAGTGAAACTTGAAAATCCACGTTGAGTAATGCCATCGGATGGAGTGGAGTGAAGCCACCGCTTTGGAGTTTTTGCTCTGAGCAAGGCACCCTGGCCTTGGGCAATGGGCTTATTGGGAAGCTGCCCCGGTTGAATGCAGTGTCGCCGGGCCAGTGGGAGGGTGGGGTAGGCCTTTGACATGAACCATGCTAACAGTTCACATAGAAATATGGCAGCAGAGCTGCTGCGGCGTGTGTGTTTCTAAAACAAGATACGGTACGTTAATTTTAAATTTAAGACTCTTTTTAAAAAGCAGATGCTCTCCCCCACCCCCTTCAGCTTTTTGGCAAGCTTGCTAGAACCCAGTGAACCAAGGCAGGCTGTCCCCAGCCCTTATCTTGTGCAGTATCGCTATTTCTATTCCTTTGCAGATCAAGCAGCTAATGAAAACCTGCTGAAGAAAGGTCAGGGCTCGGTTTAGACTGCATTTCAATGGGTAGTTAACCTCGGAGTTAACGACTCTGCACCCGTGGTCCGCTTCCTGCCCCTGGCAGGCACTTCCACCAACCCTCCGACAATTCCAGTACATCTTGTTTACTGGCTGGTTTAAGATCCAGTTGGCCACTTGCCCTGTCAGGACAGAGGCAGCCACCGAACTGCACTGAGAACCATCAGCTATGAGTGCAGCCAGGTGGGTCAAAAAATTAAGGAAAGGAAGAGGCCTTTCAAGAAACCTCGGCCTTCTGATTAAAGTAAGAATTAAGCCATTAGGTCTGTAGGAGGGTCTTTGGGCTGCTGCTAACTTTTTCAAACAGAAGTCCCCCTCAGGTACTGACCCAAGCTCAGTGCCTCAGCATCAGCTGCCAGGGCTGAATGACAGGATCAAAACGGTTTAAGCTCAAAACAGTTTAAACTTTAAACAACTGTCATCTACCTGCTTACTGTTCACTTTCAAGGTGGAAAGTGCCCCCAACAGGAAGTGGGATTGCCTCATTCTGAGTTTGCCTTGAAAGCCAGAAATGACCCTCCTCCCCAAATTCAATTCCAAGTTTAATTCCAAGCTATCTCTGCCTATAAAGAGATCTGTATTGAGTTTTGTTGCTGTGGGTGGGATGGTGATTTATGATTGAATTAAGAATGGTCCTCGTTCTTAACGAGATTACTGTCTCGAAGACATGACATGTACAGCATGCGCTGCTCGCTCAGCCACACCAAAAGAGGCCCTCACGTGCGTCCTTGTGACACGAAACGAATGCACGTCCACAACCCCACAGAGGTACATCTTATTCAGAGAACCCAAAGGTGGTTTAAGGATCTCACCGGCCTTATTAAAACAGACAACCTAAGGAATGCAGAGAAGAGACACTAGATAACACAGTTTGCATCAGTTATGGGCTGGGCGAGCGGGATATGGATTTAGTAAAATGGGTGGAATTAAGGTCTCAACCCAAAAGCCACCCTGTTTTACTCCTCAGGGGCTCAACCTCATGACCCGGCTCCAGCTCTCGAGCCCTGCGGCTCCTCAAGACCTCCATCCCTACATCACAGGCCGTGGAAGGAGCTGTAAAATGCATTGTGTTGATCAGAGATAATCTGAGCGCTGCCAGGGGAAGACCTGCTGAAAGCCCGGCAGAATTAATGTGCGTCTGGTAGAATCCAGAGCAAGCGAGCAGAGCAAAAGCCAGCCCTCCCCCAGCTCTTTCCCCAGACTGATCGCCTTGGCTTCTGATCTCAGCCTCACCCTCTTCTATCTCTCCTTGATCCAAGCCTGGAGTCCCTTTCACGCCAGTCGTGTTGCCGGCATTGTCAGGGGGTTTGATGTGGTGTGAATTCCTGCCACTGGGATGGACTGAGAAATGCACAGAATCTCAGAAAAAGAGAGCATGGGAAGCTTATAAAGACTCTTTCTGTGCAGCCTGTGTCCTGCAAGCAGGCACTCTGGAAACTGACCCCTTCAGATAACTGGTTTCAAAGATATCTGAGAGTGGGGCTCCCACAGGCTTTCTGGGGGCTCATTTCTGTGTTTTGTTCCAGGTGGTTTCAGGTTCTTGCATTGATCCTTTTTAAATCTATCCTGTTTGTTCTATACCCACCCCCGGACACCTCTTTTGTCACATCTTAATTACGTGCCCGTGAGTTTGAGTCATCCATCCTCCAAGAGTGTACCCTCCACCCCAATACCTACCCAGCCTTCCATTTAGATTCACACTGACCAGAAGTGTTTGTTGGTTCTGTGTAAATATCCGATGCTTTTGATTTCTGGAGGTAAGGCAGATGTAGTCATTCACTCATTCATTCATTCAGAACTTAATTTTGAGTGTCTCGTGTATGCCAATCACTGTTCTGTGTACTTGGGACACATAAGGAAACAACAACAAAAATGGCTGTCTTGAAAGCTTACGTTATAAGGGTGGGAAGGGAGTGTGGAAGCAGATGGTAAACAATAAACAATAAATTGTGTGGTATATTAGAAGTTATAAATACTGTAGAAAAAATAGAGCAGGTAAAGGGACATCTGGTGTGTAGGTGGAGTGGGGAAGGGAAGATTGTAATAAAATTTTCAAGTGCAACTTTACTGAACGAGTGAGAAAAATGACAAACGAGTGCTTCTATTCCTTCTTGTGAAGAATCGGTCTTGCCAATAAACAAACATATATCACTATCTGTGGAAACACATTTTATTTTCTGCAAATATTTTCATTTATTTATAAAATAATATTCAGAATATAATATTCAGAATATGAAATAATATTCAGAATATTATTTTATAATTATATATACACATATATAATCATATGTACATTACAATTTAATTGAAAAATATGTACTTTCAAGGAGCTTTGATAACTCTTTCAAGTCAGGTAGATAGATATACAGGAAATTTCTAGTTCTCCAAATAGTCTGTTCATGTATTCAGGAAGAACTTTCAAACCTGACCAATTTACATCTCGTGGTAACATGAACCACAGAAGCATCTCCCTGCCTTTTGACCCTGTCCTGCTGATCAGGCTTAAAGCTGCTTCATGCTGGCCTTCAGCCCAAGGTGGCTATTGGAAGCAGAAGGGATTCCGGACAACAGGGCTGGCACAGTGAGCGAGACTCACGCTCTCCCGAAAGGAGGAATGACACTGGGGAGGCACGGTCACTGCCAGCACATTTCTCGCACACTTCATTCCTGCTCCAAAACCCAAGTCAGGACTCCAGTTTCTGGTCTATTTGAAAGTACTTGGTGCACAAATAAGCAAATGGGGGATAAGGAATGTCCAGTCATTGTTTGAGGATTTTCTGGAATTTGGAGCATTGTGATTTTTGTTGTTTAGAAAAGGCTTTGGTTGCCTGTTTATCATCCAGTGCAGGCTCATGAATAACTTCCTGGGGGACTGGCCCACATTCTTGGTCCCGTTGGCGTCTCTTGCCCAGCAAGGCTCATTCAGGGCGTCTTCCCAACATCCTGTCTGAGAATGACCTTCTTTTCTCCGTTTACTAAGCTCCGAGTCCTTACTGAAATGACCTCCTGCACAGGAAGGCCCGCTGTGGCGCCTGGCAAGAGAAAACAGCCCTGGTTTCTAGGAAGCTAGACACACACGTACATACACACACTCACTGAAGTCTCGTTCAGAAAAGGAGAAATGTTTATGTTCTTCCACAGACCTGATATGGAAAAACCAGCAACGTGCAGAACAGAGGTGAAGGCAGGCCCGGGGAACACAGCTGGAAACCAGGGAACACGACAGGCCGCAGGTCCAGGGGCACAGCAGCCTTAGTGACCACACCATGCGGACGTGGGCGCTGAGATGAAGCCAAAGGCGTGTGTGTCCATGGCTACACTCAGGCTTAAGACCCACTCTATGGAAAGTCTGCAAAACCTTTAGCATTTAAGGGAAAAATAAGTGTGGAATTTATCTTAATGTCTAGAAAGAATTCTGCTCTTGCCAAATATGTTCTAAAGCTGTGGGTTTTTTTCACTTTTCTAAGTGGCACCCGTGGGAGCAGGGGAACCCCAAAGAAAGGGGCAGGCGTGTCCTTCAAATTCTTTCTAGGTCTTCAGTAAGACCTGCTCAAGCACGGTAAAGAACTTTCAGGAGCCCTCTCACTCTGGCAGGATGATGCCATTTTAGAAATAAGACCTTTGTAAATATCATATATAAGACACTCGTTTCATAAGGACTCTGATGGCCGAAGAGTTCAGAGCCTTGGCCCTGGTCATCCCACTGGGTAAAGCATGGTTGTGATGCAGAATTGTGATTCCCACCTCACGGTACTCAGTGTGCCTGCGTTCCCCTCTCTCTGTCGCCCGGGGATGAGGGCTAGCCGGTGACCTGTGCAGTTGACAGAAGGGACCCACACTTGCTTTAACAGTCTGCTGCTGCCGTTCGGAAATCATTAATAATGTTATCTTCTTTGAACTCGTGTTTTGTAAACGAAGTCCATTGGGTCCGCAGAGCATGCATGTGACCTGAGTAGTCAGGGGATATACGGGTGTCCACTGGTCCTTGTAGCATTCCTGATGCCCCATGAGCACAGAATTCCACAGGACCCATGAGGTGACAGAGCGTAGGGAACAGGCCAAGCAAACACAAGGTGAGCACGTCTATTGCTGAGTCAGGTGGGGGCGGGGAAGGAGGAGGGGCACTTCCTTCCCAGGATGGCGCACTTCCCACTGGAACCAGGATGCACTTGGAATGCAGAAGGCAGGCAGTGATGTTTTTAAGAAACACAAATGACCAGGGAACCCTATCATGTCCTTTCAAATACAATCTATAAATTTAAGAAGATAGAAGAAATAATAAACATATTGAGGGAAAATATGGAATCTAGTTTAAAATAAAAAAGACTTGAGTCAACTATGTTGATATAAAAATACAACGTCTGAGATAAAATTACACTGGAGGGCACCGACAGCAGATTAGACACTGTGGAGGAAAATACTGGTGAATTTGAGGACTTGAGCAATAGAAACTGTTCAAAATGAAGCACACAGAGGAAAAAAAGACTAACAGGCTTCAACAGAGTATCAGTGAACTGTGGGACAACCCCCAGTGGCCCTATTTGCGCGTAAATGGAGCTGTAAAAGGTGGGGACAGAAAAAAATATTTGAAGAATAGCTGAAAATTTCCTAAAATTGTAGAAAACTATAAACTCACGGGTCCAAGAAACTCAACAAAAATCAAGCAGACAAAATGTAAAGAAAATGACTCCAAGGCATATCATAATCAGATTCAACCTGGGGTAAAAATGGTGGTGGGGATAAAGTCCATGAAAAAAAAAATTTAGATTTAGATTTAAATTTTAAAAACTCATTAGAAGGAGAAAAATCTTAAAAATAACCAGAGGAAAAAATACACACTATATACAAAGGAACAAAGATAAGAATTTTAGAAGATTTCTCTTTGGAAACAACGCAAGTTAAAAGACAGTGGAGCAACATTTTAAAGTCCTGAAAGAAAAAACAAACAAACAACTATCAACCTAAATTCTATACCCAGCAAAATTAACTTTCAAAAACAAAGGTAAAAGAGAGACTCTTTCACACATCTGAGACTTGAAATAATTTGTCACTGGAAGACCTGCTCCATTAGAAATATCAAAGGAAATCTTTCAAGCAGAAGGAAAATGATACCAGATAAAAAGCTGGGTCTACACAAAGGAATGAAGAGCATCAGCAATGTCCCCTCATCCATGACATCAGTTCCTCCCAATAGCTCCTCTCCAGATTCCAGTCTCCACATAGAACAAAAATGCCCAGGAAAGCACTTGATCTTCACCATCATGATGTGAGCAAGAAATACATTTTATTTGTGCTGTAGGACCAAAGGAAGAAGAAAGATACTAGCGATGGTGGTGGGATTTGGAGACAAGGATGCTAAGTGAGACTCTAGAGGAAGGCAGCCCTTCCTTCTGGCCAGTGGCAGACGACTAAAGCTCCTTTGTGTGCTTGCCTCTGAGAGACTCTTACAGTCCTTTCCTTTACTGAGATTCTAAATAACGGAAGAAAGGGATAATGAATGGGAAGAATCTAACAACATACAGAGTTTAGAGTTTACTTAAAATTTTGACTTGGCATATTAGGGGTCAGCAGGAGAAAAGGCAGAATCTTAGAGGTATGGGGAAGCACAGATAGGAATCTAAATCCTAGACTCTCAAGTTGAAACCTCCACTGCCATTCCTGGCCCAGGTTTACCTTCCTAAAAATAAATGTATGCAAATTTCTCTCTCTCTTTGAGTAACTGTTTTAGGAGTTATTAAACACCCAAAGATGTAAAGGAAGAGGAATCTGCCCTCAAAGATACTTTTAAAGAGTGATATCAAATACTCCCCCTCCCATCGCTCCTTCTCCCTCTCACCCCACTTGTTCCCTTTCTGTCTTTATCTGTCTCTCTCCATACCCACAGACAGGGAAGAAATTCTAGCACTGAGCCACAAATGATGAATGTTAAAGATGAAAAATGTGCTTTTTTGTGTCAAGAAAAAGATCCCACTCTTAAGAAGATGTAGTCCTGTGTCCCCTGCCTTGGAAAGTGGACTCAGGGCTGGATTCAACTATCATTCACCCCCGACCCAAGCACCTCTGGGCAGAGCACAGCCTATGGAGTGGGTACATGGTGGTGCTGAGCAGAGACAAATAGTATAAAGTGCGTACGCATGCTGCGGGGAATGATGTAGTAGTAAGATCATTCAAGGAGGCAGAAGGGGTTATAGAAAGGTATTCCAAGAGAAATCTGTGCTCTTTCTAAGCAGAGACTAGACCCCCTGCTTCCCCCACCCCTCACCTTTGTCCATCATTTCTACACCATGGATTTCAGGAGCTAAGAGGAGACACACACGTGTAATGCTAACGATGGTGTTACAGGCTGAACCGTGTCCACCCAAAATTCGTATGTTGAAGTCCTAACCCCCCAGCATCACAGGACGTATTTGGAGTGAGGGTCTTTAAAGAGGTAAATAAATTAAAATGAGGTCTCTAGGGTGGGCCCTAATCCCGTATGACCAGTGTCCTTATAAGAAGAGGAGATTAGGACACAGAAAATTCAGACTGAAGGAGGACCATGTGAGGACCCAGCAAGAAGACAGCCATCTACAAGCCAAGGAGAGAGGCCTCAGGAGAAACCAAACCTGCCAACACTTTGATCTTGGACTTCAGCCTCCAGGACTAAGAGGGAATAAATTTCTGCTGTTCAAGCCACCAAGTCTGTGGTACTTTGTTATGGCGGCCTGGGCAAAATTCCGTAAGAAAAAATTAGAAAAAATTCCCTAAGAGAACGGTGAAACACAGTTCCTTGCTAGAGTGGACCCTGGAAGAAATGATGTGGCATCAGCGTCTGAGGGCATGAAAGGTGGCAAGTCTATGCACCTGGCTCCAGGTGGGAAGAGTTCTGAAGGTCAGCTCCGTCACTCAGTAGATTGGTGATCTTGGGTAAAGTAATGTCTTGGGGCCTGCATATCTGCAAGTGTAAAATGAGCTTCATGATAGCTTGTGTGTTACAGAGATACCAGAGGATTAAATGAAAGACCTCATGCCAAGTACCTCGACATGTTAGCTCATCTTCCTGTTTTCTCTGCAGACAGTAAAAGCTCCTCCAGGGCCAGCATCATGTTTCCTTCTGCGTTTGAAATGAACTGTAAGCATTTGTCAGCCGTTCACTTCAATGAACCAGACCTGTGGGGAGGTCGAAGTCCCGTTAAGGAAAACCAGATACGTAATGACGGGGATGAGGGAGGAGTAGCAGGTCGCATCTTTGAATGCTTACTATGTTTCAGGCACTGTGTTATGCACTCGATGTCATGTCTATCTCATTTTATTCCTCCACAAAGTTATGAAATAAAAGTCTTCACCTCCTTTTTAAAGATGTGAAAATTGATGGCTAGAGTAGTTGAAGAATTTGTTCAAAGCCTGCTGGCAGTAAGCAAGAATCAAACTCAGGTATGTGGACATCAAACCTGACTATGCAATCATTGTTAGAATACTGCCTCCTCCCAATGACCTTTCTAATAACCTTGGGAATCAGAAGAGGACCTAGGAACTACTGAATCATCCATGAACGTACTCAATGTTAGCAGTCAACTCAGTTTTTGGACCCCGTGAGGGTTTTGGTTTTTTTTTTTTTTGACTGTTCATCTGATAATTAGATACTGTTTAGATATTCAGATTCTTGGTTAGTGACTCTGGAGATGGTGTCCATGCCCTGCGGGTAGATTTGACTTTGAAGGGGGTTTTGGGATGTGCGGGGTGGGACACCCTCTCAGTGTGAGCCATGATCTGAGGGCAGTGGGAGGGCAGTGGACTCATGGATTTGGACTCAGAAGACAGAGTTCTGGATCTGGCTCTGCCACGAACTGGCTAGATGAGCTTGGGCACTTCACTCCTTTTGACCCTGGGTTTCTCCTCTTTAAATTGAAGAGATTATGCTTGATGATTTCCGAAATTTGTTAAAAATCGGATTCTATGATTCTGAATCCTAATGGCCCTAAGAGACTGGTAAGGAAGCCAGAGACCTGTGGAGGCAGAGATTGGCCCCCTGTCATCTCAGCGAGAAGGGAAACCCCCGCTATGGGCAATGCCTTTTTACAGCTGGAACTGCAGAGAAGCAATGGCACAGATAATGTCAGGCAGCCATGTCCTTATTAATGTCTTGGTTATAGGAAAAAGCCTACTGGGGGCTTAAAGGAATCCAATTTGCACTCCAAGGACCTGCCAGTAGAAATCCTTCGTGAACTCCTCAGCCACAGAACAGAGAGTCCTAGAATAAAGCCTGTTTTGATCTTTTGTTGGTTAGCGGTTATACCGTATCTCCCACATAAACTTCAATGCTTGTATTGCTTGCGTGCCAGCAATAAAAAAGGAAAGCACCACCAAGTGTTTTGGTTAGTTTTGGCATGTGCAATTCAGGGTGGGAAATTCCCTCAGATCCTGGCTGATCATCTAGTATTTAATTTTTTTCACAAGTATGTCAGTTTCAAAATACCAGAGGTTCTCGTTGAAGGGTAATCACAAAGAACTCAACATCCTGGCGTTTGGAACAAACATTCCAGCTTATTACCATCACAGTCCTTACTGTAATATTGGTGATAACAACAGTGACCACACTGCAGCGTAAGATCCCTGGGGAGCTCCCAGGGAAAGCCTTTCCATTTATGGTAAAAGTCAGTAGAGAAATGGAGAGCTGATGTTTAAACCTAGACAGTTTGTGCTATGGTAGCGCTTCCTAGGCATCCAGTGTTGAGATCCGTGGGCCTCAAGCAACTGCCTCCAGCCACCAGTTATCTACCTGGCTTTGGAATCCACTGTCTGATCTTGGGCATTCCTTGGTCCAAGCTTTGGGAAGCTTCTCACTTGCTGGTTTGCTCTGTGTTCTGATCCCTAAATCAGAACACATGACTTGATACTTGGTCTGACAATGGTCTGGGCCCTCGCAACACACAGCAGGTTCATGGACCAGCGGCATCAGCATCCCCTGGGAGCTGGTTAGAAATGCAGACTCTCAGCCCCACCTTGGAATTACCAAATCAGACCTGCACTTTAACAAGATCCTGGGGTGATTCACTTGCACATTTCAGGTTGAGAAGCTCTGTGCTAGAATTCCTGAAATAGAGGCTATTGTCTATACGTCCTATACGTCCACTGTCCTATATGTCCATGAGACAGGTCAGCCATTCACTGCACTAGTCCAGGATAGTTCTGTTTTAAGAAGAAAGGACTGAATTCAGGAAACTCAGTGGGCACAATCAGAACTTTACCTGTTTCCTGCTCTGTTGTGTTACTACTTTTCAGCCAAAAGGAAAATTTTATTTTCTAAGAAAAGAAATGTATTTGGGGGAAAAAAGCTGAAATGAAACAAAAAAAAGGAAAAACACCCTTAATATCACCATTTAACAACATGAACAAATAAATGGAAGTCCCCCTACTGCTTTTCTAATCCCACCCACAAAAGTACATACTGTTAACCAACTTCACTTGTATCCTACCCAAGATACTCCTGTGCTTCTCTGTTTGACAATATATATGTAATGAAAGTCTTTCTTAATGATTCCTTTTCCATATGCTTTCTGAGCTGGCACAATGAAAACATATTAGATGGACCCACTGAAAAGCCTTCCATTTAAAGTAGCAGCTCTGTGTGAAAAGCATTTTGCTGAAAGAGAAAGCAGCAGGGGACTTCTGCAAAGTAGGACAATGCAAACCAAATGGTAGTCCAGGGTGTCAGCCAGATGGCCAGCAACCTCTGCCTTCCTTTCTGTTTGCTTCAGGTCTCTCTGCCAACCCCACAGAATATGTAGGACACTCGCCAATGACCTGTGTCCTCCTGGAGTTTACAATTGTGGCTCACAGTCAGTGGATGGGGCCAGCAAAGACTAGGAGACTCAGGCTACACTCCCCATGAGGTCATGAAAGAGCTCCAGGACTCCTGCGAGGAGGGGATTGTTTCTTAACAAATAGTTTCCAATTGCTTTACAACATCCTTAATCTGTTCTAAGCTGGAGCTTTTATTCCTTCGTGGAAGACTAGGCCATAATTCAGTTGAGGTCATCATTTTCCAATTCTCCTCAAATATTTACTTGGAAAATCCTTCACTTAGTTTCCGTGATCCACTTACAATGTCATTGCTCTGAACCTTTCTAAAATTAACAAACAAACAAACATCTATACTCGTACCACCTGAGTTCAACAATCCTGATGGCTTATAACTTTTTTACACACTACACCTCTAACTGCTTGCCTTCTTCATTTTATATTCCCTGACTTAAGTTATATTTCTTTTATGTTCTTGGAGGGTTCAGGGCCTGTTGGCGACCAGGACTTTCCTGCTCTGAAGAAATCTCATCTGAGAAAGTGACACAGTAATATGTCAAGGATCTTTTCTTCTTGCATGTGGGGTTTGGAGAGAAAGGATTGTTCCCCTCCTGGGACTCATGACCCATGTTTCTTAGTTTGTCTACATATTTGTTTCCTCTTGCTGCTGTAACAAATTAACACAAATGTAGAGACCTAGAGCAACAATTTGTTATCTTATAGTTCTGGAGATCAGAAGTCCAAATGTGTCTCACTGGGCTGAAGTCCAAGTGTCAGCAGGGCTGGTCCCTCTTGGACGTCCCAGGGGAGAATCCATTCCTTGCCTCTTCCAGGGGCTGCCAGCATTCCCTGGCTCACAGCCGCATTACTCTAACCTCTGCTCCCATCATTACATCTCCTCTGATTCTGACCTCCTGTCTCTCTCTCACAAGAACCTTGGTGATTACATCCTTAACTTAATCACAACATCTGCAAAGTCCCTTTTGCCATGGGTAAGATCACATAGTCATAGTTCTGAGGATTAGGATGTGGACATCTTCAGGGGGCCTTTATTCCGTCTACCACAGCCTAAAAGACAAAAATACTGAAATTGTGACCTTTCAGCGTGTTCCACCAGCTAAGGTGGAATTTTACCTATTGCCTATACCTCGAGCTGCTTGGAATCATACCACGTAACAATGCCTCAGAGAGGGGGAGGCAGAACCATACTTTTGATAGACCTTAGGGATGTGTTTTTACCGGGATAAAGTCAATATGAAAAACTAAGAAAGCAAAAAAAGGGTTGTGGAGGCTTAAAAGAATGTAATAATCATCAAACATACTTACTGAACTTCTAGCATGTTCTAGGCATTCTGCACATATTATCTCATTTAATCTGTGCAACTGGTCAGAAAAGCAAGCATTGGTGCCTGTTTTAAAGATGAAACAACTGACTGTACAAGTATTATGGGTTATTTGCACATCTTTCGTTTTAGGTCAGTGTTCAGGAACTTGTTAGTAGAGATGCTGTTTCTGCATGTGGTTTTTAATAACTAGAGTTACATTCCCTGAAGAAAGTATATTTATAGATTTTCCAGAAACTCTCTGCTGTTGGTAAACTTGGTCTAACCTAAGGCATCCGCAGATGAGTCCAGGCATCGTTAGAGAGAACAGTGTTTATCTTGCTTTCTGGTGTATCACTCAGTACTTTCTTTGCCCACTTAATTGGCCAACAGCCTGTTGTATCCGCTGAACTTTGATGAAAACAGAAACTGTAAAGTGTCCTAATGGTTGTACTTCAAAACCCTGTTATAGAATACATTCATATTTAATTTACGTTTACTGGATATCTTTCATGGGCCATGGGTTGAGCTGGGTTCCTGGCACATAGCTCGGTGAGAGTTTGATGGCAATGGAGCTGCCGCCAGCTGAAGACCCAGCGTGCCAGCACGCCACTCACCAACACATACATTTTGTGTGTGTGTGTGTGTACCAGAGTCAATTAAAACAGGTAGTCAATTAATGATATGAATAAATGTTAATATGTGTTAGCAGTAGGTTAAGAATGCGTAAGAGAGCAATAGTTTAAAATCATAGATCTGTGTGCTGGAAGAGGTCCTACATCAGCCACAATGTTTTTCCGTTTACCAGATGAGGAAACAGAATTGACTCAATAAGTAGAGCTCTGAATCCTTCTTTTCGGATGATCCAAGCCAGATCCTCTTGGAGATGCCTTTCTGTGCCTTTCCCTCAAAGCTTCAGCTCTCAGGGTATCCACAGGGACAGGGTGGTCAAAGCTTCGTTGGGGGGAGGGCAGGGGAGTGGAGTGAGGCGGTAACTCCAGGATTCAGGGACTTTGGTGGACATACCAGGGATGACTGGCCTCCGCCTAAACTTGTAACAATTAACAAGAAAACCAATGCCTGGTTTTCACAAGTCCTTTATTAATTCCAAACCATCTTTGCACATCAAGCATGGAGATCCTAGGCCCCGAGCTGGGGTCAGCCGTGGGCCATTATGGGACTCTCAGCTACAGAAACTTCAGTGACACATGCAGAAACGTGGTCTCAGGAAAAATTCAGGACAGAGGCAGGTGTTTTAATTGTGTCAGTGTTCAGAAAGTCACCCTTCCATGGCTAACCAAACCAAATGGACTGATTTGTTATAAAAATTTACATAAGTAGAAAATTTACCACAAAACAGCCTGTAGGAGGATAGGCTTTTGGTAATTAGCATCCAGAGAACATATGAATGTTTCTTCTGTCAACATTCCCCTGCTCTGTACTTCCTGCTCTGTTTGCTGGCCTCAGCCCCACACTGAGCCTGCTGAAGCATGAAGCTGGGGAGGTCAAGCATCTCATATGGACTCCATCACAGATGTCATTTTCCTTCTTCCAGCCCACAACCCACTGAACCATGTAGGGCGAAGGTTAGAATTATAGTTCTTGGCGATTACTCTGTGTTCCTGGGAGCAGTCTTCTCTCCCCGTGTCCCTCTGGCCTCCACATGCCACCTCCCAACCCCTAACTCCGCCCCATCATATAACAGTTCTTGCAAAAATAAACAAACAGGAAAGATCGTATAATTAACAGTTTGCATATGAACTCTGGTAGGTTGTAAAAGCTGAGTTCTTGTATCCAACAAGCTAAGGTGAATCTGGTTATGTGCATTTTATATAGTAGCATCTGGAAATGGGGTTTCTGATTCCAGGAGACCCCACAGCAATGGTTGTAGATTAGTGTAGCAGATATTTCCAGCAATTTCACTAGCCTCCCACTCCCCACTTCTTCAAACTTCTTAGCTACTGCTGCCAGGCATAAAATGACTAGGATTAACCTTCTTTACTGCCTATCCAGGGCCCCTTGAAAGAGTTTCTGAGGCTTGACAAAGGTGAGTCTGGCCACAGAACACATCATGCAATGGCCTGCAAGGGGGATCAGTGAGGATTCCCCTGCCACAAGGCATGGGCCAGGCTATGATGGTGATGAGCCTGGAGAGGGAGAGGTAGGAGAGGCAAGTGAAAGGCAAAATGGAAAAGATTTTGTTCCTGATGGGATTTAGAGCTTCAAGCATTAGGAAGAATCAACTCTGACTCCAAGGGCTTGAGTCTGAGCCATGGGAGACTGGGGATACCATTGATAGATGGGGAGGAGGAATCAAATGGGATCAGTCCTGGAGCAATGTGTACATAGGGGAAAAATTCTTAGATAGCACTAGTATTACTAAGCATGGATTTTGTGGTACCAGCCCATGCGACAATACTATCAAAAGAAATACTAATTAAGCACTGACCTGCCTAAGGCAGTTGTGCTGAGGGCCGAAGAGAGCCAACTACAAAGGGTTAGCCCTCTCCTCTCCCCAGAGGGTTGTTACCCTTGACAGGTTACTACTGCTATGCATTTATAGCCTCTTGGGACAGAGCAGGAGTCCTGGCAGCCACTCAGATATAACTGGCTGGCCAAGTGAGACCACCTGGAAAGTTTCAGTTCCAGAGAAGTTTATCCTGAGTCATTCATTTATTCCACAAACACTGACTGAGTATCCTGTAGGACAAGCACTGGGCTTGGCCCTGGGAAGACAGGGTAAGCCAGATAGATGTAGTCCCACCGCCATGAGCACACTCAGGTGTGTCTTAAAACTTTGGTCTTGAGAAGGTGTACCAGTCTGCTAGTGCTCCATAACAAAGTACCACAGACTGGCTGGCTTAAACAACAGAAAGTTATTTTCTTCATGTTCTTTCCCGCCTGCCACCGCCATACCACTTGCCCACTGTGTCCGCTTCAGCCAAGACACTCTGCTATTCAACGTAACGTGAGGTAAATCTCAAGACTGGCTAGAAAATCTAACTTTCATAGCTGTTTCCAGTTCTCTTTATTATGACAACAAAATCCTTCTGAGATCTTTTCTGCACTCCATTCTGAGACCAAGAACTTTCTTGTAGATTGCCTTCTCTGGGTTGCAGTTGCCCAAACTGAAACTCAGTGACTTCTCAGGACTTAGCTCATGAAATTTCCCTGAGCCAAACTCAGTCCTCCTCTGATCTTGCCGATGCTCAGGTCCTTTGTACTGAACTCACTATACAGTTTTCTCCAAGACACAGTTCTTTGTAAAATTCTTAAGTATCTTTACAATTCTTTCCTATGACTACCCAGAATTCCTAGCCCACCTGGGTGGCATGGAATTCAAATTCATGGCTCCATAACTCAGACAGATGTTGGCACAAAGTCATTTTATCTAAATTATACATGATTATTCCAGTCCTAAACAGAATGCATCTGGTCATGAATATACCTATGATTGTAGAAGGGTGAGCACACATGGCTTTGTTGGAGGAGAGTGTTTATACATGGGAACTATTTTAAGTATGAGTCCCATGAGCTTACTAGATCTTTTTTATTTGTTTTCAAATTCTCATATTCATGCCTGAATTGCTGACAAAACCAGATCTTTTCCAGGAGGGTTGGCAGCAGTGTTTCAAAGTCCATAAAAATCAGACAATAGGTTGTTAACATTTACGCCAAGTGTTAAAAAGTTAAAAGAACCCATGGTAGGCTAAGAAGTCACTTCAGGCCCTTGTTAAGCCAGTAGGGGACGCTACATAAGACCTGGCTTGGTGTTAACGCTATGTTTACAAAACTGTTTTATAATGTGATTGTTTAAAAGGGAAAAAAGTTATTTTCTTGTAAAAATGAGGATGCCTTAATGTGAGCACTTTAGACTGCTAAGTGCAGGCTGAGATTTCTCCTTCTTACATTTTGTAATTAGGACAGCTCTGCCCGTTGGCTTCCAGGGAAGCAGACTCTGCGATGGAGATTTGCCTGTAGAGATTTGACTGGGGAAACTTGCCTGTAGGGATTTGATCCGCTCAGGATGGAGGCCTGTGCGGGCAGAGGCAGAAGCTGGGCAACAATGCGGCCTCATCAGGCCTCAGGTCTCAGCTGACCCCAAGGGTGGGAGGGGCTCTGAAGCAGGGATGGCCCTTCAGCGGTGTCCTGAGCTGGCAAGAGGGACCAGGCATTTATACGCTGAGTCAGCCACCTACTGGAAGTGGCTGTTCCAGGAGGAGGAGTGACCTCTGGTGGGTGACTCACTTAGCAAAGTTAATTCCCAAAGGGGACCAAGAGCACTAGGCACTAAAGTCTTCATTTTCAAAGCCGGGATCTTGGACTCCCCTTTTTGCAAGAATGTGGGCCAGTGACCCAGGACCCTGGTCAAAGAGCATTGAGGTGACACTACTGCAGTTTATATTGTGGCCCCCAAAAGACATGCCCAGTGGAACTTTAGAAAGTGACCTCATTTGGAATAAGTACCTTACGGTAATTAAGATAATTAAGGTAATGTAATTAAGGTCAAGAGCTCAAACTGAGATAAAATTGATTTAGGGTGGTCCCTAAATCCAATGCAGAGTGTTATTACAAGAGTTAGAAAAGAAGGAGACATAGAAACACAAAGAGGAGAACACCAAGAGACTGGAATAATGCAACTTACAAACCAAGGATTGCTGGAAGCCACCAGAAACTGGGAGAAAGGCATGAAACGGATTCTCCCTTGGAACCTTAGGAAGCAAAGACTCTGCTAGACACTTTGGTTGCAGACATCTGGCCTCCAGAGCTATGTGAGAAATAAATTTCTGTTGGCTTAAGCTACGCAGTTTGCGGTAATTTGTTGCAGAAGCTCCAGCAAGCTAATGGAGGCTTGTACCTGAAAAATCCTGATCATCCATGCATCTGTGCTGCTTCTGGCATTGCTAATGGGGCACTATGACCCTCCACTCTAATTTTTATTGCTGCTTTCTATAGGTCTTATTAGCTGATCCTTTACCTTCTCCAGTGCAGCAATAGGAAGACTTACAAAATGGGCCTCTTGTTCGCTGACCCTAAAACCCTATGGGAGGCAGGCACCCAAACGAGGCTCCTAGCATGGTGCCTGCTACAGTTAATGCTGTACAATGAACACTTTTCATAGTGTTCTCACGTACAAGCATACCTTGTTTTATTCTGCTTCGCTCCTCTGTGCTTCTTAGATACTGCTTTTTTTTTTTAAATAAATTGAAGGTTTACGTGGCAACACTGCTTTGAGTGAGTCTTCAGTGTCGTTTTTCCAACAGCACCTGCTCACTTCGTGTCTCTGTGCCACATGTTGGTAATTCATGCAATATTGCAAACTTTTTCATTATTGTTGTATTTGTTATGGTGATCTGTGATCGGTGATCTCTGATGTTGCTATTGCAAAAAATTACGACTTGCTGAAGGCTCAGATGATGGTTAGCATTTTTTAACAATAAAGTACTTTTTAAATTAAGGTATGCATATTTTTTTAGGCGTAATGCTATTGCACACTTAATGGACTACAGTACAGTGTAAACCAATACACTATAGTGTAAACCAATGCCAGTGATACTGGTTTTATATACACTGGGAAACCAAAAAATTTGTGACTCACTTTATTGCGGTAGTCTGGAATGGAACCTGCAATATCTCCAAGGTCTGCCTGTACATTATTTTGCCCTCAGAGGAGCTCAGTGAGGATGGAGGCCAAGGATAGTTACCTATTTTACCCCAGAGAAGACTAAAGCCTAGAGAACACAGAACTATTATGTTTATTCTATTATTTGCTAATACATTTACGATGGAATCAGAGGGGACCAGGTTGTTTCTTTCTATTGCATCAATTAGAAATGTATTTGGCAACAAGTATCAAAAATATTGACTGGTGGTGGCTTCGAGAGAGGAGGACTTGTTCATCTCACAAAATAATAATAACAGTCTGAGGAGGCCAGGCCAGGGCTGATGGGCGGCTCCCCATGGCCCAGGGACTGGGACCTTCGTCTTTCCACTGTGTTATGCTTCGCACATAGGGCCCTTCGTCATACTTGTCATCCCTTGTTTTCCAGTAGGGCAGCTGCACCTCCAGGCTGTACCACAGGGAGATGAGGAGGGAGAAAAAGAAGGTAGAGGGGCCCACAGAATGAAGAGCTTCCTCTTAGCAGGCTCTTCCTCCCCAGTGACTTCAGCCTGCATATCACCAGCCAGGATTGTGTCACATGGCAGATGGCTTCCTTAAGGAGGAAAGTTGGGGAAGGACGGATGGATTTTGCTAAAGAGTTAGCCTGCTGCCTTGGCCCTATTCCAAGCGTTGGGCTGAATTTAGAAGAGGAAGGGTGCTTCAAGGCCTGGAATATCATGGGAGGCCTCACGGGTAGGGATCTGAAGTGAAAAACTCAACTGGGCCAGCATTTCCAGTACTCTTTGTTTCCTAAACTCTGCTTAGATGGGTATTTGATGATTCCATTCATTATTCATTTCACTTGTGAACTGCTAGGGAAAGAGCTAGCTGCTATTATTAATTAATAGTAGTAATAGGCACAGTAACAATAATAAAGATGAAGATAAGAGTTATCAATATCCACCTGCTCAGGAGACTCCTTTTTCTTAATCTTAAGCAATGCTGTCCGTTAGAGGAAAACAAATAAGTATGGTCCTGACATTAATACAAGGTGTTTGAACCTCCAACCTTTTTAATCTCCAAGAAAAAGAAAGAAAGAAAGAAAAGCATTAAGGGCAAATATTTTTGATATGTTGTTTAAAAATTAGTATCTCTGTCCTTGGCTCATTAGAATAACAACAACAAAAAGCAATATGAAAGCTATTTTGTTTCCACCCAGTCCTATAATTTGCTTTGCTGTGAAAATTTCAAGAGGCCAAACTGAAAGGCTGAAGAAAGTTTGTGCTCCAAAAATAGCATGGCATCTTTCTAGAGACCCATGGGAACAGGGAGAGGGAGTCCTCTCACTGTCCTAGACAACCTGCCGCTCTGCCTTTGCAGTTCAATGCTGGTTAAGTTATTGGAGGTGGGGTGGATCGCAGTTCTTTCCTCTGGAGAAAGACCATTTCTTGGCTTCTGAGCAAAGGTGGGTTTGCCATGAAGTCCGTGAAGCTTGAGCTCTGGGGTCCCTCATTTGCAAAGGTGCTCCTTTCTGCAAAGGACCCAGGCAATGTGTTCATAAGTAATAGGCTTTTGACAATTTGTGGAAGGAATCTCTTCAACTTCTTTTTCTTAAAGAGGTCCCCTAAACTGTCTGAACTTCAGGATCCACAAAACCTGGGTCTGATGACATTGTTGACAAGCATTTCCTGAGCTTCAGCAAACTTTTGCTTTTTCTACCCCTTACACCTTTGGCCCACAACACTTGGCATCCCTCTCCTTCATGGGTCTGAAGCTCGCGGGCCAGGCAGGATAGGCAGTCAGTCCTCCATGGCTGAACTGGGGTGCTTTCCAGCTAGAGGGGTTTGACGCACAGAGAGCTGCTCTATGAAGAGTATTGATGGAGGAGAGCCAGGTGGGGGAAATCGCCAGCATTAAATGATCGGGAACCAAGCCAAACATGGATCTTTTAATGTGAGTGAAGTCTCTCTGGGGAAACTTTTTTGAAATCCCAGGCTCGGGGTGGGTTATCTGTCCCTGTGTTCCCTGATCCTATTGGTTTCACAAGACCTGGTACATGATGTTGACAGTATCTGCTTATATTTCATGAGCTCTTTGACAGCATTAACCTTTTATCTTCTCTGCGCCCAGGACCAAGGCCAGCAGAGTGGCTGGTAAACAGCAGGTCTTGAAACTATTTGCTGAACACCTGTCTCTTTCTCCTCCTCCCTCTCTCTCTTCTCCTCAAACAGATGGTTTATAAAAAATGATGCTGACACACCCCGGTATCTCTCAGTGGAGGCTGTTATAATGGGGACCTCCTTGTACACCGACCTTTGTAGAGTGTGGGCAGCAGCAGCAGCCTTTTGAATAGCTGTTCCAAGGAATAACTGCCGGCGTATGATTTTTAGGGAAATCAGGCAAGGATTCCTGCCCTCACCTATCCCATCCTCACTAATCACCTCATCAGGACTGTCTTCCTTTGGGTGTGAGAGTTTCCCAATATGAGTCTGCTTTTAAAATGTAAATATTCTACCTTAGTTATCAATTAATGCTTTAGTGGGATATTTAGAGGAATGGGAGACTGGACACCCAGAAGACTAGGGACAGAGAGGACAGCAGGCAGCAGCAGAGACAAAGGCTTGCTCCGTGCATGTCCAGGACCAGTCCCGAGCGGCTTCTCAGCTTTGGGGGACGCTGAAAGCCTCTAACCCTGGCAAAAAAAAAACCCTTCAGTCCTGCATGCCTGAGATCAGGCCTGGGGGTGGGAGAAGCCAGCAGAGGTCAGCACATGGACCCACATGCACCGTGCTTGGCTTTTCTGGTGGACCCAGCTGGAGATGTCAGTTTGGCAATAATCTGACATCCACAGCACCACGGGTCTCTTTGAAGAAGCCCAACTCAGGACCACAGTGGGGTGGAGTGGGGCCGCTCTCACTTGGCCAATAAAAGTTTCTGGCAAAGAGTCCGTAATTCAGCAAGTATTTGTTGAGCATCTATTATGTGTGAGGCATAAGCTAGGTCCTAGTTAATTGGACTGTAAATATCCCTTTCTTTTGGTTTTACAACTTTCTAGATCACAGGCTGCCTCAGAGTCAGCCTGAGGCAGGCCAGACTCAGAGAAGCCAACATTGGGAAGCTGGGCTGGAAAGTGAGAGGCTGGAGGCCGGAAGGGGCCAGCGTTTAAGTAGGGGACGTTTACGTGTGGCTACTCCCTTCCTATACAGTTCACACTCAAGTACCTTGCAGCCAAGCTCTGGCCATGACTGGCTCACGTGTCAGATTAACCTGGTTCCTGAAGTTTATCTGATCACGACTGTATACCCTGTGCCTGTGCAGGTCTTATTTTCTGCTCAGGTGGCATTATTGTCTTTCAACTGTCACCACACAGAGAAAAAAATAACGATTCCCAGGGAACTCTGAAAAATAACCGGTAACAATACGCAATAGTCACATCAGTAACACCATCATGTTGTGGATTTGTTACTCTATTTGGGGTGTCACCTACACACCTTATTTTTACTTCTTTAAAATTGGAATAAACCTCATTCCATAGCATTTCTGTGAGGATTAGATGAGCTAATTGACTTTAAGCACAGGGCTAGTCATATTGTAAACCATTAATAGGATTAGGCAATAATGTAATTAATAATTTTATTTGATCTGATTACTAATAAAAATTATAATATGCCCAAAGGAGGGCTCAGTGGAGAGGGTCACTCAGGGGACTTCTGAGCCCATGTAAGATTTCCTTGATGGAGCCAGATAGGACCGGCTTGATCATTCCAGGGATTTCCTGGGGTACAAAAATCAGCTGGCTACTGGATGACGTACTTACAGGCCATTGTTTTATTTTAAGGTGTCTGCAAATTTGAATGGAGGCGGGGGGGAAATGCATTTCTTTTTCATGTTCTGGGGAAACTGAAATATAGCGGTGGATCTCGATTGCCTTTTATCCATTCCCAGCACTCCTGACTCCATCCCAGGGAGGGGTATATTGTGAAACACCTTTTCTTTTAGAGAAAAAGTCAGAAAGAGCTGTGGGCTCCTGCTGGCCCTGGCTGGTAGCCCCAAGCCTGGAGAGCTAAATTCACGGACAGTCAGGCAGGAGCAACATGGGGCCCCTCCGCAGACCGGTGGCTGCTTTGCCGGGAGGGCAGGGCACCGTGACCTGGCTGTCACTGTCTGACACCACCCCAAAACCTGAGGGAGGGGCAGGCATGAAAGGCATGGCCAGCAAGGCCTCCAGCCACCGCAAGAGGCTGTCTGGACCTGTGGGCTTTCTGGCCTGAGTGTGAAATGTCTGGTTTTGAACTCTTTGGTTGAGCTGGAAACTTTTTTGGGGAGATAAGGTTCCACACTGATCATTAACTGATGCTAAGAAATCTTTTGTGATCATATTTTAATATCAGGGTTGAGTTTACACAATTTATTTCAGCCATGTCTTCAATGTATCTTTCTTTCCTTGATAAGTGATAGATTGAGAACAGAAATATCCTCTGAGTCCCCTTCTAATCCTTTGGCTATTAGGACAATTCTGACATCCCTTAGCCTCTGTGTCAAACATGTGGTTCTGACGTTGAGACTGAGAACATCTTTAGTTAAAGCCTGACGCTGTGCCTTCTTTAGAAATGAAGATGAAAAGAGGAGAATTTTCTTTTGAATTTCGATAGTGGTGGCCCATCTCCACAGGGAGGAGTCCCGGCTGGTCCAGACACCTGGTGAGCACGACGTATTGGGATCACCAATTTGACCATAATATTGTCATCATGCTGCCTCATTTCTTCCTGCCTTTATTTTTTTTCTTTCGAGCTGTATCTATTAATTTCCAGCTGTCTGCCAGGCACTGTGCGAGGCACCAGGGGAGGCCCTGCGGCTGCCCTCAGAGAGCTCGCCGTCTGGGCTGTTTTCTCCATTACATTTGGCATCTTGTGTGTCCTGATCCCCAGTGACACTCCCAACACCTTTTCTCCCTGCTTCCCTTTGTGGTACGCGGGCCACTCACCGCCGTGGCCTCTCCCGTTGTGGAGCACAGGCTCCGGACGCGCAGGCTCAGCGGCCATGGCTCACGGGCCCAGCCGCTCCGCCGCATGTGGGATCTTCCCGGACCGGGGCACGAACCCATGTCCCCTGCACTGGCAGGCGGATTCTCAACCACTGCGCCACCAGGGAAGCCCACCCCTGCTTTCTTTTAATATGAATTCTAAAGCAGACCACAGAAAAAGTAACTACTTTTCTGGCTGATAAACTGGTTATAAACAAGGATGCAAAAGAATAGCTCCAAAAATAATCTGAGCAACAACAACATGGTTAGAACGAGTGCACAGCTTTCCATGGTGATTACTTTGAAGGACAGCATTTATTTGGAGACAGCGGTTCTGGTGTGCTGGTGAACAAACAAAAGCTGAGCCTCCTTACCTAAACAGTCACACAGTCAAACCCCATTATCTTTGTGCCCTGAGGGACTCTTTGGTTGAGCTGGAAACTTTTTTGGGGAGATAATGTTCCACACTGATCATTAACTGATGCTGAGAAATCTTTTGTGATCATATTGTAATATCAGGGTTGAGTTTACACAATTTATTTCACCCATGTCTTCAACGTATCTTTCTTTCCTTGATAAGTGATAGATTGAGAACAGAAATCACCTCTGAGTCCCCTTCTAATCCTTAGCATTAAGTGCAAACGAGGTAAAAACCAATGTTTGTTGAATGAATGAATGAAGCATAATGCAGGAGAGACTGCCTATTTAACTCATTTTTCATAGGAGTTTTATAAATAGCTTATATTTATTTTTATTAGGTATTTAAATTGAATTAGTAATTCAAAAGAACTCGAGAAAAATTTAGGAAGAGATATAAACCAAGAGAAGAAACTACAGCACCCAAAAAAACACACAAAGCAATCCTTCCCTGCTGTTCTCTAGTTTTCTCTGTGACGTCTTTGTACGTGTGTGAGCTTGTGGCCCGGCCTGTGTCTGTGTCTATTTTTCTGGGGCCTCAGGTTGAGCTTAAGAGGAATTGGCTGAGCTAGGTGAGAGGGGTTTACCAGATGCCTGTTTGCATGAGGAACAAAACAGGTGTGGGCCGAGTGCTCATCGGGAGGAGGACCGGCCCAGACATGATCTGACTCACTCATACTGAGGAGGGTGCTGCCGGGCCTGGGGTCCACCCACCCGTGCTCGGTTTGCCTCTTACTCTGCCCTCACTGTTCTCACGCTGCTTAGACCTCACTGAAGCAGGGCAGAACCGGCGCCGAGACATAGTGATGAGCCAGATGAAAGATACCCGCAAGCGACTCCAGGACCACTTGGAGGTGCCTTCAGAGGGCTGGGAGTTCCGTATTAGCAAAGGGAGCACAAGGCCAGAAATTTCAGTAACTGTCATTAAGGTGACTCCATTTCTTCCCAGAGGCCCAGGTGGTTTAGGGAAATGTGGGTGTTTTGTGTGCGTGTGTGTGTGCATGTGTGTGTGTACATGTGTGCTTACTTTTAACAAAATGGGTTCATGCTGTATTTATTACTTTACAATAAATTACTTGTATTGATTATTACTTTGTAATAAATACAAAGCCCAATGTACTGTGAGCTTTCCATGTCATTCTTTCTTCTATGTCGTATGCAGTCCAGTGTGTTACCTAAGGAAAGGATGGCTGCCTTTGCTGCTGGGGAATTTAAGAGGAATTTACGAGCGCTTCTCTCCGAGACTGGGCTGCACTGGGCAGTCGCCCCCGCGTGAGGCTTCACCTTGGCACTGGTCCCCTTGGCTCCCTGGACAACATGCTCCCCAGTGTCCCTTGTCAAGGCCTTCTGCTCCCAGCACACAAATTACTTCATTCCTTCCCTTCCCATGTCTTTAGTTTTATGTAGTCATGCTTTCTAAATTCTTCTTTCTAAATTTCCAGACCTCAAGTCACCTTTCTATTCTCTGGGGAAATCACAGAGGCTCTCACTGGCTTGTCTCTGTATGACCCAGTTACGAACTTACTGTGTCAACTAACCCCATGTGACAAAGTCCTTCCTTCTCCTCCCTGGACCCTCTCTGCCCACTGCTCTGGCTCCTTCAGGCTCTTCCTCTTGGAGTGCTTCGGGTACAGCAGTTCCGCCCTGTAGCCTGAGGGAGTGTGTCTTGCTGCCTTCCCTCAGCAAGCCTAGGCTGGGCACGCACCCCAGGCCGGAGGCCGTGGGGGAACAGAACCTCTGGGCAGTGAACAGGGAACGGTGCTTGTATGTCCTGGTAATTTAAGACTCACAAATGAGTGTATGAGAGCTTGTGTTCAAAATCACATGTGTGAAACGTGGTAGGCTTAAGCACGTGGCGGGGAGGAGACCATAGGAGAAGAGCGGGGAGCTGTCTGCTGTGCTGGTGAAGCCCCTTCTCTACATGAGGGGGTTCCCCATCTCCTTCTGCCCTGGACTGGTGCCATGGAGACCCTGAGCACCCTGGCAGAGAGAGCTGAGGAAGAGCCAGCAGGAACATGTGGCTGTATCTACAAAAGAGGCCTCACCAGCTAAATGCCTTATATGTTGAGACATGAACTGTAGTTTCCAGAAAAATCTGGACACTGCTGCTCCATATTTCACTTGGAAAAGTACAAAAAGTTCAGATCACCACCTAAGCCAACAAAGGACAGTCTCAGTTTCAACCCTGCCCCAGCTTTGATAGGCTGATGTATGCCAAGACCTCACCATGGCAACCTTGTGAGCTGCTTCACCTCGCTAGGTCTCAGCTTTCCTATCTGTGAAGTGGGGATTGGAATAAATGTTCTCCGAGTCCTTTTTCCACTGTAATGTTATGTTCTCCCTCTATTCCTCCTCCCTAACCCCCTCCCCCTCATCTAAGCCTCATTCTTCACACAGCCATCCTCGGCGCCCTCAGCTGACCATCTGAAATTCTCCCCTGGGATCTCCGTCAAACAAAGAGTTGCCAAAAGCTTGGAGGTCTGCCACCCGCACCAAGAATGAGAATGTGTGTTTTTTGGAAAGAAAGAGAAGAGGAGGGTCATTAAAGCTAATTACGGAAATAACGAGTTAGCACGATATCCTAAGAAGAGAAAAATCCGGGTCCCATTGCTTGGTGGTGATGAAGTCATTCTGGGTTGGAAGTCCAGCTTCTCTAGAAATGTTTGGGGGGGACTAGTGGCGGCCAGAGAGCAGGCAAGAGCTGGTCATCTTAAGCCACAGTTAGTTGTATCCCCAACTGTCTGAAGAACTGGAGAACAAGGTAGAATAATATGTATAAAGCAAGATGGGCAAACCCTATGATGGCAGCCTCATTCCTCCTAAACCGGGCTATTTCTAGAAATCCTTTTCTCCCAAATGTGAGGGAAGAGAGCTGGTTTTTATTTGTCATCACTGAATTAAAACTATGTTAACCATGACTTGCTAGAGTACACTGAGCACTGACAATCAGTTCACTGAGGTCTGGCTGCTGCATAGGATCCAAAGGATATTTTAGGAAGGGGAGGATTTCAGCAATCACCTAGTCTTACTGTGGAGACTTTTCCTGACATCAGAGAAGATACAGACAGTCACAGGAACACAGATGAAGCTGCTCTGCTGGGCCCCAGCATACCTTTCCCTACCGCAGGTCCCATAACTTCTCTGGGAAAACCTGAGGCCTTGGTAAAGACCAGTTTGAAAACCGCGTGTGTAGTCGAACCTTCTTATTCACTCAAAAGGCATTTACTGAGCAACAATAATATGCCATGATTGGGGCTTAAAAGAAAAAGTAAATATGGGAAGTCAGCCAACCTTCTTGATGTCTCATTAACTGTGCTTCCCCGTTTGAAGGCTGCTGCGGATGGTGAGGGCTCTCACCATCCGTGTGTGGATGAAGTGAGGGCGTGTGGCTTTCACCATCCACCTTCCTTTTCTGAACCTGCCTTCACAAGTTTGATGAACCTCAACCCTACCTCACGCTCATTCTCGCAGAAGCCTCCCGCGTCCCCACTGCCGTCCTATTTCTAATTGTGGGACAACCTGTCTGGGTATCTTCTCATCTGTTCCTAACTGGGTCACCTTGTTGGAAACTGTGAATTGACGGCGCTCAAGGCGAGGGAGATCCTGGTGTGTAACGACAGAGCTACAGAAAAGTAGGTTCGCGTCTCATCCTCAGTACTAAGCTGCTTCTGATAACCCAGGAAACGGATTCTTTATTTTTCAAACTGATTTCAAAGGTGAGTCAAACGGCCAGTGTTATCCTCATAATGAGCCAGATTGAAGGTTGTCTGTGAGAAGGACACCCGCGTTCCCCATGCTCTGAACCTGGCAGGAGTTCTGATCCTATGAGGGGCCTGAGTGAAAGCAAGAGCTGGGCGCTTCCGCCCCTCTGCAACCGGGCTTGGCAGCTGTTCCCAGCAGCGTCATGGAGGACGCTGCAGTCACGGGGCTGCCAAGAAGACAGATGCCCCCAGGAGAGATGAATCTAGGAGACGAAGGACACAGGATGGTCTGGCTCTTTCCCGGCCTACATCTATGAATCCTCCTCTCTCTTCTCACTCTCTAACTCAGGGCTTCTTTCATCAGCTCTTATACAAGGAGTACTGCAATAGCCTCCTAACTAACTTCCCTGCCTTACCTACGTCCTGAACTTTCTTCTCACTGTGGCCAAAGTTATCCAACAGCAGCAAAAATCTCACCAAATCCCTAAATTAACAGTGATGCTTGTCAGGGGTGGAAGAGAGAGAGGGAGAGAGACAGACAGACAGAAAGAGAGGGAAAGAGGATCCCTTTATGCTGCCATATTGCTTATGCTATAAAGCTAAAATCTCTTAGCGTGGTGGTCAGTGACTTTCAAAATCTGAATCGCCTCGTAAAGTCCAACCACATGGGATCCCCTGCTGTCTACTGAACACTCCACACTCCTTCTCTCCCCTTTTGTTACCCATGCTCTCCCCTTTGCTCATCATGCCCTTCCTGCTTCCTTAGTGAGACCCTCCTCATTCTCCTAGACTCAGCACAAATGTTTCTCTATGCAGAGTTAGTCAATCCTTTATCTATGTTTTCACATGTGGTGTATACACTCCTTCACACCAAACATTTTTATTCTAATTATCTCTTTTCGCGACCATCTCACTCACCAGACAGAAGTGCCCTAAGTCAAGGCCAGTGTTCTAGGATGCACAGTGCCTACAGTATGGTAGAGGTTCACCACAAAATATATTTGTTGAGTAAATGAATAGTCATCTCTGGTAGAAAGCCAAAAGAGATACAGTCAGGAGTTACCATGCTTTTAAAAAACAACTACAGATGAGAGTCCACCTGCCGATGTAGGGGACACGGGTTCGTGCTCCGGTCTGGGAAGATCTCCCATGCCGCGGAGCGGCTGGGCCTGTGAGCCATGGCCGCTGAGCCTGCGCATCTGGAGCCTGTGCTCCGCAACGGGAGAGGCCACAACAGTGAGAGGTCCGCGTACCGCAAAAATAAAACAACAAAAAACAAAAAACAAAAACACAACTACAGAGACACTGTTTTACCTTTACAGAGCTCTGTGTCTATAGCAGAATTTACAATTTACTCGTTTATCATGGACAAAGCACAAAAGAAGCCCATGAAACATGAGCATAGTTGCACCCACCCATTAGGTCCAGATCTATGTGTATAAGTGTGTGTTTATGTGCCCATACATATATGTGTATATGTGTGTGTCTGTGTATGTACATGTGCCTTTGCTACCTGGGAATGTTTTTCCTTTGAGATGTTCTTGTCACCTGGTTTCTTGCAGGGCCCTTTCTCTATTTTGGCAGAGGAAGCTTCCATTTTTCCTCTTTGCTTGGTCTTATTTTTCTCCATATGGAATGTCTCCCTAGACCTTTATAAACTGAATCATTGGCAGTGAATATTTTCCCTGACCTCTCTGAACCCATAGTTGATAGAAAGGATTCTAAAACATAACAGCAAATATTTTTAAAGAATTATGAAATCTTGAACATATATACCTCTTCCAAGCCATTCCCCTTACACACAACCATGTGCTTAATGGAAGGAAATGAAAAGCTATATTTTTGTTCACAGAAAACAATAAACAAAATGAAGATGCAGCTAGTTGTGTATGTGCATTTTTCCCCCCCAGACTGTTTTTCATTAGAAAAGAGGTAGGTGGAGGAGTGGAGGCTGAAGACTGAATTGTGAGCCAAAAATATTCCTATGTGACTGTAACTCTGTAAGGGGACAGGGCTAAAACTGGCAATTTGTTTTGACTGGTGCACGGAACTGACACCTTAGATCTCCATTTAGTACTTGTTCATGGAAACACAGCCTGTGGGTTTGAATAAGAGCCCAAAGGAACAGCAGAGTGACAGACACAGTATCCAGGGAATTAGGGGAGAGAAAAGGCCAAATAACCTCCAGGAAACAGGCCAAGTTTCTGTAGCTAACTACTTTATAGCTCACCCCTCGGCCTTTATTAGACTCATGATGCAGTTAAAGTGATCAGGGACATTTTCGCTGAGTTGCCCTTTCCTATGTGGAGACATCTTAGAAACGTGCTGGGAAGTCAGGGGCTGTAGGAACAAAGTGGCAGTTGTAGCTCTGTTAGTCAACTCACAGCCTGGCTCAGGAGAAATCATCAGATGACTGACTGTGTCTCCCCCACTCGCCTACATCCTCACCTTCAGAACTTAAGGGGCCCAGTGCAGCCCTGACTCAATGAACAAATGATTGGGTGGACGCATGTCAAAGGTAGCTGCAACAGATCATGGATTTTCTCTTCTACTTTTGATTCCAGAAGGGGGAAGCTTGTCTTGCCAGTGAAACAAACAAGGAATGAATGAGGTGAGCTAGGGTCCTTCTCACATTTGTCCCATTTTTGAAAACATGTGTTCGTATTCATTTCATTTGACATCGAGATGGATCCAACTGAGATGGCTGCTGCTGGATCTGCCTGGTGAGAGGAAGTGGCTTCAATAGTTTTTGAACTTTGGAATCTAAAGGCAGGAGAATGAACCCTGCTGTCCTAGAGGCCCATCAAATCTTTACCCTTCAAGGCTATTTCCAATTACTCAGGGAAAGAGTACAGCAGGAGCAAATGGAAATCCATGTTGTTAGCAAACGGAGACTGATGCCATCTTACACTCTATTTGTAGATTCGTAATATTCTCCTGAAAATCCCTGTGCCCAATTTACTTTGCCTATGACCTATTTTGATGGAATCGTAGAAGGTCATGGCGGGAAGAAACCTTGAAAATCAAACAAATCCCCCATTTACAAATGAGGAAACCAAGGCCTGGAGAGGTTAAGCGTGAGGTCACTGACCTAATTAGTGGGGCCTGAGAGAAAATGAAGCATTGCCTTTTCTTTTTAAGAGGGTCCTGATGGCTCTACTTTGTGAGTGCAGGTTATAAGTGCTTTTGTGTGGTGCTACCAAAACTTTTTAGTAGAAAAGGGATTCTTTGAAATACGAAGCCAATTCTCTCCCTGCCAAGATACTTCACAACAGCAGTGAGCTAGGACATCTGTCATTTGGAAGTTGGGAGGCAAATATTTTTACAGAACCTAAGTGTTCAAACAAACATGAGGAGCAAATACGGCCTCAACTCCAGCTAAGCCATTAAAACTTGGAGAGAGAAGCAACAGAAGATGGAAACAGAAGGTGGATAGGAAATACAGGGTCCAGGGTTCTTGTATGGATTACATGACAAATGAAATTAATGAAGACTCAGGTTTTCTTTAAATGACATGATTGCATCAGAAGACTCTGCACCATCATCACTGGTTTCCAGGAAATACAAGTTTCTCCTTTGGAATGTAAGTTTCTGGTTAAAAACGGGCAGAGCTGGTTGTATGCTTAGAGGATTGGGCAACCCGAGCCAGCGAGAGCCTTGTTTCTGCCCTGCAGGACTGGGGTGGCCTAGAATTGTTAAGGGGCATGAGTTGGACCTAGAGGCTCTCAAACAGATTCAAGCCAGGACTCGATTAGGCAAGCAGGATCCTGGGCAGGGAGAGGTCATGGATGGGGAAAATGCAGCACGGGAGGAAGCACAGCAAGGGCCGGGCTGCTGGTTTGACGTAAGACAAAATAATTGAGTAAGGCAATAGCTGTCACAGAGGGGTCTATGTCCAGATTTGCTCCTGGAGGGAAAGGGCCAGGTGGGAGCAGGTAAATGGGGCTCTTGACCTTGAATCTTCAAGTGCTTTTGAGGTAAGAGGTGGGGTAAGGGCGTGGGTCTTCCATCCCAGAGCAATCCCTTAGTGATCCTCCTACACCTACCCAGAACACATGCCATGAGCTCAGGGGGGCCAGGAGTGCTAGCTTACCCCAGGACTAGTGGAAATGGAAGCTCTTGGGATAACCAATGTCATCCAACTTGGGTTATGATACCACAAATATTGACATAGACCTGATTCTCCCCTTCCTTTTAGGGAAAAGCTGTGCTCTTACAGAAAAATGAGTAGAATTCTTCACTATTCTTTTGAAATACTCCTGCCTAGATACAGGAGGATCTTATATCCCTAAAAATTTCAAGCAAATGGCAAACTTAGTCTTTCAGCTTTTGAGGAATATGTGATAGCCTACACAATTAACTTAAAAACTAGTTACCCCAGACCAGTGCAATAGCTATTGGAATCCCAATATTAGAGATTCATTCTTTAGCATTGACTGTAACCCTAACAGTGCAGCTTGCCTTTAAAATGCGAAATACTGTTGGGGTAAACACTGCACATGACTTCAGTGTGAATTAACTCAGCAGTTCAGGGCCCTGTGTCAGCTCTGAGTGAGGATGGGTGAGGAAGGAAAACTGAGAGGTTAAAAGCATGGGGCAATGTTCTGAGAGGGGAGAAGAAACCCAAGGTAAGGTTTACTTACTGCAAAGGGCAGTCCTGGAAAACAGTGCTGCTTGTCTGCTTCTGATAAAACACAGAAGAGCATGAGCAGACTTGGTGCCAGGTAATATCCTACATGTCCAGGGAAAGGCACAGAGGACTAAAGCCTATCCTCCCTGTGGGTTGTACTTTCATTAAGAGAATCACCATGTATTCACGCAGCAATCTGCAGTTCCAATGTGCTTCCATAATTGATACTTCACTTCCTCCTCAGAGTTTTGTGATGCAGTAGGATGAAGCACTGTGACAGAAGATTATGGAGAAGATGAAACTCAGAGGCTCAGGGAGGCGAACTGGTTTTCCTGATGTCATAACACCAGAGGTGATCTATTGAAAACCTTACTGGGATTCCTGGAAAATTGGAGGATGAAGCTGGTGGTGGTGCTGTCGGTGGTGGTGGTGATGATGGTGGTGATTGTGGTGATGATGATGGTGATGATGGTGGTGGTGGTGATGGTGATGATGATGGTGATGGTGGTTACTGTGGTGGTGGTGATGGCAATGATGGTGGTGATGATGGTGGTAGTGATGGTGGTGACTGGTGGTGGTGATGGTGATGATGATGGTGGTGATGGTGGTGGTGGTGATTGTGGTGGTAGTGAGGGGTTTGTAAACTCTCTGAAATGGTATTTAAAGCTTACTTTTTGCACATGCATACATGCATTTTTATCAAAGAGATTTTCACTACATTCTCAAAGTGGTCCTTGAACCACAAAACTAAGACCTTCAAGCCTTTTCAGTGTGTACCTGGAGTGGTATGGAAAAATGTTCACCAAACACAACCGTTTTGGTAAGAGATGGGGCCCACAAGTGAAGTGGGGAGTCCAGGCTGGGAGTGGTAGTCCCTCTGCTTCCAACATTGCTTAAAAGACCTTTCTTCGGGCAGCAGGCAATGTCACTAGGTGGACATTCATCTTCCATCTTCATTACTTATTCAGAAGACCCTCCAAATGCTCACAGGTACCGTGATCCTGGTATAGTACCAGCATTTTGTCACATGTAAGACAGGTTCAATTTATAAAATGTTAATTTATAGGCTTGTTGTGATACCTACAAGTTTCTTAGAAATACTTGGCAACTGTGTGTGTTACTTTAGGTCAATCTCAGGTGCTAATCAAGAAGGCCTAGTTAGGAGGTGGCCAGCCAGGGTTATATCAGAAAGGCCATTCCCATCTTTTACAAGGCCTCCTTGTTCAATTACCATTGCTTTGATAATTCTTATATTAGGTATCAACAATGGGTTTTTACTGATGAAACTAGAGTCTTGTTAATTATTTCTCATTGGTGAATTTAAAGGGATTCAAAATGTGTAAATTAGAGCTCAGAGGTGCTCCTTCTCTGTGAATGAACAGTACCTAAGAATCGACTCAACAGTGGACCCAGTCCCCTTGGGGATATTTTCTTAGCTTGAGCCCTATTTGGTCCTACATCCAGTCATTGGTTTAAGAGATGAGATGGTGTCAATGACAACGTTTTGACTCTTACCTAGGAATACTGCTGTATCTGCTATGAGCAAACATTTTACAGGACGTGTTTAGAGTACCTAAAGGAACAGAGAGTTGGGATTTGGTCAGATTTAGAGAACCAGTTGATGAACTGTTCTGAGCCTGCTTTATTAATGAATGTTTATCAAATAGGTGTCTGTTTGTGTATGAGATCTGGCCTGAGACTTGCTCTCATGATGACTTGCTAATGAGGTTGCAGAGGAAAGTTAATTATTGCCCATTCAAATATTTTTGAAGGTTACTGTGATCTACCAAACCAAACTAAACCAAACTCCAAAAATTGTCCATGATCCAAGTGAATTAAGTCATTTCCAATAATTCTATTTTTCAGAGGGTTGCAAATTGTATATGCAATGTAGAGTTTACCTACACAGATTTGGAACATTTTTATTACTCCAAAAAGAGTGTGAGGAAAAAAGGCTACTGTTGAAGAGGATTTAGTGAGATGAGGAAGAAGGCGTAAAAAGGCAAGTATAAGAAGACAGCTGAGGGGAGGTCTTCAGAGTATAGGTGAAGATCTGCTCTAAAGCACCAGGGGAGACAGGTGGAGACATGGAGGGATGGAGACCTCATCTCTGGATGGAATGAATGGAAACAATGAGCAGAAGCACCACCTCTCTCCCTGATCCCAACAGAAAAGTTAGAGAAGGAAAATGATGACTTTGTTGCTTCTAGAAAATGCTTAAATGTACCTCGAGAAAAGTTCTAACTGGATTATAAGTAGGGAACGACCACAGTATTTCTGAAAACTTCCTACTGCCGTTTTCAGACATCTGTGAACTGTGAGCGTTTTACTTGTCTCACCTTATTGGCATGGACCACATCTTTGTAGGTATTCCGAGTTCCATGTTTAGCAAAACGAATTAAATGTTTATTTAATGTCTATTATGACTACGTAGGCACTGAGGGGGAGAGTGGTGAAACACTAGACTCAGTTCTGGCCTCAAGAGCTGGTTGAAGATGCCCGTTTCACAGGCATTAAATAACGAGTGACCTATTCTGTGCACTTTGTGCTCATGGTCCTTATTGTAATGGAATTTAGCGAAAGGAGATCAGTGTAGGTAGACAAGGAGGCTCTAAAAAGAAGATAGGATTTGAACTGAACCTGTAGTTTAAAAACATAAACATTTGTTTTGATGGGGAATATGGAATCTTTGGAACAGAGCCAAGGGGCTGGGCATGGGGAAGAGGGAAAGCAAACAGTCTCTACGTCAGTGCAGCCGAGTCACCCGTAAACCCGAGGGCTTGGGAGACAAGGGCCCTGTCCCCTCCTCTATGCAGCCAGTCTCGGCTGAATTACACTGCGTCAAGCAGGCATCTGGCCAGTGATTTATGCGGCAGCTTAGCAGACAGAGAACCCTGTGCCACCACCATTATGTAAAAAAAAAAAAAAAAGGCAAAACTATAACAACAAAACTCATGTCCAAAAAATGTTAGACCATGATATGATTCACCCACAGGCAAGGATTAATCTGCAGGTCTATGTGTTGCTGGGCTAGCAACCTAATAGTCTCAAAACCATATAGGTAAGGCCCTGAGACGTAAGAATGAGCATGGGAGAAACAAGAAGGACTCGTGGGTCCTACTTAGAGTGAGTACGAAGGGGCTTCCCAGGTCCTCAGCTGGGTGCCCCCAGAGCCTGGTTCTAAGCAAGCAGATTTTGGTAGTTCAGCCCCAGCCCAGCACACAGAAAAAGGCTGTTATCAGCATGTAAACAAATCATGCTAATTTAAAACACTTTGCTTTCATTGAAATCAAATACAATTAACTATTTTTAACGACCCAATGGAGTTCTTGGTGGAATTTTAAAAACCAAGGAAAAGAATATTATAACTTTAGAGAGTTCAAAGAACAGTCAGACCATTTTATCGGCACAATTGTTTGGGATGTCACTGTTTTTGGAAAGAATTAGAAGTAAGAAGGTCCTCAGAAAGCATTTGTTCACCACACCTCAAAGGTGAGGACCCAGGTCGGAGACTAAAGGGACATGCCTGGTTACTTAGCTGTTTAGAGTAGGGTCAATGTTAGGACAAGACAGCAAAGATTCATGCTCTTTCAATGAAATTTGTCAGCAAATTATGAGTATTTAGAAAGCTCACAGTTGTTTTTTTTAATGTATTGAAATACAATTCACCTAACACACTCATTTAAACTGTACAGATTGCCTTTAATATATTCACTGGGTTGTGCATCCATCACCACAATCAATTTTAGAATGTTTTCATTACCCTAAAAAGAAACCCCACACCTCTTAGCTGTCAGTCCCAAATACCCTTATTTGGCCATTTCTGCATTTTCTTTGGAGAAATTTCTATTCAGGTATGTTGCCCCCTCAGTCCTGCACAACTGTTAATCTACTTTCTCTGTTGCTGGTCAGTTCTGGACATTTCATAAAATGAAGTCATAAAATATGTGGTCTTTTGCAGATGGCTTCTTGTTGCTGCATGTACCAGTGCTTCATTTTGTTTTATTGCTGAATAATATTCTGTAGTATGGCTTTATTGCATTTTATTTATCCATTCATCAGTTGTTGGACACTGGGCTGTTTCCACTTTTGGGCTACTATGAATAATGCTGTTATACACATTAATGTAAAAGTTTTTGTGTGGATATATGTTTTTATTTCTCTTTGGTATATACCTGGGAGTAGAACTGCTGAATCATATGGTAACTCAACATTTAATTGTTTTAAGCAACCGCCAGATTGTTTTCCAAAGTATCAGCACCATTCTACATTCCCACTAGCAGTGTCTGAGGCTTCCAAGTTCTCCACATTCTCACCAACGTTTGTTATCTGTCTTCTTTATTACAGGCATCTTAGAGGATGTGCGGTAGTTTTGATTTGTGTTTCTCTGATGGCTAGCAACATTAAGTACCTCTTATGTGCTTTTTGGCCATTTGTATATCTTCTTTGGAGAAATGTCTATTCAGATTCTTTCCCACTTTTAATTGTTATTTGTCTTGAGTCGTAACAGCTCCCTGTACTGTGTATTCTAGATTCAAATCCTTTATCAGATCTATGATGTACAAAACTTTTCTCCCATTCTGTGGGTTGATTTTTCACTCTCTTGATGGTGTCTTTTGAGGCACATAAGTTTTAAAATTTGATAACTTCATAGGCTTTTAAATGGTGAATTATATTTTCTCTGTCTTTGGGTCATTTACATATAGACCTTATTATACATGTGGTAATTAAATATGTGCTAAAGAACATATAGTGTATTGATCTATATGAGGCAGTTTCAGCTAGATATAAGGGACAACGATTTTTTTTTTTTAATTTGGCCATGCCACACGGCTTGTGGGATCTTCAGGGATCAAACCTGGGCCCTGGCAGTGATAGCGCCAAGTCCTAACCACTGGACCACCAGGGAAGTTCCTAAAGGACAATAAAATTGATAGATGCTTCAATATTAAAGAAAACAGCAAAAAAGTAGGGTGTGGTGTCTGAAAGTGTTTTGTGGAGAAGGGCCCTTGCAGTCTTGTATAACTAGGAATCACTCCAGTTGCATAATACCAAAGGTCCCCTAATCAGTGTCATCATGAGAAGAAATAGTATCTTTAGGGAACAGAACTCATGTAGAAAAGGACAATCATAAGGGATTATAGTTTATAATTTTCTGCATTCTCCTGTTTAAAATAAACAGAGCCCTGTAGCAATAACTGTTTATTAATGAAGCCAGGTGTGCTTGCTCATGCCCAGTCCAGTTACTTTATTGCACACATATAACACAGGGTTTTTGATAGATGTATGTGTATTTATGTATGGGTGAGCACTTTTATTACACTTGTGGATGAAGCCAGAGTTCCAGGTTGTTATCATTATAGCATGAATAGAATGAAGTTGTTTTTTTTTCTTGTTATTTTTCTTGTCTTTCTCCCTTCACTTCCCCCAATCCTGCCACTTCCCGTCTAAACACAGGAATATACTAATCAGGGAAATATGCACTGCTGTTTAGTAAAGGGGTCAAATCCATTTGGATGGAATTCCAGGCTCAATGTGCTAACAATGGCAGGAAACCGGGTCCTCGAGCTGGCTGCAACACGGAGCTGTTGAGCGACAGATTGTTGAAAGAGGCGGCCCTGGGGTATGCTGCTTTGGCTTGCTTTGTGTTTGGAATGCTGTGATTGTTCCAGGCACAATGAGGGATCTGTCTGTCCACACAGGAGAAGTTGTAATTACAGGAACAGAAGCTAAATTACTGCTCTTAATTGCAAATGGTCTATATACAAGGCTGCTAATTTGGACTTTGTAGGGACAGGCGGGATTTTTAATTTAATGATTTTGGTGATTAGGGGAGTAGACCGTATATCTTAAATCCACTTCATCCTACTGCAGGTGTTGCCAGGATCCCTCCTGACTACCTGCCTTGTTGATTTTGATGACTCAGGCCAGTACGTGATCCTGTCTCTGCTGAAAAGACAGGGTGTTGAAAGTCTCTCTGTCTTTGGTGTCCTAAAACCTTGGTTTGTTGTGACCATAACATCCTGTAGAGAGGTCTCCTGGTGTATATCACTTAGGAACCATTTCCTAATTAGGAAAGAAGGCTGAAATCTGGCCTGGCGTCATGTTCTAGAAAACAGCTACAACAGGTGAGAGTTTGCAGCCAAACAGAATCACCAAGTGGATATATTTTTTTTAATTGTGAACGAGAATCTTTGTCTCTTTACCTATGTAGGGCCCACTATATGCCCGATATTGCATTAGGAACGGACTGAAAAGCAGCATAAGGAAAGGTCTACGCCATGTGCTTATAGTCTCAGTGGGGACCAAAACATGTCAATGAATAAGGCAGGGGGATTGTATCACGACAGAGTTATGAACGTTTCATGGCCTACAGATAAGAGTGATGATGAACATTTCAAGGAACAGCCAAAATCCTTTCTTCACGTATCACTGCTCAGAATTGAGATGTGGACCAACACTAAACCATCTGCTACGGCAAATAGTCTGACTCTTAGACCAATCAGGCACACTTAAGGAGATGGAGGGAGGGACAGCTTTCCTCTACACAAGGCGGTAAAGGGAGTTATGGATCCCTGAATAAAATCCAGGCTTTGTTTGAAAGGAGATAGCGAAATGATGCTGGGAGATCACTAATAACATCCAATGCCTTCAACTGACATGTCAGAGAGCTCACTCTGGCAGCAGCGTGGAGAATGGGGTGGTGGAGGCAGACTGAAGGCAGGGAGACAGGGAGGACATGCTGCAGCATTTGGAGAGAAGTGAAGAGGCCTCGGACTGAAGTGATGACAGTTACCAAGAAGAAGAGGGAACAGTTCTGGGAGCTCCGAGGGAGAATTTATAGTAGTGAATCTTACATGTCTGTGGGGAAATGTACTCTTTTGAGAATCTGATGTAAGCACTTTTGTAGTAAACATCAAGCTTGCTGGCGGGGAAGCTGGGCTGGTATGCCCTTTGCAAGGCCACCGTCCTCTGTTTGGGTGGGCACCAGCAATTTCTAACCACATCATGGGAGCTGGAGAGAGAAAGAACGAGAAGCCGCATTTACCGGGGACTGACTACTTGTATCATGCTCTGAGGCCCACCAAGCAGATGGGAAAACTGAGACGTTGTAACATGCTGTTCAATGTCTTACCCTGAAACATCACAGCTGTACGGTTTAAGCCTGAGTTTGTCTGAATCACAATACCAAGCAGCCTCCTACCGGTGCTGCCATATTTGGTCCACACGTGAAGCACTATGACTACCAGCTTGTTTCTTTCCTGAAATCCTTCGGTGGTCCCTGAAGGAGATACTACCTCATTCCTGACAGTTTTGGGAGCTGACGGCACAACGTCCAAAGAATGACATCAAGCAACTGTCCTCAGGGTCACTTCCTGTCCATGATCTCTACAAAGACCACATTCCTTAAGGATGTGTAGGGGTCGGAAACAGCCCCTGCTCTGTCAGGCGAGAGACGTCTGTGGCAGCTGTAATAGGCAGATGAGTGTATGTGTGTATCTACATCCTCTGTGACATGCTTTGCTGGTGAACACACACACCCGACACTTGGCTAAAAACAAACCAGGTCTCTTAGGCTGCATGACTCATGCTTGAACTGAAGTCTTCACCCAGAGTCAGTAATTCTCATTTTAAAGGCAAATGCTGAGCTCCACAGCTACTGAGGTTACACTGCCTGGGGTAGCTCTCTGTATTAATTTCCCTTATTAGAAACAGCACCTCCTTAGGTTCTTGAAGCAGGACATTATTCAGTATAATCACGCTATACTGGAGAGTGTTTAGGAGACTTGAAGACGATGTGTGACAAGTACCTGGGCACACAGTAGATGCTTAACAACATGGGCAGCAGCATTTGCTTTGCTGCATGCCCTCTGCCTAGCTGGGACAGGGTTTTCTCCCTTCCCCGTTTACTTTACATTAAGAGCTTTCTTTCTTTCTTTGAAGGAGAAAGACATTCAGTCTAAGTGATGTATATTATTATACTCCAGAGTGGCTCTTGCCACCTCTCCCATCACCTCTGTATTTTGCATCACCCGAAAGGAGGACATTGGTTAGAACAAGCATTATGGGGAAGGAGAAGCAGAAAATGCAGAATCAGGAGACCTCACGTCCATCTCTGGCTCTTCTCTGACTTGATGAGGGCCCATGGAAAAGTCACCTAAACTCTTGGGACCTCCGTTTATTTGTCTGTAAAAAGAGAGGCTTGAACGAAAAGATCTTTCAGCAACTTCAGGCTCTCGCTGGGCTGTTTCTGGGGGCTGTTCTCTCTCAAGCAGTGACTTAAATTCTGGTGATGAGCCACCCAGTGCACGAGACACTACCACTCTGCTAAGCCTTGTAGATGTTTTTCTGTACTGGCTGATACTTGGGACCAAATTTCCTACGCCCGGCACACTAAATAATGCCTTTACCATAAATGTTCCTCTAGAGTACGAGGCAGACAGGGCTTGTCTCTGCTAATCAACCTATACATTTCCAGGAAAATTATTTTTTTCTCCTTGTTATTCAAATATATGGCTCGTGCATATGGAGATTTTAAAACACAGTTGATTTATAAAGGGGTGGATTTCCCTGAAACAGAATTTGTGTTAATTATGTCAGCTAGCTAAAATTGGTAACCTGGCATGGGTTTGTTAAGACATTAAATATCACTCTTCTTGTTTTTCTCATACTCAGGAATGAATGGTAGGTTAAGAAGTACACTTCCAGTTCATAAAACATCAGAGGGACTAATTGGGTCTATTTATGTTTTACCCAAGGGTGTGGAATGTAAACCTTTTCTCCAAGTGAAAGGGTGAGTTTGCTTGGGCCAAGTGTTAGTATCAGAAACATTCTCAAACCTTTTGGAATCCTAGCATGTTAGAGATTGGAAGGGGCCTAAAGAATTTCTGAGCAGTTCCTTCTCCTTCTCTCACTTTTCCTTCTTTTAGCTCAAAAATGAACTCTGCATAAAATATATTACTTTAAAGAACATTTTCACTTAGAGAAGGACACCTCTGCAGGAACACAAATTGCCCCAAGTGGTGAGGTATCGCATATGGGAATTTTTTTCAGTGAGAAACGTAAATTCTCTATATTCTTAGAAGTTTACCAAATAAGTTGTATCAGGGTTTTTCATATCTAGTTCATTTGAGAGAATGAAAGTATTTGCATTCTGTGAATGCTAAGAAGTCAGCGTGCATTTTGCCAGCAGGTGGCACCAAATGTTTTCATTAGAAAAATAACACCGTGAAGGAAAACCTCGTTTGCATCCTCCCTGCTAGTAAAAAAGCCTTTTAGGTGAGTGTTGTGGTTCATTCACTCAAATTCAGGAAACATGTGCATTTCTTATTTGGTGGCTCTTTGGCAGTACACTGCTGTAGTTCAGGGTGAGTTATTTCCTTGAAGTTTGTTAAAAGGGAAGTATGGTGAAATTAAAGACTTGAAACAAAGCTTTATTAGAGTTTTGCCGACCAATTAAAGTCCAGTCTCTCAGCCTACAAACCCTTCCACCAGCCCCTTCTAGGCCTGCAAGCACACAGGATGCTGAAACAAAGGACAGTGAGATGGTGGATGGTTCAATTGTCCCTTTTTATCACTATCTTATTTTTTTCAGACCCCAACCCAGCTTTTACAGTCTGGTTAAAATTTTGTCCTATTTAGAAAAGAGTATCATAAAGTGACATTACTGATCCAGGCTCTGTTTTGGAGGGACACACTTACACTTTCAGGTGTGTGTGGTGAGGCGGATGATAGTTTTCTTCTTCTGTTCAGAGTCACCAGAAGAAAGTTCTGCCATACAAAGGATCCTGAAAAATATTGGACAAGTTGTGTCAAATTTTCATTCTTATAAGACTTTACTTTAAAAATAAAAAGGCATGTGCATGCATTTACCATTTATTTATTTGAAAAATATTTATTGAGTGCCCACCATGCTGGACATTGTACTAAAGAGCCAGGGATACAGTGATGAGGAAAAACATATGGTTTCTGCTCGTGTGGTGCTTTTTTTTTTTTTTTACATCTTTATTGGAGTATAATTGCTTTACAATGGTGTGTTAGTTTCTGCTTTATAACAAAGTGAATCAGTTATACATATACATATGTTCCCATATCTCTTCCCTCTTGCGTCTCCCTCCCTCCCACCCTCCCTATCCCACCCCTCTAGGTGGTCACAAAGCACCCAGCTGATCTCCCTGTGCTATGCGGCTGCTTCCCACTAGCTGTCTCTTTTACGTTTGGTAGTGTATATATGTCCATGCTACTCTCTCACGTATTGTTTAGTGGAAGAACCAGATACTAATCAAGTCACCCACATGAATGTATAGAAACAAACTGAGGAAAGTGCTTTGAAAGAAAGGAACACTATTGCATGGAATTGTTGAACCAAGGAAGTTGACTTAGATTTGAGGGGAAATGAAAGCAGTCAAGGTTTCTTAGGGAAGTGACCCTGCCTGGAGCTGAGATGTGAAGGATGAGGAGGAATTAGTGAGGTGAAGGGGTGGGAGGAGCTGGGAAGAACGTTCACACCAGAGAGCAGTGACCTCAAGACCTTGGGATGGGAGGGAGAAGGCAGAGTTTAAGACACGGAGCTGCAGGTCGGGAAGGAACTCAGCGATGGAAGGGGAGAATGGATGCTCTTACAGGGGTGAAAACTCACCATGATTTCTGCACTCTTCTCTGTGTTTATTATATTTTCCCTCCATGAAATAAAAAAGGCCAACACCCACGCTCCAGAAGTCTGTTAATCGCCTGATCCCCACTAATTTCCTGCTTTTATAGTATTGTTGGTTTGAAGTCAATGACCTAATATTTCTGAAAAGTCTGGGCATTTTACATTCCCCATTACAGTGAATTATATAAATAGACACAAGTACCTTTGGGGAAGGCAAGGAGGAAAATTTACAGAGTACACCTGCAATATTAGTAGAACATGATTCCTCAGGCATTCTCTTTCCCCCATCATTAGAGGATGTGGCTCTGTGAACTGACTGGGATTTAGAGCTACCATATGATCCAGCAAGCCAACTTCTGGACATATATCTGGAGAAAAACACAACTAGTAAAGGCACATGCACTGCAATGTGCACTGCAGCACTATTTACAAAAGCCAGCATGGAAGCAACCTAAGTGTCCATCGACAAAGGAATGGGTAAAGGAGATGTGGTATATATGTGTAACAGAATATTACTCAGCCATAAAAAAGAACGAAGTAATGCCATTTGCAACAACATGGATGGACCTAGAGATCGTCATACTGAGTGAAGTAAGTCAGACAGAGAAAGACAGATATCATATGATATCGCTTATATGCAGAATCTAAAAAAAATGGTACAAATGAACTTATTTATAAAACAGAAATAGTCACAGATGTAGTAAACAAACTTATGGCTACCAGGAGGGGAAGGGGAGGAGAGATAAACTGGGAGATTGGGATTGACATATACATACGACTATATATAAAATACATAACTAATAAGGACCTACTGTATAGCACAGGGAACTCTATTCAATACTTTGTAATGGCCTATATGGGAAAAGAATCTGAAAAAGAGTGGATATATATATACGTATAACTGATTCACTTTGCTGTACACCTGAACCTAACACAACATTGTAAATCAACTATACTCCAATAAAAATTAAAGAAAAATGAAATGGCCCCAGCTTTCAGATAGAGTGGTAGCCTGGATTCAAAAGACTTGAAATTTTTTCAGTTACATACATCAAGCTGGGCCAGAATCTCCATGACCAATCTACCATATCCTAAAATCTCACCAGGTCCGTCTATTCTAATGAGCCCTAATGTCTATTAAAGTAACCATACCCATTTGTATCTGACTCTTCTAGTGTAACTACTTGCCGTTTGCCATCCTGGGACTTTTTCACATTCACTGTAATCAAGGAGTCCTGTTCCTTCCAGTCTCCCAAACCCACAGAGAAGAGCCACTACACTGCTTTTCAAAGATGCTGGCATTTCCCTTATCGGTGTCTATCTCAGGCCTTGATGATGAGATCATCTATAGGGCTAAATCTACAGCCACATTCCTATCTCTTGACATCTGTGAATTCCTTTCTCTAATTGAACGTCACCATTTCCGGCACCTCAACTTTCCCTAGGTTACACTCCCAACTGATCTCAAGTCTTCTTTAACCAGCAAACAAACTATCAGAAGAACCACTCTCAGCTGCTCCAACTAGCATCACTACACCCAGAGTTATTGCTAAGTGCATCCAAATTTACCTTGATCAAAATGATGTTCCTTCCTCCGTGACCAGGAGCCCTCGGGATCCCTTTCCTCACACATTTTCAGAACTTTGCCAATAGAGTTGAGTAAAGTCCTGTAAATCTTTTGGTGGGCAAATCTCCTACTGGGTTTGACATTGTAAATATCCTTCCTCCCTTGGAAAATGCTGGACTCTGACTCCAGCTACAGGTCTCAGAATATCAAGCATCACTGTATATGGGGTGGAGATAGAGCATGAAGGGAATCTGCTCCCTCTTCCAAGGTAACTACTGGCCTCTGGAGAAGGCAGCAGTGTGTTCTCAGGCCAGACAGGAAGAGTCTAATCAAGGTAGGGAAGAGGAGGATGCTAAGGGACACAAGAAAGGCTAAGAGTGGGCTGAGGGTTGGGGAAACTGGAGGTCTCTATACCCTCCCACACATGCCCATTCCAGCTCTCTTCTGATCAGTGTCCACACACATGCAAAACAAACAAACAAAAAGCCATCATGAAGATACGGGTTCAAGCTGATAAGGTAATTCAGTAAGCTCAGATCCAACTTCACCTTTGGTTTCCAGCTGTCCTGGCCCCATCCTTTTGGCACAGTCATTGAGATCCTTGGTTAAAGTCCATGACTTCATGCTTTTCATCTGGCTTTCAATGTCAGTGCCCTGACCATGTCCCTTTGACCCTTTTCACTTCAGTGCACACACGCCAGACTTCTAGCTGCCCGCATTTATGTTCTTTACATCAAGCCTTTCTCTGGCCTCCAGAACTCCTCTGCCCGTGCACAGCAGACTAGAAGGGCAGCGAAGGAGCAACCACGGCAGCAGCACTCGGCCAATGACTGGTGGGAACTGGTGGACAAACACTCCAGCTGCCATGTCCCTTGGGTGGGGTGCTTCTGGCGTACTCTTTACTTTCTCACCTAGAGTACCCCGTGGGCTTGAGCTCCAGTTGCCCACGGTGGTAACTGGCTTGGTAATGAACCCAACTGCGTGGCTTCCTTTTCCCTGCCTCCCTCCTAGCTCTCCTGCTGGTGTTCCTGGGCTCACCTTCCAAATAAACTATTTGTACTAGAATTCTTACCTCAGGATCTGCTTCCAGGCAAATCCAAACCAAGACAGGACCTTACTGGAAAAACCCCAGGGAACTCACAGATGGATGAAGATGAGTGAGGGACGGAGATGCCAGGGAATAAGATACACTGCCACTACTGATTCATGGGAACATCTGGTTGGGATGCCCCTGCTGGACACCGTACCTTCTAGACCACGCATTCTCAACAGGAGTGATACCACCCCTGAAGGGGCAAAATACATAAATTCTACTCTTTATGTATAATGCATGGATATATATATATATATATATATATATATATATATATATACAGTA